>NC_135306.1:24226591-25596591 GCF_048772815.1 Callospermophilus lateralis
GAGAAGACATAAGCAAAAGAAGCATAGAATGGAAGTTGCTGATTTGTTAAGGAAGCCCCTTCCCCTCCCCAGCGCCCCATCCATTTTTCTTAACATCCTGTTTGGGGGTGCAGTTGGTGTCTGGGTCCCCCCACCCCATGCATTCTTCGCTCATTCATCCTTCAGGGTGCTCTGTGGCCCCAGTGACCTGCTTCTATGATTCCCCCTTGTGGCTCCCTCCTAGCCACGGTTTGGAGACCTAAGCAGGCAGGCAGTGTCCTTTGTGACCTTGGGCTAAGCCTCCTTCCTAGCCTCTCCTTGAAGTGATCCTGTTCCCCCCGTGCTGAGGCTGTCAGAGATGGAGAGCCTTTGGAAATCATTTTTCTTGCCTAGAAAAAAAAAATGAAGAATTTTTCTTAACACAACCTCATCTCAAACAGTGGTGTCTAAAACAAAGGGCAGAGACTGTCTAGCTGACGGGGTTGTGGTGGGGTGGGGGGACACAGAAGAGCCCCACTGTCAGGACTCCTTAATGTCTTTTCCTTGATCGTCATGAAGGACCCCAGAACTTGGTGGAGGAGTTTGAAACTCTTGATTTTTTTTCCAGTTCTCTCCAGTTATGTAGAAGTTGGGTTACTTGTCCAGGGTCTGTGAGCTGGTGTATTGCAGATTCAGGACTCAAAATCATTTCCAAGGTCAGGGGTGGTGACCTTGCCCACAGGTCTTCCCATCCCCACTCCCAAAGTCCCTGTTTTTCAGATTGTAAACCTCCTTGAAGTGGAGTTTGGGTTGTCCCCAGGCAAAGTTCTTTCCACAAGGAGCAAATGAAGGGAGATGCTAAGTAAATTTTCCCATGTGTCTTTTCCCTAGTCAATAATAGGTCCTGAGGGACCAGAGAGCAGCCTAATAGCTAGATCATCAAAACTCATGATCTTGACAGGGAACCGCTTCTGTTTCGAAGGTATATTGATGAGTTAGCTCCCCTTGAAACATCCTCCTACTCTTAGGGATTATTTTCCTCCTGAGTGGACTTTCTGACACAGGATCAGATTAACCTGTGGAACTCCATCTTTTCTGGTTTAATGAACTTCCACGTAGTTCTGAGAAACTCTACACCAGCAGCCAGGGAGCCATAAAGCTGGAGAAGGTGTCTTCCTTGCAGTCTCCTACAGGATCCTCCTGGGTCAGTTCCAGGTGGAATCTGGTGGGAACTGACTCTTCTCCACTCACCATGCTGAAAGGGAGGCCTGAGGTCTCACAGTGAGTGTTTCCATAAGTGGGACAGAGGACGTGGGTGTGGCAGGAAGTAGATTTGAGCGCTTGACTAAAGCTCTGAAAACACGCCGTCTCGCTGATGATGATGGTGGTCGCAAATGCTAATTTTTCAGGGACTAGATACTTACGGTAAGTGGTCTATAAGCACGACTTTTAAAAATGATCCCCGTGACAATCCCATTAGACAGATCCAAATGATATTCATTTTATAAGTGAAAAAAATATTGGAAGCTCAAAGACTGTAGGTTATTGTTCCTTGTTTTATAGCCAGAAAATGCTGACTGCCTAAGAGCAGGGGTTTGATCACAACTGTCTACATGACTCCGTCTCCGTGATAAAGTTTAGGAAACAAATAGAGTTAAATAAGTGGACAAAGTTAAGCTGAGTCAGAATTGAAGGAAGAGCATTGTTTCCTGGGTACCCCACTGCTGTGCGTCATACCATATTCTCACCTCTAATTCCACATGGTCCTGTTTTATAGACAGGACAACGAGGCTCAAGGCTCGGGGAGATTCAGGATTGCCGTAGGAAGTTGGATTCGATGGCAGATGTCACCTCTTTGTTCCTCTGCCTGCCCACCAAAATAAAGCCAGAGCCTCTGGGCTCTCAGTGTGTGATGACACACACAGACCCGAGAGCTTTACTCTATTCTGTTTTTCAGAATCAATTTCACATTCCAGTTTTGAATAAGAGACAGCGAACCCCACAGCACTGTCAGACTCTGAAATGACCCTTGGGGTTGGACTGGACATCCGTATCGGTTCCAGATAAACCTCACCCTTGGCCAGAGCTGATTGGTCCAGGCTAGATACCTGAAAGCTGGAACTGTTTAGATTGTTGTTACCACAGGGTGGTCATGCAGTGGGTGTTTAGCAACTTACTAGATTCTCTGTGAAAATCTGGACTGTCATGTGGAAACTGGAGTAAATTGGTTTTGGGCTTTTGACCCAATGATGAATCAGAGTAGAGGAAAAAACTGAAGTTGGTCCCCGTGTGCTGATCTCCTTCTAGTTCAGACTACTCTTTCTGAGACCCATATGAGAGATGGGAGGGGAAAAGGCTTTGAAACAAAGAATTCCAGCAATACTGCATCCTTGGGTCCCTACCAACTTGCCCAGGGACCTTGGAGAGATAGGAAACCCAAGGTCAGGGACGTTGTGATTTGGCTTCCCAACCAGTGGGTGGCAGTAATGGCCCTATAACCTGGGTCCTACCGCTCTAGCAGAGGGGAGGGATAATAGGGAAGGAGAGAAGTCTGTGTTTCCCATTTGTACCAAGCAATTGGAAGGGAACAGTCTACTTCAAAGAGATAAGCCTGGATTATGCATTCTCCTGATGACATGAAAGAAAATGATCAGATCTACTCCAAATGCAGATATTTCATAGTCATCATTAAACTTTGGGTCTGATTTACCAATAGGGCTAGAAAGAATGCATCCATGGGATTATTTGCAAACCTATCCTGTTTCTTAAGAGTTTTTGAAAGTTTCCCTCCCTAAAAACTGAGATGGAGAGGGGAAAAAAAAAGGAGGCCTGGATGCAGCGATGACTTCAAGCTGAGCTGAGAGATTCCTTCCCTGCGTTTTTGGCTTGAACTGCTCGCCTACCCTGAGAAATGCACTGTGTCCACTCACAGGTTATTTTTTCTCCATCGTTGATGAGGTTGGATACTGGCAACTCCGTTTATAGTCCGCTGTGGGATTAGTTACGATTCTGTGTAACACAATCGTCATGAAGCACCAGCTCAGGGAAGCTGGAACTGTTTAGATTGTCGTTACCACGGTGACGAGTGACCCATTGGTCCCGTGACCGGTAACACCTAAGTAAGAGTGCTTGAGTCTCCCGTGTGACGCTAGCGGTGTTTCCTCCTTGTGTTGTTGCTGTCTTTTAGCAGGTTGCGTTTGCAGGAGCTCACGTCAGAGTTTCAACATGCCCAGACGCACTCGGGGAAGGGCAGGGAGTGGGGCAGCTCCAGGCACAGAGACAGGGGAGGCTGGGTGCTGCTGTCACCAGGCTAGGAGGTCCTGTGAGGCCAAGCAGACCCTGCCCCTGCCTCTGCCTTGTCGCTTTCTCCTGGGCTGGGCTCAGTGAATGTCCCTCTTCCAACTAGCTCTGTTTGGGCTCTAGTTCCTTCTGAACTCGAGAACACAGCCCCAGCCCCTTGGAGATCCTTTTTGATCTTACACTGTTGTTTAATCCAGTGTTTGGCCCTCTGGGCTTTTTGCAAGTTCTGAGCCTCAGTCCTGCCTGGGAGCCCGTAGCCTCCTGGGGCAGGGACATGCTGGTCTTGGGCTTCCACTCATGCCACACAGTATCAACTGCTCCAGCCTCGCTCTCAGGTGTCCCTGCCCCTCCCCACACTACCCCTTCCTGGAATGCCCATACCTGTTCCCCCTTGGGCCCCCCATCGGCTGAGCCTACTCCTCTGCCCCTTCTTTGCTTATGTCTCGCCGTCTGATTAGACCTGGTCGTCCGCTGTTATCTGGGCTCCCAACTCCCTCGCCCCCACTGCCCCAGAACCTTCCTAGTCTCCATGGGCCTGGCCAGCTCTGGCCTTTCTCTGCCACCTGTTCTTCTGGACAGCTCTTAAGACACAATTGATTTCTCTTTTCCTCTGTCCAGTGGGCAGATAATGAGGCACTTCCTGAGAAAGTGAGCCTGGGCATAGCCACTACATTTTATCTTGTTTCCTTGGGGCTTTCTGATGGCCTTTATAAAAGAATTCACAAAAAACACAGGCCCAGCCGTGGGGACACCATCCCTACCCTCTGTCCCTGGGTCTGTCCTGGAGCGCTTCTCTAGTTTTAGAGAATCAAATACATTCCTTTGATCAAGAAGCATTATGGCTCCTGTTTGGCTTCCAAAGTCAAGTTCAAGGCCTTCTCAAATCTGTCCTCAGCATGCCTGAGCAGCCCGAGTGCAGCTTGGGACCATCGGGAGATGGCTTTGGTTTTCCTCCACCCGTCCGGTCCTTCTGAAGGTGCTCATCAGCAGGCCTTCTCCCACCGTGGGCTGCTTCTCCCCCCCCATCCCTTGCTGGTCAGCATTGGCCATGAGCCATATTTCATTTTCAGGCGGTAGAAACTCCACCCGAACTGAAATCTTAATGCACATCCAACTCAAACTGCTTCTTCCTCCACCTCATCTCCACCTCAGACCTGGCCTGAGGCTGGGGGACTCCTCTCATGGCATTCTGACCACCCTGGGCTCCTGACAGACCCTGGGACTCACCCTCCACATCTCAATTCAGCACATGGCTGGTTCCACGTTCTCCTTTAGACCTCAGCTTCAGGGTCTCTGGCAATCCCTTTGACTCTTTTCACCATTTAAATTAGTCTGCATTTATTTGTTTATTATTATTCTAGCTGAATTGTGGTCTCCTTCTCCCACGGTACTATCAACTCCCAGAGGGCAGGGTCTGTGTTTGTCTTTTTGAGTTCTGTGCCCACAGCTCAGCTCTATGCCTATCAGTGTGTGAGCTAAAAAATGCTGGTATTGGGGCTGGGGATGTGGCTTAAGTGGTAACGCGCTTGCCTGGCATGCGCGGGGCTGGGTTCGATCCTCAGCACCACATAAAAATAAAATAAAGATGTTGTGTCCACCGAAAGTATTAACAAGTTCTCTCTCTCTCTTTAAAAAAAATGCTGGTTTAATTAATAATGAATTTCCATTTGAAATCAAATTCCAATATTGGATCTAATGACCAACATAGCTGGAAAGTTAGGAAATTACTGACATTTGACTTTCTTTGTTCTGGAAAAGAGATAATTTCATATCGTTCAACCTACTATTTAAAACATGCCCTTTAAATCAGCAAGATCAAAGAGGGTTCCTTTCACTACCCATAGCAACAACAACAACCCATAAAAACACGGTAAGACCCAAATCCTAGAAACTAAGGAATTTATGCAATCTTCCCATGTCAAGAAAACTATAAAACTCAGAGAATTCTTAAAGCAAACTTGGTAATTAGCATGACAAGGATGTTTCAGGGCAGGAAGATGTGGTATGATAAAATTTTTAGTTCTTTCTATAACAAATGTAAATATTCACTTTCATCCCAATTTGAATATTAACAGAATTTTGAGAGCACCTTGACACACTCAAATGCACAGATCTTCTAAGGGAAAAAAAAAAAAAAAGACCAGCCAGAAGTCTTCCAAGAAGGAAATGTGTAGGGAATTTCTATGCTTGATGGAAAACAAGCTATCATGCTACAATAATTAAATCAGTATGACAGAGGCCCAGGAATAAGCTGACATGAATGGAGTGGAATAGGAGCTCAAGAAACCAGAGTAATTTTGCACAATAACTTCATGTAAACCACTGGTGGCATTCAAAGCCACACAAGACAGGATGTACCTTATAAAGTGCTTTGTGATAGCTACTGTTTTTTTCTTTTTAAATTACATTTCTACCTCCAACCTTCACCAAACTAAATTTCAGCTGGGTTAATTTAAATGTTTTTATAAGTTATTAAGCCACAAATATTCTAAAAGAAAAAAATAAGGAGGTAGTTATTTAACTGCACATAGAAAAAGACTTTTTAAGTGAATAAATGAAATATTAGACTCCAAAGAAAAAGATTGATACATTTAATATATAAACAAGGATAAACTTATGTATATAATAAAATGTCACAGAATTAGAAAAAAGCTATCATGCTGGGAAAACATTTTCAACATGTGATAGAAAAATAGCTAAAATTCTCAATATAGAAAAAATTCTTACAAATCAAAAGAAATAGATAAAAATCACCATTGCAATGGGTATAGGACATAAACAAGTAATGCAATGAGAAATATGAATAGTTAATGAGCTTGTATGCAAAGATTAAATTAACCAATACAGAATTTACCCTGACTTAAATTATTCTTGCTTTGTGAAATAATACATATTCCAGACAATTTGAGTTGTTCTTTTTGTTTGTTCTTTTTGTGACCCAAAGTTGTTTGTAATTCTCATTGATCCATAATTTGGATTAAATTATGGAATATATTACAAGCTATTGGTCCTCAATGTGGAATTGGCTAACTAGTGGAGGAAGTATTTAGGGCTGATATTTCCCAGGTATTTCAGATTCAGAAATTGGTGAATCTGTTACATTGCCATGAAATTGTTTCTTAACCTCTGATTTTGGAGAATCAAATAAATTCCTTTGTTTAAGAAGCATTATTGCTTCCATTTGGCTTCCAAAGTCAACTGTTTCTTTTTCTTTTTTTTTGAATCAACAGTATGTGTATTTATTTATCTATCTATTTTTCAATCTTTTATTGATTTATTTTTTTTAATACACAACAGCGGTGGAATGCATTTCAATTCTTATTATACATATAGAGCACAGTTTTTTTATATCTCTGTATATAAAGTATATTCACTCTAATTCATGCCTTTATACATGTACTTTGTTTTTTTTTTGCATTACAATTCTTAATACACATATATACCACAATTTTTCATACTTCTGTTTGTATATAAAGTATGTTGACACCAAATTCAAGTCTTCATACATGTACTTGGGATAATGATGTCCATCACATTCCACCATCCTTGCTAATCCCCTGCCCCCTCCCTTTCCCTCCCACCCCTCTGCCCTATCTAGAATTCATGTATTCCTCCCATGCTCTCCCTCCCTACCCCACTATGAGTCACCCTCCTTATATCAGAGAAAATATTTGGCATTTGTTTTTGGGGGATTGGCTAACTTAGCATTATCTTCTCAAATATCATCTGTTTACCGGCAAATGCCATGATTTTGTTCTTTGTCAAAGCTGAGTAAAATTCCATTGTGTATATATGCCCCATTTTTTTTATCCATTCATCCATTGAAGGACATCTAGTTTGGCTCCACAGTTTAGCTGTTGTGAATTGTGCTGCTATAAACATTGATGTGGCTGTGTCCCTGTAGTGTGCTGTTTTTAAGTCTTTTGGGTATAGTCTGGAGGGATAGCTGGGTCAAATGGTGGTTCCATTCCCAGTTTTCCAAGGAGTCTCCATACTGCTTTCCATATTGGCTGAACCCATTTGCAGTCCCACCAGCAATGTATGAGTGTGCCTTTTCCCCCCACATCCTCGCCAACACTTATTGTTGTTTGCCTTCATAATAGCCGCCATTCTGACTGGAGTGAGAGATATCTTAGAGTAGTTTTGATTTGCATTTCTTTGATTGCTAGAGATGATGAGCATTTTTTCATATATTTGTTGATTGATTGTATATCCTCTTCTGAGAAGTGTCTGTTCAGGTCCTTGGCTTATTTGTTGATTGGGTTATTTGTTTTTTTGGTGTTTAGCTTTTTGAGTTCTTTATATACCCCAGAGATTAGTGCTCTATCTGATGTGTGAGGGGTAAAGATTTGCTCCCAAGATGTAGGCTCTCTGTTCACCTCACAGATTGTTTCTTTTGCTGAGAAGAAACTTTTTAGTTTGATTACATCCCATTTATTGATTCTTGGTTTTAATTCTTGTGCTATAACAGTCTTACTAAGGAAGTTGGGGCCTAATCCCACATGATAAAGATTAGGGCCTACTCTTTCTTCTATTAGACTCAGAGTCTCTGGTTTAATTCCTAGGTCCTTGATCCATTCTGAGTTAAGTTTTGGGCATGGTGAGAGATAGGGGTTTCTTAACCTGTGAAAGCTTTGACTATGAGCCCGTGGAGGTGGAAGCATTGGGGGAATGATATGGAACGACCCAGGATGTAGTCATACAAGTCCTCATTCTGTCCCCAGTAAGGTTCTGTAAGAACAGGGCAGACTTTAGCTGAAGGTGGCCCATCTGAATGTAAGAAAGAGAAGAAAACACAGCTCTTCTAGAAAAAATTCTGTCTGAGTATGAACTACTAGGAAGTCCCATAACTTGGGGCTTTCCAGGGTTGGAAAAGCTGAATGTTATATTCCAAAAGTAAGATAACTGAGGTAAGGAAATGGAAGAATCAGCAAGAGAGAATTGATAAGATTTGGGAAAAGCCTTCTTTTTTCCCTAATACATTCTTTTTATTATAAATTTTTTTTGAGTTGAATTTTTCAGTTAACCAAAGTCGATAACATCTTTAATGATTTAAGAAAAATAGCAAAATATTGGAGACAAATGAGATGTCCAACAACAGGGGATTATTATTATTATTAGGTAGATTTATACAATGGGAACATGCATTGCTCATGGCATTTAGAATGGAAAAATAAGGTTATAAAATTGTTATAATAGGATTGGGGATTGGAGGGGGATCTTTTAGCATCTTTTAAAATGAAGAGTTGCTAAATACCAGTTACTGCTGAGGGCTTTATCTGCACTAGTGTCTATCCACCTGCACTATGCGGGGGTTGATGCTCTTATTCTATACAGATGAGGAAACTGAAGCTGAGATTTCATAACTTACTTAAGTAAATGATAGAACAAATAATTCAAGTTCGGGTTGGTTTCATTCTTGGGCATGCACTAAAACCGAGCTGTTTTTGCTTTCTCAATCTCTTTATTTTCAAATTTTATCTTTTATTGATTGCTCCCAGGATGGTAGACATCCTTTTAAAATTTACTTTATTTCAGTCCTTTTCTCTTGTGACCAATTATGGCAGTGTGATTTAGGCTTCACATGCGATAAAAGTTCATGGAGCTAAACACATACATGCACACACACGCAGAAGTGAGTAGAACTGAACTGAGGAAATATGAGTAAGATCAGTAGACTATATGGAGTTAACATGCTGGTCATGATACTTTCCATTGTTTGGAAAGGTGTTAACATGAAGGAGATTGGGTAAAGGGTACATGAGATCTCTCTGTGTTATTTCTGAGTGTGAATCTATAATATCTCAAAACAAACAAACAAAAAGCTTTGATTAAAACTTAGCTTTGATTAAAAGCTAAGTTAAGGAGAGACCATAAGTACTTAATGTTTTTAAATCATGTCAACAAATGCTGTGTTACATGAAAGAAGCCTATCTCCTTAAAGCTTTAATAACTCAAGGATTAATACTCTTTTGACAAAGGTTAGTTCATTCATAATGTGGTTGCGGTGGCAGGACCTGGGAGGATTAGATGAATATCAGATAGCACAAAGGGGAAGGAGGGGAAGGGAGGGGGCACAGGGGTAGGAAAGATGGTGGAATGAAATGGACATCATTACCCTAAGTCCATGTATGAAGTCACTCTTGGTGTGACTCTACTTTGTGTACAACCAGCGACATGAAACTTTGTGCTCTATGTGTGTAATAAGAATTAGAATGCATTCTGCTTTCATATATAACAAATTGAAAAAAAATGCATAGCCAATTTATCATGTATTAAGTTGTGTGGGGTGTATCAACAAAAAAAAAATAGCCTTTGGAAATATGTATACTATCCATTATGGGAGGTCAGGTACATTAAGATTGACTTAGAATAGATGAAAAAATTATATTTTGCATCTTTTATTCCAGATAAATACTGCTATTACAATAGTGTAATGTTTTCCCAAATAATGGGGAAACATTTTTCCTATATCTAAGAAGACCCTCCAATGGTTAGAGTTAAATTCTCTTGCTAGCTGTTAATACATGAAAACTCCTGTGGTTAATATAGAGAAATTTGATTCTGAACTTTGTCCCTGAATTACCCTTCACCACCCCAAACACCTTAAAAATTATTTTGTACCATTCACATGTGTTTATATTACCTTGTATGGCCAAATTTCTCCTTCTTTCAGTGCTTTTCAGGACATAGACACTTGTAAGACATTTTCCCTAAATTGGCAAACCATTGAGGGCAGATAGGGATGGGCTAATAGTTGCCTTTTTTTTTTTTTTTTTGGTGGAAGAAGCTAAGGTGTTCTGAGGTTCTCTGATTTGCTGGTCGTTACATTGCCAGAAAACAATGTCAGGGCTGATCTTGGGATTCCAGGTTTGGTGCTGGTCATCTTTGCATCTCCCCGAGAGCAGTACCAGGTGACTGGAGCACACCTGTTCCTAAGACACAGAAACATAAACACCAGAAAGCAGTCAGTCAGGGAACCCACAGGTCTGTAGTTCTCAAAGTGTGGCCCCTGGACCGGCAGTACCTGCAGCCTCTGGGAACTGTTAGAAATGCAAATTCTCAGGCCTCGCCTTGGACCTACTGAATCAGCCTCCTGGGGTGGGGCCGAGCTACCTGTGTTTTAACAAGCCCTCCAGGTGGTACACTCAGGCTTGAGAATCACTGGCCTTGGTCATCATGAGACATACGTCCCCCTACTCCTCACTCAGCCTGACCTGGGTATCCTGCGACAGGAAGGTGGGGCCACCCCTGGTACCCCTTTCAGCGGTGCCCTCTCACGCAGCTACAGGATCACAAGGAAAACCAGGAGGCCAGTTCACCAAAGTGCTACCCTGCCTTAAATTAAGTTAATGAAGCCTTTGTCTTTCAACACAGGATCAAAGGCTAGAAATGCTTCTTATGTTACCTCGGATTTTCCCCAATTAAACATCTTTTGCCTTCCCACGGAAGAATGGGAGAGATTAGTTCGGACTTCAATTGAGGTACAACTCATAGGGTGCTTTTCTCACATAAAATGTATGAATGAATTCATCCATTGAAATATCACCTCTCTGAAATATCATCTGTCTGGTACTGGAAAGGCACTGGAGTGGTCTTAAAATAGAAGACACAGACACGTACTCAGGAGACGGCATGATGTAAGCCATGAAAGAACTGGGTACACCCTGTATCAGTAATGTGGAGAGGGCACAGTACTGCGTGTGTGTGTGTGTGTGTGTGTGTGTGTGTGTGTGTGAGTGTGAGGATTGTGTAGGCAGGCACCATGGAATCAGGGAGGGGTGATGATGTTCAGGATTTCACAAAGGAGGACTTTCTTGAGCTGAGTTTTAAGATCAAGGAGTTCAGGAGTTAGACAGGGAAGAGAAGAACATTCCAAGCATATTGAACAGAACATGTCAAAAGGAGGAGGCGTGAACTAGCGTGGGGCATTGGGGGAGCCACAGGTGGTTTGGCCTTGGCAGAATCCTAGGTGTTTGGGACAGCTGACAGCAAGACCAGAGGAGGTCACAGCTATGAACGTATTTCTCACGAGTTTGCTTCTCCCGTGTGCTAATTTTCCAAAGTGTATACACCATGGAACACTAGTTCTGGGGGTTGTGGTAGGTATTTTTTTTTTTTACAGACTTTCTTCTTTACTACTTCTTCCCTCCCTCCCTCCCTCCCTCCCTTCCTCCCTCCCTCCCTTCCTTCCTTCTTTCCTTCCTCCCTCCCTCCCTTCCTTCCTTCTTTCCTTCCTCCCTCCCTCCCTCCCTTCCTTCCTTCTTTCCTTCCTCCCTCCCTTCCTAGATGTCTTTAGTAAATGTAAAAAGTTTAATACAATTAAATGGATTCCTTTTCTCTGAGTTCTCAGAGAAATTTAAATGTGCTAATGTGCACCAGGAATACTCAAGGCATGGAAACTTCCCACTGAGCCCCCTGGACTTTGGTCAGGGCCACTGAAGGCAGGGAGACTATTTAGTCATCTCCTACTTATGTTAAAATCCAAGCCCTGACCAAGGCTTCCAAAGCCCTGCAGGTCCAGCTCAGCCTCCTCCTTGACCCTGCACCTGCTGTCTTTTGTTCTGAAACTGCCCCTTTCTCCATCTCCATGTTGTCTACAGCTGGGCTCTGGCTACACCCACAGAGGAGTTGCCTAAAACATTCGCTCTCTGGTCCTCCATAGAAAAGTGCGTCAATCCCTTGCATCATCGTATTTCCACAGCGTCTCCTTGTCTGTCTGTGCCTCTAGACTTAGAGGTCTTCCATGACAGGGCTTTTGTTCTGTTTTTGACCTGTTCATCTCTGTGACACCACACTAGCACCAGGTTTGGTATATAGAATGTTTAATGAAAGAATGAATGAAACTCTTGTAATAATTATCAGGACTCATCTTTATATAGGACTTTTTTGATTTCATATATGTTATCATTTAATATTCATTCCAATCCTGTGATGGATGATAAATATTCCTCTTTAAAATGTGAGAAAGCAGAGGCTCATAGAAACCAAGTGATTTTTTCCAAAGTAACACAGCTGAGTCTAGATTAAGGGGTGATTTGCTGCTGCTTGTTCCCTGTCCCTCCCTTTGCCCTGTGCTGTCTCACACTATTGAATCCTTGCTATCAGATCCCCAAGAGCAGTTTCCCTGTGATTCATCTGTCCTCAGTGTAGAAGATCCTACTGGAGGATCTTTCTGTGATGGTCCCTCTCCCTGTCCTAACTCTGAGCTGCCTTCCTTCTTATCCCTGTTATCTCTTCCTTCCTTTTCCTTGCTCACTCCTGCCCCTCTGTGCAGTTTGTGGCAGATTTTGTAGGAACTCTGTGCTCAATACAGGGTGTGGTCATCTGGATTTTGGTTAGTTCTTCTTATAATCAGAAGACATCAAGTACCTCCAGGTCCATCCACCAGGATGGTCAGACTCTCCCACAACAGCCAGGGCTCTGAACTTGAAGTGATTAGGTAATTTGCTTCTCTGCTCACAGAAGAATGCTCAAGGCCTGGGGAGAAATGTACCTGGCCTCTCCCCAGGACTCTCAGGGGCTGCCTGAAGGTATAATTTGCAGAAAAAAAAAAGAGACAGAGTACCCCCAAGAGATGATGAAGTCGTCTCTTGCCCGAGAGCAATTTGTTCTTTTGTTGATAACGTATTTGTTATCTTTTCCAATGATAAATTAGATCCTCACTTCAAATGCTTTTTTCCCTGTCCTGGCTTTTGCGTTACTGAAGATTCACTGACAGGCTGTCAGTCTTCCTCGTAACTGTTTGATCAGCTGACAAATCACTCAAACTCATCACTTTCAGAAATGTGTTTGGACTTTATTCTCAGGCGAATTGTCACGTGACACGAGGCAAGCCTGGAGAAGGGCTGCTTTATAACTAACAATTTGGCTTTTGAAGGAGGTATGCTATGCAGAAGAAATTTCATGAGAAGAAAATTCTGATACCTTCTCCACTGAAGTTACTCCACAGGTCCAGATAGGAATCTTGTAAAATGAAATCTGAGGTCGTAAACATGCTTTGCACATCTGGAATGTTGCCTGTAGCAGATATTCTAAAACCTGAGATGCTGTAGTGAAGCGAGGAAAAGCGCCCTTTCAGAATGCCTACCAAGTGTCGGGACTTTGCACAGTTTACCTCCTTACAGGATGGTGATGAGATCATGTCGTCAGTGTTCAGCAAAGACTGAAAAAACCAAGACCCCCCACTCCAGCTTTCTGAACCAGCCCTTGACCATCTCCTGAGTGCACCTTGCTGCCCCTCCAGGTCAAGAATATCAAAAAAGTTTACCAAGAACATCAAATAGCTTCACCCAGGGACAGGAAGGACTTTGTCCTGAAGAGTGGACTGGCAGAGCACTCTGAGCTGATGGTTGGAGCTGGGTTTTGGGGTAATGTTCTGCATCCAGTTGCATCTTTAATATTGACTGAGTGGACATCTTACACAACCAGTGTAACTCTACATCGTGTTCAACCACAAAAATGGGAAGTTATACTTATGTGTGTTTGATATGTCAAAATACATGCTACTGTCATGGATAACTAAAAGAACGAATAAAAAAATTTAAAAAATGAGTATTAACTGATTAGCTAATTAGTATTAACTGATTAGCTATTTATAACTCTGTTATCAACACACAGAACTTATTATTCTGATATTCTTTTTTCTGTTTTGGAAGATGAAGAGTTTCTTTTTTTAAAGTTCTTTAGTTAAGAGAAGCACTCTTCTCTGGAATGACTTAGCTCAATGGCATTGTTATTAGGAACCAATGGAATGATTTCTTATTTTGTAGGTAGACCCTTCACCTGTCTGTCTACACATACCTGTCGGTTTCCTCACAGGCTACTCTTCTTCCTGAGAGCTGTGAACCCTAGCAGTGTCCCCATCGCTGAGCATGGATATTGTATGGGGGTCCTTAGGGCTGCTTGTCAGCTCTTTGTGGTTCTCCAACTTTCTAGAAACTTGTGGCTGAATGGGAATGTGACTGGTTCTGGCAGGGGTTGGGGTAGAAATGACATATATCATTTTCAACTCAAGGCGTTTAATTGTTGGTGACAGAGTCTCTAGAGCTTTCTCCATTACAGAACAATGAGTGTTCTAGAGTAGCTTTTTTTAAAAATATTTTTTTTGGTTGTAGATAGATACAGTACCTTTATTTATTTTTATGTGGTGCTGAGGATTGAACCCAGTGCCTCACATGCGTTAGGCAAACGCTCTGCCACTGAGCCACAACCCCAATCCTCTAGAGTAGCTTTGACGAGCAGAGAGCTTTTCTGACATCCTGCGTTTGGCTTGTACTGTAAAACCAGAAAGAAACAGAAGCATTAATTGTTTTAGGACATTAAGATACTGACTTTTTATTATCAGTTATAATCTAAATTTTCTAGACAGATATAATAAATACTGAATAAAAAAAATCTATTCCTGGTTTTCATTCTCACCACTCTCTACATTGTAAATCTTAATTGGATCTTCTCATTTCTTTTTAATTTGTAAGGGCTCTATTTTCTTTATTTTTTTTTAAAGAAAAATTTATCGGATTGTTTTCATCTATGACCTGTATTTATAGTGAAACAGTGATGTAGGTGGAAAAATATTGGATTTGAAGACGGACAGGCCAGGGGTCCAGCCTGAGCCAACTGTGTCACAGATTTGGGTAGAGGTTAAAGTCGTCTCAGTTATCTCCTCTTGTATAGCTGGAGCGATGCGACTGTCACGCCTGTCTCCCAGATCACCTGTGATGATCAGATGAGACCAATGAAGACAGCAGGTTTTGTGCACCGTGAAGAATTGGTTGCTCTGGAGGAAGAGTTTTAGAGAAACCCTGACTCCACCCTGAACAAGGCTCTGTGCTTGTGTTTGGGATCCACCTCGGCACCTCCTGGGGATGATCTGCCTGGAGATCTGGGCTTCTTTGTGTGGTCACATTTGCATCACCAGCCCTTGGTCCCCAAGGCTCACCTGGCCCTCACGCCCCTCGCTTGGCCACATCGCTATCACTTCTTCTTGCGGGACTCATCTACCACTGGCTTCCTGGATCTCACCTGCTACCACCTGGTCACCATCTCCAGGCCGAGTTCTACAGATCTCATGCTGCCACCCTACAGGAGAATTCAAGCTCTCACTCTTCCCACCTGCCTCACTCTCAGCAGTGAAGGCGAATCTCCCTGAACCTCCCTGAGCTTGCGTCACTCCACTCCTCAGAATTCAACACTGGCTCCCAGTTGCCTCATTAAGATAAACTACACATGTTCGCACACACATGATTTTTGTGGCTATTCCAAATGCAACTCATGCTCGATGTGCCAAAATAGCAAAATACTGAAACAAATCGAAAAAACCAAAGAAACCCGAGATCCCATGTTGTTCAATCACTTCAAGAGAATCACTATAAGCGTTTCCATTTTTTTCTATGTGTTTGTTTTATCAAGCAGGGCATAGCATCTCATTTAGATTTTCTCCTTTGATCATATATTCTGAACATTTTTCAGGTTAATAAATAGGTTAATTCAATGAATCAATGGCTTTCTTGTAGTCCATTGAATAGATTAACCACAACTAAATTAATCCCCTATTGTAAAGCATTAGCCACTTTCTATTATAAATGACATTATAAATATATTCCTATGCCCATATCTTATACATATTTGTATTTTATAACATTTCAGGAGGTAATAAATATGTAAGGTGGAATTGTTGGGCTGAAGAGTACCCACATTTTAAGACTCCTGACATGTATTGCTAATTGCCTTTCAAAAAGTTAAGTACCAATTTATGTTCCAAGCAGCATACAAGAATTTCTAGTGCTTCTGAACTGCCTCACTGAATTACAGACTTTTCCAGCTTTTACAAGAAACATACCCCATCTAGGACTTTTAGTTTGAGAGTTTTTGATGAATAATATAGTTGAACATTTGTTGTGAACATGTTGACTCTATTTCTTGGGTTGGAAGCTGACTCCATATAGTTTCCTCATTTCTATAGTGTGGGGCTATTTTTTCCTCTCATCACATTATAAGTCTTTGTATTAAAGATATTAATGCTTAACTCGTCATACCTGTTTTCTTGAAGATTTCTAGTTGTCATTGGCTTGCTTTCTCCTTAGGATAAAAATTCTTTATTATCAGATAGCTCAATGTATTAGTCTTTTAAATCTTCTGACTTTGTTTTAAGTTGAGGAACCTAGCTAGGTGTGTGTGTGTGTGTGTGTGTGTGTGTGTGTGTGTGTCTGTGTGTGTGTGTGTGTGTATGTGTATTTCTTTTATGATGTCTTTGAAATATAACTCTTGAATCCAACTTTATTTTCATTTATGATGTAAGGTGAAACTGTTAAAACTCACTTTCACATAGTTAGTTCATTAGTTCCACAAAATTTCCCATGGAGCATAAATGCTATCTGTGTCACTTTCATAAATTCTTAAGTAGTTATACTTGGGGCCCTTTCTGAGTTTCCCCTCTTACTTCTTTGATCTATCTTTCTCTTTTGGCACGTTTACAGCAATATTTTATTCATCGTAGGTTTATAATACATTTTAAAATCAGGTAAGGCAAGTTTAGCCACATTATTCTTCTTTTAAAATATTTTCTTGACAGTTCTCACACATTTATTTTTCTAGCTGAATTATTTTCTCAAGTTCTAAGAATACCATTGTAATTTTGGATGAAAAAGTATTAAGTCTGTAAGTGATTATGAAGACTTCCCACCTAGGGTCAGAGCATTTCTTTCTTTTTTTTTTTTTTTTAGCATTTCTTTTTATGAATTTAATTCTTCTTCTATGCCTCACTATAAAATTCTACAGTTTAATGAATATTACTTGTTAAGTTTATTAGTAGGCATCTTAATTTTTTTTTTTTTGTTTCCTTAGCTTGAATGAGATCTTCTTAAAATTGTTTTTTTACACTGTTCATTGTTGAGACGATTGAACTCTTTTTAGCAGGCCTAAAGTAAATTCTCTCTCTCTGGAAAAAAAAACCAGCATCTGAACATAATTATAATCTTATTTCCTCCATTAAACTACTTCTACCTCTTATTTATTTTTCCTGTCTTATTGCATTGATTAAAACTTCTAAAACAAGGTTAAAAATAACAGTGAGGATTGTCAGTTTTATCATATTTCTAGTGTTTTCTAGTTAAGTAAGTTACTGGCTGTTGCTCTCTGGAAGTTAGCCTTTCTCATGTTAAAGAAATAGATTTTACTCCCCTGGTTTGTTTTATTTTATTTTATTAATCTTGAATGATCATTGAATTTTATCAAACATCTTTTTGGCATCTTTTGCAGTGATCATATGGTTTTTCTCCCCTTTGACCTGTTGATGTGATGAATTATGTTAATAGATTTCCTCATATTAAACTATCTTGCATTCCTGGAATAAACTCTACTTAGTCATTCTGTATTTTTCAAATGCACGGCTGGATTTGATTTGATAATATTGTATTTAGGATTTTTGCTTCTATGTTTTTGAGATTGGCCTGTAGAGTTTTTTTGAGAGTAGTGTCTGTGCCAGATTTTGATTTCAGGGTTTTCTGGCTCCCAAAAATAAGATGAGATGGTTTTCATCTTGAATCAATTAAGTGACATTCCTAATGTGGATATGAAGGCTCACAGCGTGGTGTGATGGAAAGAACACAGGACTAGGAATTACAAGACAGGTTTAATTCCCGACTTTGCCCCATTTACTCCACAAATTTGGCCAAATCATTTCACCCTCCAAAATTCCATTTTCTTATCTGTATTTTTAAAATTTATTCATTTTTTGGCCTAATATTCTTTTTATTATTATAATCATATATTTCCTTATCTTTAAAGTGGGGGATATACTCCATTTCTGCCTCACCTACTTCACAAGGTCACTGTGACTGTTCAATGAGTGAATGTGGATGGAAATACCTTGTGAAAGAGGGATATAACATCTATGGGATGTATGTTCCATGCAAAGTGCTGTGAGTGGCATTTTTAGATCAATTGTGTCATTAACAACTATTCTTACCTTAATTGCCTTAGAAGCCTGCAGCTCAGTGGTTCCTGGACCAGCATCATCAGCATCACCTGAGGCTGAGTTGCTAGTGCAGAATCTCCAGATTCATCCTCGTGACTCAGAATCTGCATTTGTACAAAACCTGCAGGGCAATTTGTGATCACATGAAACATCCAGAAACACTGACTGTTCCCACATCCTAATGGTGACAGATTCGTCAGCATCAGAATAAAATCACAACTATAACATTTGGACATGTCTCTGATGATGGTGGAATTGTTCATGCTTCTGATAATCTGGATGAGATGGCTGCAACACAGAGACTATAAGTGTTAGTCGTTGAGAGCAAATGTCATGAATATGCACACAACTTTCTAGTATAAAGTTCATAGTCTTTGGACATGGAGCAAAATTGACCTACCCATTGTGACTTATTTTTCTATGAAGTCCAAAATTTAGAATTAGTTTTAGTGCCTGCAGAGATGCTCTTCTCTGGGGAGATTCAGTTTTATGTATTTCTATCAATCTGAAGGAATTTTTCAGCTGATTCTATGAGCAACCACGGACCTTTTGCTGGAGTGAGCATTACTGTATCATTTCCATGGCCAAGATTACACTAGTCACTCCTCAAGCATGTGTTGGCTTCTATCAAGAGCAAAGGGCGGCATGTGCTAAGCTTCAGTGCATACATTAATATGTATATACATGCAAGTACACCCACTTAGAGATTACCCAAGAGCATGGTAGAAACAGAAACCATGGTGACCAAGGAATCAACAAGAATTCCCTCTGTGGAGTCTTTGGGGATGTGTAATGCAATCAAGGTAACTGTTTGCAGGCTGTGGCTGGCAGTCACCATGGAGACTGGCAGTTGAGTGAGGGAAACCCTCCTGAGTGACGTTGCCAACAGCTGTTTCATCCCTCTGGGTCTTGCACACAAGTAATCCTCTCACATCCTACATAGGAGCGTGGCACAGGTGTGTCTTCCGCTAAACTGGGGAAGAAGTTAAAAAAATCTGAATGATGGAATTCTTCCACAATGAAGAAACTATTTCTCTGAGTCAGAATTTAAATGCACATTTTCAAAAGAGAATGTGGATCATTGCAAAGATGCTGTCATGTTAACCTAAAGTGTAGAACTTTCTGTTGATGTGAAACGATTTCATGGAGTTAGAAGTTTCTTTCTAGCTCAGACGTTGTGTCTGAAGGCTTTTCCTGACTCCCTGCAGTAGAAGTAATGCTTCTATGGCCACTTGCACCCAGAAATTTGTTTTTTTTTTCAGTGGATTACAATATTTTATTAATTACAGTGCAGTTTAGCGATCATCTCTGCTTAACTAGTTCTCCTCCTACTCCACCATGCCTGGGACTGGGTGGATGATCTAAACGAGTGAATGTGACTACTCTGCACAAAGCCACACTCAACACAAAGTGTCTTCATGACTACATTACTATACACTGCTGTGTGACAACTGACCACACACTGAGGAGTTTTAAAAACACACTGATTATCTCAATGGTTTCTGGGTCAGCAGTCGGGCCCTGGCTTCGCTGCTTTGTCTGCTCAAGGTCCTACACGCTGCGCTCACGGTGTTGGCTGGGCTGCATTCTCATCTGGAGGTTCGACTGGGGAAGAATTGTTTCTGAGCTCATCGACTTGTCAGCAGAATCCATCTTCTGGTGTCCTGTAGGAGGCGAGGGTCACAATTCTCCAGGAGGTCCACAGGTCTCTGCCATGTGGTTCTCTCCACAGGTGGCTTATGGCCCAGCACAGCAAGAGAGTGTGAACACTAGGAGTTGGACATCCACTTAGGTCTGTCTGTTTTTGTGACCCTTCATAATTGTCCAGTGGGCTGGCCATCCAGGTACCCAGACGTGTGAGCTTGTTAGAATGAGAAAGGAGACACCCTTCTAACACAGATACAATCATCTCTATTCAGTATTCTTGCCTGTGTTCAGTTGGGCCATACCACAGGGTCTCTGAATTATTTTCCATACTGAATTCATGTCTTCATTATAAAGGGTTTATTTTATTATATTGGCAGTTTTGTGTTTGACCAAAAAAAAAAAATTTGCAAAACACCCAAGTAGATCTGCAAATTAGACAAATGTTTCAGAAGAATTCTAAATGCTTTCCACGATTCTCTACCCAATTGCCACGGCAGCCCTGAGAACCAGCCTAGGGCTAGTGAGCAGAACTGACCAGAGTGGATCTGCTCTGGAGTTCATCTCTGCATTCACACCAAAGCCCCAGTGCTCACAGATGCTCTTAGTGACTGAGTCTGGTAGAGATATCCTGTTCTGGGCCATGGGGAACTCTCTGATAGGCCGCCTGGCCCAAGATTCCCTCCACCCCGAGATCTGGCCAAGGATTTTTTTCAGCCTGAGTGGCATCTGAGACCCCTCTTCTCAGGCTCCCCTCATCCTATGTCCCCTCTGTCCTTCACTCAGGGCCACCTGTACTGTGGTCTCATGACTCTCCCCGCTTTTCCTGACCCTTCCCATTTTGTCCTCACAGCACAATACATTTCTGGCACATCGATATCTGTTCTCAGATGACCCAGACTAATACAATTAATAGCATTGGCACAAGTCTGAAAACTTATCGAATGCTGTGTATTTGATTGAGTTCCCTCCCTCTGAGCTGATGCAGGAGTGGGTGTGTGGGTGGGTGGGTGTGTGGGTGGGTGGGGGCGTTGGGAGAACACAGACATCAGACCTGGAGTCCCTGAGGTAGCGTCTTGGTATCACCTCGATAACCTTGGGTGAGCCACATTTCTCTGAGGCTCATTCACCTTATCTGTAGAGGGGAAATGAGACGAATACATATCCATCGTAGGGGTACATGAAGTTGTGCCTAAAAAGCACAATGCCTGGTACAGTAGGTGCCTGAAAAGAGCTAAGTTGAGCAGGGTGCACCCTGTAATCCCAGTGCCTCAGGTAGGTGAAGCAGGAAGGTTGTGAGTTCAAAACCAGCCTCAGCAACTAAGCAAGGCCCCAAGCAACTCAGCAGGACTGCAGCTACATAAAATATAAAAAAGGGATGGGGGTGTGGCTCAGTGGTTGAGTGCCCCTGGGTTCAATCCCTGGTACAAACAAAACAAAACAACAACAAAAACAACAACAACAAAACTATGTTGATATTTTGCAAGACCTAGCAAAACAATGACACTTTTTACAAATTGAGAAGATGTGTTTTCATGAGATGGATCTTTGTCATAAATCTCATTATCAAAGGTACCAAGGATATAGAAATCACGGGATGCTTTTCAGAGCATTGCTGGGGATGCAAGCATGATAAGAAACCAACTAAATTAGTAGACCTGAGACACATGTCCATGGAAGGCTGGGCAAGGAGATTGGGGCAAGCAGGAGGAGGCCAGATCTGTGCTCAGATGGGGACAGAGAGCAGAGCCTGGGGGATCTGGAGGGATGGGATCTACTGGCCAGCATCTCCCTCTTTGGTTTAGCTGCAGAACTCATGGAGGGGCCCGAGAGGAGCCATTCAGGGCTGCTCCTCATTCCCTCCTCCCGTCCCATGCAACAGCTACTTCCTCTTCCTGGTGGGAGTTAAGGCTGGACGTGTAGTTGCCTTGGCTTTCCTCCTCCTCTACCCAATTCCCAGCTCACCTGAACCACCTGTGCTGCAAAGCTGCCCCCTGCTTTCTGCTCTCAGGTCTGCCCAGCGGGAAGTGGAGATGTGTTTGGGAGAAGCACTGAGTCTGGTAGAGATATCTAACGGTGGCTCGGGTTCCCTAACAGTGCACCTATGCAGGCAGCCTGCGCTGCTCACCCCGTGGACCCTGGGCAAGCAGCTAGTCTGATTCCCTGCACCTGAGTCTCTTTCTCTGCAAGGACTGATGGCCTCTTCGGGCTGGCACCTGGAATGGGCTTCGTGCTGTGGTCTGTGTTGTCTCCCCATATTGATTCATTGGAACCTAACATGCAGTATGGTATTAAAGAGGAGTGAGGCCTCTTGGGAAGCAATTAGTGGGTGAATGCTCTGCCTCGTGGGTGGGATGTACTCTTAGGTAGGTAGAAAGGAGCTGCCTTCCTCTTCTGCTGTGTGAGGACACAGAGGTGCTGTCTCCGAGGAACAGGTCCTGGTCAGACACCACATCTTCTGGCACCTTGATTTTGAACTTCTCAGGCTCCAGAATGGTGATCGATCAAAATTTTTTTTTTTTTAAATAAATTACCCGGGTTAAGACATTTTGTCATAGCAGCCTCCATGGACTGAGGTGAGCAATAAGTTAGCTCCATCTTTCTTTGTATATGTTGTCAAAAGTGGCTTTTCCAATCCTCCTAAGAGCAACTTTGGTTCCTGATGGCAATATATAAAAACTGCACGATGATTTACATGTGTTTGTGCAAGTTGTGGCTGCTTAGCTTGGTAAGGTGGGAAATGCAGTTGAGCCCTGTGTATGACAATAAAGAATAAATAGGCTTGGGCCCAGCTTCTTCGACAAGCAGACAAATGAAAAACAAACAAACAAAAAGCTTTCATAGGTCTAAATACTAGGGCCATTCTGGCACTGTAACCAAAAAGCTCTTTTTACTGGTTACAAGAAAAAAAAATTGAGGGGAGAGAGACTTCTGATTTCCTTCCATCTCTTCTCTCTTGAAAGGAAGAAGAGTGCTAGCTGTGTGGGATCCCTTACCCTGAATCAGGGTGGCTGTGGAGGCAGAGCTAGGGCAAGTGTCTTTATAGTATGACCCTCTGTATTACGCCAGAGGCAAAGAGTGGAATCCAAATCGAGAATTACTAGATCTAGAATTCAAAAACCTGGGTCCCCTCTGCAATCTACCACCTACTGTGTGACTCGGGAGAAACCGCTTCACCTTTTGGAGCTTCAAATTTTTGTGTGTGACAAGGCATGGCTCAGGGCTACTATGAGGTTGAATGGGGTAATGATGCTATGGGAAAGTGCCTACTATGTTGCTGTGTAGACCATAGCTATACGTGGGAATGCTATGTGCAATTCAACACCCTGGTTAGCGAGGCCCCAAGGTTATCCTTGAAAGCGTGGAGTCACGAGAGTCCAGAATAACTGAGTCTAGCCTAGTGCACGCTGATGATGTCATAGTAATGGCAAAATGTGCATCCTTCAGTGTGGTGGCTGCTATACAGGAGGGGAGTGGTTTGGCTGAACTGAGATGCCGAGGCGCTTCTGGAAGCTGCCCCTGTGTGGCCTACGTACTGCTTTTACTTTCATGGTGCATTTGTTCATTTGGGGGCAGCTGGAGGAAATGTTCACGCAGAAAACGGAGGGGGAGATAGGTTCAAGGCAGAGTTGAGTCTAAATGTTTATACGTTTTTTAAAAAAGCGATCTTAGACCTCTTGCCTCAGTTGAGACTTGGCCCTACTCTTCTCTCCTGTCTGCATTTGACCAAATTCCAAAGCTTGGATTTTGAATGTCCCCTGAAGACCCATGTTGAAGGGTTGATCCCTCATCTGGGACACTGTAGGGAGGTGGTAGACCCTTTAGGGGGTAGGGCCTAGTCAAAGGTGATTAGGTCACTGGGGTGGGTGGGTGGGTGGCCTTGAAGGGGATATTGGGGCCTCGGTCCCTTCTTCTCTCTCTTTGCTGCCAAGCTGCTATGAGGTGAACAGACCCCCTGCATCAGGTTCTCTCCCTATGACTAATGGCCTTGCCACGAGCCCAAGGCAACAGGGCCGATCGACCAGGAGCAGAGACCTCCAAAATCATGAGCCGTAGGAAACCTTTCCAACTTCTAAGTTTATTATCAAGAACTTTGTCACAATAATAGAAAACTGATTACCTATAGGGAAATTAGAACTCGGGTTTTTAATTTGCATAAGGAGACCCAGCTCACGGGCTGGAGGTGTGGTCCCATGCCAGGCTTGATGCCTACCCAACAATGTGCGTGGCAGGTCTCCGTGAGCTGTATACACAGCCTTGTAGAGATGCACATCGTCACTTCTTTGGCATTTAAACAAAGGAGGCAACTGAAGTTCAAAGGTTTGCTTCAGGCCACGCAGCTGAGGAACAGCAGCGGTACAGAGACTTGACTTCCCCATTCTCAGAACAGGGCCCGTCCTACCCCGGCTGCTGCCTCAGGAGGGCTCTGCTTTCTGCCCCCTTTTATTTGGAAGAAATTAATAAAAGGCAGCCACCCAATGGCCAATGGGGTCCCAAGAGGTTAGGGAACATGCTTGTGGGGACAATCACAAAACCACTTTCAGGAGACACGTGATCTCCGTAAAAAAAAGAATACAGAAATCAATTTCCTTGAATGTTCTTCAACCTCATCAACCCTGATGTTGCTTGACTGTTCCTGACAGTCTCTGATCACCCTCCTTAAAGCCCCAAATAAAGCATAATGAAATAAGCCATAAGCATTTGGGGTTATTCAGCTCTCTGAAGTGCTGGAGGATGCAATTTGTAGGCAAGATGTTAAGGAATTAAAAAAAAAAAAAAATGCCGGCTGGTGCCAAGCCGCGTTGTACCAATTTCTCCCTGGCTCTGCCGCGTGTTAGGTATGCATATGGTCCACACATTTTCCAAAAATGTACCCCCAGGTGTCAAGGCCTGTTTTTTAGAGTGTATCAACTAAATGTGGAGAGACGGGTGTGCTGAGGAAATGAAAAATAAAACCCCAGCTGCTCCCTTAGAACATTGCTGTAATTTGGCGCTTGGCGTGGGTTGTGGCGTTCCAGTGCCCTGGAAGGTGACCTCTCCCATGACAGGACCCAGGGCATCGACTCCATGTCCCCTGGTCTGGCATGGGATCTGGTGTGGATGGGAGGCTTAGGGAACGGGAGGCGAGTGAGCAAGTTCAGTTGCTAAACTGGTACAAGGAGAGGAAAGGCCCTTGGGAGAGGCTGGCTGAAATGAGCTGTGATCCTGACACCACCCTGTGTACAAATTCCTGCTTGAAAGCCCATCTTCAGGTTAAAGAATTGACTGCATGGTGTGGTGATAAAAAGGGACAAGGAATGAACTTGGAAAATTTGGGTTTGTGACCGTTAGGGTTGCATTTGAGCCTTTTCCTTTTATAACGATATAGTTATAGAGCATCTAGTACAACACAGTAGGTGTAAAATTTTGGCACATAGTAGGTGTATGATTTATCCATCCATCCCCCCATCCATCCTTCCATCCATCACCACTTGTTATCTACAATTGTCAGACCTGAGGTCAAGAGCTAGTGGCAGAATGGTCACTACTCTCAAGGAGCTCAAAATCAAGTGGATGTCGTTGTTTAATTCTTAGATAACACCACAGAGGCAGAGGATATTATTCCTCTTCCTGAGTGATAAGGAAAGCAAGCTTCAGAGAAGTTCTGTGGCCTGCTCCCAGTCCCCAGCAGTAAGCAATGGTCCCGTGGTGGAACTCAACATCAGAGGGTACCAACAGGCACCTGGCGGCTCAGGGCTGCTCAACGCATGTTCTGTTGGGGCTGCATATTGTTTGTGGAGAAAGAAAACCTGGAATGTGAATACTGTGGCCCCTCTACTCTGAAGGTCTGACCCTTGGTCCTGTTCACACTCTGCCCTTATTAGCCTGGCCTGTGGGCAGCTGTGTGTATAATCCCCGCTCAGATTTTTCCATACCTAGTGCTCTTCTCAGTAGGTTTAAGGATATTACTACCTCTGACAGGGCCTTGGCCATACTCCTGATCCCTCAGGGTCTTTTCTGTCCTGGTGCTGATGGTCTCCACTTTGTCACAGTTCCTTCAGTCCCACGAATTGACCATCATGGCAAGCACACCCCTCATCTTGCCAGCTGGCCGGGCTGCTGAGATGAGCTGGGTTTAAAGGAGCTGGCTGCAGCAATAACTAAGAAAATGGCGAAGAAATCACGCCACACAAGAACATGAGTTTCAAGGGCGAGACTGCTCTGCGACCCCAAGGGTCAGCTCCACGCTGGGCAGCGCTGGAAAAAGCAAGGGAGAGAGAGAGCACCCAAAACCCTTCTATTTACTGGGGAAAAGACATTCAATAGAATATTCCATCCAAATAAGGCAAGGGATAGGATTTCGAAAGGTGGAGTCTTACTTGGTGATCCTTGTGGTCAGCAGATTGATTGCCATCTTGGCAAGTCACACCCATCTCAGGTGCTGTGTGTGATCACAGGCAGAGGGAGAGGAAAGGCACACTCAGGTCACACAGCTCAATCAGCATGCAATGCCAGACCAGACCCCTCATATGCTCAAATGCGCATAACTCACACACACAGCCCATGGATGGCTTGTGACACCCTCATGTAGTTCTGGATGTTTGGGGGGCAGGGATGATGGTGGTGGTGGTTAGAGGGGTGGGGACATTGTACAGCATGCACCAGATGTTTGGTTATGTTTTCCAACTGCAAGAAACATAGGCTGCAGCCAGTCTCTTCCAATAGCTCCAAAGGAAGGGCTTTTCTTCCCCTCTTCCCAGGGCAAGGAGCCTCGCAGGGCCATGGTTAGCTCCCTTTCCCAGTTCTCTCATGGAAAGGGCAGGCAGCTGGCATTACACCCCCTAAAATGTTTCCAGGCTGAAGTCATCTCTGCCAGTTAATGTAGTAGGTGGAGCTTTGGGGTCTCCATCAATCACTGGGAATGAATTGGAGGAAATACAAATTTCCCTCCAGAAAATCACGCTGGTCCCAGGTGCCCAGGCCAGGCCTGCTGAGAGCCGGAGGAGAATCTGGTCCAGCCATGTCCTCAGAACAGAGGCAAGACCTCCCTGGGGGAATGAAGCAGGAAGGCCCATTGGTGGAGCTGGAATTGACAGCCTTGCCCAGGCCTACGTGAGCATCTCAAGGAGCTGAGTGAGCGCCAGCACCTGTCCAGAGCTCAGCGAACCCACAGGGTGCCCGTGGGCCACATCTGATCCTGCTGAGGTGGAGCAGCCTGGGATGTGTGAGAGTGACGATTCTAGGCCAGGTTGCCCAGGTCAGGATCCGGCTCCACCACTTCCAGTCTTCAGAGTTTGGGCATGTTCCTGTCTCTGTACCTCAGTTTCCTTATCAGTAAAACGAGGGATGATAACAGCACCTACCACATGGGGAGGCTTTGAGCATTTCATCAACTATTCCAGGGAAATGACTTCTAAGCCTGGCATCTAGCCAGTACTTAATGGAGCTATTATCAGTCTTTCATGTTTCTTTCCATTCGGTCTCTGAATTGGGTTTCATCTACAGAAAACAACCTGTTTTCACTGACCTGGGTTGGATGGGATCCCTTCAGTTAATGTAACTGAGTGGAAGTTGGAGCTGCTCTCGTTCTCCATTCATTGCATTCCCAGGAAGACCTTAGCCTCTGTCTGTGGCTAGGTTTGCTTCTATTGACCCCCTCCCTTGCCACCAAACAAAACCAAAAAACAAACCCCAAAGTGATGGGACCGTGTTTTCTTTTCTGTCAGGAAATTTAGAACGTTATCTGCAGCTTACATTGAGTTCCCCAGGGCAGCTCTTTTTTCCAGGTCTCTTAAATGGAACATTTACCCTAATCCAGTGCTTCTTAATATTTTACCCCGGGAACCATTTAAAATAGCAAAGTATAGGGACTGAAGGGAGTTCAAGGAGCAGAATACCAAGAATTCAGAAGCCTGAAATTCTCTTCAGGTCTTACTTTTCAACTTAAAATTCATGCAATATTTTGAACTTGAGTCCATTATATTTTCGTATTTGTTTAAATATTAAATCAGTGCTTTGATCAACCTTCAGGTAAAAACGGATGTTTAAGGAAGACGATGCTCTGAACTCAGGCTGTGACTCCCTGTGATAGTCATTGGTACCACTCAGGTCTTTCTGGATCTTCCTCCTTACAGGGGCATAGTAGGACTGCAGTCTCTGTCCTTGTGATTCCGGTTGGCCCATATGACTAGCTTTGCCAAGGAGTGTCCATCAGTTCTGGCTAGTGTGTAGTTCTCCAAATTCCCTTGCAGTGCTCCGGTAGAGGCCTGGTCTGACAAGAGCCTCCATCAGCTGGGTCCCTGAGTGACTCTGACGAGCTGAGTTCTACTAACTGTGCTGCACAGGTTGGGTGAGGAAGAAGCAAATGCTATTGTTTACAGCCACCGAGAGTTCAGGGATGTTTGTTATGGCAGCATGACCTAGCCTGTCCTGCCTAATGCCATCTAGCTACCCTGAAGTTCCAGAAGGAGAGCCTCCCCTCCATTTTGAAAGCATGGCCTGAGGCACCTTGTCTAGAAATGGACATTTGGGAAGACGAAAAATGAAAAACTTCAACTGCTGGACTTCCCCTTTTTTTAAAAAAATTTATTTTTAGTTATACATGACATTGAATGTATTTTGGCAGAATATACATACATAAAGTATAACTTTTCCTATTTAGGATCCCACTCTTGTGGTTGTACATGATGTGGAGTTACCCTGGTTGTGTATACAAATACAAGGCTAGGAACATTATGACCAATTAATTCTACTGTCTTCCCATTCCCCTCCCCCACTCTTCCTCCATTAACCCTGTCCATTCCAATCTTTAAATTATTCTCCTTCCCAACGTCCCCTGTTTTGGGTTAGTATCCACAAATCAGAGAGAACATTTGACCTTTGGTTTTTTGGAATTGCTTCATTTCACTTAGTATGATATTCTCCAGTTCCATCCATTTACCAGCAAATGCCATAGCTTCACTTCTTTATGCATGAATAATATTCCATTATGTATATATTTTCTTTATCCATTCATCTGTTGAAGGACATCTAGGTTGTTTCCATAGCTTGGCTATTGTGAGTTGAACTACTATAAACATGGATGTGGCTGCATCACTGTAATATGCTATATTTAAGTCCTTTGGGTACATGCAGAGGAGTAGGATAACTGGGTCAAATGGTGGTTCCATTCTAAGATTTCTAAGGAATCTCCATACTGCTTTCCAGAGTGGTTGCATCAATTTGCAGTCCCACCAACAATGTATGAGAAGATTTTCCCTCTTTACAGAAAGATTCTTATCCCCTTTTAAGGTTTAAGATACAGAGCATAGTATGAGACTTTGGAGTCTTTCTCAAAGGACATTATGCTAAGCAAAATGAGCCAAACACAGCCAAACATTGAATATGCACAATTTTCATTTGTAAATCATACTAAAGTAGGCCAAAAAATAGAGTCTCAATATGTAGACTAAAATCAACTTGTCATTTGTTACTTCTTGGGAAATATCACTTTTTGAGTCAGTTACATACTAAATGTCCACTGTTAAATCTGAAAAAATGAATTATAAGTTTGAGTCGAGAATCTCTGACTACTGGATTTCTATTGTGGTTGGTGCCGAGAATGCAGCAGGTACTTGGTAAACAACGTAGGATGGGTGAGCGTCCTTTTTCTAATATAATAGTGCAAACTACCGACCTTTTCACTCCTTAGCATTATACTTCAGCATCTATTTCATTATGTCCTGATTGATAGCTTACTGTTGACATATTAGTCTCTCCAACTAAAATATCAGCCCTTTTATGTAAGAATTAGGTAATTTTATCTCTGAGTCTTCCAATGGGAAAAGGTAAATTTCTGATCAAGTGTCCAAGAATGGCTTGGTGAATTGAATGAGTTAGGTGGCCTGTTGTCATGCACGGTTCCCCTTGAACTGACTCCAGTCCTCAGCCAAAGTTCACCCCTGTTCCTCTGGCAGAACCTTCTCCCCTTGCCCAGTGCCGTTCCTGGGGTCCATCCTGTGAGCAAGTAGTAGCAGTGGTTTGACTTATACTATTTCTCTTTTCCCACCAATGAAAATGGCCCCTGTCCCTCATTTACAAAGTGCTGCAGGATTCCTGCTGTCCAGCTGGTAGTACTAAAACAATTGTCAGGGAATTTGCATGGGTCTAAAACACCTGGGAGACCAGCTGATCAGTTTGCATACAAATCTTGCCATCCCAGGCTTTAGGATAGGAGAAAGTTACAAAACAGGATGAAAGAGAGAGGTGTGGGAAAGCCGAGAACACTAGTAACATCAGAATCCAGGTGTTTTTAGTTATCACTGGTGCATAACAAACCACCTGCAAACAGAGTAATTTAAGGCAAGGTGTTGCTGTCTTTTGTAGTTCCATGGGTTGATGTAGATCAACTGGGTGGTTCTTATTTGGGGCCTTATGTGGTTGCTGTTTGTGGGAGGCAGGGGCTAGAGTTACTTAAATGTCTTAGTTTTTGGCTTCTGGGATGGCTTCTCTCATGTGTCTGATGCCTTAGCTTTGCAGAAGAATGGAGCTAGAGGTGGGCCAGATCTCCTTCTCTCCACAGGCTAACTAGGGCTTCCTTCTAATATGGTGGTCTAAGGGGAGTAGGACTTCTTCCATGGAACCTAACTTCCTTTAAAGCAGGATTTTAAAACTTCAGCACTATTGACATTGGGGCCATTTTGTTGTGGAGGGCTGTCTAGTGTAATGAGACTGTTTAGGTGCATCCCTGACCTCTATCAATTAGATGCTGGAGGAAGGTCTCCCCGTCTCCTCTCCTGTCTAATTATGACAACCCAAAATGTCTCTAGACATTGCTAAATGTTTCTGGAAAGCCAAGTTGCCTCAGCTGGAGAATCACTGTCCTTGAGGGAGTATTGAAAGAACCCCAGGTAAGTTACAAGTCAGCCTTGGAAGGTAGAGATAGGCACTACCTCTGTAATCTGTACCAAGTGAGTTCTAGGGCCACCCAAGGTAAGGAGAGGAGGATGATATAAGGGCACAAACACAGGGAGAGATGGTTTGTGGAGGTGGGGAGTCACCTTTGGAGACAAAAGGTTTATTAATTGGACAACTCATAAAAGCCATCTTCCAGGACTCCTCTCATGCTTATTGTCAATTCCCTTTAACAACTTTGCTGAACATCCACTTGGTCCCTATTTCTGTGAGGGACACTGGGTAAGATGATGCCTAAGTCAATGATTCCTATTCTTGAGGATGTTAGGGGCCACTTGGGGATACAGATAGCAAACCGATGTTTGAGTGCAACATGGTATAGGATAAGATATAGAAAGAAGTTGTGAGTGGTGGCATATGCCTGTGATCCCAGCAGCTCAGGAGGCTGAAACAGGAGGATTGCAAATTCAAAGCCATCCTCAGCAACTTATCAAGACCCTTCTCAAAATAAAAAGGGCCAGGGATGAAGCTCAGTGGTTAAGTGCACCTGGGTTCAGACTCCAGTACCTGGGGTGTGTAGGGGAGATACAGAGAACAAAAGGTGGAATAGAGCATGGGGAAGAGAGGGTGCCATTTTCCTATGGGCGTCCTCTTGCTGGAGGAGATGACACATGGGCTGAGACTTGGAAGGTGAGTAAATCAATTGTGAGGAGATGGAGGCCATGCACTTCTTGGAAAAACACACTGTGGTGAAACAGCGGGGCCCATGGGGACAGGCAGCGGCTCCGAGCTGTAGGAGTTGTAGGTGTGTGGGTGTGGGATGGGGCTGGATTGGTTCCTGCAGGAAGGGAGAGGAGATAAGGGCTGAGGAGCCGACTTGATTCTGAATCTATTTCTTGGCTATTGTTTTACCAATCTCCAGTGACTAGGAAATGACACATCCTTATTTGTAAAATAAACAGAAGGGAAGTCTTCTGGACAGGACACCTGCAACCGGGGGTACCAGGAGGCAGCACTGAGCACACCGTAAACCAGCCTGGACATGCTTGTCTCCCAGAGTGGGCGGTGGTGCCGAGAGGGGCAGAGGTGCTGGGAGCCTGCTAAGCCTGGCCCTTTCACGGGGTTTTGGAAACCTCCTGGGTCAGCTCCCGTATCAGCCACCTGGACGTATTATCAGTTGAAATGGTGCTGAGAGTCTTAGACTTTCAGTGACTCAGCGAATGCCTCATAGTAAGTGTCAGAGTTAGAATTGGACCCAGGTTTGCGATGTTGACATAGATATTAATCAGTGGAGTGTTGTCAAATAAGGAACCAAGTAAGGAAGAGAGAGAAGGAAAGTCTGGCATCCTGGTGCTCCTGGTTTATGGCCGCCATGGTAGGAGCATTGACTCAAAGTCATCGTCTTAGCGGGCTCAAGGAGGTGCCCACGAGTCACAGTCCCACTGACTCTGGTGCCCTGCTTCTTGTTTCATACATTTGCCACCCACCCTGACTCAGAGAAGCAGCAGCCAGTCAGCTGGGATTTTTCTGATGCACTTGAAGGATAAAATGAGGGACTGAGTTCTAAGGTATAAAGGGGTCTCCAGGAAGCGGAGATCAAGGCTCTGAGCAGGCATCTGGCTGGACCTGAAAAACCTGAATAATTCACTTCACTCCCTGGGACATCCCATCGGCTACCAACATCAACACTTTTGATGGACACATACAAAATCAATCAATCAATCAATCTATCTATCTATCTATCTATCTATCTATCTCCCCACTTACTGGAATCCAGGAGACAGTTTTCAGTTAAATATGTCAGTGTGACTTCCCCTGTGGCTGTCCCCCACATCAATAAATACAACCCCTGGTTCCCAGGATGGAGTTGCAACTCCAGGCTGAGCCCACGGCCTCCTCCAGCCCCATCTGCGCTGCCCGGGTGCCACACCCATGCCGAGACACTGCTGCTGCCCCCCAGGCTCCTGCTCTGCGCCTCTGGTCATAGCACCCTCTTCCTGTCATGCACCTCCTTTATTCTTTCTGTCTGATGACTCCGATTCTCTTGAGCTTCTGATTACTGACTTGGCACAGGTCTCCGAGCACCTCCTATGAGCAATACCTGGGATGAGCAAGACACAGTCCCTGACCATGAAGAGTGACCTCAAATGTCACTTTCTCTGTGAAAATGTCTTCAGTCCCTTTGGGAATTCCCCAAGCATGCTTTTAGGGTCCCCCTACACCAGCGATTGCAGTGTGTTGCAGTTTTCATTTGATGGGGGTAGAGACCACACCTGACTTGTGCAGAGTCCCTGGTATGCATGCGGCCTGGCGTGTGTCTGGGTCATGGTCTAAGCTCTCCTGTGCTGAATGCATAGCCAGTGTGTGAGTGGGTGAGTAAGGGCAGCTCCCTGGTGCACTGGGTCTTCACAGGGATGCTTCCATGGGGGAGGGGGGAACTGTTTCCCTGTTCTGCATGGACGCTCCCTGGGGAGACCTTCATGGACTGCTCCTCTGCAAACTTAGTAAAAGAACAGGGTTTTGACACAGCGCCAGCAGACCTGAGAGAGTCAAGTCACTCTCTTTAAGGAGATTAATGAACAAGGACTTAGAGAAGGGATGGGTGAGCTGGTAACCAACAAGTAGGAACCAGCCATCAGCTCAACCCTATTTCGGGAACAAACCAAACCAGCATCTTCAAGGTTGAGCTTGGCTTGGTTCAATTAATCCCTCTCCTCCTCTGTGTGTCTTCTGCTCCCCCCCCCCGCAGCCTCTGGCCCTCATCTCTGTTGAATCATGAATCAGACCCGGCAGCACCGCCATACTTGCTTGCTTGCTTGCTTTGTGTCTCCAGCCGCATCTGGCTATTTCCTCATTTTGCTGTCCTAGGAGGACAGAGAGGACCCCGGGGTGGAGCGAGAGTCTTAGATAAATAATCCATTTCGAGTCTTTCAGGGAGAGGGACGCTCTGGACCCTGATTCATGGAGGAAGGAAGATGTGGATGAGGGGGTGGGGGGTTTGATGAGGACCAGAGGAGGCCAGGAGGCCGGGCCGCCTCCTGGGGATGGGTGGGAAAGGTGAACCTCCAGGTCCTGATAAGGCGTGGAATGCTCCGGGCTGTGTGCAGGCTCAATGGGAAGGGAATGCAGACAGGTACCTTTGTAGGAGCTGATTTCTTTATTCATGGAGAACATTTACATATCCAACAATTGCACGTCAAAGACAGAAAACGGGGTAAAATTCTCACGATCCATAGGACAAAGATAATGATCATGACATTGAAAGTATTGCAGGTCGGTAACAAAATACTAGAATAAAACCTCAGTGGAAAAATGGAAAAAAGATTTTAAAGAAGCAGCAAGGAAACAGAAGGGACTACGAAACCTCTATCAATTTTTTAACCTATAATTGAAGAACTGACCACAAAGAGACTGGATTCTTCCTCTTTAAGTTAGGAAAACTTTTTTTTTTTTTTTTTAAACAATTTAGTAGCATCCAGGACACATAGAACAGGTTGGCGCATCTCCCCTCCCCTCCATGGGCAGATTCCTGGTCAACTTTGGCGGTCCATCTTGAAGCCACTTCCTTGGAAAACTGCCTTTCGGTTATCCTCTGAGCCACCAGCGTCTTTCCACCCTCTTTTGGCCCCCCTCACATAGCTCCCTTCCCTTCTAGAATGTGAGTGCTCCTGGGCCCAGACCCGGCCTTCTGTGGTTCCCAAGTGGGGTCTGGCACCCGCTCATCTCTCTCTGGCCCACACTGAGTCACGTGACTCAGCGCAGTGTCCACTGTGTGTCCTGAGCAGGGTGCAGAGCATCTGAAACGAGCACCGTCTTGGGCCATCAGGGCCATATGGTGAAAACGTGCCAGAGACGGCTGGTACGTTAAGACTCGGTAGAATTTAATAGTATTCAATTTATTTCTGCCGCCCCCCCCTCCCCAAATTCCTGGATTTCTGCCTTCCCTCATATGAAGATGCATTTTGTTGAAATGATTCATTTTACAAAATCCCTGCAGGCCAAACAAGCAGAGGCGCGCACTTGGATTTCGAGTGGAGAGGTACATGTGGGGACCTGGGGCCTCAGCTCCCGCTCAGCACGTTGTAAGTTCGGCTAGTTGTTCCCAACATCTTTTCCTAATCAACATCTCACATAGAAAAGCCAAGGTGCCAACAGACCCGGTGTGCAATGGGCAAGCACCTACTGAATGCTATTTAGAACCATCTTAGGAGACAGGCAGGTATCAACTACATATATTAAACAGATGAGGAAACTGCTTGGCTCCTTGAGGGGCAGAAATGAGCTGTGTGAGAATCATTCTGAGGCCAACCACCCACATCATTATCAAGACAGGCAGTAAAAGCTGAAAAGAACCTTTGTTAAGAATGTGGGGACAGCAGCTGTTATTGTGACCTTTGTGGATGGGCAAGAGTCTTTCCTCTGGAACACTGGGGGGCAGTGTGGGACAGTGGATTGAGCTAGCAATTTGTAATGAGGGGATTTGGGTGTGGGTTTGAAAGCTCTGTGACCTTAAGCAAGTTAAGCAACCTCTCTGAGTCTCCATTTTCTTATTCCAAAATGGGAACAGTCATTGTTAAGACTCATCTCAATAGATTATCGTGAGGATCAGATTAAAAAAAAATGGGTGTGGAAAATGCTTTGTAAACAGTGAAGAGCTAAATGGAGAATTCTAATAATATGGTAAGTACGTAATTTGAGGGAGATCTAAGACCATTTCTGAGGAAAAAAAAGTATTTCCCTCCAAACTCCTGCCTTAATCCTGAGCCTCCTTAACTCTGGAATTGACTCTTGGGTTCACATACGTTCTACAGGTACAACGAAGGAGCGTTCCTAGAGACGGAGGTGGAAAGGGACAAGCTGGATAAATGGGGTCCGCCCGTCAGTTTCCTCTGGTCCTACAGCAGGAGAGCAGCTTGTTCAGGGGCCATGACAATTGCTTCTGGCTGTGGCAGAGGCAGGGAAAGGTGACCGCAGGGTGCTGGGGCCTCCAGGGCTGGGGCCTGCACTCTGCTGGGGGAGAAAGAAGTCAAAAGCCACCTTGGGTTGGGGAGCGTCACACGGACCCTCTGAGAGTCTTGGAGTCAGAGTGTTTCCCCGTCCTCGGTCACTGGTGGGTCTTGCTGGCCCTGGAAGTCTCCTCTGTGACCTTTCACTTGGTTGACTTTGCATCTGTTTTCTGACCTCATTCAAGGTCAAGGGCGTCTGTGAGTCTCCACTGAACCACTGACAGAAAACACACCTGTTCACTTCCCAGCGGGGCTCGGCCGAGGTCCGCCCTGCCACACTTCCAGCAAGCAGGCCCCGAGTCTGGGTGCACGTCTCCAGGGGCAGGAGGCGCCGTTGTCTCCAGGTGGCTCTGCCCGAAGACTCTCCTGTAGATGGGGCCTATGTTTTCTTACCTGTGATTCCACCCATTGGCTCTGACTGTTGGGTCACATGAAGTATGTCCATCTTCACTGTCCAAGCTGGCCTTTAGGAATCTGTAGCTGGCTCTTAGGTACCCCATGTCCTGGCCAGACTGGACACGCCCCCTCTGCCTCTTCCATCTAGGGTTCCTCTGCTGATGTGGCTTCAAGTGTTCTGGATATTGTTTGTCACTGTCCTCTGAAAGGACTCCGACATCTCTTAAAATATAACTTCTGGCAGGGCACACAATCCTTTAGTGTGGTCTGGACAAGTAAGGGTGAATGAGAGAGTCCCCTCCTTCATTCTAGAACCGCTACTACTGTTAACGCAGCTTAAGTAACACATTCTTCATAATGCTCTTACCCAGGGCCAGGCACTCTGCAAAACGACTTGGTTTACAGCGTTACTAGTACCTCACCCCTCAACCCCTGGTGCTAGTAGAAGGCGCGTGTGGGTTGTCTTGGGTTCACATACATTCTACAGGTACAACGAACGAGCCACCAGAGCAGCATTTTTAAAGCTTTTTGATCGTTCAGGCATCTCAGTAAAATCACACTGAGCATGCATCTCCAGTGTGTGTGTATTTGCTTATAAATTCTATAATGGATGAATGCATAGAGTGCATGCAAAAAATATGAAAATTTAAAGGTACAAAATCAGCCCAAAATAAAAATTTGAAGGATTTCACCATCATTTATAGTCTTATGTCCCACCTGGGGATGTTCCACGGGGACTCAGAGCATTCCGTGTCCTCCCGCTAAAGCAACTCAGAGCTCTGCGCCCAAGAATTCAAGTTGTGGCTGTGCTCACGGCAGCTGCAGGGTATCATTCACTGGTTTCCAGACTTTCTAGCTGGGGACAGTGACGTTGTTGGGTATGTGATTGGAAGAATGAACACAAAGGAAAGAGGTCGTCTGCACACCCCCAGTCACCCTTGTCCTGCCCATCACCCACCCCGTTTCCCCTTTCCCCTGGCTGCTGCCTGTCTTCACTCATCCCTTGTGCCATTTGTCCCCAAAGGCCAGAGCTGACCATTGGAATTTGGGAGGCAAGGTAAGTGACAAGCTGAGGAGGTGATCGTGTTTTTGGATCTCAGAGGAGAGAGGAGCCTTTGGAGTGAGACCCCTTCCCATATAAAAATCCCAAGAGAGAAACTGGCGGCAATTCTGGCCTTGGCGTGAGTTCGGGGGAGTGTGAGCAGAGTGCAGGTCAACGTGAAGCCGTGCTCCTGGGAGAGGGGGGACCACTGAGGATTCTGACCATGGGACCGTGTGGGGCCCTCAGATGCTGGAAGGAAGTCGCAGTAGACCTTTATCCTGTGGCACTTGGGGGTGGCACGCTAGGCTCAGCATGAGGAAGGCTTCACCTGTCCACAGGTGAGCTGAGCTCCCAGGAGAAGTGCTGTCTCCCTCCTGGAGGTGTTTGAGAGCCAGTCAGGCACGGAGCTGATGGAAGCTCTGGCCATGGGGCCTCATGCTGGTGGCCTGGGCTGGTGGGCTACTGAGGTCCCAAGGATCCCAAGACTCTGAGATTCTAGGACCAAGTGGGAGAGGGTGGTGGGGACTCCAGGTCCCCACTCCCCCTCCCTGGATTCCCTCCTGGGCCCCCCAGCGTGGCATTCTGGTGCCTCTGTTTCTCCCCCCGGCTCTGCTGTCTCCTAGGAGGCTAGGGCATAGGAGGGCAGGTGGGTCTCCAGAACTCTGGCTTGGCCAAGAGCCTTGTGTGGAGGCCTTGGCTGGGTGTGTACCAGCTTTGAAGAGCAATGCCACCATGTTGCCCTCTGTCTCCTATGGCCAGTGCTCTCCTATGGCCAGGATGTCCACATAGCTCCTCTCTGCACCCCCTAAGGAAAGGTGAGATCTGAGGGCTCACCAGGTCCCCTATCCTCTTTCCTAAAGTTGGAAGAAGACATTAGCACCGTCCTTCTAGGACAGAGTCACCTCCTCTTGGGACGCCCTCCCTCCCGTGGTGACTGGGTCAACACAGCCTGCTAACTGGCTTCAAAAGTGTCTTAGGGCTCCGTTCCTTCCTCTGCGGCGGCTCTGGTTTAGGCCCTTGGTATCTCTTCCCAGGACCGCGACAAGAGCTTCTTGCTGCTTGATCTCCTGGCCGCTAGACCATCCTCCCCAGGATGATCATCATGAAAAATGACCTAATGATGCTGTCGCCCAGCTGACCTGTGCACAGGACCACCACCTGTCAGAGATTCCAGCCTCTCCCACCTCCGCTCCACCCTGGTCCCATCTCATTGCTCCCTCTCGGTGGCCCTGCCTTGGGGACTCCAGACTTTTGTCTCTGGGGATTGATTTGTCAGAATATTCCTGTCTGCTGGGGAAACTCCTAATCCTCTCTTAAGATCTTGTCAGATGTCACATTTTCTGTGAAATCATCCCTGACTCTCCCAGGCCGCGCGAGCTCTTCCACGTAGCTGCTCGCGGAGCTGTGGGTAGGCTGCTCTGGCTGAGTCTGCCCCTGGGGCTCAGGTGTGTGCTTACCAACAGCAGGGACAGACACCTGCTCGTGGAGGCACTTCATGCCTGCCTGTGAAGTATTAGTCTAGAGAAGGAATGATCAAATTCTCTAGCTAACAATTCATTTCACTTTCTGACCCTCTTGGAAAGAGTCACACTACTAGGCTGTCCCATTAAAAATCAACTAGCTCCCTGGGCTCTCCAGAGCTGTTGGGTGTGTTTCAGAGAGCACAGTATTAGTTTCCTGAAGCTGCTGTAACAAAGTAGCCCTGCCTAAGTGACTTGAATAAGAGAAATTTATTGTCTCATATTCCTGGAGACCAGAAGTCTGAGATTAAGAGGTCATCTGGATTGGTTTCTTCTAGGGGTTGTGAAAGAGGATCTGTTCTGGGGTTCTAGTCTAGCTTCTGGTGGATTGCTGGCCACTTGTGAAGTTCTTGGCCTGTGGTAGCATCATGCTGATCTCTCTGCCTTCATCTGGTATTCTCTGTGTGTGTCTTTCTCCAAATTTCCCCCTTTCCTTCTTTATTTGATGTTCATTGATAGATGCATTTTAATAGCTACTTAATGATCTGTGTTTATATGTTAGAAATCAAAATTCAATCAATTATTGTTAATCAGCTATTAAAATAGATTGATCAGTGTATTGTGTGCCCGTTTCTAATGGAGTTATATGAAGAGGGAAGGAGACAAGTGAAAACAGCCACTGAAGAGATTTGAATGTCACTCAGTGCTGTTATAATGAAATGCAAGGTTTCCCATCATAATTCTATAGAGTAGTAATTTCAACCACAAAGTTGGAAGATAAATGTATGTAAGAAAATTAAAAGTATTAATTTTTGATTGGACAAGTTTCTAAGTTCCTTTTCCTTATATTATCATTTTCCCCTAGGAAAATGATAATCATTTACTAATCATATTGAATACCCTATTTCCAAATAAGGCCAACTGAGGAAGCAGGACTTCAGCATGTGGATATCTCAACCTATAAACATACCAGATCCTTGGGACATGCGCGTGTCAGCAACCTTTCCATACCTGCAGATGGGGGGACGGGGAGAGCTAGATAAACCCAAGACTTTATCTTGATCTGTGCACAGGACCGTGACCACCTATCACAGATTCCACATTTCACTCTTTCACTTTGGAAAGTCCAATGGCCACTTTCATTTCATTCATTTATTTGTCAAATAAATATTTATTTATTTATTTAAATTTTTTTAGATGTTGATAGACCATAATTTTATTCATTTATTTGTGTGCGGTACTGAGAATCGAACCTAGTGCTTCACACATGCTAGGCAAGTGCCCTACCACTGAGCTACAACCCCAGACCTTGGCCAAAATTTTATTGAGTGCCTACTATGTCCCAGCACTTGGCATCTGCCCTGTGAGCAGAGTTGCCTTGGATGATCCATGCCTTTCCTGCTGAATGACACACAATGACGTGTCCGTGGTGTATCTATAGTCGGCATCTTCAGTGGAGACTTGTTTCATTTGATTGGGAATCCGCCTCATCAGCTATTTGAATATTGGTTTCACAACCTGAAGAATAGGACTGAGATTGCCAAGTTTAAATCTTAGGCATAATCTGGTTGTGCCATCTGTTTGGAAACATTGTGGTTAAGCTACTTTTCTCTGTCCTTCTCCAATCTTATGATTTTGGTTTGAGGAGGTGCATGCACCATTAATTTGGAAAGGAAGTAGGAGCACCTCCCAGGACTTGCTTTGATCAGAACACAGCCAGTGTCCAGGGAGCAGGGGCATGTATTGGGTGCCTCCTGGGGCCAGAGGTGAACCAGGTTCTCTGGCATCATTGCAATGGCAAAGAATTCTCTCCTCCTTGCTGCACCCAACAGAATGTTTGTCTTTTTAAAAGTTTCTTCTTGTGCTCCCTGAGTGCTTGGGTCTCTGTGATAAGTACCTTAAATGCTTTACCTAGTTTTATCTTTGCTTTAGCCTTGTGAGGTAGAAGTTGCACATCTCTAACCTGAAAATTTGAAATCTGAAATGCTTCAAATCCCAAGACTTGGAATGCCTCCGTGACACCACATGTGGAAAATTCCACACCTGATGTCACATGATGGGTCACAGTTGAAATGCAGATGCACTGAAAATATTGTGTAGAATGACCTTTAGGCTATGTGTACAAGGTGCATATGAGACATGAGTGAATTTCCTGTTTGGACTTGGGTCCCAAGACAGCTCATTATGTATATGCAAATATTCCAGAACTTCAAAAATTCCAAAATCCAAAACACTTCTGGTCTCCAACATTTTAGACAAGGAATGTTCGACCTGTAGCATGATTGACCATCTTACAATGAGAAAGCTGGTCGCTGGATCACAAGCCAACTTGCCATCTTACAGTCAATAAGGGACAGCAGTGTCCCAGATGCAAGTCTGTTGGTCCCAATGTGGGGGCTTTTATCCTCTGTTCTCCTGCCATCTTTCATTTAAAAAAAATAAAAGTTATAAACACTTAAGGTGTGCAACATTATGTTTTGATACACATATACCTAGTGAACTGATTGCTACAATCAAACTAACATGTTCATTCTTCATATAGTTGTGCCCTTTTTCGTGGTATGAGCATCTAAAATCTACTCTTTTTAATGAATTCCCAGTATATGATACAGTGTTATTGACATAGTCCTTATGTACAATAGTTCTTGTGAGAAGACTTACTCCTCCTGCATAGCTGTGCCACTACCCTTGACCTATGTCACCCCATCTCCCCACCTAGTGACAACCAGCATTCTATCCCTTGCTTCTCTGTTTGACTTTCACACATGAGATTATGCAGTGTTTTTATTTCTGTGCCTGGCTTATTTTACCTATTGTAATATCTTCCAAATTCATTTGTTCTCTGGTCATCTCCTAATACCTAGATTCAGTCTATACCAGTTCCTGCTACAACAACTTACAGTTCCTGATTGCCTTCTAGAGATCTGAGAACACTGACTTCAAATGCACAAGGGTGTGTGTATGTATGTTTTTTTTTTTTTTTTTTTTCTGAGAAGAAGATCTAGAATTTGGCCAGAGTTGCAAAGGCCATCTGACCTCAAAGACTAAAATACATGTGGTTTAGGCAAACAGTGGACACTTGTCATTGTCTGCCTCCAAGGCATTCTGCAGACTGTCTCAGGGACAGAAAGAGCCCTGGCAAGCTCCTAGGCTAAGTACGGTTTATCCGCTTTATTCATTCAGCAAACACTGAGTGAGTTCCAGTACCGTGCTGACCCCTGGGAAAGTAGGGTGACTGGGACTGGCCCTGTCCTCAAGGGATCCAGTCTCCCAGTTGAAGAAATTAGACATGTAAAGAAACATCTGAGTGCAGAATTCTAGAGTGGGCCAGAGGAGTGTCAAAATGCAGAGCAGGAGTTGCCTAATCTCATTCATTTTATCTCTGTCATTTTCTCACCCAGCGCAATTCTGGTGTCCACTAGATCTTGGTTCTGGGACAGCCTGCTTGTGCTGTGTGACTCTATTTGAGTATCTGCCAGGAACAAGAGTTTGCTTTTAACTTCCTCATGGGCTTCTCATCAAAAGTGACCACCAACTCCAGTTCTTCCACCCTGCAGAATTTAAAGTCGGCAAGAACCAGAATCACATCAGTTTTATTCACTATACACCCAGCATCTAATAGCAAGGCTATTAAGGAATCCTTGCTGGATCAATATTTGTTCAATGAATTAATGAATGAAAGGCATGGTAAAGGGAAGAGGACTTCAGTGAGGGGGGAGGTTTTAAAGTTTGAACATCAGAATCATGTGAAGAAATTGTTAAAATATAGGCTGGTGCAGGAGGCCTGGGGTGGAGCATTTTAAACATTTGCATTTCTAGCCAACTCCTAAGGGAGGCTGGTGCTCCTGGGCTGAGGGCCACACTTTGAGGAGCCCTGGCCTCTGGGGTCTTTTTCTAATAGAGATGGATGACAAGAGGTGGCTCTGGGTGTCGTTTCCAAAGGACCACCACAGGATTTGGGCCTCCCTACCTTCTTCATAAGGGCCTAGTGCTGTCAGGCACAGGTCCAAGTGATTGGGGCTCTGTACAGGTGCAGGATGACACAGCCATGATACAGGTGTTTAACCCAAATATGAATGTGTGCCTTCAACAGTGAGCTCATTAAGTGAAATAGAGGGCTATTAAAATATCTCCGCTTGTGAAACCCTTTCTTGTCTGTCGTGAGGATCATGATTGTCCCATCTTATGCAATCGGCTTCTTCAAGGAAAAGGACCCGCTCTTGTGGCAATTTTGGATTTTACTAATTCATCATCACTGCCTATTCATGCTGAGTAAGTTTTAATTGTCTCTGACATTGAGCAAAGAGCCCAGTGTTGGCGACTTGGGTGTGCTAAGCTCCATCATCACACCGCTGTAGAAATGCACCAGTTCCTGGCCCGTCATGTGCTTCCGAAAGAAGAGATCTGACTCAGTCTTTGGGAGTCTGTGGTTTCTTCTCTTTCCACAAATATTCGAAGGCAGGTATCCTTGCCCATACTGCAGACCTCACGTGTCAGGGCACAGTCACAGCCACGGTTGAAAGCTGCCTGCCGTTTGCTTGATGAAATAAGCCATGTGGCAAGGTAGAAAGAGTTTCTAGTCTTTCAGGGTCCCACCGGTATCCCCCGCCCCTCGACCTGGCTGGGTCAGGGGCCTCATCCTGAGAATGCACGGCACTCTGCGTTTCTCTCCAACAGGGCCCACAGCAGGCCCTTCTGAAAACCCTCAGACCACACATCTGCCTCCTTCACTGGGTTTGGAGCACCTCAAACACGGGATCATCTCTTTTGTTGTCTTTTGCCACAGAATCCAGGATAGGACCTATTGAATGGTAGCAGCTCACTTGATGGCTCTTTTTTTTTTTATTTGGGTACCAGGGGTTGAACTCAGGGGCACTCTAATTGAACTCAGGAGCCACATCCCCAGCCCTATTTTGCATTTTATTTAGAGACAGGGTCTCACTGAGTTGCTTAGCATCTGCCTGTTACTGAGGCTGACTTTGAACTCCTCCTGCCTCCATCTCCCGAGCTGCTGGGATTACAGGTGTAGGCCCAGCCACTTGATGGCTCTTGAGCTCGTTAGGAATGCTGCAGGCACTGTCACATTGTAGCTTGGTTGTGAACTGTGGGCGGGCTCTCTTGCTCTCTGAGCTTTGCTTTCCTTTTCTGGAAAATAGGATGATCATCTGCATCCGAGCATTGGCTTTCCACAATCCAGCCTCCATCCTGTGTGCTTCAAGGAGTGTCTCACCTTGCCCTCACAACCAGCCCACCCAGTGGTGACTGACTTTATTTTCAGATGAGGCCACTGGGGAAACAGAGAAGTTAAGAAATTAAGATATTTTCTAAGTTTGCTTGCCCAGTGAACAGTCAAGATTTGGTCCCTGGCAGTCTGACTCCAGAGCCTGCACTTGTTACTGGTTTTCAACTCTGGGGGTGACTTTGCCTTGTAGGGGACATTTGGCAATGTCTGAAGACTTCACTGTGACATTGTCACAACTGTCAGGAGGAGTACTCTTGGCATCCAGGGTACGGAGGCCTGGGATACTGCTAAGTGTCCCGCAGTGCACAGGACAGGCCCCACCACAAAGAATCATGCAGTTGAGAACATCGGCAGTGCCTCAGTAGAGAATCCTCGCCCAACACTGCACCGCTCTGTGAAGCAAAGTGTGCTAAGAGCCAGACCCAGGGAAGCCCACGTTCATGGCTCTCCTTTCTCACAGTTCGCAGGATCAGCTCAGAGAAGAATCTATTCTTAATGGTTCCCGGCTGCTTGACATCACTGTCTCCAGAGTTCCTGTCTGTGAGATGTGCTGACAGCTATCAAGAGTCAGGGCACAACTCTCCTTGGGAGAGGTCCAACTTCCCCGAGATCTGGCAAGTTCAGACATTCCGCACAGAACGCACCTTCCTGGCCTCTGACCTCAGGGTGTGCACGGCTCTGGGATGGTTGTTTCTCCCTTCATGGGAACTGACGTTTCTTACCCTCGGCATGGAAGGCCTTGTGAGGCACTGGCTGCCATCAATGAGGTCTTGACATGAAGACTGTCATGGTTCTGGCCCTTGAAAATCAATGAATGAACCAAGGAGAAACATGACACATGAACTGTCATCCGGAGCAGCGGCCACACCTTGTGTGCTGGACGCTTGGGGCGGGGAGCTGTGAGATCGCCGCTAGAAGCAGGAACCAGAAACGGAGGTAATGACAATTGAGAGGGCACCTCTCAGTGTGCCAGGGTTCTGTGGCTTACCCTCTGTGGGCTTGTTTCCTCCTGAGCTCACAGTGAGCATGCTTCAGGGATGTCAGGTGCAGTTAAGTGGGGGTCAACTAAGTTCGTATCGATGACCTTAAATGGTACAGAGTGCAGGGGGACATAAGCAGAAGCTCCTTGCTATTGGATCTAAGGAAAAGCTAACTTGAGCCAACATGGTCCCTGGGCTCCTGTGTAGAGGAGAATCCCTTCCTGTGCTGACAGGACACTGGGCTGCAGGTGGAAGGGCCATGGCCTCTCTTGTAGTAGGAGAGGAATCCCTAGAGGACTGTCAGTGTCCTACTTCATGTGCTATGAGGGTTATTTGAAGGACCTTGGAGAATGGATCGTGTTCCCTTCTGTTCAGCACTAACATGGTTCAGGACTTTAAATTTCATGCATAAAACCACAGCTCGGCCAGGGTGTGCGGCTGGCAGTGCAGGGAGTGACCCACCTCCGTGCTGTGAGTCTAGAAACTTCTTGGCCTCTCTAAGTTCTTGCCTATTTTCGCCATTCTGTGAATAGTTCTGCTCTCTGTGTTTTCTCACTCCACTAGAGTCAGTATTTGCTGCTTATGGACAGAACCCTGGGCAGCCAAGTTAACGCTGATCCTTTTCATTATTGTTTTTGCCTCATCACTGTGTCCTGCAGGCATCGAGTTACTTACTTGCATCTCAGCCTGGACCTGTGAGCCCAAGTGTAGGATAGTTTGCTCTTTATCGTGGGCGTGAAGCTCATTCTTTTATTTAATCCTCTAAGAAATGCTACTTGATAGGTATTTTTGTTCATATTTTACATTTTATAGATGAGGAAATAGAATCTTAAAGAGGGTAAGTAGCTCAAAGATGACTCACCCAGGAAATAGCAGAGAGACTCTTTAAACTAGTTCTCCAGGGACCCAAAATCTGTGCTCATTATTTACATCCCCACCCAAGGAAGAGTCAACTGTCAAAGAGAGTAGTTATTGAGAGTCCTTCCATTTAAATGAGGAAGTTGAATTAGTCTCATCAAAGGTAAGGATCACATTCGCTTGGGCACCCCAGTGACCACACCCCAGGAAGATCTGCATGGGTCATGGCCCGAGAGCTGCGCTTGATGTTCATAAATTTATTCTGATCAATTAGAAAATGACAGAAGATTGTAGGACATATTATGCTTCACAATATATTCAATCAAACCAAACTAATTTTCAGTGGTTGTAAACAAAGAAACTTTGGCCAAGAATCTGTATGGATTTTGTAGGACACTTGGCCCGGAGGATGTTTTTAAATGGCATTTGCTTCCGTATTTTATTGAGGAGTTTGTGTACTTGTGCTTTATCTGTCTCATCCATCTAGAATGTGGACTCTGGAAGAGCCAAGTCCTCTCCTCTGTTTACTCCAGGACTTGTAGCACTAAGAACCATCCCTGGCACCTGTTGGGACCTTGATCAATACTGATAAAATACAGAATCGAACTGGGATCTTCATACCAAATCTTAACATCATGGTAGAGATACACTGAAAAAATACAAAAACAGATTAAAAATGATGCAAATATAATCAATGAGCCAACTGAATTCTAAATCTCTTATCTTCATCAGAACTGTGCTTCCTTGTCTGTGTATTGGGAATAACAGTAGTTACCTCGAAGGTGTGGGGGAAGATTAAAGCCAACCCCATCCATGTGGGTGGTGTGTCGTGGGCAGATGCTTAATTAATATTGATATAGAGATTACAATGGAAGTGAAGGAAGGTGTGAGGATCGTCGGTCTCTAGGATGAGTAGGATGTGTTCGTGGGGCTCCTGCTTGCAATCCTCGAGGCTTATTTTAATTTCTATTTGCACATTTCCTCCGAGTTTACACACAGCTCTTTCTCCATACATCATTTCTGATGCTCAGTCTTGCCTAGATGTCATAATTAGCCCTATTTCATGGATGAGAATGAAAATTAGAGTTTGGATTTAAGTTTGGAGATTCTGGAACTTTCCTGTCACTAGCAGATCTGGAGCTCCTGAGCTAGCTTCTCTGGAGCTGGACCCATCTTGCTTACCTGGCTAGACTTGCCTTCCCAGACCACTTTTGCTTTTTTTTTTTTTTTTTTTTTTTGTGTGTGTGTGTGTGTGTGTGCGATTCAGACCAGGAGCCCCTTAAGGGCAGGGACTGTCTCTATTGTTTTATTTTGCAAAATTCCAGATATAATCAGGATGCTCATGCATTTATTAGTGACAGGGTTATGCAAAGACATTACCATACCTGGCTTGTTCGTGATGGGTTTAAGCAAATGTGCAAACTCTGTAATTTGCTTCTGCCTCCGTGGCTGTCCCTTAATCTGAATGCCCTCTGAGTTGGCAGGTAGAAGAGGGATGTCTGCCACTGCCTCTTGTCTCTCCCCTGTCTTTTCCATTTCTCCTTTGCATCTCAGTTACAAAATACCAGATTTAAACCTGGCTGCTATGTGTAGAATCATGGGAAAGGTGACTCTATTAAGTTACAGAAGACACAAGAAGCAAGAACTTGAGCAGCTTCAGGTTGAAGGAGACCAAAGGGGTCCCGAGAGACAAACTCCCACCCTCTTCAGTTTAGCTACTGTTTATTGAACCTGTGGAGTGGTGTGTGAGGCATTTGTCCTGCTGGACTGACACTTATTTCTGTCATTCTTGGATATTTCTGGAAACTGGCAGGAAGACAGTTTGGGACAGGGTGTGATGATTATGGGTTCAAATATTCAATCTCTAAAGAGATGATACTGTCTTTCAATGTTTCCAGCTAAATGACCTCAGAAAATGATGTAATTTCTATCAATCTTTGTTTTCTCATTTCTTTCTTTCTTTCTTTTTTTAGTAGTAGATAACACTATACCTTTATTTAATTTATCTATTTATATTATGTGGTGCTGAGGATTGAACCCCATGCCTCACACAGGTACTAGGCAAGCCCTCTGCAACTGAGCCCCAGCCCCAGCCCCTGTTTTCTCATTTCAACCACAAAGGAACTTTCTGCTTAGATTCCAGTGCGGGTTAAAATAAAGCTCTATCCCTGTTCTGAAGTGGAGCCTTGCTAGGTATCTAGGCTGCCCTCAATCTTGCCATTCTCCTGCCTTAGCTTCCCAAGCAGCTAGGATTACAGGTGTGTGCCACTGTGCCTGGCAAGGTTTATTCTTAAATCCTCAGGTCAGAGTCTTCGTGTAGTAGACCCCAATAAAGAAGGGGGGGGGTCTATTCTTACCTCATAGGGCTAACCAACACATTAAAAATGATGACAGCTTTAATTACCAGAATATTTTTGAGTCATAAAATTGCTTATCATTTTTTGACCCAGAAATTGGTAAAATGGGGTTAATGGTACTTTGCCTAAAGGAAATGATTCTAGAGAATAAAAATACTGTATTATTATTTTTATTCTCTAGAATATAATAAATGTAAATGTATTGTATTCTTGTATTGTATTTAAGTTACTTCCAATACAATAAGTGTATTGGAAGTAACTTAAAAACCTTGTATAAGAGAATGAGTTAAGTAAATTATTATCTATGTATTTGGAGGGATATTTTATATCCATTATAATAAAATCATTGAGGACCATGAAATAATAAAAATTACAATATGGGCTGGGTGTGGTGGTGCACTCATGTAATCTCAGAAGTTTGAGAAGCTGAGATAGGAGGATTGGGAGTTCAAAGCTAGCCTCAGCAACTTAACAAGTCATCAAGAAAACTTAGAGAGGCCCTGTCTTTAAATAAAATATAAAAAAGGGCTGGGGATGTTGCTCAGTGGTTAAGCACTTCTGAGTTCAATCCCTGTATCTCTCCACACCACTCAAAAATACAATATGCTAGATTAAACATGCATTTATATTGTAATATAAAATATATATTTCTTCATGTGGGCAAGAATTGGTGAGGAAAACATAAAAATGAAAAGACTTTTATTTTTGGTGATTGATGAAACTCAGGGTACATAAATTATATATATTATATATACAATATAACATATATGTTCTATTTTCATTTTCACTAGCATCACTCTAGGATTATTTGTCTAATAAACAGTCACATAAAATGTGTTTTTTTAAAGCTTTTTTTTTTCTTAAGAGAGAGAGAGAGAATTTTTTAAATATTTATTTTTCAGTTTTCAGTGGACACAACATCTTTATTTTATTTATGTGGTGCCGAGGATGGAACCCAGCGCCTCACGCATGCCAGGCAAGCGCGATACCACTTGAGCCATATCCCCAGCCCCAAAATGTGGTTTTTTTAATGAAAGAAAATCTCTTTAATATTGTGGTAACCTCTTATTGAAACCTCTGCCACCTGAAAAATCCACATTATTATATTTTATACCTGTAGGATCACTGTCTAAATCAGTGGAACCTTAGTCACAAGATGGCTTTGGTGTAGAAAGTGATTGGAAAGTTGGAAGTTAGGGGGGCTGGAGAGATCTAGAGTGGAGATTTTCTGATGCTGAGTGTGTGTTTGCTGATGAACAAAGAAATAGGCAAAGAAAAATAAGGAACAGTTAGCAATGTCCAATTTTATAGGCAATAGGGCTTTGGCACTCAGTGTGCCCTGATGCATAGGTAAGGGTGACTCAGGGGTGAGAGGACTTAAGACTCCATCACATGAAGATGCTTGGAGAACTGGGTCTGTCTACTGGGAGATGGGTGCTGATTGCACCTTCATAGTTTTTTTTTTTTTTTTTTTAGAGAGAAATTTTTAATATTTATTTATTTTTTTTAGTTTTCGGCGGACACAACATCTTTGTATGTGGTGCTGAGGATCAAACCCGGGCCAAACGCATGCCAGGCGAGCGTGCTACCACTTGAGCCACATCCCCAGCCCCGATCTTCATAATTTTGAAGACAGGTCACATGAACTTATTCTGTTCAGTCTCAGGAGGATGAGAAGAAAATATCAAGCAACAGGGTTCAGATCAACACAAAGAAGAGTTTTCTCAACAGCAGTAGATGTTCCAAACCAGGAGGTGGCAAGCCCACCCTTTCTGCAGGTGTTAGGTGGTCTTGGAGGGGCCTTCACCCCTGAGATTCCACATTCTTCCTTAAGCTCTGTCTGGTTGGTGACAGCGTCCCAGGGATCCAATCTTACCTCCTTTATTGTCACCTACCCTGAGGCACTCAAGGAAATAGTTCCAGCCACCAAGTCTCAGTATTAGCATTTCCAAAGCAGAAGTTAATGACCTGTTAACCATCTCAATTTACTGTGGGGATTAGTGTAGGTCAGTAAAGAAGGTCATCAAGGGATTAAATTTTCCTAACAGCAAATATTGCAATTTGCTTATAATTTAGGTGAATCATTTTAAGAGGAAGAGTTATAAATGACAAAATATTCTGACACAGCATAAGAAACATTTATTTTACAAATTCATACATTTGTGAAATATTTATTGAGACCATACAAACAATGGGGAAGTTTCACTAACAAATATGACATGCTTATATGATAATTCTTTCCACAAGATCATCCTGATGAATTTGAATGATTCAAAATCTCTTTTTTTCCCTTCATTTTCTATCTTACCTGAAATTAATAGTCCATTTCTTGTCGTACATGAGGCCATATTTTCAGATGGATTCTGAGATAATGTTTGGTAATTAGCAAAGGTCAGATGATGGTTTTGCTCTTTCACTCTATACACTGTGAGTATAATGATTTGGTCACTTCTCCAGAATTATTCTAGCTCATGCATATGACTCACAAGTCAGAGGACATGGGACAGAGACAGAGCACTGAAAAATTTGTCACTCGAGTGTGCATGTTTCATTTGTGCTACACAATGAGGCAGCGCTCTCCAATGATCAGGAATCATTCTTTCCTTCTAAAAGTAGGGAGGGCTCCGGGTTGGCAAAGAACTGGTTTGCAGACCTTTTGGAGATTTCACACATCAAGGACAAGTAGGAGCAATGGAGCATGACTGAGTCCAAGCAATATTGACGGCAAACAGGACCAGGAGCCTGAGAGCAGCAGTGGAGGAGTCAGTCTCAGGAGCCTGGGGACCAGTGCATTGCCTTCAGAGAATTTAAAAATAACAATAAAAATCCTTCTAAAACCATTCTGTTTTTTATTCTCACCATTCCTTGGCAGATCTCAAAAATGTTCATGATAAAATAATCCTGGAGAACATCTCTTATAGCTCCAAATTGTAATTACTAGGATAACTGTCGTTAACCCAGAACATTGTCTTCCACATAGAGGTTCATTCGGAGAAGTCCCACGCAGCCGGTCCATGCTCAATGCACAGGGCTCATCTGTGGGTGCCATTTCCAAGCTCATGGTGGTTTGAAATCATTCATGCTGGTTTCAGGGGTGATTTGCATACCCGGCACTGTAGCTCTGCCTATTCCTGGGTTTGCACAGAAGCTTTGAAATAAACAAGGAATGGGTACAGTGATTGTGAAGAACAAAACCTGAGCTCCACCACTTCTGTCCATCAGCATGACCCCTTGGAGATATTCTTTGTGCTGCAAATTTAAACTAGTGAGATGGATTTTGAACTGTGAGATGTGCTGTTGTTGTATGTTAAGCACAAGCTTTTAGTGCATGTGTGAAGAGTTCTGATTTTAATAATGTGCTTAAAATCAAAATGTGTTCTTTGAATTAATTGTTTTTGAACTAAGAAATGAATAAAGATAATTATTATTTTATAATTATTGAAAATAATTCTGTGGCATAGTTAGACTTTTTTTTTTTTTTAATGATCTCTTTCAAATGTCAAATTTGCTAGATCCACCAGGTTCTTTGGAGTAGGGTACTTTTGGGTCAAGTCCTCTGAATCATTGGGTCAAGTTACTGCACCATTTAGAACCTTAACTTCTCATGAATGAAATAAATACCTCCTTATACAGTTATCATGAGGTTAAATGGGATCATGCAAGTAAGTATCTAGAACAATACCAGGAGCATAGTAAATGCTCAATAAACAATGGTTAAATAGTAGCAGTAAAGTAATAAGAGATAGTTGTGGATTTCTATGAAACACATTGCAGAAAAGCTTTAGAGAATAAAGAGATCTAGGCTCAGATTATAGAGGTATTGAAAATTTTCTGAAAATAATACCTCATCCTTTTTACAAAGAAGTGACCAGTTTCATTCATTCAAAATTTTGGGGGTGGTAGGGCTGCAGACACCATTATGGTTGCACATATAGTAGCAAATGACAGTCTTTATTCTTCTTGCAGAGTCCTCGTAGACTTAAAAGCCCCATCAGATCCCACTACCTGAATGGGGCGAACCCAAGGACCATATATAGTCAAGGTTGTAGTGCTCAGAGAAGGTGGGGAGTAAGGGGGAGTCCTGGTGAACAGTGTGGTCTATTGGAAAGAATTGTGTTGTGAGGTCAAAGTGGGTTGAATCCCAGTGTCTCTGTGACCTTGGGCAGGTCACTTGACAGCATTGTGATTCAGGTCCCCTGTCTCCAAAAGGATGTTGGCAAGCCCTGCCCCACAGGATTCTTGTGAGAATCAAGTGTGAAGATAAGAATGAAAGATGCTGTTTGCCCTGGTGCACTGGACTATCCAACAGAGGTTAGTTCTCGTTTCCTTCTCCCCGACCCCACTGTGTCTGAGCAGGACCTGGCTCTGTTGGGTGCATGGCTCTTCACACATATGCACATACACACACACACACACACACAGACACACACACACAGGAAAATATACTTTGGGAAGACCACAAACAATATCAATTTATGTTTAAGGCAAATTACTCCAGGTGGCCACTGGCCTGTCTGTCATGCCAGTACTGGAAAGCAGCCTACTGGTAGTGTGATCCACTCCACCTAATACAGACCCGGACACTTGCCCACCTGAAGTCTAGAATAAGTTATCTGTTTGCTTCTGACAAAGTTTATGTGTGAACTTCTGGTGCCAAATCTACCATACAAAAAGAGTAGACCAACTTCAAAAACTGCTAATCATCTTTGTATTCTTTATCACCTTGTGGGAAACACTAAGAGCTGAAGCTGTGTTCTTCCTCCCACTTTTTCTTAAACTTTGGGTCTGTGGATAGGAATTGCTGGGGAAAAATCCACATCCTGTAGAGACCGAGGCTCACATTCAGCTTAAACCTTCAGACTACCATCAAAGTCAGGTGGGTAGGAGCAAAGGATTCCCAGTGGCACGGGCAATGCAGGCTGGTACCCCAGTTTTACAATTGTGCGAGGTAATAATGGGACATCCCATTTAGAGAGGCGAGTGCTTGCTGCCTCTCCCAACAGAGAGTAACAATGTGCTGATCTCATGCTCTTGTTTCCAACTAAGAATTTCTCAGCAGATAAGCCAACCCTGTCATCTGATGACTGCCACAAAGAAAGGCCCAAGATCAGCTATTCCAGAACTAAGTCCCTGAGTTTTGGTAAAAGCCCACCAACATTTACCTAGTTCAGCACTAAGAGTTCCATATAGCTGTTACCTTATGCATTTATCTTCACTTACATTTTGCAGTGAGTCTGCCTTGGATGGTTTACAGGGAAATGATATTTCTTATTATCTGATAGCATACAAGGCTATACAGATTCTTTTGTGGTCATCATTGGCATTTGAAAAAACACCTTTAAATTTTTTTCCTGGCTAAAACGAGCACAGCTGCAAGCATGGAACAGAATTATGGGGTCTTGGTTTTTCATTGTTTGTGCCCTGGACAGAGCACATTAATGTAGAAAACTTGAACCCTTAATACTGGGTGTCGGATTTACTTCCTTATGACTGGTAGTGGGTTAGTACTTATTCCAGGAACAATTCTGTTGAAGCAGATATCAGTGCCCTGAAGCCGATTCTTATAGTCTCTGGTACTTACTCACTCATTCTTCCTGGCGGTAAAATAACCCCCTTGAGTTTTATATGGATTTGAGTCTTCCCAGGTAAATATTCTACTTCCCAGTCTTCCTGGTAGTTAGGTCTAGCCATATCACTAAATTTTGGTCATTAGGATGCAAACAGAATTGATGTGTGCAATTTTCAGATCACATTCTTATTAGAGGCTGTTGGCATTTTACTTTTTCTTTCTTTCCCTTGGCTCTAAAATGATAACAACCAGAGCAGCTGCCCCGGACTCAGAGGAATCTGTGTATTGAGGATGGTCGAGGCATACTGCCAAACCATGTCTCCAGATGACCTTGTGGACAGAGCTGCGCACCTGTCTTCAATGACTCTCCTATACTTGGTTTGTTACATGAGAGAGAAATAAATTTTAGTTCTATCTAGGTCTTTTTGTTACAGCAGCCTAATCTGCACATTAACTAACATATCCTTTCTCAGGTCAGCTGACCGATAAGTGTGGAACTCTCCATAGTTCCAGGATGTGGACTGTTGTGGAAGTCTGTCCCTCTCAATCCACTATCACTTGATATTTACTAGAAATATAAGTGTGAGAAATAAAATGCATGGAGCCCATCAGGAAGGCTGGGCTGTTAAATGATGCCTCTAGAATCTCCAGATGTGCTTTTTGGATTAAGACAGACCATCAGAGAACTGCACACCTGGGCTGTCCTGATTTGGCTCCATAGAGAACTGCTGCACGGATCTGAGCCTTGGCCTCGTGCCACCAGCCGCCCACACGGAGGAACGCTAGCAAACAACCCTGTGATCCCCTCCGCTGCGGGGCCTGGGGGATGCGATGCAGGATGTGGTTGGCTACCCTTTGTGAGGACCCAGGGGAGAAGCTTCTTCCAGACCGTGTACCAGGAATAGTCGTGCTTCTCCTGAGCAACTGGCTTGTTTGTTTTTGTGGACACTCTAAATTGTGCAACTGTCTGTGTCTGCCTTAGCCACCTCAAGTCCTCTGGGAACATGACAGGGCATAAAATAAAGCTATTCCGAGTCAAGACCAAGTTCCCGATTTAACTCATTTATTTCTGCTTTTGGAAAAGTCACTTCACACGCTTCACTTTCTTTGCAAGTTAGAGATAATGAATTCTTCCTGTGAATGGAACTCAGATTAATATTTGTAAGATGCTCAGAGTTCTCTGAACACAAGTCATGATGGAAACTAACCGTGATATTTAATGTCCACAAACCTCTGCTATTCTGTTACTCCCTCTGTTTTTATGTCCCTTCTGAACTTCACCTCTTTGCTCATTTATTCAGTGAATTTGAGAACATGTGGGTTCACCAAGCATCCTGCAGGGATATAATTTCACAAGCCTGCTCTCAAGTAGCATGAAGAGCTGAGGCTGTGTTTTGTATCACATTAAAGATTAAAGTAACAAACAAATATCTTAGTTACAAAACTTTGAAGCTGCAATGAAGAAAAAGAACAGTGAACAGGGAGAGAGAATAAGGGTGGTCCTAGAGGTGGCGAAGGCTAAGACCTGGAGGGTAAAAGGGAAAAACTCTGCTAAGAGCTGAAGAAATGAGCTGGGTGCAGTGGTGCACGCCTGTAATTCCAGTCACTCCGGAGGCTGAGGCAGGAGGATCACAAGTTCAAAGCCAGCCTCAGTAAAAGCGAGGTGCTAAGCCCCTCAGTGAGACCCTGTCTCTAAATAAAGTACAAAATAAGGTTGGGATGTGGCTCAGTGGTCGAGTACCCCTGAGTTCAATCCCCAGTACTCAGCTCCCACTGCCCCCCCCCCCCCCCCCCGCCAAAAGAGCTGAAGAAATAAAGTGTGAAAGGGTCTGGCAAGAACGGGGTCAGTAAGAAAGTGTGATGGGGGGCAGTTTGGAGAGAGGGCCAGGGACAGGCCAGGTGGAGCCTTGAAGGCCAGAGCCTGGACCTTGGATCTCACTTATCTGCCATCAGACGCCTCTTAGAGCATTTTCTGGAGCACAGTGGTGTGGTGTGGCTGCTCTTTTAAGGAGAGGGTTGTCTTTGCATCTCTAAAAGGAGATATATGTTGAAGTGAGGCCGACACTGGAATTAGAGGAGCCCCCGGTGGTGGTGGGGGGCTCTGGGTGTCCTCGGTCTGGGTGTTGAACAAGTCTTCTTGAAGTATATGGCGCCTGAGCTGAGCTCTTGAGGACTGGGTGAGAGTTAGGCAGAGCAGGGGAGGAAGAGTGGCCAGACAGTGGACTGCGTGGCTCACTGCATGAGGGGATGGCGGCCTGGCAGGCACACTATCGTGAGTGAAACCCAGCATGAAGGACAGGAAGATGGGGACGTGGCTATGAATGGGTCATTGGGAACTTTGACTGACAGCTGCTTTCTTCCCCATCCCATGGCAGGTAAGTGGTAGGGAGCTGAGCTTCCTCTTCTAATGATTTGGGAACTATTGAAGAATTTGTTGGCAATCTCTTAAACAGAAACTTATTTATTTTAAAATTTGTTTTAATTAGTTACACATGACAGTAGAATGCATTTAGGCACTTTGGTAAATCATACATAAATGGGATATAATTTCATTTTTCTGAGTGTACCTGTTGCAGAATCACATTGGCCATGTAGTCACATATATACATACAGTAATAATGTCTGTTTCATTCTACTATCTTTCCTATCCCCACACCCCCTCTCCTTCCCTCCCATCACTTCCCTCTACCTAATCTCAGGGAACTCTACTCTTCTCCAGTGCTCCCTGCCTTATTGTGAATTAGCATCCAATAAATAGGATGGATTCAAATTAAAAAGCTTCTTCTCAGCAAAGGAAGCAATTAATAGCTTGAGGAGAGAGCCTACAGATTGGGAGAAAATCTTTCCTACATGCACTTCTGAAAAAGCATTAATCTCTAGGATATATAAAGAATTCAAAAAACTTCACACCAAAAAACCAAATAACCTAATCAAATCAATAAATGGGCTAAGGAACTCAACAGACACTTCACAGAAGAAGAAATACAATTGATCAACAAACATGAAAAAGTGCTCAATATCTCTAGTAATTGGAGAAATGCAAATCAAAACTACTCTGAAGACTTCATCTCACTCTTGTCAGAATGGTAATCATCAAGAATACAGGCAACAATAAACTTTGGCAAGGATGTGGGGAAAAGGTACACTTATACCTTGCTGGTGGGACTGCAAATTGGTACAACCCTTATGGAAAGCAGTATAGAGATTAAAGAAGAATGAAATTATGGCATTTGCCAGTAAATGGTTGGAATTGGAAAATATCATGATTAGCAGAAACTTATTTTTTAAATTTTCTCTTTGAAATAGGAGTCCTTGGGGTAGAGATGGCCACAAACAACTCCTTGGGACCCAGAGATAGAGCTGTTGGAAGGACTTGTCCGTATCCTTGCTGGTCCCTGTGAGCTCCTATCCACTCTGCTCCTTTCCCCAGCTCTGTGATCTTCAAACCCTTGCAGGGGACCTTCAGGAGGGTATACATTCCACTTCCTAATGGATATAGAAGTGCTTAGTAAAATGCTCCACAGATTTGAGCTATTAGTCTTTGCTAATAGCACTAGATTAGGAATCCGGGTGCTGGTCTTGGCTTCTTCAATTGTAAGTGGGTGACTTTGTGCAAGTTACATAACTTCTTGAAGCTGTTTCTTCACACATAACCAGGGGTAATGCATACCTTCCCGAGTTGAGGGATTAAATGAAAAATTGAATACATCAAAGCAGTTATATAGGGCATATTTAATAAATTATAGATAATAATAATATTCAAAAGAGAAAGCAAATTCAACATTTTTTTCCCCTGAGGACTGAGCATGGAAGACTAGGACATGGAGAAGCTACTGAAATAATGAGGTAGTTAATCTTGGCCAAGTCACTCAACCCATTTACTTATCCAAACAGTGGGGGCAATAATTTCCCTTTTGTATAATTTATTGTCTACACATGAGGAGTAGGTGTGATGATAGATGTGAAAGTTCTTTCAGAGGTGGATGCTTGTTTTGTTTACAGTGTTAATCTGGATCTTCCCATAATAAGATGCCAAGGATTTTATTAGAGCAAATACTTCTGGAAGAAAATGGAATGGGTACTAGAGAAGGCAAACAGAGCTGTCAGCCCATGATGGAGGAGGGTTAGCCCAAATGGAGATGAGGAGGAGAGCTGGGTGAGAATTTTTAGATGGCTGGGCAACCCAGGGAAAGTTTGGCAAGGTCAGACAACCTCAAGGATGATGAAAGTCAACCAGTCGAGGAGTCTCACATCTCACATCTTTCAGGTGTGGGCAACCAAGCCATCTCTGCCAGGTGCAGCCATGGGAGGGCCTGGTCTCATCACAAAGAACTGATGGGATTTAGAGCAGTCCTCTGACAATAGGCTAAAGGAACTTGTGAGCATGGATTCTTCAAGTGGAAACTTGAAAGAGCTAATGGGAACAGGGCTACTGTTCTCACACATAGCTGATAACATTTTTTTTTTTTTTTTTAATACAGGGCTGGGGTTGTGGCTCAGTGGTAAAGTGCTTGCCTAGCATGCGTGAGGCCCTGGGTTCGATTCCCAGTACCACATAAAAATAAACAAACAAATAAAGATATTGTGTCCATCCGCAACTAAAAAAAAAAAAAAAAAATAGAGTCAGCAACATCCTCTACATCTATTGGTTTTTTAAAAAGAAACAAACATAAGTGATTTTAAACAATCACTTATGGTTGGAAAATACTTTATATTTTACACACTTTCATATGCATTTTCTCCTGTGATTATCACAAAAATCTCAAGGAGAAAAGAACTCACCTTTTAGAGGGATTGACGTGAGGATCAGGAAGACTGCCTCCTGAGTGGCCAAGTGGGGACTGGAAGCCACGTGGTGATAATTCAGCTCTTGTCACAGCAGCATAGAATTTGCAAACACCTTTATTTAATGAGAAAAACATGTTCTGGATCTTTGTTATCACTGATTCTGGTTTGAATTTCCTAATTTTATGAAGAAAGGGGAAAACCTGGAGAGTCCCCAGAGAAAAGCATCTTTTTCAGTGTGCCCTGGGAGGAGCATCCGAGGAAGCTGTGAAGCTGAGATCGACTTCACTTTCTGCTTTAAATCCTCAAGGGATTGTTATGAGGCAGAGAATGAAAAAGTGCTATTCACCTCCAAAATATCAGGATGTCAGGAAATATGGATCAATATGGAAGCAGAAGAACCTTTTGAGATGTCCGGATAATTGAACAGATAAATGACTGAGACCAGGGGGAAGGCTTGCATGGTTTGCAAGTAGAGTGTGAACACAGCAGTCTGACTGGTTCCCTACATTTTTATAGGCAGGAGAGAAGGGATCAGAACCTTTCGCCCTCTGTACCATTTTGGAGCTACTCTTCTGTGACATCAGAATAGAGTTCTCTGAGTCTACTTGTTGGGATCATAATGGGATGACTTGTCATATGTGAGAAGCATGAAATAGTTCAATCAGCCTTTATACTGGTGTTACAAAAAGTTCCCTGTCTTTTCATCCTTCATTCATACAACAAATATTTATTGAATGCCTACTGCTGTCAGGCATTATTCTAGGTGCTAAGGATGTTCAGGGCGGTGAATAGACAAGGTCTCTTTTCAGTTCATATATTTAGTGGGTGGAGGCAGACAATTAATAAATACATAAAATAACAAATGCAAATAGCCAAAGAACTAAACTGTGTGATAGAACAGAGAAAGACTTCAGGTATTTTTGACTTAGTGGTCTGGTAAAGTCTCTCTGAAGGAGTGTCATTTGGTCTAAGACCTTGGAAATGAGAAGGACCCAACACTGCAAAGAAGATTTAGGGGAGAGTATCCCAGGCAGAAGGGGTAGAAGTGTAAGGTCACATTGGGGGTGAGCCTGCAGATAGGGCTATAACAGAAGGAGCATCCCAGGGAGAGGCAAGAGAGAAAGTGTCTTGGCTAATGATTACAAAGCATTATCTGGGAATGATGACTAAGCAGTGTGGTTGGAGGTAGGGTTCTTTGGTTCTCAAACTTGAGTGTGTCATCGAAAGCCTGTTCAAAAACCTAGACTGTTGGGCCCCACACCTAGAGTTAGTGACTCAGCTGATCTTCTGTGGGACCGGAATATTGGCAATTCCAGTAAGTTCTCAGGTGATGTCGATACTTGTTGTTGGGAGGACCATGCTTTCAAAAACTGTTGGAAAGATCAATCACCTTAAAAATTCCAATTAACTGACTAATTGGTTTTCTTAGAATGAGAGACACTAACACCCCTGTATCTCAGCTACTTCATGGACTACTTCGTGGTCTCTCTATGAATCAGTGTGTCAGCCCCACAAAGGAAGAATGATGATCACCCCATTTTATAAAACAAGCACAGTGAGACTGGATAATGTACTGAGACTCATAAATCTTCTCCAGAAAGGAAGGCCATGTCAGAACTGGGGGATGAACCCATGGCGCTGGAATTTGGAATTCTTGACTACCATACTCTGATTCAACTACAAACCCCCAGAGAAATGGAGAGCAAGCTGCTAATGGAATCATTTAATCAACCTAGAATGAAGGGATCACATGAGGAGAATGCAGCATGGGTATAGTGGACCCTGTTAATTTTCTGCTCAGCATGACTTCTCTATCTCCTAAGAGAACCCTGATCCTTGTTCAAATACTGTTCAAATACTACCTTTCTCGCTCTGGGTGAAACTTAGTTACTCTGAATCTACACCTATTAGCTCAGAGCATTTTCCTGGCAACTGTTTTGATTTTGGATAAAATAAGTGCCCTAAACTGGTCAAATTAGACTAAGCCGAGGCCTGTCTTCCATGTCTGGGAGAGCAACCTCCTCCCTCTCATTGCTGGGCGTGAACAGGAGGTGTATTTCCCTGGCAGCAGTTGGCAGATATTTTCCACCGAGCAAACAGGAGTCTGAGCACAAAGCCCATACTCTGAGGCTTCAGAGTGGGGAGATGTGAGGAATCTGTGTTCTTGATATCACGGTCATTTCACAGAATCAAGGAACTGAGAGGATGCTTGACCTCTGGCTCTTTGAAAATGAAATAACCAATTTTTATAATGCTTGAGCCTTTTCACTTAGAGTTACCGGCAGCTGAATGCTTCATAGCAGAACAGGCATTGCAATATCAAGAAGACTGTCTAAAATATATAAACTTTGACATAAAAATGAGTGTAAGCATTCTAAGTTTGGTGAGACTCATCATGGTGGCCATTTAATCTGGGGTGATGGCTGGAAAGAGAAGGTGGGGGGGAGAGGAGAAAAACCAGGCTGTAGAGACGTCTCTGGGAGGGCCCTGGTCCCTCTTACCCTCCATAGTGCTCTCGATAAATTCAGACAACTTTTCAATAGCAATCATCTCAATGTGTCTCTACAAACTTTCCCTCTTCTAGCTCTTTTTATTCGGTTCTCTGTGTTCCTTCTCAAATGAGTGTGAAACTCACCCATCAGAAGTCCAGGATATGGTGGAAAACATTTTGATGAAGGAGCTTTGGCCAGTACGATGACAGACTAAATGATGATTTGGTGAAAAATGAAACATCACTATTTTTTCCCCCAAATAAATCTAATATCAGTGAATTATGGGGTGAGTTTGTGTTTCTTGTGCTTCCCTGTTAGTGACAAATAAAAGCTGAAATAGCCTATGTATCTGGTGGCAGCTGACTCATTGGAAAACTCAAGTGACCAGTAGAGAGAATTAGTTGGAATAACTTAAGTGGTAAAAATAGGACATTAACTCAAATAAATTAAACATTGTTTATACTTTCTGCAAAAATAAAGTCATATCCAAGTAAGGGCAAAGGGCAAGCAACATTGAGTGAGAAATAATCATAAATATCTTAAGAGGGAAAATTGAATTTCCTAACTTACAAAATTTCAAATTCCAGATATTTTTCTTTTTTATGATTGTTTGTTTTTATTCAGACTTACTATCAAAGAGTAAAAAATGCAAACTAGTCAAGAAGCATACTCTCATTCCCTACTTGTTTAGAAATAAACATAGACAATATTCAATCCCTTATAGTTTCTGAATCTAGAGATAACCAATATTGTATCCATACCTGAATATAATATATACATGTACATGTTGGCATTTTTCTAACTAACATACATGTACATGTTTTTACTTTTTTACAAAATGAATTCATGTCATTTTGGGTATAAAATAAAATGTTTATAATTCAAACAATAATTTTTAAGTCTCCATCACATCAACTGAAATTTCTCTCTTAAAAACCACAGGAAAAAAGGAGTAGTGCTTGAACATGAAATAGTAATAAAGCTAGAAAGCACATTTAAAACTTTGAAATACTTTAAAAAACAGGTCAAAATATTTAAAGACATCTAAGTGTTTGCCAGAATGCCTTAGTGTGCATTCAGATTATTAAAGCTTAGAGAAATCAGTGATTGGGAATATTTACTTTTGAATGTGTTTGTGGTCAGTTTTCTGCATTGATTGCCTTCAATGGCTGGAGATAATTGTTAGGGTGAACCACAAGTGATGTGGTATTCAACCAAGTTCCAGGGTCATAACATATCACAATTTGAATGGGGTCGTCTGATTTTAGAACTAAAAATCCTATGTCCTGGAAACTCTTTCAGTCCCAGGTAAAGCTGAACAGCTGCTTACCCTATTAAATCTCTATTTCAAAACCCAGGGAGTAATGGAACACATTTTATCTAATGGAGTGAAGGCATTTTGAGGAGCCATCCGTGGGTCTAGGAGTTGGCTGGAGTAAGGCATATCTGCTGTCTTTTGTATTTGCAAGGATCAGTGCATTAGGAAATAATTAGGACTACAGACTGATTTAAATGTTGAACTCTTGGTGATTCAAAGAAAAGCAACAAAGGCCCATGTAGGAATACCCACTTGCCTTTGGTCTAGCCACACTGCCCTACCCACTCCCCCTTCGTTCCCCTTTTGAGTCTATCTAATCCCTTGGGGATTTGGAGATGATGATGATGATGATGATTATTATTATTATTTTTACTGAGCTGCCCTATGTGCCAAAGAGCTCAGAAATTAACCAGAGACAGCTGAGGACTATTTGCTGGTGAGGGAAACAATATAAGCTCTTCTAAAGAAGCAGGACATGGGAAAAATGAGCACAGACCTTTTTGGATATAGCCCACTTGCTAGTGTCATTTAGAGATTTCATGTTAATGCAGTTAACAGGTCTTACTGTTTGTAAAGAGGCAGAACACGAGCAAAAGAACGACAAGAAAGTTATTTACCAGGTAAAAACTGGAAAGGAAAACAGAACAGAGCAAAAACACAAACCAAGAAGTGTAAAATGCACCCTTACACACGCTGTTTAGAGGCAGTTATCCTCGGCCAAGGAAGGGACACCAGAAGTGTGAAAGGCAGCTATGAGGCTGAGAGGAGGATGAGGAGGCCAGGGCAGTCACACGGTGGGGGTGGGGAGGGCTATTGCTCGTGGGACTTGGGTCATACATGACTTTCTTAGGCTGGACAAATGGTTATCAGCCTTCAACTGCCAAAGAAGAGCTTAAGGTTGCTCCACGTGGCCAAACAATTGATGCTTCCTTGTATTTAAACAGGAAGTTGGCATCAGCAAGGAAAATAACCTGGTAATTATTTCCTCAAGTCAATACCAAGTAGGTTGTATGATATGGTGAGTTTATCTGATCTCCAGTTGATCGATACATCTATCTTCTTATCTCTAGCTGACAGAATATCTATTTTAATTTTGTTTTATCTCATTTGCAATTTGGTTTTAGAAGTAAACACAGGGCTTCTGGGTTTTTAAAATCTTTTTTTTTGGGGGGGTGGGGTTCCAGGGATGGAACTCAGGGGCACCTGGCCACTGAGCCACATCCCCAGCCCTATTTGGTATTTGGTTTAGAGACAGGATCTCCCTGAGTTGCTTAGCGCCTCACTTTGGTTGAGGCTGGCTTTGAAGCTGTGATCCTCCTGCCTCAGCCCCCGGAGCTGCTGGGATTACGGGCATGTGCCACTGCGTCTGGCAGGGCTTTGGTTTTTAACCAAGGTGGATTACAGGGACTAGGTTTATCCTTTTGCCTAAAACAATAGGAAAAAAAAAAAAAAACTACACAAGATAGATGAAACACATTTCATGACACTGGGCACCAGGCAGTGATGTGTCTTTAACCTCTAAGAGGTGAGAAACAAATGAGCCGAGCCCTGTGAATGTCCCCATGTACTATCTAGAGAGATTTCTAGGCTGTGGAGCAGGGAGGGGTAATACAGAAGAACCCAGAAAACACCACGACTGAGTGCCCGAGTAGAGACTGAGGCAGGAGCATTGCAAGTTCCAGGCAACTTAGTGAGACCCTGTCTCATAAAAACAAAAAAAGCAATAAACATAGCACACAACTACACATTGGAGAAGGAGAATATCTGTGTGACTTCTGAGGGCACTACTGTGAGCAGGCAAATTCTCTGGAAGTAAAGAGACCATCATGAGCATGGGACAGACGGGAGGGACAGCAGTTGGAAGGAGGCAGGACTCTGGAGAAGCCAAGAATGACATCAAGACAGCTAAGAGCATCTTTGGTTTCTTAGCCGTGAGGGATTGTAGTCTGTCTATCTATCTATCTATCTATCTATCTATCTATCTATCTATAGTGTGTGTGTGTGTGTGTGTGTGTGTGTGTGTGTGTGTGTGTATCTATCTTAGGTTAATCTTTTAATCTCTATATTCTGGGTTTTAGAAGAATATAAAGACTATAAAGAACTTGAATTACTCTAGTGAGTACATTAATGGGATGGAACTCTCGTTACATATACCCCATAGAGATGGAAAAAGGTGAACTCTTTCACTAAGGGCTCTTGCAGTCTGGTCCTGGGGAGTTGAGGAGGTGAAATTGGGGGTGGGCACCAAATTGAGGGTGGCCAGCCGCCAGGTACACACATACGGGTGGAATGTGGCAAATAGCGCCAGAACTCTCTTCAGAGGTTCTCTGAGCGAGGCTGAGTTTTCTGATTTTTTTTTAGGAAGCAAAGATGACCTTATATGGATTCTACTCAAGTGAGAAATCACACCCACGAATCACATGGGAGCTGTAGGCACATGAGATGCCCCGCTTGTGAAATTCCTTCTGCCACTTCAGTTTTTAAGCATCAAAATGTAAGACAGGCATTTTCTGAAATGTCGCTATTACGCCTCACCATAAATAGCTGGGAACTTAACAGAATTATCTTGGTGTCTCATGTGTGATGTTAGAGACTAGGCTGGAGTAGAATGTCACGTTCCTGGGCCTGGTATGTCAGGCCAACGCCCCAAATTCCCATCAAGTTCGGTCCTGTGGCGGTAGAAGTTCGCTGTCGAGTTTGGGTTGAGTCACCATCATGATGATTCTTCATCCAAGAACCGTGACATTTGGGGGCCCAAGAATGAGAAGCAAGTGTGAACTGGTATGTGTGAGGTCTTCCAAATAGAAACAACAGCTGAGGTGGGTCACTAGAGAGTGGCAGGGGCTTGCACAGGAGATGCACCAGGTGGAGCTGCAGACACAACCCCCAGATGTGCCCTGGAGGTGTCTCGGCAGCCCTGGGACAGGTGAGAGGAGGGTTAATATGTAGGTCTCATTAGAGGAGAATATTTTTTAAAAGTCAAAAGGCAGCCTTGCAGAAAGCATTAGCTTGGTGACTAATGTAATCCAGCTACTAATTATTCAGGGAAAAGTTGTCTGTTTGTCCTGACTTACATGTTCAGGGTAGCACTGTGAGTCACTGGGGATTTGGTTGACCAGAAAAACCAGAATGGGTTTTAGGAGCAGAATCCTTTGGATTAGCAGAGTCCCTACTAAAATAACTTAAACATTTGAGCATTTGGCTTCTTACATAAATGAATTCTGGGAGTATGTTGTTTAGCACTGGACACAAAGTCTTCAGGGACTCAACTTCTTCTAGTTTACAGCATTTCCAGCCATAAGGGGTGGTCCTTGTACTCCCATTCCAAGATGGCGGCTGGAGCTGCACCTGTTATACTCCAACAGGCTGGAGTAGGGGAGGCAGAGTGACCCCTTCTCTTGCTTTTAAGGAAACTTTCGAAGGTGCCCCATTATACTTAAATCTCATTGGTGGGCCTTAATCACAAGGCCACACCCCCTCTTAAAGGGGAATTGAGAAATGCAGTCCTTAAAAACTGGGGATATGGTTACTCTGAATAAATTCAGGAATTTGGGGATTTGTTACTATGGAATGGGAGGATAACAAATTTTGGGAGGTACCTGGCATTTTTGACAAGGGAGTGTTCAATTAAATGATGAAAACAGACAGAAATGGTATACATAGAACACGTATCAAATGACAGCAGCTAGTTACCATTCGTTCAGTCATTTGTCTCATTCATTCATTCATTATTTAATAAGCCTCAAATGACATGCTGGTCCTGAGGGTAAAGAGATGGCTAGGCTCAGGACTGATTCCTGTGGAGCTCAGTCTGGCAAGATAAAGGCAAGCCATTTAATTATTTTGTTTGGAAAACTGGTCATCTGTAAGTTTACATTCTGTCTCTGAGTGATTCTTAGGGCCTGTTAGTCTTAGGTGAGAATTTTGAGTTGTATTTTTGAAATGGTCAATGTGTTTTTTTTTTTTTTTTTTTTTTGGTTAGTTCCAGTGAACAGAATTTCTCATAAGATTTCTAATAAGATCAAAACTTGCAGATGAAAAATGGTTTCCTCAGAAAACTTTCAGAGCAGCCAAATACGAGAAGGCTCTCTGCTATGAGGAACTAAACTTTTACACTATTTGAATCCTTCCCCTCAGCCCTGATCCAGAACTTCCATCCATCCTATGTTAGTTCTGTTTTTGGAGAACCAAGAACTATTCTCGAGTCTCTCCTTTCCTCTCTCATCTCCTTTCTGTGCTTCTATGAGCTTCGTTTTTCCACACTAAAAAAGTCCTAATACTCCTTCAACTGTTTTCCAAATATCATGATTTGGGGAAAGAAGTGAAGAGAAAATAATAGCTCGTGGGGCTTACTCTGTGCTGGACACACTGTTGGGGCTTTGGTATGCATTACCTTCTCTCAATCTCATAGCGGCCCTGTGAGGGGGGTGACGTTGGTCACATTTGGCAAGTGACCTGCACCAGTTCCCTCGGCAAGTTTTCACACTCGCAGGGTTTGACCCTACCCTGCTGGGGGCTTACCTGAACATTCCCACATACCTGGCTGCTCCATCCCCTGGCTTTGTCCACTGTGAAGATGCTTGACTTCTTCAGGTGAACTATGAGATTTAAACCCCACCTCCTGCAGGAGGAGACTTCCAGGGAAGCCCAGTACACCAGGAAATGGGTTTTCCTCTCCCCTGGGCTTGGGGTAAGCATGGAGAGGGTGGACTGTTGTGCCCATTTCCTGCAGGTGTGGGTAGGGAGTCATAGAGACAGAGCCCTCAGAACAGTAGAGAGGGCCAATGTGAGTCTCAGCCTGGTGTAAGAACGGTGATGATGGGGCTTTCTGGGAAGGTGTCTCAGTCAAGTGAAACTTAATGAGAGGTGGCTTTGGGGGAAGCTGAAGACCAGGAAGCTGACCTCCCATTTTACCCAGCTGCCTTCTTACAGCTAAATTATTGTGCCCTTTATTTACATCAAAGGAATGTATGCCCCAGCCAGGGCCTATGGTATTTTTTTTTTCCAGTTGATTGTCATTGTTCTTGTCAAAGTATTTTCTGTCTCTGCCAAATAGTTTGTAAGAAAGGATAGCCATCACAAGAGAACGTGGAGGAAATGGCTTCGTTAAAAGAATAAAGCTATGAATGAAATGCTATTGGTTTGCATGATTCCACCTTCAAAGAAGACTGTGTGAAAGGCGGCATTATATAGTATTTCTCCTAATTTCACAAAGAAGGACACTGAGGCCCAGAGCAGGGCCAGATAGCTAGCTGGCCCCTGGGGGTGGAATTTGTATAAGCACTCCAAATTTAAAGACATCACTGTAGACACAATTTAGGTTTAAGAGGCCAGTGAAGCACCAGGTATAAGGTGCCCAATGTGTTTGTGACCTTGGCTGAGTTACTTGGTTTCCTTAAACCTCTGTTTCCCCTCCTTAAAATGGTGATACTGAAAGTACCTACCCTCAAAGGGTGATTAAAAGACCAGAGGGCCTACTATTACAAAGCACTCAGGATGGTGATTGGCACATAATGAATGGATCGTAATGGTCATTAAAAGTGGAAACAAACATTCATTAGGGAAGAAAATGACCGATCGGTCTATGAGTTTGGAATCCCCTTATTCTACTCTTTTGGTTACAGCATTTTGTAGGCCTGAGTATTTTATATCTTACTGAATAATTTTATGTGCATTGTACATTTATGCCCACATAGAGTCCTGTGGTCTGGATCCTACTACCTCTTTTTTTAAAGATAGCTGCTGAGGGTCAGAAAGGCAAAGTGATTTGTTCAATTTCACACATCTAGCCTGTGACAGATCCCAGGTTCTTTCCCTCTAGTACTATTAATTGTCACCATTTGGATAGCCACTTGATGTGAGCCAAGCAGCTAGTTTTTAAATTTTTTTAAAAAAATATTAACTCTTTAACTCTCAGCAATTCTTTTGTGTGTGTGTGTGTGTGTGTGTGTGTGTGTGTGTGTCTTCATACATGTACTTTGGATAATGATGTCCATCACATTCCACCATCCTTGATAACCCCCTGCCCCCTCCCTTCCCCTCCCACCCCTCTGCCCTATCTAGAGTTTGTCTATTCCTCCCATACTCCCCTCCCTATCCCACTATGAGTCAGCCTCCTTATATCACAGAAAATATTTGGCATTTGTTTTTTGGGGATTGGCTTACTTCACTTAGCATTATCTTCTCCAGCACCACCCATTTACCTGCAAAGGCCGTGATTTTATTCTCTTTTATTGCTGAGTAATATTTCATTGGGTACATATGTCACATTTTTTTTTTATCTAGTCATCTACTGAAAGGCATCTAGGTTGGTTCCACAGTTTAGCTATTGAGAATTGTGCTACTATGAACATTGATGTGGCTGTGTCTCTGTAATATGCCGTTTTTAAGTCCTTTGAGTATAGACCAAGGAGATCCTCTCTCAGCAATTCTATAAGGCATTATCTTAGTTCTATAAGGTGGAAAACGTGCGGCTCAAAGAAGTTAAATAACTTGCTTCAGGTCCCATAACTGATAAATGGAGTTACCCAGAATTCAAAACTGCTTCTGTTTGAGACCAAGATCCTCATCTTTCTTGCTCCAACACATTCATTCTTGCTGTCATCTTCCAGAAGAAAAGATAGATTGTTGGTGGCTGGGCCAGCAATCTTCGTAACAAGGAACATATCTTTTCATCTTTCTGCTCCCTGCACCACAGTGCCTGGTGCCCAACCCGGCATCCAGCAGGATGTGTGTGAGCTGATCTAAATGGAACTGGTCCCTTCTGGGCCATCTCTGCTTCCAGCTAGGTAAGAGGAATGGCCAGAACCTCTGCTTTGGCTCAGCCGCAGCTTGGTGCCAGTTTTCCACTGAATGCAGTTTCTAAGTTGTTTCGTTTCATCTCCAATCCTGGATGACAGCAGATATCATTTCCTTTGCATTTTTTTTTTTTTTTTTTGGCTCTTCTTTGGGAAACTGCTCAATGTTATGATTTCGCTCATCCATGGCAGAACCAGGCTTCAGTGATGCAATGATAATTGAATTGTTAATGAAAACAGGTTTTGGTGAAATGGAAACCTCGGTTTTCTGCCAGTTGGGAGCATTCAGAAGTGCGGCTCTGGGGATCGTGATGGATGGATTGAGCTCTGCTATCTAGGGTGAAAACAAATTGTAGGGAGAGGGGAGGGACAATGCCTGGAGGAAACTGAGACCCGAAACTTCAAAGTAAGTCCTTGGACACTTGATAGATGAATAGGGCCTAGAAGGAAAGTGACTTAGGTGCACTGTACCCAAAGGGAAGGTCAAAATCAATGACTCTTAGGTTAATCCTCAATTTTACAAATGAGGATGTGGAGACAGAGACTTAGCAGTGGCTAAAGTCATAAAGCAAGTTGAAAGCAAGACCAAGCTTGAGACTTGGGCTCCTTATTCTCCATCTTAGGCTCTTTGCATACAAGATTTAGTGATTGATTGGCAGTAGGGAGTTAGGAGAAGAAAATGCTGAGGTTGACCCCCATGTTTTAGGCTCTGATGCCAGAAGAAGGAGGAAGGAAGCAAGCCAGGGTGCTTTGACCAGTTTCTCACGGCCATTAGCAAGGCGTTGGTGTCTTCAAGCTACTGGGCTCAGTGGCGAAGAGTAAACCGAGGCTTGAGGGTGGCCATGTTGTAATGGACTGAGGGATAAAGGAGATTGAGGCAGTAGGGGCTAGTAGTACATTTGGAAAAGGGAAGAAGCATGAGGTAAGGTGGGAACCAGAAGGAGATTAACAGTTATTTTGCTTTTAAAGAATCTCCAAGACTTGAGCTTCTTTGCAGACTGAGAAGAAGCCCGTGTGGGGATAACTGGTGACAGGGATGAGGGGGCATGGCCAATGGATCAGAGTCCTTGGGAAGAGAGAGGAGAAGGACTCTGCTTCACAGAGGACAAACTAGCTCTGAAGGTGAGGCCGACACTGAGGGAAGGAGATAAAGAAGACATGGTGCTGATATGTTTAAATCCAGAGGAGGAGCGCCCCGTGTTGAGAGGCTCTGGTATTCTGTGTGAAGTAGGAAATATTCACTGATAAATGAGGTTGGACTTTAATAAGCTCTGCATGGCTCACAGAGGAGTCCAGATCAGCCAACGCTTTCACATAAGAACATAAAAGTAAGGGAATCATGTATGAGTTAGACAAATTACCACTGTCTTTGGGAACTGAAGCGTGGACAGAAGGGATAGTGCTGGCTTTGCTAATTGTTCTGTCCCATTTGGGAACAGAAGCCGAGAGCTGGTCTTCAGCCAGGATGTTTACGGATGTGTACACATAACTGATGTTTGTGCATGCTTGTGAAACCTACCAGAAAACTGCCTCCTGCCAGTTCATTACCATTCCCTGATCCGTCTTGAGCTCCTAATCACTCTAGCCCACTGTGGTGGATTCCAGCTTTCTTTCCATTGTCTGCTAAGTGTGGCTACCTTGGAGATGGAGCATGAAAGTGATCATGACAGAGCCAGGAAACTCTTACCCTGGAAAGACGAGGCTGCTGAGGCTGCTGTGGGCAGGCCACGGTGTCCATCTCCTCTGGGATTGAGTGGAGTGTGGACTCAGTTGTCTTGTCTCAGCTGTCTGCCTGCTGTCCCCCGAGTTCAGTCCCATGTCACTAGATGTTTACTCAAACTTAAAAGTCCGTCTTTGCAAGCTCATAAGGACTGGCTGTTGCATTAGAAAGTGTTTCTGTTTGGAGACAGATGTGCCTGGGTTTAAGCCCAGGTCGATCCCATATTCCCTGGATCTCTGAAGGAGCCTCATATAACCTCTTTAAATGTCAGTGTGCCTTTCAGTAAAAAGGGATCATAATTTTTCCCTAAGCTATGGAGGTTTATTGAGCATAATACCTAACTCAATGAATACAAACAGTGATGTATAAGATAGGTGCCTTTATTGAAATGGGGAGGTGACATTTATTGAAAACCATCGAGCACCAGGCATTGTACTGGGGACTTCATTTTTGTGGTCACATTTTCTCCTTAGGAAAGCCATTGAGTTCATTAGTGTTATCCCAATTTGACAGACAATGAACGTTATTCAAGGGTAGGGTGATCCTTCGTTCCTTTTTTCCTGGGTCAGTTCCAATTGTCGTTGTCCTATAATAATCATCAATGAACCCATATTTCACTTCCCAATGTGTACAATTTGGAATATGAATTATATGATCACTCTCTCTAAGGATGAGGACCTGAGGAGGGGTAAAATCCTTCCTTCCTTCCTCTGCCAGGTCATACCTGAGTCTTTCTTCCTGGGAAGCTGTGGGTGAGAAGAACTTCCTTGGTGTGTGTGTGTGTGTGTGTGTGTGTATGTGTGTATGTGTGTGTGTACACACTCTCTGTTTTAGCTTTGCAACAAGCCTGCTCTCTTCTGCTTCAACAGGAAGTGAGAGACTCCCTGGTACTCTGCTGAGCCCTGCTTGGAGTACTCTTAGCAAGGCCAATGCCTTTAAGAATACAGGTCTAGAAGTGAAGCTATTGGAGGGTAGCATTTGGCTATGATGGGTGGGTCAGATCTACTCATTTACTCTTTACAGATCACTTACTACTTCATGCGAGGCCAGTGGAGGGTGTGAGAGTGGGTGGAGAGGAAGATGAAAACCACAGGAGCTTGGCCATCAAGAGCGCTGTCCAAAGGGCAGATGCAAAAAACTAAGACTCTAGGCTAAAAGTGCAGAATTGAAGGGAGAAATCAGGAAGTGCATCCTGGGATTTGGGGAGAGACACCACTTCCTGCTTAGGATACTTTGGGAATTTTTTTTTTTTTTTAAATAAGAGGTGGCTTTGGGGCTAACTTTGAAGATTTGGTCTGTTGTGAACCCACATAAAGCAGGGGAACAGGATGTCAGGCAGATGGATTATCATAAGTAAGGCAGAACATATAAAAATCATGTTCCAGCCAGTGTGGTGGCACACGCCTGTAATCCCAACGGCTGAGGAGGCTGAGGCAGAAGGATCACAAGTTCAAAACCAGCCCCAGAAACTTAGTGAGGCCCTAAGCTAACTTGTCTCAAAATAAAAAGTTGGAAAGGCTGGGGACGTGGCTCAGAGGGTAAGTGCCCCAGAGTTCAATCGATCAGATTTCAGGAACAGTGCGATTTTACTGAAACGGAGATTATATAAAAGGGTGTGGAGGGAAAAGAAAGCAAGAAAATTTGGTTAGACTCACACCACGGAGAGAATGTATCTAGGAATAAAATTCTAATTAATAAATTGAAATTTGTTTGCAGTCACTAGACATAGGAAGCAGTTTACTTAACTGGTTTATTTATATATTTTAAAATTTATACATTTAAAATTTTTAGCAGGAAGGTGACAAGTGATCAGTCTGGCAGTTGAGCAGAGGTGGTCTGGTAGAGGGAGGCCAAAGGCATACAGACTGTGTTCTAGACAGAGAACAGGACGATTAATCCCAGTCCAGTGTTTTGCAGGGCAGTACAATTTTGGTTTACGTCCACATGGATCGTGTCCTACTGGGCATGTGTGATCAGTGTCAAGGCTGCTGAGAAGAGGCTGAGCAGTGTGACCCAGGGAATATCACAGAGCTGCAAAAGGGAATCTTTTTCAATTTACACTCTGAGTAGGAAGTGACTCTTTGATCCCAAAGGAGACTGAGCTCTCACGTTATCAATCATTCCCAGCATGGAGATCACCCATCAGGCCAGTCAGGGTGGCTACTAAGAGGGACATGAAAAACAGTATTCGCAGGTCAATGAGACGGAGGGCTCTAGCTTCACCAATGATTCCAGTTAACAAGCAGAGCAGTGGTCTTCAAAAACTTGGCATCCCAACGGTAAAAGCCTCCTAACGATAGTCACAATGGTAGCAATGCAGTTCGTTTCTCAAGAACCAGTCAGCAGAAATAAAATCTACTGTAAACCTGTTACTAAAAACAAGAACAGAGACGACTAAGATTATAAAGTCAGCCTGAGACCCCAGTGATGAAACTCTGTGAACAATGTATATTTTTTCCCCTTGAAAATTGTTGGAATTCCAACCATTTCAGATTGTATATACACAGTAAAAGCTTTGTGTCTTGTTGAAAGAGTCAGATTTTTTGGTAACTAATGAATGTAAGGATTCAGTACATGTTAACAATGTGCTAATTTTAGTATATTAACATCAAATTTTAATAATCTTTCAAAGTTTAGTAGGTAACCAATACAGGGCCATGAAAACCTATGAAATATTTTAATATTTGCCATAGAAACAGCTCATTGCTTATGAGGGGCCACTTTGGCATAAAACATACTACCAACATGTTTCACAGTAAGTTGGAAATTAATTGACAAAGAATCTGTCATTTGATCATGGGTAGAAGCCAAGAGTAAGACATAAAAATGAAAATCCTAAAGATGAATATCACACATTCCAACTACGGTCAAATTGTGTGAGAGACACAGTGATTGTCACTCACACCAAGGAGCACTGGGAACCTGCTTGGGTTAGAGACTGTCCTTGTCACCAAGGGTGACAGGTCTGCTCTGGCCTTTCAGTATGTGCAGGCTTAGCTTATGCTATCATAGACCAGAGTATGGGTATGACCATGCTTGCCAAATATCTTCCTTATGAAATTAAAATGTAAAAAAAAATGTATATATATAATAATTCTCTTGTAATGCAATCATTATCAGATACTATTGGGACAGGAGTTGGTTGGTTTTTTGCAAAGGTCACTAAAGTGGGAAAAAACACGCCGTCAACATTTTCTTTTAATGTAAAGCACATACGTGTCCATGTCTTTGCCAATCTTTTGATGTCAGGCCAGAGCTTTTCTTGGGGTATGGTTGACTGACTGCAGTCATTCTTTCTTAAACCACAGCCATGATGCACAATCTACAATTTCCAGTTCTGCTCTCTGTACCATGTAATAATAACTTGAAAACCTTTGTGAAGCAACTTGGACAGAGAGTCTTTCTGGACTTTTATGCCCCCCCCCCCATTATATACAGCCATCTCACCCACATCTATTTCCAAACCATTTACTGAGTGATTCATCCTTATTGAGTCTTTTCAAAGTATTTAAACTACTTTTTTTGTAGGAGCATTTATATGTCACTGAATTTCATAATATTTAAATTGTGTCATTGTAGAATAAATACAGTTGGCATCAACACATTTGGATGCAAACCCAGATGACGGTTAGAAGCCAATAATAGACTTGAGAACCTGCTTGCTTTTCCGTCTTGGAGCTCTGGATGTCTGTATATGTATTTGGGGGTGCGGTCCTCATGTTTTATAGAACTAGAGAATGTGGTTGCCTTGGCAAGGAGGTTAAATAAAATGTTCTCCACATAGGTTCTCAAACTTGACTGAACCTTCAAGATCCTAGCGCCTGGAGAGGTCAGTCCAGCTGAGGATCCTCACCAGGTTCCAGAATTCTTTGTGAACAAAGATTATGTCTGTCTGAGTGAGTGGCATGTTATAAACATTTCGACTTCTCACTGCTAAGTGGGACATTTCTTCAAAGCTTATTCTTTTTCTCTATCCCTAGCGCCTAGCTGAGTGGTGTTCCTGGTATGTGTTGGTTTGACCGTTGAGTGACTTCCAAATATCTACCTCTTTGAAGTGGATTTTCAAAGCTTTCTCTGTACCCTTTAAGGATTGGCATGGAGGACTAATTATTCTGTGTTATAGGTGAAGTAACAGACTGAAGTGTCATGGGATCCACCCGGTGTCAAGGGGCGGAGGGAGGGTAAGGAGGAGGCAGGAGTGCCTTCCGTCTTCACTGCCACAGCTGTGTCCCTTGACAGTGCTCTTTTAGCATGCACCTTTTATAGTTTACTCTGAGTTTGAACTTGGCACTGTCTGTGACTGAGCTGTGTGACTCCGGGGTCTGACCCGCTATACTCTGTACAGCATGCTCTACAACTTCCTTCCACCTACCTGTGGATGAAAGAAATTGGCTTACTTTTCAGAGCATCACAAGGGCAAAATGGAATGACATTAAGTCAAGTGCTCAGCATATGCCTTGGCACTGAGTAGGTGCTCAATAAAGGATAAATTTTTTTTTTCATATAATTACAACAATGTTCCAGGAGTGGCCTAAAACGAAAGCACAGTTAGGATAATCACTAGCAGTGATTATCAAGTGCATCTGAGTCTGCAAGGGCTTTGGTGGATCACAGAACATTGCGGTCCCTCTCCATCCCTTTTCTAGGCCATTCCAGAGTTGTGCTGCTTTTGACTGAAACTTGCAGAATTTTCCTTCCATGCTGTACACACAGTAGGAACACTTCTTTGTTTTGGGGAGCAGATGAAGCCTTTTTTGGTAGTCCTAGCAGGTCTGCAGTCAATGAAGGTGCCTGTCGGAAGAATGAGGCTCAGTCCTAACCTAGAAAGATGGGGTTAAAGTGGTCACTGGGGCTGAGTCCAGAGACTTCAGTGGAATCGAACTTATTGAACATAATTGATAGTTATGTTTTTCTGGGACGACACGAAAATAGAAACCAAGAGTGTTGTGCAATGAGGAATGCAAGCACGAAGCTGAAGCGGAAGCAGGAGATAGTGGGAACCCCGGCTTTCATTCCTGTCCCTGGGAAAACAAACACTCGACAAGTTCATCAACCACCCTCCCAAGGCGCGAGAGAGCACCCTAGAGAGACCTTCTGCATGTGGCCCAAATCCCAAGCCTCTCAGGGCTGCATGTCGGGCCTTTATGGTCTGGCTCCTTACCCACTCCTGCCCCATTGCTAGACCTCCCTTCTTCCCCTGCCTTCCCCCCAAGTGTCTGAACTCAACCAGACTAAACCACTGTGCTGAGCCCAGGGCCTCTACCTCCAAAACGCCTCCCCCACTCTCCACCTGGAGGACATCCCTTGTCCTTCAAAAGAAATCTCCCCTCTGAAGCTTTCCCTCATACCTTTACCCTGACTCTCAAACACTTCAGTGAAGCATTAGTTACCACCCCACGGAGAACTCACGACTCATTACGGATACCCTTATAATCCCACTCACCTTCTTCTTCTTTCTCCCTCTTTCTCTTCCCCCTCTCTTTTTTCTTCTCCTCCTTCATCTCCTTCCTTTCCCCCCATCCATCTCTTCCTCCTTTTCTTATTTCTTACCTTTTATTCTAGACCAACCATGCTGAATGGTAGCTACCAGCCATACGTGGCAATTTAACTTTAAATTAGAATTAATTAAAATTAAAGATTCCTATCCTCAGCCACATTTCAAGTGTGTTATAGCCACTTGTGGCTAGTGGCCATCAAGTTGGACAGAGCACATGTAGCATATTTCCATCACTGCACAGAGTTTCAGTGCATACGAACTCCTTGAGGGAAGAGTCCGATTAATTTTACTTTTCCCTCCGGGAAAATGTCTGGAGGTTAATGGAGGCTTGAGCCCTAAGGGAGTCTGTGGGCTCTGAGGTTGGAATTCCCAGTGCCTTAGCTTTTCAGGCAAAATACCAACTCCTAATTCCTTGCCAATGGCCCCGAATGTATCAAGCCTACACATTATCAGGATAAAAGCAGAAAGAAAAAAAAATGTGATCTAATGGGATGATTCTTGTGCTCTGATTTTAATAAGGCATTTAAAATGTATTTTCCAAAAGGCGATAGAATGTTGAACAAAATAAGAGTGAAAGGAAGCGATCGAGAAGGCAGGATTATTATTATTATTATTATTTTGTACCACTGGTAACCCCACATCTGTTCTAAGAAACTCATTTGTGAGAAGAAGCTTTTGAAATCCCCAAATCTTGTTTTGACAGTTGGTCACTGAGGTGGCTGAGTTTACCTTTGCCAAAATTCCCATCATTTTTGAGGGAAGTGAAATATGCCTCTCCATTCCCTGAAGAAGGCCAAAGAGTCAATGGATTCATTGTGAGTGTTTGAGACAAGAGCTCTCAGATCCTTTGCATAGGTAGTGAGATTAGGATCCATGTCATGCTGCTGTCCTTAAGCAGTGGCGTCCCTGGAATCCTGCTTTAAGCCAAGGAAATGTGAAAGTCCGTCTTTCCACAATGAGGCCAGAGCTGTGGGACTTACAAGATCACATACCTCAGCATGTCCTTAGATCAATGAGTCACTGGCTCCAGTTGGAACCAAAGTCCGGGGCTTCTTGCCTCATACAAGAATTCTCTAAACTCTTCCTGAATTGTTTGGGCTCTGTTGTTACAAAAGAAAAACTAACCAGACTTATTACCAGAATCTCCAGGCTGAGATTCTGAAATCTCTGTTTTACCAAGTGCCCCATGTGGTTCCATATGCATATTAAATATAATGCATCAATTTCCTTTGGGATTCAAATCTCATTTCAATATACGTGGGTTTTAGCATAAAGGGCCCTACCATTTAATCTCCTGGTTGGAATTTAGACTTGGATTTAGTTATTTCACATAGGGCCAGAATCACAGACTCCCAAGAGCTGGGAGGGATGTTGAAGTCATTTCTTCTCTTTCACCTGACTTAGAAAGTAGTAATATAATACGCTTGGAGCTGAGTGCTGTGGCACATGCCTCTAATCCAAGTGACTCGGGAACCTGAGGCAGAAGGATGGCAAGTTCAAAGCCAGCCTCAGCAATTTAGTGAGGCCCTGTCTTCAAAATAATAATAATGTAAAAAAGGGGTGAGAATGTTCCTGTGCATGTACAAGGAATGTCCTGGGAATGTACCCTGGTTTGGGGGCAAGCGCCCCTGGATTCAATCCCTGGTATAAATAAATAAATAAGTACTTCCTTCTCCTTAAGATCTTCTGGGATATTAGCATGTGGCCCATGTCCTATGGAGATGACCCTCATGGCCTGAGAGCATTTACAGGTCATATGGCGGAGCCCCTCATTGTTCAGATGAAGATACTGTTGTCTATTCTTTAACAAACATTTATTGCGCCCTCATTCTTTGCCATAGGAGGGACAGAAGTGAGCCTGGGCTTTGCTCTCCTGGAGGTTTCAGCCTGTGAGGAGGCAGATACCAACGACGTCAGCACAGACATATGCTTATTTTCTGTACAGGAACAAGTACTATGGTAGAAAAGGGAAGTGGTCAATGAGCATGTCTAACAGGGGCCTATCTGATGTGGTGGTCAGAGAAAGTGTCCCAAAGGAAGTGACCTTGTGGCTGAGAAGACGAGGAAGAGTTGAAGGGCCGATGAAGGCAGAGACTGCCTTTCAGCATGTGTGAGGGCTACCAGGAAGGAGGCTACTTGGGTGTTGGAGGGTCTGAAAGGCTGGAGCTCAGGTGACAGTGGGAGAGAGGTGGGCTGGACCTGGAGAGGGCACAGAGGTGACGAGTGCTGTGTGAAGGATCTGGTCTTTATCCTAAGAACAGGTGAGAAGCCATGATGAACCTGAGCGTAAGTTCCAGTCTGGCGAAAGCATGAATCTCAGCCATTCAGGGTGGGTGTGGCAAGTTAGGAATTCTCTACACAAGTTCGGTGCAGGATGAGGGTGGCACGGGCTAAGGCTTTGGTGGTGGAGATGGCAAGGAATGGTCAAATTGAGACATTACTCAAGTGGCTGAAGAAGTAAGACATACGGATTGAAAGGAGGTTCAGAGGATTTTAAGAACGGAGTGAGTGGTTAAGAGATCCAGATACAGGGGGACGGTGACTCGTCTCAGACCACACAGCTGGCTAATTACACAGCAGAACAAAGACTGTTGATCCTAAGATGGCTTTCTCTGTGCTTCGGGATGCTACACAGTGCTCAGGAACTAGAATTGTGGAAGTTGGAAGACTGGCTTTGAGCACTGGTTTTGCCTTTGATCAGAGCTGTAATATTAAGTAGTTTCCTTTAGAACAGAGCAGTAAAGTATGAGAATAGGGTTGGTGAATCTCTCTCTTTCCCAGAAGACTTGGGGGGAATTAAATGAGATAATGTTTATCAATTAGGAGGACCATGCCTAACATGTGTAGGCACCCCCCCACTAACCTGGCCGAGATTATGGTTAGTATTATTAAGAACTACCATGTCTTCCTGAGTCTTCTTCAGGCCCAGGTCCTTTACTTTTTCCGTAAGTCATTTCACTTCTCCAAATACTCCGTAACATAGTCTGTGTGCTAGACACTCTGCCAGGCTCTTCTTACGCAAGATTAGGAAACTTCAGTTCTCACAATGAAGAAGACTGAATGTGAAGCTGGGTCCCCAGCAGGTGCATGTCATGAAGCCACGGAGTCTACCTCTGATGACCCAGAAAACTGTCCAAGCTGCTGTTCAGCTCAGCCTTGAAGGATGAGCGGATATTTGGCAGGTGGAAAAGAGGCAGGAGATGGCATTGGTATAGCACAGGCAGTGGTGGGACATTTTATCAAGATAGAGCATGAAGCAGAAAATCACAGGGGCACGGGAAAGCCTCTCCTTCTTTGAGGATCAGCGTGAAGTTCAGTGGGACTGAAGTAACGATTTCTATGATGGAGCGGCAGAAAATGTCACTGGAAAGATGGGCGGGGGCAAGGCTGCAACAGGACCCCAGCTCAAGACCTTGAGCCTTATCCTGTGGCCCAACGGGAGACACCGAAGCTTTCAAAGTGGAGCAACGTAATCAGAATTGTGTGCGGAGGATTTTCTGAACAGGTTATGTTTGTCCTTTTTCTTTAGGGAATCATCCCAAGTATTCCCTTTCACAGAGTGATTTCAGAATTACTACTCAGAAGTAGGCGTCCTCATAAGGTGTCTAGGGAAAGGGATTATAATCCAACCTTATCTTTGAGTGTTTCAATAAAAACTGCCCATTCCCTTGGGGTTGATCTCGGAGGAAGAAAGAGGATGTGCTGGGGTCTTTGTGGTACTGGGTGCTGGGATTAGTACAAACAGTGCATAGTACAACTCAAGCAGTTGGAAAGGAACCTGCAGATGTGATCACTTGTGCCCAGGAATGTGGATAAGTGCATACAAGTTTAAAGTACGTCACCAAGTTCAAGATCACCCAGGTACATGTCTCAGGAATCTAGAAAGAACAGAGGGGAAAAGGGACCCTCAAACCGCTCATAGCATCTGAAAGAAGGAAGGTTTAACCTCAATATTTGAAATAGATTCTATTTGACAAATTTTCAAAAAAGGTATCTGTTCAGACTCCATAAAGAGTGTTCCTTCTCTAGTTTTGTTCCTTTTTCTGAGCACCAGAGTCTGGATGATTACTGCCAAATGTGTTCAAGTTTCTGCATATCATATTCAGAGGGGTGTTTTATGAAGATGTATAAAAGTTTTGTTGGCAGTGACTTAGCCTGCATTCTGAAATGAGGACAATTCATACACATACTGCAGAACCAATATATTTCAAAGAACCCGGGCAATCCACCATGTATTTGATTTCTCAGTTCTGAAGTTGCTGAAGACATTAATCTGCTCTGTCTGGATTTTCTTCCTCTGGGTCCCAAGATGATCAATCTCACCCATTTGGATTCTTTGTTATTTGGATAAAATATTAGCCTCAACTGTCCCCATGATGTTTGCTTGTGTCATCTTGCTCTCAGTTATTTGTTCTTTGGTGGCTGTATTCTCTCTGTGTTCTAATCACATGGAGATTTTAAAATTCCTTTAGTTGGAAATTGTTCTCTTTCTGGAGTTTTAACTGAATATAGATTTCTCCCATTTAGGCCATATCTTGATGACCTTCCATAGTACCTTAAGCCTCCCCTAGACCGTATTTGTATTAGTATCTCTTTGTTTTTATTAATGATTTACAGTTGTACATAGCAGTGGAGAACACTTTGACATGTCACATACATATACATATAGTATCCTTTGCTTCATTTCAGTCCCCAGTACTTCCCCCTTTCCTTCTGCCTGATCCCCTTCCTCTACTCTGTTGGCCTTCCTTCTACTTATTTACTGTTCATTTAATTGGTGCCTTATAACTATATAAATGAAAGTGGAATTCATTATGATCTGTTCATACGTGCGTCTAGCACACTTTGGTCAATTTCATTCTGTGTTTCCTTCCCTTTCCCATCCTTCTTCCCTCCCCCTCGACTCCCTTCCTCCACTATTTTCATGGGATTCCGTTTTTTAAAAATTCCCTTTTCTCTCTCGCTTTTGCATATGAGAGAAAACATTCAACCCTTGACTTTCTGAGTCTGGCTTCTTTCACTTAGCATGATGCTCTCCAGTTCCATCCATTTACCAGCCAATGACTTAATTTCATTCTTAATGGTTGAGTAAAACTTCATTGTTTATATATACCCCATTTTCTTCATCCATTCATCTATTGATGGGCACCTGAGCTAGTTCCATATCTTGGCTATTGTGAATTCCGCTGCTATAAACATTGGTATGCATGTATACCTATAGTAGGCTGATTTTGGTTTTTGGGTAAATACCAAGGATTAAGATGGCTGGATCATATGGGTTCCAATCCTAGTCTTCTGAGGAATCTCTAAACTGCTTTTCAAAGTGGTTCTACTAATTTGCAGTCCCACTGACAATGTATGAGCATACTGTAGCTTTAACCCCCACGTCTTGCCAGCACTTATTGTTTGTATTCTTGATAATTACCATTCTAACTGGAGTGAGATGAAATATCAGCATAGTTCTGATTGCTAAGAATGTTGAACTTTTTTTTTCCATATATTTGTTAGCCATTTGTATTTCTTCTTTTGAGAAATGGCTGTTTAGTTCATTTGCTCATTTATTGCTTGTGTTATATATATTTTTTGGTGTTAAGTATTTGCGCTGTTTGGATATGTTAATCTCCTGTTAGAAGAGTAGCTGGCAAAGATTTTTCCTATCCTGAAGGCTCTTTATGTACTTAACTGTTTCTTTTGCTGTGCAAAGGTTTTGAATTTAAAGCCATCCATTTGTTGATTCTTGGTTTCATTTCTTGAGTTTTAGGAGTCTCATTAAGGAAGTCTAATCCTGCACCAGGATACTTATGTTTTCTTCTACCGTTGCAGTGTTTCTGGATTAATTTCTACATCTTTGATCTACTTTGAGTTGATTTTTGTGCAGGGTGAGATAGGATCATTATTTTGAAAATGACCTCCTCCCAAATCTAGGCTGAGTGAAATCCTTTTTATTCATGTGTGGTATTAACCCAGAGGTTTCATTGTGTTTAATAAATTATTTCATGATCTGGGTGCTATGGTCCATGCCACCCAACTCTCCAATGCAGAGTGGTTAGAACTAGTTCTACTTGACCTGCTATACCTCTTTAGGAACTTTGTGTCCTGTCATCTTCATCCTGGCCAGTGAAATATGATGGTCAAGCATGTAAAGGAAGCCACAGGCAAACTATCTCATTAATAGCCATCCTTTCTTTGAACATGTGAGAGTTTGAAGAGTCCAAATAATGAACTTATTTGAGAAAATCAGAGGAAAACAAAGGAGGTAGGCTCTAAGTTGCTTTCTGGTCATAAATACTTGCATGTGATACACAAACCAGAGAGGCTACTTTTATGAACAATTTAACATTTCTATTTAAATGGCAATGATGATATTGACATTTTTTGGAATAAAAAAAATTTCACGGTAAATGGCATCACTGAAACTTGTGAGAAAAAGGACATTTCTTAGTACATCCAGGAAAAGCAAGAAGTCTTTTTTGTTGTTGTTTTTTTGCTTTCGTTATTGTTATTTATTTATTTATTGCATGAGTTTTGAGGAGCTTCCTAATAAGAATGGTCATACACCTAACAGGGTTGGGAGCAATATTTTGGAATCCATTTGACTTATTTCCAGCCTATTTTATGATTTACTGTTATTTTGCCTTAGGACCCTTCTCTTATGTGATCAAATCTGATGCTTACTTGTGGCCCATGATTATCAGATTTACTTTCTGGATTTTGGGACATATTGTCTTTCTCTATGATTCTCCGCCCTATACATCTCTTATATAGCTTCCTTTCCTCATCCTGTTCCTCTGAAGATTAATTTCTGGGCATCCAATCCCAAGTGTGGAGCAGAGGAATGGATTAAAATAAGAGTTAAGAAAGAAGAAAATCTGCAGAATGGGGGATGGTCAGCTGAAGCAAATAGAAGAAACATTGGGAATAAGATGAAATACAAAAAAAAACATCTAAAAATATTGGTTGACAGTAACCTTCAGTTAACTGAAAGATCAGTTAATCACTCTCTGTCCCTCAAACATTTCCATTAACTTTGAAAAAATTCTAAATAAAGTCATTAAAAAAAAAAAAAAAAACAACAAAGCAGATGGATGAGGTCTGGTACTTCAAAAGAAGCAAAGTTTAATACAAGATTTTAATGGGACCCACCTGACAAAACAAAGACAGGACTTGAACTTGTGCTGCGGGAAATAAAGAGACAAAGTAAAAATGAGGCACACGGGACGATGTCTTTTGGGCTGTAAGAGCTTAAATTAACCTTGAATGCAATTTATAAAGCACCAAAGCATGCGGAGGACCTAGAGGACCTGCTTGGAATTAACTTCTGATGTTGCTGACTTCAAAGACTCAGGATATAGACCCCAAACAGAGCAAATCTTCCCACAGTGAAACAGGAGGCATATTTCATGGCCCAGGATGCAGCCAAAGAGTTCATTGCTACAGCTCGGACAAGAACAATCAGATATCTCTCTACATTAGTGAAGACAATTTTTCCAAATCACTCAGCTAGTCCTAAGCAGAACATCTAAACCTGTATGTATGCCTGTCTGCTGGACTTGAGGGTCAGAAGCCACAGAGAGAAGGTGAGGTCATTAACGAAGGGCAGGCAGCAGCCAGATTACCTGGATTTTTATTGTGTTTTCTCACAGTTAGTTAAGAAGAGGGCTTAACTAGTAATTGCACAACTGATTACAAGATGTAATGGAACCTCGGTGGGAAGAAGATTCAGGCCATGTTGAGCTCTGGTTAGAATCATAACCAGACAGGGGGATGGGGTGAGCGAAGACACGGTACCTAAAATGTTTTGAATTTGCACCTGGGCTGGACTTGGTAGTCAAGGGCAGAACACAACAGCAAGTCCTTCTGGAAACTAGAGGTTCTACTCTGAAATGAGCCCAGCTATGGTCATGGGCAGTCTGTTGTCCTGAGGGCAGGGTGCCAAGCAGCTTCTTAGGAAGGAAGCAGGGAGCAGCCTCTAGGAAGATGATGCTGGCCCCAAATGAGGCACGTGACAAGGCCTCAGATCACTAGCTGGTGTGAAGAGCAGTGCTCCTCCCTGTAACAATGAAAAAAGGTTTTTTTTAAAAAAGGGAACCAGGGAAGAAGCTCAGTCACATGGTTGAATAATTGAGGAGTAACTGTGAGAGGGATCACCCTGGAGACAGGGTGTATGATTGGCTTAGACCAGAAGCCTAATTTCAGAATGTCCTGAGTATGCTAATGGACTGGCTGCCCTGGTTGGCACTGGCTCAGGGACCAAGTGGTTCAGCACTCTTCAGGGCTGCTGTAGAATAAGGCTTGGAGGACAGAAGGACCGAGTGCTGGACTTGGTACAGACAGACCCAGACAAGTTGAGTGGCTCTGCACCCATCTGGAACTCAGCTGGTAAAAACTGGGAGACACTGGCCACCCCCAAATCTAAGTCTCTGACTTAGGAAGGGGTAAGGACAGATGTTGAATGGGATCTTCTTTATTCATTCCTCCAAGTCTCTCCTATATTGTTGGAAGCCTGTTCTGTACTCAGGGAGGCTCATCGTGGTGACCACCTCAACGTGGCTCCTTGCTCTCTGTCTGCTAGCTGGGTCCAGCCAGTGGGAAGCCCTGGCACTCACATGGCTATGGATAGAGAGCAGAGCATTTATTCCTCTGGCTCCTTCCATTCTGGGCCATGGTTTAGAAATGTCTGCCTTCCTCACTGAGGGACTTGTCCCTGCCAGGTGACCCTTCCTTTTGCCATATCCCTTGCCGGCTTCCCTTGGCTACCGGCTCCCTCTTCCCTTTCCTTGGCTACTGGCTGGCTAGTGGTGGCTTCTTTATTGTTTCTGGAATCTGCCTTTTCTGCATCACCATCTTTAGTAATTTCCCTTAACCCCTGGACAGTACTTTTGTAAGGACTCTTTTGATGCACTTCTTTTTAGATGCACCATGCTGCCTGAATCTGAGCAGTATACAGGTGCAACCAGATTTAAATGTGAGGATTTGTTTATTTATTTTGCCACTTATACCAGCAAAAAAACTAACCAAATATCTACTGGTAAAGATTGGTTAAATCATATATTCACATAACAGCCTTATTCAACCAATAAAATCATGTTTTAAATATATTTAATATCATGAGATAATATATAATGCTAAGGGGGAAACATAAAATAGCATGTACAGAATGGCATCTAGTACCCCCAAATACATTTATTTGGAATAACTAAAAATAAGAAGGGATAAAATATGGTCAGTTATTAAAGTGCTTATTGCTGGTACAATTGAAGGTCATTTTTGTTTTCTCATTGATTTCTCCACATTTTCCAAGCATCCTCCAATGAAATATGATTCTATATATTTAAAAAGCAAATCTCATAGAAAACAAAATAGGAGAAGTACCCATGATCTGGAAGGATATTTGTCACTGACATTATTTCAGGTTGTCATGGTGTACTTGGTACACATTCAGATGTGTCATTGGTCCCCCATCAAAAGTGGCTGGGTGTCCCATCTCATGTCAAATCCCATGGATATGTGCACCCTTCCCATAATATTTACCTTGCTCAGCCCTTTGAGGATAAAGTGAGGATAAAGCCCTTTAAGGACACGTCACATGCCTAAGCTTTCCCAGGGAGAATGCTTTCCCTCACTCAGACACCTCTGTGCTGCAGTATGGAGGAGAATGTGTAATTCATCCATTGACAAATGGCATTAATAACAGTAAGAAATCAAGAATTCAGCACCACCTTTCACAGAGGAAAGCCCAGAAGCAAACAGTCACCTCCAATGTTTATGCCGTTCTTTTTTGTTCTGCTTTTGAAATTGTTGGTAATTCACTGTCTATGGGAGTCCCTTGCTTGGAGCTGTCCCCGTAGGTCCCTCAAGCTCAGAAAGTCTCCTGTGAAAGTCATTGTTTTTTGTTTGCTTCTATCTGTGGTATACTCTTTCTTCTGAATTTCTCACCTTGGTGAATGTTACTGTTGTCAGTCAAGTCACAAGACTTATGGGATGATGCACAGAGTTAAAAATCCAGGGTCAAATTCCAGGGTCAGCTCATGCACCATCAACTGATATGTTGGATTAGGACTTCTAAGACCTAGAATGCATATCTGTGCTCTTCCTGGGTGACTCAGCAGCTTCCAGATATCGAGGTAGCATCCATGACAGAAAGATGGTGTACCAAAGCTTGTGGGCCAAGGTCTCTGTATGGTTCTTTGTCATGGCATTAAATTCTACATGAATCATTCCTTTATTAAAATGCATTACTATCAGCCCTACCAGTTCTTTGTTTTTCACAGGTACTGACTTTAATCTAAAAGAGAAGAGTCCCAAGGATTTGAATGACAAGTGTGATTTAAAAACCGTTTTCCCTGGTTCCACACATAAATCATCTTTATATGTATGAGCATGTGCATTATTGGTGTTCATGCTGGATAATACCCTTTCTTCTTTGTGTCTTCTCACTGTGGCCATTATTTGCTTCCTAGAAGATCACTGTGCTCCTCAAAGCTCTCTGCTGGGACCTCTTGGGGCCCCTTTAAGCCTCCTTGGGGTCCTGCATTGGAATTCACACTTTTCTGCTTTCCAAGTGAGGCTCATCTATAACATTTTAATGAGTGGGGCAATTACTCATGTGCATGAGAAAATCTCCTATAATACTCACTTGAGTCCAGTCCAAGTTTGAGGTAAGAGATAATTGTGCCTCTGGTTGGGAACTCCATACTCTGTTTATGGTATTTGGGCTTTGTTTGTCTTTCAGTAACTTTACCATTTCCCTCCCTCCCTCCCTGCTGACTTTTATGGAAATGATCTTCCTGCTGCCTGAAGTGTGTCATTCTGCATCTTGCCAAGAAGAAAACCTCTCTATAAGAAGAACGACCTGTCTCTTCCCCTCTGCAGCCATCCGACTTAATTATGTACTGTGCTGGGCCCCTGGAGAGCCCGGCCAGGAACACGAGGAAGCCCTGGCTTGATGGCCAAGCCCTAGGGTCTTTGTCAATTATCATCTGGCACCCACGAGTCTGGCCAAATTTACAGGCATGTCTGTCTCTTAAAACATGTCAGGCCTGAGGAGTGAATCACTTTTCTTTTGGAGCTGCTATAAGTAGAACAATCTTTTCCATTAAAACCCACTTTACTTTCTTCCCAACACCCCAGACTCCCAAACACACCTTCCTTGCCACGTGTGAAGCCTGGGAGACAGCAGTTAAATAACATTCTTGTTTCCCAGGGCTCATGGCACGCACAGGGCCATTGTAGTCTGGAGGGGAGGACATGGCTTCGCAGGCAGACAGGGGTGCATTTGAGACACCCATTCCTCTCTCTGCTGGGAGTTCTTGGGAGAGCCATCTACCTCTCTGAGCTTCCATTTTCTCACAGTACCATGGCAATAATCTCCACTTCAGGTCATTGAAGGGCAGAAACTAGATAAGGCACACAAAATTAATTTGAAAAGTAAAACACAATTAAAATATTCGTCCATATAATGAAGAATAAGAAAAGCAGCATTTACTAAGTACCACGTTCCTCTTTTTTCTCCCCACCTTGCTCTCTCAGGGAAAGAGAAAATCTCTTTGTCTTCTTTTTCTTAGGACTTCATAGAACTCGGGGACAGAATCGAAGGCAGCTTTTCTGAACAAGTTTTGAGACCCAGATTTCCAGGGCTGTGCGCGACTGTCAGAACTTCTGAGAGGCCTTTTGATCTTGACTTTTAATATTTCAAGCAAATGATTTCCCCACATGACTTCGAGTGTTTTCATCTCTTTGAGGGGGAAATAGCACAATGCCGTTGCTTGTCCGGTTCTCTTGAGATTGCTTCTTTGTCACTGCCCCTTGTTAAAATCCAAGGAGGGACAGGGTCTGAGTTCCATTCATCTCCGTATCCCCAGGTCCCAGGAGAAGCCCTGGTGCAGAGGAGGAGGTCAGGCTGTGCCGGCTGGAGGAGGGATAAGGAAGGGAAGGGAAGGCGCAGCAAGAGATGAAGGGAGGAAGGAAGAACTCCAGACTTGGTATTCTTAGAAATCTAATCACGGGACGCTTGTAACTCTCCATGAAAGCAACCATCTTGGGAGAACCTATTATTACACCCTGGCTTTGAGTGTTGTTTTCATATTTGGGAGGAAATACATTATTTGTGTCTTGGACTAGTCCCATCCATCTGTCCTCTCCAACCGTGTCCCAGGCTTCCCGGGGGAGCTGTGTGGGCACAATGCGGAGGTCCCTGGTTTGATTTGGTAACTAGGGGCTGATGATGTTTTCCTGCTCAGAGCCAGATACTTTTGGTTATTGACCAGGAGGTGGGGAGGAAAGCCCTTCAAGAAGAATTTTTGGGCTCTTGCCTTATCCTCAGCCCTGCATGTAGCTGCCTGTGTTTGGGGAAGTCTGGGAGTTTGAAGATGACAGCCAAACACTGCTCTAAGAGGTTCATATATTTTTAAAAAACAGGTCCATCCAGAGTTCTGTTTGGTTGGATGTCAAATATCAGTTTTCATGCCTTTCTTCAATGAAAGGAAAGCACTGAGCTATTTGCCTTCATTTTTATGAGGCCTATTCTTCACAGAGGCCTATTCTTGCCATCTGGAATAATCCTACTTACTTTTTGCAACCGAACCAGACAGGGGCAGGTCAAGAGTCCTGCCCTTGGTGGCAGAGGAGCTGGGTTTTAATTCTAGTTCTTGGTTCCTTTTCTGGCTGTGTGATTATGAACAGCTTATAAACCTCCCATGCTCAGTTTTCTCTTTAGAGTGGAGACAACAATACCTACTTTTCTAGTTGGTTGTGACGGCCCCATGATTTAAGGTCCCTTAAGTACAGTGCCTGGTCCAGGGCAAATCCTCAGAATGTGCTTGGGATTTGTTGGCGGGGGAAGAAATGAGCTCTTGGACACTTTTAAGGGCCACAGGTGGCCTTGAGAATTGACATGGGCTGCAGATCTCTTGTCCTTGGAAGAGACTGGCCTGGAAACACAGGGCACTTGCCCCATGGCTAATGATCATGAGTGGGTGGATTCCACGTTGGTTGGCAGATACAGTCACATAATGTTTTGTGAACACATGTGCTGTGGCAGTGATGGGTTTTCTCCTCCACAATGATGGAAATCAACAAGCTCGAATCCCTCCCCGTGACCAGTCACCTAGCCACTTGGGTTCAAGTTCTTGCCTACGTTTATCCACATTGCAAATGTTTATTTTATGCTGTGGCAGGGCCAGAATGCAAAAACTCTTATACATTCTTCTTTTTGAAGCTAAGTGTTCTGCTGAAGTGACTGACGGCCCTGAGCCTGGGCAGGGGAGGGAGCAGCCTGGTTACTGTCAGGGCTGGACTCTGCATGCAATGCTCATGGAACAAGAGAGGAAGCGGCCATTGTCTTTCCAGAGCGCTGATGCTGAACCTGGTCAACGGTGCCCCTCCTGGGGACATTTGGCAATGCCTGGAGATATTTCGGTTGGCACAACTGGTGGCAGGTGGACTACCGTCATCTACTGTGATAGACCAGGATGCTGCTGAAATCCTACAATGCAGAGGACAGAACCCCACAACAAAGCTTTTCAACTCAAAATGTAAATAGTGCTGAGGTTGAGAAATAATGCTCTAGAGAAAGAATGGGAGTCAAAGCACTTTCTGAGAGTGTGTGCAAAATTGTGTGTGTCAATGGATTTTGATGAGAGTCTGAAGTTTTTGTGAGATTCACAAAGGGTAAAAATGATTCAGAGGCCTGGCTTTGGTGTGAGCCATGGGCTCCCAGTCCTGCTGGCTTCCTCTAACCAAATGGATGGCAAATAAGCAGGTGTCCCTCCGAAGAGTTAGTGGTCAGCAGACCAACTGGTGTGACAAAGAAAACTGGAGTCAGGGAGGCACATGTGAGCTCTCTCCATGGGAGGCTACCACTGACAGGCAAGTGCCCACTTAGCATCTCGTCTCTGGTCTGTATCTCTGCTGAAGACTAGTGCCTGAATCTGTCAGTGCTTGATGCTAATGAACTGACATTGCTGTCACCTTTCCTGGTTAGGGGTCTGTACTTAGCAAGGTTTATATGTCCGTCCCTATTGTAGAACTATCCAATGTTATTATAAATTCATCCCAGTGGTCAAGGGATGGGTATTATTTATCTGTATCCACATTGCTTAGGAGTATCTGCCAGGGAATTAATATTGAATCATTATGTGATAGAGCAGGCAAGAGAATTGAACTGATTTTGATCGTACAAGCATGTTACTCCTGCCACAGTAATATTCCTTTTTGCAAATGGGACTACTGGTTTCCAGGTTTATACTTTAAGCTGCTATATGCTTGGCTGGTGTGAGTTGATCTCCCCAAGTCTGACTGCCTTTGGAGGTAGTGAAAAGATTGAGTTTCACAGTCTGCAGGGCTGGCAGGCAGATGCAGGCATATGGTGTACACCCTGGGATGATGCTGCCTTGTGGTACATCTTGGGAGATAGAGGGACAATTAGCCTTTACCTGGCAATGTCCTTGTGACTCTGTGTACCTTCATTCAGCCCTCACACCAGGACAAAAGGGAGACTCAGGGAGGCCGGTCCTTGGTTGGTTTGCTCTCAGATCCACTTTTCACCCTTTCCCTGCTCCCTCCCTGTCACTGCGAGGCTGACCTTTGGTGCAGTGGGCTTCTTGGGCTCCCACATCAGTTGGTTGCTGCCTGGGTTTGGCCAACAGGAAGTACAGACAGGAAATTGGAAGGTGGGCTGAGGGGTCAAGCTGGGGTACCTCTCCCCATCTCAGTCTTGGACATCGTCTCCAGCAGAGGTAATATCTCCTCCGTGGGTCATAATGGATCCAGGTTTTGTGAGGCCTAATGTTTCTACAGTTTGGGGAAACGCTGAAAGAAATACAGTATACAATTATGAATGCAAAATTAAATACAGGCTCTGAGAAGGGGCCCATGGAGGCAGGGAGGCCCGAAGCTTCGACTAGGGTTGCCTCATGGTAAATCTGCCCCTGGCCAGCTTCCGGCTTCCACTGTGTGCCTGGTCCCTGCTCCTGCTTCTTGCCTCGCCTCACCATTATCTGCTTAAACACCAGCTCCTCCATTACCTGTGGAAGTGATTATTTTTGTTGGAATCCCTCTATATTAAACATAGTGATTTCTTGTTTTTCTGGTTGAATTTAAGATAATAACACATAGAATCAGAATATTTTAAAAAAATGATGAAGCTTTTTTTTTTTTTTTTAAATCCATCACCTATAACAAGGAGTTTTCTTGCTGGATGTGAATAAATATACAGGGAGAGTTCCATTGTATGGAAAGTTAAGGCAGGGCACTCATCACCCCTAAAGATTTTTGGGAGAATTAGGAATGTTTTACATAACTGATTGGAAGAAGCTCTCAATCCTAAAATAATCAGAGAAGGCCATTTTGATTTCAAAATGCAAGGCTGGATGAGCTGGGGAGTGTTGACCGTCACGCCCAGGTGTGTGTTGAGCACCTATGATGGGTGGCCCTGGCTGATGCTTGGCCACTGAGGCATAGTCGTACCTCCTAAGGAATTTGTGATCCACAAAGAGATGGACCCCAACACATGTTCCCATGACATGTGGAAGGTGTGGTGCACCATGCTAAGGCGTGGGCACAGGGGCACCGAGGTCTTCTGATTGGGGAGGTAATAATCTGTGTGCTCTAGAAAGACAGCAGTGAGGAGGGGGCTCTGACAAGGCATGGGGAGAAAGCAGGAAGACGGGTCATGAGGCGATGGCAAAAGCCCAGGTAAGAGGCAGAGAGGTTCTGGGCAGGGGCTGGGTGGTGAGGATCAGGTGAGATAGAAGGAGGAGAGGGAGCAGGTCACCCACCAAGGTGTGTTTTGATGGAGAGGTTGAGAGTAGTGTGGACTGACATCATGCTTGAGGCTAGAGTAGGACAGGCAGGTATGGATCCCGTTAGGAGACCGCCTGGCTGCTCTGGACTCAGGATCGGTGGGGGAGAGAGAATTGCGCTAGAATGAAGACTCTGGATTCTGGAAAGAGAAGAGGCCGTAGGAGGAAAACTGTTGCAGCCCAACTTCTAGAGGTGGACAGAGGAGGAGGGGTCAGCTGGTGTGAACTGGGAGGGTAGAAGAGTGTCAGGAAGCCTAGAGCTTTCCAGAAGTGTGCTGAGGGGTGTCCAAGTGGAAAATGCTAAAGTCCCCACTTCAGGCAGGGTGAGACCTGGTTGGATTTGGGAAGGTCACTCGTGATTTGCAGAGAACGTCTCAGTCTCCTGGGGAGGGCAGAAGGGCATTTCAAAGGCTCAAAAGTGAGAAGCAACAGTGAGTGGGGGGGGGGTACTCTGAGCAGCACACAGTGTGGAAGGGAGGAAGTGGTGTCCAAATGTGGGCAGGAGAAGTTTCTAGAATGTTTACAAGGAGAGGAAGAGCGGATGGCTAGAACTGAGCAATGTGTTTATCCAGAAGTGCTCGCACTTTCTAAGCAGGTGGTTTGGTGCAGGAATCTCAAACCTAGTCTGAGCTGGGAACACCAGTCTCTCTGGCACTGAATCCCAATTCTGGAACCAGAAGTGTTCCTGGATGATGAGCTGGCGGTGCTGATTGTGGCAGCTTGTGCAGAGCTGTGGGCCAGGGGGACACCGCTGCTTTCTATGAGCGACTCACCTTCTCAGTGGGATAGGAAATGGAAAGGGTGTCGCACGTGTGCTTAAAATACATGGTTGCCTCCAGTCTGCACCATAACTGCCCTCCTAGAGAGAGAGAAATTGTCAAATGATCTCGGGGCCTTGTGGATTCCGATTGGAAGCTGGGCACTGGGCCAGTGCAGCTTGTCGAACCAGGTTACGTGGGAATGTGCCCAGGGCTGCTGAGAACACGCAGCTCTGATCGCTGTGCATGGGCTTGTTTGACTCAAGCTGGTTTTTGCTTTCCATCAAAGGGACACCTGAGCCTCCCGTGTAGGTAATGACTCCGGGTTCGTCCCCATTGCTCTTGTTTGTTTTGGTTACTGGTGCTCAGCAGAGGAGGCCTCTGTCTTGGTGAATGGATCCTTTCTGATTTTTGAGAGCATTCTTGGCAAAAGAAGGCTTTTCCATTGTAATAATGGTGGCTACGGCTGACGGAGGACTGGCTCTGGGATGACGCTCTGCCAGGCGCCTAGCGTGTGTCTCCAACTCAGAACAGCCCCCTTACAGTGGTTGGTGTCATGACTATCGTCATGCACAGGAGGATGTGGGGGCTCTGTGAGGCTGGCTGAGTTGCCCAGTGTCACGCAACTGATAAGTTGGAAATCAGGGGTTCTTACTGGGTCTTTCTCCCTCTCCATGCTATCTGCCTCTCGCTTGGTACTGTGTCTTGACTTTCCAACTTTTATCCACTTACTTGGTGCCAAAAGGCCCCACACTAGCCCACCTGGATGACTGCGAGGCCACAGTACTTACTCCTCTATTGTTCCTTGTAGAATGGACGTTCCACACCAGTAAAACTCTTCCTAACTGCCTCTCTTCATTCTGTCTCTCCCCCATCTGTCTCCTCAGTACCCCAAAGCACCTAAAGATGAATCTGACCACGTCACTCATGTCTGAAAGCTCTCAAAGGCTCCTGGTGGCTACTGGACGGAGGCCAGGCTTCTTACTTTGGCACACAGGGCAGCCCTTAATGACTTGGCTCTCGCCCACATCCCTCGAGCGTCCTCCACAATCCTTGCCTCCAGACGACTTGCTGTCTGTCAAGCGGGAAACTGAGCAGATTCTCATGCTCCTCTGAGCCTTTGCTTAAGATGTTCCTTTTGCCTGCCATGGTCTCATGTCTTTCTCTATTTGGTGAACCCCAAATGGTACCTCCTCTGTAAAGCTGTTCCAGCTGCCCCAAGTGGAATTGGCTCTAGAACATTCCATGGTGAATTTTCCTTGGTTCTGCACACCATGCTCTCTACTTAAGGTCAGCTCTGGGCCTGACCCATAGTTGGCATCAGAAGATGTGGTTTCATGGGGACTTGGTGGTTTTGCAGATGCCATTGAGTCTGGTGACTTTGGAGGCTGGTGGGTCCCAATTTCATCCCAGTGCTTGAAACTAGCTGGAGATGATTGGGTGGAGGGAAGGAGACTATCTAACCCTGGAGCTGGAAGAGGCACAATCTAATCCTGAAGAACTACAATAGCATTTCTGTTCCTTCTTTACCTCCAAGGAGGAAACTTTATACAGGGAGCATTTTATGGTCTCCTGAAGAAGGTGTTTAATGATATAACCTTAATTAAGCCTCTATTATTTCAGAGTTGATCATTGTTCTCATGGAGGTAGGGCTCCAATATCACTTTCTGCCTGCCTCCTGGAACCTAACAGTGGTGTGTTCACATGTATCCAACCAGAGAGCTCACTCTCTGCAGCAAGCAAGTTCCCCCAACCTGCATGGGATTGCCAAGGTCTGTCCTTTCCGGCTTAGGGTTAACTGAACTGAAGTTCACGTCCATTTTCAAAGTCCTTTGTAAAAATGGCATCATCTTCCATTCTTCTTCTTGTAACACTGACTTTTATTATAGTAAGAGGTCCATAAAATGGCCATTTGAAGGCCCAACGAATGTCACTTTTATTACAGTGTCATTTTAACACCACCAGGCAGGACAGGTGGCCTCTCTTCTCACAGTTATGAGCTATAGGGTTGGGGGTTGTGTTGACTCCTCTTGGCTCCTATTTGTTAGGGTCAGTGTTTGGTGAAGGCTAAGTGCTCAAGGTGGAGTCTATTTCTTACAGAGGTACTTCCCCTGCATTCTTCACAAAGTTTTAATTTTTAAAAAAGTACTTTTTCAAAAGTTAGATTTTTTTTTAATGTCTAGGATTTTATGTCTCCTTGAGACTTTAAAAAATCCTTTAATTTGGACATTTTGATTACTATGTCTAATAAGAATAAAGCACATTCCCTAGCAAATGAAACATTTCAAAGTGGTGATGCCATGAGTAACTCCATGATGTCACCTTTTCCTCCTTCCTGGCTATTATGCAAATTGGGAGGATAAACTGCTACTTCTTGACCCCATCCTCTGTCATGGATAACCCCCAAATGGATGGTCTTTTGGCATTATTAGACTTTTCAGTGTGGTTCAGCTCCCAGATTCCTGCTGTAGACATCTTATTTTGTCCACCCAGTGCATCAGACTTGGGAGACCATCTGGTCCAATGTGTTTTTATTTTCAGAGACAGCTCAGTGAGGCCCAGGTGGAGAAGAGACCCCCTAAAGGTGCATGGAGAGTTAAAAGCAGACACTAACTCCCCAACTCTTTCACTCCCAACCTTTCCGTACCTGGTGCTGTTAGTATTCTTTCTACTTTTCCTGAATTTATGTTGATTAATATTCCCTTTTTAGTGACCACCCCTGATGAATTTCCCAGATTGAGGGAGCAACCCTGTTCAGGGTTTTGACAGTTTAACTTCTGGAACACACACAAGCTGGAATTCTTGTGCATGTCCAGCTTCTTCATTAACAACCCTGCCTTGCCTTTGGTTCTGGTGAAAAGAAAATGAGGTTTCCTTTAGATATAGGGAAGGGAATAGGAGCCTGTGTGCATGAGAGGTTGGTCTGCTCTGCCGGTTGGAAGGGGCCTAAGTCACGGAAGTTCAGTTTGAGTGAGGGTTTGATTGTCACAAGGGTTTGGATGGCTGCTTCTCTCACGCTGTTGTGTTGTTACCAATATCAAAGCACATGACATTGACAAACAGAAAGGCTTTGTTTGCTCTCAGCTACAGCAAGACATGTGCATATAATATATCTTTTCAAAGAAAATGACCTGAGAATTAATCACAAGAGTCACTGGTCTTGATAATACATTACCTGGAAAAGGAATTCTTGGGTTTCAAAAATGTGGCTAGCAGGAGGTAGGTAGAACCCTATTGAATTAGAGCATGGGAAATAGGTTTACAGAACTTAAACTTGATCCCAAGTTTTGACTTAAAGTCAAACAGATTTGCTTTTATTATTATTATTATTTTGCTAAAGGGAAAAGAAAATAAAAGGACAAAGAAAGGATTTGATTGACTTTTGTTTTTCATTATTTTTCCATTTCACTCATTTCTTCACTTGTGGCTTCCAACTGTGATTAGGGAAAGTGCCAAAATATCAGGCGAGGTTGTCCCCTGGAACTTAATCTGACCAAAGGCTGAAAATATGAAAACTCCACCAAAGTGAAAGAATCCAAATCCCAGCCCTATTGTGCATACCATGAGTTTAGGGGCATTTTCTTTAGACTTTTTTAAGGTTATTACATTTTTATGTTTCACCAAACTAAGTGTTTGAACATTTTCTAGTTAACTGACAGATCTTAAAGTAGAAAACTGGCCATCAGAAGGGGAAGGAGGTGTGGGGAGGCACAAGGAATGAAGGGGTGAAACCTTTTTTTAACCTTATTATATTGTACATATTTGATTTCATGGAATTCTTATAAAAATTTTATGAAGATTCATTTTGCAAGTGGGGATATTGAGAGTCATTGAGTGTAAGTTTCCTAAGGAGACAGAACTGGGATTCAAAAACCAAATTTGATTCCAAAGCTCATTTCCTTTCTATTTCCTTTTTCCTGGTTACCCATTTGAAAAGAGCACAAAATGGCGGACCTCTTTCTTTTTTGCTATTCTCTATAATCCCAAGTTATGGGTTTTCTTTTTATTTTTAGTTTTCTTTAATTACTTTTCTCCATTAAGCTAAAAAAATTGGTCAAGACCTGAGCTTCTTAAGTGGATTTAGATGTTGAACTCAGGTCAGGAGCATGGTATTTATGTTTTTGTGATTAAACAATGGTGGTAATATCAAACATTCTAGAACCACCCTAACCTAGTTGGGTTGGTGTATGGAAGAGAAGCGCTGAATTTATGGACAGACTACTGTGATTTAAATCCCACTTTGTACTAAATTTCTCCTTTCTGGATCTGAATTTCTTCATCTAAACAACAACAGGGTTGAACTGTAGGATTTACAAGGTGATTTCAGATTATAATATTCTGGGATTTCATCATACCTGATTAAATGAAGCATTGTGTAGAGAGGGACTTTGTTTAGTTGCTGTTGTATTCCCAGCATCCAGAACATTATGCTAGTACATAGTTGGTATATAGGATATGCTTCTAAGTACATGAATGAATGTGCTTTCTTTATGAATTCAGTACAGATTAGTCAACTATAGTTTTTTGAGTCTCTGTTGGTGTTGGTTGCTGTGCAGGGCTCCAGAAATCCTTGAATCCATGGTTAACATGGTCCCTACCACATACCAGTGGACAAAACATTTTTTTTTTCATAGACTGTCAAGTACTACTTTCCTTTTAGGTTATAAAATAGTCTTTTAAAACAGTCCATCTTCAGATTCAGTATTACTTGAGCCTCTATTAAGTGTGGCAGAGTTCCTAGTTACTCAGTTACCTTTCCAATGTTTACTTCCCAAGAGCTTTCCAGCACTGCCTGATCTTCATTTGGAAGTACTCAAAAAGTAACTCAGGTAGAGGGTGTCTCCAGTGTTACCAGTGCCTCTTGGACTCAAAGCTGGGAAAAGGTGAAGGTCAGTCAAAAGGGTAGCAAAAGAAGCTCCATTCTGCTAAGGGAATTCTTATATGGTCAATTCTTTTAAGTCTTCCACAGCTTATTTTGGGAAATTGGAGAGGCAAAGAAGGAGAAATGTTTACTCAAGATACCACTCAAAAGGGTCACATAAGGGTCTCCCACTAACTATCCTCTTCCCCCTTAAATATTTCTCAAATGTCAGTATAACCATGTTCATCTCCTCCTTAACGTTCTTCATTGTCTGGCTATTATCCTCAGGATAGAGTCAATCTCCTTAATACTGCATTTGTAGGGGAAAAAAAAAACGAGAATGGATATGCTATTACACATTGCCTGTGAATGATAAAGGCTCTATTTTCTGGGAGGAACCATTACTTCTTGAGTTATGGCAAAAATGAGGGTCAAACTCATTTTTGCCATAACTCACGCAAACATGCATTTATGCAAACATTCATTCTTGCCTTGTTCTTCATTTGTTCTTTTATACTTTCACTTATTCCTCTAGTCCATTTTTAATCATTCATGCACACACCCACATCCATCCATCCACCCATCCATCTATTCAGCCTTCCATCTGTTCATCCACTCTCTTATCCATTCATTCATTTTCTCACTTACTCATACAATACCTGTTAATTACTAACTATTCTCCTCCATGTTGAAGTCCTCTATGGTTGGCCTCCTTACTCAGTACTCCTTGGATTTTCTCCTAAGTGGCTGATTAGCACACTAGGGTGGAGTGTGAGGTTGGAGAAGGCCTCCAGGGGAATCAGCCAGCCAAGATACACTCTATCTGCAGACTGAGAGTCACTAAGGAGTGGCAGCAGCAAGAAGTGGAGGTGGAGGAGCTGGCTGTGTTGGTTCAGTTAAGTGGTATTCACATGTCTTTACCCATCAAAACTTAGTTTCTTCTTCAAACTTGAGCATGTGGAATAGATCAGCTTTTACCAAAATGGTCTACTACTGAGTACTCTTTTGCTGAGATTTATAGATATGCAGAACAAAAAGAGTTCTCTAGGAAAAACAAAAACAACTTGGGAAACATTGGGTTAATTAAAAATAAACATTTGTCTTATAAAAATCTGTAGGAGATGTTTGTATTATGGGACTTTTAAGAGCTTCTAATATGGTAATGCATATCATGTTTCTCTAAAAGAAAGATCCAGCATGAACCTCTGACCTGTCAAGAATGTATAAGGGTTCAGAGCCTCAGGTGTCCTTCCATTTGTATAACCCTTCAAATGTTCTGCAATAGACTTGGCCCTTCTACATCTGGAACTGCTGAATCTAATGAAATGCACCACAGAGTGACATCACTAAATCATTAGATTTCTTTAGCATATAATTTGACATATTGAAAACTGGTGGTGGCCATGGGAGGGGGGATGGGGCAAAACTTGTTGACAGTGTGCAGGGAGTCACTAAGTCTTTAGCTCTTCTCTTCGTACCATCTAGATTTAGAATGTGCAAACAATTCTTAATGGAGAGTGATCTTTTTCTAGAGGGCAAATCACTTAACTTCCCAATCTCCCCATTTGCCAAGTGGATAAAATGAGCTCCAAATGATTTCCTAGCCCAAATGGATTGTGATTCTACAGTTTGCTCTCTGGTTACTCACCAAGAGCAGGCCTAACCTTGAATGTGTATGGGAATTAATCCTGTCATGGGGGAACTGAAACAATATTTGTTTTGATTATGTCACTGTTAATTAGGTAAAGTTCGCCCTGACCCTGACTGAATGGTGCGGGCAGGGGCTTGTAATGTGAGAAATGGATCCAAGTGAGAATGTATTACTAAAGCCGAGAGTAGGAAGCACTTAAGTTCAGACTCTTTTTGAATTAAGGTATGACTAGGACAGTTTCTGAAAAGGTGAAACCCATCCATGTAAGGAAGGGGTGCTGAGCTAATTCTTATATATTCTGATTTACACCGTGCTCTTCACCATTCAGTTTTGATCAGTGCAATTCAAATAGGAAAACTAATATAAAAGTTATCTAAGTGCCATAAATTCTCTTAAAAACTTTGCAGATAATGTATCATTTAGTCTTCATACCCACTAATTAGGAAGCAATTTTTTTTTCTCTTATACACATGAGAAAAATAAGGGTCAGAAGTTAAGTAACTTGGTTGAGATCTCATTTCCTTGCAAGGAGATTCAAAATCAGGTCTATCTGATTTCAAAGCAATGATATCCTGGGACTTTTTTTTTTTTTTTTTTTTTTTTTTTACTGGGGATTGAACCCAGGGGTGCTTAACCACTGCTATATCCTCAGTCCTTTATTATATTTCACTAGAGACAAGTATCACTAAGTTGCTTAATGCCTTGCTAAATTTCTGAGGCTGGCTTTCAACTCCCTATCCTCCTGCCTCAGCCTCCGAAGCCACTTAGATTACAGGTGTGTTCCACCATACTCAGCTCTTGTATGTGTTTTTTTTTTTTTTTTTTTTGGGGGGGGGAGCTTTGATTTGAAGTGTTTATGATTTCTGTGCTATAAACATTCCCATCAGGATCAATTTCTAGCTACTAATGTAGTATTAATAAATACAGATTTGAGAGAGATGTATACAGTTGGTTCTGTGCAGCTGGTAGGAGCAGCTTCCAAAAGACCATTTTAAAAATGGTGCTTTTCCCCTTTTGCCCTGAGAGATTTGTTCATAGTTAGGGTCATGGAGAGCTCTTCCCAGGTCCTGGGTATATAACTAGACAGGTAAGGACATCCTGCTAACTTCAGCCTTGTTAATAAAATAAAAATCCAGAAGTTAAGTAACTTGCTTGAGATCTCATTTCATTGCAAGGAGCTGCTCCTACCAGCCGCACAGAACCAAGAGTCTGGATTTTTATTCAATTAACAAGAAAATAGAGTTTAGCTGGGGCTGTGGCTCAGCGTAGAGTGCTCACCTAGCATGTGTGAGGGGCTGGGTTTGATCCTCAGCATCACATAAAAATAAATAAATAAAATAAAGCTATTGTGTCCTACTACAACTAAAAACAGTATTAAAAAAAGAAATAAAATAGAGTTCATTATATCAAAAAGGTGCTCTGAACCTCTCAGAGCTACCAAGTCTAGATATGACATGTTGAAAAAGATGATGAACATCATGATGGGGATGATGATGTATAGTGTTCCCAGTAGTTTAAATAGAGATTATTTTTCAGAATGTAACATACCTCAGAGACTGTTCTAAGTATACAGAGAAGCAGAAGCCACAGAATGGAGTGGTTAAGGGCGTGGCCCCTGGAGTTAGACTGCCTGAGTTTCACTTCAACTCTACGTGTGCTTATTAGCTATGTGATTTTGCACCAAGGATCATAATGGCACCTACTTAATAGAGTTGGTGTGATCCTCTTCCTAGGATAGAGGATTATATGAGGTCAGGAATGAACACAATGGTAACTCCATGCTCGGTAAATAGTAGTTTCTATTATGTTACATTCCTATCTTATATGATCCTTCCTCAAGCTTTCTACAAAGGTATTATTATTCCCATTTCACGTATTCGAAAAGGGGTTGGTGAGAGGTCATGAAAAAGTCCCAAGTTCAACAGGTTGGAAGGAGAGAGGCAAGGACCAGGACTCTGTCAGCATACCTATAATGTCAGTGTACATTTTTTCTTTCATACCATGTTGAATATAAGACAACCAAAGTAGAAATTTTGCTTTGTAGTCAAATGTTCACCCAGAGAAGAATTCAAAATGGAGTACTAATGTTCACGTGCACGTGTTCACATCTTTTGAGGGTCTTTTATTGTGGGCTTTAGCAAACTAAAGCCTCTTCTCACTGTACAGTGTCAATGGCAGAGTTGTTGACAGGGTCCAAGACAGTCAGCCCACTCATGATGAGCTTTGCACCCAGGAGCTTGTGGCAAAATGTGAACTCCTACCCCAAATCTCTACTAAAAGTGGCACATTTCCCATTAGCCAGGTATGTGCCAACCCCTCTCTTTCTTTGCAGAACAGGTCCTGGGCCTTGCAGCAAAGCACACAGGCTAGGAATCAGTTTTATGTTGAGGTATTGGACTAACCAAATTCAACTTCTTCTCATTGATCCATAGCAAGAGTGGACAGGTGAACCGGAGAGAGGGCTGTGTGGTTCTGCTAGGGGGCTTTCCGGGAACACCAGCACTGTGTGTTTTGGGTGTTGTGGGCAGTCCTTTTACCTTGGCTCTGTGCAGTGCATTCTGAAATTATTTCAATATGGACTGAGCATGGAGAAGTTGAGTTTTCAATTTTTCTCTTTGCATAAACAAGCAAAGCTTGGGCACTATTTGGACAACAGATGGAAGGACAGCTTTCTATTAGCAAAGGTCCACTCTGAGGACCACGTGGTAGAAATAGCATAAGGATCAAGTGTTATAATTTGCTAAGGGCTGCTGAGTAAATACACGTGATCTGCTTTTGTTATATAGCAAAGAAAGTTCAGTCCTGGGGTCTGTCACCAACCTCCATGAGGGATGTTTCACCTCCCGTAGCTCTACTATACATCGTTTACCATGAGCCAGATCTTAGTGAATCAGGTGTCTCATTACCTTTACATGATATCTCAATGATAAAAGGAAAAAAAAAAAGAATCAAACTCCTCACAACATGCCAGACACCTTGGCAGAGACTGAGACCTGGAGCCAGGTATGACAGAGCTTCAACTTTGATCCTCAGAGTTGAATAGAGGGCACGTAAAACTGTAATGCAAGAATGATGAGGCACAATATAGTTAAATATATGTGCTATTGGGACATGAATGAAATAGTAACTAATTTAGCCAGGCATCCAGTAAGGAAGAATTGGAACTTCAAGACAGAAATAGGTAAAAGCCTCATCTCCGTTTGTGTCCATAACTAGCACTCTGCCTCCTAAAGGATGAAGATTGGGGTGTTCTTTCATTTCTGGGGTCCCAAGTCCTAGCAAAGTGCTTGGCACTTAGTAGGTGTTCAATAAATGTGAATGGGAAGACTCAATAGGGAACAGAGTGTTCAACAATGGATTCTGGAACAAACTGAGCTATAATAGAAAGAGCTTGGTGAAGAGGCAGCAAACTGTAGCCCCAAGACCTAATTCATCTGTTTCTATAAGTAAAAATTTATCAGAAACCGGCCACGTCTGCTTGTATATGTAGCGTCAGTGGCTGTTTTCAGCCTACCATGGCAGAGTTGAGTAGTTATGACAGAGACTGCATGGCTTCCCAGCCTGAAACATCTACTCTCTCGACCTCTGCAGAGAAAGTTTGGGATCCTTGGTTTAGCAAGTCAAAAGGGCTCTATCGTTTGCTGAGAAATCAGAGCTCAGATGCTTAAAATCTCTGAGCCCAGTTTTCTCAGCTGTAAATGGGGATAATCTAATGTCATACTGCAGATAATGTAATTTAGATGTAGCTTTTAAAGGACAAATACCCTAAAGCATGCAATGTAATTAATTATATATGAACTACAAGTTCTGTAAATTCCCTTCTTTTTTTGTTGTTGCGAATTAAATTGCTATTGGTGCATAGCGATGTGAAATCATCTGGTCTCTTTTTGTTGCATAAGTATTATTCATTTGAAAGCCGTCATTGCATGTTGTGGTTTGGATGTGAGGTGTCCCCCAAAAGCTTATGTGTGAGACAATGAAGATTCAGAGGAGAAATGTTTGGGTTGTGAGAGTCCCGACCCAATCAGTGAATTAATCCCCTGATGGGGATTAACTGAGTGGTAACTGAAGTGGTAGGGTATGGCTAGAGGAGGTGGGAACTGGGGGCATGGCTTTGGGGTATATATTTGTATCTGGCCAGTAAAGTCTCTCTCTCTGCTTTCTGATCCTCATGTGAGCTGCTTCCCTCTACCACACTCTTCCTCCATGATGTTCAGCCTCACCTCGAGCCCCAAGGAATGGACCTGCTGTCCATGGACTGAGACCTCTGAAACTGTGAGCCCTTAAATAACTTTCCCTCCTCTACAGTTGTTCTGGTCAGGTGTTTTAGTCACAGGAGGGAAAAGGCTGACTAAAACATTGCACTAGGAGAGTTCCATCCTCACTGTGCTTGTAACATGGTGGAGGAGGTCAAATGGTCTTGTTTAAAGTGTGGGAACACAGTAGCTTGGATGTCTGGTGTCAGTTTGGCTTTTTCAGCAACCACCATAAGTAAAAAGTTTCTTTTGCTGACCCATTTGGCATGGAGCAACCAAAAGGTACAAGCCTCTCTCCTCCTTCCACACATAAACCACTGGGATTGTGAGAGATTCCTCTTGGTGAACATGGTCTCACAGGGCAGGACTTGACTGTGATCAGTTTTTAATTGTGAGCCATGGAACATAGGTCATTGCCTACCCTTTGACTTTGAGGTTCTGAGAAGGAGAAACTTCTTCAGGATGACCTTCTGAATGTGCTAAACATTATTCGAGGGCCTCTGATGGAATATTAATATATCATACTCCTGCCACCAGCCCTCTCTCTCATGCTCAGAGCAGACATTGTTAATCAATCTCTGTAACTGTTTCCATCTGAGCCAGAAGTAGCCTTAAAATCCTCTCCACCCTGGTATTTCCTGGTAATTTCTATCAACTACTATGAAGAGTGACATTAAATTCATTTGTCCTTAGCCATCTAGGACTTTGAACATAAGAGGTGATCTGTAACGTGGGGTAGAAATGAGACATCCTTATTGCTAATATACTCTTTACACTATTTTATAATCAATATTGATGATTTACTTGAGATAAAGATGTCAGACTTAGAGAATCAGGGATCAGTGGAAGATTGAAGATTATGGAAGAACTTTCTGTTGAAGAGTTATTCCAGGTGCATGCTTCCTAACGTACAGTGATGTAATAACCAGATAACCATGTTTGCTTTCTAAGTTGTAAAGAAGAATCTTCTGAACTGTAAAGCAGAGATCCAAAATGCAATGTGCATACCAATCCCCTGGAATTCTGTTAAGATGAAATTCAGATTCGCTAGGTCTAAGATGAGGCCCCAGATTCTACATTCCTACCAAATTTCCAGGGGGGCGCCAACAGTGCTGGTCCTTAGTTCACACTTAGACACTTAGAGAAGCAAGTCACTAAAGAATCTTGAGCCAGATTTGAAGGGGGAAAAAATCAAAATGAAAGAGACATTTTGGGGGACCTAGTTTAGAACTACAGGGCTTCTGAAAGTGATCCCCACCCCAGCCAAATCCTTAACCCCATACAAAGGTCCACTCAGCTAGATCCCAGGGCTTCATGTTTTTCCCTTGCTTCTGCCAGAGTGGGAGCTCTATCCTGGGAATCTATGTTGACTGACTGCATCACACAGAGGTCCTGGCACAATTACTTACAGAGTGCCAAGGTGTCACTCTGTGTACCGGGCTCTTCAGAGGTAGGCCATTTCCCTTGGGAGGTCATAATCAACGTGTTCTCCATAAATTATCCATTGGATATTCTAGTTTCTGGAGAACAAAGAGTCCTTGAAGCTTAGCAGCAGCATGAGGAGCACTGAGTGCTGGGTGGATAGTGTCCTGGAAGGTGTTATTTACAGCAAAAATTCTGTCCCCTTGTGGACTTCCCACTGATCCACCTCTAACTCGTGTGCTATTCACATCTTTGTGTCGTTCTAGAAGACCCTATAGTTATCTCTATGGATGGAGATTCTGATAAAGGAAAAGTGTTGACTTATTATATATTGAGCCCAATAGCAAATCTGAGGCACATTTTTGGTTAAATCAACAGCCCATCATGAAATTCTCAAAGAAATCGATGCTGTTAACATTCGGTCTTACGGAAAATAGTCCTGCTAAAGAATCAGCATCTTTTCAGATATTTTCATCAACCATCAGAGCACAGCAACACTTGAAATAGAATCCCACGTTTTTTTTTTTCATTCTTTAACTTGCTGCCTTCATATTCACCTGGCATGTAGTGCCACCTCTTTATTCCCTGTAATCAAGTAGCTGTTGGGGTTAAGGCAAATGTTTGTAATGACTGAGACAACTTTATAAATGGAACACCAACATTTTAGGGAAATGTGCTAAATATTACAATGAGGGTCTCTGATAGAATATGTCATACTCCTGCCACCAGCCCTCTCTCCTGTACTCAGAGCAGACATCGTTAATCAATCCCTGTAATTCTTTCCATCTGAGCCCAGAAGTAGCCTTAAAATCCTCCCACCCTGGTATTTCAAGTGTCTTTCCAGACTAAATTTTCAGGCTAGAAAATTTACAGGCTAAGTTTCTACTTTCTTCCTTCTTCACCTTTATTCTTTCTCTCTTACAATCTCCCCACACTGTGACCACTAAGATCCCCTGTATATGCAATAAACATACATTTGCAGGTACACTCATACACTGTTGGTGGGACTCCAAATTAGTGCCACCACTCTGGAAAGTAGTGTAGAGATTGCTCAAAAATCTATGAATGAGACCACCATCTGACCCAGCTATCCTACTCTTTAGTGTTTATCCAAAAGAACCAAAATCAGCGTGCTATGGTGATACAGCCACATCAATGCTTATATTAGTACAATTCACAATAGTCGAGGTAGAGAACCAGCCCAGGTGCCCATCAGTGGAAGGATGGATAAAGTAAATGTGGTATATGTATGCAATGGAGTTTTACTCAGCCATAGAAAAGAATAAAATGATGATATTTGCTGGTCAATAGCTGGAACTGGTAAACATCATGCTAAGTGAAATAAGCCAGGCTCAGAAAATCACATATCTCATGTGGAAGCTAGAGCAAAGTCAGGGGAAAGAGGCTGTGTGTGTGTGTGTGTGTGTGTGTGTGTGAGAGAGAGAGAGAGAGAGAGAGAGAAGAGAGATCATAGAGGTAAGATTAGTAGAATAGAAGGAGACTGAGGGGATGGGAGGAGGAACAGGAAAGGGGAGGAAATGCAGAATAAATTTGACAAAATTACACTAAATGCATGTATGAATATACCACAGTGGATTCTACCTTTATGCACATCTATAAAGGACCAACTAAAATATAAAAATAGACCAGTAGAGTAGAAGAAGAGGAAGAAGGGGAGGAAGGAGGGGAGGAAAGGGAGAAAGCACTGGGGACTGAAATGGAGTAAATTAAACTCCATGCATGCATGATTATGTCAAAGTGAACCCAACTATACATACACCTATAATGCACCAATAAAAAAAATCAACAAAACAAAACAAAAAAAAAAAAACACATTTGAATTTGTTTGGTGCATTGCTTGCAAGTAGCAGCTCACATCCAGCAGGCAGGCATTTATAATAGCCCCAAGGGCAAAGGCCCAAGGAAAGGAGGGAAATTGGTTCAGCATTTTCCCAGAAGTGATAGCCTTTCCTTGCGCTTTTGTTCTTTGTCCCCCTCCCCCATCTCTGCATTGTCTTCTGTCCTTTGCTCTCTGTGTTAGTGTCACACAGAGGAATGTGCCTGGACTGTGGTACCTCATTTATTCATGCAACTGCTATTAAACATGAAACGCCAGGTGCTATTCTAGGCAGGAGAGAAAGAGCTGCACAGGAAAGCCGGCCATCCCACTGTTTTTATGAACCTTTCATCTTATTAGTAGGAGACAGATGACAAACCTAAAATATGTTAGGTGGTAATAAATGCTCAGAAGAAAGAGTTTGAAACGATCCAGAGTAATGGGGTGCTATCTTACATAAATTCTTCAGGGAAGCTCCCTCTGATGCTTGAGCAGATCTCTGAATGAATCCATGTGGGCCTCAGCAGGAAGAGCTTGCCATGCAGAGGTACCAAGACCTGGAGGGAGTGATGTGTCTGGCCTGTTGGAGGAACAGTAGGTGGGTAATTCGATTGTGTGTGTTTAGTTTCTGACATGTAGCGGTGTCTGACTCATAGTTTCTGACACATAGCGGTCAGAACCCATTCTCTTCCCCTTACAAACCGACTAAGTGATATTAGATTGAACCACATGAAATTTCCCTTTTTCAGCCACTTCTAGCTGATGAAATGGCAATTTTCATACGGTTCAACTCTACCCTACAAAAGGCCTGCACCTTTATTGGTGTGTTCTCTCTTATTAAGATTTCAATGGCACATTTTCCATTCCCTAAATTCTTCAAAAGAAGACCATTCTGGTAGTAGTTTCTAATCTGCTCTCTGATGCTTTGTTGGGCCCTGATTCTCACCTCGGCGGACTTGGAGCACAAAGTCCTAGCTTTGTCCCCATATGATGCTTAGTGCTTATAGCACAGTTGTGTGAACTCACAACTCGGCCACTCTCATGGAACTCTGCACTACTTCCTGAGGGTTGCGGTGATGTCATCCTTTTCTGGAAGATCTGATTCTGCAAGTTGGTAGTTACTAGGTATTTCCCCTCCATGTGGGGAAGCTGCTGTGGTAATAGACTGGTGATGTCAAGTCCAAGGGTGAGCACATCCATCCAGCTTCTCTTTTGCTGGAGATGTTTTCTTCTTTGCACCAACATCCATGGGCTGCCTTAGTCTTTAGTGCTCTTGGTTCTGATCAACTACCTGTCCAATCTTTTTGCATGTCTTAATAAAAATATAGCAAAACAAAATAAAACAAAGCAAAATTATTTTTTATTCTCCAAAACTTGGCAGAAATTAAGAGAGAAAGTGGTTAATGCCCATCAACAGCATGATCCCCCAATGATGCACTTTTTTTCCAGATGCATTTTTAAACCACCTGTCTACCTCTCTTGATCTTAGTTCTTGGTCCTGGAAACTTGGATTTGTGTATATAAGCTAATTCATTAAAGCCTCAGTTGGCCACTGGGCTGGCCTCTCATTCTGAAGGGCTACACCACCTTTCCAAAAAATAGCATTTGGGTGCATTTTTAAAACAATGCCAAGTTTTTTAATGAAAAAATAAATTTGTATGTCTCTCCCCACCATCTCAGGAATAGGAAAAGCACCCTTAAGACTTTAGTAAGAAAGCATGAAGAAGTTTAAGTAAAATTGTCCTATTTGGTATAGAGAGGATCCCTTGGAGTTCTGGGAAGGAACAAATAATGGGAAAGAAGACCTTACAAACAAGTTCCAACCTTTTTATCCTTAAACATCTTTCATGTTTCAAATTCAGAGGAATTGGAAACTCAAAAGTTATAATGGAAGTGGAAGGTAAAGCAGATAATTACTATAGATTTTGTCTTGGCCAGTCTATAGTCATAGTTACTTCTCAGACAATCCTTACAGAATTTGATATCTACATTTTACAATTAAAGAATGTGAGGCCCACAGGGGATAATTGATTTGTTGAAAGTTAAAAAGTGATAAGAAGCAGAGATGGGATTTGAACACAGGTGTGTGGGACCCTGCATTCCATTTCTCTGTGAAAAGTATTAAATAGTCCTAGTTTCTAGGGGTGCACCCTGTGGGCTCTTTGCATTTCTTGTTTTGCACTGTGAGCAAAGCAGGGCTTTGGTCTTTGAGAACCTGCCTGTTATTTGTGTTATTTGCACAAATCTTCAAGGGAGTCAGACAGAAGCAACATTACACCTTTCCCACCCAAGACAGAATGGCATAATGTTGAAGAGTAAGTACTCAACACTGGAGCTGAATTCCTATCCCGAGTAAACTTGGGTAAATCATTTAATTTCCCCGATCCTTAGTTTCCTCATCTGTGAAATGAGGACGGTAATCTGTCTCTACTTCATGAAGTTTGTGGTGAGAGTAGAATGAGCATAAATCACTTGGTCCCAGGCCCAGGCAATAGTTAGCACCTTAGTTAGCAGTTTGGTCTTTGGTCAAAATGCCCCTGTCATCTAACTCTGGCTACACATACGGAGCGGAGGAGACCATTGTCTCTTGCATAATTGTCACACGAGTTTTAATGCTGACATGTGTCTATTGCTCTCTTTTGCTTCAGGGACACAAGGTAGCTCAGTGCTTAGGAAGCAAATCTTTTAAGTAACTTTCAGCCTACTCAGTTTGGCACACCTCCTAGGAGGAAAATCCCCAAATGTTCACAGATGCTGCAATCCATCTCCAATGCTGCAAAACATATCAGGACGCATGTATTTACCATCCACTTAACCCCATTTTTTGTTCTTCCTTGCCATTGTGCACTAATGGGAAGGGTTCTAGATTGGCATAGTGGGCTCTCAAGGGCTTGTCCCTCAGGCATCCATTGTTTCCTTCCTCCTTCTCAAGGGCTTCTGATTTCCACTAGGATTTCACATGGTTCCAAAGAAACTTCAGGAGAAGGAGTTTTTCAGAAAAGTTAGGACAAATACCCACTCACTTTTCTACTGGATCTGGTTAAAAAAATACATGGCCCTGGGAATTGCAAACAGCCATCCTGCCACCATGATGGAGGCTGGTCTCGGGTTAAAATTGACCCTGGAGAAGGCAAAGGGGAGAGGCCGGGAACCTGGTTCTTGGTCATATCATTGGCCTGGTAAAGCTTCCTTGACTACGTTACCATCTCTTAACTTTTCCTGTTATGGAAGTAAGACATGTATTGCATATGATCCTGGTGCTGATAACGCCAAGGTCGCTGGTTCGTTCCCCGTATGGGCCACCAAATGCCGCAGTCTGGCTGGGCACAATTCAGGAGCCACTTGTCAAAAGAAACTAACTTTATTTTTAGAACCACACAAGATAAACAAAACAGCTCCTCAGGAAAAAACCCTCAGAGCCCAACTGCCACCACCGGCTTCCCACAAGCCACACACCCCAACCCAGCCTCTTCCTCCCACAATCCTCCTGCTCTTGAGGCCGATTGGCTGGGTCGCATGGGCGGAGCCAAAAAAGTCCCCCAATGAGCAGCACCGTGGTCTGAAAGGGCAGGGAAACAGCCCAATGAGCATCACTGCAGAGGAGCCAATCAGCTAGATGTTGCTGGGGCCGCTGTGAGCCAATCATCAGCTGGCAGTCTGAAAGTTTGCTGGGGCCCCTTCAGCTCATCAGCTGGCAGTCTGAAAGTTTGCTGGGGCCCCTTAGGCTGTGGCTCTCAACAAAAAATTTGCAACTGCAAAATCTCTGAGTGACATACAGGTGGCAGGTGGCCTGTGTTGCTGGGCCAGTTCTGCAAGATTCATAACCTTTGGCACATTACTAGGTCTAAGTCTCAATTTCCAAGTTTGTAATTAATGAGGAATTAAATGAGATTATAGAGGTGAAAGCACTTTTCAAACTAAAAGTATTTACAAAGGTAAGGTTTTATGATAATTATCATCATATGTGGACATCATAATGAATGCTTCTGTGTTTCTTTGACACCAGAGTCATGTGTTGGCACCTTGGGAGGACCCCCAAGCAGCAGACAGGCTCCTTGAGTGGCGTTTGGTATATTTCATCCTTGCTGGTTTTGGTAGGCGATGATGACCTAGATAGAATCTATCGGACAGTTTGCCAAATCACTACAAATAAATTTATCCCTGAAAATAGTAAATGTGAAAATCATCCAGGCAGTGATTTCTTATTCTTTAATTTTCCTTCACCTGTTTTTTGAGGTTTTACGGCCCAGTTCTGTTTTCCAGAGACCTAAAGCAATGTCATGATCCTTAACTGAGACAAGTCACATGAAAGGATCTGCCCATAGCAGGTGATCTGTGTTAGCCTTATCCCAACTTTTCAAAATGGCGGTGGATGGTATGGTGGGAGAAAGGCAGAGGCCTTGACAACGGAAAAATCTGGATGGACCACCCCACTCTGGGAAAAGCTGGGTATAGAAGTGAGAACTGGATGGTTAGAGTAGAGGTGCTGACCAGGGTCAGCAGATGGAGGCTGAATGGGCATTTCCAAATTAATGCTATCTGGTTACCATTACTCCAAAAGCCAAATCATCTGTCTCCTCTGCCTCTGATGGAGAAAGTTAAGCAATGCCATTCTGTTTATAGGGATGATGGTACACCTCAAAATCATGTGCCAGAAAGAGTGGTTGAGAGAATCATTATGTATCCAATGGTGTGTGTGTGGGGAGAGAGAGAGAGAGAGAGAGAGAGAGAGAGAGAGAGAGAGAGAGAGAGAATATGAATGAATTAGAGAATTGAGGGGAGAGCACACTAGGGAGAACATAATCTTTATCTTCAAATAGAGCAGCTTTGTCTGGTATTAAGAGGCAGAACTAATGTGGAAACTAACTACAGGAAGGAAGAGTTCAGCTCAATCAGAAATGCCTTTTTAAAAACAGAGATATTTTTGAAAATGTGCTGGTTGCCTTATAAAAGATGTTGAACACAGTTATTAGAAGATGAGCTATTACATTGGAAGGGGTACTGAGATGGGATCTAAGGAGACAGCACACATAATAACTTGATCATCTGCATATCATTATTACTAATATTAGGGTAACAGTAAATGACCACTTAACACTGGTATATTTGGATTTGATAAAATATGAGACCCTCTGAGCCCTCAGTTTCTAAACCACTACCCCTTTCTTGGAACATTTGTTGGTCCATTTCCTGCTGCTATAGCAGAATACCACAGATTGGGTAAATTATAAAGAACAGAAGTTTATTTGGCTCATGGTTCTGGAGGCCAGGACATCCAAGATCAAGGGGCTGCATCTGGTGGGGGCCTTCCTGCAATGTCACCCCAGGAAGGAAGGGCAAGTGAGCACTCATGAGATGGATGAAGGGTCAAGAGGTGACTAAGCTTATAATCAATCCGTTCTTGAGATAATTAACCCCAGCCCTTGATAATGGCATTAATGCATTCATGGGGGCAGAGCCTACCATGATGGTGGCAATTAGATTTCCACCCGGGTTTTGGAGGGGACCTTCCAACCATGGCAGGACTGTTGCCCAGTTATTCAACATGAGACTCTACTAGCTTCTTCAAGGATGTGACATGCTGGAAACTGAGTACCTCTTCCTTGGCTCTGGTTGTGAGAAGAGTGACTTCCCGAGTGTCACAGTGAAGATTCCCAGCCTCAACGTCAGCACCTGTTGCTCGGCTTGGCCAGCCCTGGGGGTGTGTGGGCACACTGTTTCGTGGTATGGGGCTTCATGGGGCGTACAGTTTCCTGCTGATTTTCTCTCAGCTTGTTTTCTGAGTGTCCCTTTCTTCCCATCACGGATCCTCTCTTCTCAGATCCCTACTCCTGGGCTCCAGGAGTTTCTGGGGGCTCTGGCCTAGGCCCCTTCCCTCCTTTGTGTCCCCACTCTTCCACGGTGATCTCATCCATTCTCTCAGTCTCGGTCATGACTTCCACATCTTCTCCCTCCAGCTGAGGTTCCCCCTGAGCTGTCCACAGAATGTCCCCACCTGCTGCGTCACAGGCTCCTCTAACTCACCATACTGGATTTGTAACCTGGCTTGCTCTCTGTGGCTCCAGGGCAGCAAGAAGCCCACCTCCACTCAAGACCCTGCAGTATCCCCCCATTCCTTCATCTCTGCATTGCCAGGAGCAGCAGGTCTGGTCCTGTCTACATCCCTGGCTTCTCTTCATCTCTCACCCGGGCTGCCTTTCTTGTCCTCTTAATACAATGGTACCCAGCATTTTTCTTAAAGCTCTGAAGTTTGGGGGAGGCCTCAGGCATTGTAGGCTTCCTGCCTGCTCCCGGACCCCTGCTTCTCCCAGTGCGGCTCCGTGAGGTCCCACTTAACATTGGCATGAAAGAGGATTCTGACATATTAAAAAAAAATGGGAAAAGCACTCTTTTTTTTTTTTTTTTTTTTTATAAGAAAGGCTTTTTTATCTCTTCTAAACCATATTCTAAACACACACCAGAAATATTTTCTAAGGTGAAAGTCTAATCATGTCCTACTCAGCTTCCATACCGGGACCCATCCTTCGCCTTTCTCCAACAGTAAGTAACCCCTTCTCTCCCATGATCACCTAATTTTCAGTTTCCCTGACACCTAGGACTGCATTAAGCATCTGATCTCAAAGCTTCTTCTCTTGGAAGTTGCCACGAACCTGCAACTTATCTTTTGAGTCTTGGTTCAGGAATCACCTTCTCTCTGAATCTTGATGGCACAAGAAGTGACTATCTCTGACTTTTATTTCTCTACTCTATCCTTCATATGAGGGCTCCTGTAACACATAGTGCTCTGAGTCATTTATTGTTCCTCCCTGATTTCACTATGAGCAGGATGCACGGCTGTCTCCTTGGTGGTTTTTTTTTTTTTTTTTGCCTTATGACCAAAGCAGGGTTTGGCTCGTTGAAGGTGCTCAGAACAGGTGAACTGAAAGAAAGTTTGAACTTAATAAGGCTTAGTTACATCTCAAAAAGTGAAGCCTTAAAGAAGGTCTGGTGCTGACCCCCTTTGTAGAAGGCTGCAGGTAACATTTTTATATGTTTGTTTTTTTATTTTTTGGAAATAGATTGTAGAGTGACCAGCAGACACTCTGATAGCTTGGCATTAGCTTACAAATGTATTTGTCATACGTTCCAATCAGCTTCCATCTAGCCTTTCTGGATTTGGTTCTTGGATAACATATTTTTGTACCACACATAATGATGATAAAAATACTACTTGTACTCAACTTTGTACCTACAAACTATTTTTACTTCTGCCACAGTGCCAGAGAGTTACAACAATCCTGCAGGTTGGGTAGGGAAGACATTACTTCTAGTTTTTACAGATACAGAACCAGATGCTGCAACATCACAGGACTTGCCTGCAGTCACACAGCTGAGGGCAAATAGAGCCAGATACTCAAGGCTTCTTATTTCAAAGCCAGCTGGCTATTTTGTTTACTTGGGGGTCCTATTGCCACTAAAGGAGCACTTTCCTATTTCCTTGAACACGGTAGAGAAAGAGGTCAGTGGGGTCAGGATGAAAGTCCTTGTCAACTCACCTCTCTGACACTGGTCACCTCACCTAGGGAGTGGGGCTTTCCACCCCTTTGTTTACTTGTTCCCCTGTTCCTTGCCCCCAGGCTTCCCTGTGTCACGGCTGCCAAGACTCTGCCATGGTCATTGCAATTTGTTGACAAATAACAACGATGCTCCTTGTCTTCTGTCAATTTTACATCCTCTGGGTTTGCCAAGCGAGCCCGACATGCCAGGAAAGGCTTTGTTGTGGTCTGTGACTCACTGAGCTCCCTCCTCTGCCCCTCCCTGGGTGCAGGCTATTACAATCTGCCAGTTGCACAATTTCAGGACATCTCTGGGTGAATCGGCAGGGGAGGGAAAAAAAAAAAGTTCAACAGACCAACCATTCAGAGGCTGCCCCATGAAGCAAGAGGTGTGCGATCACGGAGAGGAGCTCTAACCTCATGTGCACGTTGCTTCTGTCATCATCCAGAGACTTCTTGGAGGCTTTTACTGTGGGAGGGAAACCCTTTGTTCCTAGGTCCATGCTCAAGGTCTCCCAAGTCCTGCGGTGGAACAGGGATGTGAGTAGGGGAAAGGGTCCCTTTACTTAGGTGGAAGTAGCTCAGTTTCTGTGACGAAGGCTGCTGCTGGCCTGGCATACAGAGATCTCCCAGGGGCTCGAGGTTTGGTTCTTCTCCAGGGTACCTGGGAGTTGCATTTTTTTTTTTTTGAGGGATGAAAAGTGGCTTTACGAAGACAGAAGAAAGATAATTTTAAAATTGAAATTCTAGCAGAAAATGAATAATGTTCCCATAGATGCTGTATTTATAACAAATCATAAATGGGTCATAGGTGTGACCAGAGTTTATTTCAATTACCATTATTAATTGCCATGATGTCTTCCAAAGGTCACTGGTGAAATACTTAGCCTGGAGAGGTCAAGGGAGTGAGTGTCTGGCCTGGTCAGCATCCTTTCCTGCCACCACCACCTGCCTCTTCAATGCATTCTGGTCCTTGGGTAAGGTCTGCCCCCACTGTGTCACGTTCTGATAAATGCCTGGGGTCCAGATGAGTGAGATACACTCCAGGTTCTCGAGAAGATTCTAGTGTGGAGAGAGACTGATCTAGGAAGAGATCATTGTAACACCCTGGCTAAGTGCAGACTTTAAAATACCCACAAGGGTCTTTGGGAGCAGAGAGGGCCAGTACCTAGCTTAAGGAATCAAGGAAAACTGTTGGTGGGGAGGCAAGACTTAAGCAGAACTTCTGTTGTATTTGAACTAGAAAGTCCTTGCCCTGAATCGTGAGTTTTAGAGGGCACTGCTGGGGCCCTCCTTCAGCTGTACCCCTCCCAGTGGGGGGAGGAGCCAATGAGCCCAAGAGGAAGATCTGCAGCCAGGGCTTGCTCCCCTCCACCTCTCTACACCAAGCTCAGATGGTCAGAACCCTGAATTTTCTGCCCAAATAACCCAGAGCCTGCTGCTAGGTCCTGAGTGGGCCTCTGTCCTGGATCCTTGGACTGATTGCATCTCTGGGTGACCTCCTAGGCATGAAGGGTGGTCCAATAGTAGTTGATTGGGGAGGACACAGATGGTGTTGGGATGTGAGGGCTGGAGTAACCACTTAAGTGTAGGAGAGACCCTCACACCACAAGCTGGAGTTAGTGTCTGTAAGGAAGGAGGTGGACCTGGGATTAGAGCATAGATCTATTTCCCTGTGACTTCCGGGTCTAGTGCAGAGCACAAGGGAGTCCTACAAGTCTTAACTTGAACTTGGCCTTCCAGATTGTTGAGTTTTGCTTTTTGAGATAAGAGGGTTGCATTTAACAGGAGGCTTGCTGGACTTACAACTTTTCACTAGTTGAGATATTTGCAGTTTCTGTATCCAGAGCCAGCCTGGTTTTATGACTGATGGTCTGTACCATCTCCAAGCTGCACATCCACTCAGGTTCTTTGGGATTAATGGGACTCTTGGCCTCAAGGGGTTTCCTTTGTTGGGTGCACGGGCAAATGACCAGTCATAGGAACAGATGTTGAAATAGTAGTATCAGATGCTGAAAGTCACAGTAACGTGTTGAAAGAGTGACCTGTATCTGTGAGGCATAGAGGAGAGAGACCTGTTCTACTGGAGTTGTGGAGAACAGGTTAGAAAAGCCGGGTACAGGATTCCTTGGGCCTGAGCTGTGAAACATATGCATGTGGGTCTGGTGTGGGAATGCAGGAAAAAAAATCAGATTGAAGGAGCACCAGGCCTATCAAATCATGACAGCATGACACTTTTGGAGAAAATAGTACATGGGGGAAAAACTTCAGCAGGGAGAGGAAAACAGAGGCTGGATTATCAGAGGTCTTATAGATTTGGGCTAAGGAGGGACTTATCCTATAGGCCAGGAAAACTTATCAAATGCTTTTAAACAGGGGAGTGATATGACATGACAGGTGCTGTGTTTCAAAAGGCTGTTCCTGGCAACTGAGTGGAACAGATTAGAAGGTCTAAGCCTAGGTCTCAGCTTCTCTTCAAAGTCTATTTTTACAATATGCATAGCTTTTACCCACTAGATTTCAATCGCACTCGCTCATTAGATTGTGTTCCTGCTATTCATTAGATTCACTTGGGATCATTTAAAAACACCAAATGCCTGGTTCTGGCTCCAGACTGATTAAACTCTCAGGGACACGGGTCACCTGTAATTTGTAGACCAATCCTAGGTGATTCTGCAGCACATCAAGGACTGGCAACCTCTGTAAACCACCTCTATTTGTCCCTGCACAGATTGGTGTGAGCTAAACACATTTAGGAGGTGGGCCCTGACTCTCTCCAGCCCAACTGTGCAAACTCTGCCTTCCCTGTTTCTTACCCTCTAAATTTCTTGGTGGGAAAAGGCTTCTGGCTTGGCACGTGGCACAGGATGCCCTCCTTGGGTTCAGGAGCTCTTGTCTTCCTGGTGGCTTCCCAGCTCCCACTTGCAAAGGTCTCCCTGGGCTGCAGGGAGTGAGCGTGGCTACTTGGCACCCTTTGGTGATTTTGCAATTTAACTGTTTCATGCCCACCCACAGATGGGTTCCCTTAAACAGGTTGCTTCATCTCTTAAAGGAGTGCTATGCCCTTTAGGCTCAATAGAATGTTCTTGCGTGCCAAACCCCATGGGGACACCATGGTGGCAGACTCCCTCTACCTCCTGTGTAGGAGGTGAGTAATATATGGAATTTGCTTCAGGGGAGAGTTCCAATCCCTTCAAGGGAAAGGCTGTGTCTTTGTTGGTTGACCCGCAGCCAGGATGTCATGAGCTTGGCTTGCTTGTCCGATGCTCCTGTGGGCACTGTGATTCTCTCTAGAGTACACTTGAGTCCTGGGCCGTGGGAGCAGGCCTCCCCAGGGGAACTTCCTGTGACAGCCCAGGTCCTACCACTGAGAATTGTAGAGGGGCAGGAACTAGGGGTTGGGAAGACTATGAAAGGGGCTACCTACTTAAAATTTGCATATATTAAGAAGGTGCTAATTCGTGAAATGAATGAATGGTCAGAAAACACATCTAAGGAACTGGGCCACCAGGGAGCAGCTGGCCCCATTAATGCCTGGCGCTGATATCTACTTTCACAAGGAGAGAAATTAGACCAGCAGACCTCTTGGAGCTGGAACACAGGGGCTTCTGCAAGAGCTTCTGCAAGAGCTGAGTCAAAGTTCAATCACAGATAACCTGAAGGGCCTCTTGAACTTCGAGATTCTAGAGCTCTCCAAATGTACTTCAAGGGAACCCCCTTAACCTCTGTACCTCCCACCCACCTGTGCCCAAAGAGCACCAACACTTTTTTTTTTTTTTTTTTTTTGGTACTAGGGATTGAACTCAGGGGTACTCAACCACCGCACTACATCCCTACCCCTAATTTGTACTTTATTAGAGACAGGGTCTTGCTGAGTTGCTTAGCGCCTGGCTTTTGCTGAAGCTGGATTTGAACTTGTAATCCTCCTGCCTCAGCTTCCCAAGCAGCTGGGATTACAGGCATGTGCCACGGTGCCCAGCTCCAACACTTGTTTTTATCCATTAAGGCCAAATGTTCCCAAGTCCTTCCCTCTGCCCTGTTGAGTCTGCTTCTTCCAATGTTAGGATGATTAGTTCCTCATTTTCATTTTATTTCAGAACATGTATGACTATAAAGCAGTTATGATTATATATAGAAAACAGTAGTAAACAGGAAGAGTAGAAAGAAGAAAATAAAAATTGCCCCTTAGCCCATCAACAGATAATTCTATTTGTATTGCCTTTGGTCATTTTTAATGCATACATAAATATATCTTAAAGCTAATTAGGATTTATATAAAATTTGCATTCTGTCTTTCAAACATACCATAGCATATATCTCTACATCATCAGTTATTTTCAAAATGCTTATTTTCGAATTATTCCCACAAGTTAAGCTTCTGGAAGTACATTTGCCATTTCAAAAATAACTGATGATATAGAGAAATATGTAGATTAGTCATTTACTTAACTAATGCATGTCAACTATAGAAGAAATGTGAAGTAAATAAAACAAAAGGAAGATAAAAATCACAATTTCAGCAGTGAGTGATAATCAACATTAGCTTTCTGTGGTTTATCTTTGTATATCTGTTTTTTGTCCTATGAGCAATCGAGACTGTGTATGCCCACAGCAATAGACATACATGAGAAAATTTCAAGCATTACAGAAAGGTATAAAATGATGTTTCCCTTCCCATTCCTCTGACTCAGGTTCCCACTCTGCAGTTAACTCTTGTTTATAGTTTCTTTGGTATCATTTGAAGATATGTATAGATATAATATGCATATCTACATATAGCTGTATCTGTACATCCAGATAAGTATGTGCTAGCCACAGCTATGTATCATTTTTTATTCTCCACAAATGAGAACAGATCCTTTGTGCTGTACCTTGGATTTCCCCCAAATATCTCCCAAATCTTCCCGTATCCACACATGGAGATATGCTTCATCCTTTTCCATCCTGTATGCTATGGCTAGCCCACTGTTAGGACACTTCCCCAGTCTGCATTGAATGGTCTCTAGATTGTTTCAAGTCTGTTTAGTTTTTGCTATTACCATTTTGTAGTAACAAGCATCCTGTTCACGTGTTTTTATATTTCTCGCTCTTTCTGCCACTTTTGAGTTTGTTTTTAAAAATATGTTTCTAATATTTCTCCCCAGTCACTTATACATGCCCATTTTTTATAGTAAATAAACCTATTTCTATAATATCTTTTAAATGATCACATTGTATCCAATTAGACAGACATAACATAATTTATTCAATGAATTTCCCAGTGTTGAACCTTTAGTTTATACCCCTTTCTCTCTCTCCTCCTCCTTCTCTCCCCCCACCTCTTCTTTCATTTCATTATTATCAATATTGAAATAATATCCTTGTAGTTAAATTTAAAACAATTTAGTGCATTATAGTCATACATAATATTGGGGTTCATTTGACATAATCATACTTGAATGGGATATAATTTGCTCTATTTCAGTGCCCAGTACTTCTTCTTTCCCTCCCCTCCTCCCTCCCCTTTCCCCCTTCCTCCTCATAGCTAAATATTGATGCCAATATTTAATTATTCCCACAAGTTAAGCTTCTGGAAAAAAATTTGCCAGATCAAACACCACTTTTTGGTTTTAAAATATAAAAAGCCAATTGCGGTTGAAAAAAGTTGTATCTAGTTAAACTTCTGCCATCAACATGCAATCATGCCTATTCCTCTATATCCTCACGTTTTCAAGTTTAATACACTTTCCAATTTCTGTTTGCTAACCATAGCATTTTACTTTGCACTTATTTAAAGTGATTAAGTTTTAAAATGTATTCACGGAACATTTGTGTTCTGTTACTTGGTCGTGTTTGCACATTTCTTCTGCTCATTTTAAATGTAGAGTGTTCTATTCCTAATTGATATGTGAGATCTATATTTGATGGATAGTTAATCCCAATGTCATGTATATTGCAAGAATTTTATCACAGGTGTAAATTACATTTTAACTTTGTGATGGGTAGCGCAGAAGTTTAAAATGTGGAAAATAGTTTCATCCTTCATGGTTGGCCTTTGAGTGCTCTGCTTCCCAATGTCTAAGATCATGTCCATATTAACACATTTGTATTTTTAATCTACCCAACACTTGCTTGTGTACATTTCCTGAAAGTCCTGGCCAGTTGAGCAGTACCATTGATTAGTTTTTTTCCACTTCTGATTTGGAAGACAACTTGCTCTAAAACAAACCTGAATTTGCTTTTGAACTATTATTCTTTCTACTTATTTCTGCTTTGTCCCTACCCATGAATTGTCCCAAATGGAGAACATTTCAACATCTCATTGGGCAAGTTTCCATCTTGGTTTTATTCTGTGTGTGGATCCAAGAAATAAAATTATAATCAATAAGTAGAAGCTGCAGGAAGATAGCTTTGGCTCATTTTAATAACTGAATAGCTGAGCCACTGAGAGAGAGTTGATTTATAAATGGGAAGGTAGTTAGGAGGGACAATTATCAGTGAGATACAGAATCATGAAGGACATACTTGCAACAAAATGTGACTTTCTCCTTAAGTAATGAAAAACATTGAAAATACTTAAAAAGAGAGCAGTAGTTTTATGCTGTCAAAACATGGTATGCAATTTAAGTGTTCTATCCCAGGTGATTTTTCACATTGCTGGTGGTGCCTGCCCTTCACCTTGGAAAGCTCCCTGCCTCATGGGGTTATTGAGAAGACTGATGAAAATTAATTACTTGGGTTACCTTTGGTACATTACAGGGGTGCTCAATACAGGGGGATTATTAAAGATGAAGAGATGGATTCAGCAGGATGTGGTCTCTCCTCCTCTAGGGCTTTTATTCCAGCAGAGAGTGAGGGATTGTGAGATGAGAGCATCATGGGAAAGTCTTCCTGAGGCCTGGACGGGCATAGAAATCACCTGGGGATCCAGTTAAAGCAGAGCTTTTCATTCAGTGGGTCTGGGCGGGACCCACGAGATTCTGCATTTCTAAAAAACTCTGATATGATGCGGAGGCTGCTGGTTTGTGTACCACATTTTTTAGTCACGTTGGTGGGCGGGATTTAGGAGTTCCAGCTGAGGCTGGACTAGATGACGTGAGACCCCTTTCAGCCTCCAGATTCTTGAATCTGTGTCAAGACAAATCATTCACAATAGAAACAGGAACAACAGGGAGGGGTAGGGGTGGTGTATATTTAGAAAAATCTAATTTTTTAAATTGGTAATGCTTAGGCTACAGATTTTAAAAGGCAAAATCAGTACTCAGTGAAATATAAAAAAAATTTTCCCCCTTTATGCCCTAGCTTGTTCCAGATTTTTTTTGTGTATTTTTTTCCCAAGAGGTAATAATCTATGCATGTATAAGCATATATGTTACCTGTTCTGTTTTGCTTTTTCCATGTGAAAATATATCATAGAAATTATTAGTACAGACTACATAATATATCCATGTGTAGTTTTTTTAATTGTTGGCTACAGCAATTAAAATAACTACACATTGATATAATATGAATTAATTAAGCAGTCCTCTATTGATCAATATTGTTTCCCAAATTTTGCTCACACAATGTTGCAGTGAAATTATCTGGAGTCATCTCATTAGAAAAAAAAAAAAAAAAACAAGAACGCATTCTTGGGGGCAGAATTATTGGATCAAAGGACATGGGTATTGAACATTTTGATGGGTGGTGCTGCATTGCTCCGCATGGGTGTCTCAGCGGTGGATGACAAATTTCTTTCCCCACATCCTGGCCCACACCGTGCACTGCCAAATGCTTTGATCTTTGCTAGCACAGTGGTAGCTCAGATCTCATTGTGATTTTCATTTGCATTTCCCATCTTCTGTGTGCTCTTCAGACATCTTATCAATTGTTTGGGAGCTATTTGTTTTCCTTTCCAGGAAGTATCTGTTCATATTCTTTCTTATTGCTTTGGTGATAATTCTTTTTTAATTCAAAAAACTTCATCCTTTACCTGTGATATGAGCTGCAAGCATTTCTCTGATTTTTTTTTCTTTTGACTTAAAACATCATACAGAGTAATATGTTGTAGTTAGTTCTGTGGATCAGCTCTTTGTTGTTGTTGTTGTTGGTGTGTGTGTGTGTGTGTGTGTGTGTGTGTGTGTGTGTGTGAGTGTGTGTGTGTGTGTGTGTGTGAGTGTGTGTGTGTGTGTGTGTGTGAGTGTGTGTGTTGGTCATGCTTAGAATGATTCTCCCACACTTTAAAAACAGAAAAATGATTCTGTTAACTCTTAGCATTTTTAATTTTTCTTCCTTCATGTCTAGATCGTTGATACACCTAGAATTTATGTAAGATGTGAGGTGTGGATTCACTTTATTTTTCTTTCCAGACGGCTACCTCATTGATAAAACATCTATTGAATAATCTTTCTCCCACTCACTGATTTCAAATGTACCTATTCCTACACATGTTCTCACATATATTCGCATATATTTCTTAGCTTTCTATTCCATTTTATTGATTGGTGTCTTTGTGAGCCTTTCTTACCCTATTTTAATTTTTAATTGCTTTTAAAACATTAAATACATGGAAGGATGGGTCCTCATTCATTAATCTTCTTTTTCCTCTATCCCTAGACTTTTGTTTTTTGATTTTTGTTACTTATTTATTTCCTATATAAACTTAAGAAAGTGCTTGCCTGTGCTTGTCTGGTTAAAAAATTCCAACTACTAATTTAATTGGAGGCATATTAGATATATGGATTGATTTAAGAGGACTGGTGTTTTGTATGATGCTGAGTGGGCTTATCAAGGAACACAATGTGTTTTCCACTTCTTTGCTTTCTTTTTGTAACATTTTAAAGTTTTTTAAAATGTTAGATTGTGCCTATCTGTTTTCTTCAACTTGATCTTGGTTATTTTCAGGTCTTTTATCTTTTTAAATTTCTATTGTAAAGGAGGTTTCTTTCCATTATATCTTCTACCTATTATTTGCATATAGGAAAGTCATGGTTTTCATATATCCATCTGGTATCCGACAACTTTAGTGATTTTTCTTATTGTTTCTAAATATTTGTCCATGGTTTTTCTTTTTCTAAATATTTTTGGTGTCTGTGGTGTTTTACAAGAAATGTTGTGCAGTGGTTAAGACTTAGATTCTGTTTCTATGCTATTCACATTGGCACACATGTGTGCATTTGAAATCAACAGGGAAAGTTAAGTGATGTTTTTCAGGGGAAATATTTTGATTATATTCATTTCTCTGCTGCTGTGTCCCCAAGCCCAAGGCCTTAAGTAAAACTCACTGTTTAATTTGGATTGTCTAATGATAATATTATCTGCAAGCACTCATAACTTTATTGCCACCTCTTTTCAAGTTTTTATATCTATTATTTCTGTATCTTATCTAGTATATTCAGTTAGTAGCTTCAAAGAAGGTGTAACTACCCATGGTGGAAAAGTGCTTCCTTGCCCTGTTTCTGACATTAATGGAAATGCCTCATCTACAGTTTTCTAGATAAGCACAGGGCTGCATTAAGTATATGGCTGGGACAGACACTTTCTAGTGTTGAGTAAATAAGCATCAGTTCTTATTTTTAAATAGCTTCTTAAAAATCAGGAATGAATTTTGAAAATTTTCGATACCTCCCCAGCGTTTATATGGGTCAGCACATGATTTTTTTTTTTTTTCTGGTGACATTTAAATTGTCTTTGAAATCACCTGTTATCTAGTGAGGGATTTCCTCTAAAACCTCCATCTTGCTCTTCTTACACTACCAGCTAGCTTTCTTTGTGGCTCCGGAAGTGGATTACCACAGTTGCGTCTTGTGGTTACATGGCTTTTTGCTCTCTTGCTCTGAGGTGCCACGATGCCCCTAAATGGGACCCCTATGTCAAGCCACATAGGTGGGTTTTGGTTCATGGCTGATTTTTCCTGCTGTAGCTACTCTTTCTGTGACCCTTTGTAAACTCTTTGTTCTTCAATATTAAACTAGAAAGATGTGGAGGGTAATGTCCCACTTGTTATAATTTCTACTTCTGACAACCCAGAGCTACAGAGGGGTCCCTCTGACTGCCCTGGCAGGAAGCACTCAGGATCTTTGTGCATGGGCCAGATCCATTGCCTCACAAGAAGAGTCAGCAGCTGTGAGCCTCCCAACGCTGCCCAAGGGCATACCTTGTACCCACAGATTGAGGAGCCGCAGCCTGGAGACCTGGACTCAGCCAGTCTGGTCTGACATGCGTCCTCAGCAGTTTCTCCAAGTGTCGAGTCAGCCAAGCACCTGTGCTCCTCTCCTCATCTCAGATATAGACCCAGATCCATGATGGTCTCCCAGAGGCAGCAAAGATTTCACCCTGGGAAATTTCTTTTTTTTTTTTGCAAATGGGAGAAAGTGTTAATTTAGTATAATCCAACACATAGTCATTAGCTTCTCTCTTTTAGTTCTGTGCAGGGCACAGAAGGGGAGGGTAGCAAGATGGATATGGCCGCCATTAGTTCTCAGTTAAGAGGTAGACCTGACAATATAACTGGAAAAATGTGTCCCATAAATGGGGTTAAAAATTCTGCCTCAAATCTCCTCCTAATCCTTTCCTCTCTCCTTAGCACTGTATACAACATCCTGAAAGTCTTCTAGTTCAGTGGTTCTCAAAGTTGGATGTTGGAAGAATAGAGCTACTATCTCTAATGGCTATATATTTTGTAATGAGCTAAGTATGTTGGCACAGACACGTATGTACTTCATGATTAATAAACGTGTACTGACATCGTGATCATGTGCTTAAAAACTGTTTTACTGATAGGGTTAATTATCTGAAAAGCCTGAAGGTCACTGCTCCAGTAGTTAGATCCCAGAATTATGAACTCTATCTTATTTGTAGAAGCTCAGTAAAAATGAGCTTCTACCTAAATAAAATGATAAATGCTTTCAGTGAGATACAAACAAGAGTGAAGGTTAGAAAGGGTAGAAACATGACTGTGCATCAGTTCAGGATCCAGAGAACCCTGACTTCTATTTCTTAAAGAGGATTCTGAACACTTACTATAGCGTCTCGGGTGAGTTACTTGTCTTTCTAGACCAGGTTCAGCAATCTTTTTCCATAGAACCAGATAGGTGTTCAGCTTTGCAAATCATATATTCCTATAACTACTCAACTTTGCCACAGTCACAGAGGATATGGAAACAAAGGAATGTGGCCCTGTTCCAATGAAACTTTATTAACAAAAGCAGGGGACTGGTTGGATCAGGGACTGGACAGTGTGAATTTGTGAGACAAACACACAGCGCCGGGCAGGCACACCTTGGCTGTGCCTTCTGACCTACTGGGTTACATCTTCTGGTCCTGACTTCCACCTACTGTCTGATGCCAAGACGATCGGCTACTCTCCTTTCTGAATTGAATTTCCTTCTAGTTCATGTGTATAGAGAAGTCTGCTTCCCATTCTGGGTTGTAACCCCTCTCAGTAGATTTCTTGTCTTAATCCATTGGATAAAAATCAGTGGTCCTCTCACAATAAAGCCTAGAAGGCGACAGGTTTGTTGACCAGGATTTCTCAAGGTGCTGTAGGTAGAGCGTCTGGAGTGGCATCACCTGAAACTTAAAAATGGGAGTTCCTGGCCCTTCCCAGAGTTAGGATTTTTTGCTTTGGGACTCATTTATAATTTAGCTTTCCAGACAATTCTAACACAGGCCAGGGTTGGAGAACTTGCTGCTGTTGTGATAAAACTTTTTTTTTTGTTTGTTTTTTTAGGATTTAAACTTTGATAACCTTAATCTTTTTTTCTTTGTTTTTAAATTTTAATTCTAATTTGTTATATATGACAGCAAAATGCATTTCAATATTCATAGTACACATTAGAGCATAATTTTTCATATCTCTGGTTGTACGCAAAGTAGAGTCACACCGTTCGCATCTTCATACAGGTATTTAGGGTAATGATGTCCGTCTCGTTCCACCATCTTTCCTACCCCCATGCGCCCTCCCTTCTCCTCCCTCCCCTGTGCTCTATCTAGAGTTTGTCTAATCCTCCCATGCTCCCCCCAACCCCATTATGAATCAGCATAATTTAGAGCCCTGCCTTTGAATCTCATTCACTAGACCTTAGCTGTTTAAAATCAGCAGAGTCAACAAAAGTTAGAAAAATACGCCCCACCACTACTTTGCCTGGTTTCCCCAGATAACATTCACTGGATGATTTAAAATAAACAGCACAACACACAGGTTCATGTCTGTGTGGTTCTCAAAGTTGTAGGACTCTTTTTAAGGTACCCCTTAACAAGCAGCCCACTCCCAGGTGGAGCCTGCTCACATCACCCCCCCACTCAGGAAGAACCTGTGAGGCGTCTCCCTGCAGCTTCCTGCTCTGCTTTCCCACCTTGTCTTCTGGGACTGAGAGTGCACCTTGGATTTTCCTGGTTGGGATGCCTTCAAGGAGTCCAAACATTTCCACAGTCTTCTCCCAATGGCCTCTTTAAATGGATGACTGGCTTAGGGAGACACTAATGACCCCACCTCAGGGATTCTCACTTTGGTGGTCTTTTAGTCAATCTAGTTTGCCTCTTGTCAGTGAATGTATATTTTCCCCATCACGTCAAAAATCCACCCATTTGAAAGGTGATTTTCTCACCTTTATGATCATAGGACTCAAGTTCATAGGTTTAGCTCCCAATTATTTAATCACTGAATTACTACTGACTGTCCACATACCATGTGTCAGAATGTGCATAACAACATATATATAACGTGTGTGTGTTTGCGTGTGTATTTATTTTCATGATTATGGATATTTGGAGCAAATTCACACATTAATGACTTCACTGGTATAAAAATTTCCTGGCAGGGTAGAGAGCCAAGTTATTTTCTCCATCTTTCAAATGAGTAAACCGAAGCACAAGGAATGAAATGACGTGTCCAAGGTCACATGACTGGCATGTTGCAGAGTCAGGGCTCACATGCGGATTCTTGAGCTTGCAAGATTATCCTCCTCATCCTGTTTGGACCTGGACTCCCTTCTACCCTGGGCTGTCTGTAGACGTTCTGGAAGAAGAAACCATGGACTGCTTTGTAAGTAAAGAGCGTCCAAATAGTAAAACTGCTTGACGTTCTGGCACCCTGCAGGCTAGATCTCTGATCCAGCAGGGACAGGAGTGTGTCTTTGTGATCCTCTCCTGGAGAAGCCACAGCAACCACTAGATGGCAGTATGTGAACGTCAACAGGGAAAAGGGCTCCTCTTGATTTTGAATACCCTGGGACTGCCATGGTAAAAGCATTGGCAAGGACATCCCAATGGAACTAACCTTCCAAGAACAATGAATTCTGAGATGTGTTGTGACCCTGGGCTCCAGCCTGAGGCAGGAGGCCATGCTTTGGTTCTATGAGAAGCTAGATGGTGGTTTTGATCTCCACCTATACACAAGAATCACCTGCCATTATGATTTACTTGTTTTGGAGTAGGGTCCAGGAATCCACATTTTAATTTTTTTATTAACCCCCCCAACCCCCAGGTGCTCCACTGTGCTAAGAGTGTCATAGTTTGTACCCCAAACAAAGCAGTGCAATGTGACTCCTCAGATGTTTCCAGCATGCTCCAAATGACTGAGGCTGCAGAAATGGAAGAGGTATTGCCGTGGTCTCTGTTCTCAGGAAGCCACAGTTCCAAGGGGGCTACGATTTGAAATCCTAAATAGGATTCAGGAATGGGGGAATTCCTGCAGTCCAGCCCCTGCTGTGCCCTGTATGGCCTTCAGTAAGTCAACTGGACTGCTCTACGCCTCACTTTCTTTAATGGGTCTTAATGAGGTTCCTTCCCGGAAAAATGAGGACATTGAAACAGGTGCCTCCACAGACCTCTAGAGCTCTGCCTATAAGGGTAGAATATGTTCTCAGTCAAGTTCCTGGGAGAAATCTGACTGCTCTAGGGAGAGTTGCATTCCCTGGCGCTGGCCCTTCAGGCAGGGCAGAGGGGGCCTGTTGGGTTTGAGGTCTGATGGTTTTCATTGGCCAATGGTAGCACTTTAAAGCAAAACAAATTAGTTACTGATGATAAAGCCTTTAAAAACAACCACAAATTCCCTGTGCTTGTGGTTCCAGATACACGTTCCAGAGCCGGAGTGGAGGGGGGGAGGGGAAAGCTACAGGGAACCCCCCCTCCCCAATCCCTGCTCCCATCTCTATATCTCTGTATCCACAGCTTCAATGCTCTGCTGGAATTTCCCCTAAGCTAAAAAGGACCTCTATAAAGTAGCTTCTTAATCTGTCCCTCTCCTGGGTGGGTGGCAGGGCACAGTCAGGAATGGGGAGGAATTCACGGTGGTAGCTGGGGAGTCCTGATTGACAGTTTATGTTTAGGAAAGACTTGCAGAGCACAGGCGGGATCTGACTCATCTCACTCATTTTAATACCTGGCACAGGGCCTGGTCGAGAGTAGGTGTGAGCAAATGTTTGTTGAATTAAGTTTCTGTAGTTTGAAGTATTTAACTATGTCAAGCTGACATTAAATAGTCAGATCTCAGCATCAGAAATAGCTTTGATGCTACTAGTACCTTATAGACACAGAAAGTTATGAAATAGATCATATTTCCCTCTTCCTATTGTTCTCTAGGAAACTCAGAGATCCATTGGTGGCCCATTTCCAGCAAATAATTTAAAAAAGACCTGTGTTACATATATTTGATTATATAATGCCCAATATTGTTTTTTATTTTTGAAATTGACTTTTATTGTACTGAATTATATCAAGTTGCCTCATATTCTCTTTGGAACAAGGAATAAAGCAATTCATTATATCCAAGGCAGGGACTGGGACAATTCCTGGTACATGATAGAAAATGAGAATATTTAATGGATATATGAATAAATGTTATTTTAAACTAAATCTTAAGCTTGAACTCAAAGTTCAAACAAATTTATCAATCAACCTGAAAGTCAATCTTTCCAGACAGACATGACTGAATGGGAAGACATCTGGGGACAGGTAGAGAGAACTGCCCAAGGTCACTCAAAATTGACCAGTTAGGCTTTTTCTTCTCATCCACCTATCTCATTTTTGTTTTAGTTTCCCACTACCTCTTTTGATCCTCTAAGAGTGAGAACGATTCTCAGATAGACTTCAAAAATTAAATATAAAGACAGGTGTGTTCATCTAATTACCTTTCAGTGAAAACCAGGGAATGAAATGAGAAAGTATTGTCCCTTGGATTTGATGAGATTGTAAATAATCGTGTCTATTGTTTTTCCTTTGACCTCATTAGTGTAGGCACATTGGTGACCCACAATGTGATTTCCTTCCTAAAATTCGTAAGGACAAAAGTTTGGAGAGTGCTGGTAGCTTCATTCAGCAGGCAGCTGCGGTCTCCCGGGAGGTGGGGAAGAGATCGCTTTACTAACAAGGTTTATCCTGGACAGCCGCCAGCCAGCCCGTCAGCCTAAAGCATGAACCACTTTGTCTTGTCAAACATCTTCGTCTAAAATGTGGCCAGGGGAGAACTGAGGCAGCTGAATTTTGATGGCAGTTTATCTCTCATGTATTTATCTTTATTCTGTGTTCCTGTAGAGAGCACAAGAAGTCATGTTCCTATGTAACTGTCTGGCCTGTTGACTTTTCCAGTGTTTTCCCAAACACTTCCCTTCAACCTCACCATTTTTATGCTATTCTACATCCACAGTGGTCTTCTCTGCCCAGCAGATGTGTTTTTACTTTATTTTTAATTTATATATGACAGTGGAATGCATTACAATTCTTATTACACATATAGAGCACAATTTTTCATATCGGTAGTTGTATACACAGTATATTCACACCAATTTGTGTCTTCATACATGTACTTTGGATAATGATGTCCATCACATTCCACCATCATTAATAACCCCATGCCCCCTCCCCTCCCCTCCCCTCCAAGCCCTCTGCCCTATCTAGAGCCTATTCCTCCCATGCTCCTGCTCCCTATCCCACTATGAAACAGCCTTTTTAATATCAAAAAAAAACATTCAGCATTTGTTTTTTGAGGATTGACTAACTTCACTTAGCATTATCTTCTCTAATGCCAGCTATTATGCATACAAACAACAATAAGTGTTGGTGAGGATGTGGGGAAAAACGTACACTCATACACTGCTGGTGGGACTGCAAATCAGTGCAGCCAATATGGAAAGCAGTATGGAGGTTTCTTGGAAAATTGGGAATGGAATCAACATTTGACAAAGCTGTCCCTCTCCTCGGTCTATACCCAAAGGACTTAAAAACAACATACTATAGGGACACAGCCACATCAATGTTTATAGCAGCACAATTCACAATAGCTAAACTGTGGAACCAACCTAGATGCCCTTCAATAGATGAATGGATTAAAAAATGTGGCATATATACACAATGGAATATTATTCAGCAATAAAAGAGAATAAAATCATGGCATTTGCAGGTAAATGGATGAAGTTAGAGAAGCAGATGAGTTTTTAAGTTGAAGACTCCCTAGGCCAAGATGTCTTTTTTTACCCCTATTCATGGCCCCTGGTGTACTTTGATAGACAGATAAATGAGCATAATTGGCTCCAGAGCCAAATTGACATTCACTTCTGGCCAATCACTTTTCACTGGTAAGTTCCTCAATGGAAGGCATTGAGTCTACCCTACAACACACTCTGAGTTTGGGGATCATCATCTATTGAAAAAATCATTCTCAAAATTAACCCTAAGCCTGTAATTAACCCAAATAGCTCTAACAAATGTCTCTCTCACCTCTGAGCCTTTCTTCATGTACTTTCCTCTTCCTAGTGTGACTTTCCTTTTTGGCCAATCTGGAAGTTCTAGCTCAGATGACATAATGTCTGCAAGGGCTCCCCAGGAATAATTTATTGCTCTCTTATCTGTGTTCCTTAGAGGACCCATCTTCATGAGGGCCTCACTATGTTATGTCACCCTTATGAGGTTGTGTGTCTGCTTGTCCCCATGCTCTGTGAGCCATTAAGAGCAGGGCCCATCTCTCCTTCATCCGTGAATCTCCTGAACCTACCTAGGAACAAGGTTGCAGGAGGTGCTCACGTGCATGTTCACTCATCTGAGTGTTGATTCATTGCAGTGGCTGCTGTTGCCTTGTTCAGATTTCTTGCCTTACTTGTGAGGAGCGGACTCTGCAGAAATCCTGGCCAGAAAGAAATATGGTGTGCTAGTCAGAGCAGCTCACCTGCTGGCTCACCAGGGTGAGTGTGATGTGACGATCCCACAGCCCAAAGGCCTGGGCTTTGTTCACAGGCACATCTTCTGAGTCATGCTCAGCCAGCAATTGCCTGAGTCTTAGTTCGGGGATGGAAGGGACCCAGCTCTTGCCTATAGCCTCTTCTGGAGGTTTCAGCCATTAGTTTTGACTGCTAGCCTTTTTCTGCTGTGGGGATTCTCTGCGTTTGACTTGGTCTCACTTTCATTTGAGATGAAATTACTGAGGCCAATACCTTGGGGAGGGGAGAGTTTGTTTTAGGAGCTCTGATTTAATCCAAAGTGAGATTATCAATTATGAGCTGCATGCCACACTTCCCAGACAAACTCCTCAGGCTAGAGGTGCTGTGGACAGTGGCAACACAAGTTGTCACTAGAGAGAAGACTAACCTGTCTGGGGCTAGGTTCTAAGGTAGGGAAATTGGATAGACAAGTTAGAAGGGTTAGCATTTTTGCATTTGCTTATTTTTCTTTCAAGAGAATAGAAAGGACCACCATTTGTTTAATAAAAAAGAATGGCTTTGGAGGTGATGAATTTATTTGAAAAAATGACCTTGGCATCTGAAGGTTGGTACTGGGCCTCTGTTGGCCTTAAAGTTTTGAGCTCTTAAAAATTTGGTTGCTTTTCCCTCCACTCCTTGCATCCTCATCCTGGTGAGTTTTAGGAAGATCATTAAAACCAAGTTGCGTTCCTAAGCTCTCCCCTGCTTGAATGGCTCCATTCGCCAAGTCCTCCAAATTAATTTGGGCCCTTCCTTTGACAGTTAGCCCTGACCCCTCCCTCCACCTCTCCCCAATCTGGGAAGCCACTGTGCTTCCCACTGTCAGTTAAATACATTTCTCTTCTATTAGTGAGCAGGTTTCTGTCCCTCCTGTGATTCCTACCAATTATTTCAATTTTACCTCTTGAGGTAGAATAAACATGTCCCTTCGGCCCCTCTTCCTGAAGCTTACGCTCCTTTAGCTAAATGGCTCAATTCTTCAAGCTTTTCTTCATGCGGCACCACTTAGGGACTTTCGTCACCTGAACCACTCTTCTTGAGGGTTCATGTCTCACTCAATGAAGCCCTTGTCAACAGCCATAAGTGACTGAGCAGAAATTTAGATACTTAATGAAGTTACTTGAAAACCTCAAGGATCATTTCCTAACTCCCAGAAAAACACCATGAAATCCACAGATTTCATGTTGCTCTGTTTCAACTTTAGTCTCTTTTGTCCTCTACCAAAATTCTTAGAAAAATGCCTTAACTCAACCCATGCAGGCTCCTAGAACTTCTCCTCTCCTGTCTTAGGCTCTCTTCTTTATTACTGAGGCAGGAGAAAAGGTGAAGTGGGTGAAAGAGACTGCAGAGACGTCCTTTAAAAATTTCTTTGTTATGGATTTAGAATTGGTCATGGGGTGTGGGGGTGAGTGGTCACCCATGCAGCCTCATCCTGGCATGGCAGGACAAGACTGCCCCCCTCCTCTTGGCATTCTGCTTCAATCTCGTTGGTTTTTTGGGTAGACTAATTCTTCTGGCCTCTTATGGTAAATTTCCATGAACTCAAAAGACTCAGAGAACTTATTCAGGATCTGGAGTTGAGGTGGACACAAATTCCAAGATCCTATAATAGAATCCATAGATTCCTGGTTGAAGTTTTCTGGCAAAAATATAAAGGGGAGGGCTGGGATTGTGGCTCAGCGGTAGAGCGCTCGCTTAGCATGGGCAGGACCCTGGTTCGATTCTCAGCACCACATAAAAATAAAGGCATTGTGTTGTGTCCATCTACAAAAAAGATTCTCTGTCTCTCTCTCTCTCTCTTAAAAATATATATATATAAGGGGGAAAGTAGAAACGTTTAGGTTCTTATAGTTTTCTTTGGTTAAATTAGAAGCCCAGTTGCTGTAAGTGAAAGATTAGTTCCTTGTGTAGGAAGTGAACAAGACAGAGGTGTCCCCCACCCCTCCAGCCCCACCCAGTTTGATTGACTGGATTGTTGTCATTTGTGGGTATGAGGTTGGCACTTCCTTCTATGGCTCATTTCAATCCAGTGGGGCCTCCTGCCCTGTTGCTCAGGGTGCAGGGGCTCCCTTGGGTGCTCTTACTGGCCCTACCTACACTTTTTTCTGTGGCAATGGACTTGTCAGTGATTTCTTCAATTTTTTCCTAGTCTTCCCTACATGTGGCAGAAATGTCTCATGTATTTCAGTCAGGGACATCAGTCCTGAGAAGTTTTGTTATTTAAAAAATGCTTTTAGTCATTTTGACAGAAATTTAGGAATGAGAAGAATTAAATCCTTGGGCGCAAATGGATAATTTGAACCCAAACTCATTAAACCTATATTTTGGCCACCCTGGGTGAAGCAGCATACGAAGGCCTGGGACTGAGCTGGTTGTGTGGCTGATCATAATGGAGTTTCTTTCTACACATTTCCAAAGCATGTATCTACACATTATTTCGTCTTACTTTTACAACAGATCTAAAGAGGAAATTTTACATTTATTACTTGTTTTCTGCTAATTCATAGGACAATCCAAGAAGTTTATTAACTCATCCAGGAGTGGTGAACTTGTGAACCCCTCAGGTCTTTTGTGTGTTATGACTGTGGATTCCTTTGCTCTACATAGGAATTTGGGTGCCATCCTCATTAATTTTGCAAAATTCATAATTACTTGTGATAATGTTATCCTGGTTCTTTTTCTTTAAATTGACTCATTTTAAAACTTAAATTATAAATACATTTAACAAGAAAACCTTAGAGTAAGCAAAAAATAATATTGCTTTCTATAAATGGAAAGTAATTATGAGAATAAAAACAATGAGAATGAAGCAGTGTGCTTATATTTTAGCTAAGTACTGGTTCTTGTTGAAGTCTCTGAGCCTAAGTCCTGCTGAATTTTTGTTAAGAAAAGGGAAATTTTAGCATTTTTTAAAAAGAGGTGTGGAAATCATGTAGCATCAAACTGAGACTTTCTCCTTTACATTATTGGAAGGTCTAAAACGGAATTGGAAAAGGAATAACTTTCCTAACATGATAATCAGTGTTATTTAATATTGTGTCTGCGTAGGATCCTCTCGTACTTAATTTAAAAATTCTTAAGCTGTTTCTCACTCTGTGAGAAATACTGCATAATACCATGGTAACATAATTATGGAGTAAACATCAGCTGTAAGTTGAGTGGTTCTGGAAGACTATGTGGCTATAAACAATCGTGCTAGTTCAGTTGCATATATAGATAAGTCAGTATTATCCACCCATTCTCTCAGTAACATTAAATGAATACCTACCATGTGCTTTTCATGTTGAGATGAAGAAGACATAATTCTATTCCTGAAGGTAATATGTGGTCTCATTAGCACTATGGTACAAACTCCTAAGTTCTCTCATGTGAAATATATGTCAGCCACCCTGAGGGTGAAAGAGGAAATGCTCCAAACGTGGATATCTAAACTGGGTATTGAAAGATTGGGCTTTGTTAGCTATTGGTCCCCCAGAATTATTACGCATAATAGTATTACTTCTACAAAATGCATAGTAGTATTACTTCTATAAAGTGCATAGTAGTCTCTAGGAGCAACTAGTTTTTTAGCTTGGTTAAAGTGTAGAGCCAAAAGGGAGAAATGTAGGCTGGGGTCAAGAGGTCAGAAGAGGAAGCTGGTGTGTTAGATCCAAGCTAGTTTGAGAAGAGCTTTGTGTATTATGCTGGAAAGTTTGGATGGATCCTGCAGCTAGCAGAAAATCATTCAGAATATGTAAGCAGGAGATGACATGATGAGATGTGCATTTTAGAGAGGTCACTGTGATAACACCGAGGAGAGATAGAAAGGAGAGAGTGAGATAGCACAGAGGCCTGACTGGTACGCCAAAATCAGTTTCAGTGATTCCATGCAAATTCTATGCATTAGCTGTCCTTGTCCATTAAAGAATTTTGGCAGGCACCACCCAGGCCAGGATGGATGATGTACCAGGATGGATGATTTGAACAGAGGGGCTGTTCCTATGAACTTGGCAGAACTGCCCCAGAATTTCTGTTATTGTAGAACTGCTTCTTAAGAGTGATCCAGTTCAGTGGACTGCTTAAAGGTCAACATCGGAAAAAACCTCACACATTCATTACACGACAAAACAATGAATGGCACTGAGGGCACTGATTAGGGGCGATTGTGTGTGTGTTTTGTAATTCTCTCAACTCATTGATATCATACAAGATGGGGATCCACACAGCATGACAGAACAACATTATCTAACTCAACATTATCTAATCCACTTTTAAGGGGGAACCTGAGATACGGCACAGGTCTTGATCACAATAGATACTCTGCAAAGGACACAGGCAATGTGCACAAATGGTATTAATTTACAAGTATGTTGAAGATTAACAATTCAATTCTCTTCTAATATTTTATATTACTCCTTTCTGCCTACTTTGCAAAGAAAGTAATTTTAACTCAGGAGATTGGAAAGTGGAATCTCTTTTGGTAATAGCACAATTCATTGCAAAGTGAACTGAACACTTAACTGACAGCCAGAATCTAAGGGTTTACTTGGCTAATTCCTACATATATGAGCTGGAACAATTTGCTTCACCTATCTGAGACTTGCTTTTCCCATCAGTACATTTGATGCTTGAGCTATCCAGGATGGCAAATAAATTTCCTTTCGTGAGTTAACTTCAGGAGGTTGGTGGCCGTTATTGCCCAGGGTGGTGGTTCTCAATCTCCTGAGGAGTCCTTTCAGACTTTTTTATTCCTTAATCACATCCCTTCCTCATGTAACTTTAATGCCACAGATATGACTTATATCTATTTACATACTATGATGCTTTGGAAGGGTATAAACCATTGTACTATAAAAAAATCTCTTTGTTCATCAAGGACCAAATTTTGGCTTTTGGTTGAGGACGTATGGCTCAGAGAACTTGTTCAATAGGGACTCTGAGGCCAGGATCAAATTTATCAAAAAAGAGGGCTGGTGATGTCTGCTACATACCAGGAAAAGGGGAACAAGATGTGAACTTTGCATTGTGCTAGATGGTCTAGACATACATTATCACTTGAGCGTTCTGAGATTCCATATTCAATATGATTATGAGTACTATAATAACTAGAATTAATTAGTTATTGTTATTATGGATAATCTGTTGAATGTTGATTAGGTATTGATATAACTTTGAAGACTGGAAAAAAAATCTCAAGATAACCAATTTCAGAGCCAAAGGTACACAAGAACATATATGTGGAATACCTTGTTTGTAATATTTAATATTTCCTAGGTAATTTAAGGTGTTCTTCAAAGAGATATCTACATGCCATTGCAATGTATCTAAAAGAACGCTTTCTCCAAGGAAGTTACTAAGTCTGCAGAGACATAGCTATGCTGAAATAAGTACCTAACTCATATAAGAGAATTCTTTACTTAGCATCAATATTTACATCCACATTAATGGTGACTTCATTTTTTTCTCAAATACAATGGGTGGATATTTTGGTTTAATCTGGGTAATTAAGGGGCCACTGGATTCATGTTTCAAGAGCAAAGGACAAAGGGTAGTGTGACCTCTAGGTTAATTTGATCTTTCTGTTCCTATAAGATAAAAATGACTTGCAACATTTAGATGCTTTTGTCTTTTTAGTTTCAAGGCCTGTGGAAAATATCATAGAATCCAGTTTGATGAAATTATCCTATTGCATTAGATCAAATGTTGGCACACATTTTCTGTAGTGGATCAGATAGTAAATATTTTAGGCTTTACAAGCCATTAGATTTCTGTCCAACTACCCAACTTAGCCACTGCAGTTCAAGAGAAGCCATCGACAATACATAAATGAATGAGAATGTCTGAGTTTGAATATGCTTTATTCATAAGCACCGGAATTTTAATTTTTTAAATAATTTTCACATGTCAGAAATTATTACTCTTTTTTTTAAAATTTACAGCCATTTAAAAATGTAAAAAAAAGCAGTCTTGTCTTGAGCATCATGCATAAATAGGAGAACAGCTGGATTTGCCCCTCAGGGTTTAGTTTGCTGACCCCTGTGCTGGGTTCCTGATACATTATAAAATTATATATTCACATTAAGTTTTATGGTAAGTCTTAAAAATAGAGGAAAGCTCAGAGCACTTTGGGACCATGCAGAACCCATAAAACCAACTTGGAAGAATCTCTATTGCTTTAGACTCTGTGTGTGAATCTAAACACATCCAGCTCTTTGTGTGAGCATCGCAGAGTCCTTTGCGGTTTCAGTGTGTTTGCCCTTGGAAAAAGACAACTTCCTACATGTCAAAAGGAAAAAAAAAAGATCTTGGAAGGCTTCTGGCTATTCAAACTCAAATGTGAAAGACAATTTTGATGAACTAGGCAGAAACAGGGTAGAAGCATATGGTTTAAATTGTACTTAACAGAGACAGATGTTTTGATCTTACCACTCTGAGAAGTGTGACTGGTTGTCCTAATGGGTAGTGAGCACTCCCAGGGCTGGCCCACAGAAACCTGGCTGAGTGGGTGCAGGTGTGTGCAGGACATCCCGAATCGGGATGCCCATGTGTATGTGTACATGTGTCCATGTCATGGCAAGACAACTAACACTTGCTAATCGTTTGCCTTTGGTAAAATAGCCTTCACTTCCACCTGTCTAAGACCATTCCTTTATCAAGGTTTAAATCAAACGTCACGTCTGCTGAGAAACCAGTTCCCATTTCCAGCTACCCTTCCTCCTTTCTTACTCCACTTTGCTGATTCACTCCTACAAGTTTGATTTAGGTTATGGTTGCGTCTCACAAGATTGTGGGCTCTTGAGGTAAGAAAAATTAAGATTATCCTTTTTACTTGCTCTCCGTCTCTAGTACTTAGTACAGGTTAAGTGCTAGGAAGCAATTTACCGAATGTGGCAAAACGACCTCTATGTGGTAGTTGACCATGGCTAAATGATAATGCTTTGATTTTAAACATTTCACCTGTGTTCAGGAAAGCTCTTTTGGATATTTGCCTGTGTCCCTGATGGAGGGAAGGGTCCCCCTCATCCTCACAAAAGCTCATTCCTCCCCTATCTGAGAGCTTAAAGAGAACCCCAGTCCTTGGTTGTGCTAACTGTTCTTCCCTTAGGTAGGCGGTCACTGGACTCGTGTCCTCAGCACTAACTTGTATGTGCACCTCCTTACCTGCCGAGCTTGGCAGATGACTCACTGGAGCTGGGGCCAGGGTGTTGTCAGGATAAGGGCCCATTTCTGTGAATGTGCACTCAGCTGTGGGGTGGGAGACAGGGAGACAGAAAGACTCTTGGTGCAGGCTTTGGATGCTGGCTGGCTGGGTGAAGACCTTGAATCAGACACCATCCCAGGTCATCTAGACTGACTGCGTTGCTGTTCAAATGCAAATGCCAGTACCTGGGTGGTATGTTCATGGCTCAGATCCACAGGACATATTACTGTCAGAGCTGGGTTCTGACTAACCTCTTGGTTCCCAGTCTGAGCTTCTTTAAGTTACCCATTTAATTCATTAATTAGTTAATGAACCAACCATTATGGAGGCCTATCATTCACTGGGACTTCTGCTGGGCCTGGGGAAATCCAGCACAACCCAGGCACGTTTCCTGTCCTCTCAGATCCTGCAGCCCAGTGGGGGCAGTGTGTCAGGAAGGGTGTTTGCTTAGGCTTCATGTGGATTTGGGTGTGAACTCCACCTCTGCCTTTTTCTGACTCTGGGAACTAGAAAAATGAAAGGCATATATTTGGAGGAAATTTGACTCGAAATTGCATGATTTACTCCTTCCCTTGGACACAATTGATTCTAATCTCTCTACTGAAAATCAAAAGGCCATTTTTCCCACTTCTTTCTAGAACTGAGGGTGAGGAGAAGAGGGGGAAGGTGATGGTCAGATGAGAAAAAAAAAAAGTCATTGTTTGGGGGTAGTTGCATTCACTGACCCTTGGTCACTGAAGGCTAGCTGTAAATCCAGCCACATTCACTCCTGACTGTCTAGAGAGACACTGTTCCTTTCATAAATAGAGACCAGCTTTACTTACCCAGCTGACTGCCGCCCAGCCCTGCCCTCATCTGGCCACCTTGGGGGCTCCCCAGGCAGGGCATGGGCTCCAGGCTGCCTCCCTGACTGGCTGACTTAAGCAGGTCACTGGTTCCCAGGCACTTTTCAGATCTCGTCTGTGGACAGAGTCCCATGGGGTGCAACTCACCCTGGTTTCATGTGGTGTTGCAATCGAAACTATTGAATCTCAAAATGGAATATAATTAAGGCTGGGTTAATAAAGTGTGTTCCACTCGTAGCCAGCAAAGAGTGTCATGTTTCTGCTTACAGCTTTAGGCAAGGAAACTTAATCTCCAGCTTTGTCAGGGCAGACTGAATCAGAGGTGTGTCACGGAGTGGAAAGCCTCTTGTTTTACTTGTTGCAGTCACTGCACTGCCAGCCTCATCTTTGTGGCTTTGTACTGAGCACACAGAAGCCAGCCAATGATGGGGCCCATGCTGCAATATCCTCAGGAACTCTGGGAGGAATTATCGGGCCTCACTTTGTGTTGGGTCCTGACACCGATCCAGGAGAAAGTACCCCTCAAACATGGGGGTTGTCAGGGCACAGAAACAGCAGGCGGTGAGCAAAAATGGAGCATGCTGTTTTAGAACCCAGAGGTCTAGAGCTGCAAGAAGGCTTCTTGACTTTGCCCAGTGTTTGAGTCCTTCTTTTTCCTCTTTCCTGCATGTTCTCTTGCTCATTCTTCAGGGTTCAACTGGCGGGCTTCCCTGACATCTGAAGCAGAGATCAGTTATGCCCATCAATACCACTTTAACCCAGAATCCCTGTGCTATCAACATTGAATCATGCTGGCTGATGACTTGGTTTACTATGGTCCAGGCCCTGTGCCGGGCATATTTGCATGATTTAAGCCCACCATGCAGCCATCACTTACATTAGAGATGAAGAAACCAAGGCTCAAAGAGCGTGAGTATATTTCCCGGGGACATAGAGTGAATTCATTCTCCCAACAGAAGTTTATTCAACACCTGCTTTATGCAGACAGTATTTTAGGATTTGGAGGTACAGCCCTGAACAGACCAAAATATCTATCCTCATTCAATGTATATTCTAGTGTTTGTGTGTGTGCACTTGTGTACAAACAATAAATAGGTAAAATATACAGTATGTTAGAAAGAGATAAAGAGAATAACATATGAAAAAAAATGCAAAGATGAGGCTGAGCTACAATTTGAACCCAGATCTTTATGCCCAGCATGCCCCCAACCATTCAGTTACATTGCCTTTGGTTTTGGGATTTAGCCATCATCTATTAACTCACCAGCTTCTTCCTTCTAGATTGTAAATTTCTCTGGGGCAGGACCTCTCCTTAGTCAGTTGCCTATCTTGGCACACAGCTCAGCACATGGCATGGAGTCTGCATTCAATCAATATTTGTGCCGTATGTGAATGAATGAGTGACCACATGATGACACAAGTACCTGCAGGAAAGCAGTAATTTCCCAGGAGTCTGGCCAGTCTTAGAGGCTGGCTTCCTCCACAAACATGTCCTGTTCCCCAAGGCAAGCCATGGAGCCTATAAAATCTGCAGAATGGGAAAAAGTAATGACTGTTTTTGACTTCCTTATAGATGGGTCATGAGGATTAATGAGATGGTGTGCGCTCAAAGGCTTTGACTTCTTTGAAGACAAGGGACTCATTATTTGCAGTAGAGTGCTCACCGTTCAGAATCCCATCCAGGATCTTGCATGATATTTTCAGGAGGGATTGGTCACAGAGAAATGAAGTCTGCTTTACTGCCAGGATTTCTTGAGTAGGTTTTATGAGCTGCCTGTCTTAGTCAGTGGGCCTTGATGGACATGTGTGACCATTTGGAGGAACTGTGAAAACACGTTTATATCCCCTTTGCCAACGGGGGTGATCAGGTTCAAAATCAAGTGTTTGTGGGTATTTTTTCCCCATTGCACAGGTAAACTGATTTTAAAAAAAAAATTGAGTGAAATCTCATTTGTTAGCTCTACAAGGGCAGCTTTTGGGAAGCTTGTTGGCCAGATGCCAAATAAAAGTTACCAAGAAAAGTGGCCTTGGATCCATGATCCCTAAAAGAAAAGGGCTCTACCATTGGACAATGGGGACAGAAAATGGGAAATCCCAGGAACGTCACCATAGCATGAAAACAGGAAGGTTTTGTTTAATCTTCTTTTGTTGCTGACGACTCAGCACCCCAAACCTGTTCAGGCACTCCTCCATGCAGAATGCAGGAGGGAGGCGCTCTCTGTATTTTCCTGTTCACCTGATGCTGTGTCCTTAAGCATAATGAACTCAGTCAACTAAAAGCATTTGCCAAGATCTGTTTGACATTGGCAAGTAGGTCAGCGCTGTAGCATTTGCTTGATATGGACAATGTGCATTCTCTAGACTGGAGAGCTGTTTCCTGGTGGGGAAAATCCCCTGTTATTACACAGCAAAGGCAGGTAATAGTAGTTTGCATTTCTTTTGTGTCTCTTTTCTAAGAGTTCAAAGGTCTTGCTTCAACTTTATCTCCATCTCTATGGCTCTGTTGTGAAGGCAGGAGAATTGTTAGTTATCATCACCGTTTTGGAGGAGAGACAACTGAGGCACATTTTGAAGAGCTGTCCCACTTCACGTTGATGTCAGGTTCAAGTCTCTCTTATCTGCTATGACAATCAATCAATTGAGGGCTAGGCACTCAAGACCTCTTAACTATCAGGCAGGTCTATGCTGGTCACCACATCTGTGGTAGCTTACTTATTTCATCACATAAATCATTCTTACAAGGCAAACATCATAACTGCCATTTGCTAGTTTAAATAATTTATCTAAATAGGTAAGTAACTTGCTACACCAGTGCTTATAAACTGTTGTGTCCAAGTTCAATGTCTTTGCTTCCATGAAGATGCCCCTTTTGCCTATAGAAAGACAGATCTGGGCCAGGTGCTGTGGTGCACGCTTATAATCCCAGAAGCCTGGGAGACTGAGGCAGAAGGATCAGGAGTTCAAAGCCAGCTTCAGCAACTTAAGAAACTCAGTGAGACCCTGTCTCTAAATAAAATACAAAATAGGGCTGGGATGTGGCTCAGTGGTTGAGTGCCTGAGTTCAATCCCTGGTACTCAAAGAGGGGGGAAACAAAAAGCTGGCTCTGGTGGTTCTGTTGGAGTTATACTGTGCCTGGGTGGCAATGTCATCACCTCAGGCAGCTACTCTGACACGTATCTGTATAAATAAATGTCAAGTGCAACATTTTAGTTGGGGAGAAGAGGAACTGATTTTCTATTAACTTGAATTCCTTTCACTCGATGTTTGTATTTAAAATGAGGAATTCGTTACATGCTTTGACCCCAGAGTACCATTTCTATGTATTTGGAACAGCTGTCCAGTTCCCGGATTTTCCATCACTCATAATTGGAAAGTGTAAGTCACTCATACTCAGGAGGTGACTTCCAAGAAGATAGTCGCACGGTCTCATTCAAAAGGAGTGGGAGAATTGCTTTTCCTGGTTCCTTTTCCAGTAAAACTTCCTGACTTTTACGTTTCTTGTCCCCTCTGTGTGGTTTTCTGAACCCGACCACTTCTTGCTGAGCCTGTTCAAGGCATTTACACTTTAAATATGAACACACAATCGCCCGCTGTCAGTAAACAGCATGAACTAGCTTTGATTTGGATTTAGCTTTCCCCCCACCTTCTGGGGCTGCTTCAGCGGGCTGGTCTGAGGGTGGGTGGCCAAGTCTCTACAATGAAATCAACCACAGTGCCAGGGCGATCCCAGTGCGTCATCCATGTGGAGTGCTCTCTCTCCTAATGATCAATTATATCTTCAATTATATCAGTTATGGGAGTGAAAGATCTGAGTTTCCCGCTGCTCTATTCTGAACTGTTCCTGAGGGCTGTTTTAAATTTCATGAAGGAGAACTTCTAGTTTTAGGCATATTCTGATCTTCTCCCCTTTTGGGGGCATCTAGGAGGACCTCATGTTCCAACATTCTTGCAGTTAAATGGGTCGGTGAGTGATGCTGGCCACTGAGCTCCGAATGAAAGTGATGTGTCTCATTTCTGACTGATGTGTTTATAAGTGAGGAACCCTGCGCCCACCCTTCTCTGGGTGGTAAACCCAGAGGCACTTGTGTGAGGATGGTAAGAGTCACGGTATAATAGCTTGATCCCCTACCAGGCTGGGACCCTGAATGACTAGGGTGACTGGGCCCTCTGTTGACCTGCATTAGATATATGCCAACTATGAAGACTCAGTGCATTAAACCCTGAGATTAGGGAGATCTAATCGGCGTCCTGACTAATACAGCTGTTATCCAGTCCTTTCTCTAACTGGATTTTGTACTCTTTTTATGACTTAAACCTCTATTTCACTCCACTTAATTCATAAAACTGAGGTGCTTCGTGGACCATCTAGGTTTTGCTTAGTTCCTATGAACTCTTCAGTGGGAGGCTCATGGGGCCCTGGCTTTGAGCATAGGCAGCCGAGAGGGGAGTGAAGATTAAAGAGAGCAGAGAGGAAAAGAGGAGAACATGGGACACTGGGGGTTAATAATGTCCTAAAGTAATTAGAATTGGGTCAACAAGATACAAAGAGGATGAAAATCTATGTTTGTGCCATCAGACGCTGTCATTCATGGACATAGTCGAAAATACCTTCGCAAGTTCACTCCTCTCCCATCTGTGTGTTCCATTTGTGCTACAGTCATCTTTTCTGGGCCAGACACTGAGCTATGGAGAGGTACAGGGCATAGGCCTTGACCTCCGGTCTGATATACTGGTAGGGGAAGCACTCACATAAAATAGCATTTACAGGTCATTGAAGCAAGGAAAGCAATATAGAGCTGTCCAGAGGCAAGAATATCTGGCCAGTGGTTGGTGGTAATATCATCACAGGGTGGTGATGTTACTTTTGGGGCAAAATGTCACTGGGAACTGAGTCAAGGCTCTGAGGTCCATCATCTACTCAGTTTCTTTAGACCTTAGCTAGTTTGCTTCATGCTGAGTAAATTCATATTCTTGACTCTTGACACAGAAGCAGAATGTAAATGCCTGAATTTTACAATACAAAAGTGCCTTCTAGACAACATATCAAAGAAGTAACAGTAAAAATATATCACTAGTAAGTGCCTTTTATTTAAATTTAGGATGTGCCAAGCACTGGACACTTCCTATGCATTAATGTCATCTCGTCCACAACTGACCTGCAATATTGATATTTACCTCTATGTTCCAATTTCTGAGATGAGGAATCTAGATCTCCAAGAAATTTTGTTAGTTGATTAAGATCTCTAAGAAAATAGTGGTGTTGGGTATTGAATCTTGCCAGATTCGATTCCACAGGCCCCATTCCTACTTCTTACACTGTAGTAACAGATCAGGAAGGAAAGGAGATTAATCCTGGGTAGTATCTTGGTGAACGTGGGAGCAAAGCAATTGGCAGGAGAGGGTTTGGAGAGACAGAGATGCCTTCTCCCCATGGACTCTTCTCTCCGGAGGCCAGAAGACTGTTATTAGTGTTGTCTTCTAAGTACAAGGGGTCAGTGTTGGCTTCTTGGGCAGGACTCCACAAGCTCTTACAATTTCTTCCTTTAGGATCTTTTCTTCTGGACTAGCACAGGTGCTCCTGATCTTAGCACTAGTTCAGAGATCAGAGCTTTGGAATGTTAACTCCCAATTTGGACATACTGTGACAACCATACCTTATCTAAACAGAATTGTGGTAGTAAATACTGTATGGAATGCTTTTGCTCTACAAAATCACACAGATCCCCTCCTTCCTCTTCACTACGATTTCTTTTAAAAGAGTTGCTTATCATGGGTCAGTTTTTGCTCTCCTGTCACTGCATAAATTATTTTCCACTCCCCTGCTTCCAGTGAGAAGTGGATTCGTGAAGATGGTGGTCTCTTCCCACTGTGAGGGCTTCCCAGGTCCACTCTCTCAGGGACAACAGGGTTTGAATGAGAACTCCTAATCATATACTGGCCAGAGTAACACAAGAATGGACTCAAAGGGCTCCACAGTTACACTGCCCCCAAAGAATCTGGGGCAGTTTGAACTAGAGATGGGTCACGTGGTTGGACTTGGAAAGTTGAGCAAGACTTTTTCACAAAGAGAAGATGGGAATGACGTTCCTGAGGGATCCTGGCAGTGGAATGTGCAGACATGACAGCCTTATGTGATGATCTGGGTGGGATTCGGGGTTAGCTGGCAGATTCATGGGGCTGGAATCAGAGTCCCAGGGGGAGATTGGAAGCTGTGGCAGGCCAAAGGCTGTGTCCTCTCCCTGGTGTCCAGCAAGGACTGAAACAGGGCAGGTGTGCAATCACAACTTGTTGCATGAACACTAGGAGATTGACAATACGAAGGAAAGAAAGCACCCAGGCCTGTCATCCTTCCCTGGACCCTTCACATCAAAGAGTCTCCTGTGAGATCCCAGTGGGATAGGCCACCTGTGCCAGCTCTTTGTTATCTCTCTGCTCATGTAGCCCCTCTGTAACAGAAGTGGCCCCTTTTCCTTCACTTCCTCTCCTTCCTTTTTGCAATTATTTCTGCCAATGAGTTCAACACAGTCCCCTGCCGTTTGGATTTTCATTTCTTTACTTCTCTACCTACCTGGTTTCCATGGAGCAAAACCTAGATTTGGAGTTGAGTGTCTTAGGCTTTAACCTTTGGCTTCCTGGCTAGGTAAACTTTAATAATTTACTTGATCACTTGATGCATAAAACGGGAATAATTTTGCTTATCTCACGGAAATGCGAGATGGCCCAAATGCACCGTTGGGGTATTTCTCGTCTAAAGATTTTTAGTGTGTGTGGTATGAAGGTGAAAAACGTCCAGCCTGGGGCCGTGTGAGTGTGGGAAAATTTGGGCTGAACACAATTTTCAAGCCTAACATGTTAATATGTCTTCTGGTCACACAAAGGGGGGAACAGTGAATGTGGGTGTCAAATGCAGTATTTGGGTGGCAAGTAGGTGTTCATTGCCTACCTAGTAGCCCATCCCATTTTATTCTCTGTTATAAGAACTCCTGCTTCTTTGTAGCATCAAATATGCACACCCCTTTACATCTGCTCTGTGGCTGGCTGTTCGGGGCTCAGTGCTGTGATTCAGTGAGCTCTACTTGTGTAGACTGCAGCAGGGGAGTTTCGGACAGAGCCTCATGTGATGAGTAGGAGCTTCCAGGAGGCACAGAATCCGAGGTAGAGAACGCCATACAGAAGGTGCAAGGCTCATCCTGTCATGGCTTGTGTGTGTGACAGGAGTCCCAGCTTCCTCAGGTCTTTGTCCCAGGTCTGAGTAATGTGGTTTTTGTGAAAGTCGGGGGTTAGAGGGAAATGACATAAATCATTAGCTTCTTATTCTCCAGTGACAGCGTTATTTGCTCACAAGATGAGGCCCTGTGACCTCCCTCTGGTTTAATTGCGTGCTATGCTTGGGGAAACCGAGCATTCCGCAGGCTGACCTCAAGGCACACCCTAATCCTCCTTGCCTATGTGACAGGGAGCAGCAGGGAGGAGCAGATCCCAACAATGGTCAAGGCATTCTCAGCCTTGACTCTTCCTCTAGCACACTCCCAGCCACCGCCCCTGGAGGTGGGTGTGAGTATCTTCCTGTGGAATTGGGGCCTGAGAGCTGAAGCCTGAAGTTGGTGGCAGTAGCCACACTTCTGCTGCATAGAAGCCCCTACCTCTGCAGAACACTCTAAACCCAGTGGCAGGTGGGGATGAGAAGTGTACCTAAGAGAGAAGCGCGAATCAAGATCATACCAAACTAATTACACGGTCTGCCAACACCTGGGGGCAGGAATGGGAGGGGAACTTGGGTTCTCCATGCAAACCGGAGGGGACTTGCCTTACCTCTGGGGAGTATAACCTTGGATTCCAATCATCAAAGCTGTTTTGGAGAATTTGTCTCAGACCACATAATTTTGGATCAGGTGTTCTCCTTTGGACTTGCCTCCCATCTCAGCACACATGCTGTGAACACTTCCCCTAGTCCCTGGTTCCTTCTCCAGACTGTAGGCTCCTTTTATGCTAGGTGTGTATGCTCAGTTTCTCCAATATAACCCAAGAAGAAATTCCCAATAAGTGAATAAATGCATTTATTAAAAACATTTCTGCAGTGTTCAAGCCTGATTTCCTATGCTTATTGTTATAATTGCCACTCCCTACATTCCTTTTTATACTGAAAAATGACTATGATCGCATTTAAAAAGATATCTAGGACTAACAGCCATATTGGAATGACCAGTTCCTTCATGGGAGCTATTAAGCCAAGGGCTCCCATGTTGTTTTCTGTCCACCTTGGAGAATGAGGTCAAATTGAACTAAATTTGGCCTGAGGAAGTTCTTGAGTTCTTAGGTAATGAAATGCAATCTACCTCAGTATATACACAAAGTAACTAAAGACTTCACACAGGAGTGTAATTTTGTATCAAATACTGTAGCCTCATCTCAGCCAATCACAGTAGCTGGGCCTCAGCCAGTCACAGGGTCTCACCCTTCAGACCACGTTCCACTGAGGCAAATACTAACCTGTAACCAGTCCAGCTGTCTCTGTACCTGACTTCTGTTTTCTGTCTCTAAATGCCGCTCACTCATGTTGCAGAGTCGGGTCCTCTAAACCTGTTCTAGTTCTGAGGACTGACATATTTGTGAATTGTTTCTGGCTCAATTAAACTCTGCTATTTTTAATTTGTTCAGTTTTTTTTTTTTTTTTTTTTTTTAAACAAGGTGTAGGGCAGTTGACAAAAGCATTTCACACAACAGGGTTTCAAGTCAGTGCTCACAATGATCCTCAGGCCAAGAGGAAGCCGGGATTCCCAGTTTGCAGGCCAGGCACCTGAGGCTGCGGGCGGCCTGGCTCTCCCTGGAGCTGAGGTTCAGCTCCTCTGCTGCGGAGTAGGAGTTCCACTCCTGTGGCCTCACCCAAGTCAAGGGTGGTTATTGCACATTTATTTGTTTAATAATAAAGGTGACTAATTTTTAATTTTCTTTCTCAATGGTTTAATAGACAAATAACCTTTTTTTACAGGAATGCACCAAAAGAAAAATCATTGCTAACCTTTAAATGAAGAAGGAAGTGATTATTATAATAATGGTGTCCATGTGGCCAGTCTCCTGTCCCCGAAGCAGGGTGTGACGCCTCTCTGTTCTTGTGTCTTCCAGTGTTCTTCCCGAGGCTTCTTCCCCAGGAGATGCTGCTGATGGATTTGGGAGCTCAGAGGAGACCTGGGGGAGTATGGAATGAAAGCAAAAATTTAAAAGTATTTCTTCTTGAAATTCAGGCCATTAGGAGGAGAGAAAGATCAAATATTTGAGAAAACTTGACAGAACAAAACAGTAGTACCCCAGGATTGGGGGATTTATTGAATTTCTGGCATTTGTTAGATCCCTCACTTCATGCTCATGCTTCTTACTGAATATTATCACCTCTAAATGACCCGCATGCCAGGAGGAAGCTAGCCTGACCACCCAGCAGGAAGCTTTTACCTGGGACTCAAGAGAGGAAGCCAGCTTCTCTCTAAACTCCCTGACTACTTCTATGTGGGCTTCAGGGTGACAGGTTTAGGACAGTTAAGAAACTGTTTCCTGCCGGGCATGGTGGCACATGCCTATAATCCCAGTGAGTCTGGAGGCTGAGGTAGGAGGATCACAAGTTTGAGGCCAACCTCAGGAATTTAGTGAAACCCTGTCTCAAAATAAAAAATAAAAAGGACTGGAATATGGTTCAGTGGTTAAGTGCTCCTGGGATCAATCCCTGGGAGCAGAAAGAGAAACTTTTCCATTTTCACTCCCCTGGACTTCCTACCCTTGCCTTTGTCCCCCAGGTCCTCATGAGAAGTTTTAGGGATTGACTTGTATGAAATTTTCTGGATGAAACCATGTGGACGCTGCCTAGCTCCCCAGACCTCCCCAGCAGTTCAAGCCATCTGTCAGCAGCCCTGCACGGAGTGGGAGTGCGCTTCAGCCCTCCCAGCAGCTTTGCTCCAATAGCTGGGTTTCTTGTATTGGTTTGCAGTAGAAGGACCAGAGAAGCTCCCAGGCCCAAAGCAACCTGGGAGGGCAAGCCTTTATCACTTGGAACCAAGGGCCAGGAACCTCAGGGTAGAGAGGAGCCTCCCAGGTGTCTGTCCAGCCAGCGATCACATGGTCTATGTCTAGCTTGCATGCTTTCAGAGTCAGGAGTACTCCTCTTGTTTCCTCCCTCCCTCCCTCCCTCCCTCCCTCCCTCCCTCCCTGTGCATCCCATCAAGAGGGGACCTGACTCCCTGCATATACCTTGGGGAGAAATGTAGTAGCCACACAGTGGACCTGGGGCCTCTGTTCTCATGGTGACTCTCCCAAGAGGCCAACTTGGGACAGTGTAGTGTTCAGAACTGGATGGGCCAATCTCCATGGACTACTAACTAGATTTATGTTCCTGGGCTAGTAGTGACTTAGCAATTAGGACTTTAGTTTCCTCTTCTGTAAAATGGATGATACTGGTACCTGCTTCATAAAGCATGAAGAAGTACCTGAACCAATGAAAGTAAAGTTCCTGGCATACAGTAGGTGCCCAATAAATGCTCCTTATCTTCCCTTCCCTGTTGGGGAAGAAGGGCTCCTCTTTGATACTTGATACTGACCAGTTGACAAGAGGGTGCTCAGAGAGACCTGAGAGACAGTATCTTCAGTTCAACGTGACACTTGTTTATTTACTCATCCATTTATTCAACAAAAATGGACAGCCTTACTGTATACAGAGAACTCTGTTGAATGCTCAGGAGGCATCAGACATGGACCCTTGCCACCATCACCACTCCCATTCCCATCCCCTCCCACCTACTACCTGACCACCTGAAGCAGAGGGAAGGGTCAGAAAGAGCCACTTGCCTCTTTAGGGGTGGGAAGCATTTCTGCATTTCATAATGTAGGCCCAGGGCGGAGCCATTGTTTCAGGGAACCCTTAGAGCACTTGCAGACACAAAGGGCAGGTGTCTCCAGGTGCTCGGGTGCTGCTCTGTATAGAGACAGGGATGAAGAAAAGTCCTCTGCAAGTCCCCTCTTTCTCCACCCCCCCACACCCAGTGCTGCATGTGTATAAGGGACACTTGTCAGGAGGACAGACCAAACCTGTGGCACAGCAGATGGGGGACACTGTGGGTTGGGCATTTGTGATCCTGGCCTGGGGAGAGGCTCCCAGTGGGGATCCAGCGTGTGCTCAAAAGGCCCTTCTGGACACATTGAGTTTTCTAAGTCAATTATAAAAGGTCTCACAGGAGTTGGGAATGATGAGGTTTCAAACCGGTGAAAGTAGAAGTGTCTTCCTGATATTTTTCACATGGTTCCCAATTCAGTTCCACCTGTAATCCAGATTGTGGTTCACAGTCTTACCATGCTCTGGTAGGCCACTCTCGTGTTGGGGCTGCATTATTAAATGTAGCGACATCTCTTCCATCCTTGGCCACCTGTATATGTTCCCTTCTGGGTGCAAATTTCTGGGGAGTATGGACAACGAGGGACCTGAGCATACAGAGCAGAGCCTACAGAAAGTTAAGTGTTCATCAACAAAGATGGGCCTGAGGGCACGGTCTGTTTCCAAATATTAGCCCAATTGCAAATGGGAGGAGGAGGCAGCTGGCTGTGTTTGGGGCTCTCAGGTTGAACACCATGAGAATTCACTGCTGGGTACTCAGTATTTAGCAAGGTGGTTGGTCCAGAGTAGATCCTCAGCACAGACTTGTTGGGCAACTCGTCTCATGGGGACGGTTGCCAGGATTAATTGAGTTAACACATCCAGTGCATCTGGAATAGACAGAGGAAGCGCTCAATGAAACCTGCTGAGAAAGACACCTGGCAGGGAGCAGCACTGGGGTCCAGTCCCAGAGCTGATTCCACGCAGTGCACATCTTCCCCAACCGTGCCTCACACAAAGGCACACCCCTGCCACAGTAGGCCCCGGTTTCCATACCATCCACATCCCCCTGCCCTCTGTCTTATCATTATTTTTTTAAAATATGTGAGGAAACCCAGAAAGATTAGTTAACTAAGTCTTAACCTAGTTTGTAATAAACCTGACTAGGGCTCCTGACTCCCAATCTGTCACTCTTTTAGTGAACTCAGTATCTCAAAATTTAGGAGGCAATGAGATTCACCCACACAGAGAGCCAAACAAAGTATCTTGAATTTCATTCCTGCCTTCAACTAACATTCAAAACTGTTGTGATCAGTAATTCATTCCAACAGCTCTGATTTGTCCAAGTGCAGTTCAGCGTATATTGATAGTGGCAGCAGACGGGGTCTGGGGTCTCGGGGGAGAAGCCCTCCTTCAGAAGTGCCACATGACTGAGAGGCAGCATGTGCTCTGCCCGATGGGGCCTGGAATTCCGGATGAAATTTGTTCAGTTCCACCTCCCCTCCCAAAGGGCAGCACAAGTGCAGGCTGGGGCGGAGAGATCCACGTGTCAGATAGAGGGAAGGCCGTCCCAGCGGCTCCCTTGAGGGTGTGCTGAGAAGGGCTGGCTTTTGTTCTGGAATTCCCAAATAAAAAACAAACAAAAAAATCTATCATCACATTGGTGTGAAGTTTTGCTTCTCAAGAGTTGAATTTCCTGGCGCCCGGTTCCTCCTGCTACAGCACACAGCATTCCCAGGAGTGAGAAATCCAGATGCCAAGGGAAGATGCATGGATAGGCTTGGGAAATAAATCTGGCACTCATGGTGGCCTCCGGTGAGCTGACCTCAGCTTACCTTTGCAATCCTGCCTTCCGCGACTCCCTTCAGGCACCTGTGTTCTAGCCAAAGGGAATTGCTCATCCTCTCTGGGCCCTGTGGCCTCCCTGGCTTCTGCTTAAGCAGCTCTTCTCCCTGGAACACAAACTCTTTGTTTCCATACAGCATGATCCTCCACGGCCTTCCCTCCTGATACCCTCCCTGATCTCCAGCAACGACACTCCTTTTACTGGCCCCTTGTATCTTGTCCCATTCCTCATTCATCAGATATTTATTGGGTTCCTCCCTTGAACAACGTACTATTCTGGACACATCAACAACCAAACAGTATATCTAGAACAGTACCTGGAAGCTCTTCCTGACTTCACATAGTTTATATTCTGGTATCCCCCTTGACTTGCTGCTACACCTGAACACATCTTGTTCTCCTGCCAGACACTGGGTCACTCAAGGTCAGATTGGTGTCATGCCTGACACCTCTATGCAGCCCCTTCAGTGACTTCTCCTTCCTCCTGGGCCTACGTGCTGAGCATTCTATGGATCCGCTCTCACCACTGTCCTCCTTGTGCTCTCTGCTCCAGCTTTCTTCTGGTTTCTTCTAATCACCCCCCACAGGTACCTGGGCAATGTTTTCCTTCTGTATGAATGCTCTCTCTTTCCCTCTCCACTCAGTTACCAGCAAATATCAGCTTTAGCATGACTTCCTGAGGGACAGCTACCTTGGCCTCTCTGAGTTAAATGCCTTGACCCTTTCCTGGCATCACAGATATGTCACTTATCCCAGTTGCTAGTTCATATGCATCCGTGATGGTTTGACTGATCTCTCTCTCTCTCTCTCTCTCTCTCTCTCTCTCTCTCTCTCTCTCTCTCTCTCTCCAGATGATAAATAACTGAGCATCTATTGTTGTTTACCATTTGTGGTCCCAGCACACAGTAGGCAGTTGATAAATATAAGTGAATAAGTGAATGAATAAATGAACTTCTCCTAGCTATCACACATACTGCATTATCCACATACCAGCTTCAAGGCTGGTATGGCCACACTCTGGGTGGTCAAGCCATCTGTCCTACTTTGAGTTTTATCAAGCACAGCCTCCCTGGCCACAGCAATGTTCTGTGGTACATACAGAAGGTGCTCAATCTACTTCTGGGATTCCTAAGTGAATAAATCATTGAATCCAACATTTGGTAAAGCAGGATGCTGGGGTGAGCAACATATATGGAAGAGAATTTTGTTCCAGCCAAAGCTGACAGTGATATGTCTCAGTGGTACAGTTGGACATATTGCAGAAAGGCTCCTGGAAGGTGGTCTTGATCTGGGGAGGTCTGTTTAGTGTTGTGTCCACAAGACAGAATACTGTCTTCCTGAAATTGTCACCTGAGGGATGTGAAGGTTTACCTGAAGACCTTGTAGTTGGTGTAGAAGAGTAGTTGAAACAGAGCATAAAGTTTTCTTCTAAGTAACTCTCTCCTTTCTTGCTATTTGCTATCTTTAAAAAAGGTAGTGACAACATCTTATGCTTCCTGAAAGAAAAGAATAGCTGTATATTAACAAGGCACAGACATATACATACGCTTGTTTTATTATATTAGCCTAGTTAGAATGGTATTATTAGTCCTACTTTTTATAGATGAAGAAATTAAGGTTCAGAATGATATACCCAGGCCTATGGGTATTACCAGCCAGGACTGGCTAGGCTATGCTGCAGTAACAAGCATTTAAAAATCTCTGTGTGCCTTAATGTTTTACTTTTTGCTTGTGCTATTTGGCCACTATGGTCTCGCTAGGAGACTGCATCCTGTCTACTTACTGAGAGGGTTCAGGATGATGAAGCAGCCACCCTCTCAAATGTCACTGGTCATTGTACAGAATGAGAGTGAGAACTCTAGAGGGGTCTCATGCTGGCAACTAAATGCCCTTGCCCAGAGGTATATGATGCTTCTTATAATGCATTGGTCATAACTAGTCACATAACCCTACCTAGGCAAAGAGGCCAGGAAGTGAAATACTACCAAGTAAGTTTAAATGGAAATATGTCCATGGTATAAAATTATCCAACTAGGTGTGGACTTCAGAGTTCATTCAAAATCAGAATGATTATCTTCCAGGTAGGCTTTAGGTCATTCTCACGGTGATGTTCAAATGAAACCCCAAATCCTCCACAAATTCATTCTTGACATTTGGTGTCTCTAGGACCATGAGCATTAGTTTTTCCTTTTTAAACAAGTCACAACATTATCCGGACTTCTTACAGTCTGTCTCCTAAAGCTAAACCTTTGTATGCAGCCTGAGTGCATGTGAAACACCAAGCTGGCCATGCTCAAAGGTGTCTAACCACCCTACTTTACCCAGAGAACAAAGTACAAGAGGGATGCTTCATGATCTTGCTTTGTACACATTCTTTCTTATCCCTCACTTTGCTGGTTATTTGCTGCTTGCTCTTAGATGCTGCTCTTGCCCTGCTTTGTATCGTAAGTGACTAAATTTTCCAGGCACCCTTGTCCTCTGGCTTCAAGGTTGGTATGACCAAAGGGAAGACAAGAGACTGGTAGAAGATGGAAGGGCAAGGGGAGGAGGTAGCCTAGATTTCTTCCTTCACCTCTGCTTTGGAGGGCATCTCTAGTGTCCACTAAATCCCCTCCAAGGCTCTGCATCCTGTTAGAGAGTGCTACTGTGGTTCCAGTGTTGTTCTGTTGAGACTGGGCCTTGAGCTCCCTCCAACCTTAGGTGTGGTAGATATTTTCTACTTGTGCTGATCTATGAGCAACTCATTACTGCCTCAGCCACGTGTATAAATGACTCCCTGTATTAAATTCCCTCTGTTTGAACACCTGGAGTGGTTTCTGTTTTCTGATTGGACTCTAAACAATTGTTCATCAGGTAAATTTAACTATATGGATAGATTAAACTACAATTTCTTGTGCTTTAATTAGAGTGACACAAATCTCCACACAGAAAGCATATAATTGATCCTGCCAGGCCATCCTCCTTTCCTTTGCCTGTCTAACATGACATTGTCATTCACAGCCTCCAGGTTCTTAGATCCCTTGACCTTATATTTGACCTCTTAATACCCTTCTCAGGCTCTAACTTTATAATTGTTTGGATCTCTCAGCCTGTCTCCTGGAATCTCTCTGCATGCTGTATTGCTTTCAGTAAAGCCATAGATCTAAGAGACATTGCTTCTACCATCTTGGTCCCTCATGACCCACCCGGCCTCCCTAAGAGAGAATTGGACACTCCAGCATGCAGCACTGTTTCATGCCTCTGTGGCTTCCCAGGGGCTGTTCCTTCACCTGCAATCCCATTCTTCCTTTTATACCCAGTAGTCTTCTATTTGTCCTTTAGGACTTAGATCCAGTTTCACATTTTCTCAAAAACCGTCTCCAAGTTCTGGTGGTTCTGGGCTTGAGTTTTGCAAAGTTCTGGACGAATGCCCCCAGACTATCCTATAGATGATGGTTTATTTGATGGTATTTCTCTATAGCTTTGTACTTTTTGGAGGAACTGTGCTTTGGTTATTTCTACATTCTCAGTGGTATTCTTGGCGCCCAACACTAAATAAGTGTGAAGAAAATGACTTAGCATGATTGAGAGTGTAGCCTGGGAAAGCGTGGAGGTCAAGAGTGATCCTGGATCCATCTCTCCTTGCTCATTCAAATATAGCACCATGATGGGTCACCATATTAGATCCAGTGTGGGGTCTAACATTACCACACAGGACTAGATGAGACACCAGCGGATTTACCTGCAGATTGTATTTCAGAGTACTTGAATCCTATGAAGCCATTGGTCGAGGTGTTTAAGATTTGAACCCAAATGAAAACCTACTGAGTACAACAACTGTTTTTTAGCCTAATTTGTACAAGCCTTCCTGTTCTTGGCAAAAGTAGATCCACAAAACTAACCACATCTCAAGAATGTTCAGTCTAAATAAATTGGAGTGAAGTTTAGCTTGTCAGTTTTCCCAAGAGTTAGTTGTATCTTTTTTGTTGCTGTTGGATAGTCAAATACCTTGTTGTTTTTCTTTTCTGTCATAGCTCTGGACTCTGACATGCCATTGTTTATGATTTGGCAGGTCTCATTGGTAATATACCTGTCGAATGATTAATTACAAAGATTTAAAATACGAACTTTCGGCGCATTGGGAGAGTGATTATGTTGTGAGTTTTCTCATTACATCCCATCAGCATCACACTCAGAATGGGTCAGCTCTTAGAAAAACAATGGACACTTGTCCCAGGCTCTCTCCAAAACTGGCGTAAGAATTTGAAGTTTAGAGGCCCATGTGTGACTTAAGTGGGGCACTACAGATACTGGCAGAGCTACACATTGCTTTGTGGGCCCACCCAGGGTATGAATGTGTTCAGAGAGCCAGGCTTCCCATCTGAACCCCAGACTTAACCTAGAAGCATGATACTAAAAATCTATAGTGCAAAAAAAGTCCCTCTGGTCCATCCCCAACTTGATAAAGGAGGAGAAAGTGTCTGGACTTGGAGTGAGAACACCAGAGTCCAAATCCCTTTCCTGATTTGTGCTTTCTCAAGGGACTAGCCATGGGAGAGGCACTTATCTTTCTGTTGGCTAGTACCCTTTGGTTCTGAGGTTAAAAGCCAGCAGATGCCTCAATGGGGGAATTCTTTCTGATGGAAGTGAATTTTACCAGGATAAAGTTCTTGGCATATGGTGCCATATGATTCTGGAGAATCGCTCATGTTCACTGAGCCTTGGTCTCTTCACTAGTTGAAAGGAAGAAGGAGAGGCAGGGTTGAATCAGTGTTTGTGAAGTGTCTGGCTATAATGGCACTTGATAATGGTTGGTCTCTTTGCAGTCCTATTCCAGCGTCAGGGTAGAAGGGACTGGTTTAGTAGCCTTCCTCTCTAGCAACTTCTAGGATGCATGAAGCCATTTGTGAAAGGGACCAGGAGAGCCTGCACCTAATCAACCCAGGATGTGTGAATCTGGATGGGTGCTGTTTTGTCTTTAAAGAGGGGACATATTTTTGTTATGAGTTAGTTATTATATGAATTTTAGATGATTGCAATATTGACTGCCATCGGGAAACTTTAAAAATATAACTATTATGTTTCCATTTGTTACATCATTGTGATTTCTGATTTGAACTAAAAACCAAAATTAGGAATTTCATGGTTATAAAGAGTCATTTGAAGGTATTTCTGGTTAGTCAAACTAAAGGGTATGGGGACTATCCCAAGAAATGCCTCCCACTATAGATTGTAAGGCAGATTTTTATATAGGCATTCATACAAATGACTGACTAGTCCATTCCAATTGTCCCAAACCCATCATGGTCCTGGTCATTCCTGAAGAATGCTTTCTTCTGGGACTTTCTTCCTTTAATGTGAATTAAGAGCTCAAAATGCAAAGAAAAAAAAATAACTCAAGTTCTAGAAATATCTAGGTTATTTCTTTTTCTGCTCACCTTCAATATAAGGATGCCATGATACCATTTTCAGATCAGGAGGATTTGGACATTTACATGTGAAACATCTGAGAAGTTTTTTTTTCCCCAAAAATATTATAATGCTAAAAGAATAAAAGTCCAAATGAGAATGTACATGAAAAACAAAAGGAAGTAATTTAAAAAACTACTTTAATAATGAACATATAGCATATTTGGTTTAACCACTCATTATTTTCCATCAATGTAAATCAAATCTGTTAGATGAGCTAGCCATAAGTAAGTTTAGTTTTCCTCTAGTCTTTCAACATAATGCTATATTTATTCAGACACTATTAGTATGCAGTTCCAATTGCCTTGATTTTGACAGAACTGTAAACACTGTTGAAGTAAAATCTCTAGGCAAACATATTTTGGGTGAATCCAAATTCCAGGCATAAATTTTGAGAGATAAAACTTGTAGTTTTGTTTTCTCCTGGTTTTTATTTTACTTTTTTCTTGCTCTCTTCCCTTCTGTCTCTCCCTCCACCTCCCGCCCTTATTTGTTGGTGGCTTGGTTCAAGGAGCTGTGTTGTGTTTCTAAGAAAGGATTTCTTGCCTGCTCACTGACTGATGGCACTAGTCCTTCAAATGTGATGTTTTCACTGGCTTCAGGTTATCATGAAAATTATCCCAAACTTGGAGATGACCACGTGAAGTTCACATGTTCAATCAATGTAGTGCTATACTTAACTTTCTATTGACTTAACTTTTCTACAGTTCTGTACGGACATAGAACAACTTGTACATTTTTGCCTGGTACAGAGGCAGATAATTCCTGTTTGGTGGAAAAAATAACCTCAAAAATTAAAGATATGGGCTTGCTAGATAAGGGCCATTTTTCTATCTAACAAGAAATCTATTAAATTGCTTATTTACATGAGTTTCTCAAATATTTCTTTAGACTGGTCATAACATCTTACTAGTTCCCTCATAAATTAATGAGCTCAATAAAGTCCTTGGCACATGTTCATTTTATAAATATAAAGTTATATTATACCTGAAAATTATATCTGACCATATGAGACAATGTTTAATCTGTCTTTTGGAGGAAAGTATGTTTTATACTTATTCATATTGGTGAAATTGATAAATCCTATTACTTCTAATGAGCTATCAGGTCTTATTGACCAAAATCAAGAAGCCAAGGTGATTTCTATAAAAGTCTCTGAAATATTTTGACACTTTGTATGTACTCCACAAATGTCTTATTGCTATTATTATTGCTAATGGAAAGATAAGAGGAAGGGAAGGCCTGCTCAACATGAAACACGCCTTATGGTACAATCAGACTTATGCCAACTGTTACTATTTTAGGCCAAAGGACGGAGGTAGGAAGGAAGCGTCATGGGAGCATAGATAAAGATGTCTAAGTAAAATTTCTGTATATTAAACTGTGTGTCAACATATATTTTAGGCAGTAAAGCCAAGGAATAAATAGTTTTGATTATAAAACCACAGGACTATGAAAATAGCATATAGATACATTTGAGGATTCTTTGAAAGAAACTGATATTGAACTATGAAGACAAAATGGTCACAAAATATTATAAAATAAAAATATTTTAGAGACTCCCTCATCAGATTTAAAAAGCAGTTATAACTCTCTCATGAGAGATTCTTCAAGATTCTGAGCTTGATAGTTCTTTGTGAGTCTGCTCTGATTAGAAGTTTATCTGCATCAGAATTACCCAACACAGTGTTAAAAGCACAAATTTCTAGCCTTAATGTGAGATTTATTGAGTTTGATTTTTTAGAAGGTGGGTACAGGGATGCAGGAGTATAGGGGTATGTGTGTGTGTGTGTGTGTGTGTGTGTGTGTGTTGTGAACTTTAACATGCCCTCAAGGATTTCGATGAAACTTTTAGTCTGGAAACCTCTGTATGGATGAGGGATTGAGATCCACATAAATCCAGAACTTTTGCTGATTTTGTTATAGAAATATTCCAATGCTGGCAGGCAGCAGTGGGGTTTTCAGAATCATAGGATCGGTGTGATTACTCTGTGGTGGGGCTGGTGAGCTGCATCATTAACCCTGGGCCCAATATTAGCCAGATCTGAACTTAAGCTTTCTGACTTTCTTCAAGTTACTTTGTGTGTTGGTTTGTCCTCCCAGGAACCCTTATGTTCTGTGGAGTAAACGTCACTATTAGTTACAAGCTTTCTGGAAGGCAAATTCCTTTGCAAATCAAAACTCCTAAAACCAATCGTATCCATTGACTTTTTAAATTTACTTTTCAAAATCTGATTTAACAAAAACCAACAGTCAGAATTGTGCACATTGCTTTTTTAAATAGTTATTTTTGGCAATGCTTTTTATAATTTTTTTAAAAAACAATTTAAATGTCCAATAATGGGGAAATGATTCAATCTTAGCTGCTTAGTATCAAATACAATGCAGTGATTAGGTATCCACAAATAATTTTTAGTGGTGTGAGGAAATAATTATTGGGTGCTTACTTTGTTCCTAGCTCACTTTGTTTCTTGTCTCTCTTTTTCAAAAATTTTATGATGAATATTTATAACTTTGTGATTATAGGCATGCCATAAATTTTACCTTTTTATTTCTCTATTCTACCAGGAAATTTTTGTTAAATAAATCTTGGGGGTTAACAAAGTGCAAATGAGTGATGTTTGAATTAAGAGTGATTCTATTAAGAAATCCCAGCATTCTCTACTTACAAGTCAGCAGGCAAAGTGCTAAATCCATTATTTAATAGGTCTGACTTTCAATAGCCATTCTTCAGGAGTTCCAATTACTTTATTCAGTTTTAAGCCAGAAACTTAATTTTCAGATTTGAATTCAAATTCTCCTCCTTCTCTTCCCGCTTCAGTTTCCTTCTCCTAATCTGTCTCAATCAATGATGCGTTTATTTCTTTTACCTGCATGTAAGAACACGTATGCAGGTTAACTTGTGGGCTGGAGGGAAATGTTGCTATGCTCAGAAAGAACCTGTCCAGCCTCTAAGTCCTGTGTCACAAAATGTGGGGACTTTATGTTTATGGTCCCTACTCAACGCAGCAAAGCAGGGTTCACAAGTGTTTCCAGGGCACATAGATGAAGAGAGATGAGAGAGCTGACGGGGCAAGGGAGGTGACAAGTCAAGGAAGTGATGATGAAACGCATGACGGGAACCCATCAGGGGGAGGGGGTGGTGAGGATACACTAGAGGCAATGTTAACTGACAAATCGTGAAGCAGGGAATTGGAGTTCGTCCTTGGACTGGAGCATTGTTGGTGTGGTCATGGAAGAGATGTAGGCTGGTCAGAGAGAAAGGGATGACCCAGGGGCTATGTTCAGTACTGACCAGTAAGATCCGAGGTGTACCTAGGCTGGCAGGGGGAGGGCAGAGCCAGGGAGGGGTCATGTGTGGATGCTGAAGTCATGGAGCCCGATCATAGCACAAGTGAGAGGGGGAAGAAAACGCACTAAGTCCCCGCCTCTGCCATGACTGAGGTTGCCAGCAGGGAGGTGGCTCTCATGGCCTGTGCTTTAATGGAGCTGGAGATTTTTTTTATTAGAAAATATGGAATAAAAGGAGAAATGATGCAAACATAGCAAAGAGGATCAAAGAGAACATTGCCCATGAGATAAAGAGATTACAAATCACCTCTCTCTCTAGAGAGCCAACTGGAAATTTAAGGTTGTCAGGTTTTCTCTTTGGGTCTCATTGACATTTAAAAAAATATTTTTAAACTATTTAATTTATAACTTGACACGGTTTGAATGTTTATATGTCCAGTTCATATTCTGAATTCTAAATTTTCCTGTGAACCGGATGTGCCAGTATCTGGCTGGTATAAATGCTTAGTGAGTGTCAGATAACTTGTTGAATTGAAATGAGTTCAAGGTGCTTTTAGGATTTTGGTTTTCCTAATTAAATTGAATAATTATTTTCTGGTACTGGGGATTGAACTCAGGGGTGCTTTACCACTGAGTCATAGTCCCAGCCTTCTTTAGTTTTTGAGACAGGGTCTCCCTAAAGTTGCTCAGGACTTCACTAAGTTGCTGAGGTTAACCTTGAACTTGTGATCCTCCTGCCTCAGCCTCCTGAATTGCTGGAATTTTGGGTGTGCATCACCATGCCCAGCAAAAACTGAACCAATCTAGATGGAAATATATGTCATCAGAATCTCAGCTCTGTCTACGACCTCTGGGCTTTGAGTCCTACTATTGTTTTGGTTCAGATTTTTTTTTTTTTTTAAATATGAGCATCTACATTCCACCAACATTTTCTTTTCATAAAGCTTCTCTTATGCTTCCTCCACCATCTCTAGTTCTCTATCATCTCCCAGTTTACCGCCAGGCTCACTGCTCTGCAGCAGCAGCACAGCCTCCAATGTGGGCCACATGAAGCCTTTAGGATGCATACCCAAGTCAATGTGTCACAGGCCTCCCTTAGATGGAATCTGAATTTGATTCCTGGCTCTGTGTCAAGACATTATTGTGGGATCTACAGAAACTTATGTTCACATATGAAGAAATGAAGGATCAGAAAGGTTAAAGATGATATGATTTAATATTATAATTCAGGATTATAGGATTATAGAATCTGAACTTTTTCCATTTCCCCCAAATAATTCTCAAATGTTTTTTACCAGTTTTGGAAGGACATATTTTTTTTTTTCCTAGGTATCGGAGGTTGAACTCAGGGTGCTTGGCCACCGAGCCACTTCCCCACCCCTATTTTGTATTTTATTTAGAGACAGATTCTCACTGAGTCGCTTAGTGCCCCACTTTTGCTGAGGCTGGCTTTGAACTTGTGATCCTTCTGCCTCAGCTTCCTGAGCTGCTGGGATTACAGGAGTGCACCACTGTACCCAGCTAGATTTTCATTTGATTCTAACAAGGTATCTAAGTGCAGGCCTCAGTTCATTATTCTATTTCCAGCTCAAATGGAGCCTGAATAAGCATGGCAGTAACAAATCACTACTGTGCAACAGGAACCTGCACATCTTCCTGTTAGCAGAACGTGACTTTAGATTACATGACCTGCTGTTTCATCCTGGGTCAGCCCCCAGCGTTATTTCCGTTGTAAACAATGGCCCAAATGCTCAGGTTTGGGAGGAAACACCTTTCCTGCATGGCTTGGTCATGTGATGATGGGCAATTAGGATAACTCTGACTTCAGCGCAATCATGAGTTAGGCAACCAGAGGTCACAAGCAGGACGCAGGGTGACCTCCCTAGCCAACTCATTTTCCCATTAGCTGCACCTTTGCAGAAACAAGGGGTGTTTTAGAAGTAAACCTATCCATTTGTCATGGTGCTACCCAAAGGGGCAGGACAAGATAGGCAGCCCATACCAAGTAAAAAGGACATGAGTCTTGGAATAAAAAATTATAGACCAAAGTTTCTACCTGTGGGGCCTTGGGCAGATCACCTGGTCACACTCAGGTTCAGTGTTTTCATCCATAAGAAATGGTTCCCCTATTCCTTTCGTGGTCAGCAGTGAAAAGCATATGGAAGTGCCCTGTATGGGCTCAATGAGTATCACTTTGTACAAGCACTCTTTTATTGACTTAAATTCTTGATTGTTTCAGAAGTGGCTTGGGGACAGAGGTCTCAGCAGTGGCTTGGTAATTTTGAATTACATTTCCCTTGAGATGCAGTACTTTTAATATATTAAAGCAAGGACTGACAGGACGAGTTCAAAGTATTCTCCCATACTTCACATGTGTCTGAGGGATTTTCGATGTAGAGTATGGTCTTTTCAACAAAGGGAAACAGTGATGTTCTAAATGTGGTTTTGTATGTCTTAACACTGCATGTAATGGCAGCTTTTTTTTTTTTTTTTTGGTGGCGCTAGGGATTGAACCCAGGCCTTGAGCATGGTAGGCAAGCGCACTATCACTGAGCGACACTGTCAACCTGGATGAGTGTTCTTAAGAAATCAGAGAATAGCTAAGCAAGCACTCTTCTTTTACTATTAGACTGACAATAGAACCCCTCACAAAGGGCATAGACGACTTTGGGTGCATGATCTCTTAGAACCAAACCCTCAAGACCCCTGTCACCTGGTGTTGAACTTAATCCTGACCTGATATTTGAGAAATGTATTTATTCTTCCACAAATTCTTTTGAAGTACAATTCTAAGCTTATTTTGTAGATAAATTGAATGATATTTATTATCTCCTTTAAGATTCTTGACCACCTGCTAATTTTCATCTTCCCCTCTACATTCATATCTGAAAATCTCATCTGTCAACTCGGAATAATAATTCTGTTTATGGTCCCTGGAGTGGGTGGTGTGTTTAGATGTAGGACTAACAAGTGCTCTCGTATCCTCTGCAAAGCCACCAAACAGCTCTCATCTCAAGATAACAGTACCTCCTGGGCCTGCAAGACCCAAAGGCAAGTCCTTGTTTCGGTAAAGGGGAAATTCAGCAAAAAGAAAACAGAGCGGCTGAGCGGCCTCCATCCTGTTTATCATCCACAGAGCTCTGGTGTTATTTCAGCCATGGTGTCCTTCAGAGCATGTTGCTCCAGTTCCACTGTTCCCATCAGATTCTCTGCCATTACTGTGGAACGTACCATCGTAAACTCTTGTCCCAGTACTGGATTTTTAGCTATTGCTGCCAACATATAGCCAAAGGATACAAAAGAGCCTTTAGGTGAGGTGTGTGTGTGTGTGTGTGTGTGTGTGTGTGTGTGTGTGTGCGCGCGTGCGCGCACTTGTGTGGATGCATATGGAGGGGGGACTTGGCCATATGGAGGGGGGGACTTGGCCACCAGGGTGGGAAAAAGATCATTGGTGATTGACAGTTTTAGGTCCTCTGTTTCCTAGAGTCTCTGTTTGCAGGGAGGGCTTAAATGTCATGAAGACAAATCAATCCTTTGTTTACTTTAGTAACATGATATTATACAAACCATATATATTCATCTTTAAAATTAGGAAATACTTACAAGAAGATAAAAACAACAAGAAGTATAATTTTACCACCTAGTAATAGGTATGGTTAACAATTAGATGTATAGCTAGCCAGAGGGTTTTCTATGGACAAGATCATACTATACTTTACTGATTTTTTACTATAAAAAATTAATTATAAAAATTTCCCATGTCAATAAATGCATATTTATATCATGATTTTTATAGTTTTTCATTGTATTAGTTTCTATAATTTGCTAAGAAACCATCTATTCTGGGATTTTATTTCTGGTGTTTGACTGTTATGAATAATGTTGGATAAACATCCTCCTTATACATATGTCCTTTTATACCAAATGACGTTTGAAATCCTTCCGTGTTGGGAAATAGCCCACTGCTACTGCCCAAACAATGGCAGTCCCAGCAGGGTGTAGGTTCTAGAAAATGGACCCTTCAATCAATCTGTATGATGTGGGGGTCTCTGTAGCACAGTTCCTATCAAAATGTGTTCCCGGGATTTGTCTGTTTTCTTCATGTCTCTGAAGTGACCAACTGGAAGATTCCAGCTCTGGCTCCCCTAATAGCCAGTTGTGGCTGGGTCCTCCCAGGATGCAGGATCACAAGATGTGTCAGCAGTATCACGTGTTGCCCACAGTCTTCCACTGGTCTCCTGCTGTCTGTGCATTATCTTTCCCCAATCAAATATTTTCCTGCTTTATCAGTGGCTATGTCCCTCTAAGTGAGCATGAATAGCAACTCAAAAGCCCAAGATAAAAGCACAAACCTAAGTGAGGGAAGAGCTCCAGGCCACTGAAGGGGGGAAGCTTTTGGGCAATAGCTGACAGGTCAGAGGCTCTGAGTGTCAGAGGAAAGGTCTTGAGCTAATGATGGGAAATGGGAGGGGTCCCTGTATTTGCCATGGGACAGGGTTGCCTTGTAGGTCAAGATCTTGGACATTTGGCAGGAATGTGGTGACTGCAGAATAATGTTTTAAATTTTCTGTATCTACGCTCACCCTGGCCAATTTCTAGCTTATAGGAGTAGATCAAAGCAGGTCACTTCCATGGGGCAAAATGAATGACCTCGGCTGACCCTGGCAGTAAGGCAGGAGAAGAAAGAGGACTTCATCAATCGGCATGAAGTTCAGGCCAAACAAGAGCAGGGACAACCTTCCTCAGGCCCTACTGAGTACTGTTGACCTTCACCTTGGGTTTCCTCACCCATTTCCTTTAAGGGGTCTTAAAATGCAGCAGAATTTGCAATTTAGTTGCAATTTAACATCCAATGAGTAAAATATGTCTAGAAAATTCAGAATTAGTCTTAGGCAGGTTTTGCATTCCATTATAGGTCCAAACACATGTGCACACGTGCACACACACACACACACACACACATACACACAACCCCCCCCCCTGCATCAAAAGACCACAGTGGATAAATCACACACATTAAAGCATAGACTTAATTCAAGGAGGCGTCAAGTTTCCTTTGGGGGCAGACTGCTTAACAGTGCTTGATGGCTGAAAGTGTGTAATTGCACCTAGATCATGTTTAAAAACACCCACTTGACACTGCCAGACAGTAACATGCTATTCAATTTGTTCTAAGATATTTTAGAGCCATAAGCATTTTGTTACATTGGCATTGTTTAGAAACAGCATAAAATATGCAGGTGTGTATTATGGTAAGGACCTCCTCTTGAAACTAATGGTCCTCCTTCTCTCTGAGGGCTACTCAGAATGTCTCCACCATTGATTGTCAGCCATGAGAAATAGCTCCTGTATCTTTTTCTTGTGCCAGGTGGCAAGTAAAGTTTTAGCTTTAATCAACATTCTATTTCAAGCCTCATCTGTTAAGTGTGTGATCCTCTGCATCCAGGGGCTGTATATGATTGGCGTAGAGTGAACTGGCATTATGAATGGGGAGCGGGGTCAGGTTGAAGTGGTGAAGAAAGATATTTGAAGGACAAAGGCAAATGACCAAAGAAAAATGTCCTGGAGGAGCTAGGTTTTCATCTTTTCCTGGAATGGTCCAAAGAAGAGGAAGAATCAAAGAACCTGCCATTTGATGTCCTAGCTGGGCAGCCCAACTTCACCATGATATAAAGATGTCACAGACAGATGTTAGGGAACCAGCAAACCAAACCCAATGCTAGAATGAGAGACTGCATTTATGACAGAAGTATCACCTCTGGGTCAAACCTTTATTTCACAGATGAGAAATTGTGAAAGAGACCCAGACAGGGGACAGAATGTGCCTGAGCCACTACTCGGTAGAGGAAGAACCAGAAGTGAATAGAACTCTGCTCTCCTATCTTCAGGTTGATGTTTCTCCCAGGGTATCACTTTGGGGAACAATGCAAGATGAAGCTGTTCAGATGAGACTAGCATGTTGTGACGACTGTCCACAAAACGTCATCTTAGATGAGAAACTGCTTAGATGTACACTAGAATCCCATTACTCTCTAAACACAAGTGCACATTTTTTTTCTTCTAGTGTTGTCTTTTAAATTAATGGCTTGGTTACTGGGTCTGGCAGGCAGCAAGACATATGGTTGTTTTGATGGGTTGTTAAATACTTCTCTCTAATCGCTCTTGAAGAGCATGTTCTGCTATTCCTCTGTGGAATGTTTTTGTCATTTGTTACAAAAAGCAGGTACACGAAATTACAGAATCTCAAGCAAACTTCCCTGATCCCATAAATATTTGAGGAAGGATGCTCTTACATTTTCATAAGGCCATGTTTTCCAGAGGATTTTGAGGCTGCTTGTACCATCTCTTGGGAGATGGGTCTTAGGATCCTCCTTTCAGGGCTGTGGAAACTGAGGCTCAGGTAGGAAATTTGTGTGTTTTGAACATTTGTGCAGATTCTTTGCAGGTCAAGTTTTGGAGAGATGCCAATTGGACCATGGGGTCCATTTACCCCCAACTGCTCCATTCCCAATTGGACTGCCTCATTTTGAGCAGTCCCGAAAGCTTATTTGTTTCTTTAGTTTAGCAAACAGATCATTTCAGCTTCCCAAGCTGTTAACATAGATGAGGTGAGCTGAGAGCTTGGCATGACTGTTCACCATTCACACAGACATAAAGTTTATGTAATTCACTAGGACCAGGGCATTCTGTGGTTTGTATCAGTTATTTGAGCAGTTTATCTCCTTGGTTTCAGAAATTTATTCCTTAGTGTTTGAATTGGAAAGTTCTCAAAACTTTATTTCCATTTTGTAATTATTTCAACATTAAAAAAGTAAAACCATGCTCAAACCAGTCTTGGTGACATGACATTTGAGGTTTGAGGATGTGATGTTCCTCCTTTGTTCAGATTTGTGACATTGGCTAAGTATTGTCTCTGTTTGAGGCCTTTGGTTTCTTCACCTGTTGTAACAGTAAGGTATTGACTTAGGTGATATTTAAGGGGCTGTATTAGTCTGAAATACTCTATTAACACTGACTTTATAAAATGAAGTTGTTGGCTAGTCCTTTTAGTTAGGAACTTTTAGCAGAATTTGATGGTCTTTGAGACTTCAGAATGTGGGAAGCAGGCAGATCTTCCCAGAGTGATCTCAGTTTGGGATAATCTCTATATGGCATCCAGATTTCTCAGAAATTGTCCAGGCAAAACCTTGCTGGCTCCAGATTCCTGCAGACATGTGTCAAGTGCAGTGAGCTCCTGCTCTGCTCAGTGTCATCTTTGACATGCTGGGAATATGGATGCTTTTAATGATTCACAAAACCCTTAGCAAACTGTCAACAGGTAAAATTGCAGACTTTTTATCTGGATGTTTTTGGAAAAAAAAAAACAACACTCACAAAACAACCCCCAAATGTGCTTTCTAGCTCTACAGATGATGAAGTACTTGAGAGAAAGATCATATCCTCTTTCTACAGAGAACAAGGCAAGGTTCAGAGAGTGAGAGGATGGGTCATGAGGGGAAGGACCTGACTCCATCTCTGACATCCACAGTTAGGGATAAATTCATGGAGTTAATCCAACCTCGTGCCAAGAGTTCTTGAGCCCCATCATTCCCTTCTCCAATACTGGAGTCAGAGACAGAGTTCAAGTTCAATTCCTGTTGATCTGAGGAGTGGCACTGCTCTTCTCAACTGTCTTCCTTCACCCCCTGCTCCATTTGGCGAAAACCAGTTGGCCTTAAGAGCCATGGAGGTATTTCACCATTATTCACTGAATAATGTCCAGATTTGACAGAAAGGGCATTCAAGGCTATTGGAATTTTATTTACAACCTATTTTCCTTAGCCCTGTTTCACCCTGGCTGACTCATGGTTCTAAGTCTTATTCTTGGTCAGCTGTGCTTTATTTTAATATCTTAGCTTATTCTTGGTCAGCTATGGTTTATTTTAATATCTGGTTTACTCTTGGTTCTGGCTCCCAGGAACTATCCCATCCTAACATGTTGGACTTGATGTTGAACTTGCTGTCCCCCAGTTTGGACTCTGTCTTGAGGCCTTGGTTTAGGGTCTCACTTGTGTTTTCCAGCTTCTTCTCAGAGCAAGACACTCTCCCTTGCCAGCTTCTTGGAGCTTGATCTCGGGTTCCAAGCTGCTGTTGTACACTCTGGGTGGCCTCTGACCCACTTGTCGGGGTGGGCCATGAGTAGGGGGATTCAGGACAGCCTTGATAGATTTTTCAGAGCGCTTCCTTTGTGCCAGGCCCTGGGCTAAGCAAGAGATAGATGGATGAGACACTCTCCTACTTTTTATTCTTCTTAACTTAGTTAGGAATAAAAATGACTCAATAAATAAATGTAGTAATATGTTACAGGTGCTCTGAGAGGAGCCCATGGGAGTGCATGAGGGACCCAGAACAGCGGGTCAGTTGTGCTCACCCGGTGGGGATTGTTCAGTAGGGAAGCCTCAGAGCCAAGGTGCTGAGTCCCCAGAGAATCATATGTGAAGGAGAATGCCTATTTCAGAACCAGAATTTCCTTCCTGAGACCAGGCAAATAGAGTCTTTGGAAAGAAATCCATGGTTTGTTAATGATGCCTTTGCAGATTAAGCAATGTGAGAAAAGATTACAGCTTCTGGGATGGAAATCTCTGACATTTGGAATCTACAGTGCCCCATGGCCTGCCAGCCCAGCCAAGGCACTAATTCTGTCTTCTTGGGGGAAATTCCCAGCAGCTGCTGCGGGGACATGCTAAATGTAGAACACCAGCAAAACAGACTCTCATTTTATCTGGCTAAGATGAGAGCAATGGCTCTTGATAATGACCTTTCCTCTTTTACTTGGAAATTTTGTCACAGAAAAAAAACATCAAGTGAAATGATAAATCCAGAACCTCAGAGGGTGGTAGTTTCTCCAAAACCACTTCTCCGTGTGTAGGCTGAGGATGCCACGGTCAGATGTCCAGCCCAGAGCAGTGACGCGCAAGAAGGTTTGGGCACATGATGATGGTGTCTCCTTAGTAACCATCAGCTAGCTGTGGAGCTGGACCATTTGACAGGAGAGTGGAGCAGAGAGGAGGGTGATGAGGTGGGAAATGCTGAGCCTGCCCTCACAGATGTACAGGGAGATGAGTGCCTGGCTCTCTGAGAAGGTCTCAGCAGACACATTTTTTCCATGGTGACTTTAGCCGTGTACCTGGTATCACCGTGGGAAATGAGGTGGTGAGAGGAATGGAAAAGAACAGCGCTTTCCAGGAGGACCATTACAGGATGGAAATCCTGACACTGATCTGCAAATATCTCTTTCCTCTTGGGAAAAGTTAGGGAGGTTATTGACTCCTGACTGCCTGGGGCTTTTATTAATATTGGATGGCCATGGTGTTTATGACTTGGAGTTAACAAAATTAACCTACCTTCAATTAAATATATGTGAGTTAACTTCAGGGTCATACCATTGAGGTAGAAAAAAAAAAAGCCACAGGATAGATTCAGTAGATTCCATTTATATAAAACTGAAAAACATAAACAACCACATGTGTACATGTGTATATAAAAGTGTGTGTGTGTATGTATGTGTGTGTGTGGTTTGAGGATGTACACATTTATGTACAACCAAAAATTTAAGTAAGGAAATATAAACGCAAAATTTCTGTGATTTTAAATTTTGAGGGGGGAAGGGATTGGAATGGGATGGGACAGTCATGGGATGATTTCTCTTTTCTAAAATGGGTGGTGAAAACAGGCGTTAATTGTGTAGTAATTCTTTATATGCTATGCCTATTTTATAAACAGTACTTATATCTGCCGTATTTTGTAAAACAGTTCAACTAAACTCTTCTAACTAGCAGAGTAGGGTGTGGCAGGGAGACTGTGGTCAGGGGAAGCGTGTAGCTGATGGCCAGACCTTTGTACATTTGAAGGAAGGATATTTGGCCGGTTGCCAGCTTCTTATAAGTTAGCATGATCCTGGATTTCCTTATAGCAACAATTGATTTATATTTTGAATAAAAATCCAAGTTTACAAACAGACTCCAGGGGCCCCTGTTGAGTCAAGGGTTATATTTCTTCCTGTCAGGGGAATATGAGGGAGTTCAGTTGGCCTTCCATAGCTGCAGGTCTCATCTCCACAGACTGAACCAGCCACTCTCATGTACTCTGTACATAGACCTACACTGGCTGTAACTCTATTGAACATGTATAGATTTTTCCTTCCCTCATTATGATTTCCTAAACAGTACAATAAACAGCTATTTACAGAGAATTTACATTGTATTAAGTATTATAAGTATCCAGAGATGATGTGCATAGGTTATGTGTGATCACTATATCATTTTATATAAGGGACTTTGGCATCTGCAAATTTTCATGTTCCTGGGGTGGGGATTTCCTGGAACCAATCCCCTGTGACTACAGAGGGACAATTGCAATGTAAATGGGAAAAACAAATTAACAAACTATGTGGGCAGTTCCATTCTGAAATTATTTTTTAAAAATTCGGGTACATATATATGTATACATATATTTTATTTAAAGAGTTTAGAGGGTGTCTATTAAAGTATTTAAAAGGGTCTATCCCTTGAAAGTTTGGTTTTGGGAAAGAGGATAGATTTTACAAGCAGCCGGCCCATTCCATGATTTCACTTCCCCCATTTCGGCTGTGTTGGTCCATCCCCTCCACCCTTCTGTCTCTCGTGTGTTGGTGCCATTTCCCTTTTTTATGTTTTAATTGCCTGTGGAAGACTCTTCTTTGTGCCTTTCAAAAAGGATGAAAATTTAAATTGGTCATTGGAGGCCAGGAGACTCACTAGGAGGTGGGAAAGTCACAGTGGCAAGAGATGTGAGGCAGAACGTGACCTGTGCTGGACAGAGAGGGTGCCATGGATGGTACGCTGTGCCTAGCACACACAGGCTTACCTGATGCACCTGCCTCTGGCCCCGCCTCTCTTTCCTTTGTAATCTATTCCATTGTCCCTGGTCAGGTTTCCTGGGAAGCAGACAGAAGCTCAGGTTAGTGTAAAGAAGTTGATCAGGGAGTGCTCTTGATATCCACATCTGGAAAAGCAGAGGGAAGGGGAGGAACAGGTCAGAATTGAGAGCAGGAAGTTGGGCTGAGATGGGGTTTCAGTGGAAGCCTCAGCCAACCCTGCAGGGAGTTGGAAAGCGGAGATGACAGGTCTTCAGAGCTTTTCTGAGTTGGGGTGATAGTATTGGGCCTTTAGGCCTATCTATGTTGATCAAACAATGGACACTGGTCACCTCCAGAAGTAGGGATGACCTTAGTTGGTAGGTGTCTCTTCAACCTAGGCAATTCCCTTAAGGAACTGACCACATCCCAGAAACTGCATCCCACATCATTCATTCTTCCAGTGGGGTCCAGGTGGTAAATTACAACAGCCACCTCACTTCCTTGCTGCAATCAGAACATTTCTTTTTAAAGCAACTTCACGAGCTGATAATACTCTCTCCTCTTAGCAAAATCCTTTGGTATCTCTCTATTGTCCACAAGAAAATGACCAAACCCTTACTTTTGCATCTAAAGTATCTTAAAACTTCCTTCTTTCTGACTCTATTCCTCATTCTTGTTCATATCCAATAAAATATACCACCATATTCCAGCTACACCAAACTCAATCATGTGTTTGACTTGCTGACTTGCATGTTACGTGCCCTTTGACTCTACCTGCAATGCTTTCCTCTCTCAGACTCCTACTCAACTTCCAAAGCCAAGTTCAGACTCTCCCTTGTTTGTGATATCTCCCCCAAATTCTCCAGGCATAGAGTCTCTCCTTGGGTCTTACAGTCCATTTTCCTTCTCTTCTCTGCTCATAGTATTTTCTCTTTCCTTCTCTCTTCTTTTTAATTTTGCTCCTCCTTCCTGTACTCGCCTTCCCCTATTCTCTCCAACTTCTCTCTCTTTCTCTTCTGCACACATTTGTGTCTTACAAGAAAAGTTAGAGGCTGTGCATTCACTTGTTCCCTTTATTGTAAGTATGGCACACTTTTGGCATGTAGGTTAGTTGACATTGCAACTCCCAACCCTTTATGCAGACATTTATAATGCATATCAACTTCCAGAGCACAGGGCTTCTTGCTTTATTGGGCAACCTGTACAGCCTTTCTCATACGTAGCATCAGAATTGCTCAAATACTTTATACCCCAAGTAACAGGCAACTCATCTGAACTGCTTATGCATCTGGCTCTCTGGGTCGACTGAAAGCCCAGGGACTCTGCCAGTCATGGGCTTTCCTTGCATCTAGCTCACACCCTCGTGTAGGCAGGGCTTCATTCAATGTCTGCTGAATAAATGAATATTGCTTATGTATTTTGTTTTTCATTTGAGAAATGGTATAAGGGAGAAGTGAAAGTGAATTTCTTTGTAAGGGAGTCAGGAAAAGAGTAACAGATGACCACTTCCTTTTAAAATACGTGGTTGGTTTGTTTTATATGCCTTTTTTGCTGCTGGTTGATGTCACTCAGGGATTCCTTTATGTGATGTATTATCTATAGCATTTGGTCCATAGGTACACTGCTGGCAGCCATTGATATAGTACTACCTGTGAGCCTGGTTCTGCATTCTGGTCCTCAGAATAATCTTGCAGGGTAGATGTTGCTGTAGCTAGTAAAGCAACTGAGGCTTAGTAGGTTAGACTAACTTATTCAAGATGATATACTTTCAAGGATCAGGGAAGGATAGGAATCAGTGCAGTCTGATTTCAGAACTCCCCCATGCCCAATCCTCCGCACTGCTGAAACTCAGTGTGTATAGGAGAAACTTGCCTATTAGTGGTGGAAAACACTTTGGGGGAATGAATCTGCTATTTTAAAACTAAGCCTGCATCATTCATCTTATAAAGCCAGAGGCACTGCTACCATGATGTTGGGATTCTGCACCTGGACAGATTACATTATGTCTCTGTGTGAAATTTCTTTGCCATGAAGCCAAGTGAAAGAGTGGGTTAAAAGTGATTATGAGAAAGAATAATCTTAAAGTATTCTGAGAGATGAAAACCTAATGGAACAATCCTACCGAATTATTATTATGTACCCTTATTACCAGGTGAATGCATTCACTGATGCTGTTGCTGACCACACATCGTCACGACAATTTCTCCATGCCAGGCACTAAGCTAAGCATATTCTTTGCATCATTCCATTGAATCTCCACAACCTGGTGAGGTAAATGTGGTTATCAAAGATACACCATGACCCAGCAAATCTTACCCTTTAGTATTTACAGGAGAGAAATTAAAAATCCATAAAAATTCTTGTTTAAGAATATTAAAATTAGCTTTATTAATCATATCCCAAATTCAAAAGAGCCAGATGCCTATTACTAGGAGAGGAGTTAAACAAACTGGTGGTGTTACTGAGTAATAAAACAGAAGAAAACTGATTTATTCAAGAATGTGGATAAATCTCAAAGTCATTATGCTGATTAAAGAATATATACTTCCACTAAAGAACACACACTATGTTATTACAGTGAAATAAAACAAACTTGTTTTGGTGAACAAATTTCAGAACAGTGGTTACTTTGGGATGTGATGGAAAAGGACAAAAGAATTTTCTGGGGTGATAGAAAAATGTCCTGTGACTTGCTACAGGATAAGGTTACAAGAGGAATGGATTGATCAAAGCACGCGAGAATGTACATTTAAAGTTTGTGCATTTCATTATGTGTACATCGTACCTAAAAATGCAAATGTTGAGATGTTTAGAAGTCAAATGTACAGAGATCTGCAACTTATTAGGAAATGCATCAACAATCAGATGGCTTGATGGATGGACGTGATAAAGCAAGGGTAGGAAATGGCAGTGTGGAGTTTAGGAGGTGTGTATCATGAGTATCGGTAACAAATTTCTTTGAACTTTTATGCCAGTTTGAAAAATTTCATTAAAAATGATGGGAAAAGAAGTTAACAAATAACCAGAGATAGTGTAACCAGAATAATCTATAGTGTAGAATAAACTTAAATAGGATGCCTCCTTTAGTCTTTTTCTGATACAAAATAAAATCATTCATTACAGCTCAGAGGATTCCCCTCTACTTCTACAGTGGATCAAACCTCCATCACATTAAAGGCCCTTTATTCATGGGTCCCACCAAGGTTTGGCTCATCTTCTGCCACCCCCACCATGTCTCACTCACTGGCCACTTGAGATGACTTCTTCCCTGCTGTATCCCTGTTTCCACTGCTTTCTGCACTAAGAAGTTTTATCCTTGTTAAATCTTTAGTTACCTTATGGGTCCAGCTCAAGTATCCCGTACTGCTGATTGATCCCCTCTACTGGCTCTCAGGACGCAGAGGCCCCCCAGGATGGTCAGAGTTTGCATCTTACTCAGTTTCTGGGCCAGATCCTGGCATGGAGCTTGGTATACAGAGCAAACTCAAAAATGAATAAACTCAAAGACTAACTCAAAAACTAACGCAGCAAGCTTGTGTGTATTATGGACAACCCGGTACCCTGGGGATAGAAAGAAGCCCAGAGAGAACCAGCTACTTCTCTGCTGGGACCTGCTAGTTCATAATCATATGTTATCAGCTGACATTTTACTTGCTCATCTTCTAACTTCCAAGTCCCACCTCATCAGGGTCTGTAATGTGTTAAACATTATTTTATATGTAAAAACAAAACCAAAATGAATGATATCTAATCCCTCGGGTACTCTCCATCAAGCCAGGGGTCTAAATGTATATATGGCTCTCATTCATAAAAATCATTCCAACACAGCACTGGTAGCATGTACTGTATGTAATAAGTGAAACACACATGTTTGGAGAATACCAGGAAGAAAGCATGCAAAGAGGAGTGTTTGGGGAAGAACTGATGGAAGGAAATATTTTGGACTAAGACTTGGGAAAAAACAACAACAATACCACAATGGTTAGACTTAAGCATGAAGGACATGGTAGGCAGAGGTACCCCCTGGGGCAAAGGCATGATGGAGGGGAGGACAGGGACTAAGTTCTGAATCCATGTGGAATGAGGAGTTTAGAGTCTATTCCGAGGTTCTAAGGAGTCAGTGAAGGGTTTTGAGCAGGGATGTGACAAAATCAAATCTGCCTAATCAAGGATTGCCTTGGTGTCATAGAGACATGTGAATCAGCCACAGGAAAGGCATGAAAGGGGTCTAAGGAAGCCATTGCAGTAGGCAATTCTGCCACCACCTGGACACGGCCTCAGTAGCCATGGCCTCCTTAGAAAAATCAAGACAAAATAGAAACTAGGGGAACTGACATACCTTAGGAATTTTTTGCAGACCTCTGGGTACTTTGAAGGACTATCAGAACGTGTGTTTATACTGCAAGGCTCATGGAATGGGCTATAGGAGGGGAGGCCAAGGGATCATGGTGCTTGTGAGTTCAACCGAAATTATTGACCGTGAACTCCAGTACAGCAAGGAAGGGGCCAGATGGAAGAAGTGGCTGCCTCAATGTGGGCAGTACTCAGCTATGGTGGGAGTGAGAGGGCAAAGACAGGCACCTAAGGGGATTCCAGCGGTACCCAATGGTGGCTTCTTAGGCTCCATATCATTTTATACATCTGCAATGGGAATGGGTCTTCCCCATCTTGTTCTTCCCAGCACACATGGAGGCAGAAGGTAGCAGAGACAACGTAGGGTTTGGAGTAAGGGAACACAGGCCGAGTGTCGAATCTTAACCACTTAACCACTCTGTGCCTCCTTTGTTCCCACCAGTAGAGCAGCTGGAATCAGTGGTCAGCAGGGTGGGCTGTGGAGCTGTCAGTGTGAACTTGTATGTGACCTTGTGCAATTGACTTCTCAGTGTCTCAGATTCTTCCTCTGTAAGACAGGGATACTAACACTGCCTATCACTTGGAATTGTGAGGATTAAATGAGATCATGCACGCTAAGCTTTTAGTACAATGCCTGGAACACAGTAACTAATTAATAATACAATAAAATTGTTTATTAACATAAGAATAATAATTATTAACAACTCTAAAATACGCATAATGATCGGTAGCTCTGAGAGTTGCTAAGAGGATGAAATCGTGAACTTAAAAAGTTTAAAATTCTGTACCAATGTTAAGATACTAATTATGATGACAACCATGTCCATTTGAAGTGAAATGTTCCCGGGGAACACGTTCAGAGCCACTGTTGTGTGACTGCTGAGGGAGCAGCTAATTCCTTGCTGGATAGTTGGCCTGATCTGTTGGCCCTGCTCTTTGCTCTGCCTGGAACCAACTGGCAAATGCTCATCCATCTGTGCTGCCCTGAGTCGGGTGGCAGGTCCAGGAACCAGCTGCTCTCAGCACTGTGGGTAACAAGAATGGGGCTGCAGTAGCATGTGAGCCAACATCCACTCTGAAAGCAGCCTTGAAGGTCGCAAAAGCCCTTACACGCTGACCCTCTGATGGCGGGGAGTGCAAAGCCCTCCTGCCATTTCCATGTCCGCATGTGTAGACCCATGGAGCAACTTGCTGCGAGTCACCCAGCTGGGCCCCAGGGGAATTGCTTTAGGAGGCTGCTCTGCCTGATACCAAAGCATGTGTTCTTCTTGCTGCCCTTCATCGCCTCCTCTGGGGGTAAGGGGAAAGCAGTGATTGTTGGAAGAGACAAAGTTGGCACAAATGCAGTGACTAGCTTGAAAGTCCTCCTGGACATGGACATAGAGCTGGACATTCCACTGAAGGAATGGGTAATAGACTTGTCCAGAAAAGGGTTAAGTGTTCATTTGAATAAAATGATCTTTCCTACTTCCCGCAGCTTTGGAAAGAGCTGATGGTCAGCCTTGGTGATTGCTCCAAATGAGATGAGCACCAGGCTGGGATGATTCCTAGTGCAGAATTATCTTTTCCTTTCCAGTCATTTCTGCTCCCAATTTCCACTTGTACAAAGTTCTTTCCATTCACTGTTTTAAAACTTTAGAGTCATCCTAAGTCCTCCCTTCCCTTCTTCCTCTGTCTCCAATCAATCAGTCCTAAAGCTTGCAGGTTTTACTTCCTGTCTCTGTTCTGCGGTCCCTCCTGTCCCCTCGTGTCTTCACAGGATTATGGTGGCAGCTCCATCGGCCTCCCTGCTTCTCCTCTTGAATTCCTGCTCATCACATGCGTAGATACTAATGTGAGCTTTCCAAGAAAAGCTCTTTCCACATTGTGTTCTTTCTCAAAGCACTTGTGGATGTGTCCTCAGACTACAGAATAGAGCTCTCAAGTTGAAGGGCATGGTGTTCAAGGCTCTTCAAGACAGACATGTCTGTCATCTCTCTTGCTGGCCAACAACACCCTCCTCACTTTCCTGTACTCTGTCTTCATGAGTGAGCTTAGAATCTTTACATTATTTTTCCTTTCTTCCCATGAAGCTTTTCTTGATCCCCTTAATCAGGAATAGTCTATTCTTCCTCTGTGTTCTCACATCCTGTTTGGGCGTGCATATTTCTTGTTGCTGTATATGTTTGGACTTTACTGAATGTTCATATGCCTGCCTAGAAAGAAGGCCCATGCAGTCAGAGACTGTGCTATAGCCACCCCAGGATTGTAGAGATCACCCATCATAGGTCCCCCACACCATGGGCTTGATGGACACCTAGCCGTTTACATCCATTTGACAGCACCTGCCTAGCTATTTTTAAGCTACATTCCAAAAACAAACTCCATACGCCCCATTAACTCATGTGTGAAAAGCTTCTGAGATCTCTATGTATTTCCAGTGGCAAAAATCCCCAATTAGGAAGATGGCCATAAGGAACTAGAACCAAGCTAGAAATGGACTAGCTAGCAATTTGAATATTTCTTCTCACCAGCAGATTTTTCCACTGAATTTAAATAAAAAAGAAATGTAATTATAAAAATTAATTCAAAATAGTAATACAGACATTGACAGGCATTGATTACTCTGTGGGGACTGTGCTTTTTTTTTTTTTTTTTTTAATAGCATAGGAACCATGTGGGTCTACCCAAACGCACTGATTACTTTACTTATAAGATAGTAGCATGAAGACAGAGGATCTTTCACATCATAGAACCAGAAGTGTATATTCAGAGAGCCAGAAGGGAGTTTGAAAATCACCTTATCATATTCTGTAATATAATTTCAATAGGGTTAGATAACAAGTCGTTTCCCCTCAGAGCCTATGATCTCTTTGTTCCTAAAAATCTTTGATGCAGGAAGAATTTGGTTCCCATTTGCATTTAAGCATTCAGTAAAAACATACTGGGAGACAATGATTCGAGAAAGCATATTATAGTTTCCTGCTGGTAGTTTAAATGCATGGCATCTTAGTTCCTGTGGCACTCAGGAATGACAGTTTTTCAATTCACTTCCCTGACCACGGCCTGATATTATGTAACCCCACTACCTATTTCCTTTTCCTGCTTACTGAGCTGTTCTATGCTTATATTCCACTTTATAATATTGAAATATTGCTTGTGCTACAATGTAATTTTATTATGAATAAACCATAGTTTTCTTTATTATGACATCTGAAGATTTTTCTTATCAGCCCATAAAAACACACTTAGTCATTTTTTTCAGTTGCCTAGAATTCCATTTTTATAAATTATATTTTCCCACAGAGGAGGATTTAGGTTTATAGTCTTTAGTTACATGCTGCAACAAACATCTCCATACGTCCATCGTTGGGCAATGGAAGACTGTAGAACTGAAATTTCTAGAATTCAGATTTCTCTCTTTTTAAAATTAAATTATTTATTCTGATACATGATGGCAGAATGCAATTCATTTTATATTACACATATAGAGCACAATTTTTCAAGTCACTGATTGTACACAAAGTATTTTCACACCATTCGTGTCTTCATACATGTACTTAGGGTAATGATGTCTAACTCATTCCACCATCATTCTTACCCCTTTTCCCCCTCCTTTCCTCTCCTTCCCCTTTGCCCTATCTAAAGTTCCTTCATTCCTCCCATGCTCTGTCCTGCCCCCCATCACCATTATGAGTCAGCATCCTCATATCAAAGAAAACATTCAGCATTTGGTTTTTTAATTGGCTTGCTTCACTTAGCATTATATTCTCCAACTTCATCCATTTACCTGCAAATGCCACGATTTTATTCTCTTTTATGTGAGTAATGTTCCATTGTGTGTATATACCAAAGTTTCCCTATCCATTCATCTACTGAAGGGCATCTAGGTTGGTTCCATAATTTAGCTATTATGAATTGTGCTGCTATAAACATTGATGTGGCTGTGTCCTTGTAGCATGCTGTTTTTAAGTCCTTTAGGTACAAACCGAGGAGGGGAATAGCTGGGCCAAATGGTGGTTCCATAGAATTCAGATTTCTGAGACATAGGGTTTTCATTTTGACATTACCATAATGAGCATGTTGGTAGGTTTACTGTAAATATGGCTGGGAGCTTGAGGTTAAGCAATATATCTTACACAATAAAAACCATTTTGTATGTATATTCCCAAAATAGAAACATGAGAGGGACATATGATAACTTGGGTTTCAGAGAGTCGATTTTAGCACACTTTGTGCTCCTTCTAGTAGCTTCCATGCTAGAGTCTGCATCCTATTCAGTTGGACTGTACAGAACAAACCCAGGTCCCTTTCCCTGAAATGACAGCACTTCAGAGATTTGAAGCTGTTGGCCTTGAAGTTCTAGAGTCCTGTCTTCTCTAGGTCCTAATTCCTATATTTTCAGTAATTCCCGTGGGGTTGGCTTGACTCCTGCTCCACTTGGATCCCTCTCTTCTGGAGGTTGTCTTTGTCTCAATCTTCCTTGAGGTGTGGAGGATACAATTCTTCTGGTAATAAAGCTTAGGTTTGCAATAGTTTTTCTTCTTTGTTGTAATCTATGCCAATGACTCATAGAGTCCATGGAAATTCTGTGTCTCAAATCAAGATTCTTTCTTTTTGTGCTTGTAAGTTTTAAGGAGCATGCACATCTATCATTACTCAATTTCGTGTTATTAGATTCCAATCTTTCTTCCAGGTTGCTGTGGATTCTTTTTTTTCTTTTTATTCTGATTTTCATCCAAAATATATATGTTCCCTCCCAGTTTCATATAGTTCAAAACAATGTAGAGTTAAGAACAATCCCCATTGGAGCTTCTGGAAGCTTCTTCTGAAGCTGGTTTTTGGGAATGGTGGTCTTGCCATCTCCAAGCCACGTATAGAATATGCTTCCAGGAATTCACAGGGAGGTCCAAGTTACTCTCCATTGTCCTGGTTCATTTTTCCGTAGCATTTGCCTTCTTCCAACATGCTATAAGGCTTGCTCATTTCCTGTGTTTTTTTAATCTGTCTCTCCTAACTAAAATATAAATTTCACATGGACAAGGATGGTTGTTTGCTCTGTTCACTGATGTGTCACTAGTACTTCCAATAGGGCCTGACACATAGCAGGCACATGGCAACTACTGGTCTATTAGTTTTTATTTTTTCTCCTGAGTAATGTCATGTATAAATAACTTTAAAATTTGAATTGTTAGAACATTCTGATGATATTACAATATGTGGTTAACATATGTATCACATGATTTTATCTATCTATCTGTCTATCTATATGCAGAACATAACCATATGAGAATCAACAAGGAAATCTGCACTTAGTAGAAAATCCAAGTCTCTTCTGGATGAGGTTCCAAATGGAGATGGAAATGGCTTGGATTCCAGCTCCTCTATTTATCAACTGTGTCATTAATGGCTAATTCCTCAGTCGGTCCAGATCCTTAGGTTCCTCATCTATGAAATGGGGATATTAGTACCACCTCACCATGAGAATGTGCAGATTGAACGAGATAATGCAGGCCAAGTGCCAAGTTCATTAAATGTTGGTTTTCTTCCTATTTCCCTAACAATGAAGCTTAAAATAAATCAGAAAGGCTACCTAAATCCTTCAATATAATTTCTCATTTAATATAGAGACAAGTTGCTGTTCAAAAGGGAGGTAAATAAATAACCAGATTGGGTCAGACATGATGTCATTAGAATAACTTTTGATAAAGCCAATTAAGCACTCAAACTCTTTTAATGGTCTTTATAAGAGCATCCCAGAAAACTTTCCCACTATCATCAAATAGTTGGTCCAAAATAGATCTCATGACCCACTTGTGCCTAACACTTACAGGAAAAAGAGACGTTCAGGCTTAAAATCAATAAGCAACACATCAGAGAAAGGGGGGCAGACCAGGACACCCCTCTCCTGCTGTGTGCCCTCAACTCCTCTGCAGGGTCACTTGTTTTGTTTATTTGTTTGTGTTGTGCGTTTTGTCCTGTCCTTTTCTCTCTTGCATTACAAGTAGCCTCAAATCAGGATTAAGTTGTGCAGGCTGTTCATTATAGTGATAAAATGGTGTCTAGAGCAAATTCTGTGGTGATATATGTCACCAAATCCAGGAAACAATAAAGAAAACACATATTAAAATAAATCTGTGTGTACCTGGTGTGGGGACAGGAAGACACCGTGAACCAGGAACTATGGGGATCTCTGAAGAACAGAAAGCAGATGGGTATGGACTTGAAAATGAATATGCAGCTTAAGACCCGTATGTGAGGGGCTGCACCATGCAGTGAGAGTGGCCCCCAGGATGGGGTGGGTCTGGGTGTGAGGGGTGCTCAGGAGACAGCAGCAGGGCAGGGAGTGGGGTTCCATGGAGGAGCAGCAAGGGCCCCACATGTTGGTGGGGAGAGTGGCATACACAACAGCAGCACACGGAATCTTCAAGCCAGAGAGATGATGGTTCAGGTGGTTGGTGATGGTGGTGGTTGGCAAGGAACAATTTTGAAAAATCACCCTTGATGACAGTAAGAAAGAAAAACCAGGGCCTGTGCAGCAGTAGTAACCGTTGTATAGTGTTCTAGGTCCCTTGAGATGAATCAAATAGGGTCAGGGACTAGTTAGTAATTCAACAGAGAGTTTCAGCCCTAAACCTTCACTATTAGAGCAACAAGCATCTCAGGTTTCCTAGGACTAAGGGCATACCAGGGTTGCAGGACTTTCAATGCCCAAACTGTGAAAGTCCCAGGCACATAGGGACAAGGTTTTCCTCTGCCACCCTCTTGCTCCGTCGCCCCGCCAGCAAAAGCAGGAGCTCCTTGAATTCTTGTTTAGGAGCTGTTCTGGCTATTCTGTGGCTCACCTTTTGACTATTTCCAATCACAGCAGTCTCACTGGGTCTCACTGATTGACACACATTAATGAGATGTAGAATCTGATTTATAAAAATTTGGATACATAGTATATTAATTATAGGTATTATTATCATTTTTCATGGCCAAACCAAGTTTTAGTTTTCATTTTAAGTTCTCCAGGAGCTAAAACCAGGGTTGACATCTAGGCCCTTCTCAATGACAGGGATCTTCTAATGAACTCCGGGGCTGAATTCTGTATACATCTGTGCTGGGAAAAAGACAAAGGTCCTGGCTCTGACTCACTTGTGGTTGGAGATCTCCTGCCTGCACCTGCAGCTGCATGTCCTGAGTTAGAGAAGATTGCTGTGGAGTTTTTCTGGGTATTCATCTAGCCAGACCTCTCTACATCAGGGTTTCAGCAGCAATGTCCTGTTACCCACCCTCAGGTCAAGATCTTTAAGCATGAGTAACGTTCATATCTTCATTTGTTTATTTGTTCAACAAATACCTGTGGAGAAACCGCTGAATTCTAGAGAGTTCTGGCATTGAGGATTTAATAGTGACAAATAGAAAATGTCCCTGGTTTAGGGGCATACATCCTAGGAGGGATGAGCAGATTATAAAATAATAGACAAATAACCAACCAAATGAACAACCAGAAAGCAAGAAAGTTGTCAGACAGTGCTGGAGTTGACAGAAAATTAAAGCCAAGTGCTTCAGTGAAAAGTTCTCAAGCAACAACTTCTTCTTTGTGATCAAGAGATCCTTTTCCAAGGAGGTGACATTTAAGCTGAAATAAGCATTATAGAGGAGTTGGGCATGCAGAGATGGGGAAATGGGGTCAAAAAAACAAACAAAAACAAAACAAAACACATTAGGAGGTTTTAAACTAGGGAATTGTAAGATAGATATGATTTTAAAAATCAAGCAACAGTGCATTGAATGGATGGAAAGTTCTGAGGGTAGAGGCAGAGGGTCTGGTTCGGATACCCCATGAATGGTCCGGGGAGAGATGATGGTGGCCTCAGCTTGAATGGTGGTCATGAAGTTGGAGACAAAACAAAGATAATGGCATCTATGGTGGAAGAAAAGCCCATAGAACTTGGGAAGAGTTTAACATAAGAACAAGGGGCAAGAGGGTTGAATCGAGACCCTGAAAACATGTCAATCTGGAACCACAGAGTGTGACCTTATTTGGAATGAGAGTCTTTGTAGTTGCAATTAGGAAGAGCCCATTCTGTATCAGGGGAGGCCCTGCATCCCGGGATGAGTGTCCTTGTAGTAGAGGCAGAAAAGAGACCGACATGGAGACCCAGAGGGGAAGGTGTCGTGAAGACAGAGGCAGAGAAGCGGGATGATATCTGCACAAGTCACGAAGAGCCAGGATTGCCCACGGGCTCCAGAAGTAGGAGAGACTTGGAACCAAGTTTCCCTCCGAGCCACCAGAAAGAATCAAACCTGGCAGCCTGTGGCTTCAGACTTCTGGCCCACGAAACTGTGGGAAAAGAAATTGATGTTGATTCAAGCCAGGTTAGTGGTAAATGTGTTATGGCAGCCACAGAAAACTAATAGGGGAGTGAAGAGGGACATGAAGAATAACTCCTAAGCTTTGTAGTTAATGGATGATGATACCATTACTGAGAAGGGAAGACAGGGGAATAGCAAGACTTTCTACCACTGGTCAAGGGAGAAAGAATCCCACATGAGGTAGAATTCAGATCCAGCCTGCAGGCCCAGGTCGGGGAGGCCACAAGCAGAGGGCCCCAGGTCTAGGTGTAAAGGTAGAGGGGGGAGAACCAAGAACACTGTTTAAGAGAAAGACTGGCAGAGGAACTAGTGGTTCCTCACTACAATCTTCCTTGTTTTACTTGGTGCTGTAGACCAAATGTCTGTGCTCTGCTAGAAGTCATATGTTGAAACCTAGGTCCCAATGAGGTGGGATAAGGAGGAAGGTGATTAGATCAGGAGGGTGGGACCCTCGGGAATGGGTTAGTGCCCTTATAAGAATGGTCACCAGTGCTCTCTTCCCCTTCTTCCATGTGAGGGTGACCACCTGAGAGCTAGGAAGTTGGTCTTCACCAGGCATGGAGGTTGCCAGAGCCTTGATGTTAGACTTGCAGTCTCCAGAACTGTGAAAAGCAAGTTTCTGTTGTTTACAAATCACCTCGTCTATGGTATTCTGTTAAAGGAGCCCAAACAGTTGAAGACATGTTGCATGGACTTTGGTCATTTCCTTAATTTCTTTGAGTCTAAATAATATCTGCTTCATTTTACAATAGATGTAAAACAGACAAACAAACAAAAAAAAAACCCAACCCACCCACAAAAAAATCTGCAGCATTTTTCTCTTTCAGAGCCAAGAAAATATTCTTCATGTGACCATTTCCTCAGATGTTCCTCTGAAGATCAACATTGCTTTTTTTAAAATTTCATCTCATGATATCAAGAGAATTCGTTGTAATGTACTGATGTTGTTTAGGGGGAGCATTCCACATTCATAGAAGAAGACTCTGCTACTCTGCAACTTTTGGGGACCAAAAAGTGTCCAGTCCAGCAGTGATCTGAACATCTGACCACACGTCAGATGCCTTAGAAGCCCTTCTGATTTTTTTCGCCCCAGGAATTTCTTCATTTTCCATTCAAGAAAGCCCCCTCCAAAGCCTCATCCAGAAGGGACCACTTTACGCTGCTACAGCATTTGTGAGCATTTCAAGGTATTTTATTGCACAACCTTTTTTAAATGGAGGGATCTAAGAAAAGGTTTTCAGATCATCAAGGCATCTGTCTCTTCCTCTCCATGTAGGGATCATAGGTGCCTTGATAAAAATCAAAGGCATTGCCCAATTCTTCTATGTTAGTTGCCTATCAGTTTTCAGGATTCGGTCAGCCGTCCCTGGATGTGCTGGCAGGTTCCCGAGGTTTTGGTCTCTGTGGCTAGAAGACATCTAGGAAGCTGTGAAGACATTGCCTTCCTCCTTCTGCTCAGGCTGTTTTCACTGCTTGGAAAATCCTTCTCCACATCCCTCAGGGTTCCATCCACCTGGCCTCCCAGTCCTTCAGGACACTGCCCAGAAGTCCCCACTTCTATAAAACCCCCCTCTGTTTATTCCTGGTGCGTGGAGGTGATTGGAAAACCCGTCACCCCCGCCCCAGACTTCTGCCCAGGCGGATCTGACCCTGGTCTCCTTCTGCTCTTTCCCGTGGTGATTTATGCCCCTTTTCTTGGCTCACTGGGCACTGCCTGCCTGAGTGGGGTAGTTTCTTTCATTTGTTTCTTTCTTCTAAGCATCTCGATCTCCGTGGTCCGTTTGCCCCTGGATTCCTCTCAGCACCACTTCACACACACTGTGGGCCCGGGAAGGGTCCAGGTGCGTGGCTGGCTGGGTGGAGGTGTGCCGGGCACACACCCTGCCTGGGAGTTGGACGTGGTTCTTTCTGTGCCCACACGCTTGCCTCGGCAGGACGCCGCAGGGGCATGGGACACTCTGGCACGTGGGCCTTGTGTTTTGAACCTGGCTCCTGGCGCCGCTAGCTCCATTCCTCCATCCCTACACCTCAACTCTCCTGTGATTCAGCTTGTTGTTCAGTCAAACATCACACTTCCCAACTCATCACTGTCTTTTCTTTTCCATCTTGTCTTTTGACCATGGCTCTCCATACTATGGCTTCTCTGCCTGGCCCAGACTCTGGATTCCCTTGGATAAAACTCTTGTGAGCTCAGCTCATTCTCTGGGACTCTCCATGCTCTGTTATTGGTCCTGTCAGGCCTTCTGAAGGGCAGGTTTTTCATTTTTTTTGGGGGGGTGTACCAGGGATTGAACTCAGGGGCACTCGTCCACTGAGCCACATCCCCAGGACTATTTGTATTTTATTTAGAGACAGGGTCTCACTGAGTTGCTTAGTGCCTCACTTTGCTGGCTTTGAACTCACCATCCTCTTGCCTCAGCCTCCTGAGCTGCTGGGATTACAGGCATGAGCCACTGCTCCTGGCCACATTTTTTACTCTATTGACAGTACCCCAAGGAAGAACTAAATTCCAGAGATGAAACAGTCTAGAAAGATCTAGAAACCCTCTCTAGAAAGATAAATGTTTAGGAAAAGATACGTGATAACAATAGCTTCTTTGTCCATCGGGTTTCGTGGAAACTTTGCTTTAGGGTACACAAAACCTGCTTTTTCTTGTGACCCACTTTGTAGGCTCATTTCCTAAGCAGCTGGAGTTTGGGGAGATCCCAGTTCATTTAATTCCTTGGAAAATCATAATGGGCCCACACTGTAGGGTGACTGACCAAGGAGGAAAGTTCTTGTAAAGGTGAAGGACTGTTTTTCCATAGTCAAGCAGGAACATCAGGCTTATTGCTTCCCCAGTTTATTTGATGTATCATGTCTACCTCATGCCGATAGCTTTACTGGCATGATTTATAAGGCATCACTCTAATGACCTAGGGGGTCAGAGATCAAAGGCTTTTAGGAACTATCCAGACTGGCATTTCCCACACCGAGGGATTATACTCCTCCTGGTACCTGGATTCATTTTTTGGTGAAGTGTCTGGATACCATGCTAATATTGACTTGTATTTTGAGAGGTATTCCTTTTTACAAAAATTCTACACCTTTCTGATTAGTCTAGGAGAAGGTTGCAATTTGGAATCAGGATGTCCTTATTACCTCCCCATTATTTACTCACTCTTTATTGATTGATTTGTTTACAAATAAAGTGAAAGCAAGCCCAGCCTCAAAATTTTCTGTAGGCCGTGCTCTCTGAGATGAATTTTATACTTTCATCATCATTGGGTTTATTTGTCAAGGTTAATGCCTACATGTGGCAAGGGATATTGATTTTAGTTTTTTAAATACAAGACAGCAGAATGCATTACAATTCTTATTACACATATCGAGCACAATTTTTCAAATCTTGTATATAAGTATGTTCATGCCAATTCATGTCTTTATACATGTACTTTGGGTTTATTTTGCATTATAATTCTTAATACACATATATACCACATGTTTTCATATCTCTGTATATAGAGAATGTTGACACCCAATTCGTGTCTTCATACATGTACTTTGGATAATGATGTCCATCATATTTCATCATCCTTGCTAATCCCCTGCTCCCTCTCTTTCCCTCCCACCCCTCTGCCCTATCTAGAATTCATCTATTCCTCCCATGCTCTCCCTTCCTACCCCACTATGAATCAGCCTCCTTATATCAGAGAAAATATTCAGCATTTTTTTGGGGGGATTGGCTAACCTCACTTAGCATTATCTTCTCCAACGCCATCCATGTACCTGCAAATGCCATTATTTTATCCTCTTTTATTGCTGAGTAAAATTCTGGGAATGGAACCACCATTTGACCCAGCTGTCCCTCTCCTTGGACTATACCCAAAGGACCTAAAAACACCATACCACAGGGACACAGCCACATCAATGTTTATAGCAGCACAATTCACAGTAGCTAAACTGTGGAGCCAACCCAGTTGCCCTTCAGGGGATAGTCATTTTCTATTTAAGGTGGTGGAGCAAAATTTCCTTGTTGTACGACACTGAGGTAAGTAAAAATGTGAGATCATTAAGAGAAAGATAATAACGTGGAGTGAGACCTATGGAGCTGGTCTCTGGAAAGTCCAGGTGAACCAGCAGACAGGGGCCCTGCTCTCTGAAGGCTGTGGGCAGGGAAAGACAATGACATGGGGATGTTTTCCTTTTTCTCTTTTCTGGTGTTGTGTCCTGGGTGTTTGTCACTGTGAGCTGCTTCAAAGCCTTGGGAGAAGGGAGGGAGCACCCATGCTAATGAGTCTTTAAAAATAGGTGGATTTTGTTGTCTTCCTGTCTCACCTTTGTCCCTCTAATCTGAAGCCTCCAGGAATTATTTCCACTGAGTGTGTGACTTCATTCTTCTTTGTGGCAATTAACTCCTGGAGAGTAGGTGACACAATGGGAAGCCAGGAGTGTGTCTGGAATTCTGCTCGGGCCACGCCTGTGGCCAGGAGTGTGAGCTCGAGCCTCTCTCCATCCTACCAGGCCACTGAGCCAGGGCCTATCCAGGAAAGAGCTGGTCCACCCAATGCTCCCTTGGCTTTAGTCCAAGATGGCTGGAAGGTCCTCGTGGAGGCTCTCGGGACACAAGAGCCCCTTCCTGAAAGCTCAGGTGTTGCCACAGTTGGGCAGGGAGTGATGGGTGGTGTCTTCAGGAAACACTCCCCCTTCACCTTTTCAATCCCAGTGTGTGCTTGGATCGGGGAAGATATCGAGGTCTGGAGAACATCTGGGCAGCAGATTGGTCAGAGAGATCTGTTTCTCTTTTCCTCTTACAGCAAGGAAACCCTGATCCATTCCTGGAAAAATGATTAATGATCGCCCACAGAAGCCAAGAGCACACCAGCTTTTGCTTTACTTTCTTTCTTTCTTTTTTTTTTTTTTTCTCCTACCTGTGGATAGATAAGCTCTTCCTGTACATTTTGGCTCAGAACATTCAAAATTCCAGCCATTGCCCCCTACCTATGGGTTTTGCTGATGACCTTCCTTTTCGGTGCCCTTGAGCCGTTGTCTAGTGTGAAGAACACAGAAACTTCTGAAGCAGAAACTCTGCCTTTGCCCGTCTCTTCAGTTTCTATCTCTGTCCAGCAAAGGCAAACCACAGCCCTGACAGACAGGAAGGCATGTGCACAAGTGTGTGGTGACCTGACAGAGCAGCTGACTCATGATGGAGGTCAGGGTCACCTCCTGCGGCCACCTGACTGCTCACACCTTCAAGAGAGCAGCCCAGGCCCCACCCCCAGCTCAACTCTTCCTGCAGTGGTTTGAAGCCTCCTAGTTCACTCTAACTTTGGAGCATGGTCTGACTGTGCATAGGGCAGGGAGTGGGGGGTCCTGGGGACTTTCTGCAGTCAGACACCAGCAGAGTATCCTCACTCTTCTCCACAATCCTGACTCCCACCACCATTGAACAAAAAATCCAGTTCTTTCATACTTCTTTCAATCTCTGAGTCTCTCCACAATCCTCCCTTTTCCCAACCATGAGCACACGGAGAAGCCCTGCTGCCATGATCCGGGCCTGCGGGACGTCTTCTCTTCCACGCTTGTGCCTCCCTATGTATACCTCTGTAGCCTCCATCAGCTCCCGTCTTCTTACACCATAGCCAGGGAAGGCCTGCTGAGGGGCTGAGCCATCCTGCACCACAGAGAAGTCCCCTGTCCCTCAGCCACCCAGCTTCTAGGTATCCATGGGGACTGGTTTTATTTGGGCCCATTTGACCTTCTCAGAGCCCTGAATGTTGAGTTTAGGTAAAAGAGAAGAACTCAACCTAGTGTCCTCTGGAACCCATCCATTTCCGCACCTCTCGTTCTTCCTGGAGCCGTAACTCCCTTTCCCAGTGTTTGGTCATTCATGATCTCCAGGCCCAATCTCTCAGCCCTGCACCCATACCTACTACCCTGCCTCTGGCTGAGCTATGTTCACCTCATAGCACAGGGCTGTGCTCACCATCTTCTTCATCTTATCAAAGTATGTGTGAATCCTTGGAGGCAGAGAACTTGCCTCATCCATTTTCCCTTCATTTGCATTACAGGGCCTGGCACATGGAAATCACTGTCTGACTGGAAATTGGAAGACTGGTGGGGACACACCTCCACAGTTTGATATTGGGGACACACTAGGACCCTATATGATGCTGGCCCTTTCCACAAGGACATTTAAAATGGAAGCAGAAGCTCACAAGTGTAAGCCCCCCAAACAACTCTTCATTCCAGACTCTTCCTATTGAGCCAGTATTGACTGAGTGTCTTCTCTATGTTGGGAACTGGGCTGAGGAGGAAAGATAAGCTTTTGTGGCACTTTGAAGCTTTTTGTCTGGGGGAATATATATCACACATATATATGTTGGAATGACATAAATGGTAAAATTTAGGAAAAAATAGTTAACTAACATACATAATAGATAGCTAACATATATAAATAATTCAGAATTGGAAGAAAAAAGAGAAGAGAATAATTTAGTTTGCTGACTTAAAAAAGCAAATAGTACCAAATCCCTCCAAACCTTTATAACCCATGAGAGATTTTATTGCATCTGCCACAGGGCCCTCCTTCTTATATTTGGCTATATGTCTGCTTGTGTGTTGTCTCCTTGTCATACTAGATGTCACACCTCTAGATTGTTTATATAAGTATATGAACCTGTTTTACTTAATAATTATGTGAAACTTTAATAATTAAAAAATTGAGGCAATAGCATAACATGCATAAGGAAAAGTTGTTGATAAGTTTATTAATAAGGCTAGTATGCATATTAAAGAGGTTGATATGTTTATGCTCAGCAGTTAACCACTTAATATTTGGCCATTTGCTATAGAGCAAAAGGGCATCCAGTGTTAAGATCAAATATGCTCCAAATCATTACATTTTTCTATTTTAGAAACATAGAAATCAATTTTGAACAAGAAAGAACCATTCTCTTAGAAGAGAATAATTGAACAAATGATGTACAAGCCTTTAATGACTCAGTATCATACATGTTTCTGGTTTGTAAAGAGGTTAACAAAATAATGACATATTTTATATTACTGATGCTATGGTGTTTATCTAAGGCATATTTTCCATTATATTTTTAACTATACATTAAATAGAGTATTATTCAAACAAATTTTGTGAAAGTATACAAAGTTTATTAGACACTAAATTACAGGTGGCTAAAAATCAGAAATAAGCAAGATTTTGCTTTAGATCTTAAAGTCACCATATACCAAAGGTCATAGCTTTTCCTCATCATCTAGTTAGTGAGCTATTTATGCATCTGCAAATTATCTTCAAGATAACCCAGCCTGGAGAATGCAAAACAACACAGACTTGAAAACAGCAAGAACAGAAGAATATAATAACACCGGCTTGAGAAGGTCTCTGTCTCCAAAACCACATTCTTAGGTATCAATTTGATTTAGAAGGACACATTTTAAATTTTCAAAATATGTTGATGACCAATCTGAATTTCCCAGAGATGTCTAGGAAGGTTCAAATTGTTTTAGCTTTGATCTGTGGAATGGCAGTCTGAGCAAGGCCATCCGTTTTTCTAGATATCAAAGCTGATGAAAAATCATTTGTGCAGGAGAATTCCGACCCAATTCTAGGATCAGAAGTTGTGCACAAAGCTCGTTTCCAATTGTTACTCCCCTCCCAGGCCCAAGTCCACCTTTCTGAGAGCTACACAGTGGGGGACAATTGTTCTCTTGGCCTCATGAAAGAGCCCCACAGGCCTGTGCCTGGCCATGCAGCACAAATAAGATACCTAATCAAGGCTTAGATACCGATCAAATAAGACTTTGGAAGATTGAAAGAACAGATCTTGCCAGTCTGTATCTATTCTGAAATCCTTTTGGACCAATGTTGATCAGCAGAGAGGTGGAATCCTCAACCTGAATCAGCTTATTCTTTCTATAATTTGACTTCAGTATGGATGGCACTATCACAAGAAGGGTCAAGTTTGTTATGAGGAGTGGTGTCATCAGCACACATATAGGCCCTCTAATTAATTCACTGATTGGGGATTGTGAGTTGTCACAAAACTTCTAGCTGGCAATTCAGTGACACATATCAAAGAATTTTAAAAGTTTTATGCCCTTGAATCTAGCACTTCTACCAACTCTTTCTTCAATGTCCAAGAATAAATGGAAGTTGTATATGTGTGCATAAAAATTCAGCTATGCTAAAAGAAATGTGGTATGTTGGTTTGGATCCTGGAACAGAAAAAGGACATTGATGGAAAAACTAGTGAAATCTGAGTAAAAACTGCAGTTTAGTTAATAATAATGCTTCAAAGCTGATTTTTAAGCTGTGACGAATGTACAATGGTAATGTGAGATGTTAGCATCGGGGAAACTGGGTCAGGGACATATGGGAACTTTTTGTACTCTTTGTAACTGTTCTGTAACTCAAAATAATTCTAAAACAAAATAGTTATTAAAAATATTTATCTGGTGCTGGGGATATAGCTCAGTGATAAAACACTTGCCTAGCATGCGTGAGCCCTTGGGTTCGATCCCCAGTACTGCAAAAGAAAAAAAAAATCTATGAGGATTTTGTTACAGCACTATTTTTTGTAAAAGCAAAAAGTTGTAAACAAATATCTAAGCACTGTGATTACTTAGATAATTAAAAATAAATATGCCTCATAGATGAAATAACAAGTCATTTGAATGGTGATACTTTATAATTTTATTGTTAAAAATATGCTTATGCATTATACAGATTTAATGAAATTCCTATTAAAAACCCAATGACATTGTTCATAGAAAAAGACATTACAAAATTTATATGGAAAAATAAGAGACCCAGAATAGCTAAAGCAATCCTTAGCAAGAAAAGTGAAACAGGAGGCAACATAATACCAGACCTTAAAAGAAGACTATACTACAGAGCTAGTAACAAAAACTACATGCTATTGGCACCAAAATAGACATGTAGACCAATGGTACAGAATAGAGGACACACTAAAACCCATATAAATATGGCTATATTATACGAGACAAGGGTGCCAAAAATATTCACTAGAGAAAAGATAGCCTATTCAACAAATGGTGCTGGCAAAACTGGAAATCTATATGTAGCAAAATGAATCAAATCTCTATCTCTCACCGTGCACAAAACTCAACTCAAAGTGGATCAAAGACTTAGGCACTAGAACAGAGACCCTGTGCCTAACAGAAGAAAAAGTAGGCCCAAATCTTCACTATGTTGGCTTAGGATCTGACTTCCTTAACAAGACTCCTAAAGCACAAGAAGTTAAATCCAGAATTAATAAATGGAATGGATTCAAATTAAAAAGCTTCTTCTCAGCAAAGAAAACAATCAATAACATGAGGAGAGAGCCTACAGATTGGGAGAAAATCTCTCCCACATGCACCTCTGATAAAGCATTAATCCCTAGGATATATAAAGAACTCAAAAAACTTAACACCAAAAAAATAAAAAAAAATAAAAACACAAATAACTCAATCAATAAATGGGCTAAGGAACTGAACAGACACTTCACAGAAGAAGAAATACAATTGATCAAGAAAATATAAAAAATTGTTCAATATCTCTAGCAATTAGAGAAATGCAAATCACAACTACACTAAGATTTAATCTCACTCCTGTCAGCATGGCAATCATCAAGAATAGAGGCAACAATAAATCTTGGTGAGGATGTGGGGAAAAGGTACACTCATACACTGCTGGTAGGAATGCAAATTGGTGCAACCACTATGGAAAGCAGTATGGAGATTTCTCAGAAAACTTGGAATGGAACTACTATTTCACCCAGCTATCCCACTCCTCTGTTTATACCCAAAGGATTTAAAATCAACATACTACAGTGGCATAACCACATCAATGTATAGCAGCTCAATTCACAATCGCTAAACTATGTAACCAACCTAGGTTACGTCAGTAGATGAATGGATAAAGAAAATGTGGTATATATATTCAATGGAATATTATTCAGCTTTAAAGAAGATGAAATTATGGCATTTGCCAGTAAATGGAAATAAGCCAATCCTGAAAAACCAAAGGCGGAATGTTTTTCCTAATATGCGGATGCTAATTCACAATAAGGTGGTGGGGGTGGGGAGGTAGGGGTGGGCACTAGAGAAGAATAGCGTTACCTTAGATTAGGTAGAGGGAAGTGAAAGGAGGGGGGGGAGGGGATGTGGGGATAGGAAAGATAATAGAACGAAATAGACTTTATTATTTTATGTATATCATATTGCATGACCAATATGATTCTATAACATGTACTCTCAGAAAAATGAAAAATTATATCCCATCTATGTATGGCAAATCAAAGTGCATAAATGAGTTCTACTGTCATGTATAACTAATTAAAACAAATAAAAAAATTAATAAAAAAAGATGCTTATGTTCGGTAAAAAAGCAACTTTTAAAGTAAGACTAATAACAATTATTGTAACTATTATTATTATTCCAGTGATTCTGGGAATTTAACCCAGGGCTTCGCACATGCTAGGCACGCTCTCTACCACTGAGCTAAATGCCCAAGCCTTTTCAGTTTTTGTTTTTAGACAAGGCTTGCCTTGCCTAGGCTAACTTGCGTAGATTGGCCTCCACCTTGACCTTGCCAATCTCCTGCTTCACCCTCTGCAGTTGCTGGTGTACAGGGTGCACCGCCATGCCCAGCACAAAATATTATTATTTTATCAAAATACATACATAAAGAGAATTGGCAGAATGTTCTGAGTCAGTGGGATTAAGGAGATTAACTTTTTTGTGTGTGTGCTTTTGTGCATGAGCGTATTTGTTTACCAGTTTTTCTTTATGGCGCCTAAGTTGGTTTTGTAATAATAATAATAAAAAAAAAAAAAAAAACTTTTAAGTTTACTTTTTTAATTTGCAAAAGTGAAATGAGTGAGTCAGAGTGCCCTGACATAGGGTGGCGGTGATGAGTGTGCCCCCACCACAGACTTGGAACCATGGGACATGAAGTTGTCCTCTGAGAATTAGACTCAGAGATCTACACAGAAAGCACTGGCGTTGAGTCAGATGCAATCTCGTCGAGAATCAGAGTGACTCACAGACCAGAATTAGTCTTGGCTACAACCAAACTTGACATTCAGAAACAAAATTTAGAAGGTGTCTATCAGAAAGGAGTTGATATGGAACAGACTTGGTGGGAGGACAGTAACAGGATCAGCATCATCTCAACAGATGCCCCGGGGGGCGCCCTAGCAGACTGGCCTCAGTTTCCTTTTTTCCCTGATAGGTCTGTCCATGTTATCTGGCCTGATATCATTAATCACTGAGATCAGGTTAATTCCCAGATTCTGATCAGGGTTAGGCCCAGGAAAGAGCCTCTTGTGACTTGGCCTTCCTCGAAGCCTGCCGGCGGTTGGTCAGGCTGACACCAGCATCCATCGCCTTGACAGTGAGCTTCCTCATGGGGAGTGAGTAGATCAGGCAGCTCATTTGATAAATGTTTCTGTGCACATTGTTAGAGTGACTCAGTGCTCTGGGTCCAGTCAAATCTATAGCTCTGACTGGAGGAATTTATGAGCCAAAGAAGGGAAGGGCCAGACTGTGGACGCTGCAAATTGCCCAGGATAATGGCTGCCTTTGGCCCCTGTTGACCATCCCTCCAGCTTCTTCTCTTTGGTGCTATAAGTGGCGTTTCCCCTGGTACATGCAGCTTGCTCAATTATTTGGGGGAGGTCCACCTCCTCCATCTGTCTGTCATTCAGAAAACCCACCTGGTCCCCTTGGATAGCACAGCAGGGCCCAGTTAGAGGAATGAGTCCTACAGGAACTTCATCAAAAACTCAAATAGACATGGGAACCCAACACACCTCAACTGAGGGTTGAGTCATTCCCAGGTATTGAGTTTGGTGGGGATCCAAACTCATTCATTGTGGCCCTTTTTGTGAAAAAAAGCGTTAGGCTTGGAATCAGCAGATTTTGTTTCTGTGGTTTTTGACCTAATTATCTAGGTGACCTTGCATGAGCCAACTCTTGGACCCATTGACCACAAAATTAAGAATAATCATACTTAGAGCATTGCTATAAATTTAGTTGGTCTGAAGAATAGGAGGTGTCTCATACTCTAGAAGGAACTTTACAAAGAATTATTCTCTATTCATGGACCATAATTCAATTTGTGTGTATGTGTGAGTGACTTTTGAAATACAAACAAATTGTAGACTTTCATGTCTTAGAAAGTAGAGAATTGATTTATTCTGTTGGCAAGTAATTATGAAAATTCATCAATTTCTAAAGAGATAACAAGCAATGCCGTATAGTGTTCAAAACTTCATAACTGAATGTTTAACTCATATTAAGAATCTGACAACTGAGTTTTGTTCTCAATGATTGCTTTGCATCCAAATTAGATTTTTGAGGTAGTGTTTTTATTTCACAAAGGAGACTCTTTGGCTGTCACAATTCTAAAACACTGGCTGAAGTTTACTTGTGACTGCCACATGGCCATGCAGGATACTGCAGGAGAAAGAACTCTGGAACTATAGTCAGAGGACATTCACTGGGTGGCTTCTAGTACATTCTTTCACATCTCTATGTCTCAGATCCCTAAAAATAAAGTGAGAAAAAGACTTATCTTGCCAGATATGGGTACGATTTAAACAGAATACTAGAGATGGACTTGCTTTGTAAACTAAAACCCTTTCATTGCTATTAGATGTTTACTTTTTATTTTTCATGAAACTGTAGCACCAAATAAACATTTTAAATTTATTTCAAGACTGAGACAGGGTGTAGGGCAGCCCTCCTAACCCAACTGCATGGTGCCTGGCCACCATCCTCTCGGGCTTTGGAGCTTGGAGATGTCTACTGACAGGACAATTCCTGCTGGTTGCAGCAATTACTTCTACTCTGGAAGAGCTCCACTTCTGAAATTCTTTCTATGGATAGTAATCCCCCTCCCCATTTGCTGTTGTTAGTTCTTTCTCTTGTGGTGACAGCAAATCCATACTCCCTTCTGCTGTGGTACAACCTCAGATTCCAGAGTCCACTATTGGGTTCCCCCCATTATATTTTCTCTTTCCTTTGTCTCAAGTCCCTCTGATGTTCTTTGCCTGAAACATTTTCCAAACTCTTCAGTATCGTGGCTAATCTTCTTTATATTTAGGACAATTGGTTGGTATCCCCGCTTAAGATCTGTCAGTCACTTGAACCCTGTAGTTTAGGGTGGCAGGTGTTTATGGAGCTGGTGTTTACTCTTTGCCAGGCACTATTCTAAGAACTGGGTATAATCTATGGATCAGGAAACAGAGGCACTGATAGTTGGTAACTTGCCCTGGGATTTGAACAGAGCTTCCACTGTACCTTATTGTCTTGAGTGAGAAAGGTCATTTGTCCCTGTCTTTGAATGCTCAGCACAGGAGCTGAACACCATTCTTGCATTAGGAGGTCTTGCTATTGGCACACACAAGGCTTTATGCTTCTGTGCAAGACCAAGTGGCTTCTCCTGGATCTTGGTGTTCTCACGTGTCATCTGAGGAAGTTTGATGAAGTCATTTCTAAAAGACCTTCAGAGCAGTAATATTCAATTATCGGATGGCGCAGAGATTTACAGCAAAGGCAAACTGACACCGCCTAGCCTGCTTCCTGTGCCAACATATATGCTCATTCACCTATGATTTAAACTTTCCAAAGTTAGTTGAAAGAAGTTCTTTCACTAAGATAATCCTGTTCTAATCTGGGCCATTTTTTTTTCTTCTGTAGGATAGGAATATTTTAAGGAAAATAGATTCTGGAGATTTGGTCAGATTAATTCCAGATCTGGTTTCCAGTCTTAGCCCTCTCATCTGGTCCACAGGGTACGTACAACAGGACTAGTCTTTTTCAAAGCCTAAATTCAGATAGTTCATTCCAGTGATGAAAAATCAGGACTCTCTGGTGTTTAAGGAATGGGTTAGCATGGCATTCTAGGTCCTCTCTTGGTGTTTCCAGTCCCGCCCTCCTTGAGCATCCTTATCCATCACCATCTTGTTATCTGGTTCTCCCTCTTCCTGTTCTTGAAATGCCCTTCCTCCCTTTCTCCTCTTGAATACCTATTTGTCTTTGTAGGTTGGCTCTGACAGCTCTTCTTGTCTGAAGATTTCAATCCGACCATGTGTCTTCTCCAATCTCTTACCGCATTAGGACTGTACTGTTTTCTAACTGCATCCACTTCCATTAATTGTTGCAGGAAGTAATTGTGTACAGGTAAAATTATCATAGTCGTATCATAACACTTTTTTTTTGTTGAACACAAAACTCAGTGAAAGTTTGTATAGATATCGTCTCTAATGATCCCAGATTGTTTATTTAATGAAATAATCATCAAGAAAAGAGGTAAATAAAAAAAAGGAATGTCCATTGTAAGGAGAGACTTGTGCTGCTAAAAGTATTTTAGCAGTGATAGGGTAGGATTCCTTGTAGAAAGTCTGCCTCAAGAATAAAGCTCGAGACGACTTTCTTTACCAGTTTATTAGATTTCTAGAATCTGAAATAACATTACCTATCAGAGGCATAACTTTGCTGAGAGACACTTTGTCTTCATTAAGTGGAAGCATATAGAAATAGGATAGGTTTTCAAGCCCGACTTAGATAAATTCTGGCTCCCCCTCTCAAATTTCTACCCCCACCCCCAGCATCTTATTTGTTAGAAAGAATGAGAGAGAATTTGCAGCAACATTGGACACCCTTACACCCAGGAATCTTTTACATTTTATATTCTGCTTCCTCAAGGTAGGAGCCAGAACTTTGGGAGCACAGGCCATGACCACCCAAGCCACCAATTTGAGACACTCATGGGAGACCTCATTTCAGGTGGAACCACCTAAGGAAACAGTTGTTGGGAGAATTTTACCTTCTGTGAGGCTATTGGCATCTATTACAGATATCAGCAGAAGTTGACCCTCTATGTCCAGGTCCCAGTGTAGACATGTGGGCCGTGATGTCTCTTGTCAGAAGCAGAGACAGAGATCTTTTTACTAGAGTGCTTGGGCAATGAATGTGGCTTAGGTGCTGCTCCTGGCAGTGTAGACTCCAAACTCGATCTCTGTCTCTTTCTGCAGATTCTGAGTATAACTTCAACAAATTTCTTTTCTGTGTAGATTGGATGGAGGGATTCGTCTGGTTATAACTGGGATTGTTCACAAATAAGAAAAATATAATCTATACGACAGGATGTTGAAGTGATTCTTCCAGTTTCCTTGGAATTTCAGGAAAATTCCTGAAAGGAGAAAACCTAGTTGATGCATCTCCTAAAGCAGGATGCAGGGCCACTTCTGCCGGACCTGTTGAGAGAATGAAGGTCTGTTTTTGCTGTATTAGCCAAGCACCCACTTCCAAACTGGATCAGAGGGGGCTGCCGAACTCCAGAAAAGTGATAGAGAAGAGGGTCCTCATCCCCTGGTACTTTTTTGTCTCATCTTGATCCTGGGAAGAGAGTCTTCCAAAGAATCAAGTACCAAATGCCGAATGTTTTCTCTTATGTGAGGATGCTGATCCTTAATGGGGATGGGGGGTGGGGAGCAGGGGAGGAATGGAAAAACTTTAGATAGAGCAAAGGGGAGGGAGGAAAATGGAGGGGGGGAGGGATAGGAAAGATAGTGGAATGAGATGAACATCATTACCCTAAGTACATGTATTAAGACACGAATGGTGTGACTCTACTTTTTGTGCAACCAGAGACATGAAGCATTCTGCTCTTTATGTGTACTATGAATTGAAATGCATTCTACTGTCATGTATAACAAATTAGAATAAATACATAAATAAATAAAAAGAATCAAATGATTCTTGATATCTTGTGTCTCTTGTAAACTTAGGGGATACAGGAGCAAATATGTAACTCATACCTTGTCTGTGATCCAAGGGTCATGACTCAGGAATGTTCTTGTATCTCCACTGGAGACTACTACTAGGAAAAAAGGTATATGTAGTATCCATATCCAAGTTAAGTAATTTATAATCTATATATAATGTTCATTCCTTTAGCCTTGGGTCATCTTTTCACTGCCTTTATCAAAGTGCTATATTTAAAAAATTCTCTGTAGGTGTTATTGTAGGTAGTGATTTGGAATGAATGGACTCCAAATTTTATTGTAAAAATTTTGGCCTCTAAAACAGGAGGAATAGTTAGGACAACCCCCCCTCTCCATTTCTTCTTTCTTTTCTTTCTGATACTGGGGGGTTGATACCAGGGATGCTTTACTGCTCAGCTACACCCCCAGCCCTTTTTAAATTTTTGAAAATTTGAGACAGGGTCTTGCTATCTTGCTGAGGGTCTCACAAAATTGTTGAAACCGGCCTCAAACTTGTGATCCCCGGGATTATAGGTATGTGCCTCTGTGCCCAGCAGTCCCTCCCTATTATCCATTCTTTTCTACTGTCCTCCCTTCAACATTCTCCAACTTTGGAAATTCTGATCAAAACATGCAAGAGGCTATGTGAGTGTGTCCTGGGTTCTAGAAGCCCCGGCTCAGTGCTTGGTGCACGATAGAGGCATCTGTTCTAGAAAACACCCATTGTGTTTGGTATCAGGTTTTGTATCAGTAGCTGACAGCGTTTTAGCAGCTAAAATAATGATTAATGCTGGCGACTCTCTGGCATTCAGTAATGTTATCCCCCCATTTTCACTGAGGCTGGCAAGGACAGGGATATTGCATTTGTCTTACAAATTTGCTGGGGCATAGCCAGAGTAAACGTTGACTCTAGATTCCATTTAAGGCCAGCTCATTTGAATTTTAACCAATTTGCAAGAATAATCTCAATTAGCACAGCTCATTAGGCTCTGATGGGACTTCAAGCTCTGCCTTTAACCTGGGAGTCTCGGTGGGAGCTCCTGAGGATGTGTCGCTGGGCTGGATGTCTACATGGATAGATGTGTGTAGACATGCCAAAGAGTTAATTTTCCCACAGCAGGGTGGAGTCATCCAAAGAAAACAAATGGAGAATCAGACTGGCTTGACAAAAGCACTCCATGATTGTAAAAGGCAACAGGACCCAAACTTTGAAAAAAATTTTTTTCTTTTTAGTTCTTTCTCATCACAGCCAAAAGACGCTTTGTTGATGCTAATCTGCACTCAGGATTGGTCAATGGAAAGGTCTTTGGAGAATAGCCACAGCTCCCTCATTCCAGGGCAGCCTTAGGTAACATTAGGATGAGTTAGTCAGTGTTAAGCCAAAAATCTGTCCTGGCCCTAGTCCGAGCTAGTACCTATCAGGCGCCTGCAGCAGTGTCTAGGCGCCTCTTCTTTCAGGAAAGTATTTGTGAAGTGTCCAACCTGTACACTTCCAGTTAACTCTTTGCAGATATCATGCCTCCTCCTCCTTACCATCCCTGAAGTCATGAAATATTGTGTTGATTTTGATTGTGAGATATCTCCTCCAGACTCAAGACCCCCATTATCTTTTCATGCGTTAGATTCCCAGGAGTTTATAGAGTTAGAAGGGAACCCAGGGTCCTACTCAGCAGACTCTCTACTTCTCTCCTAATTTCTGGAGCTGCACCTAATATGCTGATCCCAGCGTCTATCTTTCAAAAAAAAAATGTGACCCCCTTTTAAGTCTGTCTCTCTTGAGGTAAAGAACTTCTTTCCTCACCCATCTCCCAGGGTACCATTTTGAGAGCTTCCTCCATCCTCACCTCCAGCCCCTCCACTTTGTTACCCTCTCATTTATGGTAAAAGGCAGAGAACAGCCTATCCACTGCTCCCCATCCCTAGTGCTGATCTTCCCTCAGAAATTTGGAGTCCCCTGACCCCTTTGGTGTCGTGGATGTCTTCATGCATCACTGACATATGCTCAGAGCACAAGTGCTATAGTTTAGGTGCGAGGTGTGCCCCTGGGTTAATGCAGGACTGTTCTAAGGTAAAGGGATTGGCTTGTCAGGGCTGTGAGCCAATCAGTCCATACTAGTTTGTATGACTAGATGGTCACTGTAGGCATGTGGGCATGGGTGGAGGTGCTGGGTCACAGGGAACATGTCCTGGAAAGCGTACATCTTCTTTGTGGCCCTTTTCTCCACACTCTGCTTCCTGACTCTTTCAGGAGCTGACAGTTATTTCTGCTGGGCCCTTCCCCCAGAGCTTGGGCCCAAAGCAATGGAGTCAGCCCTGTATGGATCAAGACCTCAGAAACCATGAGTGCCAAATAAACTTTCCCTTCTCTAAGTTGTCCTTGGTGGGTATTTTGGTCACACACAACACAACAGCTGACCAAAACAGCAAGCTGCTCTGGCCAGCCCCCCAGGACATCATGCAGGGGCTGACATTGGAGGGAAGAAGGAGTGAGAGTGTGGGGACAGGCTCCTTGCAGTTCACCTCTTCTGACCATTTTAAAAACAGTTTCGGGAGTTGGGATGTAGCTCAATGGTGGAGTGCTTGCCTGGCAAGTGCAAAGGTCTTTGATCAACATCCATCACTGCAGACAAAGCAAAAATTTCACAGAGTGAAGGTTGGTCTCCTGCTGCAAACCCTCTTGTCTCTCTGCTCTGGTTTCATATCTGAGCTGCTGGAGTGATTTTGACTATATAATTCCTCCCCTGATCCCAGAGACACTTCTCCATTGCATCACCAGGTCCTCATCAATCCCATGAGCTCACCTCTGGACTTCACCTTGGACCAGGCTCCCTAAATCCGTTGGAGGAGCTCCAGCCACGGTGCTCTTCCAGCTCCTGGAGCTGTATCAGGTCACCCGAGAGCTTCTGCTTTGAACCATTCCCACCCCCGTTCCCCACACTTCCTCAGCGAAGCCTCGCTATACTAGTCTAGATATCCTGTGCTCACTCTTACTCTCGTACCACTCGTGGCTCACTTAAAACCATGCTTGCTTTTTTTCCCCATGCAATTGTGATCAATATCTTGATTAATGTTTGTCTCTCTCAATAAACTAGAATACAAATTCCTAAAATTCACCAAGAGATTGTTATAAGCCAGGCACTCCACCTGTGTCTGTTAGTGTTTAGAGCAACCCTGGAGATAGACACTATGATTTTCATTATCATTTCACAGAGAGGAAGCTGAAGCACAGACATTGATCCACTTATTTGAGGTCATAGGACTTGCAGGTGGCAGTTGGTAATGAGGTACCTGCTCTCTACCGTGGAGGGTGTGGCTGCATTGGATTGCCATGGGATCTCCAGGCCTAAATCCTAGCACATAACCGGCCTCAGTAAGTATATACTGACTCATGAAAGTTAACCAATTAAATTTTTTTCTGGATTTTAGAGTCTTTACTCCTTATTGCAGGAAGAAAGAACGGGGACAGAGGTGTGTACATAGTACCACTGGTGTCTATAACTCTGCCTTCAAAGCACCTAAAACCTTTATGGGGAAACCACAGAAGCACCAGGACAGTAGCCGACAAGAGGACTGTGATTTCAGGAGGTCCTGAACCACCCCTTTGCAACCTGTGCTGCAACCTCCTCTGGTCTGTTAGCCACTGTGGCCTGCTCTGTCCATCCTCCACCTTAGAGCCAATGAAAAACAGACCTGAGCACTTCTGAGGAATTGCGGCCCAAGAATCACGGAAAGCATTGGCGGTGGGCGGGGGGTGTTGCCCAGTGGACATTCTCCATTTCAGATGTGGTCAAAGGCAGAGCTCCCTCTTGGTTTGTCTTAAACTTTTGCCCCATGGTGAGTAAGGGGAGTGACTCAGCAGCAATCTTTCTATTCTCACTATTAAATCAGTTCCAACCCAGTCCAGTTTCCATTGCCATGGGAGGCAAACCACAGCCATGTTGAGTTTGTTAGTATTTAAAGCAGAGGTTGGACAGGGTGGAGGGGATGAAGGCAGGCCTTTGGGGAATACACACTTGATTTATGCAGAGGCTAAGAACAAGGGGTTCTGATCACACCCCACTTTAATTCATTCAATTATACAGAAACTATCCAGGATATGGAGCAGTTGCTATGGATACAGAGATGAATAAGGCAAAGTTATTTCCTTGGGTGTGCTGTGTGGGTAGACCCTCACATTGCTGTCCTACCAGGGTGACTGTGCCACATCAATCCAGTTAACTGTATTAAATTCCAAAAGATTCCTAAAAGAGTTGCCACTGGAGCTCTGCCCGGGAGGATCTGAAAGATCAACAAGAAGAGTTGGTAGTTGGGTCATCTTCCAGTGGAGTGAATCAACAGAAATGGAAAAGATGAGATTTTGAGGCATAGGAAGCTGTTGGGCCGGAACGGATGACACACTGGGTATGGTAGGAAGGCCTGGAACTACAGGAAGTGGAGGAAGCATATTGGGGCCACACTAAAGAGGGACTTGACACCTCAGTCAATGGCAGGAAGTGAATGGGGTGGTGTTCTTCCATGTCCTTTCCCCACCTCCAAAAATCTGCCGTAAATTCATCTTTCAGACATAGGGTGAAGGCAGAGAATATGATAGTTCACACAGCTCCTCTTTTAAGAGGCCTGACCAACTCTCTGGCTTCTGGAGGATTTAATTCACAAATGCTGATTTCATACCATCCTTTCAACACCATCCTACTGTCCACATTGGTTAATGCACATTTTGTAGCCAAATTAAGCCATAGCCAAAGTATTACTATTTCAAGGTACTCTGTTAAATGTTGGAAAGATGTATTGAACTGAATAAGACAAATAGCCTTTGTGGGCCAAGTTTACCTGTTAGTTTGACAATAGTTCTCTGAGTTTGGTAGTGATGATAACTGAGGCTTTAAGACGTTAAGTATCTTGCCCAAGGTTATGCAGGTAGTGAGTAGGTTAGCCTCCATTCAAACCCTTGAAGCTCCTGGAACTCGGTTTCCTACCCTCTTCTATGAGGAGTCTATAAATTCATCCTAGAATAGCTGAAGATTAAGTGGGATGGCATGGAGCCCCAGCTCAGTGCCCCACACCTAGTTACTGTTGTTATTTTTATTGCTTTCCACAGTTAGTGCAAGACAGAGCTGTACCGTGTGCGGGGATGTCTCAGTCCCCAGGTTCATATTCTTTCTGCATCTTCACACTCTCTCTGCAAGATGATATAGCATAGCTTGGTTTAGCATTTCCATATAACAACTAAAGGCAGAAATAGACTAGAAAATGAAGGGGTATTAAAGTGATGCTGGAAAAGTGACTACAAGGTAGATGTGTAGTCTGAGGAACCTGCCAGTCCTCCATTCTTTGAGGTTCCCAGGGTCAACTTCAGTTCTAGTGAAACCGTCATCAGGGGACGGTTAGACTTCAGCTCCCCATGGCCTGCCTTCTGAATGATAGGGGTGTGACTCTGTGCTCTTTGCTTCTACAACAGTGGCCACATCCCCAAAGGCTTTGGGACATAGCAGACTTGGGTGTGTATCTCAGTTCCAATACTCATGGGCTCTCTGATCATGGGCTGGTTACTCAACTTCTTTCAGTTTCAATTTCTTGCACCATCAGATGAGAATAATTAATACTAGTCACAGGGTCGGTGTGAGGTTATAGGAAAAGAAAATGATGTATGGGACTTAGGATTATATTATCTGAATAACAGAAAGCTCTCAGTGCATGGTAACTTTTGTTACAAAGAAGTTTTGCATTTTTTTGTAAGAATGTGGTTAATGACCTGGAGAATAGCTTGCTTGCTATGTATATTTTTATGGATGCTTCTGTAGAAGAGACAGCCATTTATTCCCTTCCAGCTTCTCCTGTGACATTACAAAGGGAAATGTGTAAAAAGCCAGAGGAATCCCAGGAGAAATTTGCTGCCAGCTTGAATTTCATTCTAGCCAAACTCAAAGTGTCAAAGCCTATAGCTACACAAAGATAAATTGTAAAACAGTTACTCCCTTCATAAATGATTTAGGAAGACTCTATGTAATCTCTCCTAAAGTTGTTTAGAAATGCTTGTATGTAAAATAAATAATAAATTTTATATTAGGGTCTTAGGGGCTTACTTAAAATTTGTTTTCCACCGTATCACAAATGCTACCCCAAAGATATAAAACAATTATGTCAAAAAATGAAAAAAATCATGAAATTATCTTTCCTTTTATTTTTCAAAGAGCACATGATTTTTTTTAAGGACGGCATTTATAGGCTCCATTGACGTTATTGTCTTTCTTATACTGTTTGTATTGTCCATTGTTATATTTTCATCTTAGTTCCATTGTTCCTGATTTTTATCCAAGAAGACCAACTTCAAAGGGCAGACTGTGCTGTTCAGTTTTCGTTGGCAGCAGGTGTAAAGCCACTTTATAAAGGCAGGTTAAACCAATCCTTTTTATTTATCTCCCAGTGCTTATAGCTGAGGGTCCTTTCATTTTCTAATCCTGGAGTAGCGGTCGCTTTCAGATAATGAAGAACTGGAATTGAGTCCTAACCTCTTCACCTAACCAGGCTATGACCCGACCCTCATCTGTAAAGTGGGGAAATGTTATGAGCATCAAATTCGATAAGAGAGGTGGGAGGTTTCATATGCAGATGACCATTATCTTCCATTGAGATCCCATTACCAAGGGGGTAATCGTTATTTTTTAACAGTCCACTGAATCACTGGAGACTTGGAAGATGAGCACCCACTTCTATGAATTTCACAATATCCTAATTCTTTCTCGAATGACTAAATTATTTCTGAGGAAAACTTAAAACATTCTCACTTAACTGATTTTTAAAAACAAGGGTTCTACTAACTTCTAAAGAATTTCAAAGAACTTTTAGTTTCCCAAATTTTTATTCTTGAGTCAATTTGGAGCTACTTCCTCTGATCATGTTGGTTATGAAGCTGATTTCCCAGAATGAAAAGGTGTGGGATATTCCAACTGCCATATCTGCTATTTCTATGAATCTGTATAAAAGAATAGAAATCCAATCTAATGTAATCCACCCCAATTCAGCAAATACCAATGAGCATTCCAGGGGGTTCCCGGTACTGGGCAGGGGCTGGAGAATAGAAAGCTGAGCTGGTCACGGAGCATGGTGTGACCTGGGCAAATTAGTTTGCATTATCTATTAGAAAACAACAATCTAACATTAGTGTTGTAAGACTTCATGGCCTGTCTTTAAGAACTCTTGTTCCTTGCATAATACTTGTTTTATCTTAATAATAACCACATGAGATAGATATTCATTACTGCTGTCTTCCAGGAGAGAATCCCAAGGTTTGTGAAAGCTGAAAGTTGCTTAAGGGATGGATCTCAGCTAGTTTATGGTGGGGACAAGATCCACACACATCTGCATCTATGCAGACAAATTCTATGTTGTCTCTTCTTTTTTTTTCTCTCTTTCTTATACCACACTGCACCCATCCTATGAAAAACAAAACATTCATCAAATAAATTTTGGTCTTACTTTTGTGTTTTAATATGGAACAAATAATATTTGTTTCTTCTTGCCAAGTTCATTGCTATCCATCTGTCTGTTCTCATGACACTTGAAAAGCTTTGAACTTCTTAGAAGAAAGGAACTGTCTAAATTCAAGGTATTATTATTACGGTTGTCACGATTAGCCAAGACAAATGGAAAGTGGTGAACAGAGCACCTCTTGTCTTACTAGAACTCTTTAATTAAGAAAATTGGTTATTTTCATTCCCTGTAGCTATGGAATGATTAATGCAACACAGCATAATACACTCAGAATTTAAGACACATTTCACTGAGACCAAATAACAACTTCACTTTCTTGAAGAGAAATGAATGGTGGCCACATTGGACTCCACAAAGACATTCCATTTGTCCAGTGAAATATCATGCTTGATTATGCAAAATTAGACATAAACCATTTATTTACAGTCTAGGTATCATAGAGTTAACTACTAAGACTAATTTTGATTTGTTTTTTACAGGTGGAAGTGGGGCAGGGGGAGAGAAAATCATGTTGGTTTCCACAGCAAAGAGAAGATAGCAAAGAGAAATAGCAGCTAAATAATTCATGCTTTACCATACAATACCCCTTATGGTTACAGAAAGAGGACAATGTACAGTTGTTAGTAAAATATAAACAAAGAAAAATTGTAATGAAAGAGATTAAATAACTTACTTTGTCTCAGCTACTGATCTTACAGCTTCTATCGAAGGCTGTGGGTGTAGGTATTCAATTCACAGGCTTCCTATTTTGGGGTGGGGGGCCTGGATTGCCACTTAACAGCTAAGCTGCAACACACACAAACTCTCAGAGGCTCAGTCTCCTCATCTGTGGGACAGAGGAAAAACTACCCACCCCATGAGTTTCGATGTATAAAGGATATGATTGAATATAGATTCCAGCTTGAGTAAGTGAATAATAAATTATAAAGATGCTGAGGCTGATGATGGTCCTTTGGCACAAAGCTTTAACCATCTGTCTAAATAGGCCAAGAAAGCATTTCTAAACCACCGGCCCGTAGATTCCACAGGCTGGGGTTGGGTCTCTGCCATAGCTGTGGCTCACTTGGTAGGAATTTGGCTATGGCTCATGGTCACACATACAATTCTTTCATTCCATCCCAAATCTCTAGCCTGGCCTGCGTTGGGCAAGAGGTGATGAAGCCCCAGAAGAAAGAGGCTTCTTTGCACGCTGTCATTTACATGTCTGAAGAAAAGCCATCTGGCTCTTAGGTTTAGCGTTTGGGGCCTCTGGTTCTCCTTGACTCTGGTAGAGTGTGTGAAGCTACCACCATCTATGGGATTCCAGGGCCATCGCCATAGGCGTAAGGGGGTATAGCTGATAAGATCAGAGTCCGGGATAGACTCACCTCTGTGTATCTGATTTCTTTTTTATAATCAAGATATGATTGACATAGAAGGTATATATTGAATGTGTACATCTTGATGAGACTGAAGAAAAGTCAAATGTGAAACCACAGGCAATGCTATAAACATAGCCATCATCTCGAAAAATCTCTCTCTTTTTTTTTAATTTTGTTCAATAAGAACATAAGGTCTACCTTCTTAAAACTTTTAAGTGTACAATACAGTGTTATTACCTATATGCACTAACCTATGCAATAGCTCTCTAGACCTCGGTTGTCTTGCATAACTGAAACTATGTACCATAATTGACAAACATCACCTGAATTCCTCGTCCCCCACCCACTGGCAACCACCGTCTTACTTTCTGCTTCTATGAGTTTGACCATTTTCAGTTCCTGACATATGGGATTGTATAATATTTTTTTCTGTGTCTGGCTGACTCCAATTAGAATGTCTTCCAAGGTAATCCAAGCTGTAGCAAACGGAAGGATGACCTTCTTTTTAAAAAAACTTTTTGAGAATTTTAACATGCAAAGATACTTGTGCCTTTTTTGCATCTATCGAGATGATCAGGATTATCCTTCAATCTGTTATCACGGTGTATTGCTCTTATTTATTTGCAAACTCTGAACCATCTTGGCATCCTCTGAGTAAATCCTACTTGATGGAAGTCCCTTAGATCTTGATGCTTCTCCATCCTTCCCTTACACACCCTCTACCTTTCCCCACCAGGACCCTAGCTCCAACCTGTTGCTTTCCTTTGAAGACAAGTAAGGGGAGAAACTAATATTTTCCTGATTCCATTCTGGGAACACAAGTGTGGATCTTCACATATTTTATCTTAGAGATAAAATATATGCAAACAAACCTTTTTTAGTTCAGTTGATACTTGATAACATCACTACCTTCTCAGAGCAAAAACTCTAAGACTTTATTATGACATATGATATCCTTACCTCCTGGAGGCTTTAGAAATGGACATTGCAGAGGATACTAAAGAGCCGGAAAAGGACACAAACTTTATCATGCCATAGTCTATAAATACTGTCAGAACCTTAGGACTCTCAATAATTAAACATTGAGATGTTTAGCCCACAGGATGATGACTGAACAAGGAATGGACGTCAATGATTTGAGTCCAGGTACTGTCACTCAACCATCTTGTCATTTTTTGGTAAGTTGTCTCTCTTTGAGTGTCAGTATCATCATCTATAATACAATGAACTTCAACTAATTCAGTGATTTAAAATATAGTTGTGAATACATATATATTGCTTTCTTTAAATGAATGTTCTTGGCATAAACAAATTGGCATCATAAATCAAAAACATTAAACAGAGTCTCCCTGCTTGAAGTTTGGAGGTTGTAGGGTTCAAAGCTTCACCCACATATACCACCATCCTTCACCTGTGGTTATGAATTTCAACACCCCTGGAAGAAATGACATCAGAGATCTTTTCCAACTTAAAAGTTCTTACGGTGACTTCATGTAAAGGCAGAAGCTTAGTGAAAGTCAACATACACACAAAGTCCACCTTTCTGCTTTCCTGGAAAAACAAAACAAAACAAAACAAAGGAATAATTGCATAATATATCTCAGGTCAAAGCAGGGTTAGTCTTTAAGTGTAGCTGAAAACCTTGCAATTATGTTGGAAAGAGTGGACTTCAAAGGAAGTCAAGAGTTGAATTTGTGAAATCAAATTTTATTCTATTCTTTCATCCAAAATTTGAGCATAAATGCGTCTAAACTAAATTAAAAGACTCTGGAAAGCCAGCATTCCATAAACCGATTTCTCAGTGCAGTGTTTCTGTGTAGGTCCATTAACTCCACCGTATTCATGTGAGACCACCAAGTGCTTTGACATAGTGGGTGTGGCATAGGCAGGAGCCTTGAGAGTGCGGGGGTCATTCTGCCAGAATTCTGACCTTGCCACCTGTTTGACAGATATTCTGCTCTTCCCGATTCGTACTTAGCTCTAAACATATCTGTTAAATGAATGGGAGAATCTAATAAAATGAGTCACATCACTGAAAGTTCTTGGTGGCTGCAAGAGCCAAGACCTAATGAGAGAGAGTCTAACAATTGACAGGGATGTTTAGCCCTGGCCAGTTATATTGTCCTTACACACACGTGATTATAGGGACATAAGACTAGAGAAATAGTTCATGGGCTCAGATCATAAATCCCAAAAGTGAAAGAGAGAACTTAGAATTTTTATGGCCACAGGAGTAAGTGATTTATGGAAATCAAGTCTTTGAAGACTATCTTGAAAATTAATTGCTAATCTGATCCATTTAAGAAAAAGCAAATATATAAAATTTAAGATGTAATGTGCCTCCTATGGGTGATCAAAAATTCCCTGATTTAGAATTTGCTCTTCCATTATATACTCTGAATCAGAAATTTTGGTTTTGTATAGGCAAAGACAGCAAAGAATGTTCTGTTGACAGAATCCCAGTTCTTTCCTCTTTAGAATATGTATTATTCTCACTGGGTTGAATCAATTCCTCATCTTGGCTTTGTAATTTCAAACTACATGGAATATATATGTAATCTGAATCCAGTTTGGGGGTTAGGGATGGTTGCTGAGGTCTTGTGGGGTGTTGTAAAGTTTACAGAGCACCAAGATAGCATTTCTTTTGTGTTCAGAGAAGATTTGATTTCAGAGGTATCTGCTGGCAGGAGGGTTCTGAGGGAAAATAAGTCTTACTTTAGTGATGCAAGAGAATCAGTGTTGGATTAAAAATTAGTTTTAGTTCTTTATAAAGGAGTGAGAAGCCTGAGAGTCTGTATCATATAGAATCTGTTTTACTAGAATATGGTCTCCAAATACTACTGATTAATAATGAAGTTTCTTGGACCGGGGTTGTGGCTCAGGGGTAGAGTGCTTGCCTAGCATGCATGGGGCACTGGTTTTGATCCCTAGGACCACATGAAAATATAAACAAATAAAATAAAGGTATTGTGTCCATCTACAACTAAAAAAAAATATTTAAAAAAATGAAGTTTCTTATTTGATCAAATGAAGAAATGAACTGCTTAAGTTTTATAAAAAGTGCTTAGATATAAAATGGAAAACGATTGTAATGAAAAGAGTGATGGAAAATGATAAAAATTAAGAAATTCCACGCTTTCTTAAAAAGAATATATATTTTTCCTATATGTCCAACAGTTTATTTATTTTTAATGCTTTTATAAGTGCATTACAGTTATATAACAGTTGAGTTTATTTTGACATAATCATATATGACATAAAAATTCACAAATATTTTATTTATTTTTATGTTATTGTGAATGGGATAGTTTTCTTATTTTTTTAATTGGTTGTTCAAAACATTACAAAGCTCTTGACATATCATATTTCATACATTAGATTCGGGATAGTTTTCATTCTCTGAAGAATCACTATTGGAGTATAGGGAAGCTATTGATTATTGAAGGTTGATCTTGTACCTTGCTGAATTTATTTATCAAGTCTAGAAGTTTTTTTGTGGAGTTTTCTGAGTCTTTTAGATACAGGAGCATTTAATCAGCAAAAAAAAAAAAAAGATAATTTGACTTCTTCTTTTCCTATTTGTATTCCTTTAATACTGGATTTTTATCAAAGGTCTTTTCTGTACATTTTGAGATGATTATATGATTCTTTTCCTTAATTGTAATTACGTAGTGAATTATTGATTTGCATATGTTGAACCAACCTTGCATCCCTGGGATGAAACCCACTTTATCATAGTGCATTTAATATATTCTCTTTAAGAAAATTTAGGCAGGTTATATGTGTCGAGAAATTTGCAATGTCTTCTAGATTTTCCAGTTTTTTAGAGTATATCTTCTTGATGTGTTTTTGAATGTGGTTTGCTAATATTCTATTAAGGATTTTGCATCAGTGTTAATCAGGGATATTGGTCTATAGTTTTCTGTCCTTGATGTGTCTTTGTTTGGTTTTGATACCAGGGTTATACTGGCTTCATAGAATGTGTTTGGAAGTGTTTCTTTCATTTCAATTTCATGGAAAAATCTGAGGAACACTAGTGTTAATTCTTCTTTAAAGGTGTGGTAGAACTCAGCTGAGAATCCATACAGTTCTGGGCTTTTTGTTGTTGTTGTTGTTGGAAGCCTTTTAACTGCTGCTTAAATTTCCTTGCTTTATCTTGGTCTGTTTGGATCCACCCACCACCCCACACCCTTAATACCAGGGATGGAACCCAGGGGTGCTTAACCCTTGAGCCATATCCCCACCCTTTTTTTTATTTTTTTATTTTGGTTCTTGCTGAGTTACCTAGGGCCCCACTAATTTACAGAGGCTGGCTTTGAACTCACAATCCTCCTACCTCAGCCTCTTGTTTGATGGGATTACAGGCATGTACCACTGTGCCCAGCCTGTTTAAGTTTTCTATATCTTCATGGTTCAATTTGGGCAGGTCATATGTGCCTAGAAATTTGCAATGTCTTCTAGATTTTCCAGTTTTTTGAAGTATAAAATTTCAGAATAGTTTCTAATGATCTTCTGAATTTCACAAGCATCTGTGGTGACAGCTCCTTTTTGGTCTCCAATGTTGCTTATTTGGGTCTTCGCTCTCTTCTGTTTAGTTTGTCTTAGGGTTTATCAGTTGTGTTTATCTTTTCAAAGAATCAAGTCCTAGTTTTTTCTTGAAGAGAATATATTAAATGCAACAGCTTTCCCCCTGTGCCTCAGGTGGTCACTGTCAACATGGTGCAAAAATAACAGCACATGAGGCCTTCAAAACTCTGTGTGTGTCGGACTCTTTGTCCTCAGATGTTTTAGTCCTCAGAGTTCTCGTGTGTGCTTTTATTGATGAGTCCCAGTACATACTTCTGTGAACTTGTCCTGACACTTCTTATTTTCTGCTCCAGCCTGATGTCCATCAGCTTTATTCTGATGTGATATGAAATAGGTAAGTGCAGTTTTTAGAGCTGCTTATAAAATAAGCATTAAGTCTCTGAAATCACATATAATATGTTTAATGCCATCTGAGAGGCATAACTTCAGTAAAGTATATGAACATTTTTTTTAAAAAAAACTTTATGATACTTAGTGAACATTTAGTTTTACTGTTCTTTTATTTCCATTTATTCCCTGGGTCTGAATAATTGCTGTTTTGAACATTTAGAATTTCACCTATATGATGAATGGTGAATGACAATTTTTTAGGTTTATTTTAACAATGGCCATATTTCACTGTAGAAGGCCATTGATCTCAATGCTGGCGAACTCTATCTATAGATTGCCTGACAGGTCCAACTAGTTGGTTACAAGGTTCTTTCATTCATTCTTCCATTGACTTAAAGGCAATATGTAGTTCCAAAAATGAAACAACAATAAAAGCCTCAATAAGTTCTATTATTGAAAACACAATTTTTTAAAAAAAATGATGAATGCTATAACATATATCTGTCTCAATCACACCAAGTGGAAGATTGCAAATGACCTGAAGTGACAAAATGGAACATCTGTCACTTCTATCCAATGCCGCTGGCTCAGTTTCCACCATATACCAATTTTAAAAAATGAAACTGAGCTGCCTGATCACACTGCATCAGACCTTTGTATTTGTTCACATCTCCACCAAGAGAAGTCATGTGAAAATTCCGAAATTGCATTTTCCCTGGGAACCAGTCTCCATTCAGGTGCTAACACCAATGTTCATATAGGATCAAAAGGGTAAAGTAAGACTTTTTATGCTCAAGGGGACTCTATTATAAAAATATAACAGAAACATTCTCATCCAGAAAGCTGAATAGCAAACTAGAAATAAAAAAAAAAAATCCAAGAAAGCTCAGATTTAAGTCCCTTGAAACAGTCTGGTATGGCGAACTGAGTCCTGGACTTGATGTTTGGAGGCCCAGGCCAGTGGAGACCCACAAAGTCTTGAAGGTGCAACTTCCTAGCCCTGGAACAAAACAAAACAAAACAAATTCCCTCTTTCTCTCAGTCTCTTTCTCTCTCTAAAAATGTGAGTTTGAATGAGATGCTCTAAAGTCTAGCCCTGGAGCTGGTTGTGTCTCCTCAGCACAGAGGGTTAGAATGAAGTCCTGCTTACCGAGGCTGATTCAGACCCAGAGCATAGGAGGAGAGCTAACAGGACCTCCCTCACTCTTTCTCAGGCTCAAGGATACTTCTCCCTTTTTCAGTGCTGCTCCCAATTGTTGTCACTTCTCAAAGCAAAGAATTAACAAGAAGCACCTTAAGTTCTTTTTTTCTTCCTTATAAATAATGTGCTGGAGGATCCTTAGTTCAGGACAGAGGCCTGCTATCATCTGACTCTCTGCCTCTTGAGACTGACTGGTGTGCTGTCTCCAAAAAATACATCCTTTCCCTGTTCCCTGGACAATATACTCTGAACCCACTACTCTTTTTTTTGCGGGGGGGCGGGGGGGCGGCGTGGTGGGTGATACTGAACTCCACGGCACTCAACCACTGAGCCACATCCCCAGCCCTATTTTGTATTTTATTTACAGACAGGGTCTCTCTGAGTTGCTTAGTGCCTCGCTTTTTGCTGAGGCTCGCTTTGAACTCATGATCCTCCTGCCTCGGCCTCCCTAGTCACTGGGATTGCAGGCGTGCGCCACGATGCCTGGCACCCACTATTCTTGAACCCATAGGTCAAGAAAGCCACAATTAGGAAGAGATTTAAAAAAATTAAAAATAGTTATAGTCTGGCCCATTCATATCATCAATCCCCTTTTCACATATTAATAATGCCAAACAAGAAAATATGAGAACAGATAAGATTTGATTCACAATGAAGTAAAAAAGCATGAACTAGCTAACTTATGGAGAAAATGATAAGATCTATAAGAAAAACACCTGAAGAACACTACTGATTGAATAAATGAAAATGAAGAGATGTACCTATTTTTGGTTGAAAAAACCCTCTACTTTAGAAACAATTATCCCTAATCTGTAGTACTGATTAATCATCAATTAAAATCACAACAAGACTTGGGGAAATTAAAAAAATATATATTTAAAAATTTAATTCAGATGAATAAAGCTATGATAGCTAGAAAATTAGGAGTGCCTTATCAAACCAGTTATTAAAATATTTTAGAGAGTAACAGAACCTAAGTCAATGTGGTATTTACCGATGGGAAAAACCATCCAGTTGATTAGTGGACCAATACAGAAGCAGTCCTAACCTTGTGGGGAATTTGACATGTGATACAAGCTGGGGGAAGTACTTAATAAACGGTACTGGGAGACAGGGAGACTGTGCTGCGTTTTGTAGTCAAAATTTTGAGACAGACCAAGTATTTAAATGTTGGAACAACAGCAATATATGAATAAATCATAAAACTACTTATAAGTAATTTGGCCTCAAGGATGGCGTGGGTTTACAATGAAAGTCAGAGAACATAAATGAAAAATATTGATTAGATGTAATGATATCAAAACATTGCCAAAGGAAGACCTTATCTTTGAAAAATACGTAAATGGATTAAGTAATAGGCTGTCTGGGATTGGCTTCAAAAGAATTCAGGATTAGAAGAAAGGAGATTCAAAACCAAATCAAGATTGTCCACAAACGGAAACCGTTCAAGCCGGGCTGTCATGGGGGTCCATTATGAGGCTCTTTTCTTGTGTATGTTTGAAATTTTCAAAATTAAAGAAAGTCTTTTGTGTGGCTAAGAAACAATCTTAAAAGGTTGAAACTCCATGCTAGAAAAAGTATTTATAGCACCCATAGTAGCAGAAGGGATAATATTTCTAAGTACAAATGCATAATAACCAATTGAGTGAAAAAAAAACACTTTATACAATTAAAAAAAAAGTTCTGGCTAAGGACATGAGCAACCAACTAGCAAATGCAAAAATATTAATAACCAATATATACATAAAAGATTTCAACTTCACCAACACAAAACTCCATAAGGAATTTAACACGTCAGGTTGGCAAAGATTGAACAGGTTTAGAAAAACAAAAAAGCCCCGAAAATAATGAGAGTGCAGATAAATGAGGTATTTCCTATATGGTTGCTGGAGCTCTAAATTGACCGAAACTCAATGTTTGCAAATCTAGAGTGTAAAAATATACACAGACATGCATCTCTTACCTAAGGAAATGTATTTGAAGAAAGTGTTGGTGCACCAATGGTTAACAAATAGGTAAACATTAGGATATCTGTTGAAATGTTCTTGCTAATATAGAAAAGTTAGAAGATGAGGACCATCAGTAGGAAACTGGATAAATTCACAACTGTATGGACATGGGATGGAATAGTCGACAGGAAAGAGATGATTATGTAAATCCAGAGATGGGCAAGGAGAGAAGTCCAGGTCCTGTACTTGAGGGAAAAGGCAATATTTGAATATCTGTATTTTCCAAGTGACAGAAAAGAATAAACCTGGAATTCACATGTGCAGGCATAGAGGGCTGTCCGGAAGAGGGTCCGTCAAGTTATCCAGCATGACAACTTCTTATTGGCAGGATTTCTGGTCATTTTCATGTCCTTTTGTGTTTCTATGTACTGTATAAGTTGGTAACAACTGAGAAGTGTAATTTGTTAAGAGCCAATTTGTTAAAAATAATTGATTTCATGTGTCTGCCTACTCCAGGAGGTATTGAGGTGCTGAGGGGTGGAGAGTATATAATTCATTCATCTTTGTTTTTCTAATATCTGCTGGCACCTAGCTGGTGCTCAAGTGAATATCGTAGGATTAGACTGAATTTTATCTACAGTCTTTCCTCGACCTCCACTCAGGCAGGGGTATGTTGGCATGATATGTGATCTGTTTATTTTAGCATTTTTAAAGAAGCAGAATGTTAGAGCTGAATGGGACTTCTTTCCCTTTATTTTATTTATTTATTTATTTTTATTAGTTGCTAAAGACAATACAATGATCTTGACATATCATACATTTGATTCAAATTGGGTATGAATTCTCATTTTTCCATGTGTACAGATTGCAGGATCACATTGGTTAGACATCCATGTGTGTACATACAGCAATCCTGGTGTCAGTTGTAGTCTTCTGCCCTCCCTATCCCACCCCCTCCCCTCCCCTCCCATCACCTCTCTCTACCTTTCTTTGTGGGTGGGGAAAATATAGTTTGGAAAGGTGAAATGACTTAGGATCACATGGCTAGTGATATTCTGAAGGTGAACTCCATAAGAGCAGATGTTTTGAACTGCTTTGTTTACTTATATATGCCCAGCATATATAAGGATCTGGAACATTGTAGATGCTCAATAAATACTTATGAGTGGATAAATTAATTCATCTTTCCACCACTCTAGGTCAGAGAGTTTGTGTGTATTTTTCCCTGTTAGAATTATTTTTATTGTGTAAAATAGGTTCTCAAAGTAGATTGTATATAAATCTTTCCTTTTCTCATTGACTCTCCTTTTGGGAGATTTATATAAGACTGTCAGGCTCATTATCATTATTCTTGGCAATAGAAATAATTTTAAGGGTGGCTTTGTTTCCTTCATCATGATAATTCATGGAAACAGCTCGGAATGGCTCAGACCTGATGCTTCTTGGGGCAAACTTGGTAACCCTGCACCATGGAGAGTGAAAGCCAGGGTTAGGCAAAGGTACCCTCTCCAGAGCTGAAGGAAGACCTAGATGCAAGACTGGTTTTAGGAGGTCAATGAGGAGAGTCAGAGAGGGCAGCACATCCCAGGGCTATTTCTGAAAGCATCTCATCAGGGTATCCAGGACCCAGGAATCCAAGTGACCACTATTTAACAGGGAGTTTGAGGAGCATTGGGAGTTCTCCTCAATGTTTGGGGAAAACTGGGTGGAATACGGTCTGGTGAAAACGGCCAAGAAAAGTCATGTAGAGCCCCAGTGTCTCCCCAGAAGGAGTGAGACCTAGATAATTCTATTAGGTCAGGCCAGGGAAAGAAGACACAACCCTAAGGGCAGGGTGAACAAGACCAATGGATACTGACAGACCGTGGAGCTATATAGGTGCCTGGAATGAGGGATTTGGAACTTGGTTATAATTTCACCAAAACCCCAAATCTACCTGTCCATGTTGGAAGCATGGCATAATTCCAAGCCCTGGTGCCTTGGAATAAAGTGGGAAGGTTGATAGGGAAGATTAGCTGATACACTGACTCACCTCGTTGGCACTACCTTTAGAACTGGGGTGGGAGCAGCTCGGCAGGAAGAGCACCCTGGGGAGGTAGTGAGGCGGCGAGGACCCCTGGCTGACGTCATCAGTCATCCATCATTTAAATGGAGGATGTAGTTATTGTTTACTTCTAATTAACCCTCATATCATCTTTTGGGCAAGAAAAATATTCATTGGAAGACAGTCAAGGGAAAATATTGTGACGCACGTCAAGTAGGACTGATAATTTCCGTGTGATCTAAACATAGCCTCAAAACCTTATCCCTTCGTCTCAGTGTTCTGTATTTCTTTCAAAGTAAGGCTGCCATTTCTTAAGTGTGTGTGACGGAGCCATCGTCTAATCCAAGCATCATGGACAATAAAATAAAGCCATCAACGAGGTGTGTGGACGGGAGGAGACTGGAACTACTGCTTCATTTTACGACAGACTTTAAATCAAGTCTTGACTTCGCTTTGTTTGCAGGACTCCTTCCTTCTCTGGAAGTGGGCTCGGCTGGGTCTCTGTGACTTCTCTGCTTTGGAGGCAGCTGGCTCCTGAAACTCAGTTCCCTAGGATTTCACAGAACTCCCAGTAATGACTTTAAGTGAATACTGCCCACACTGTGTCATTGAAATTGGGCACTGTCAGTGAAGCAGATGAGTCAATTCTAAGGATTCTCCAGGGGAGCGGCTCAGAGCCTCTCTCACTGTCCATGGCACATCCTGTTCACAGCTTCAGCCCCTGGAAAGGCTTTGATTCAGCGGCAAGTTCGGGCTTTCAAATACTGCAATGGGCCTTTGTTGGCGACCGTTCTGCCTGCGCGCACAGAGGGCTCATTCTTCCACCCAGGGGCAGACGGCTGCTGATGGGCCAAACCAGTTAACACTGATGTTGCTCGTGGGGGGCAGAAGCAAGCGAGCAAGTTCGGATCAGTGTGGACCATAAAGGGACCATTTATCTCCTCCCGGCTCAGTCTCCTTGTCCCTGTGCATGCCACCTTCCATGAGCCTCGCGTTCCCTGGCCTGTGAGCAGCAGCTCTTACACACTGAAATGCCTCTGACACTCCTCTAAAATAAATTCCTGAACACACAACAGAAGGTTATGCCCCAGTGTCCCTGGGGGGAAATGCTTTGCAGAGAAAGTAATGTCATCACCCCCCCCCCACACACACACACACCCTCCTTCCCTTTGATCTTGCAGTATTTACCTGTGGCTTATTGATACCAAGGCAAACTAGGTATGGAACATTCGGCTTTGAAATAGGTCTGGTTCCCCAATAGGCAACTCTTTGAAGTCAGATCCATTCTGTATTGTTTATTGCCCTTTCAAACATACCCACATGTATTTCTAAGGCCAAGGCTCCTCTTGGCTCTTTGGAAAGGAGAGCTGGCTTTTGTTGCCATATTGACCATCCTTTGATACTTTTTAAAATGAGAGAAATAATATCTCTGGAGTCCATTTTGTCCCACTTACAAATTATTTTTAACAATATATGTTAAGGGCAATTTTACATTCTCCCTGTCCCATTACTATCTTCCAAAAACACAATTATATGTCAATTGAGTGACTCAGAACTTCTTCTGCCCGGGTAATAAATCATAAGAGTAATGGGTAAAAAGAATTTGTCATTGTTCAGTGTGTATACAGAGTTATGTGGCATATAACCTCAAATTTCTTTCAGATCATATATAAATACATAATAAAATAATAATACTCATTAGTCAACACCAAATATAAGTTCCAGATGTCTGAACATCAAAGTGTTTATAGGCCTATAGGAACCGCCTTGAGACAGGAACTGTTCCTCAGAAACAGGCCTGGAAGGAGGCGAGCTACAGAGCCCTCCCGAATTCTCTGAAACAAAAGCTATTCTTGTTTATACATAAATTATGAATGACTTTTTAAGGGCTGACTCATTGGCCAGAGCATGTGCCTACAAATCCGGTTTCACAAGAGACTGGGGGCTGACTGGACCAACAGGAATTCTACAAGAGATCATTTTTTCCCAGCTCGCCTCTAAAGCAAGTCGACTTGTCTGCAGTCTCAGCCGCTGCTCTTGTTAAGGCACAGCAGAGCCTGTTGCTTTGGCTGGGAGCCCTGCCGAAGCCCGGTGCCACTTGAATGGCCCAGTGGAGGCCGCCTGCTTCAGACACAGGGTGGGCCGGCCCTCTTGAGCTAGCCCGTGCAAGAAGGGACGTGACAGTCCCCTTCGGTGGTGGGATTTGAGTGTCTGGTTGAAGGTGAGACCCCGGCCTGAAGCCCCTCTCTTGAAGTCCTTGCAATTCCCAAATCTTTTCCCTGGGTATTTGCTGGCCTTGGATCCGCAGCAAGTGTAGAACAGCCCTGGAGGCTCTTAGTCAACTGTGTCATTTAGTCACTGCCTGACCTTAAGAAAATGAGCTGACTTTTCTCTTAAATTTCTCATCCATAAAATGAAGAGTCATACAGAATAACCTTTCAGGTCCTCTCTAACTCGGATGAGCTGTGATTCAGTTTCCCTGTACACAAAAGGACATAAATAAATGTCTTTCTTAGTTCATCAACACTCTGTATTAGACCCCAATGACCAATATTGTTAATGAGTGGCTTAATTAATCATGACTCAATATAAAATTTCACCACTAATGTCAACCTCCCAGACTCCAAGTGTTTCTCTCTTGCAAGGAGGAGCCGGGGCAGGATGCAATGGTTATTTTCTGAGCATTGAATAGGACAAGGTAATGCCTGGACTACTTGTCAGCAACACGAAATAGAACTCCTATTATCCTTTTCTGCCTCAAGCCATCCTGTTGCACTTTTTCAAAGAATGAAAGCACTTTTTCAAATGCAGTAATTCAAACCTTCCAAAGATGGATCATCTATAACTATCAAGAATTGTGGCTAGGCGCGGTGGCTCACGCCTGAAATCCCAGTGACTTGGGAGGTTGAGGCAGGAGAATCGTGAGTTCAAAGCCACCCTCAGCAACCGCGAGCTGCTGAGCAACTCAGTGAGACCCCGTCTCTAAATAAAATATAAAATAGGGTTGGGGATGTGGCTTAGTGGTTGAGTGGCCCTGAGTTCAATCCTCAGTACCCTTCCCCCCAAAAGAATTGTGAACATGAGTTATCCATCCTGATTTTTCTGCCCCCTTGGTGATTTCTCCAACCATGGGAGAAATGTCCCACTGTTTCATTCTTGGAGTGCTAAACAGGGAATGGGTATTTGAGTCTGAGTGCCATCCAGCCTCTTGGGGAAACTTGTTCTATGTGGAGGTGACCACACCTCTTTTTTCCTTTATTTCAGATGGAATTTGTTTTTATTGGTTCGCTTGTCCACATCAAGGATTCTGACTTTCCTTTGATAAATTTTAACTGATACAAAGAGGTAACAGTATTTGCTTATCAGTTTTAATTAATAAATAAGCAACTGCAAATATCCACAGCCAACATGGAATAGAGATTATTTAAAACTTGAAGCTCCAATGTTGCACAATTAACAATAAATCCATTATTACTTGATATATTTTCTCAAACAAAAACCACATGTGACTGGGAATTTAAAAACTGAACAGACATTGGCAAATGTTTTCCAAATATAATACACTATCCTGACAGCTAATGCATCAGCGATGTTTACTCCAGCAAATGTTTCCAATTTGGAGGGAGGAAAAAAAAATGAGTGTCTAATAATAATCTCTTAGATTTGAACACACGCATGGCGCATGGCGCTTTACAGTTGACAAAGCACTTTCAATATACACTTCTACTCAACCGATCCTGGAAGCCGCCCTGGGAGGTAGACAGAACACGTATTATGTTTTCATTCAACAACTTGGACTTCCCCCATCTTGTGGAGCTTCTCCGAGTCTCTGTGATTTCACACGTGTTCTCCTGGAGCCCTGGAATGCCCTCTGCTCTCTCCCCGGCTCCATTTCTCATCTAGCTAATTCCAATCAACTCTAAGACCCGAGGCAACTGCTGCCTCCTTTCAAACCGTCTGGAAGCCTGCAGCCGGATTTAGATGCCTCCCTTCTGTGCCTTGCCAATACCCCAGGAAGTAGGGTGCTGTCACGCTTTACTGTCTGCTTCTCTGCCTTCCGAGGCTGGGCACCAACTTTATTAATTGGCTTCTTCTTATTCACATGACGTCTGTGATATCTGCCATGGTCCCTGTCGTAGAGTCAAGAGAGACTCTGTGTCTGTTGAAAGGGTGAATGCACTCCGCTCATGAGGAGAAAGGGGATGCTGACAGATACAGGGGTCTTGTTCAACGTCACTCAACTACTGAGGGACAGGGGTTGAACTTCCATGATTGGTCTCCCAGTCCAGTAGTTTTCCATTAATGTAGTACCATGTTTGATCAAATTAAACCATCATGGGTAGAACATAGCGGTCTCCTGGGGCATTCTCCTTAGATGTACAAGGAGCCATTGGTGAACAATGTGCTGGCTTCTTATTTCTTTATTCATTTATTTTTTAACTAAGTATTTACTCTCTATTTTCTTCCACCTTCAGGAAGCTTAAAATAAAATTTCCTTAAAACAAAGATAAAAGATTTTAAAAAATCATGGAAAATAAGGAAGACAAGAGAGAAAACAATGAATCAGAAATTCTAGACCAGGAAGAATGACAGTAATTGAGTTTCAAACTTGCCCTAGAAATTCCTGGAATCCAAGTGGAAAAGGAAACACAGTGTGCTCTTATTATTATGGAGAGAGAGAGAGAGAGAGAGAGAGAGAGAGAGAGAGAGAGAGAGAGAATGTGAGCTCCAGTGAGCCAGGCAAGAGAGCGCAATGTTGCCCCCCAGCATGAAAATATAAGAAGAACTTATTGTATGGATATTCATTCGAATCCATGAAAAATATAATGAAAGATAACTTCACCTTCAGCTCACAAAACAGGAATTCCTTCATTAAACTTTTATCTCTTCTATGTCACACATTTTTAGGAATTGGGACAAAGATTCAAAGATGACTAAAATAAAACTCTGCCTTCCAAGGACTTCAGTCTTCTAACAGCAAAAAACTAACACACAACTAATGAGACCTATAGGGGCAGAAGCCTTCTGAACAGATATTTCTTCCAGCAACATTAATAATATGGAGAACATAATGTTAGCATTCCCATGAAGACATCTGTCTGAAGAAATTTAATGAAAGCTAGATAGATATAAATATGTTGATATGTTGCATCTTGCTATTAGTGTTTCTACTTTGGACTTTTTAAAAAATTACGAATTGACAAAAAATTTTTTAAAAAAACGCACATATTGATGTTCAGTTATAAAAGAATTATTATTTATTTTTGTTTGCATTTCTTTACAATACAAAATTAATGTATTAAAATAAATACATTAAGTTAATGTATTTAATTCTTCCATTTAAGGTCTGCGTGCATTTTACAATTGCTGTTCAAAATAACAAAGTATGTGCTTCCCTGCGCGGAGACATCTTTTTTCAGCTGGAGACCCCCACAAGGAAGCAAACCCAATAATAAATTGTCTGGCCTCAGAAAACGTGGCTGGAGTGAAAAGTCCACATTTTGTTCCTGTAATTTGTAACGCACTCAGAAAATCCCCAAGTTGGCTCCGACCCAGCTGACGACCCCTGCAGCACTGGACTCATAATAGGAAGCCTATTTATCTTTTATTACTGGTAGCTGGAAAAGCCTAGCAACTATTTTCCATTGACATTCCCTCCAGGATGGAGAGCTGTTTTTCCTAGATTCTCGTGTATTTTTAGGCGGTCATCTTGGGGAGTCTGGCGTTGTATCAAAAGTGTTTTTAATTGATACTGAGTTCCTCCCTCAGGCTATTGGTAGAAAAATACATCCTCTGTATGTCCAAGTCTATTTTGGGGGCACACGGCTGGGTTCCAGTTCTCCATCTCTTTGCCAAGCAACCCCTCTTGCATCTTCCCATCCCCGCAGTGTGCCTGGCAAAAGGAAGGAAGGCAAGTCTCAGAGCCGGGATCACGCTTCTAAACGGCTGGCTCAGAGTGGCAGGAGTTAACTGGGGGCCACCTACCCACTCCATTGTCCTGGCTTCCTCTCGTTGCTGTGACCGAAGGACCCAACCAGCCTAACTGCAGAGGAGGAAAAGCATATTTGAGAGCTCAAGGTTTCAGAGGTCAACAGAGGGCTCCATTCCACTGGGCTCCAGGTGAGGCAGGACATCATGGCTGGAGGGTGTGGCAGAGGGAAGCAGCTCACATCATGGTGACCAAGAAGCAGACAGACTCCAGTCGCTATATACCCCAAAGCCATGCCCCAGTTTTCCTCCAGCCACACCCGGTCACTTCAGTTAATCCCACCAGGGATTAACTCACTGGTTGGGCTAAGGCTAAAACCCAGTCATTTCTCCTCCAAATCTTCTTACGTTGTCTCATATGTGAGCTTTTGGGGGACACCACATCTAAACCATAACACTCAATTTTTTTTCAAATTTATGAAAACAATGTTCATGGAGAAGCAAGAACATTGATTATCTGGCAAAAATAAAGATTGGTGGTCTCCACCTTGAGGGTTGCCGTTGGGTAGAGTTTGGGGATGTGTTTACTTAAACCTGACTCTGCCCTGAGTTCTTCATTTGCATGATCTGACTTTTCTTAGAGGCAGACCTTGCCCATGCTTAGCTTTGAGTTCAAAAACACTTTGTAAGTTTTGTGGCACATGCTGGGCGTTTGCTCCTATTGCTTCATGCTTCGTGCTATGAAGCAAAGCATGCTGAGTTATCAAGGAGAGTCCATCTTGATATTTCGTCATTTTTGGAACAGCCTTTAGCAATCTGGAAAGCACTGAGCAAGGACTCTCTGCTTTCACTTGTCTCTTACATGAGCAAAATGGGAAGTGACAGGGACCAGTAGGCTGTAGGTCACAAGTGTTATGGAAGACATGTTAACATGTGATCTCATTTACAACTCTGCAGGGAAGGAAAGAAGATTCCTGTTGTCTAGTGACAGATGTCAGAGGTCACCCAGCCTGTAAAGGTCACACAGTTGGTAATGGCTAAGCAAGGCATGGTCAGAAGCAAACAGGACTGTAAAGCCTGTGTTCTGACCCGTTTACTAGGTGGCCCATGGATTCCCCATGTGTCCAGGGACCAGGGCCTTCCATGATACATCTTTAGGGGAGTAAGGGATATTGACATGTTCTCTTAGCAGTTTTCCTTAAAGGGTTCTTTTCAGGGTAGGGTTATCTGTAGAGCAGAGCTTTAGGTTAGATTCCAGCATGCATCTTTGGAGGAAAACACTGATTCACCCAGTTACATTATTCAGAGGAAATTAAGAATGAGAGACATCAATAGGCAGTGGAATTCCTTTTTAATGAAGCCAGAGATGCCACAGAAAAAGCAGTTGGGGACATTTCATAATGCTTTATTCACAGTGTGCTTATCTGATTCTCGAGTTCTCTTGTCCTAGTTGAGAGGACAGGATGAGGGGTGCTACACCCACATAGTTTCGCTTGAAAAAGGGACATATGCTAAAGTCAAACCTGAGGTACTTGCTGACACAGTTTGTTGGGGCTCCTTCTCCTCAGTTGAGGGCATCACAGTTCAACATAGAGTTTAGAAGCCTAGATCTGGGCTTCTGCGAGTTTAACGGCTGCATTTTGTAGAGAGTCATTTTATTAAAAGGATTTCACTCTAAATATTGCTTTTAGCAATATGATCTTTTTCTTTCATTGATAATAAAATAATTCTGAACCTGGTCTTAAGCCAAAGTTCTAGAGTATTCTGCATGATTAGTCAGCCTGCATATGTTCTAGGGTTATGTTCACATTATGAAAGGAACCTCTGCTTTGGTGTGGCCTCTGACCATTAGAATGGACCCTGGGCTTTGGGCATGTGTTCCTTGAGAGTCACCCATTGTGACTCTGGGTACTGGAGCTCTTGTGACGAGTCTGCTCTTTGTCAATCTCTGTCCAACCTCTGCTGCTGACTGCAGAGCACATGTCCTTGACAGGCCACATTCAGGAGGGGGTGCTCTTTGGCTCTCCATCAATGTGCTCCTGATCCACGACCTGCCTGGCTTCCTACCCCCACAACCATGTCTGGGCTACCATCCAGGGGCTTCCTGGTCACCTCTTGAGCTTCAAGCTTGTCTCAACTACTGGGACCAAAAGAAGAGGGAAAGATGAGTTTCAAGAAATTGAAGCTCAACATTCCAGAGCTCCCTCTCTGCTCTCCCTTTTGAGAGAGTTGATTCAGGCACTAGGCTTCCTTGATTCAGTGGCTATCCTTGTGAGAATCCTCGAAGCTGGAGTGTGACCACTGTTCTGGCCCGTCTTCCTAGTGCAGTGCTCCCTGCCTGCACCCTAACATTGCCGTCTTCTAGTCCGTCTGCCTCCTGGGTCCCCGTGGACTTCTCCCAGCGTCCATTCCCCTGGCTTGAAATTGGTCCCCACATCCTCCAAAGTCCAGGGTAAGGACTCCAAGCTCTCAGCATGGGCCCCCTCCAGAAAGGATTTCAAAGCCCTGCCTTCATATCAAATGTGGGAAATAAAAGTCTGTTCCTTTTATAGAGTAAATTGGATTTGGCTGTACAGGCATCTGTTGTCTGAGGATGTCATGAAAGAAGAACGTGGCATGTGTCTATGAGAGAGGAACAGACGGCGTCTTCCAAGATGGGAATCTATGAATTCAGTGGAGACACTAAGACAAATGATAAGACCTTCTCCTGGTGTGTCTGATTCCAGAAAGACTGTGTTCCTCTGGAGTAGCGCAGCCATTTATTCCATTTCTGTAGTGTTCATGTTTGCCTTTTAAAAAATTCCTATTTATGGAAATTTCAGCCCTGCAAAACCATAAGCAGATAAATAAAATAGATTCCCCGACACCAAAGTTCAATCTGTTTAAACCACTGATCTCCCCTCTACCATTAAAATAATTTTTTTAAAAAAATTCCCAGTTTGTGGCTTCACTTTGGTCACTTCTATTGCTTCTAAACTCGGTTGTGCTATTTTGAAAAATAAAAAAAAGCATTTTACCCAGACCTATTTTCCTTGTCAACTGCCTTTGCCACAAAGGACTAAATGTGTCTCTGTAATTATAAATAGAGCACAGTTACAGAGAAGTTTTACTGGCTACCTTAAAAGAAACATGGTTATTTTAATGAGTAGAATAATTTAACATTTTTTGGTTGCCTTTATTTTTACTCCTTTTTCAAATTAAAAAAAAAATCCTTCATTAAAAGAAATGCACACCATTTTTAGGACATCAAAACATCACAACTCTTTAAAATACAGTGACTAAAGAGAAAGTCACACTCAGTTCAAAGTGGGCTTTGTGTTTGATGAAGCAGGAAGAACACTGGATTAGAAATTAGGCAATGTAAGGATTAGTCCTTGGTTACTACTTATTAAATTAAGACTTAAATTCTCTGTGCTTTAACTTTTCATTTGCAAAATGCGGATAATAATTCTTCCACCCCATAAGCTTGTAAAAAGGCTCGAGGGAAATAATCTTTAAGAAATTGTACCAAGGAGCACAAAAGGTCATTTTAGAATATTGCCAGCACAACTTAGTAGACAAGGTGTGGGTTTTCAGTCAGCCCGTACAGTAATTGCTATTTCTGTTAAATAATAAAGCTGCATGGCTTGCCCAAGTTAACTAACCTCTCTGAGCCTTGAATTTCTCATCTGTAAATATACAACCTTTCTGGGTGAGAACCTAAAACAAATATACAACTTCTCTGGAAAGAGAACCTAAAAACAAGTAGTGGTAGCTCTCATTACTTTTCTACATGGAACGGAGAATTCATGTCCGTATATCCAGGCTAAAAATACACTCTTCCCTAGACCAAGCAACTCTTGGAACATTTGACTCAATAACTTTTCTCCTTTATTTTATTTTATTTTATGAAAAATTGATACTGTGGGCAAACTGGTGACTCCCCGGGTCATGAAGTTCAGAAATAAATGTACTCCACCATGAGCTCCCCAGCTTGTCTCCACAGGCAGCTCAGAGGTTCAGTCTGCAAGTGAGCTGAGTGTGTCTTGGCTACAGGAGCATCCCCATCTCTTAGGGACAGGGGGGCCCAGGCCTGGTGACTCTCAGTGAGCTGCGTCTAAGGATTGTCTTTACTTTGCTCCACCAGGCCAGTGTCACTGGCAGCTCAGCGGGGTGCAGCCATAACTCAGTGGGGTGCAAGTTTAAGTAAGACAGGGAGGAGGGTGAATGGGTCCCAAGGTTGGGGGTGGGGGCAGAGTGTGGCAGACAGCAGAGTGTGTGCCTGTCAGGAATGACCATGGGAAGCCCAGCCGGTGGGTGCCAGGCAGGATTGCAGGCTCAATACCTCTGTACCTTGTTTGTGTGGCCCAAGAAATGTCACAAAGTTGAATTTTCATATGATGTTTTCCAATTTTAAAAATTGGCCACTAATGGAAACTCCTGTCCTACTCTGCAGAGAGTAGAGGTGGCCCATGGCCCACCTGTGTATGTCCTCTGCTATGCAGCTACGGACCCCAGTGACTACTATGGGGCAAGGAGACGTCACCTTTATATGCATGAACTTGGGTCATTTAGAATCATAATCACTTTCAAATGAAAAAAACCACAGTCTCTCTATAGAGGAGATGCTAGCAATGAAAGGATTCAATATCTTTTCTGTTTATGACCATGAAACAATTTAAAAGTTTAACAAAACATAACTCCCCTTGACTATTATCTCTTGATAAAAAATTACAGGTTTTTTTTTTTTTTTTTTTTTTAGCTATCTTCCTTTAGGATCAGGAGACTTGAAAATAGGACAGGTAACCCATCTATGCACGCAGACACCCAATACCAGTCAGTTTGTGGAATGGAATGGAAAGGTCTTATCCAGATGTGATTTCCATCTGCATCAAGTCGTTCTGACTTGAAAACCATCTATGGCCAACAAGCTTCAGACCGGCTGGAGTGGAGCCCTTGGGGTATGTGTGCAGAGAAGCAGTGTTTTGGGCCCTCCACCCCCAATGTCTTAGATTAGATAGAAAAGGAGACTGCTCATTCCTGTATGTAAAGAGGAGAAGAGAGAAGTTCATCTGATTGCCAGCAAATTCCTTGTTTGGAATCTCACTGCCGGAAAGAAATTGGACTCTTCAGAAATTATTTACACCAGTAATTTTTAGAACATATTCTGAGGTCTCAAGAGAAACTTGGAGGACCTCCCAGGATGCTGATCTCTTAAATGACGGTGTGGTACTTACAAGCGAATATTGGTGATTTGAAGGAAAGGATTCCATTAATCCAAGAAAGAAAACACCACTGGTATTTTAGTTGAAGAAACAGCCCGTGGTCTAAATTGCTCAATATTACCCACTGAGGAAAGTCAAATGAGGTCACAAAACTGGCTTTCTTGCACTCAGCTTGCACAGTTAGCTACCTTTAGCTAAGAATTCGCACCTGACTTATCTCTTCTTGAAGGTCCTAAGGCGTTTCAATTGCTTTCTGACAGATGAAGTAGCTTGAATTGCTTTGTTTTTTATAAGTTTGGATAATTTTGACATTTTTTGACAAGGACAAAGCAGCCACCAGTTAGCACATCAACCACAGGCTATGTAGACTAGGTTTTCTTTGGCTAGTAGGCCCCTGGCCATAGCAAGTCCCTCTTTGTGGCCTCCCCCCTCGAGGACTGTGATTGGCTGGGAGGTGGGAGGTGGGTAGATTCCAGGGGTGTGTTGGGTGTTTCACAGTTGGCTGTCTGGAGTGGGGGGATAACCCTGATCTGTACTATTTGCCTATTTGCTTTGTAAAAATGAGATACTGCTGAGCAAGAAGTTGGAAAGAGATGCACATATTTGGCTCCAGCACACAATTGCACATTCTCCTCTTTTCAGGAACCCACAGGCCCCAGGTTCACCCCCAGTTCTCCCCTCCACAGTCAGTCTTTTCCTTCTTCCTTATCCTCCCCGCCCCCCGCAACCCCCCCCCCCCCGCAAAAAAAAAGCCAAGCCAATGCTTTGGCATGGTAACCACATCAAGTGGCTGATGAAATTAAAAGCATCCTTATTATCTGGGAATTCAGCAATGTGTTCCAGGTGACACCGTAGGCATTTCCTCCCATTCCATCCTTAAAACCCCACAACTTTCATGGATTTATGTTTTTAACCATTTCTCAGTTTTTTTTTTAAACAAAGTATTCTAAGTTATTTCACTAGATGGTGCTAGATATAGTTTGGAGTTAGGGAAGTGTCAGCTCAGAAACCTGGAGCTCTTGTGAGGAAAGCACTTCTTAGGGCCAGACATTGTCATTGGGTTGAACTGGGACACCCCAATTGACTTTTTTGCTCTTCCTTGTCTAATTATTAATGAAGGCGACTCACCCAGACAGGTTGTCATTTGCCACTTGTGTTGAGCATCACTTCCTCTAGGGATGGAAAGGTCTTTCAGTTTCCTCTGTCCTAGAGGCAAGTTCTGCTGCAGATCACACTCCATTTGGGAAGTGTATGTCCTCTGTCCTGTGGCCATTTAGTAAAGTTGGGTGCTAACTGTCTTTTTTCTGAGAGTCTGACTTCTGAGTTGCAGAATTATATCCCAGATACTTCATGCAGAGATGAACTCTACAGGTCTGATTTAGTTAGAAAACACCTAGGCCCTTCTACCTATTTTATCTTTTATGTCCAGGACCTTGGTATATTTGCTTTTATATTCTCTCCATTTCCCATGTTCAGGAGGCCCATGAGGACAAGGAACCTCTGTAGGATCTGCACGGACCAACATTTCACCTCCTGTGAAATACTCATCAATCGTTTTCACTGCTCACCAGGGTGATACACAGACCTATTGATTGTTTAATTTTTTAATCTATAATTCCCTACTCCTCATAGAATGAAGGAAAAACTATTAAGCATTATTAGTAGCATCTTCCCAAAGACACTGCCTCATGGATTGACTGCTCTGTCATTGTAACTTGTTCTAATCTCTAGCAACAAGTTTTGACTGACAGTCTATTGTGTCTGACATCAGGGTAGCTGTTTGAGGAGTCTTTTAGCAACTGTATTGTATATGTTTTCCCATCAGCTTGTTTTCAAGTTATTTGTCTTTGGATCTATAGTGTGTCTCTTGCATGTAGTTGGATCCTCTTAAAAATTCTGTTCTACCAGTCTCTGCCTTTGGGTTGGAGTGTTTAATTCATTTATGTGAGATGTAATCACTGATAAGGTAGGACTAGCATTTGCTATTTGTTATGTGTTTTCTATATGTCTATTTTTTTTTTTTGGTTCTTGTATTACTCCATTATTGCCTTTTTGGTGTTAAATGGATGTTTTGACTGGGCACGGTGGCGCATGACTGTAATCACAGTGGCTTGGGAGGCTGAGATAAGAGAATCGAGAGTTCAAAGCCAGCCTCAGCAATAGTGAGGTGCTAAGCAACTCAGTGAGACCCTGTCTCTAAATAAAATATAAAATAGGGCTGGGGATGTGGCTCAGGGGTTGAGTGTCCCTGAGATCAATCCCCAGTACCCATCCCCAAAAATAGATGTTTGGTAGTTTACCATTTAAATTTCTCTGTGTATATATGCAAAATTATATATAAAAATTATAAAGTAACTTTAAATTATAAAAATTTATTTTCTTAGCGGTTGTTCTTGGATTGCAATTAACTTTATAATTTAAAACAATCACAGTTTGTATCAATACCAGCATAATTTTCTTACCATGTAAAACCTGCATTCTTACATAAATCTGATTCTCTTCTTCACCTCATTTTTGCTGTTCTTTACACATTGTAAACCCATCTCCATAAATTGTATGCCCATCAACACAAATTTCTAATCATTGTTTTACATAGCTGTCTAAAATTAGATAAAGGAGTTTTATAGAAAAAGAATAAATTTAAGCTATCTTTTATATATATTTGGATAATTATATTTATCAGTGCTTTTTTATTTCTCCATGTAACTTGAACTGTTTATTTATTTATTTATTTATTTATTTAGTCATGAGAGACTTCCTTAAGCATTTCTTGTAAATCAGGTCTGTTAGCAGCAATTTGTCTTACTTGTTGTTTACCAGGGAATTTTAAATTTCTCTTTCATTTTTGAAGGATCACTTGCTGGATATTGAAGTCCTGGTTGACAGAAAGCATTTTGATTCTGTTAATACTTAGAATATTTCATTCCACTTCTTTCTTGTCCCTGTGATTTCTGATAAGAAACCAGCTATTAATTCTATTGATCCCTTGTATGCTTGCAAGACTCAATGTGCGTCAGTTTGAATGTGCTTTGGCTAGATTGGAATATCCTTAAATTTATTCTACTTGGACTTTGTTGAGCTTCTTGGATATGCAGATTTTTTTTTCCTATGAAAATTGGGAAGATTTTTTGGCCATTATTTCTTTTTTTTTTTGAATGTGAGATCTTTTTTTATATATTTTATTTTTTTATTAATTTTTATTGTTGGTTGTTCAAAACATTACATAGTTCTTGATATATCATATTTCACACTTTGATTCAAGTGGGATATGAACTCCCATTTTTACCCCGTATACAGATTGCAGAATCACATCAGTTGCACATCCATTGATTTACATATTGCCATACTGGTGTCTGTTGTATGCGCCTTTATCTCTTTCCTCTTCATTTAAGCCTTCCATAAGCATATGCTTTTTTATGTCTCACAGGATCTAGGAGATCACGGATTTTTTCATTCCTTTTTCTTTCGGTTCCTAAGATCACAAAATCTCAGTTGATTTACCACAAGCTTCCTGATTCCTTCTTCTTCTTGCTCAAATCCATTCTTCATTTCAACTACTTAATTTTCAAACTCCAGAACTTGTATTCGGTTCATTAGAAATGATTTTTATCTCTTCATGGATATTCCATGTTTGGTGAGACATTGTTCTTATAGCTTTCGTTGGTTCTTTGGACATGGTTTCCTACAGTTATTGACTCATGTAATCTCCTTAATGCTAAACTGACTTAAAGTCTTCATCTGAATGTTCAATGTCTGGGCTTCCTTAGGGACAGTTTTCTCTCTCTCTTTTATATATACATACATACATATATGCGTGTGTGTGTGTGTGTTGTGTATATGTGTGTGTGTGTGTGTGTGTGTATATACTTTTTAAACACATTTCTTTTTTTGTCTTAAACTGGATATTTAAAATATTATAAAGTGACTATTCTAGAAATTAAATTCTTCCCCCTTTTCAGAATTTATTGTTGCTACTGCTTGTAGTAGTATTTACTGTTTGTTGTCTACTCTTCCAAAATAATTCTGCTGATTTTGAATGACTTTTCCAAGCTCCTAGACTCTGTAAAGCCTACATTCTTTGTCATGTGTGGCCACTGATATCTCTGCTATATTATTGGTCAGCTAATGACTGAACAGAAATTTCCTTAAGTTTTCACAAGTAATGTCTCTCCGTCTTTCCTCAGGGCCTCTGCTGGCCACATTCAGCCAAGGGGTTTGCAGTTCAGCCTAATCTCCATTTCCTCTCCGGACCTGTGTCAGAACTTTTCAAAGCCCCGTGGGCATATCACTCATTCTTATTTTCCTTTTAAGCTTTCTGAGTTGTCTGTTGTTTGCTCTAGTTTTTATCCATACCTCATATATTTGCAAAATTATTTTTAAAAATGCTTGTATTTTTTAAACAAATATTTCTAGGTACAAAGTTTTTGCAATGGAAGATCCATGTTAGATGGAAATAAAGAAAACCTTGTAAGTTAAGTCTTCCAGGGAATGAACAGACAGGTCAAATAGTGGCAATTTTCTTGGAATAAGGCTCTGGCGGAACTCTAACTGTAATTTTTTCCTTTTCAGTGGCTACCAGGTTGTTGGCTCTCAAGGAAACCATGGAGCTGGAGAAGGAGGGATGGAAATAGGACAAGTTAAAAATGTCACAAAGCTCATTTGTGAGATCAGATGTTTTACTTCAATTAATTTTTCCAGAGTGCTGCAAGTTAATTTCAGAATTCTGAAAAAGTTGATTCAGATGATTTTTTTCCCAGTCTTCTTGCTGCTTTAATGGAGTAGAAAAATTTTGAAGATCTTTACTGCACTGTTTTTGATTGATGTCACTCAATTCCAGACAAACTAATCTGAATCAGAAAAGAATATAAGAATGAAAAAAACAAAAGGAACAGTATCTCAGACCAGAAGAATCTACAGAGACATGATGATTATGTGCAAAATGAAATGCTGTCCTGGGTTGGATGTTGGAACAATAACAACAGTGACAAGAATTGATTAATAGAAAAGCTGATGAAGTCTGAATAAAGTCCATAATTAGGCTATCAGTGTTGATCCAATGTTAACTTCTTAGTCTTAAAAAATGCACCACAGTTATATAAGATGCTAACATGACTAGAAGCTGTGTGGAGAGTATACAAGAAGTCGCTTTTTATAACTTTTCTGGATATCAAAAATGATTTTGAAGTTCAAATTTTATATTTTTAAAATGGAGAAAAATCTGAACAATGACCTCAAAACCTGCAGATAGCAAGCCAACAAATGAAAAGATGTTCTACATTCTATGTCCATTGATAACACAGGATGTGGGACATCTTTTCATTTGTAAATTAGAGCAACCGTGAGATATCACCACACCCCTCACATATCTCACAAACCCATTAAAATGACCCAAATCCAAAACACTGACAACACCACAGACTGGTAGGGATGCGGAACAATAGAAACTCTCGTTTATTAATGGTGGAAATGCAAAATGGTATTGGAAGAAACTCTGGCACTTTTCTACAAAAACCAAACATACCGTTGCCATATGAACCAGCAATCACGTTCCTAGGTACTTATCCAAATGAGTTGAAATTTATGCTCATACAAAAGCCTGCACATGATTTTTAAAATAGCCTTTTTATTCATATTGACAAACCTTAGAAGCCACCAAGATGTCTTTCAATAGGTAAATGTGTAATCTATGATCATACAGACCATAGAACCTTATTCAACAATGAAAAGAAATGAACACTCAATCTGTGAAAAGACATGGAAGAAATTTAAATGTTTGTTGCTAAGTGAAAGAAATCAGTCTGAAAAAAAGACACATAATGTATGATTCCAATTATAGGATATTCTAGAAAAGACAGAGCTATGGAGGTGGTAAAAAGACCAGTGGCAGCCAGGAGCTCAGGATGAGGGATGGCGGAATGAATAGACAGAGGACTGAGATTTTTTAGGACATGAAACTATTCCAAATGATGTTATAATGGTGGATTCATATCATTATGCATTTGTCAAACCCACTGAACTTTCCAACAATAAACCCAGTATTAACTATGGAATTTTGTTTATGGTCCTAGGTCAATATGGTATAAATTGTAACAATATACAAGAGGTTAGGGGAAATGTGGGATGAGAGAGGGATAATATCAGAACTGACTATTCTTTGCTCAATTTTGTATAAAGCTAGAATTCTTTGAAAAGTGAAATCTATTTATTTCCAAAATACAAACTGTGTCTCAGATCCATAAACTAGCCATATTTTGAGTTCCTAACAACAACAACAACAACAACATGTGAGGTAATTTTAGAGACTGAAATGTTTTAGGAAGAAGGAGAAAGAATATTAGCCTTCATTTATTGAGGTCTATGAGGAAACTATTGCTTAGAATTGTTCTTTGCAGTTATGGTTTTGTCTGGACATATGCTATTTGTTTTATTTTTCATTGTTGAACACAAATAATGTGTTTCCCAAAGGACCTTTGAAAGTGGCATCCCTAGGATGCCTGAAGAGTTCCCTAATCTCAGCCCCTCTGAGCATGTTCTCCTTTGCTGTCAGAGAAGGTGAAGTCAAAACCCAACAAAATCTTCCTCTATTTTCAGATACTTAATTTTTTCCTTTCTCTATAGGATAAAATAAAACACTGTAGTCTAATATATAAACTGTCTGTGATCTGGTTCTTATCTTTCATATTATCTTATTTGTGGGATGAAAATAAAAAGATCAGGGAACATTTAATGAACACCTTACTTAGTAAAGGTCACTTTGCAGCATTCTAGAGACCCAACATCCAACAACAGAATCACAAACGTATTTTCTACCATTTTTTAGTACCTAGCACTTTCTAAACTAGCAACATGGATGTACCTAACTCTCTAATCCACCATGTTTTTTCCCACTGCCATACCCTGAGAATGCTAGTCTTGTTGAAAGAAACTGTGGGGGAATGAATGAATGTCTTTCTTTATTTTGTGACAGATTATTGATTTATAGATTCTCTTCCCTTTCCTTTTTCTTCCTTTTTTTTTTTTTTTAAATCTTTTTGGACAGGGGCTTGCTGTGTTGTCAAACCTGGTCTCAAACTCTTGGGTTCAAGTGGTCTTCCTACCTCCGTCCCCAAGTAGCTGGGACTGCAGGTACATGCCACCATGCCTGGCTTTACTGCTTTTTCTAATGCAGGCTAAGTGATGAGGACACTCTTAGAGCTTACGGGGTTCATGTTCCAGCACGGGGAAGAATCACTGAAAAAGAAACTTAAGGTCATAAGTGCTATGAGGAAAATGTGCAAGGAGATATGATAGAGAACAAGTGGCTGAAGACAGAAGGGCTTACCTTAAGGGCAGAGTGTTCAGGAACTGCCTCTTGAAAGCTAGACTGAACCTGGAAAGAAGAGACTGTGGCTGCTGGGAGGGATCTGGGGAAAAGGGGTATGGAATAAGGAATATTAACATGGAAAAATTTGGTATATGCAAAAATCCAAAACTGGAGTGTCGTGGTGATGGGAGGCAGGTAAAGATGAGGCTGGAGAGGTAGTTGGGCCAATATCATGGGGTATCTTGGACATCATGATGAGGACTCTGGGTTTTATTGTCAGTGCAGAGTTTGAAGGATGTTAACAAGGCTGGTGACATGATCTGACTTACAAATTGAAATTCCTATCTGACACTATGTGAGAATTAATTTAGATGGGCAAAGTGGGACCAGTTAGAAGACTACTACAGCTGAGAGATGGTGGTGGCTTGGACAGAGTAGGGGTGGCAGTGGAAGTAGGAAATGTCCACAGTACCTAGTCTCTGATAGCTTTTCCACCCTACTATAAAATGGCCAATTTTATCTTCTAAAGTCAGAGTGAAAGGTTGTTTGGATGAATGAATGGATAGATGGTTGGATGAATGCATGGATGGATGGATGGATGGATGAATGGATGAATGGATGGATGGATGAATGGATGGATGGATGAATGGATGGATGGATGGATGGATAAATATGTGAAAGGTAGGTAGTTAGGTAGATTGATAGGCACGCTCTGTGCTCTGAACACTTCCATTGTTATTCTTTTTTAAAGTAAGATTTTCAAATGGGATGGGGAAATGGTCAGATATATTCTTTGAGCTTCCATCTTCTGGAGTCTTGTATTCCACCATATTGTAGCTATGTTACGAACAGTGATCTGAAGACCTATGTCTGTATTTCTGTGTGGCTCATTTAAGGTTTTGCCTTTAATTGAATCTTACTTTCATAAAGCTTTGAGGACACCCCCTTGATACCTTTTCCTCCCTGTATTCCTTACCTTCCATATCTGTGGGTTCTTCATTCATGGATTCAAATGACCACAGGTATGAAATATTTGGGAAAAAAATTCTAGAAAGTTCCAAAAAGCAAAACTTGACTTTGATGTATGCTGGATCCATGTGATCATAAAGGGAATGTCTTTGTGCACTAGATTGTAAATTGTAGCATCCAGACTTCAAGGCCCATTTAGAAGTGACGTGTAGGAATTGTATGAGATATAGAAAGTAATGTGGGAATGATTTCAAGTAGGTATGATGCTGGGAGCCATCAGCCAAGTAGGTATGACAAATTCCTTGCCAGCTTACTCCCATGCTGTCTAGTGGAAGGACTTCTGAAAGGTGACCTTGCTCAAGGACCAGGGCAGGATCCGTGTTTAGGGTGTTCCCCCTTTAGAATAGGGCAGTTTAGCATAATAGGAGAGTAGGGTGTTTCCCCTTTAGAATAGGGCGGTTTAGTAATAGGAGATTAGGGTGTTCCTCTTTTGGAATAGGGCGTATCCTGCTGCTGAGTTCCTCTTGAGTGCTTAGGGTCAGACAGTATTTTTTGAGAGACAGAAGCCCATGCGGTGTGGATTTAGGCAGGAGTGGATTAGGGCAGAGTGTGGATTTGGAAAGAGAACGTGGATTCCCCCAGAACGTGTTTGTAGACGGCCGGTGTGAGTTCGGGAATAAAGAATTGCTGTTTGAATCTACAAGCTGTGTGGAGACTCGTGATTTGTGCCCAGCCGAGAGACTGCGGCAGTATGAGGTTGTGTTTAGGTTATGTGCAAATGCAGCATCATTGTATATAAGGGACTTGAGCATCTGCAGATCTTGGTAACTTTGGGGTATGTGTCAGGGGAAGGGAGGCTGGAACCAACCCTTCACAGATACTGAGAGAAGACTGCAGTTTGTACTCCATAAATATGAGTGAAATCAAAAAAAGGGGTCCAGTCTCATGACACCCAGTCTCAGATTCACAGTGTGAAAGCTAGCCTCAATTGGTATGCTTGGAAACACACTGATTCCCTCCCTCCCTCCCTTCCTATCGCTTCTTCTTTCTCTCCTTCCCTCCTCTCCTCTTTCCCCCCTTTTTTTCTCTGTCTTTGGCTCTTTTTCCCTGGGATTGACAGTATAACATCCAGATGATATCCCAGTGTTTTGTTAGCTGTTGGTGAGTCAGTAGACCTTTAAGTTTGGGGCCAAGAATATTTTTACAAGAACATATAAATATGTAAGGATCATCAGAGTTACATACTCAGCTCTTCTGCTCTGTGTTAAGGATGTTGTCATGTAGGTACTGTTGGGTGGAAGGGATTCATGAATGAATGGCAGCATTATACTTTTTATTTTCACCAAATGATATTGAAATAGGAAAAACAATGTCAGCCCAGTTTCTCAGAGGAAAATATACCACTTGTACACAGTTTCAAGGTTCTGACATGAGTTTTCAGAGCTAATACATAGAGGATTTTTTTTTAATACACATTGTTTCTACTTTGGAATGGAATCCTTCCAGCTTGAGCGTCAATTTGGTCATAAAGGGGATGTCTTTGTGCACCATTTGTAAATTGTAGCATCCAGACTTCAAGGCCCATTTAGAAGTGAGGATGGAATATTTTTGTATGATGTTGCTGTGTGCAGAATTCTCTCCTCAGAAAAGCTCCTGAGACAGCATTTCTTGATAACTTCCATTTCATACATGGCCTGGCCTCATTTACAGAGGCAGGTCTCCTGGTCTTCCCTGGAAAACGTAATTGGGAAGAAGGTTAGGGAAAGGCTAGGATCTCTAGTTTCCCCTTTAAATCATAGTGCTATTGATCATGGAGCCTGGGAGTGGGGTAAACACCAGGTTGAGGCAACCAGTACCAGACCATGGACCAGGATCTAGGAGAAAGAGTGCCTGGGACGATACCTGCCTCTACCCAGGGTTGAGTGGACACTGGAACTTAGGTAAGACAATATGGGGTTGCCTGTTTTTATTTGTCATGCCATTTACACAAGGAGGCAATATCACTCATTTTTATAATGACAGATTTTTGAGCTATCCTAAATAGGCTGTAAAAATTCTGCTTAAGATAGAAAAGGAAGGTGGAGGGGATGGGATAAGATATACCTAGTATTTTAGGTTTATTTCTTTTTGTGTTTGTTGTTGATGATGATGCTATAACAAAATACCTGATTGGATGCTTTAGGAAAAAAAAAGAGGTTTATTTATCATACTGTTTTGGAGGCTGAAAGTCTAAAACCAGGTGGCCCCATCTGTTGGGTCTCTAGTGAGGGTCCCTGGTTGTGTCACAACTTGACAGAGAAGTAGAAAGTGAGGCAGCTGTGTGCTGGAGGAGCAAGGAAGCAAGAGACTAAGGAGCACCCAGGCTAGCCTCTTTTATAACAATCTGCTGTTATGGGAAGGAGTCCAGTCTCATGACACCCGACCCGTTCCTGGAACACAGTGCATCCTTGAAGTGGAGACCCCCAGGAAATAAATACCTTCTGCTAGCCCCCACCTCCTCAAGGTCTCACTACCTCAGCAACCCCACACCGGGGGACCAAGATTCCAGCACACGAGCCTTGGGGGGACACACCACATTGGTCATAGCACTTTGTGATGGGAAAATGAAATAATCTGTCCCCCTTCATTTATATGGCCACACTCACCTTTATCCAGAGAAAAATCATTATTCATCCCTTCAAAATGGAAATATTTGATGGCTCACTAAAAATTACTTGGTAAACACAAGATAGGCAGGCAAATGTAAAACAAAAACAAATCAAAGGCTAGAAAGGCACTAAACATTCTGTTTCTACTGAGATTTGAAATAGGGAATGGTGGTGATTGACAGGATCTGTGAACCCAGTACTTATGTTCCTGTGTGTTTCATGCTGAAGCCCTGGGCCATGCATGGCACTACCCACAGGATACAGCCCGGGCTGAACACCATCTGGAGGGGTCCCGGATGAAGAGCCCAGGTTAGGGGATGGTCTCCCTCCCTTTCCTGTTTGTCTCCCCAGTGCAATGCCAGGTCTCCCCTGCACGATCATTTGGCAGCACCAGGAGGGAGGCGTGCCAGCCAAGCTCTTTCAGTGTTTATGGTGCCAGCTGCTCCTATGACATCTAGTGAAGTTTCACCAGCTTTTGTTTGGGATTTTCTTAGAGCTCATGTTAATTTCCTTAAGATCGTAAAAGGATGAGGTATTTCCACATCTGCAGCCACCAGTGCTTGCTCAGTGGAAAATGATGGGAAATTGCTTAGTTGCTTCAGTAGGAAGATGAAGAAACAGGTAGGGAGCACTTCACAAAATGTTCTCACACCCAGTGCTTTGACTGGAGTGTCTTGGCAAGCCTGCCAAGGGAATACCACTCGAACTAGCAGTTTACAAGGCCTACATAAGATTCCTGGCCCAGAGCAACTTAACTAGTAATTATCAGAGCCAGAACTCAAACCTAGGCTATTTTTTAAAAAATTAATTAACTTTATTTCTTATAGGAGTTTTAGGTTCACAGCAAAATTGAATGAAAAGTGTAGGGTTCTCAAATTCCCCTTGTCTCCCCAACAGGCCTAGCCTGCTGTCACCAACATCCCACACCACAGTGGGGCACTTGCTGCAGTTGACGAAACTACATGAGCATATTATTTTTACTCCAGCTGCATAGTTTACACTAAGGGTTATTTTTGTGGTGCATGCTCTTTTTTTTTTTTTTGACAAATGCCGGCTGACGGGTTCTGTCCACCATTGCAGAATCATACAAAATAGTTTCACAGTCCTCAACATTCCTCAGCTCTGCCTATTCAGCCCTCCATCCTTCCTCCTGAACGCCTGACAACCACAGATCGATCTTTTTATTACTTCCATGGATTTTCCTTTTCTAGAATGTTACATTGTTGGAAACATATAGTATCTTCTAAGAGGTTTATTTTGCATTTAGGTCTGTGACTCATTTTGAGTTAATTTCTGTGAAGGGTATAAAATGTGTGTCCAGATTCTTGTCTGTGTATGTGTGTGTGTGTGTGTGTGTGTGTGTGTGTGTGTGTGTGTGTTTTGTGCATGGATGTAATTCTTTTTTCTCAGCACTCTTTATTTCAAAGACTATCTTTGCTTCATTGACTATCTTTATTTCAAAGACTGTCTGCTTCATCATCAGAAATCACTTTGACTCTATTTATTTTGACCCACTATTTTTATGTGGGTTTGTCTTTGGGTTCTCTGTTCTGTTCCATTGAGCTATTTGACATTCCTTCATGAACACCACATGGCCTTTATTGGAGCTTTATTGAAAGTCTTAAAATCGGGTAGTCTGAGCCCTCCAAACTTTGTTATTCTCCCTCAGTGCTGAGTTGGCAGTTCTAGAGTTTTTGGTTCTACGCATAAATTTCGGAATCAGTTTGTCATTATTCATAAAATAACTTGCTGGAATTTTGTGTTTTCAGTGACTCTTGACAAGCTGAGAAGAACTGACATCTTGGTTATACTGAGTCTTCTTATCCATGAACATAGACTACCTTTACATTTATTTAACATTTTGATTGGGGAATCTGGCAGCCTTCCCTTGCCTAAGGAAGGCAGCTAGGACCCCCAGCATGTCTTCCTGTAGCCTCACCTCTTCTGAAACTGTTTGTACAACCCACATTGTACAACTTTGTCCTTTTTCCCATGTTCGATTATCATTCATCTTGCAGGGGATAATATCAGCCTTACTTCAGAGTTTTGAATTCCTAACCTTCCAGTCTTGTAGTTTATCCTTTTGTGGCTTTATTTGCCTAATTTAGGTAAAACTTAGAGCTGTGCTGATTTCATTCAACTCATAATAGGATGAAGCAGATGCAATTTTAGTGACCTTAAGTACAAAGAATGTCTGCACAGAGTCTGCCTAGGATGATAAAGGGATGTGTGTTGCTCTTCACTTCGCCGCACCTTTTCTATCTCCGTGAGTAGGACAAGCTCAGTGTAGTACATAGGGGGTGACTATTCTCCTTCAATTTACCAAATACATTATCAGCTTACTAAATGCTTTATGCTCACCATTTAAAAAAAAATATATATATATATATATAGTGTCCAAAGCATATTTCTTTTTGGAAGTCCAGGGAGAATAATCATTAAAAAGTGGATGGGAGTAATATGGGGGTATTTGTTAGGATGGGGGCTTCCAAGGTGTCAAGCAAATGCCAGCAACTGCAAAGGCAGAAAAGCAGGATGATGAAAAGAGCAGTCCTTTATTTTCCGAGTGTTTGTGTGTTTTGGAGAAGACCATGATGGCGGGTGAAGCAAACAGCATTCATTTGTGATCAAACAGTTATATAAAACTGCCTGGGATGATGCAAAATAATTGAACATAAAATAAAAGACTCCGAGAGGCCCAGGAGACATTGTTCTACAGGCCCACTCCCAAATCAGCTTTCGGTGATTTAGCAAGAGTATGATAATGCAGGCCATATTCGCTGACTGTTTCCCGAGTGTGCACTGGATGTGGGACATCATGACGAAGCCCTGAGGAGGGGTGTCCAAGGCTGAACCAGACAAACTGGGCATCCACCATGTCCCCAACTTATAGAAGACATTGACACGGGTATGCATAGTGGTGTGGGTGGGTGGGGACTAAGTGTGGTGTTGACCAAGTTGACACTGAAAGTGTCGAAGCCTTGCTCTTCTGGCCACAAGCCTGTGGTGAACAAGGAGGGGAAGCTGACTCCCAGAAGGCCAGATAAAGAAAGGGCTCAGGTTCCCAGCCACATCCATAGATTCCTCCTCTAATTCAGTTTGTCCCCTAAAGGGTAACGTAACCACTAGCAAATGCCACTGACCCTCTGTCCTGGGCACGTGGGTTTGTCAGCATGCAATGCTCAGCCTGGGCAGCGTCCTCAGCTCCTCCACTCTTCATTTACTCTAAGATCCAGCTCATTTACTTTTCTAGCAGGGCTTCAGGCTGCTCAGGCAGGTAGATTCCCTTAAAGTGCTCGACACCACTTCCCCTTCCAAAATCTTACCGATCTGCCCTAACACACATGGTTTGGTGGGTTAATTTCTTTGAGGAAACAAAACTCTCTTTTTTTTCTCTCTTTATCTATTTTTTGTTCCATCATTTCAGGTTGTGGCCTGTGGCGTTTATCTGTAAGATAATGCTTGACAACAATTAACTTAAAAAAAAAAAACAACAAAAAACCAAAAAAACTACCACTTTAAAACCGGAATTTTCATTTCAAGCTCCCTCCCCCACTTTTTTGTGAAGCTCAAGAAATTTTCTGAAGAAATCAACATGCATATTAACTTTACAACATCTGGGCTAATTCAATATTCTTTATTTGCCTTTTAAATTTTAATTTAGATGCACATGAGCAAAAAATGTTTTCCAGCCATGCCTTTAAGTGCAGACTTTATTATACATTGTCACAGACGGCACACACGAGGTAATGAGAGGGTTAGGTGCAGAGCACATTCATTCTATACGTAAATTGCTCCACACAAGAAACCCAAACCTGCATCCCAGAATGCACTCGGGCACACAGAAGCTTCAAAGGGAAATCTTTCCCTGGAGGGAATTGGTAAAATTGGAGTTGGGTGAACCTCAAAGAGTCTTGATTCGCAAACACTGCTTATGTTTGGATTTGGAATTGAATTTGGCTCCAGTGGTTGGCATCTCTATGCCGCGCCGTGGACGGCCCCAGCCACAGAGAGGAGGGGGGAGGAAGAGGAGGAGAGAAGACTGAATCGCAGGAGTTGAATTTCCAAAAACACACAATAGTTCAATGCCGATGCAATTAAGAAAATTAGGAAATGGGGTCTTAATTCAAAAAGTCCATCTTTATCTTTGGCTTCCTCTGTGATACCCTTTCAGCCGTATATCCTCTGCCTTCTTTGATCTCATTTGTCTTCCACTTTCCTTCCCTGTCTTTCTCTGGTAAGATTGCTATTCAAGTCTGTTCCTCTTTTTCTTCCAGAGTCTGCCTCCAGGGCTTGGGTGATGAATTTCAGAGCTTAAAATGGCCTGGCAGGTTACAAAGCAGTATGTTCAGTGTGAGCTAAAATTTGGAAAAGAAAACTATGCATTTGCATTTATTTATGTGCATGTATGTTGTGCATTGATGAAATCAGAAGGGTACTTAGGAAATTTCAACAGTGCTTCTTCCTGGATCCTGGATGGTTTTCTTTTAAAAAACATTCTCTGAAATCTAATGCATTATCTCACTTTTCTGTAATAAATGCAATATATAAAAGGGGCAGGCAATTTGACATGACCTTATTGCCAATTTTTAAAAATTTATATTCTTTCTTGTGACCTTTTATTTATTTACTTTTATCTCTGTGTTTCAGAAATCTAATGCATTATCTCACTTTTCTGTAATAAATGCAATATATAAAAGGGGCAGGCAATTTGACATGACCTTATTGCCAATTTTTAAAAATTTATATTCTTTCTTGTGACCTTTTATTTATTTACTTTTATCTCTGTGTTTCAGTTTTACTCAACTTTTGCCTATTATCTTTAAGTCATAGAAAGATGTTTTGCTTCATTGGAAAACTTAATTTTATTGGTCACATTTCCATGTGTTGAACAATTATACCATCACTTTAGACAATGCAGGGTTTCTGATTTACTGTGTGTGAAGAGAAGTTTAACAAATGAATATATGTAGATAGCTTTAGAGAAATATGTTCTACTTGTTAAACAATGGGAAACAATTCCTTTGGAGAAGGAAGGACTAGTCTCACACAAAATTTTTCTTCTTAAAAGTTTCACAGATCAGTTTTTCATTATAAAATAGGGAGTAATATGGTTCAAGGGAATAAAAAATGATCAAAAAGAGCAGAAATATATAATGATTCCCCAAATTTAGTAAAACATGAATTATTAGGTGTCTGTGCACATATAATATGTGTGCACGTATACATTTAACAGAAAAGGATATAAAAACTAGATCTTAAATGCATAATTCAGAAGAGACTCAAAACGATTTATGTTAAAGAAGCATTGGAAGAAAAGGACGTTATCTCAGAGCTAAATGTATAAACTGGCAAGATCTGGGCTTTCTTCCACCATGTTCTCTTTTAAGGATAGAGAGAATAACTTTTAAATGGAGAAATTTACCTCTAAATCATGGTAATGCTCACATCTTAGACATTCGGTAAATCACCCTCTCTGGGAATTTTAACTGGGAGATTTCCTTTGAGAAGAAAACACTCCCTTATGTGGGAATACTTTGGTAATTTCAAAGATTTTATCCTCATTGTTGGGCTCCAAGAGAGATATGCTTCCCACCAATCATTATGATCAATGTGTATCTCTATATGTTCTGGAAAAACATTTATTAATTCATTCTCTCACCGATTCAGCTACTAGGATGGGCCAGGCATTGTGCTAGCAGCCAGGAATGAAAGTCACCAGGCCTGCTTCTGAGGTCGATGGCAGTGTATAGATGGGAAAGAGTTCTGTCTATTGCAATTAATTTTTAAAGTGGTGGAGTCCCCAAGGAATGCTCACCAGGGTGGCTCCCCTTAGGATACACTAAATGGCACAAGGGAACTGGAGCTTCTGTTGGTGGCTGTGTTCTCTGACAATGGTTCTGAGCTGGAGAAGGGCCACAAGGCAGCAAGATCAAGTGGCTGGCCCTGCTCCAGTCGGACTGCTTGGAGGAGAGTCTCATCAGGAGGACTGATGTCAGGAAGCGACCGTGACTCTTGTGTTTTTCTGTTTCGTTGAAACTCCCTTTCATGAGCCATGACAGAGCAAAGCTTCTTTAATTCCCATTGAGAATCTGAAAGGCAAAGCAGTCTTGGTCGGTAGAGTCTGCATCATAGAATAGATCTAAAACGATGGGAATTTGATGATCTATAGGCCCATTTACTGTAACCAGCCGAAGGGTTTTCCAGCAGAGAGGCCATAAATCCTGCCTTGTGGGGTTTAATCGATCATGTATTCTCATAGTGTGGTTTGAGCAGGAGTTAGTTCTCTGGTCACACGGCCTGGATTCAATCATGGCTCAGCCTCTTAGTAGGCCTGAGCAGATGAGCTACTTAGTCTTTTTGTGCCTCAGTTTACCAGTTTTTAAAGCAAGGAAAATACCAGTACTTCATACAGTGACTCTGACAATTTGGTCAGCTGATATGTCCATATGCTCTTAGACCAAATTGTACCAATCACTTTTCTGAGTCTTCTTTGTTATGGGTAAATAAAGTGGGGATGATGACTGACAGGAGGTTCAGGCGTACTTCTGACTTACTGTCTATCTCAGAAGACTGGTCAATTAGTTCAGCTTATCTCTAAACTCACCCTTCCTTGCCCCCTGTCCTTAAGCTGGGACTGGCAGCTGCCAGCTCCTTTCTGCTTTGCCAGTTGGCTCCATGACAGGCTTTGTCGATAGGGGGTGCTGGTGGTGAGGGACTTGGTCATCCTGACAGCTTCCTAGCCCCTACATGATTCCAGCCTGGCTTCTTCACCCTGGTGTGCAGTTCCTCTGTAGCAGCAGCTGACTCAAGGTTACCATTTTCCAACACTGGCAGATCTAGCGCCATCCTGTCCACCACAGATATAGCACCAGCTGGTGGATGCTCCATCCTCAGAATCTGGGTCTGGCCCTTCCCTGTTGACCCTCCAAGCTCAGAAATCACCAGCACTGGTGGTGGTGCTCAGAAATCTGAACGGCATCCCCATGGGGGTCCTCCTCCAAATTTTGATATTTCCAAATGTGTTATTTTGTTCCTTAGACCTTGGTGTCCCACAGTGTCCTCTTCTGACACTTTGAATTATTTAGTTAGCAACTTAGACCTCTTTAACCATTCTCTATGTTAAATTATGTCTGTTCAAACAACTGGCATGGTTTCTGTCTCCTTCCTGGATCCCTGACTGATAACTCAAGAAATCTCTGACTTGTTCAAGGAACAGAGCACCTGATATTATGGTATTTGGAGCAAAATAAAGACTAGTCCTCTGTCAAACTGAGAGACCACCTAGAAAGTATGATCAAGTCTTTTCTTTCTTTTTTTCCTCTTTCCATCCTGAGTTACAGAAAAAGGTTTCCATTTTCCCCATAAGATATTTCCTTGAGATTATTACTTAAAATCCATTGATGAGCATAGGGCCGTGGATCAAAAGGATTAGCATCTCCATTTGGAGTAAACTTTGCTAAGTACCAATAACTCATTTATATTCTTGGAAGAAAAACTGAAAGTTGAGAAACTTTCCTCTACTAACATTTCATCTTCCATTACATAGTTGCTCGAATTTTATTTTGGCACTGTATCACTTTGATTCAGCTCAAAGGCCATCAGACATACCTTGGTAGCAAGGTTAAGGCCCTTTACCTCTCTTATGTGCCTGTTTTAATGGGTCCTATTCACCCCCCCCCCTCGGTGTGAGTGGGAGGCAAACTCTGTCTTCCATTCATGAACTTTAAATTTAAAGGAGTCTGTTGGGTTTGAAGTGTCTTTAAAAACAAGAAAGCTACTTGGAGAGAGGCAACAGTGTTCAGAGACCAATGTGGAACTGAATTCAAACCTTGTTGTCCAGCTCAGTCTTTTTAATTGTGGCAAATTGTGACTTCCTGTTTTTTTCCGGGGTAGGGACAAGGCTTATGAAAAGGCCCCATAAGGATACTTGGACATCAAATGACTCTTACAAAAGAGCATTTTGATGATTTAAGTATAAATAAATTAGAAACATACTACAGTATTTGATGTCTTTTAAAGTCCCAATAAGGTTTCAAATGGACGGGCAGAACTAGAGAGAATGAGAAATTAAGTACAAGGAGCGTCTGAACTCGTCTTGGACCATTTGATCACTCTCAAAATAACACACTGATCTGCATAGTCTTAATTGATAATGGAATTGTTTCCAGTTAACCCTGATCTTCAAATATATAAACAGCAATTAAAGTTGGAATCTGTTTCAGCAAATGAATGGAATTTCTTAATAAGTGGCCTTATGCTAATTTAATAAATTTTAAGTACTAGGTGATCTCAAAGGAAATGAAAGCATTTTTTTTTTCCTGTAACTCAGTATAGAAAGAAAAAAAGACCTGATGATACTTGTTAGGTCCTAAAAGTTTTGGGGAACCGGAAATATTGTTTTCAGTTGATCAGCATCTAAATTAAATCATGAAGAACATCTCCTGTTACATTTGTTCGTTTTGACGTCAGTACTTCACATTAACACTTCCTCAGTGATTTCATAAGGATCAATAAAAGCAAGTGTCTGATTCTTTTCATCTTCAGAAATCCTGTCCATAGAACTTGGCACTGAACCCAAGGTAGAAAATGAAGCAGAGCTGGATTTTCACAGTGGCTGAAAGAGGGTTCTGACCTGGGGCCAGGACTTCCCCTTGCTGGACCTTAGTGTCCTAAACTGTAAAATGACAGCCCTGGAGTCACTGATCTTTAAGACATTCCTGCTCCCAATCCAGGGAGTCAGATGTTTCACACCAAGAATAGAACACTCTTTATTTCCTAATTTTCTTTCCCTCTTATACATGAATCTAATTAATGTGATCATAGGTTTGCTTACCAGATTAAAAGAATTAATAGTTTTGCTTCACATTTTTTATCTTTTCATGATTCTTTACATTTGCTCTGTTTTGTAACTGTATTACAACCCCCTTACATTTCAATAATTAGCCTGGTAATTTTATACCCTGATTTCTTCTTAAGTTCTCATCCTTCCTTTGATCGTGTAGACCATCAAAAAAATTTCAAAAGAAAAAAAAAATTTCTGAGAATTTACAAATCTGAGAATCACTTTCTCTTATTTTCACAAATGAATGAAATTCTTGACTTGGTTATAAAAATTTTCAGTCTCTAATTTTTTTCCCTCTGAGAATTCTGTGAACATGATTGTTTTTCTATCATTTAGTGATAGGTAGAAGTCTGAGATAAGCTATTCGTTGATCTAATTATTTTGTTTGTTGGTCAGTTTATTCTACCTGAATTCTTGGTTGATTACTTTCTTTACAATTAAAATTTAATCAGCTGTAAGAGAGTATCTGGAAGTAATTGCCTTAATTTTACTTTTGCCTTATGTGGGTACGGAAACTGGCTTGCCTTCTATTTGGATGTGTGTGTATGTGTGTGTGTGTGTGTGTGTGTGTGTGTGTGTGTGTGTTATGAACATGCAGGTTTTATTGTCCCAGCAAATTTCAATACAGAATTATTAATTATAGTCCATATGCTCTACTTTCAACCAATAGAATTTATTAACACCACATAACTGAAACTTTGTACCCTTTAACCTACATCTTCCCATTCCACATCTCCTAACCCCTGTTCCTGCTAACTCCCTTCTATCCTCTGCTTCTGTGGTTTGAGTTTTTGACATTTCACATATCAGTGAGGACACGTCATATTTTTTTCTTGGTCTGGCTTATTTCACTTAACACGATGTCCTACAACATTCATGCTGTTGCAAGTGGCAGAGTTTCCTTATTTTTAATGTTGGAATGATATTCCATTTTACTTATAGACACACAGCATCTTTACTCATTCTTCCCTAGACATCTTCGTTGTTGTTGTTTTTATGGTTCTGGGGTTTCTCTCCACAAGACTGTCTCTGTGTGCTTGTGTGAAAGCTGTTCCCTCATTTTCCATTCCTTGCATATACATTTTTTTTTTTTTAAACTTCGGTCATCTTACTGTTCAGCTCATCTTTTTCTGTATCTCTCTTTTCTCTTTTCATCTCCTCTTCTTCTCTCCTTAGGATCTTACCCTCCGCCTCCTCATCCCTGTTTCGGAGAAGTCATGTCTTTCTTCTTCATCCTCTAAATATGCCAAATAGCTTTCTAAAAGTGTTCTCCTGGTTCCTGCCATGAACTGTTTTTTAAAAGTACCTTATTCCCTGGGTTACTAGGATAATATTCTTTTGGGTTATTCTGTGGAATGTTCTGGCAACTCTAGGCTGACTTGACCCTTTACTTTTCCTCAAAAGGAAATCTCTACCAGGATTTGGCTGTCGGATAGCGTGATTCGGTAGGACTGAGGCAGAGTGTGCTTGCTGACCTCTGGCCCTTTGATACTTGGCACCAGTGGAAGCCATGAGCTTCTAGAGTCCAGCATGCATTGCTCCCTGTCTCCTCCCCTCCTGTCTTCAGGTGGGTGCACCTCCCAGCATGCACCGTGCCACTCCCACACCCTAGCCCTTTGTCCTGATAGGAGGTTGCTTATGCACTTAATATTTTGGTTACATCCCATGTTGCAGAGTCAGGACTTCAGATTTTTTGATTGTTCCTGTCAGGGTTAATTTTCAGTGTTCTTGGAGGTTTTTCCCTCCTTTTCTCTGACTTCATGCACATTTTAGTGGCTGCAGCTCTAGCTGGGGCTGCTAGCCAGATGTTACTGTAAGGCATAAATAAAAAGAGTCTGTACACTTAAAACTCTCAGTATATATTGCTAAACAACATTCCGAAAACTTTGTACCAATCTATACCTCTGTTAGCCGGAAGTAGTTTTTGGAGGGTTACTTTGAACCTACCGTACTGATATCTCACACAAATGAGTCTTTCAGCTGAACATTTTTATTATCATCTGCCCATTCCATTGTCATTCACATTTGATAGTTCTGTCTTTAAAAGCATCTGACAAACTTGTGTATTGTTGTTTTGTCTTTCTTAAATAGAACATTGATGTGGTTTGTGTTGCAAAGGCTGAATCTTTTATCAGGAGTTCAAGACTTGGTTTTCCCAGTTATCTGCCATGTGATCAGGACAAAGTACACAAGTTCTTTGGGGTCTCCTCCACAAAGTGATGGCGTTGACAGGCACAGTGGAGAAGGCAGCTGAACTGAGGGCTGGGGAAGCACTTCATAAATGCAAATTCCACGGGGTTGTTGGCAGAGTGGTTGAATGGGTGGACTCTGTAGTCTGACAGGTGTCATTTCAGCCACTAGGTGCCACATGGCTGCAGGGTTTCCGGCAAGATTTCTAACCTCCCCTAGAATGGTCTCCTCATCTACAGAATGGTGATTAAAAGCATACACATATATCTTGGAATTGCTGTGAAGATTAAAAGAGAAAAATGAATATCAAGATCTTGGCAGACTAAATGGTACAAATAAATAAGTGCTTAATGGATGTTAGTCATTGTTGTTTTCATTAAATTCTACGGCAAGGCATAATCCATGTCACCCATGTGCTTAGGTACCTGCAGGGGCAAAACTCTTCACAAAATAATGCAAAGCAATATAAGAGATCCATTTTTTTTTCTCTCTCTCCTAGACTAGGACTCCAAGGCCATTGTGGAACATTGCTTTTATTCTTTTTTTTTTTTTTCTGTTGTTTTGCTTTGGGTTGTTTAGTAAAAAGCCAGCTGATGGTTTGCAATAGTTTTGCAAAAGAATTTTCTTTGTTTTCTTCTTCTCACTCTCACAAAGAGAAAAACAAAAAACTCACAAAGAAAAGCCCAAACTTCCCACCCCTTTCTTTTCTACCCCCAAGATTCCAAGAAATTCTATTAAAAAAATTATCCCACAAAAATATTGTTCTGTGCTCCTATTTTGGGTTGATCCTATATTTTATATTTTAATTTTTTTTAGATATACATGACAGTAGAGTGTATTTTTGGCATATTATACATATGCAGAGTATAACTTATTCTAATTATGATCCCTTTCTTGTACATGATGTAGAGTTTCACAGGTCATATATTTATATGTGAGCATGGGAAGGTTCTATCCAATTTATTCTACTGTCTTTCCTATTCCCATACTCCCTCCTTTTCCTTCATTCCCCCTTGTCTAATCCAATGAACTTCTTTTGTCCCCCCACCTTATTGTGTCTTAGTATCCACATATCAGAGAGAACATTTGACCTTTGGTGTTTGGGGATTGGCTTATTTCACTTAGTATGATAGTCTCAGTTCCATCCATTTTCCAGCAAATGCCATAATTTCATTCCTTTTTATGGCTGAGTAATATTCCATTGTGTATGTATACCACATTTTCTTTATCCATTCATCCATTGAAGGACACCTAAGTTGGTTCCATAGCTTGGCTATTGTGAATTGAGCTGCTATAAACATTGATGTGGTTGTGTCACTATAGTTTGCTGATTTTAAGTCCTTTGGGTATAAACCGAGGAGTGGGATAGCTGGACCAAGTGGTGGTTCCATTCCAAGTTTTCTGAGGAATCTCCATACTGCTTGCCATGATGGATGCACCAATTTGCAGTTCAGCCAGCAGTGTATGAGTGTGCCTTTTCCTCCACATCCTTGCCAGCATTTATCATTACTCCTTTTTTAAAACTTTTTGTCACACAGAATTCACAGCATCTTCATTATTCGCTTACTGACTTAACCTTTATCTACTTCTGAGGTCCTTGGTTTTCTGGCCTGTTACATGGATGTGATATACAGGATATGGGGATGGTGTTTAAATAAAATGTAATAGGAGATAGGTCTTAGCAAAGTCCCTGACGTGGAGGGGACTCACCTGGTGTGATGTGTGGTGTCTGTGGGGACGTGGAGGGAGTGCAGGCTCTTGGGTGCTTCAGGTTCTCCAGCAGAAGCCAGGGACCTGCTGGGGTCTTGCTTTGCAGCCCCGCTGTTCCCTTGCCCAGTGCAGTTCCCTTCATTTCCTATAAATGTGCCTTCTGGAAGTCCTCAGTCATCTTGCCTGAAAATCTCTGTCTCTTAATAGCCTTCCATGGCACCCTCCCACTCTGCCTAGAGAGACTTTCTGTTGACTCCAGGGTGAAGTGCAAATTCATTAGCTTGTCTTGCAAAGCTGTTCCCAGTCTAACACAAACCTGCTTCTGTTATGTGCCTGTATGAACATACCACAAGGAAAACCACTCTTCTGTGTGATTATTAGGCACAATAAACAATGCAGCAGTAAGTGTGGAATCATAAGAAATTCATGTTTTAAAAATTCGATGTGGCTTTTCCATAGGATTGGATATTTTTCTTCACACAAAAATAAAATCACTTGAAATCTTTTGGATGGAAATGCTTCTAAATTATAGGTCATATATACATCTTCCTTCCTCAGATTTAATTTTGTTAGAAATTGAGCTTTTTGATGACTCCATGTCATAGTTTCTTGTTTATTTTTAGGAATTGATAGTTTACATTTTGAATATAAATTAGAGGCAACAGTATGACTGTAAGATAAAAACTACAACTTACATTCTTAAGTACAATCATGTTTTTTTTTTTTTTTGATTAGGAAAAATAACAGCAGAGTACAGCAGGTATAGACTTGTGTGAAATGACCATTGTTTACCCCAAAGAATTGTAAATAAAAATAAACAGCACTTTTCTCTGAAGTTCTTTTATATTCTTGATTAAAAAAAATACTTAATTCATCAGAAAACAAAACCAAACAAGACAGAACCCTTTTCTCTGGCATGCCCCCTTGGGAATCCCCTGCCCTTGTCCTCCAGCCACGGGTCACTTCTCCCCAGGTCTTTTGCTATCTCATTGCTTTATTCTATGCTTTTCTTCTGCTGCTGCCAGTTTGTCTTTTATGTACCAGACATATTCCTAACTGAAATACTCCTTTTGAAGATCAGCTTCTTCCCTTGTTCTCCTAGAAAACCTTGTGCCTGCTATTTGGCCACCATGCTTTAGGTCATATGGTGAAGGCAGGGCCGAGACCCAGACCCATCAGCGATCCACCTGCTCTGCCCCAAGAGACCCATCTGTGGCCCGTGAAACTGATTCCTAGCTTGTCCACCCTCATTCCCTCGCACTCAAGTAGCCGATCCTGCTGTCTCTGATCATGAACTCCTCCTAGGCTTCGGGTCTTCCTTTCCATTTCTGTTGGACCTTGAGGGTTCCTTTACCTTAGATTTGGTGTCTGATCCTCAGTCATTGGCAGCAGCTGATCCACTCCTTTGAGATAATATCTATGCCTGCTCTTGCCCATTTTCTGTCTCTGTATTGACAGCTGGAATAAATCCCATTCCCATTCTGGTTTGCAAACTAGGTGCATGTCATGATTTCCATGTGACTGTGGAGTCCTTGAGGGGAAGGGCTCGGTAACTTCATGTCCCAGCTTAGGGCCTTCACTGTGGAGGTGACTTGTTCATGGGGTGGATGATCATCAGACTGTGGGGATTCTTCATCAGTTGTGCTAAAATGAGAACCTAACACAGACGTTAATGGCACTCACATAATGAATTGTTTGGAATCTGATATTCCAAGAGGTGACCCAGTGCCTGGCTTCATTACTAGAATTCATAGTTTGTTTGGGGCAATTGGTAATAAATGATTGTCAAGGAGAATCACTCATATACGGGGACGAGTGCTGTGACAATGTCAGGATAAAATCTAGGATTACATACCTAATATGCCTATCATCTGGTGGGGTTGGTGAGAAATGCCTATAAAACAGATTAGAAAGCAATATGGGTTAAGAAGAAGCTGCTGGGTCATAGAACCTTGGAATCTGCAGAAAGAAAGAAGATGGAGATCCATAAGGAATTGGGCCTGGAACTGAATTTTACTTCATTGACAGCCTCACTCCACAATGTTCTCCAAGGCACAAGCTGGACCTTTCTTATTGTCACTCGTATGGCCCTTCCATGCACATCACCAGCTAATTCTATACCAGAGCCTGGAACATAGTAGGGCTTTCATAAATTTTGGATGCAGGAAGGAAGGGCAGGTTTGTGGCATAGGAGATGGGTAGGGAAGAGTATGATTAGATTTTGCTGAACTATCTTTCTTGGCTTCAATTCAGTTGAGCTTTTGGGATTGCACAAAGAAATTGTCTTTGGTTACTTCATCTGAGTGTGAAGTTACTGAAATTGTGGAATAGGGTGATACATAGAATCATCGAAAGCCTAGTGAGTCAAGCTCAGGATGAACAGGGACCCTGGAAGACTGGCAGTGGGGAAAAATCTCTAGAGGCCTCTGCTGCTGGAACCACTGGCCCTGGACACCACTGGTCTATGCCTCTGGATCATTCAACTTTACTGCCTTGGGAATAATCCCCCAGATGACTCCAGATGTTCGTATCACTCCCTCAGGGTTAGGGTTCCAGACAGGTACAGGTCAGTCCTCGGTCACACGCTGATATCCTAGCACATGGGACGGCAGATAGGAAGAGCTACTGATTCCATACTGGGAGGAGTTCCTGACTCTCCTGGAGGGTCACCTGATGGTGACCCCCACCCTTGCTGGCTTGCCAAAGAGGACAGTTCTGCAGGGATGATGAGCTATGAGCTGAGGCCTTTGGACAATGGGTGTCAGTTTGGTAATTCCACTAGTGGGCAATGGGTTGCCCCCAACAGGAAAGTCTTACAAGTGGATAATTACTCTCTCACATCTTCAAAAAGAATAATCCATGAAACTTGTCTAGATCTTTTTCAGATATGAAAACTAAATGCAGATTTCTCCCTTTGTACTGTGTATCAGACAACCGCAGACGTACCTGTGTAGTAAGAGAAGGTTCGCCCAGCGGAGAGACACACGTGGGGATCAAGCAGAGCAGCCAACACTGCATGGGCAAGACAGTCGACCTTGGCCTCTGTGATCTTCCTACACCTTTCAAATCACTCAAGGAGTCAGATTTAGGTGGCAACCGACATGGAACGCTAGTTACATCAGGTGAACATTGTATCAAGGCATAATGTACCTTTTGTATGGGATTAAATTTTTTTCATGTTAATGTTTATACATGTTTTCTTCAGGATGCAGACTTCGTTTGGCAGTTTTTTTGTGTCTCTGATGAAATATTTTCCAAGATCAAGAAATGGATGATGTTTCTGGGAACTTGATCAAATGATTCATTAATGAATATATCATCAATTTGAAATTTTTAAAATCATATTATGAATCTTCAGAATTGAGGACTGCATTTTTGTTCATTTCTCTGGCTGATTTACACAGTCAGATGGCACACTGTGTGGTTCATATTTGTATGGAGTCCTTCTCCTTGCATCTTATGGTAATCTATTGGTTTCTCATGATGAAGCTCTTAGGCAGATGAAGAAGTGCTAAGACCTACAGAAGTTAGATGATCTGTTAAGGTCCCATAGTTGATAAGGGGCAGGTTGAGGTTGAAACTCTAGCTCTATTAGCTTTAAGCCCATAGCTTTCAAATTAACACTACTAAAAAAACAAAACTTAATGAATGATATTGTCAAAAAACAATGTCCCTCCTATGTTGCTTATTTAAAAGGACTTGCTGATATATTTTAAACAGATTTTTTTTCTTCAATGGTTTTGAAAGCTATGAAACGATCAGACTGATGATGTGTTTTGAAAAACAGTGACTTGATAACTCTATTCTCCTTTGATGAGTAATAAAATTGATCAAGTCAAGAAAATTTTATACTCGATCTTGGGGATGTAGCAAGAAAGCACCTGTTTTTATCCTGATGACTTTGGAAGAAGCAGAAGCATGTTGTCAATTGTGACATGAAGGATATGAAGCCAGATTAGGAGGCCCCTAAACCATAAACTGTACCTGCATTAATATACCCAATTGTGCATGTTAAAGACGCTTTAATGGCATGTTAAAGACACTTTGTTCTTCTAGTTCACTTGAGAAACAATGAATGATCTCATTAGATTATTCTGTTGCCTTTGAGAAAACAAAAATCATTAATGCCTGGGTGAATATAAATGTTAGCCACCATAAACAGAGTCAGCCACTTTGTTTTTTTTTTGACTAACATAAAACTGTAAGAAACATGTTTTAGCACTGTATTTTGACCATGATCGATGGCAGACATTTACGTTATCTGTTGCAGAAACTTCTAAATGAAATCCTTAAATATTCAGAAAACATACAACACATGACCTACCTGCCAGCCACCTGTTATCGTCAGCATTTATAAATTAACTGGAATAGTTTTTGCCTCATCAGAGGATACTCGTGTCTTCACATAATCTTGTGATTTTGTGAAAGCTACCCTCCATTGAATATTAGCCCAGATTATGAAAACATAAAACTAAACTTCAAAGAAACACCTGTAAACATTTTACATATTGGAAGTCCCTACTTTAAGTACAGAAAGGCTTGAGATATAATCCTCCTCAAAATATGAATGTCAAACTCCATATCTTTAAAGACTTATTTTTCTTTCTTAATAACTTCTAAATATGTAGGCAGCTTTCCACAGATAGATAGGTGATAATTAGTATCCTAATCCCCACCCTCTGCTATTGTTCATGAGCTTCTTCTGTCTTTCTAGGACCTTGCCTTCGTTTAAAACTTCATCTTTATCCTCCAAAAAGCAAATCAAAACCCCGTGTCTGAGTGAGAAGCAAGTACTCATGGGGATGGTCTAGGTTCAGTTGCATGGCTCCAGTTCTCAGTTGACTTCCTGCCTCCGTTCTCCCAGTGATTCAGGACGTTACGTCACACGTCATTTTCCAATTATTTTAGGATGGACCATTCATTCCTGTTGCGTCCTTACTGTGTTCACTCTGTGGGTGGTGCTGGCTCAAATTTCAGTTACCAAGATATGTTCATTGTAAATAAATTGCACAAAGTACAGATTTGACTGCTAGAGCTTTCAGTTTACAAATCACCATGTCCATCACAGATGCACATTATGGTCTGTAACCAATCATGCCACTTCTTTCAATGTCTGTGAGTGACTGGTCACAGGGCTGCTATTTAATTCACACACAGACAACAAAGCCTACAACTGTGCTGTCTCCTTGTCTCTCAGGGATAATCATTGGTACGTTGCATAAAAGTGGTCAAGAAAATAGAGGAAAACATATAGGTGCTCAACAGCATTAGAAATTAAGGAAAAGACTCTTAAATCCAGATGGATGGCTTTGAGAAATGATCTGGGGCCTGTTAAGGTCTAGACATAAAACAATTCTATCAGCCAGAGAGGAATTATAAAAATAAAAAGTTTTCACCTACTTTATTAACTCAGACATGGAGATACTTACTCTCAGATTGAAAAATCTCAGTCATCACTGGATCTAGAGGGAGTTGACTTTTAGGGCAACCAAGACTGTGTCCTAATCATTGTAGCAAGACAGCTCTCTCTAATCTATGCCTGAGAAGGAAGTTTTATCAACCAGATTTAGAGAGCATAGAAAAAAGCTTAAGTGTACTGTAGTATAATTTTATCTTTTCATTTCTTTGTTCATTTAAAAATCTTTATAAACAGGGCTGGGGATGTGGCTCAAGTGGTAGCGCACTTGCCTGGCATGCGCAGGGCCCTGGGTTCGATCCTCAGCACCACATACAGATAAAATAAAGATGTTGTGTCCACCAAAAACTAAAAAATAAATATTAAAATTTTTTTTCTCTCTCCTCTCTCTCTCTCTCTTAAAAAAGTCTTTATAAACATTTAAAAGACAACAAATAGGAATGGATTATAAGAGTAAATATGCTATTCATTTTTGCTAATGTTTATAGGAAAAATGCTATGTAAGTTGAAACAATAGAATAATTATCACCCATTACTCTTTATCTATTGTGCCCTATTTATTCTCTGTTTCTCATTCCATAGCATTTTCTGTATTATTTAACAGTACGTTGCAGACATTATGACACTTCATTGATAAACCTTTCAAATGCTGTGTCCTAAAGATAGGGACATCTTTATCTCCTGTACAACCATAGTAATATTATTAATCACAAGAAAATTAACAATGACTTTATAGAATTATCCAATATGCAAGCTAGATTTAAATTTCCCTAATTGGTTAAAAAGTATTTTCTGGAGTTAAAAAAAATTACAACCAAGATCCCAGCTAGGATCACACAGTGTCTTTGATGGTTATTTCTCTTAGACCCTTTTAATGCAGAATCGTCACATCCCACACTCCCTCTGCTATCTTCCCGCCCCCCCCCCCGACATTTAACATTTGGCAACTTCAAGCTAGTTGTTCTATCAAATGTCCCATACCCTGAATGTCTTTGAGCATTTTCACTTGGTGTCATTTTCTATAAATTGGAAACCATGTCTAAAGTCTTAATTAAATTCAGGTCAAACATTTTTGGCAAGAATACACCATAGATAATATTATCAATTTTGTATTTCATCACACCAGAGACACAAAATATCAGTCCTACTATTAGAAACATTAATTTTGATAAACTAGTTTGTTGGTTCAATATCAGATGAGATTAAAGTTGAATATAGAGAAGTAAGAATTCCTACATATCCTTTATCTGTATTCTCCAAATGTTGTGTTGGTATTTTGAAATGTTTGCCTTATTATTATTTCATATTCTCCCTCTCTCTCTGTTCCTCTCTCCCTTTACACACACACACACACACACACACACACACGCACACACACACACTATTTGAGATACGTTACAGACATTGTGCCCCTTTATCCCTAGGTACCTCAACATATATTCATTAAGTGCAAGGACAGGTCTTTCATATCACCACTGTATTCTTTTCACAATCAGAAAATCAGCATCGATACACTACCATTATCTAATCTGCAATGATAAGATTCCAGTAACTGTCCTACTAAATATCCATTGGAGCAATGAGATGTGATTTTATGGACTAGGATCCAATCTTGAGTCACACACTGGATTTAGTTGTATGTCTCTGTAGACTTTAATCCAAAGCAGATCTACAATATTTATCTTTTTAGCACAGCCTTACATGTTTGAAGGGTTTTGTCAGCTGTCGTGTAGAATGCCCCCACCTGTTCCTTCGTGATCAGACACAGGTCACACGTTTTTCAGCACTACCACTGGAGAAGTTGCCATGCCATTCTCAGTGCCTCCTATCAGGAGGCAGACCATATCTACGTTTTCATGGCACTGGAGATGCTACCTTGGATCCCTTGGTTAACATGGGTTCTCTAGGCTTTCTCTAGTGTAAAATTCTTCTTCTCTCTTTAATTAATCAGTGTCCTTTGGGAAGATACTTTTGAGACATATAAATGTCCTGCTTCAAAGTGTCACACACTAGTCGGAGCATCCACTGATGATTTTTGCACAAAATAATTATGACTGAGGTGGCTGCTAACTTGGGATTTTTCTACTCTGTTTTTCCTTTTAGAGTCTGATTTTTATTTTTCACTTTGTGTAAAAGAACTTTTCTGTTTTTATTGGAATGTGAAAATACCCCAAATGTTATTTTTCCAAGAAATAAACTTTCGGAGTAATTTTAACACCTTCTCTCACTATGGTGAGATTATTGAAGGCAGGCATTTCTGTTTCATTCCCTGATGGATTCCCAAGGGGCCAGAATATACAGTAGGTGCTCATTAATTGTTTAAAAATGTATCTTGTAGTTAAGAAAGTAGAGGCTTAAGGAGATAAAATAAATTGAGAAAAAGGTAGAGCTGAGATTCAAACCACATTGTCACTCCCTCATCACGCCACATTATACAACAGGTGGGTCACATTTGTTTTCCTCAAGTTTCATGAGTTTGAAGAAGACATTACTACATTGTTTTTCTTTAAGTGATATTTTGATGCTTATAGACTATTCCAGGAATAAAAATTAATGACACAGAATTAGTGGTAGATCTTTATGACCAACCCTATTCAATAATGTCAATTAAAACTGAAAGCAAGATTGTCGTCTGTAATCCATGGGTGGATTATCCCTATTGTACCTCGTGATGTTAGCAGAAGCTGCGAGACAGGAGACTTCTGCCTGGCAGGACACTTTTATTCCTAATACAGACATTTTGAAGTGGGTGACATGGTTCCTAAGCACCAGACATGACTTCTTATCGAAACAAGCTCAGGAGCACAACACATTCTTAATTTCTTTCTCAGTGCAGTTGATGCCTGACTGTGACTTGAGACAAAAGAAACAAGATCTGAAGAAACTGGGAGAATCCTCTGGGCGCGTCTACAGCAATTACCAGTGAGCTCTGAATTCAGACGGTTTCAGCTTAAGCAATGCAACCTCGGAGGGAAGTCCTGCTCACATGCAGGTCAGACGGTGTTAGGAAGGGAGCGACTCCACAGTCTGTCTTCTCCAGGGACCAGGTTCTAGGGCAGGAAACTCAGTAGCTGATTGATAAACAGCTCTCAGGTGGACCTGACAGCCTCTTTGCTTCTCTATCACCATGGGTCTTAACAGGCTTGAACATTAGATTTGGGAACACAGGAAAATCTTTAAATTCAGAATATTTAAGTCATAATGAAATACTTTAGGAGTGGTATCATTTAAAAATCGGTTACATTTATGCATTTTTATACTCTTGCCATAGAGTAATAATTGGCCAAATTGAAGCCATCTTTACTTAACAAGCTATTTAAATATAAAAACTTGAAAAATCAAGTCACAGAATTCATTGTGAATAAATTAATTTTCCAGGCCACTGAAGTTTCTCTCTTTGAGTGACATAACATTTATGATTTTAAACTTTTTTTCTTTTGATACCGGGGATTGAACCCAGGGGCACTTGACCACTGAGCCACATGCCCAGCCCTTTCCACTTTTTATTTTGAGACAGGGTTTCACTAATATTTTTTGGGCCTTGTTAAGTTGCCAAGACTGGCTTTGAACTTGTGATCCTCCTGCCTCCTCCAAGCCACTAGGATTACAGGCTTGTACCACTGTGCCCAGTTTGAACTTTTTTTTTTTTTTTTTTTTTTTTTACGGGGGGGGGGAGAGGGAGAGAGAGAGAGATTGAGAGATTTTTTTTTTAATATTTATTCTTTTAGTTTTTCGGCGGACACACATCTTTGTATGTGGTGCTGAGGATCAAACCCGGGCTGCACACATGCCAGGCAAGCATGCTACCTCTTGAGCCACATCCCCAGCCCTTTGAACTTTTTTTGATGGAAAAGTTTTTCTGAACTTTGTCATATTATATTGTTTAAGGGATACACAAAATAATTCAGGCTTGCAATATTAAAACATAAAAATGTATCAGTCTTTTTTTTAACACAGGCAAATTCAAATTTTGCTCTCTCAGCCCCTATTAATTAAGATCTATGCTGTGAAAATACATGGGTTTCCACATCCAACTGTAGTTATCTTCCTTAACAAATGGTTGCTTGCTGTGGCAGGCTTTTGTGATAGAACCTGGGGCTGTGTGAAAGAGACACATCAAGCATGGGATTTGTATTAGCAGAACTTTTTAGTTGGAAATGAGAGAGAGAAAATCTCATTCAATTGGCTCAAGTAAAAAATGGGATCTATTTACTCACACAATACCAGCAGTAAATATGGCTTCAGACAGGATTGGATGCAGGGTCTCTTCTCATTCTCTCCTATCTGCCTTCCTCTGGGTTGATTGCAGTCTCAGCCTCTCTCTCACTGTGGCAAAATGCTTGCCTATAACTCCTCACTTGCATCCGCGAAATTCTAAATCTTAAGAAATGAATCCCCCTTCCTATAAACAGTTTGAGGAAAAAGTCATGGAGCTGGTTTTCATTGGCTTATGTTTGGTCACTAGATATTTTGGTACCAATCCTTTGCATAATGCCCCAGTCAGTTATGATGACCTAGGTCACATTCCCTGTCCTGCAAATGGGCTTTGATTCAGCTTTCTCCAAACCACAGGGTGAGAGAGCATAGGAGGAGCTGTCCTCCCAAAGGCAACCAGCTGCCCCACAGCAAGAGGAGCAGTTGAGGAGTGGCCAAGGAACATGAGATGTCCAGGTTGAGCCCTAGTGAGAACACAAAGGACCCTGCCTCATAGTTTACCAAGCACATTCTGTGGGGGATGTGGGAGGGATTGCTAGTTCCATTTTACAGATGAATGGCTTGTCTGGGGGCACACAGAGGTCCCACCCTGCCTGCAGCAGTCCAGTTAAGCCATGTTGACATGTCCTTTGTCCCTCCTTGTCTGAGGAACGGCAGTGCTGTTTAGAGCAAGGCTCTGCTTTGCTTCTATTTTGGTAACAAGACATTTGCAATCTTTGGTCTCCTTGCTGATCCTGAACTTCTGGTTTCAGTTTTGGAACGACCACAATACTTTACCGAGGAGTTTTTACTGGAATATTGAAGATGGAAGAAATCTTCATTCCTGTTGGGTTTTATTGTTCCTGCAAGGATTAAGAGCAACAAAAACAGTCTTTGCTAAATTAAGGAAATATGATGAATACCACAGAGCCATTAAAAGTGGGAGCAGAAGGAATCCTGAGAAATCACTCAGCTCTTCCACTCCCATTCCACAGATGAGGAGACTGAGGACCACTCAGGGGAAGGAGGTGACCCAGTTGCCCAGACCTAGTTAGAACCAGAACTTCAATAGACTCTTTTGATTCCTAGCTGGTGTGATTTCTCCCTCTACTGTACTGCCTTTCTTACCAGATGATTCTAATGTTGAAAAAAAAATAGTGTCTATTTATAGGGCTATGTGATTTAGTCTATTTAAAAATTGCTTGTATACCCAGTGAAAATAAAAATAAAACAAAGTAAAATGAAAGAAAAAGAATGTGAAATATTTTGGCTGCCAAATCTAGGACCACCCTGTTGCTTATCCAACCCCCAGATGGTACCCCAGCAGCCTCCAGAGGCAGTGGCTAGCAACCCCTTACCCACCAGGCTTGCTAACTATGTCTCTCTCATTTTAGGAGACTCAGATTTGGCAAAACAAAACACAGAATTCTCAGGTCTATTTCAAGCTTGATAAACAACAAATCATTTGTGTCCTTAGCAATACTTGGGAAATACTTATACTAAAAATGATTGGCCATTCGTCTGAAATTCAATTGGAACTGGCTGTCTGATGCCTTATCTGGCTGCCTACTTTGGGAACCTGCAAGAAGAACTTGCCTTTGTGGAGAAAAGGGTGCAGTTGATAAATGTTGGTTGAGTAATGAGTTGAATCTCAGAGAAAGAAAAGATGGACTGGCTCAGGAAGACTTTGCCCTGGCCTCTCCCAGAATTTAAGCTTTGAGGAAGAAGAATTCAAATGGCTACAGGACCCAGAAGAAGGGTGAAGTTGTGATCCTCTCCAACGTGGTGAAGGACACCTCCTCCGGTGGCCTACACTGACTCAGGGAATGAGCATCCACTGACTCAGGGAATGAGCATCCACTCACGCTGCGGTGGCAGGAAAGGACGGGTCTTCCCTTGCTCTGCTTTGCTGATTGACTCCTAGGGCACCTGCTGTCTATAGAAGTCTGGTAAGTGCATCTGCTATCTGCTCACCCACAAGCTTTCCCTTATCTTCTTGCAAATGACAGCCAACCCACTTACGTGGTTCTGCAGCCTATTACTTGATTTAAACACTCCTCTGATTAAGAAAATCCCCCAGAATTAGGGACTCAGAACAAAGAAGGAAAAAATTAGTTGAAGAAACTGACGTAGAGTAATGACATCTACGTGGCAGATGGCTATGCTCACTGCTTTGAAGTTCCCCCTAGGCTTCTTTTCTTTCTTCTTCCTTCCATCCCTCTCTCCTCCCTTTTTTTCCCTTTATCCACTTCCATTTTTCTCCTTTTCCTTTGGCAAACATTCAAATGTGTCCCTGCAAAGTATTCATTGCATTTTTGTATGAATGCATTTTAAACTCACATAGGTGCCATTATTTTATACACCTCGTTCTCTTTGAATTAGCCTAGCAATTTAAAATATTTTAAGATACATTTATATTGTTATGCCTACATTGATGAGGCAATTGCTTAGTCACTTCTCACTGCTTAATTTTTTTTTTTTGTCTTTACCCACAAGATACTTCTTGAAGACCAGCTCTGTCTTAATTATGTTTGAATCTCCAAAGTCAAGTTTAGAGGTTGGCACTTAAAAAGTCTTATCTGTGTTGAAGATTGAAGTACGATGTGAACAGTAGTCCTCAACACAAGTCTTTGTTGATTGGGAAGGAATGAGATGTTAAGGCAGGAAGCATTCTATTATTACAGATTACAGGTTTGCAAAGGAAGATTCTATGTTGTCAGACTCTTTGATGATCATTAGCTTTTTTATCAAGTCATTAGAGATATACATAATATTATTGCTCATCTTGACAAAATTATACAAGCATGGAATGTAATTTGCTCCAATTTGGTCCTCAATACTTCCCCTTTCCTTTACCTCCTCCCTCCCCATTACTTTTCTTGTACTCTACTAATCTTTCTTCTATTTGTTTAAAGTTTTCAAAATTTATTGCACTATAGATATACATAATAGTGTAGGGATGCAGCCACATTAATGTTTATAGCAGCAAAATTCACAATAGCCAAGCTCCGGGAACCAAGCTAGGTATTCAATAGACAAATGGATAAAGAAAATGTGGTAATTGTAAATAATGCACTTTTACTCAGCCATAAAGAAGAGCAGAATTATGCCAGTTGCTGGTCAGTAGATGGAACTGGAGAGCATCATGCTAAGTGAAATAAGGTGGACTCAGAAAGTTAAGGGTTGAATGCTTTCTCTCATTAACTTTTTTAACTTCAGCTTAATAGCAGTGTGTCGTGTTCACAACTGTGGTTACCTTGGGACTTTTGAGGATAGCTAGAAAGGTTTTAACACAGTTCTACTTAAAGTACAACTTTAGGAAAACGAAAAGTGATACACACAGTGCATAAATTCTGACTTAACTCATAACGAGGTGGAATTAAGCTTTAAAGGAAAGCAGTTGATAGCATTGCTCAAGGCCTAGCTATGCTTGTGAAATCCAAGTCAAGTCAACTTCAGGAAATTCCACCTTGGTTTCCTTGAAGCAGAGGACATGAATGCATTGTTCGACACTGGCCCTGGAAGTGAGGGACTGGCCACCATGGATCTGATCAAAATACTGTGTTTGTTTTTGAAATCTGAGGAGAAAAATGAAAGCAATATTGGTGGAGTCATCTTGGTCCCTGATTTTCATCTGTTGCTTTTGGAGGGAGCACACACATCTGTCTGGGAGCCCGGTGGAGCAACCCCCATCATTGGCATATTATCACACGAGCTACAAACTGGGGATGGAAAACCACATTGCAATGGGACTGAACCCCTGGCTTGGTGGGACATCTCAGAGACAGGGCCCTGGAAGCTGGTCACTCTCCCATCGACCCCTGTGGGGATCCAGGGAAAGAGGGAGTGCTCAGAAGACACTTGGCTTGAGCTTTGGGATTCGAGGGTGTCTCTGGCTATACAGGTGGCCATCCAGCAAGTAGTATGAAGGGACACCACAGCAAGCTCATCCATGGGTTTCTGGACCATCAGAAAGGAGCTGTCTTATAAAAAGAGTATTATTTTCAGTCCTTAATTTTACAATATTATGTAGTCATGGTGATCAGAGGCTTTGAAGCTGGACTGCATTGGTTTGCAGATCAGTCTTGGTTTGCAGATCACTTCTGCCATTTATCAGATGAAGGCACTTGGCCAGGTGACAAGAAGCTCAGTTTCATCATCTCTTGATTAATCCCAATAAAAAGGCCAACCATATTTATTTACAGTAGAATTTCTTAGGGTTTTAACATGGTTAGTGTCCATTATAAATCTCCAAGAGACTGTTGGACTGGTGGAGGACTTTCGGAATACATTTTACCACCACGGTGTCTTTTTTTTTTTTTTTTTTGCCTCAGAACAGCTGGGGACTTTCTGGGAAATGCTCCATATGAGGATATTCTAGACTCTCATTTAAATCATGGTTGAATAATAATTCTTGATGGATAGGTGGACCGGGAACTTATTATAGCTCAGGCACTTTCTGGGTAATTTATATGTATTATTTTAATACCTCAATAGTATATGATAGGACTATTATTATTCTTACCTTGAAAATGAGAATACTGAGATACAGAAAGTCAAGTAAATAGCCTAAGATCTTATAGGGCTCTCAGCAGTCTAATCTGCTATGTAATACAGACCTTGAGGTTTTTACTTTTTTCGGGGGTGGTTACCGGAGATTGAACTCTGGGACACTTGACCACTGAACCACATCCCCAGTCCTATTTTGTATTTTATTTAGAGACAGGGTCTCACTGAGTTGCTTAGGGCCTTGCTTTTGCTGAGGCTGGCTTTGAACTTGTAATCCTCCTGCCTCAGCCTCCTGAGCTGCTGGGATTACAGGCATGTGCCACCATGCCTGGTAAGCTTTTTACTTTTAGTGACTGTATTTTTCAATTCTGCAAGTTCCCTTCGGTCCTTATAGTTTCTATTCTGGTCCTTACAGTTTCTATTCTTTTATTTCTAATAATTCAAAGAATCTGTTTTGCAGTCTCAGGGTTTGCTATATAGTTTCTGGCTCTTGGAGTGCATTTGCCACAGCTATGAGCCATCATGGTGGCTTATTTCCTTGTATAATTCAAAAATTTCTGATCTTAACTCCAGTATATAATTGTTGTGCAGTTTGCTGTTATTAACCTCTAGGGCTACAGATTTGCCAAATTGAACAAATAAAAATATAGGGTACTGAGTTAAATTGGAATTTCAGAAAACCAGCAGATAATGTTTTAGTATGGCTCCAAATTACAACTTAAAAAATGTCATTGGACTGAAATTTAAATTTAAATGGCAAATCAAATTTTATCTGGCAACCCCGTCTTGGGTAGTCTTTGGTACTCTGGTTGATGGAAGTCTCTCTGTGGAGTCTGAATAAGTTCATTTGAATTCACAGAGATCAGAACTATCTTTTTTAAAATATATATTTTTTTGTAGGTGGATCAATACCTTTATTTTATTTATGTGGTGCTGAGGATTGAACCTAGGGCCTCACACATGCAAGATGAGCACTCTACCGCTGAGCCCCAAACCCAGAAGAACATTTTTATATACATCCTTGGCTTGGAATTTCTACAAAATGTAGACTTTGTATACAAAGATGCCATATGATGTGACTAACCTGCCAGGTTTGCCCTGGACTGTGAGATTGCCTTTTATGGGGGATCTTCAGTGATCAAATTGGGAAAATTTGAGCAAATGGTGATGAGTTGGTCACCCTAGTGCTACACCCATACATAGTGTGGGCTTATTCTTGGAGTCTAACATACACAATGTCTTTCCTTCACTTTCCTTCCCTATTTTTTTTAAACTCCTGGGCAGACAGCAAAGTCCCTTGGTAAATCAGAGAATTATTGTTTAAGAGTTTTTAATTGTATCTTTTATGAAAAGAGAAATCTTTTGAAGGCCCAGAGTTAATGCAAGTGGCTGTCTGCCTGGCCATGCCTCCTGTCCCCGCTCCCATCTCTTGGCCCTCTGGGCTATTTCTGGGATGCCACTGAAGCATGCCATTTTGCTTTGAGCTTCTTCTTTGCTTCTAGCTCTTAGATGGTCTTTTTCAAACTTGGCTGTGTATATTTTTCTACGTGTTATGTTTATTACAGAATTCTTGTGCCTTTATAATCTTCCTTACTTATTATCATCCTGATAGAGTCTTAAACATCTCTATTATAATTGAATTTTCTGTAGTAAACGTGTAAATTAAAGCCATATGGTGAAGGCTACTATGGACATTGAAGCTCCTGGGCTGGTGGCGGTCAAAGCAAGCAGGTGTGACGTTTGAGCAGGTAACTTGATAAAAATGATCAAGAGCCTTAAAAATGTTTGCAGGCATTCATGGAAGAATCCCTTCTAAGGAAATAATCTAGGATGTAGGAAAAGTTTCAAACCTGAATACATTTTTCATAATATTACTTATGAAAAACAACAATTGGAAGAAACTTAGGAAACAGAGAACAGTGTATTATAAATACTTTCCTATCCTGAAATCTTGCGTAAAATTTCGCTTACAAATAATTTTACTGAGATGGAAAATCGTGTTTCGTATTTCTACTGAGAGTTTTATGTGCCCCAAATAATGCTGAACATATTCATTGGATCTCCACCATTCATAAATTAGATGTTACTTTTCTCCTCATTTTATAGACGACAAAACTGAGACTTAGTTTTCAGAGGGCCGCCCAGAGGGCCTGACTCCAAAGCTTATTCTTCAAACCACCAAGCTAAGACTTCACAACTGGACTTCAATGTTTAGAGTAGATATCAAAGTAAGTACAATAAATGTTGGTTGCCTCAGGGTGGTGAAATGGTGGAAGTTCTCATTTCTTCTTTTTCCTTTTCTATAGTTTCAACATTTCCTTTGGTAAGAATACATATTCAATTTTGAAAAGTATGTTGGTACTGTTCTTTTTCTTTCTAAAGAAGTTCCAACTAATTATAATGGTTTTCACTTTACATTTATTTGACATGAGTTAAAAAAAAAAGAGGCAATATTTGAAAACATAATTCCCATCTAAAGCACCTTCATAACTTTAAGGATTTTTAAAAAATGGTCATGTTTATTGACATATAATTTCCATGTATTAAGATCTACCTTTTGTCACAGAGTTCTACTAGTTTGATAAACACATACAACTATAGAGCCACCACAAGACAAGAGATTTAGTAAAGTTTCATCCCCCGCCCCCCAAATTCTTTCATGTGCCTGATTACCACTGATTTGTTTCATGTTCCTATATTTTTTTCCTTTTCCAAAGTATCAAATAAATGGAATCACAAAAGATATTGGCTTTGAGTCTTTTGTTTTTTTTTTTTACTTGACATAATGAATATGAAATTCATCCATGTTATTGCCTGGATCAGTATGTTTTTTTTTTTTTTTTCCTGAGAAATGTTCTATTTTGTGAATGTGTTTATGCAATCATCAGTTTTAGGACATTGGGTTGTTTATAGTTTTTTGAATGATTATAAATAAATCTACTATAAACATTTAGTCTCAGGTTTTTGTTTGTTTTTTAATTTTCATTGATGAATACTGAGGAAGGGGATTAATGAATTGTTTGACAATTGTGTGTTTAATTTTTATAAGAACCTGCCAAATTGTTATCCAGGGTGGTGGCTTACAAAATTTGCATTCCCAGAAATAATATATGAGGTTTCTCACTATTTCAAATTCACACCAGCACTTGGTATTGCTGAAGTTTTTTGTTTGTCTTTCTATTTTGGGGGTGCTACGAAGTGGTACCTCATAGAATTGATCTTTGTTCTATTATGCTTCTCTTTTTCTGAGAGCTATGCAGTGGAACCTCACACTGATTTTACCTGTCATTTTGCTGATGAGAAACAAGGCTCAATGTCTTTTCATGTTTTTGCCATTTTTATTTCTGCTTTGATGAAGGGTCTTCATATTTTTGCCTATTTTTAAAAAATTGTGTTGATTGTGTCATGTTATTGAATTTTAAAAATCTTCATATATTCTAAATAGAAGTGTTTAGTCAGTCATGTAGTTTGTAAATATTTTCTCTTAGTACCTTACTTGTCTTCATTTTCCCAATGGTATCTTCTGAAGAACAGCAGTCTTTGACTTTGATGGAGACTGATTATTTCCTTTGTAGATTTTTTTGTTATTGTATGTAAGATATCTTTGCTTAACTAAATGTCACAAAGATTTAGTCCTGTTTTCTTCTACAAATTTTACTGGTTTAGGTTTTACTTTTGGATCTATGATGCATTTTGAGTTAATTTTTTACATGGGGCATAGTATGAATAATGGTTCCATTTTTGCCTGTGGGCATCCAACATTTCTAGTACCACTTATTGAAAAAATTATTTGTTGACAACGTACTTTCATGTTTGTTGAAAATCTCTTTTTAGACTATTTGGTTTCAATGATCTGTGTGTCTGTTCTTTGGTCACTGCCACATGTCTTTGTCACTGTAATGTTATCATGATTCTTCAAATCAAATCATGGGAATCTATAATGTTTTTTGAAGTTGTTTTGACTATTTTAGTTCCTCTGTCCATGTAAGTTTGAGAGTCACCTCGTTAATTTGATTATGTTGAATATATACAACAATTTCAGTGGAACTTGTAACTATATAGTTTTCCAATATATGAAAGATTTCCATTCACTTAGCTCTTTTTTTTTTTGATATTTTGACCTGCATTTTTTTCAATAGTCAGATCTCACACATATCTTTTTATATTTATATTTACTTTTTTTCATGTTTTCTGGTGCTACTTTAATTTTTTTTCAATTTTAATTATGCCTTACTAACATGTAGAGATAGAATTGATCTTTGTTCTATTATGCTTGTATCCTTTAACCTAATTGTACTAATTATTCCTAGTTGCTTTAAAAAATATCCTTGTTTTCTACATAGACAATCATGCTGTCTGTGAAGAAAGTTATTTTCTCTTTCTTTACTAGTTGTATACCTTTTGTTTCTTTTTCTTTCGTTATTGTTCCGGTAAGGAACTCCAATATATGATGCTACATAGGAATGGAGAAAATGGACTTAAATTACAACAGCTTAAAGAAAATGATGTTAGAGGAAAAATTCATGTGCCATGGGTGTGTGCATTACAGTGACCAAATCATCCTGATTTTCTGAGGACTTTCCCAGTTTTATCAATGAAAACCATCTGTTCAGGGCACCCTCTCTGTCCTAGGCAAACCTAGAGAGTTGTTCATCCTAGTATGTGCTCTGTGTAGTAGTGTATGCTTGTGTTTGTGTTTGTAGTTTTGTGTGTGTGTGTGTGTAAAGTGGTGCTAAATATGAGAGTAGGAAATAAAATGTTTAATCTTTTATCATACTCACATTTAAATTACATTGTCACTCGTTATTTATTAATGCTTTCATTGATTTTGAGAAATAAATATGTAAGAAGATTTTATCATTTAGTTTAAATGGAAACAAGTAATTACAATGAAATAGAAATAAATATTATCCATGAGTTAGCCTTCTAAAATAGGCACCATGAGAGTCAGAAGTGCTGAAGATTCAGAAAACAAACAAACAAACTCGTCTTTGACTATTCTTTATACTTTGTAAATAAGCAAGATCTTCTTTTTCCAATTGAGTACCAAAGCTCTTTTATCTTTGTGTTTTCTGAGTAAGTAGCCACAAGAGGAAAGTTCATAGTTACATACAACTTATTCCAAGAAAAAAAAAAGGGGGGGGGGAGGGAATAGTCTTTTAAATATTTCTAATTTAGAATTTTTGCAAATGTATCATATAGGCCTGTGAATAAAATTCATAATTACTTGCCCTAATTTTTGCATAAAAACAAAAGAAAACTTAAAATAATGAGTTTTGGCACAGTTTCACATAGTAATCCTTAAGATACTCATGAAAACCATACTCAAAGTATCATCTGAGTCATTTAGGCTTTGAATATGATTTGTGGAGTGTAGTTAAAATAAATCTGAAAACTAAAAGCTCTTAGTTATGTTGACTGCAAATATTATCGTAGTAATTGCTCTTTTTGTTTTTCTTGTCTCTGCATGAATCATGGGCACTCCTGCAAGTATCCAAGGAGAGCAGACGCACATGGGGCCCAACAAGAGTCATTTATTCCACCCAGTTTCTCTCAAGTCTGAAAACCAAACTCTGAAGAATTTTCTAGTTTCTCTAACGGGTCATCACACCACTTTTTCTTCACACCTTGTAGCCAGTGATCCCCGTCACTGGTCTCTTTCCATCCATGGGATCCATGTCACAGTGTCTTTCTGGCTCTCATTGGAAGGTCATGCCCATATTAAACATGGCAGTCAGGTTGTGATTACTATTTCTCAACAACTCAGATATATCTCAAGTGGCATCTGCGGTTGTGGTTGATGTGGAGAAATGAACTTGGGAGTTGTCTAGATATCCCTGTTATTTGGCAATATTCAGCTTCACACTGGAGCTGCTGAGCTGTGATTCAGTGAGCACCGGCTAGGAGCCAGGTATTCCTCAAACTGGACCACATCACCTCAAAATCTGTAGGACCTTAACAGGAATCTTTATCCCCCTCACATCCATCCCTCCCCTGCCTCCCTTCTACTTAATCTGAAATACCCAGAGAAAGTGGAATAGCCCACTCATTTAACTTTTCCTGGGAAATTTAAAGTACAGTAAACTAAATTAGTTTCATTTTTGAAGTATGACTTCCTTCATTGGCTCTTACTATTTTATTCTCTGTCTCAGTTAATGATCCAAACTATAAAACCACCTTTGATTTTCTCTTCCCATCGCCTCCTCAAATGGCCATTCTCTGTCCATCCTACCTTGTCTTCATCCCCTCAGCCAGACCTCTCCGTCACTCACTTCCACCGTAGTTCAGGATTAATCTTTTCTCTTTGATCAAAACAATTGCCACGTAATCAATCTCCTGATGTATTCGTTTCTTGGGACCGCCCAAACAGATCACCAGAGTCAAGGTGACTTCAAACAATAAGGTCTTTCTTTTTCTTTCCAGTTCAGGAGGAGGCCAGAGGTCTCAGAGTCCTTGAGAACATTTTAAGCTCCCGGTTGGAAATTTAAGAGTCAATATGCCTTTATTGATTCATAAATTTAATAAATACTTGTTAAACATATATCTCAGGCCTGTCACTGTCCTAGGGCCTGAGGCTAGGAAAGTGAATAATAACACTGAGAAACAGTGTGCTCTCGTCCTTCAGAATTTCTAGTCCTAATAGATGAAAATGCTTGATCGAAATAGAAGGCATGAAAGTGCTGTAGGTGTACACCAAGTGCCATCAGAATTTGGGGCCGATGGTATATAGGGGACTTCTCTTCTTTACATTGGAGAAGGTGGCCGCTGAGGTTATCTCGTCCTTCATAAGATTTAAAATGGGTGCTCTCTGCTGGGAAGCAGGCTGGAGCCTTACCCTTCTACCTTGGAACTCCAGTGCTCTCACCGAGGACATCCAAGGTCACCATAGTTACCTGCTTCGGGCAGGCAGAAGGGAGCAAGAGAACAGAGGGTTGATGACACGGGACAGCCTTTGCTGGGTCAGATCTGGAAGTGGAACTCATCATTTCCATTCACATTCCAGAATCCAATCTCATGGTCAAACCTAAAGGCAGGAAAGGTGAAAAAGTCATCTCACCATGTGCTCAGAATGAAGAAGAAACCGGCATGGAGAGCAATTAGCCAATCTCTGTTGCAACACATGAAGAATTCAGCATGGTCTGTGGTGTGCTGTGAGAGTAAATAATTGTAGAATAGTCAGTCTCTTGCCAACTAGGTCACCAGCAAACTGCTACAGCAGAAGCATCCACGTGGAACAGGAAAACAAAGGAAAAAAAAAAGAGAGAGGTTTACTCACAAGCAAGCATCAATCTTAGAAGGATAATTAACTTTGTGTGCTGGTTCTTAGCAAGTGCATTTTCAGAATCGCAGCAAAAAAGTCATTTTTGTTTTTGTGAAGGTCTTATATGCGTAAGTCATTCTATTAATATAAATTGGGCACTGCTCCTTTGACATTTCATAGACTCTTCAAACTCTGAATGCCGAAGATTGATCTCACTATCCTTTCCTTCTACTTTTTCCCCTCATGCGTATGATTTTTCATTTTATTGATCAAAATAAGAGTAAGAAAATCCTAGCTATAGATTTTCAGATGTTTTATGGAATCATAAGGTATATAGGGAAAATGTGGTCTGTGTTCCAGATATAATTATCATCTCTTGGCTTCTCTGGGCATTCTTCTCACTTCTAAGAGCATAGACGAGACTGATTTGTATTTACAGTTCATATAAATGGACTCCTACGGCCACCTGGCATGTACTCTTTGGCGTCTGAATGCCTTCATGTAACATTAGTCTTGTGAGATTTACCCATGTCATTTTGTGTAACTGCAGACCATTGATTTTCACTGTGAGAATGTGTTGTATCATGTATCCATTGTATACCGATGGACACCTTATAGAGTAATTCTGCTATAGAAACCCTAGTATATACCTTTTGGTGAACACATGCGGGTATTTCTTTGGGGGGGGGGACCTGTATAGGAGTGAGATACTGGTCATAAAGCATTAGGGAGTATTTTTTGTATTTAGGACAAATTACATACAATTTTGAATCATCGGAACCCCCCAAACCTACTGCTCCTGATAGGAGCAAGACTTTTGCCCATCTGCTATGCACAGGAGAACCCAGCTTCCCCCCATCTCTTCTGTGTGGGGTGACAGCGTGCAGAAGAACCTGAAGAAGGGTTTCCTCTCTCCAGTCAGGAAGCAGCTCAAGAGGAGAAGGTCCTATGATCTGGCTGGTGGGGACTGGCCCTAATAACCCCTTTCAAAGAACTGAAAGTCTTTTAGGAGTCCATTTGTAAGTTGTATTATCTACAGAAATAAAATCTGGGCGTCCTTCCCTCAGACACGGGTGGAAGCGCCCGTAGCTAAGGAGTCGAAGGATGGTAGGGGGCTCAGCAGGACGGGGTGCTGGGCAGATGGAATTGCTCCCCTTCTGCTGCTCCTCCAGCGATCTGGTCACCCAACCTGGGGGCTGGGGTGGGTCTGCGCCTCACCTCCCTTTCAGGTCCAGTCAGTCCCGGGTTTCATCTACTCGGCTGTTACTGTCACTCAATCCACTTTCTCTCCCCCTCCCCCTCCCCCGCCGTGGTTTAGTCTCACATCCTCTGTCCCCTCCTCTACGTCAGCAATGTCTTCACTGTGCTTTCTCCTCTGTTCCTCACCCCTACCCTGACCCCACCTTCCGTCCACCACTTGCCCTGTGCTGGCAGCAGGGGAGGGGGTCATTCAAAAATGGAATCTCCTGCAATCCTCCTTCTTTCCATCTTAAGCAAAATACAAGATATCAGGTGGCTTGCCCCCAACCTCTGATTCCCTCAGAGTCCAGATGGGGTCCTTCTCTGGGCTCCAGTAGAACTTGTGCTTCCTCAGTGACAATGAATGACAGTCAGTGGGCTGTCTCTTTCCTAGTCATTCTCAGTTTTGTCTCCACATTCAGCTTCATCCCAGGGATTATAATTTAATTAGTTAGCGACGGGGAGGGGGCATCAATACTTTTTTAAAGCTGTAGGTAATTTTGTTGTGCATCCGGGTTGAGAAACCTTGCCCCAGACTCTAAGTTCCTCTGCTCTCGAGCCCTTTCTTAACTAACTTTATATACTTGGTGTGTTTCCTCAGGGGCGGGCTCAGAGTGGGTTCTTTAGGTCTTCATTCAATATTTGTTGAATAAATGAGTATAGATCATAAAAGGGGAAGTTTGTTGGGGCACATGGGGAGGCTTAAGAAGAGGAGTGTTATTCTACTCCCTGGTTGGGACCAAGCATCTTTCCTTGAGCGCACATTCCTGCAGACCTTTGCCAAGTTTAAGATGTTGGAACAGTGCCAATCTCCTATCCAGAAGATGTTTAATCTTGAGATGTTTCATTTGTACATTTCGACCTCACAGGCTCATCAATCACAAATGTTCTATGCATGAGTGACTCTGTGGAAAGAGTGGGAGTTTCTTAGCTCTGCAGCTTATGGTGTAATGCAATAATTAATAGAATATAGAGTTTATTTAAGTGGGAGGGCAGGGGATTGTGGCTCTTAAAATTTCCTTTTTATGCTCTTCTCTAATCTTTTGGAGTTGCATTCAGTAGAAAACATTCCTTTTATTCAAAGAAAAGCTATGAAAGCAGCTTATATCCCCCACCCTAGGTACACTACAAATTAGAAAAAAAATTAAATCCATAATATTAACTGTACTCAAAGTGAAGGCTTTGTTCCAAACTCACCTGTCTCCATGATATCTGTAAGACATATACCCTGTTATGATGTAAACAGCAAATATGGCAACTCTTTTTGAATTCGGGGGAAGCTAAAGAATAGGCTTATATTTTCAACAGATATTAGATGTATTTTAGTCTCTTCTATTAATGCCTGAGGGGTAGATATATTCTATTTTCCATTTAGAATTGTGTTATGTTTAATGTTTTAATGACTAGAGGAAAAGGCTGAACCAAATCTATGAAAAAAGGACTTAAAGTCAAATGCAGATTGTCCAAAGGACATTTTTCTCCTAATTCTTGTCTTTCTGTTGGGTTTGAAGCTTTCAGTGCATCTGGGGTCTAAGGCAAAGAAGAACGGTGCACAAAACCAAAAGTTCTTCAGGATTCAAGTTGTCACTTTTAAAAAAGAAAAGGGTGGACAGATATTTGAACTCTTTTTGACACTAAATATTCCTTTCTTTGAAATGCTGTTCACGAAATGGGGCATTGACAGATGGGTATAGTTCCTGAGACCTTCAGATTCTGGGGCAGGACTGTGCTTTTATCCCTGTCACCAGTAGCTGAGGATGGGGTCCTGTGCCTTATTCCTGAGTATTGTGTGATATTTTGTCTATCCACTTCTTGCCTTGACCCCTCTACTAATCCTTTATGTGGCTTCCAGAACATTCCTCAACATTCAATACTTCCTTAAGTTTAAAACCTTTAAGACACATTAACTTCCCACAGTGTAATTTTTCCACCTTTTCTCTGGCATTCAGAATCCCCCAACATTGGATCCCAATATTTCTCTCCAACCTCTCACAGGAAGTCAGTCTGTTAGCCTGACCTCATAGGAGAGGAAGGTGAGGCCTGAGAATCGAGGTCACGTCAAGCAGTGGAGGCGAGGTTCAGCCATCTGACTCCTGGACAAGTGTCTTTCCACCATAGCACACTGTCTTCACACTTAACCTCTGCTGTTCCACCTACAAAGTGGGGTTCCTGCCAGCAATTTACTTCTCTGAGGGAAGTAAGGGAGGCTCAGAGGGAGGCTTATCAGAGGGAAGGCTGGTAAGCCTCCACCACAGTCTCCACAGTCTCATCTCCTGGTATTCATGCCCCATGTAGTTCCAGTCAGAATTTCTGGACCTGTCATGTCACTTTCAAGGCTAGGAACACCTGCTCTGTGGTGGTTCAACTTCTATGCATTAAGACCACATGGCAAGACACTAAGGCATCTTCCTGATAGTTGCACGTGAGCCATCTCAGCCATCTCAGAAGTGGTCCTCCAGCTCCAGTCTCACTTCTGCAGACTGAAGCATGGACAAAAAAAAAAAAAATGCTTCAAGGTTGTGAGCCAGAACTACCCAGCCACGCTGCTGCCGAATGCCTGACCACGGAAACTATGAATTAGTAGATATCTGCTGTTTTAAGCCACTGAATTTTGGGGCAATTGATTATGCAGCAACAGATAACTCCTCTAGGTGTTTAAAAGAAACACACATTTTGAGGACCTTTTAAACACGTAAGTCTGGGATTTTATGAGAAAATGATGATTCATCTTCTCAAACACAGAGGAATCTATCCTGTAATTGAATAAATGGTGCTCACTGGCTCATCTGCTGAGTGTTTCATTGCAGTGATTCTAATTTATCAACTTATCCCCATTTAAATAGAGAGGAATTCAGAAACATAAATGCAAGTTTTACGTCTCTGAACATAAGGAAGATTGCTTCTTTTTACTCCCACTGCACCCAGTGGGACTGATGTCTATGTGCTCCATCCCTTGAATTCTCTTTTCTGTCCCCTCCTCTCCACCCCACAGTCAAAGGCTCTTGTCACCTCTTCAGCTCCTGGCTGAGCTACACCACTCAACATGGTTCTCTCTCGTTTACATCCACGTTGCTGCCATGTCTTTTCCAAATCCAATATCATTGCCCTATCATGCCCCCACTATGGTTTGAATGTCCCTCCAGACCTCATGTGGAAATATCATTGCCACTGGCATAGTATTAAGAGGCAGGAACTTTAAGAGGTGATTAGGTCACCTGCTCTCATGATGGACAGAGGTTATATGGAGAGACTTGAGCTTGTTATAAAAGTAGGTTTGGCCCACTTTCCCTCTCTCTGTCTCGCACATGCTTGCCTGCCCTTCCGCCATGTTGAGATGCAGCAAGAAGGCCCTGACCAGCTACCGGCACCTTGCTCATGGACTTCCCAGCCTCCAGAACTGTGAACAGTAAATAAATCTATTTATTTTACCATTTACCCAGTCAGTCTGTCTTGCTGTTATAGCAGCAAAAATAGACTGAGACACTCTTATTATGCCCTACTCCTCAGCCAGTGGTACCCGCCCACCAGAGCTGACTACTGAGGTTCCCAGCTCTCCTTTTGCTGGCCCTAGGTTCCAGCCTCACAGTTACCTAGACCACTAGGTCACTAGCTTACTCTAGTGCATTACCTGGATTATGCTAGTTCCCACACCCCTTCTCGTCCTTGCCTGCTAACTCATATACCTGCACTGTCCCTCTCTCTAAGTGATCTTTCCTTCCTTGAACCACTTCTCATATTCAAGGCCCAACCTTGGTGCCTCCAAAGTTGTCCACTTTATCTCCTGGGCTTTGTCTCCTTTTGTTAAAGCATTTTTACTCACCAAGTGGGAATGCTTTGTTCACAAGTCCCCCGGTCCCCACACCAGGCAGGGAATTCCTAAATGATAGTCATAGTTTTATTATTCACCTAACTGTCCCCAGGACTTAGTTTAGGGCCTAGTAAACACTTTGAAAAGGAAGAATGGATGGATAAAAATTAAAAATAGTTTTGTTTTCCCAGGAATATAAAAATCATAATTAATAATTACTTGTAAAAAAAAAACACCTGCCTAGGAAAAATTACCCAAGATTATAAAGAACTTAGAAAACAGAATAATACATTGAGAGATTCTTTCCCTTGCACCATGTATGTGGTGTCTGTTTTGAACACCAATTCTGCAATTCTTCAAATACCAACTGAGTGCCCAGCAATTTAGCTCAATTCTGACACTGTTCACCTGGAGTTTGTGCCAGATCTCCTAAACTAAAGAGCATAGATCCACAAGTGTGCCCCCATTTCAGATACCAGCTGTAAGTAGGTGCCCACACTACCCATAGTTTTGTCTGGTGGCTGTCAAATTTGGGATTCCCATGACCCTTCTAAGGTCTGATCATTTGCTTCAGCAACTCACACAAGATAGGAAAGCTTTTTCCTTACTATCACTGTCTACTATAAAGGATCCAGATCAGGAATAGCCAAATAACTCAGGAACCCAGAGTTCCCATGCCCCTTCCAGGCCCATCAGCCTCCCAGCACCAGAAGCTCCCAACCCTGCTGTAGTACCTGGAGCACTAGACCACTGAGCCACATCCCCAGCCCTATTTTGTATTTTATTTAGAGACAAGATCTCACTGAGTTGCTTAGTGCCTCACTTTTGGTGAAGATGGCTTTGAACTTTTGATCCTCCTGCCTCAGCTTCAGGAGCTGCTGGGATTGATTATAGGCATGAAACACTGCACCTGGCCTGTTTAGGGATTCTTATGTAGGTTTCATTACTTGGTGATGACTGGTTAAATAATTGGTGGCTCTGCTCAATTTCCATAGATTCTCCCTTCCTGGGACGTCATGGATGAGGCTGAAGCTCCAACCCCCAATGACCAACTCCTATAATTTAGACTATACAGGGGCCACCAAAAGTCACTTCATCACATAAACTCCTGACTGGTCTAAAAGGAGTCATTAGAAATAAAAAAGACACTCTTATCAATCTTATGCTCATACAATTTCTAGGGCTTTAGGGGCTGTGCCTGGAAGTGGGACAAAGGCCAACTGTATATTTCCCATTATGCTGCTACACATGGAGAGTCTAATTTAGGGGTGTATGATATTAATGCCACTTTTTGCATGTTGGTTTGCTATTTAGAAAGTACTTTCCCATATTTCCTCCTGTTTGTTCCTCACTGAACTCTATTGGATACATGTGGAGCAGCATTAATCTAGGGGTGCATCAGTTGCACCACAATTCAGATAACTCACTAGGTTGTCATAGTTGTGAATTTTTTAAAAGTTCACTGCATTCATAAGAGCCCACATATGTAAACAACCAGTGTCCACTGATGGATGGATGTTAACGCAGGGTGTATTTACATATACAACCGAATATGATTCATCCTTAAAAACAAGGAAACCCTCTCATTTGCAATGACATGGAGGAACCATTATGTTAAATAAAGTCAGTCAGACACAGAAAGATTAATATTATCTGACTTCACCCATATATGGAATCTAACAAAGTCAAACTCATAGAAACAGAGAATAGAATAGTGGTCACCAGAATGGGGGATGTTGATCAAAAGGTATTCACTTTCAGTGACAAGATAAATAAGTTGCCGGGTGTAGTGGCGAACACCTGCAATCCCAGCAGCTCAGGAGGCTGAGGCAGGAGGATTTTGAGTTCAAAGCCAGCCTCAGCACAAGGAAGATGCTAAGCAACTCAGTGAAACCCTGTTTCTAAATAAAATTCAAAATAGGGCTGGGGATGCGGCTCAGTAGTTGAGTGCCCCAGATTTCAATCCCTGATACCAAAAAAAAAAAAAAAAGATGAATAAGTTCTGGAGACTTAAAGTACAGCATTGTGGCTATAGTGAACACTAATGAAAACTTGAAATGTGCTGAAAGAGTAACTCTCAAGTATTTTCACCCCCTAAAAGGGCAATAGATAAGTTAATAGCTTGATTGTGATAATCATTTTACAATGTATATATATACCAAAATGTCACATAGTTATCCTTGAATATATAAAATATCAAGTATAAAAAATTCAATAAAATTTTAAAAATATCTTGTTTACAAAATATTGAAAGGAATTTCTGACTCAATGCTAAGAAAAATAATTATTAAAAATGAGCAAAGGTTCTGAACAAATATTTCACAAAAAGAAATACATGAATGACAAGCTTATGAAAAAGGTTCAACATTATTAGCAATTATAAAAAATTCATTAAGGCCACAATGTGATAACACTTTGCCTATTAAATTAAAAAAAAAAAGGCTAACAATATTCAGTTTGTGCCAGAATATATTGGAGCTGGAACTCTCATACATTGCTGGTTGGAATGTGAAATAAAGGGTTTTAACTACTTTGGGGGGAAAAAGAAAGTGTACCCCAAACAGCTGATTCATACACACCTCATTCATAATAAGAAATGGCATTTGTTTAGAAGGAAAGAAGGATAGCGATAAAGTAATGAAGTGCGAAGTTGAATGGGATTTGCTGAGCCAAATTTAAAACGCAGAATCCCTCCCTCCACGACTGGCGCTGGGAGTGGAGGGATGGGGGAGAACCAGAGCTGGCATACGAAGGCGGAGCCTTCTCCAGGGGCTCATCCTGCGCTTCTGATGAATGGTTTGGTTCAAAAGCCAAAAAATGTTCTCACGTTTATCTAACATATCCCAGTTTGGGGCATGCATGTTAAGGAAATGACTATATGTTAATGTTACTTATTGCAACTTTTTTGAAATGACACAAAATTAGAAACAAATCAAGTGCCCAAACTACTTGACGATTGATGACGTAAGTTACGGTATTTAGTGAACGATGCAGCCAGAAAAATTATAGATTTTGTGCCCCCAAAAATGATAAGAAAAAATGAAAACTAAGTGTCAACATGGAAAATATTTGCAAGCAAGAGTTAAGCTAAATACAAGATTGTAAAAAATTATGTGTTCAGTGATTCAGTTATGTAATTTAAAGTTGGAATGGGCTATAGTAAACTAGTTTTGATGCAGTTTAAGGGTAGAAATGACTTTTTTTTTTTCTCCTGAAAATTTTCTTATTGTTAACAACATAAATATTTGAAATAACACCATTTTACTGGGTGCAGTTGCTGTGTCCTAACTGTTCATAAGGAGAAGAATGAAAGCTGTAAACAAACATTTATTCACCTAAAAATATTATATGAATAAAACTATTTTTTTTTCTTCTTGCTCTCAAGATGTCCTGTGAAAATAACTAGAGAAAATTTGTTCAAAATTCAAAACTATAGGTGGGTGTGACTCAAGGTAATGCAGCATTCTTGGCCTTCTGGAGAAGATGGGGATGTAGCTCACAGAGCCAGGCAGTCCCAGGGCAGAGCCCAGCTGAGCCTCTGTGAGAAACAGTTTTTCACTTCTGTGTTAACATGGTGTTGTCAGAGAAGACAGATATTTCCCAATATGAGCCCAAATCCACAGTCACTTGCCAGGTACTTCAAACTATGTGCTGTCATTGTAAGGGAACCCCCTGCCCAGGGCAGTCTATGTGGAAGACTGACAGCAAATTGAGCTAGGACTCAGATAGTTAATGATAGAAAAAGAGCTGTTCCAGCTATTCCTGGGGAACTGGCTAGATACCTAATAATTTAAATACATTGCATATAAAAAATGTTTCTGTATCACAATTAAAAAAAATGTTTCCAGGCTTATTTTCATTGTACCTACTGTGACCTTGTGGCTGCTAAAATATGGGCCACTATAAAGAGGCAACATGTTTTGCTACTCATGTAGTTTCTTTCATTTCCTCAATTGACAATGTTGGAGGGCAGATCAAGTCAATGCTTCTCAAACTGTCCTGTCTCACTGACCTTACCAGGATACCAAGTGGTACTTTTACTAAAGACAGTCAAATGCAGTGGCATGTGCCAGGTACCTAGAAGCTCTTGTATCATCTGAGCTGGTCCGGTACCATAGCAGGGATTGGAGGCCTGAACTTTGCCTGCCTGTGGATGTCAGGTACATCATATGTTCCAGCCCAGCAATATTCTCCCATTGGTCCCAGCCCACCATGTGACTGTATTCCCAGAAACCTCCCTTCAGACCCTCCCCCCTTCCCCCCTCCCCCTGCCATACAGTTTCCGGCATTATCATTACTCACAATGTCCTGGGCAATTTGCTCATCCTTGCGACCTGCTACACAAATTTCAGAAAATGAGATTACCTGGCCAAGCCAACCAAGGCATTTACATTGCTTTTCCTTTTCTTAGCAGTTGGTAACAATGCTTTTACAAATGTGGAAAATCAATATTATTAAAAGGTAGATCTCTGGAGAGAGATGAGTGGTGCAAGACGGTCTTTGAAAAGAAGATCCTACTGTTGACCTAGAGAAGATCACAACTCTAAAACAGCTATTCCCTTCTAACTGTTGCACACGGCACCTTGAAACTATTTTTAAAGGGTAATTTAACCTCAAAATCAAAATTTAGCACTCCAAACCTCTGAACACACAGCTGAGATGAAATTACAGCCTATGTTCACCAGTGAAGGATTTGGGGTCAAGTTTTGATGCCATTGAGAGGAGTGGAAGTGGAATCCTTCTAGCAATGTTCAGAGGTGTGACTAGGAGGTGGGGACAGACACACACTTCGGCATCCTTCAGTTGCTCCCTCCTCCCCTTTGACACGTGGCTGTCACACCCGTTTGACTCAGAAATCCTGGCTTTTCTCTAGATCCAGAGTTGGAGAGAACTTGGATAATTTTCCAAGGTCACACATCAAGGAAGTGACACATCAAGACAAACTCAGCTTTTTCCAACTCCAGAACCCATGGTCTTAAGCCCTGGGCTGTACTGTCTCCTTGTTCAACTGTAATGAACTTTCTCATGGATTTCTGTGTCACTCCCATCCTTTCTATTTTCCAGGAAATGGGGAACACATTCCACGCTCCTGCAGGAAGGAGTGGCTGGTTCCTCTTGTCAGCAGAATTCATTTCTTTCTCTCTTCTCTTTCTATGGAAATGAAAACAGACATGAAAAAAAATGGGACAATGTGTCACTACATTCTGATCCAAACATTTAACTAAGCCTCTCAAATGGTTTTGGAGAATTGTTCACTTGAAGTTCTCTCCCTGGAGGCACTCCTCTCTGGGGGGTTGGAGTCTCAGCTCAGTATTTTGATACCTTTCCCTGACCCCCTCCAGAAAGTCAGACCCACTTTGGTCCAAAATCCTCCTCGATGGTGGCAGAATGGCCTTGAGACAAAATGAGATAATTCACCATAGAGATACAGAAAGGTCATGGAACTGGACCAGCTGAGTTTAGGCTTCAGTGGTGGTAGACTCAGGATTTGGAGCCATGCTGTTTGACTCTAGAGCCTCCTTATGACTGCCTTGCTAGGAAGGCCATAAGGCTGTACTGGTCATTGCATGACTCAGAGAAAAAAACACAGGAAAGCCCTCAAATCCAGGCTAAGAAGGAAGGGGGCAGGAGACTCGTTGGGGTATGATAACATCCAATGAGAAACTACTGCAGGAATTAACCAAAGAAAGGGAGGAGTTTTGGTGGTGGAAAGGGAGCTATTGGATGGAGCTAAGGGTGGGGTGAGAGAGGATGTTCTAGACAGAAGGAACAGCAGTAGGTACAGAGGCAAGGGAGAGCAGGACACATTGGGCTGCCAATCAAAGTTGACTGATCCATATTGATGGAAACTGCTCTTGGGTTCGTCTGTGCCAGGCTATGGAATGGAGTGATTTTCCTATATACAGAGAACCTTCAGGGCTCTGTGGCTTCCTGTGACCTTGTTAGCTCTTGGAGATTCCAACTCAATCACAAGCTTCTGGTGGGCAGGACATACACTTTGAGTTTAGATTCTTCTCCATAACAGAGCACACGTCAAGATCTCCAAAAACTTTGGTCAACACCCACTAGTATAAATTTTCCTGTGAATTGCAGTAAATCTACCTTTTCACTAACAGAAAACATCAATTAGTAGGTTCTCCAAGCACCTAGAGGTGACCAGAATTTCTCTCTATCCGGGGAAAGCACCTATGTGACACGATTTATGTGCAAATGCCCTCTGTAGACGATGGGTACTGGCATGGACTCAGAGGACATGGCCAGAGCTGGATGGCATATTTAGAGAAGAAGATGAGCAGACATTGCTATTCTCAAACAGTGCTAATAAGAACTGTGTCAGTGAAACTGTCACAAGCCTCATGTTCAAGCCATCAGGGAAATGACAATTGTCTTTCCTCATCACAACTAGGATGCTCCAAGTACCCCAATGTGAATGCTTTCCTATTTATGTTCAGAACTATAATAATCAACTTTATATTTGTCTTGAGAAGAAAACATGTGGGCTAATGATTTTGTCATATTCAACAAGTATCAATTTTCTCATTGCAATTTTGAGGATAATAGAAAGTTATTTTTACTATGAAAAATCACAATAAAAATGGCTGAATGACAGCAGGCTCATAAGGGTGTAGACAGCCCCAAACCAAGGCATAAGTCAAGCTGAGAGGCCTTCTAAGGTGATCCTGCTCACTGCTTGTATTTGCTGAAATTTTGGTTTTGTGGTAAATATGGATGAAGGATGTCAGGACTTACAAAGCCTCTATTGCATATTTTTGGAGATGTTCTTAAAATGTCCTCTTTTGCTGTTGAATGGAGAGTGGTTATAACTCTGTGGTGCTGGTGGTAATCATTTGCATGGTTTAGATGTTTTCTAAACTTTTTCTTTGGGACAATTTCAAACTTACAGTGCAAAGTTACAAAATTAAAGCAAAGTACCCCTTTTAGCCTATGTCTGGGTTCAACTATTGTTAACAATTGGCCCTATTCACTTCATCTGTCTGTCTGGGTGCAGTTTTTTTTTTTTTTAAACAAAATTGGGTTGCATGTCTTATTCATTTATCCATAAATATTTCAATATCCATTTCCTAAATACAGTTATAAACCTTGGTAAGACTAATAGTGATCCAATACTTTTATCCCATTATAGTTTATTTTCTAATCATCATACATCCTAATAAGGTCTTAATAATATTTCCTCCTCTAGTACATTCCTATCTAGTTAAGTATTTAATTCTAATATCTCTTTAGCCTCTACCTTAATTTGTTTGGGCTACTGTAACAGAATACCATAGCTTGAAAACAACAGAAATTTATTTCTCATGGTTTTGGAGGTCAGAAGTCCAAGATGAATATGGTAGCAGATTCAGTGACTGCAGAGGGTCTGCTTTCTAATTTCTAAATGCTATCTCATGGGGGCTGGGGTTGTGGCTCAGTAGTAGAGTGCTCATCTAGCATGTGTGAGGCCCTGGGTTTGGTCCTCAGCACCACATATAAATAAATAAATAAAATAAAGGTATTGTGTCCACTACATCTAAAAATATTTATTAAAAAATGTTATCTTCTCCCTGAATCTTTATATGGCAGAAGGGGCAAGACAGCTACTTGGGATCTCTTTTATAAGGATATTAATCACAAAAGGGCTCTGGGTACATCCGATGCTTCCCTCTGGTTAGCTTCTGGTTATTCATTCTCCACTGGACACTTGACTTTTAAGTGAGGCTCAGTCACATTTGTATCACAGATTCTTTGGCACAATGGAAATCTAATAGATCTCCTAGTCCAAACTGACATATCTACATGAGCTGTATACTGCTAGCTTGGAGCCTGAGTTACTGGACCAGCACTGTCATTAACTCTCTGTGCCTTCCGGGGATACTCATCTAGCTAGGCCTAAATTTCTTTATTTATAAGAGGAAGGGATTGAATTGGATGATCTTTAAGAGCCCTCTGGATTAAACCATTTATGATTGTTTTATGAATCCATAACAAATACTGGTGTTCAAAGCCAATCAATGCCCTTATTTAGAACAGAAATAATCATAGCAACTTTTTGTTGCATAGATCTTTGGAAAACTTAGTCTAGATTCAAAAGAAAAGCTGAAACTTAAAACCAGCAGAGTCCACAGTTGATTTTGAGAGGGAAGATTATGCCTTGGCCTGAGCACAAAATGTTGTTTATATCCTGCAGAAAAACTGACACGTTAATATTGAGATTCCAGGATGCTCATATATTTCAAAACTTATACTTAGCATCTAAAGATTTCTTTCCAGCTGATAAAATGATTCCTGTAATAACATGCATTTAAGGTATTTTCCAAATACCCAAAGGCATGCATGACTTTAGAGAACACATGTGCATTTTATCTTAGTAACCCACTTTTGTGCTTAATTGAATTTCATTTGGCAAAAGTGGCAATACAAGTTTGATACACTATTACTGTGCCCTGGGTACCTCTGGTCCAAACTCTCTGTGGCTGAAAGAAGAAATCCGAGAAGCTGCCAAAAGGCAGGCAGAACATTCCCCAGGGCAGCTCCTAAGGACCTAGAAAGAGCATCAAGAGAGTACAAAGGAGATGTGGCTCCTGGTACTTTGAAAGGCTGCTCAAGAACCTTTTGCCCAGTTGGTTCTGTTTTTTTTTTTTTTTTTTTAGCACATTTGCACTTGGGCACTCCCTGGGGCTTTCAGATATTTGTGCTGGGTATAGTGTTAATGCAGGAGTGTGGAGGTGCATGGCAGTTTACAAAGATTTGGTGCTTATGTTCCATGGGCGGCTGCTTGGAAGAAAGAAAGTAGTAGGGACCAACTTAGGAGAAAGAGAGTGAGCTGGTGCTCAAAATCTGATTTTGATCCTCACTAATGATATGACCTTAGGAATATTGGTTAGCCTCTTTAAACCTGCTTCACTTCCAAAATGGGCTTCACAGTGCCCATGCTACAGGATTGGGAGGATTAGAGAAGACAGGGCACAGAACTGGTACTCAACAGTATATCTTCCTCTCTTTTTTTCTTTTGCTTTAAAGTATGTAGGTAATTCCATTTCATATGGGAGAAAATGGCAGCTCAGAAAGCCTTAGGTCATTTAACTGGAAAAGTCCCAGGATAGATTGAACTTTTGACACTTTACTAGGCCATTGATGTTTATCTCTTTTGCAGAGCAGTGTTCTAGAAGTTGATCACATTGTTTTCCACATGGATTGGGAGAATTTGGTTTTTAATAATTTTTTCTCTTTTTAAATTTTGGAATAGCTTAAATTAAAGAAAAGTTGTAAATATGGTAAAAAAAAAAAAAAGGCTCCAATGTACTTCCCATTCAGTTCCCCCGCTTGTTAATACCCTACATTGGGATAGTATATTGATCACATTTAAGAAACAAACATTGACACATTACTATGAACTGTTGTTATATTACTGTGAACTGAATTCTGTGGTTATTTGGATTTCACGAACTTTTCCCTAATATCTTCCCGAATCCCTTCCATATATATTATATTTAATGTATCATACATGACAATATATCTTTAGCTCCCTCTGGTCTGTGACAGTTTCTGTTTTTTATGACCTTGACCATTTTGAGGAGTCCTGATCAAGTAGAATGTTCCTTGTTGGAGTTTTTTCTGATGTTCTCTCTCTGGTTAGACTGGAATTAGTGGGTTTAGAGGAGAAGAACACAAAGGTGACATGCCATCCTCATTATATCACATGGAGGGCTTGTGTAATCAATGTGCTACCACTGACGCTGTGAACTCACCTTGACCACATGAACCATATCATACTTCTTCATTGTAAAATCCCTCCCCCCACTTCACGTTCTCTACTTTTAAAAGGCAAATCATTAGGCACAGCACACATGCAAGGGGAGGAAGTAAGCTCCACCTCTCGAGAATGTTTTTAATTGGGTTATTTTGCCATACCATAAAACAATGTTTTAATAATTTGTTCTCATTTTCCATCACATCTGAATAGCATTTCCTGGTGTTTCAAATTAGATACCAGCCAGTTATACTAATTCGTCCAAGTTGGCCTTCAGAGAGCAAGAATATTTAACAAAGAAGGGTTGAATTGAAGAATATTTTGAAAATTTCCAGGCATTTTACCTAGGCAATGCATATGATGATCTATCTTATAAATTTCACTGTGTGTTACATGTGTGAATGTGTGTAGGGTGTATGAAGCCAAATTTTCCTTTTGGTGGTTTTGCAAAACTTTTAGTATTAATAATAATCTGTTCCATGTTAAAAAAAAAACTTAAGTAAGTAGAGCAAGGGCTATTTTGATATTAATTATGCATTCTTTTCCTTTTCCTGTAGAATCTACCTTTCAGGCACCCGTCAGTCTGAAGAAGTAATTTTTTATATGCATTTTTAAAAAGTGGGAGTGATTCAGAGAGAACAAGGCACCAAATTTTTGGACTTTGAGATCTTATGTGATATTTGTAAATCAATAACAGAGCTATATCTTGAACATCATGACTTTCAACTGCAAGAGTTAGGTGCCACAGAGAGAACAGTGTTGCATTTGTCTGTCTGTTTTTTCCTAAGCGTAACTTAAGATATGAAGAGCTAAAGCCTGGAAGATTCCACACATTATACTTATATGAAGTATACAATGAACTGGAGAAGAAACAACCTTCTTCTGCCCAGAAGGAAACAAACATTTGACCAATAAATAGGGAAGAAGTAGAGAAGACAGGACTATCTTGGTTGCTGGTAGAATCATGAGAAGGGACCCATCATCCCAACTCCTTGATTGCATTGTTTTGGGGGAGGAGTTGGAGAGGGAGAGGGGATGATTGTTATTGACTACTTGATTAATAGTTCCCAGGTAAGTTGTTGGGAATCCCAGAGGAGAAGGGTCTATTGCTTTATTTCTCAGAGTAAAATGTGGAGAACTGCAAAACTCTGAGATATTCAGCATCAGATCAATAAATGTGAAGTTGATTATCTGAGTGGCTGGAGCTGAGGATGGCCTCATGGTGTGCCACATGCTCCAGAGTGTTGCAGGAAGTAACTGAGTATTTCTGAATTCAATAGCAATGTAAAGGCTTGGCTCAGAGTTCACCAGGGACCTTGTCGTGTGGAAGAGGAGGGTACAGGACAAGCTGAACACCGTGTAGTGGGGCTGAAGCACCCTTGCTTTGCTCTGATCATAGGGAGAAAGCACTAAGACTTCTAACACCAAGAGGAATGTTCCCGTGGGTTTTTCATAGATGCCCATTATCAGGTTAAAGACCATTCTTTCTGATCTAGTTTGCTAATAGTTTTACAAAAATAGATGCTCGATTACACTTTTTTTTTCCCTCTACGTCTACTGAGATGGTCACATAAGCTCTTTTCAGTCTATTAATATGCTGCCCTGGGTGGAAAACCCAAAATTGGGTCTTGCTTAGGGAATTGCCTCCTATCCCAGAGTCCAAACTTATTAATTTATATTTACTATAAAGCTTTTTCAAGTTTAAATTTTGACATAAAACTCCAATGCAATTGAATATGATATTTATATCTGGTGTTAGGGAGAAATCCAGTTCTGATGATTTCTGTATTGCCCTAAGTTGAGTTAGTTTATGATTTCCTGAAACCTCATTTGAAAAGGATTTTACTGCAGATGTAATTGGTTAAGTGAAGCTGAGTTTATATGTGACTAGAGTGAGCCCTGATCAAGTGACTGGTGGCCTTGTAAGGTAATTGATAAAGACACAGAGGGTAGCTGACCCTGCAATGTAGAACAGATACTGGAGTTTTGGTGCCACAAGCCAAGGAGTATCAGGGATTGCTGACAACTACTAGAAGTTGGGAGACATATGGAACAGATTTTCCCTGAGAACCTTCAAAAGAAGCCAATCCTGCCCACACCTTGATTTTGGACACCTGGCTTCTAGAACCGTAGGTGAATTAACTTCTGTTTTTTCAAGTCACCTACTTTACAGTGCCTTGTTACAACAACTTTAGGTAACTGATATATATATATATATATATATATATATATATATATATATATATATATGTGGTTGACGACATGATTGCACTATCAAGTATGTTTGTAATTGTTCCATATACAACATGTCTCTTTTCTCTATCTGCTTATAAGATTTTCTCTTTGTCCCTTGTTTTGAGTTATTTGATTTTATGGTGTGCTTTGGTATAGCATTCTTTTTTTGTGTGCTTGAGTTTCATTGTGAGGGTTTATGGTTTTCATCAAATATTAAAAAATGTTAGCCATTATTTCTTCAAATACTGTTTCTGCCCCTCTTTCTCTTTTAGAGACTCCAATTATCCATATATTGGTCTACTTGAAGTTGTCTCACATAATACTGATTTCTGTTCATTTAATTCTAGTTTTTTATCTTTCTTTATTCAATATAGATAGCTTCTGTTGCTGTTTTAAAACTTGTTATATTGTTACTATTTTCTTTTACTGAGTCCCATGTTCTATTTATCTTATCAAAGTGTGTATATATATATATATATATATATATATATATATATATATATATATTTAAAATCTCAGATGATAAAGTCTTCATCTTTAGAAATTCAATTGAAAAATACATCTATCTATTTATCTATCTGTGTCTGTCATTCTATATATCAATCTCTCCTTTGATGTTACCATATAAGATGTCCAATTTTCCCCCTAGCTTCTTGAATTTATTAATAGAGTAACAATAAATGTTTAATGATGTACTTAGCTAATAATTCTATCATTTGTTATTTCTGGATCAGTTATAATTAACTCTTTTTTTTTTTTTTTAGCATTTCTGAGTGTTTTTGCTTCTTTGCTGACCTGGTACTTTTTTACTGGATGCTGGACTGTGACTTTTACCTTGTTGGATGCTGGATATTTTTTATTCTTAAAAATATTCTTGAGCTTTGTTCTGAGATATGGTTAAGTTGGTCACAAAATACTTTGATCCTTTTGAAACTTGACTTTAAGCTTGTTAGTGTCACAGAGAAGCTTCTAGTTCAGGATTCATTTTTCTCTACAACTGAGGCAAAACACTTTTGTGTCGTCATAGTCCTCTTCCTGGTGACATTGGGTAGGGCAGGGCCAGTCTATAAATCTTTGGATCCCCAAGTCTTAGCCCAGTTTCTGAGTGCCAAGGACAGTCTCATAAGCCTTCCTGACTAAAATAGTATTTTTTCTGCCCCCAAGACTTTATCATTTTTCATCTCTATCACCTTCAATTGGAATCAATCTTGTGATTTTTTTCCTACCAGCCTCAGAACCCAATTCCCAGGTAAAGCCTTGGATCAGCCCTGGGCTGCTTGGAAGATTCCCTTACACCTTATTTAGTTACCCCTCTGGATTGACTTCCTGCTTATTTTGCAATATTCTGTCACCAGATTGCTGTGGGTGGAATCTTTTGTGATAGTCGCCTTATCAAAATGCCAAAAAAAAGTGACTCGCTAACATTTCTCAATTATTTCTAAGATTTAAAAGGAAGTACCCAACGTAAGTAAATCAATAAAAGTACCATTTCCTCCCTTGGGTTCAGATATTTCCTTCTCTGTGTAGACTTTCTTCATCCTCATTTAATTTTTCTCTTGATGCTTTCAGATTCTTTTCAAAATGTATCTATTATAGTACCTGTAGGAAGCATTTTTGGGTTAGAGGCCACAAGACCAAGGAAGCTGCCCTGGCAAGAGGAGCTGGTCATCTGGCGCCTCCACATCCTGACCTACCATCACATTTTGATCAGAACACTGAATTTTCTTCATCTAGAAACATATGAAATTCCTGAAAAGTGGTACAGAAAAAAGCAAGCTATATCAAAACACAACTTTGGATTATTTGGAAAATGCATTGAGTTGCCTCCTGGATATGTAAGAAAGGGCAATAAGAGCAGGGTCAGTGGTGAGTAAGAGAAAAACACAGTGATCATAGCTGTATCTTAACTCCAGCAGATTGCCGTTGAAATTTTCCTCCAAAATGTATTTGCATAAAACATCTTTATTGCCGAGGGAAGCTCCTTAAGGACAGAGACTTTGAACAATCCATCTTTTCATTTATCACAGCCCAGTGCCTTAAACAGAATAAGCATCCATCTAAAAAATAGTTTTAATTACCAGGGTAATAAGGAAGCATGAGACTCAGTTCCACTTTGAAGGGAGGAAAGAACAAGAGAGGAAGGAAAGAAGGAGAATGCATGCTACTGTGTAGTCATTAGTTTATTTATCGTAAACTCCATGAAGGCACATATCTATCTATTTATTTATTACTATGTACCTACCTCCTAGAAAACTACTTGATGAATAGCAGATTCATAATGAAAATCCAAGTCTGCAGGGAGATAAGGAATCAGAGGGCTAGGTTTCTGTGTGATCAATGTCCTAAGGGTAGAGAGATGCTATTAGTTTTACCAGGGAAAGTCTTGATGGCTTCAAGGACAGGGGACCTCTTTCACCAGGTCTTGAAGTGTGCTTAGGAGATGATGAAGTGGAGAAAAGGCAAAAGAAAGATCTTTGTAAAGAAATAGCCTGACTCATTGAGACACGAGTAGTCAGGTCATTTTGAGGACAGAGCTTGTGGTGTGAGGGGGGGACACACCAGGCTCCTAGATTGGAACCAGCTAGGTGTGCACCTGTCTGTCTGCTATGTTGATGTGTTAGCACTTCATCCTGTAGGTTTAAAGTTGCATCAGTGGTTTTCAGCAGGGGAGTGACATTATTAAATCCATATTCTAGAAAGATCACTCTGAGAGGATGTTTTAGAACTGGGAGGGAGACAGGGAAACCGGTCAGGAGACTCTTGCAATAGTCCCACCAAGAGACGATGAGGGTTCTGACCAAAGTCACAACCAAAGTTGCTTTTAACTTATTGTCTCCTTTGTTTGGCAAAACACCTAGCTCATGCCATGCCTCATGAACATGGTCAAATTGTACCGTTCTGAATGATAAATTATCTCACTTTCTCAGATCAATACAGAAGAAGATAAATGAGGACAACTGGGAAGTGTTTACTGGAGATGTAAAGCCAGCCGTGCCCAGAAAATGAGGTAGACCGCTCCCAAAGCAGCAAGAACTGGTGCCCATCAGAAATGCAAGTTCATATTTGCAAGTCCCCTTCCTTTGCTTCCTGATCCCCGTTCTTCTTGTTGATTCTGCCATCTGCAACGTGCACAGACTCAAATAGCTAACCTTAGGAATTATCTAATAATGTAGTCATGCTTTTAGCAATCCACATTAGCCTCATTTGACAGACTGTCAGGATGGAGGGACAAAGGGAGACTTTTATATTACAGGTTTGAATGTGAAATCCTGTCATAAAATGTTCAGTTATACTTCACAGAAAGAAAAATATATTTAGTGAACAATGGAGTCAAGTTAAAACAAGAAAAAAAAAAAAAGAGCACATTCTGTTCTCTGGTAAACGTTGCTCTGCCAAGTGTAGACGTTCCACAGCTTTCCAGGTCTTACACAAGGCTGGGGATTAAAAGACCCAGAGCTGTGTGTAGGACCACCCTGGGCACACGAACAAAGCTCCTGGTGGTGATGAGTATGGGGATGGTGAGAAGATGGCTATGTAACGTGTTATAAAGAACACGTAGCATTAGCTCTCCTTCAGGCTGGACAATTGTATGGCTGGTGGTTTCTAATATTTCTACATGTGGCAATTTTAGGAATGGAAAGAGGTATCAAAACAGAGCAAAGATTGCCAGCTGAGGTGAGAGCCGAATCCAGGCCCAACCTCCCAGCCTAACTCTCGTGAGACTGTGGACTGGCTACTTTAGCCACTTGGGGGATATTTTCTCCATCAGTAAAGCGAGGGTTGGGTTGAATCACCGCTAAATTCTTTTTCACTCTAACAAATCATTTACACCATGGTGCCTAATCTCTGAAGAGTTACTAGCAGCTTGTATGTAGTAGCAGGCCTTTGCTCCTTTCTCTATAAAACAGGGGTAATGCAATCTACCCACAAAGATGACTTGAGGACCACCTTCAGAGTAGAAAGAGGATTAGCAAAGTCACAGTAAGTCATGGACTGTCAGTAAATCCAAGTGTCCTTAAACGATCTCCCACTTATTAAAATTGTTGGTTCAGCCCCTGTGTGAGCCAGGTCTTAATCCAGGAGATAGGGACACACTGATCAGTGGCTAACCCCATGGAGTTTCCAATGACTAAATTAACAAATGCACACAGACACAGGACTTTCTTCCTTTCCCCCTGTCTTCGCCTCTTCTCTTTAACCCATTGCTCTCAGCACCCATGGCAGATCCTGGCTGTTTGAACTCACTAGAAGCTTTGGTGTATGCGACTCTGAATGTTCTCATTCAAGGGCCACCTCTGGACTTTACTCACTAGAGAGCCCAGTAACAAGGGTGGACAAACAGCAGGAATGGAGAAGGAATTGGGTTCTTCAAAGCAGGTACCAGCGCTTCAAGATGCCCTGTCTTTAAGATGTCATTACACCATACTGTCCACTTATGGGATGAAACACCTGAGAAACCCACGCCTGTCAAAGAAAACCAAGACCCTATGACTCTGCCATCAGCCTGTATTTGTATCCTTCCATCTGCAGACTGGCAGACTGGGCAAAGCATTGGCTCCACCGAGGTGAATGATGGGCAATTTCCACCATCCAGAAGCTTACATTTTCCTGAGCAAAACAAACCTGAGTCTCAATATACAGTGCTAAGGGCTTCTATAAATGTATAAATCCAGCAAGCTGCATGATATATAGCAATATGTTTTGACACCATCATTTTGATCTTGTCATTTTAATTCTTCTGAGGTAGGATTAAAATTTCTGCAGTTAAACAACCTCTATAAGTATTTTATTTTTAGGTGATAAAATCACAGCTGAATATTGTAGGTATGTTTAATTAACATAAAATGATACTGATAGCAGCAAATAAATGTACCCCCAAGAATATAGTCCCTGCAATGCAATTTTTATCCCCCAAATTTTACCTATTCTATAAAAAAATGGACTTAGTAGAAATTTCTTCAACAACAAATTACAGTGGCAGAAGATATACTTTGCAAAATTTAATGTGGGTTAAAAATATTGATTGATTAAAAATGTCTTTATTGTGACGTGTATGGAAAAGATCCTGTAGACATGATGTAAGTAAACAGTAAAATAGAAAAGTGTGTAGAGTTTTACTGTGCTATGAAGAATATGGATCGTACTGTTGATTGAAGGAATTTAAATGGCATATTGGTCTGCCTCCTCAAACCACGTTTGGGGTGAAAAGTCATCAGTGTTGAAGTTCATTAAAGTTGAGCTTTGGGAGTCACAGAGCAGAGTGCAGAGGGAGGGTAATAGATCTTGGGGGTGAACACAAAATAGCTGGCATCTGATTTGTTTTTCTACATTGTCAACAAAATCTCTTTGTGAAAACTTAACCAATTCATTTTTGGGGAATCCCTGTCAGCAAATAGCACCTTGTATATCATGGTTTCTTGATAAAAGTTTGCCAAGAGAACAAAGAATGAGTGAAAATGAAAAGGACGTCCTAGTACTGACCCTCCAAATCCTGCTAATCCGAGTTGGATAGTACCACTTGCCGTCCTGCTGTTCTGTGATGGTCTGTGGTTAAGGTTATCACTTCCCTCAGAGGGTGATTCTCTGAAGGGTCTTTTGTGCATATGGGTACATATAGTGCCCTGTAAGTTAGCAGGCATTCACAGAATGCTTGTCAAACAGATGGAAGACAACATTGTAAATTAAGGATCATGTTGCATAGTCTAAGAAAGTGAAGATGCTTCCCTCATATTTTATTTTAAAACCCAACAATCTATTTATTTTAAATTTAAGGTAATGTTTTCATATAATAAAATGCACAGATTTTAAATAGAGACCTTGAAGACTTTTAAAGTCCTACCTGTGTGAGATTACCACTTTAGTAGAAATAAAATACATTCCTATCACCCAGTGAGCTCTGTTTTCTTTTTTAATTCATCTGAGGATTTTATTTTTGATGCTATTGGAAATGATACTTTTTAAAAGTTTTATTGTTTAATTGCTTCTTGTTAGTATATAATTGATTTCTGTGTATCAATCTTATTTCCTGTGACATTGATAAATTCACTTCTGAGTTCTAGTAAGTTTTAAGGAGGAAGTGTGTGGAGAATAGATCCCTTCACATTTTCTACATACTCAACAATGCCTTCTGTGAATAAAATGACAATTTCACTCATTATTTTTACAATTTTCAGGACTTTGACTTCTTGCTTTTGCCTTAGTACACGGGTGAGGGCCTTGAGTACAATGTTAAGTAGAAGCATTACTGTGGACATCCAGCAAAAGAAGCCTGTGAATGAAACCTTACCTGTTGGCTACCATGATGGGACCAGGGAGGCAAAAAGCATCCGTGAAGGGGCCAGAGGCGGAGGAGCTGAGTCAGAAGCCTCATGATGCTCCTGTCCACACAGACAGCACACAAGAGCGCAGCGAAATGTTTCTGAGCCCATACTGATCCTTTTGGATAGAACCTAGGCGATATGTGACCTCAAGTGTTTTTTTGTGTGCAATTGTTAGGCATTTAATCTCTGCATCCTCAACATCTCGTTTCCAATTATAAAATTATCATGAACACAATTTACAGACATCCGTTTCCCAGGAATCGTGACTTCGGCTCTGTGGAATGTGCTATGATGAGTCTTACAAACCGACATCTTCACGTGGTAACATCAGATCCAGTTGATTATTCATCTTTAAATAGCGAGAGCTCATCACAGTTTTTCAATCCTTAGGCTTTATTTTTCCCAGGCCTTAAGAATCCTCGGAAAGTTGAGAATTTATCTAGACTTTTCATATGCCTTATCCATTCCTGTTCTTCACAGAGACCCAAGTAATTCAATCCACAGGCATCCATTCTTCTGGCTGAGAAAACAGGGGCTCAGAAAGCTGGGTGACTTGCCCAAGGACCATACAGAGAAAGATGGCATCTGGGAAGCAAGGAGATAAAGGAGGTCACTGGGGTCTATATCAGATAGGACCCCGGGTTTCCACGGTGTGAAGCTTAAACTCTTCCGGTCTGCATCTCCTCAGAGCTGATCCAAGGCCCAGGGCAGCATGCAGCCCACTCACCAGTTGAGGAGCAAAGACTTTCCAACAAAAAAACACAGAAATGGCTGATTGGACGGGAGGGGTAAGACTCCCTTCTAGGGATGGAGACAGTACTGGATGGTAGCATGCCCATGACCATGGTATAGAGATCATAGATGGTTTCTGCAGCGTCCTGCTTTTCTTTCCTCATAACTTTTCTTCAGGCCTTCCTCTTTTCCTTTCTCCTGCTGACCAGTGATGAAATCCTGCTCACCCGTCATGTCCCAGGTAAGCATCACATGCTCAGTAAAGGAGAGAGTTCTCTGCTCCTCCTGTGAGCTCTCCTTATGAGAAACGAGATCTAATAATATTATCCAAATTAGCTATTTATGCATCTCCACCTTTTAACTCTGTGATTCTTGGGCTAGGAGAGAGTATCTTGCTGATCTCTGCACCTCAGCACCTACACAAGAGCCAGACTGCAATAGATCCTCAAAAGTTTTTGCAGTAAACAGACAAACAATGGAAAAACTCACAGCCCCAAGAAATTCTTCTATTAAAAGTACCGTATATAAATAGTTAAGAAAAATAACAAAAAAAATGTATTTATGTATTTTCTCTAGGTTAGATGCAATGCTAAATAGAATTAAATGCTAGCATTTCATGGAATTTTTCTGTTTATGATCACATGGCATGCTATAGTCTGAATCTTAACGTCCCCTAAAGGCCTGCATGTTAAAATTTTGTTCCCAGCCTGTGGCACTTTTGGGAAGTGGTGAAAACCTGAGATTAAGTGGAAAACAAATGTTAGGTAGTTGAATCCATGCCTTTGAAGGGATATAGACCCCAGTGACCTCCTTTATCTCCTTGCTTCCCAGACGCCATGGGGTGAATAGACCTCCTCTGCCAAGCACTCCTGCCATGATGCATTGGGCTGCCACAAGCCCAATGTGACAGGGCCAGGGGACCATGGACTGAGATCTCTGAAACCATGAGCCAAAGTAAAACTTCCTCTTTTTAAGATGATTATCTCAGGTAATTTGTTACAATGACAGAAACCTGACTGACACTATGGAAAGAGAGTGTTACCACTGCTTGTAGAATTTATTGGCATCTAGGATCACATGTTGTTTTTGAAATGTTTACAGTGAGATAGAAAAGGAATAGCAGGAAGGTGGGTGAAAATATTTAATCTCTAAACTTGCATTTGGATCTAGTTTACTCATTAATGATCATAGATAACACAACTAACTTACACATTCATCATAAAATAAACAACATGAAGGTTATCCATCATTATCCCTACCACTAAACACTGAACCAATCCTATACTCCCTCAAATATAAGATATATATATATATATACATAATTGATAAATAACAAACAATTACGCCATCAAAATGAAAAATCAGAACATTAACAAGCAGCAGAGTTAATTGACTATTAAAGATCAATAAATTGAACACAGTCCAGGGGAGGACTGGTAAGATACCTCCTGGAACACCCCTGTTTATAGGAAATAGATATTTTTTAAAATGATGATGTAGACTGTTATTATCTGACATTGAAAGATGCCAATAATACCAGTTAATGGATTAAAAAAAAACTATAAATTTGGTATGCTCTGTGTTGTGGGGAACATGTGAAAATCAATGTAAATGTTTATGTGTGTTAGTATATGGCATATAGGAAAAACCCAGAATTATAAAAATCAACATTTTCTTTGGATAATGCAAATTGTTCTTTGCACCATTACTGATTTCTTCAGTTTCTTACAATATCCCTTTATTTCTTCAAGGATAACATGACCTAAGCCTTAAATTGTGTTTTCTTTTTAAAAATAAAGTTAGAAGACTATTTCAAGATCATAATAAATTTATACATTCCTAGATCACAGCCATTTCTGTGTTTGGGTGAAAAACTTTGGCTTGGGATGAATGGTTCGTAGTAAAATTCCAACTGAGTACGTCAGCAGTTTCTACATTTAAATTGTATTAAGCCTTGAGATCATGACCTGCTAAATTCCCACATTTGGGAATTTATTTCGACTTTATTTTTTGTAGTCAAATAAGTGACCTATATTTGCAAATATTCCATATGATCTTGAAAAGAAAGTATATTCTTTATTTCTTCCCTTGAAATCATTGTGTGTTTCTTAACTCTACTATCCATATCTTCTACATTTTTTTTTTTAAAAAAACTATTTGAATAGCAAAAGCTGGATGGTATTTTAAAGTACCTCATGCTGTGTTTCTGTACATTTTGCCTAGCATTTCTAATCTAAATCAATTTTTATTCTTGAAATCTTCATGCACTGTGCTTTTTGTCAATATGTAACCATGGTCCTCCTCCTGTTTCCTATTATTTCTGGCATATTCTCTTTCCTTTGCTGTTAATGTTGTAAGTCCTACTTCCTTAACAAAAGCATGTCTTTCCCTATTTTTCTATTTTTGATCCTTTAAAATGATCTAGCACTGTAGTTGGAGAAACGTCCCTTATGATGATGTTTTCATTTCTGACCTGGGTGGTTGTCAAGATTAACGTGCTGGGTCTCGTTTCTGAGGTCTCTCTGTGAGGCTTCCACACTGACTTACTTCACCAGAGCTTTACTCTCTAAAATGGGATGCACACCCCGCAGCTGGCACACGAGATAACATTCCCTGGAGTCCCAGAGGAAAATACAGCTTTTAACTTTAAGGCCAAGAAAGATATTAAGCTTTACTCATATTTAAAATTGAACTGGTTGTGGTGCTTTGCTCAGGTGGACATAGAAGACAGATGCTCTCAGCTAACTCACGGGAAGGAGGTAGAAGAGAGAAGATTCCAAAACTCAAGGAGGATGACAATGAGGTTCTTACACTTTGTTCACTTCCACTGACTCCCTGGAGTCTATGCGTGCTCAGCAGAGCAGATTTGAAGGATATTTCATTTATTGTTGTCTAACTTAATTCACAACATGAGCAAAGATCTTAAACTGATTCCTAAAAAAAAAAAAAAAAAAAAAAAAAAAAGGAAAGTGCATTTTAAAACTAATGCTCATGATACAAAAGCAAAAGGACAATGATAGTAATCCCTCTGGACCCACTCCCTTTGCCCCCTACCAGAGACCTAACTAATGCTTTCCATTTCCCTGGCAGGGACACACCATCAGCCACATTATGAGGTAACAGAGTATTTTCAAAACGGATGTTTGGAAACGTTTCCCAAAGTTTCCATTGCTATGTGATACATTGCTGAAAACGATATAAATGTTACACCTATAAAAATAATCTCTCATATCAACACACTTAAAAAACTTGAAATACAATTTTATACGCTGGAAAAGTTTTAGAGAAATTTCAAACTGTTTCTTGAAGCATAAAAATATAACACATATGGATTCCTGCTTCAAGGACAATGGATGGATACTCTGGAAGGTGGAAATTCACTACCGAATTTCAACAAAAACAATTACATAATGAGCATCAGCGGATGGAGCAGAATCTGAGAGCTGGGATCATGAGGCACAGCCACGGTACGTTCTGCCCCTTGAGCACATTTCATCACACAGCTCTGGAAGGTTCTTATTCAGCTACTACAGCCATGAAATCCAAATTGGAAATAAAAAGACCCCAAATTGCACCTTTGGATATTGCAAATCATGGAACCAAGGATTTCAAAAATATTTAGAGCAAGTTTAATCATCTGTTTCTACTAGAAATTATTTTAGTAAAAGAAAAAAAATGTGTTACTAATAAATGCAATAAAACTTACTTTAAATTAATGTTAACTTTAAGTTCATCTTTTACTGATTCTAGGATAGTATTTTATACTACACACATGAACATATAATAATACTTATATTTCTATTTTTATTAAGTTTTAAAAATTCATGTGCTATAGCAGAATGCATTACAATTCATAATACCATATAGAGCACAATTTTTCATATCTCTGGTTGTGTACAAAGTATATTCACACCAACTTGTGTCTTCATACAAGTGTTTTGGATAATGATGACCATCACATTCCACCATCATTTCTAACTCCCTGACCCCTCCTTCTCCCTCCCACCCCTCTGCCCTTTTGTCTATTCCTCCCATGTTCCCCCTCCCTACCCCATTATGAATTAGCTTCCTTATATCAGAGAAAACATTCAACATTTGGTTTTTGGGGATTGGCTAACTTCACTTAGCATTAACATCTCTAACTCCATCCATTTACCTGCAAATGCCGTGATTTTATTCTCTTTTATTGCTGAGTAATATTCCATTGTGCATATATGCCACATTTTTTTTTATCCATTCATTCACTGAAGGGCATCTAGTTTGGCTCCACAGTTTAGCTATTACGATTGTGCTGCTATAAACATCGATGTGGCTGTGTCTCTGTAGTATGCTGTTTTTATAATTTATTAAGCAATCACTAAATTGGAGATATACTGCTAAGTAATCTTGCTGATAAAAATAAGAACTGCAATATTTTTATTTGGTCTCTTTTTCCCTTTCACTACTTAAAACATTTTAATATATTTTTAATTAGTAATGTTGAGAACTTAACTATGTTTCTATCATATAAAATTATTAGTATGTTTGTCTATATCTTTCCCATATGCCCCAACTTTTACTGATAATATCTGGGATGCATCCAAACGACTATTATTTTTTGTCACATAGCTTCTCTTTTCCGAATTGTCATAAATATCTACATTACGTTTTAAAACCATGTTCCATTATTTAAGTAACTCTTTGTTTAGTTTATTGTACCACTGAAGCTTTCTGCCCTGCTGGTTTTTTTTTTCTTTTTGGTACCAGGGATTGAACCCAAGAGTGCTTAACCACTGAGCCACATCCCCAACCTCCAGCCCTTTTTAGTTTTTATTTAGAAACAGGGTCTCACTAGGCTGCCTCACTAAGTTGCTGAAGTTAGCTTTGAACTTGTAATTCTCCTGCCTCAGCCTCTGGAGCTGCTGGGATTGTAGGCTGGTGCCACCCTGTCTGGCCACTGCTACTTTTTAAAAATTTCTTTATGCTTTGGTTATTGCAGTGTGGTTATATAATAGTGGGGCTCATTTTGACACATTCACACATGCATGGAGTTTAATTCACCCATTTCAGTCCCTAGTGTACCTCCTTTCCCTCTCCTCCTCCCTTCCCTTCTTCCCCTTCTGGCATTCTACTGGCCTTTATTCCACTCATTTATTTATTTTTAATCTGTGCTTTATAAATATACATAAAAGTGGAATTCACCATAATATATTCAGATGTGAACATAGTGTAGTTTTTAAATTTGGTTTATTTTCAGGTACATTTCTTCCTATATCTTTTCAGAAGCATAATAGATCATTCCCATGTCTTAGGTTCCTGAGTACAGTTTGTCAGACACATATCCTCAGAGTCCTGGTTTGGTTACAGAATTCACACCCTTTCCCTTCAGGATGCTCCCGACATTATTCCACCGTCTCCTGGAAGTGTGCAGCACAGAGGCTACATTCTGTCCCTGTTTTTAAGTGGTTCTTTCCCCCTGAGTCCTACAATTCTGTGCTTCTCCTGGTTTCTCTGGGCCCACGCTAGGCTGCAGCCATCAGCCGCTCACCTGAGCCAGAGGGTCTAAGGTGGCCCCTTGAAGTCTGGGCCTCTCCTGACTGCCACAGGGGCTCCTGTCAATCAGATGGCCCCACCTCTTTCCATGGGAGGTGGGGTTCTTAATTTTCAAGAGGTGAGGACAGGAGCTCAAGGCGTGCCCAGCACTCACAGGAAGCTACTGCCACCATGTTGTGTTAGCCAACGAGTCGTTCCACCTCTGAGGGTCGATGCACAAAGTCCCGTGGAGGAGGTGGGTGCAGACTGGGAGGGGAACGATTTCCAGACTTTGAACAATCTACCTCCCCAACGAACCCCAGCATTCAATGCAGTAATCAGAAGTTTATTTTCTCCCGCTGCCTGACAGTTCTGTGTCCCAGGTTTCTTCTGACCCTGAAGATTTTTGAGTTGGCTGTTTCCAGCCCGCCAAGCCAGAAAAATGTAGGAAAGGCAAAAGTTGCTTCTTCCAAACTCCATCCCTGGAGAGGATCTTCACTTCTGCTCACAATCCTGGGGCAAGAGGCGATCCTGAAGCTGCCCCCTGATGGGAACAGGCAGGTGTCACCAGGAGCAATTGTGGAGGGACCATGGGTTTGGGGTGCGGTTATGTTTCTGTACTTCCACTGCTGACTCGTATCACTGGTTCTGGAATCTTTATGAGACACAAAGTAGCATGTTTGGCTTCCTATTTCTTGGAGTGAATATTTCAAAAAATGCATATCCTCCGGTCTTTTTTGGTGCTCAGTACAGCACCTAAACTATGGCATGGTGGCATCTCTTTTGAAGCAAAGGAGATGGAAGGTCTCAGACCATCCTGTCTCCTGTTCCTTTTGTCTCTCCCTAAGAGTCATAGAAACTAGAATTCCTCTAGAACGTCTCTCTTGCATATATAACCTAGAAAGGTTACTCTCCTCCTTCTCTGCTTGAAAACCCTCCTTCCAGAGGGGTCCTGCCCACCCCCTGGAGGAAGGAATGCTACACAGAGAGCCCAGCTGACTGTCCTTGCTGATTTTCCCACTTCAGTTAGGTCACATCTTTTACCCAATCACATTTCTACTAGCTGTACTTTCTTTATTGAACCTGCACATAAAAATTGACATTTTCCCTGAGTTTATTTTTTGCTTTTGGTTCTTCCTTTCTGAAGCCTCCTGGGTGTCAGAAAACCTGGATTATGTAAATCTGTTTTGCTTTTCTCTTTTTTTTTATTGTTGGTTGTTCAAAACATTACATAGTTCTTGTTATATCATATTTCACACTTTGATTCAAGTGGGTTATGAACTCCCATTTTTACCCCGTATACAGATTGCAGAATCACATCAGTTACACATCCATTGATTTACCTATTGCCATACTAGTGTCTGTTGTATTCTGCTGCCTTTCCTATCCTCTACTATCCCCCATCCCCCCTCCCCTCTTCTCTCTCTACCCCCTCTACTGTAATTCATTTCTCCCCCTTATATATATTTTTTCCCTTTCCCCTCACTTCCTCTTGTATGTAGGTTTGTATACCCCTGAGGGTTTCCTTCCATTTCCATGCAATTTCCCTTCTCTCTCCCTTTCCCTCCCACCTCTCACCCCTGTTTAATGTTAATCTTCCTCTCATGCTCTTCATCCCTACTCTGATCTTAGTTACTCTCCTTATATCAAAGAAGACATTTGGCATTTGTTTTTAAGGGATTGGCTAGCTTCACTTAGCATAATCTGCTCTAATGCCATCCATTTCCCTCCAAATTCTATGATTTTGTCATTTTTTAATGCAGAGTAATACTCCATTGTGTATAAATGCCACATTTTTTTTTATCCATTCGTCTATTGAAGGGCATCTAGGTTGGTTCCACAGTCTTGCTATTGTGAATTGTGCTGCTATGAACATGGATGTAGCAGTGTCCCTGTAGCATGCTCTTTTTAGGTCTTTAGGGAATAGTCCGAGAAGGGCAATAGCTGGATCAAATGGTGGCTCCATTCCCAGCTTTCCAAGAAATCTCCATACTGCTTTCCAAATTGGCTGTGTTTTGCTTTTCTCTTGATAACCTGTCTTTTGTTCCAGGAGTGTTGGCCTTGAACCGTAGGATGTGTAAGTAAAGAAGTCACTCACGTTCTCAAAATGAGCCTAACAGGACTGAGGACCCCCAAGGAAGGCCTGTTTGCAGTGGCCTCCAGCTCCAAAAGGATCCCCTTCCGGAAGTGGCCCCTTGCTTCTGTTCTGAGCTTGCAGAAGCACCTGCATTTTGCTTGCTGGTTTCTCCCATCCCAAGGTCTCTTTTCAACCCTCCAAGTGAGTTGGTCTCACATGGATTGTCTAGGCCTCTCCTTTCCTCATTGCTCCTCTGTCATGGGGACCCTCCTGAGTAGACTCTAAATGTGCCTTTGGTCCATTACCATCAGCCTATGTGAAAAATACGCTCCCTTACGTCTTGGGCATATGTGTGGCACCCTTCCTATTTTCCAATGCTGATGCTGGTTTTCCCCTGATTTTATATCCTCTGATCATCCCATCTGACTGAGGGCAGAGGGCCGAGCGGTGGACGCCTACACTTACATCACCATCCGATGCGGAGGAATTACACAGTCTTACATTTAGATGCTGGTGGAAATTATACGACCTGTGATATCAGTTTCTTTAAAACACCTTGTAAACTTTCACTTCTGCAGGACTATCGTAAATCTGTTTAATTCAAAGGTTTACCCTACGTACTCTAGTATTCCACTTGGAAGGAGAACGCTTTTCTGCTCCATGGAAGCCTTGCACTCTTGGAAGTTGTTAAGAATACCATTTTGTTGCAGCCCCCATTTCTCCGTATCGGGTCATTGAGAATAATCACAGCTCACATGTGTCTCCGCTTAGCGAGGAGGTCCTGGGGCTGCGCTGCTCCAGGGTAGTGCTGAGCAGTGGGGGTGCAGGCGTCAGGAGCAGGGCTTCTGGTTCAGTCCCAGAGCACAGGGTCCTGGGGTGTGGCGGTGTTGGGGAGTATTAGTCCTTGTGCTTTCATCGTTAACTTTTGAGACAAAACAGGACTGGAAGGGTGAGAAACAGTGAGGGAGCTTTTCCTTTCTCAGTGTTCAAAATGGACTATTGATCCCCAAAACAAGGCTTGAGGGGAGGATGGTGCAACCTGTATATCAGGGTAGAAAATTTGGAGAGTGGTCTGTCTGGAAGAAAAGGGTTTCCTGGGCAAGGGCACGGTTAGGGGAAGGGACCTGGGAACAAGAGGGTCAGATTTGGGTATCCACGTGGAGAGCGGCTCAGCACACTGATCCCCCAAATCCATCTAACACCTGGCTGAGTCCTGAGACGTGTCCCGGGTAGACAGCCCCTCCTTATCCATGGTTTGGGACAGTTATATAAGCCCCTCTCCAAAAACAGGCTGAGGGTCATGGCACCTGGAGAAGCAGTTGATGATATTGAAGACGAAGCCTTGGGGCTGAAACCTGGGCAGGGGTGGAACCCACTCCCTCTGCACAGAGTTCCCGATGACAGTGTGAAGCAGATTTTTATGGGGTCGGCTTTGGAGCAGCGAGACAGGAAAGAGTGCTAGCTGGGGCACCTGCAAGCCTGTGTCCGGGCCCTGAACTGGTGACACACCAGTTAATCCTCACTCAGGGCACAAACCAGGAAAGACCGTGAGCTTCCTAAAAGTGAGCCTGAGGTTTATGTGATAGCGAATGCATTTTCACTAGTAGCAAAGTTATCATGGTTTGCAAGAAATTATGATCTGAGTTTCCCCCCCCTTTTTCATTTCCCCAAAAATCGAACATATATTTTTTTTAATTAGAATAAACATGATCATAATCTGTTTGAAAATAGGAAACGGAGGATACACCTGACAAAGAATTTTTCCCTTTATTTTTCTCTATAAATTATCTTGACATATCTATCAGAATAACAACGACTATGAAAACTTGAAATTAAGATTGTTTACAAAATTTGAGTTTTTTAGTGGAAGAATTGTTTTTGTTTTTTGTCCAGTCTCTGTCGAAGCTGTAACTCAACATTAAAATTTGACATTTTCATCATGGCTAGTAATTGATGAATGCTATTGCTTTGACAAAAGAAAAAAAGTATGTTCCTTTGTTCTTGAAACCAAAGACAAGGAATCACGAGGTTCTGTTTCCTTTTGCATCATTTAGTTGGACTTGTTTTAACCTCTATTCTGTGTCCTATTGCGATGCCCTGTGTGACACTGATCTCAGCATTTCATTAGGAATTCAGAAATTACCCTGAGCACTTGTTCCTTGTTCTGACCCTAGATGAAGTGTCAGTTCCATTTCGTATCCGTTTCTGCTAACCTGTAACTCCTTGAAGACTTGGGTCGTCCTCCTTTGTTAGCTCAAAGGCGTTTATTCTCATTTTCTCTCCTGATTGATACCTTGACTTCAATGATTGAACCCTGATTCTCAGCGTCATTGTATAAAATTGTGTAAGTGCTCCATGAACAAAAAATATTTCTTTAAACTTCTTTACAACCAACTGCAGAAGGGATTGTTTTCCTATTTTTTTCCCCCTCTACAAAAGAGCTATATACATACACGAATACACCACAATGAATCTCATGATTGTTTACATCCACAAGACTGGGGTCCTAATTAGAATAAGGTATATTTCATATTTGTATAAATATATCAAAATGGATTCTACTGTCATGTATAACTAAAAGAACCAACAAAAGAAAAAAGGACCAGGCACATGCCTGTAATCCCAGCAGCTTGGGAGGCTGAGGCAGGAGGATTGCAAGTTCAAAACCAGCCTCAGCTAAAGCAAGGGGCTAAGTAACTCAGACCCTGTCTCTAAATAAAATACAAAATAAGGCTGGGGATGTGGCTCAGTGGTTGAGTGCTCCTGAGTTCAATCCCCAGTACTCAAAACAAAAACAAGAACAAAGACAAAAAACAAAAAACAAACAAAAAAAAAACCCAGTAAAAATAAAAAAGGGCTGTGTTATTACAATAGCACAGTTTTGGTGACTGAAATTTGATCTTCTGGGTGTGAAAAGTACTAGTTTAGATTCTAGAAATGACATTCTATAGTAGAAAGAGCATCATTATCAGAAGTGACAGACATGAGTTCTCTTCTCCAGCACTCAGGTAACTAATTGCTTGCTGTGTGTTCTTAGACAAGGCACTTTACTCCTCTGTTTTTCTTGTCTTAAAGTGGGATTCAAAAGAAAAACTGTTCCAAAGTTTTTATGAGGATAAAAATGCAATATATTAAGTTCCTTGTATATAGTGAATGATAAATGGAAGTATGAGTTTAGTTGGATATTTGCTTTCTATTCTCCTTATTGGCAGAATGGCTGACACTGGCTGGATGATGGATTGACCCTGTGGTTCTGAGTTTCAGAACTTTGGATACTGGAGCTCTTATCTGCATAAGAAGCTTGAAAGTTCACGTGCTTTTTTTAGCGTACAGAGGACAGAGTACTGAATCACACACATGGGTGGTGATGAAGTTACACACTACAATTATTGACATTTTAACTACTTTGAAATCTAACCCCAAACCAGAAAACTCTCTGCTTTAAAAATCAACATGTATGGAAGACCTATCGCCTCCCTGGATACAGGGTAAAACGTACAGGTAAGGCTCTTGGTTGCCTGGAAATGGTTGTTGGGTCAGGAGAAACAGGAGAGTCCAGATAAGCAGATACATGAATAAATGGAGCTCGTCCAAAGTGTTGGGTCTGAGCTGGAAAATGACAGAAGGATCCATGGAGATGGGCTGGCCCTGCCCCTGCAAGGCCTCCTGGCGGGTGATGCCACATCACTGCAGTGAGAAGCAGCACCTCCCACAGACAACAGTGAGTGGGCTGGTCCCGAAGCCAGGGGAGCTCAGCACAAGCTCATGGCCATTGATTGACTACAGCTGTTCTGGTTGGGTCCTCTTAGAAAAGCTGACTAAACCAACAGACCAGAGCGGTAGACGTAGAGACGTGTTGCCCTTGACACCCTGGGGAGGGGGCGGTCACTTGTTCCAGCTGCTGGGAATGAGTGAGTATGGCCTCCAGCACTCAACTACTGAGAGCCGTCCTGCCCAAGAGCATGCTGGTCCCAGGTGGCCCGTGTCCAGTGGCCAGCATGGAGAGGGTCTAACAGCCATTGAGTCCTCTGTGGGATAACTAGTCCACTGCTGTGCACCAGCACTTGCTCAATCTCACTTCTACCTTCTCTTTTCTTCCCAATCCCTCAGAAGCCTTGACCTCTAATAAATCACCCACATGCTGGATTTCTTCTTGGCAATTGCCCCAGGAGAACACCACCTGCAAAGACTGGTTACTCTCTTAGGCTTCTGCAAGGTGCTGTCTTGTAATGGCCCTTCCCTATTATCCTGGAGATACTCTTTGTTTCTTTTGTTTTTCCTATTGTTTTTATTGTGATAAGAACACTTAAGCTGAGATCTACCTGATTATCCAAATTTGAAGTGCACCATACAGCATTATTAACAAATAGGCACAATTTTCTATAAAAGATCTTTAGAATTATTTCATCTTGCATCACTGAAACTTTGTACCTGTTGAACTCCCCATCTTTCCCTGTCCGTAGGCCCTGGCACCGCTGTTCTGCTCTCTACTCCCATGAGTTCAACTCTTTTAGATACCTCAAAAATAGTATCATGCAGTGTTTGCCCTACTGTGTGTGCATTTTTGTAATGGCTTCACTATTTCTTGGATTTTGTGTTTTCTTCCCTTTGGTTTCCTCGCTTGTTTTGATGGAGCGCATCCTTTAGTAGTTTTCTTAAGAAATGAATACAGGAAATTATTTGTCAAAAATATATATTGTTTTGGCCTGAAAATGACTTTGTGATGATTTGGATATGAGGCGTCCCCCAAAAACTCACAAGTGATACAATGTAAGAAGGTTCAGAGGAGAAATGATTGGGCTATGGCCTTAACCTAATCAATGAATTAGCCCCTGATGGGATTAATGGGTGGTAACTGGAGGCAGGTGGGGAGTGGCTGGAGGAGCTGGCTCATTGGCAGCGTGGCTGTGGGGGATGTATTTTGTGTCTGGAGTGTGGCGTCTTTCTCTCTGCTCTCTGATCATCATGTGAGCTGCTTCCCTCTGCCGCACTCTTCCATCCTGTTCCTCTGCCTCACTTTGCGCCCTGAGGAATGGAGCTGGCCTCTCATGGACTCAGATCTCCGTAACTGTGAGCCCTCCTATAAACTGTTCTACCCCTAAAATTGTTCTGGTCAGATCTTTTAATCACAGCAGTGAAAAAGCTGACTAAAACAGACTCTATCCTACGGCTGCCTTTAATGGACGCTTAACTGGGTCTAGTCTTCAGGGCAGGAAATCACTTTCTCTCAGAACTTTAAGGGCAGCACTCAATTTTCTTCTGGTTCCAAGATTTCTGTTTACAACTATGATACCCATATAATTCTGGAATGTTTACATGAAAACTGCGTTTCTTCTCTGCGAATCTGTGGAATCTTTTCCTTGTTCACATTATCTTGAAGTTGCATAATTGAGGATGCAGTCGAGGATTCTGCTAATCTACCTCTACTACTCATTGAGTTGCTTTCCACCTTCCAAAATCCGAATTCTATTTCTTTTGAATCACTGGTGCCTTAAAATCATAGGCAATCGGATAGAGAATTAGACAAAACGAAGACATTATGATCTCTAGTGACATTTAAGTAGAGATTTAGTAAGTAGGGAGCAGGGGCTACGTGTGGTCAGCAAAGGCCAAGTTAGATTTTCTTTTTTTTAAAAATACCTTTATTTTATTTTTATGTGGTGCCGGGGATCAAACCCAGTGCCCCATGCATGCTACGCAAGCGCTCTACCACTGAGCTACAAACCGGGCCCCAAGTTAGATTTTCTTAAAGGAAAATTCTATCTGCTGAAGCTGCTCCATCTTCCTTCTTCTGCCTTCCCTCCCTCTTCCCCACACATTTGCCTCTTTTCCCCAGCATGCACTGAGGGTGCTGCACCAGCTCTCCTGTCCTCACAGTTGTTAGGTTGGTGCCTCTGCTCTCCACAGCTAAGAGTTAGAGACCTCTCGGCTCTCCACTGACTCCAGTCCTGTGCAGGCTTTGCCACCCGTTTGCCTCTTCCTCCCTCACTTCTTTCTCTCCTTCTCCTTCCTTCCTTTCTCCCTCTCCATCTCCCCCTCCCCCTCCCAGGGATTGAACCCAGGGGCACTTAACCACTGAGCCATGTTCCCAGCCCTTGATACTTTTTATTTACAGACAGGGTCTCACTGAGTTGCTTAGGACCTCATCAAGTTACTGAGGCTGGCTTAGAACCAGTGATCCTTCTGCCTCAGCTTCTCGAGCGGCTGCACAAAATAGGTTCTAAGCACACCCATGTAATTTGAGGATTGAGTATGCAAAGAGGCAATTGAAATCCACTGAAATGCTCAATTTGATTAACACAGATGAAATCTGCTTAACTGGTAGATCCTTTGGAGACAGTGTGGCCCCAGAATTTTATCACAATCATCCCACAATCATCTCTCTGGGGGGAAGGGTGTGCAGAAGACAGAAACTTCCCAGCTGAGGAGAATGGATAATGACTCGAGATGAGTGGCAGAAATGGATTCCAATGCACCAGACGCCTAGTCCCTTAGTCCTCTGGAATTAGTGAAAATCTGTATGTGAGATTCAGCAAATTATGTGACAAATTGTGTGAACTCACAGATCATAATTCTTATGGATATTTGTTCGTCAGGAAATTGAGAGATAACATTGAAAGCTCTTAAATTCTTGTCCTCTATGTCGCAATGACAGGAGCACCTGCAGGGAAAAAAAAAAAGAAATCTGTGTGATTCTTGGTTTTGGTTTTTAGCCACTGTATAGTCTTGTAAGTTAAGGTAACTTCCTTTATCTCTCTAAGATTTATGGCTCTTATTTGAGGTATAGAAAAATGGATTTTTCCATAGTGTGACTGTTATTGAATTAATATACATGTAACCAAGAACATCACAATTTTTATTTGTGATGAAATTCTGGGGCCACACTTCCTTCAAAGGATCTACCAGTTAAGCAGATTGCATCTGTGTTATTCAAACTGAGCATTTCAGTGGATTTTAACTGCCTCTTTGCATTCTCAATCCTCAAATTACATGGGTCAATTTAAGGGGTGAGAGGGCTTCAGAATCAGGGAAGATTTCATTTATAACTTTTACTGCAGGAAAGAAAAATTGGGTCTGTAAGTAAGAATTGACAGCTGAACCAAAGATCAGTCTCAATGGCATGCACCGACTGTATGCAATTTGAGATTGGAAGTGGAGAATTATTCCTAAGAACTGGCATTGGACAGTATGGGTCTTGACATGGGAATTCACCTGAGTGAGCACCATTTCCATCCCCAAGATGTTGACTATCCAGAGACACAAGATCAGGCAAAGTGGCCTGCTTATTCAGATCAAATCATCATGTCTGCAGACAGTTTCCATGTGACATAATAGCCATCCTGCAGTAAAATTCAAGCTGTGTAACTCTGAAGTGACAGGGAAATTAGATGGAGCTTCAAATGGTTGATTCTAGAAAAACAGTGAGCGGAAGTCTTAAATATTAAAGTCTGTTGTCTACAGTGGCTAGGGAGGGCTGTGTCCATGTAAAAAGTGATGGCAGAAAGAATTTGACTTCATTATTGGGGACTTTTGAGCAGACTTGCTTCATGGGATGCTTGATTTGGGTCAGGTTCCAAATTGAAGGATGAGATGACTGTGATCACTAGCTCTTCTTCATGATTGAGGTGACAAAGGGCGGAAGGGCAGACAAACCAAGAGGGTACTTGGATGTTAACTGCACCAGAGTTGTTCACACTGACATTGGTTCTCTGGGCTAATTAGGCAAAACACTAATTTCCTTGTGCCTCATTTGAGTAGATCCAGTTATGACTATGTTCAACCTCCCTGATGAGAATGCCATAAAAATTAATGGAAGTTATCAGAATATCTCAGATAATAGAACATATGTAATATTATAGATTTTACCTTTCGAAAATACAATTAAGTTAAAACAGGAAAAGTTTATTTACCTATGATTTATTAACAGCCAAATTACATACCTTTCTAAGTTTGAGTGTGTTTTTTTTTTAAAGAGAGAGTGTGTGTGTGTGTGTTTTAATATTTATTTTTTAGTTTTCGGTGGACACAACATCTTTATTTTATTTTTATGTGGTGCTGAGGATCGAACCCAGCGCCCTGAGCATGCCAGACAAGCACACTACAACTTGAGCCACATCCCCAGCCCAAAGTTTGTATTTTTTAAGGAAAAAAAGCTCATTTTCCCATTTGCTCAGGGTGTTCTTTTATCCTTTAAAATATATATATATATATATCAGGATTTATTTTGTAGAAGAAATCATGCTTTCTAATAGCACATACCCTATTGGGTAGATCTTTATGGAAAATCCAAATATGTGATCCCTGGTTGTTGAGAAATCAGACATTTCCCAGATGGGTGTGTGACTGAGAATCGGGGTGAGGTGAGGTTTTGGTTGTGAGGGGCCGTGGGGGAGGGAAGGTTACCCGTAGATTTACAGCAAGGACTGGAGACTGGGAGTAGCACATGGAAATTTCTTTAATTTTAAAATACTATCCTCCCATTTGGGAACGTTGGTGTCCACTTTTCTGTTCCAAATTTTCAAACATGCTCTGCATACTATCTCACCTGGTTCAGACCGTCATGGACTGAACAGAGAGCCTGGAAGGTTGTACAGGAGCATTTCCGAGAGCCAAATATGAGCCTGGGCTCAGGGGTTCTGCAGTGTGGTCAAGCCACGCAACTGGTCAGAGGTAGAGCCAGGCTTAGAACTCAAATTGGTCTCATTGTGATGCATAGACTCTTTTGACTCTGTCATTCATGGTTCCTTTTTACTGAACAGATTTTTTGGGGGGCAGGTACCATACTTTCAAAGATCCCATTCCCATAAAGATTCAGCAAAAATGTACTCCTGGGGAAGTAGAACAATGTTTATGTATGTGTAATCAATCATTAATGCAATGAAAGAGACAGGGCTAAGTAGTGTCCCCAACGCCCTGGAGGAGTGGACAGACCCTAGCTGGAGAGTCAGGAGGCCTTGCTTGTCACTGCAGCCCAGCCGCTGACCTTCCATGTGATCTTGGGGGAAGTCCCTACCCAACTCTGACCTCTGCTTTCCCATTTATGCAATAAAAATTAAAACCATGCTTTAGAAATGAACTGGATATGTGGATACACGCTCCGGCTTCCCGGTTCAATCATAGGAAGCACAGGCCGTGGGACAAAAGCAAACTTGACTCTGGTCCTCACTGTTATCACTTCTGTATTTCTGGAGCAAACACTTTAAATTAATCTGTTTTTGCATCAACCCGTTCTCCTCCAAAATCATATTGATGAGGAAATCACAATGAATATTCCCTCACTTACTTTGCCAAAAGGCAAATACGATCATAAACCTTGTTTCTGGGACCTAAACATCATGTTTAGGGGGTACCATACTTTGATTCCATTCCCATAAAGATTCAGCAAAAATGTACTCCTGGGGAAGTAGTAGCTTCATTGCTAAAAAATAAAATAAAAAGAAGAATGGGAAAATGTATACAGAAAAGTTGTGAAAACTTTTTCACAAATGGAAAGCATCACAAAATACATGAGAGAAGGTTGCTAAGTCCCAAGGGGGTTCCAAGGGTTCCAAGGGGCCCAAGGACAGAGTGTAGGGTGATGTACATCATTCGCTGTGGAAACATTCCCAATCAAACCTTCAACTAGACTCGGCTGATAAATGAATACGAGATATTTTATAAACAAACTGCCTCGGAGGGATCATACTAAACAAATTAAGGCACAACACCACAACAAGGTTGCTAGGACTCATTGGTACCTGAGGGGGTGCTGGAGGTGCCCTTAGCTTTTGGCCACTGGGAGACAGATAAAGGTTGAGTGAGTGAAGGAAAAAAAAAAAAAAAAAAAACTGAGATGAGTTAAATTTAACAAAGTTTTATTTGAGCAAGAAAAAGGTCCTAGAACTGGGCAGCATTCCAGACCAAAGTTGGTTCAGAATTTCCCTCCCCACCACATGTGCAGGTTATATTTATAGTTAGAGAAAAAAAAAGTTAGACTCAAGAAACACCCTGATTGGCTGGCTGCCTTCTGTGAGCGTGGCCTGACCCGTTGGCAGCCTGTGATTCGCTGAGGCGCGATTGCTGTGATTGGCTGAGACTCAGGTACTTTGTTAGGTTACCACTTGTTTACACATCAAGCTGGGGTACAGCTCAGTGTGGATGGAGGCCACTTTAGGCCAAACTTTATCATCCAAGTAGAAAGGCTAAGGCTAAACTTATCTCAGTGTAGCAGGGGCTTGCATTGGGGCCACCTTAGCTTCTAAGGCCAACAAGCCTGAGGAGCCAGGGAACTGATTTCCAGAGCCCAGCTTTATGGCCTGCAGCAGCAGAGGTCTTCTGGGACCTAATGTAGGTATTTTCATTTTGAACCATACAGATTCTGGAACCAAAACGAATAGGCATGATTTTTTTTCCCCCTGAATTATCTGAGTGGACAAAGGTTGCTTAGTGCTACCAGAGAGGAACATGTAATTTTGAATCACAGCCTGGTATACCTGAGGAGGAGCCCTGTCTGACCTCACATGGCTCTGCAAATCACAGGAAAGTGGTGAAAGTTACAAAGCCTGTGAGTTTCTGACTTGCACAGTGAGAAAGAAAATCAGGGAGAGGTTGTGTGGTAGGTGGGTACCAGAGCCAAGCAAATGATGCATTTCATGTCACCCAAAGGTCTTGGGGAAGAAGCAAAAGAACCAAAGTTTTAATTAGAAATTGAAAGATTGAGAGTGAGCCAGAGACTGTCACCACCATCACTTCTTCAACCAAGCAACAGGAAAGATAGCAACAAAAACAACTTTTGCTCTCTTGAGATACTCAGCATTGCCTTGAGACAGAGAAAGAAAAGCAATCCCCCCAAAAACCAGAGGTCAGGAAGGTGGTCTTGATTTGGCTCTCATTTCCCTTACACCCGCATATGAACAGGGGCCTTTCATCCTGTAAATAAAACACAAATTTGCTGGTGTTCCTCTGCATTATGAAGCTACCATCTCACTGCACTTTGAAAGGAGGAGAGCAAAAATGTCGCTTAAAACCGTAGCATGTAAGCAAGCATGCAGGAGTGAGAACCAGGGCCACCACGTGGCTCAACCCCACAGTGAATTCAGGGAGGAAGCCGTTGGGTTCATCGGGCTGTCTCCTCTGTTGTTTCGAGAAGCTATCCTCTGTTAGAATCCTCATTTGTCGTATTGAGACGTCACTGGTGTCATATACACCATCCATCTTAAAGGATTTCTAGAGGGGCCAAGGGCGACTAAAGATGCCAGGCAACCCAAGGAATTCCTGCTGCCGGAGCTGAAGAACCAGTTTGGTGTAAACACAGTGGGGGTAAGAATCACTAAACCTGTGCAACAAATTTAAAGGACACAAAAAGATTGGGCTGGGGATGTGGCTCAAGCGGTAGCGCGCTCGCCTGGCATGCGTGCGGCCCGGGTTCGATCCTCAGCACCACATACAAACAAAGATGTTGTGTCCGCCGAGAACTAAAAAATAAATATAAAAAAGAAATTCTCTCTCTCTCTCTTGAAAAAAAAAAAGGACACAAAAAGAAAAGAAGTCACATCCAATTTGATAAAAACAGGCCTGATGAACCTAATCAATAAGGAGGATGACAGTTCCTCCACCAAGATCCCTTACACCTCTGAAAATACCTGAGCTGCCTCTGTCCTCTTTGGAAGCCTAGCCCCACAGACAGACTGAATAGGAACTCTTGGGCCACGTACCTGAGCTGCTCCCAGCCAACCCAGCAGCTCCCATTCCCAGTGTGATCTGGGGAGATGGCTTCAGTAGTTCTTGGAGAATCAAGTTCTTGCTCAGTTGGCTCTGCTCCTGCCCCGCATCCATGCTGGTTTTACTTGGCATAGGGTGTTGGTGGACCTGCACACCATCAAACCACCCCAAACGAAAAATCACCTTCCTTTTTAGAGAATGTGGGCTTGAGACAAAGACCATGTTCACTGGTAAACTTCTGATTGGTCCTGGACAATCCGGGTGGACTAAAGCAAGGATGATGGACGCCCCCCTCCCGCCCCTTCTAGTAGTTGGTAGCCTTTATGTCCTTATCTGCTCACAGAAGGTGGTACTTCCCCAGGGCAAGGCTTCTCCAGTGGAAGTTGTCTGGAGCTCCCAGCACTACTATCTATCTATCTTCTCCGTCAGAGGGAGATGTGACCAGCTGATAGATACAATGCTTTGCTCTGGTCCTTCCATGTGCTCCTCTGGGTTTCAAGGCAAAGCTTTCTGAAGGCCACAGGTCTTTTATGCAAGTCTTGCTCATCCAGTTGTGATGTTCTGGGGTCTCAGATCCTTTCATGTATCAATGTTGAAACCCAAAAGAACAGGAGAGAGGAGCTTTGCAAGCTCTGGCTGGAGAGCAGCCGTCCTTGGTAATTGTACGTTTTACTGGAGCTCATCCTTCTTCCAGCTATCACTGGTTCATCTAGCTTAACATCTGACTTTGGTCAAGTTCAGGAGACTGTAATCATAAAAGCCCCTGGAGTGGATAAATTAGTGGGGAAAATAACCCATGTGGTAAGGACATGTTATTTTGGGCTTTTCATCCAGCACTGGGAAGAGCTTTCTCCTGGTTCTTAGCCTATCAAGCAGGTCTAGAGCACACAGCTCTGGTCATACCAGCACATCCCATCCCAGAGCCGTGCCCGCAGGAGTGCCCTCACCCCAGACCTGCCGCTGGTCCCCAGGGTTGACTCAGTACGAAGCACAGCAGTGAGGCTTCCTGTTATCTTTGGTCTGATAACAGGACCAAAGATAACATTTCTTACGTATGAAACCAGTGCAACAATAGCTTCTGTGAAACAGGTGCTTGCTGGGGTGTTGGGGGAACCAAAGGAGGAGGCCTCTTATCTCCCAGCACAGTGTCTACTGAATTCCATCCTTTTGCTCCTTCTCCCTCTTTTCCATTTCTGAATTAGAATCAATCTAGAATCACTATGGAATCAGCCTCCATTTCCCAAATCTTCTAATCCTCTTCTCTCTTAGACAGACAAGAAAAGTCCAAAGTTCTCACTCCCACGGAACAGCTTTTTATGAATCAGCCTAACTATCCAAGCCAACCCCATCTCCCGTCTGTGTCTGAAGGGTCCCAGCTCTGGCCTCTATACTTTTAGCTCTTTCCATACCAGAGCCTCAAATAGCTGCAATCAACAGCCCTCTCCTGGGCGACCTCTGACATTTGCTCTTATGACAGCGCGAGTCACACTGTACTGCAAATGTGCCACACAGAGTTCTTCTACTGGACACTGAACTCCTTGAGGGGAGGGACCGGGTCTTGCTGGTATTTGGTATCCAGGGCTCAGTAGAGAACCAATACTCTTCAGGTTAATAAAACATCAAGCCAGACACTGGAGGGTTGGGAAGACGGCTTGAATATTTTAGATGACCTTCTAGTTGCTTTGAAGACTTCCCATCAAATAAATACATACGATTTTATTTTAAGGGGAAGGATAATTGATTTTCCTCTGTGAGCAAGGAAGACGTTTTCCCTACAGATGTGTGGGGAAGAACATAAAGTACACAGGAAGCCGGACACGGACATATAAACCCGCTTAACCCAATTATATAGTTTGGTCAACAGATGGGGTCCCAGGAGAGAAGAGGGTGATGTTCAGGACGAAGTCAACTAGGAAACTTCTTCGTCTCTTTTCTTTGGAAAGAGAGAGAGAAGAGACGAGAAGTAGGAGAGGGTGTTGTAGGAAGTGTGAGCTCATGCTTGTTTGTTATATAACAAAGTCAATCTTGAATAGGATGCTCAGTTTGGGGAATGTTAAACAGAGGATATATAATTTTCTGAAGACAAATGAAAAGAAGCAAGAAACACAAATAAAATAAAACAAAGAAGCCCAAGTGGGAAAAACGAGAACCAGGCTTTGAAAGAAAAGGTGGTTTGATTGTGGCAATTTGAGAAAATGTAGTCGAATACAATAACACACACTCTATAATTCCAAGGAGGAGTCTAAGGAAGGTCACTGGGGTGGAGGCAGAGGGGCAGTGGGGACCCTGATAGTTACTGATCACTGTCCCAAACACTTCATATATCCCACCTGGTATGGGACTTAATATAACAGTTCTATAACGCTTTTTCATGAATTGGCCTAAGAGGCTCTTTCTTATACTTTGCAAGTAAACTGAGGTTCCTTATCAACTATTTCAAGGTCAGGGGTTTTGTTTAGCTAGTTAGTGGTATAGCTGAGATCTGACCCCACATCTATGTGACCCACCTCTGCACATCTCCACTGAACCATGCTTCTTTCTCTAATGGGATGTGATCCATAAGACCCTATTCCTCTGGTTCCCGGCTCCAGGCTATTTGTACAGTTGTATTTGAACCCAGGCCAACCCCGGCTGCAAATGTTCCTTTCTTCCTCAGCAGCAGTTGAACCTCTGCTTGCACGGAGTTTTGAGCCTCCCTCCCCCAGCTGACTCTAGGTTCTTATGGGTGATCCAGGCTGATCCAGGCTGATGGAATGACCACCACCCGGAACTCTGTCCATTGCTGCAGGTAGCAAGGAATAGTGCCCCGGAGAGCCTTCAACTAGCCATTACACGCTCCAACCCAGAAGTGACACTGCTTGCCATTCAGAGCCAGACACATGGACAGCCCCAGGAACAGGAGGTGAGTAGCACCAGTGACTGTTGCAGTCATGGTTACCTTCAACATCCCATGTGTTCTATTGTCCATCTTCCCTTCTGGTTGCTCTGGAGGGCAGAGGGTCTCACGTGTTTGATCATGAGTGCTTGGCAATAGAGGACACTCGGCACGTGGCTGAACGACAGGGGTGACATTATCACTTCTGCCCCAACTTGCTGAGTGGTCTTGGACCAGTGACTTCTACTCTCTCAGCCTCATGCTTCCTCTTAGAAATGAGAGTGAAGAAATGATGTCTTGCAGAATGAGTTTAGAATTAATGAGATAAGCAGGCAAAGCATCTAGCACAAGTCCTAGCCCATAAGAAGCCCTGGATAAATGTTGATTTCTTTCAACCACCAGAGGCCAAATTAGCTTCTGACTTTTAATCCAATTCTCAAGCAGATTTATTGGGGGGGCGAAGGAAAAGGAGCAACTGTGTGGTTGAATACATTCTATAATATTTCTGTGTCTTGCCCAGTGGGCAGAACAATAGTGATGTTCCTTCCAAACTTTTTTTCCCCTAGAATAGCTGGAAATGGAGCAAGCTTCAAAACACTGGTTGGGGAGGGGTGGGAACACCCACTGCCAACCTTTTCAAATAGCATAACAAATGAGGTGTGGACCCAACTGTGGGGGAACACACACATTCTCCATGAACTTGGTGAAGTCACGTTTGGCCTCTAGGTGCACTTGACCTGTTAACAATATTGAGAGATTTATCAGCTGTTAACTTTGACCAGGCAAAAAGTACAGACATCGTGGACAACTGTATGGAGTTGCCTCAGAAAACTAAAAATAGCATTAATTATCACATGGTCTGATAATCCCACTTCTGGGTATGTATCCAAAGGAATTGAAATCAGGATGACAAAGGGACACACGCACCCACAGGTTAATTGTAGCACTGTCACAATAGCCAAGAGACAGAAGCAACTTCAGAGTCCATAATTGGATGAATGTGCTCTGTATACAAAATGGAATGCAATTCAGCCTTGAAAAAGGAGAAGGTCCTGTCACTGGGGGCAATGTGGATAAAATGAAGGACATAAAGTGAAATAAGCCAGTCACAGAAAGATAACTACCACATGATCTTCTATGTGGAATCGAAAAAAGTTGAACTCATAGTGGTACAGAGTGGCACAGTGGTTCCCAGGGTCCGGGGAAGGCAAGGTGACAGGGGAAGGGAGGATGTTGGTGCCTTAAGTTTCATTTCAACAGGAGGAAGTGATTTAGTGCACAGAATATTATTATAATAAATAATGTATATTTCAAAATTGCTGAAAGAGTAGATTTTAAATGTTGTCATCACAAAAATGATAAGTATGTGGTGATAGATTTAATTAGCCTGATTTAATCATTTCACATTGTGTGAATTATGTCAAGACACCACACTGTATCCCATAAATACAACAATTATTATGTGCTAATTAAAAATAAAAGTGAATTAATTTTTAAGACCCACTTATTTTTTCTTCTTCTGGACATGAACAGAAAGATTTGTTGGTAATAAGAGAAACTCAAGCAAATTAAGTGAGGGTTTAACCCTCTTTACTGCTAAGTAGCATCCCATTCACAGAAACCTGGAGTTTCGGGGGACAGAGGGGAACACAGGACATGGGGTGAGTGCTTCAGCTGGGAGTGGCAGAAGAGCCTGGACCACCTAAGGAAAGAGAGAATACATCCCCATCACCGTCAGAAGAGGGGAGGAGGAGAGGAGGCACAGGGGCCTTATAGATCATGCCAGAACTTTCCATGGCTCTCTTTCTCATGTATTTCTATGAGGTCATTTGCTTGGAAATGTATTGTCTGAAAAAGTAGATGGAGCTAATTTCAAAATGTCCCAGATCAAAGTGATTGCCCTGAGCCAGAACACACCATGAACTTTGTGTGGATGGAACACCCTTCGTGGGACAGTGGAAGGAGGAGGGGTTTGGAGTCCAGACCCAAATCCGTGGGCAGTGACCTGCGTGCCGCGGGCCCTAGTGCAAACCGTGAACTCTCGAAACTTTGGTTTCCTCAGTGGTAACAGGGGCATTATGGATCCTATGTTAGGAGTTGTAGATTTCCTGAGCTCATGGCTTGTGAAATGGCGGTTTTCAGCTTTGAATTTTAATGGTATTTGTAATTTGGGGGAATTACAAGCAATTAAAAAATATATTCCTATTTATTCTTGAAAAGTAGATACTCTTCAATCTCTTCTTCCTGAGCTACTCCACACTTTTCTATGGAGTCAATTAGTGTGTGTGTCTGTGTGTGTGCATGCACGCTCACTACTATATATAGATATTTGTAAATGTTGTATTTATCTGTGTATATGCTAATTATGAATTACGTATGCATCCCTTCATTAGCATTCCCATTGCTATTTATAATACTTTTCTTAAATGGTTGCAACTGCCCAGTGATTCAGACAGGTTGTCTTTGTGCTGTCTTACTTTTTGATTTCCAAAGTAATCAAAATTAAATGCATTTGGCCATGTCTTTACCTTTGGAACCTTTAAACAAGAATCAAATTCAAGTTCTTTAGTGTAATGGTTCTCAACAAGGAGTTTGGGGAGGGGTGATTTTGCTTGTCTTCAGGGGGTGCAGGGTGCATTTGACAAGGTCTGGAGGCCTTCTAGGTTGTCACAATGGGGTGTGGGGTGGGGGAGGTTGCTCTTGGAATCTAGCAAATAGAAACCAGAACTAAACATCCTACATGCCCAGAATAGCCCCTCGTGACTGTCACCTGCCCAGAATGTTACAGTGCTGAGGCTGAGAACCATGTGTAGCCCGTGGTTTCTCCCTAATGGGCTTCTCCCTACACCAAGCCACAGTTTCATGCCTGCCTGTGCCCTGGCCTCTGCCCACAGGGAATCCCTGGGCCAGTCCTGCAGTGCCAGTGGCATGGCCTCTCTGGCGTGTTAGCGGCTTCTGCAGCTGGTGGCCTCTGCTCTCTCATTCCTTCCAGGATCCCTTTGTACCTCCTGTCCTTCGGCCTTCCCCGCACTTGAACCCCTGTGCTGTGTCCACAGCCTCCTCTGCTTCCTTCTCTGGCTTGATTTATTGGTCACACTGTCATAAACTGGAGCTTATTGTGTGATAACATGTTCTTGGATCTGCCTCTCCCAGCCCCCAGTGAGCTCAGAGAGGGCCAGGGCCGTTCCTCTGGGTTCTTTGTAGCCTCAGAACCTAGCACGAGCAGGGCTCATAATCCCAGTCAACGTGTTGACGGAGCCAGAGAACACAGCCCCATCAGTGATCATCTTATAGTCAAAGCTCTGGGGCTCTCTGGGCTGCTGTAAAGTCAGCCACGACTCTGACCTGGTTCTGTGGCTACGATGTGCCCAGACTGTCAAGGATAGAACCATCTCAGTAATGGTTGCCAAGACTCACTGCTTTGACGGTATGGTGTGCCAGGGGCTTGCAAAGATTTTATATTGTGACCTCACTGTGCTGAGTCTTTACTTTTGTGTGGACATCTTCTCCTTGTTTCCATTTTATAGATGTGGAAACTGAGGCATGGACAAGCAAGCAAGTCACACAGCAAGTGGTGAAGCCACAGTCTAATCTAGGTATCCAGAGCCCAGAGACCACCCTCTCAACTGTTGTGCAATGCTGATCTGCTGTTAGATCCACTGCCCTGATTTATGGTCCCCTGGGAACACGGTTTCTGTGAGTCTATATTTTAGAAATGAAGAAATAGAGCTTGTGGGAGACCATCATTAATGACACATTCATGTCACGGCCAAGTCACATACTGGTCTGAAATATCTCCATTTGATAATATCTCAATGATGTCGTGGTACTCTGTCAGCTAAGCCTGTATTTGTCAAAATTTGTCCATCAGCTGGGGCAAAGAAGTCTGTGTTTGCAGGACTCACATGAGAATAGACCCTAGGAGTCTTAGTCCCATGCTGAGGCCCTGCCACAAATAGATCTTTGATAATTACTTGAGCCCTTAAAAATCTTCACCAGATCTGGAACAACTTTGATTCCTGTCTAGGACGAGTCCTACACCCTGGGAGGTCTCTCTGCTGAATCCCATTTGCTACACATCTCTAAAAGCTTCCAGGCCTCTTAACTCTTCCCAAGCTTTTTGGTTTAAAAGTGCATTCCTAATCAGTGGGTCTGGGTGCATGCTTTGTGCCTAGAGAATGCTGTTCTCTTCAACTTTGGAGCAAGGCAGCACACAGCACAGACTAAAAAATGTGACACTCCAATTCCACATTGTGTGACTGGAGAGCACAGTGGGGGTGGAGGGGTGCCTATGCCATTATGAGAAGAGGGCTTTGCTTTCCAGGGTGGTCCAACAGTCTTGGCTACAGCAGGCTCCATTGTGCTGGGATCCTTTGGGAAATCTCACAGAACATTTACTGAAGAGACTCTCACTATTGCTTTCCTTCCTCTAGGGGTGTCTTTTCTAGGGCCCACAGTCTACTTTACCCCAGTCCAGGGTCCAGTCCACTTTAAAGGTGTGTGGTAGTCCTTCACCAAGTGTGCTTCCTACCTTGCTTTGGATCTCCTGTATTCATCCTAGAAGCACTCACTGTGTTCCCTTTGGTTGCTGGGTATACTAGGTGCTGGGGTGTAGGAGTAAAGATGCACAGTCACTCTTGGGGTGCCTATAGTCTAGCAGGAAAAACACTCTAAAGCCAACAAATGTCTTATAACCTAAAGTTTGGAGATCCAGAGGTATATACAGAGTGTCCCCAAATAGGCTCAGACTCAGAGATGGCTTCTCAGATGATGGCTAAACTGCTTTATGAAGAATAGAGATGCGCCTGGCAGAGGATGTTGAAGGATTCCAAGCAACAGAAATAGGATATACGAAGTTCTAGGGCAAGGAAGATTCTCACATGTGACAAGTGCACGTGGTCCATTCTGTCCGACGGTAGCGTCTACTGACAAGGTGCCTGGGCAGGTGAAAGGGGGCACTGGGGAGAGGAAGCTAGAGCAGGTGTCATGCATTGTGTTCTGCAGGACTCTGCAGGCCATGCTAAGGAGGCTGATCTTTACCTTATGGGCGAGTGAAGCAGATGTGGTTAGGTTTGTCTAGTAACCCCAGGATTCAGCAGAAAGACCTGGGGCAATTGTGTCTGAGTTTTTACCAGAACAGAAACTTGCTTCCACTCTTGTCATCAGAGCCAGTTGCAGGGATGTTAGGGTGTCCCTCTGGGCAGGCTGATGTGGGAGAGAGCGGGCAAGGTGTGGGCAGACCTTGGAAGATCTAGAAGCACAGGGTAGACGGTGTGAAACATGGGGTGTAGGGGAGCACAAGGGCTCAGGAAAGGAAGAAGAAGGGGAGGGGTTGGGCTTCCACCAGACTTCCCTTCCCTGCAGTAGCTGGGGCTCCAGGGAAGTCCGTACCATCAAAGCTAAAGTTTAGAGATTCAAGTCAAGGTCAAAAGCTAAGGTTTTAGATGAGCTACCTAAAGAACGAGAAGAGTGTCAAATATATACCCAGGACTAGTGGATGAGGTAGGTGCTTTGCAAACATCCATCCCCCATTTGTGCCACAAGTGGGTGACATTATCTACGTCTGCCAGCTGAAGAGAGGGAGGCTCAGAGAGGCAAAGTAATTTTCTCCAGGTTGTACAACTAGCGAATACAGAGATTTTAACCCAATGCTTGATAGCTTCAAATTAATTTTGACGAAATATTAGTGTTACGAATCAATCTCAAATCTACTGTGATAACTTATCACATCTTTATGCCTTTTATATTTTTCTTCTTTAAATGAAATTTGGTCTGCATGAGCATTTGCCATCACGGAGACTTCATCCTGTGGTACTTTGCATCAAGGGCTCTGTGGCACCAGGCCTCCTGCCTCATCTCAGCCAAGGTTTGCTGCCTACAGAGTCATGTTCAAGTTCCTCCACCACTTTTGAATATCAGCATCATTACTGCAGGTGTCCAAGAGTATTTTTTTGGGGGGGTGACTGGAGGTTGAACCCAGGGGTGCTTAACCACTGAGCCACATCCCCAGCCCTTTATATTGTTTTATTTAGAGACAGGGCCTCACTAAGTTGCTAAAGCTGGCTTTGAATTTGAGATCCTCCTGCCTCAGCCTCCTGAGCTGCTGGGATTACAGTCATATGCCACCATGCCTGGCCCCAAGGGTACCTTCTATTCCTTCATGGAGTGACACCTTTCTTCCTCTTAGACCTCAGTGTCCACCTATCATGTCAAAGAAGTTTTGTTCCCCACATGATCCTCAACTATAGAACATACCATCCTAGTCTTAAAGTTATTTTTACTCCACCTCAAACTTCCCCAAGGGACAACCCCCAGCCAGCTCTCTTGGGTAACTTTAGTCACTGGGAAGAGATGGCCTCAGTCATCTCCAATATGGAGCCAGTGTGATGCAATGGATAGAGCTGGGGGTTTGAGTCCATCCGACCTGGTCCCTGGCTCTGCCAATTGCTAGTTGTGTGAATGTGGGGGAGAGGTCCTTTAACTTTGCTGAAGCTCAGTGTCCTCATTATTAAATGAAAATTATAATGCCTAATTCCCAGGACTGTTTTTCAAATAGCTTTAACAGAACTTGGTGCAATGCCTGTCCAGAGTGTGGAATTAGAATAGAAATTAGTACAATTGTCACTATTATGGGCAGCCTGCTCTCCCCTCAAATCTAAGTGAGGCACCATCCAAGTGTTTTTTATAGTTTGTATGCAGGGGGTGTGGGAGGACCTTGTCTCATTCCTCTAGGGAGACATATGAATCCCAGACCCAAGTCAGACCCTGCCATTCATGAACATGCTGCGTGACTTCATAGCTTTTCCAAAAGGGGCGCATGTGTGCAAGCCTGCCTCACGATGTGGTGGCAAAGAAGACAAAGATCAACTGAACAATGAGATCTCTCTGCAAACTGTAAAGTGGTGTGCGTGTTTCTGTTTATTTTTTGATTTTCTATTTTTTTTATATCAAATGTCTTTCAGTATAATTGGCATCCAATACAATGCTTACATTTTAAGTGTGCACTTGGATGAGTTTTGACAAATGTGTACACAAATGAATCAGCCTCTTCAATCATGGTACAGAACCTTTCCATCACCCCAGAGACTTCCCTCCTGGTCCTTCGCCCTTGATTTTCTTCACACTCTTAGCACCAGGCAAACACTTATTGGAGTTCTATCACTATCAATTAGCTTTATGTGAACAAGGACTTCATATAAATGGAGTCACACTGTCTGTACTCTTTCGTTTTCTGTTTTCTAAAATTCATCATGATGTTTGAGATTCACCCATGTTGTTTTGTTTGGTTCTATTATGCTGTTGAGAGATAGTCCATTATTTGACCATGACATCAACTCGTCAGTTGATGAACATCTGGCTCACATCTGGTGTGGGGTTATTATGAGTAAAGTTGCTTTAAACATTCAAGGGAAGTCTTTTGCTTTTATTTCCCTTGGAAGATTAATACCCAGTCTGGAGATCACTGAGTTATATATTAAGTATATGATTAGCTTGAAAAGAAACCTGTGGTCTGTTTTCCAAAATGGTAGCACTAGTTTACAATCCAATGGATGAGCTGCTTCAGATCGTTGTCAGCTCTTGACATTGTCGGCCTTTTAATTTTAGCCATCCACATAGGTATACATGGTTTCTAATTGTGGTTTTAATTTGTATTTCCCTGACGGTTACACGTTTGCTATTGTTTTAGGCGTTCCTGTCCATGTGTACATCTTCTTTTTATCCAGGGTCCATTCAAATATTTGGCCCATTTGTTATTTATTTTTTAAGTTTTCTTTTCTTTTAATTGAGTTGGAAGACTTCTTTCTGTAATTTGGGCTGTTGTCCTTTGCTATTTGTCTTTATCATGAATATCATATTTCCTGACTGTGGCTGGACTTTTCATTGTCTTAACAATGACATTTAAAGAACAGAAAAGTCTAATTTTGATGAAGATAAATTTATCAATTTTTTTCCTTTCATGATTTGTGCTTACTGTGTCTTGGTTAAGAAATTACCTATGCAAAATTTATGAATCGTTTCTTCTAGAACTTGTGTGGTTTTGCCTTTTATACTTGGTCTGTCATTAATTTTGACTTTAATTGTATATACGGTTGTAGGTAGGAGCTATTTTTTAAAAAAATTCCTGTTGTTTCAGAAACTACAAGGAAACAACTCTATTAATGAATTAAGCTAACACAGTTGTAAAAAATCAATTGATCATATATGTGTGAGCTTGCATCTGAACTCTAAGGTTCTTGTTGATTTATATTTTATATTTGTAGCCAATGAGATGATATCTGATTCTTGAAACTTATAGTAAATTTTTATATCAGGTAGGAAAGCCACACAATATTTTTTATCAGCACTACTTTTTCTGTTCTTGGTTCTTTGTATTTATGAATAAATTTTTGAATCATTTTGCTTACTGCTATTTTGGTTTGGATTAGATTTTTAAATATTGGCAATATTAAGTTTTCTGATCCATAAATAATTGCTAACGATACTGAGCTTAATAGTATCAACACTGTTGACAATATGGAGTTTTCTCATCTCTAAACATATTACATCCATAAGTTTACTTAGCTTTTTTAAAAAAATTATCTCAGAACATTTTCAATGTTTCCATATAAAGTGCATGAATATCTCCCATTAATTTATTTCTAATGATTTTTTGAATTTCCAGTGCTATTGTGAGTAGTGTTTAATTTTCTAATTAGATGCTGCTACTTCTAAGGTTTACAGGAGAAGTCATCTGGTACCAGATATTCTATCATAGCAAGATACATGATTTTATTTTTTAATAATAACCAAGGGAAAATTGACGCATTTTTCACAATTTTTTCTTCTTTTAAAAATGTTTCCAGAACTTTGTGCAAAATACACTTTTTTTGATGGACATGTCTCTGTTAGGTTGCAAAGCAAAAAATAAATAGGCAATGCTTTTTTGTTTTTATGTAGTGTGTGTGTGTGTGTGTGTGTGCGCGCGCGCGTGTGCGTGCCTGCAGTGGTACTACTGCAGCTTGAATTTTATAAGTCTCTTCTAGAACAACTTACCACTGTCACTTTTTCTGGCATCAGTAAACAGGCCAATTTATGAGCAAAGCAAGTCTCATTCTGCCCATGTTCGGTGCATTCACAAGCCTGGAAGCGTCTCAAGCTTCCTCGTGGCTAGTTTAGAGACAGTGCTGACATACTAACTGAATTTCTAAGCTTAAATTAGAAAGCACATAAAAGGGTAAATATTGACTTATTCAAAAATTCGTCGTATTTGCATCCAAGGCACTGTAGGAGACTTGAGAAAGGAAGTTGCCTAGCAGAATGGAACATAGTAAAATCAGACTGAAAATAACCTATTTCTGTAAATTCCCAGACAGGAGGGTTACAATTTATTAATGACACCTTCAACTCTCTAAAGCATTTTCAGATCCCATGCTGAATATATTCTCCTGGGCACACATGCTGATTCTCTTCTCTGCCTACAACAGCACTCCTTGCTTTCTCTGGATGGGTAGTCACTTTTCAACCACAAGTTTGACTGTCTCAGGCTCCCAGCCTCCACCTCCACTTCCAGCATCTCCTCGAGGTGCCATCCTGACACCTTCTATATTCAGTTCAACTTAGCAAGGATTACTTATGCCCCCTGTCAAGTTCAAAATAGAGTCTCAGTGAAACTTTGTAGGCATCCTCAAAAAGACCTTAAATAGCATTTGTAGATTTTTTCCCCCTTCTTTTTTCTAAGTGTAATCTTGTCAGCTTTGGGGGTTTGTTTGGGTAATATCTTTTGCTGCACTTAACAAAGGAGAACTGACCTAACTACACACAGGCAGAGAGTGGCAGCAAGATTTGCCTGAGATCACATGGTGATTTTAAAACAAAACTAATTTAGCGACAGCACTGGGGTAGGAGTGGGAGGAGATCCAGGGCTTGAGTCCTGGTCTTGACTTGGTCAACAACCAACGTTGGGACCAGTCCATCCATTGCCACACCAAAGGCACTTATGAATCCGGGAATGAACTTGAAAAAGTCTCTTAACCTTTATTGCTTCAGCTTCTGCCATCTCAGAGTGAAGAAGTTGGAGTTGATGGTCACATTCTGTTTCAGTTTCAGAATTCATGAACTTTCAATATAAAGTCTTTTCGGTCTTTTGGGACTTCAATCAATTATAATAGTAGAAACATATTTCTTAGGTTAACTGGGAAAGGATAAGGGAGTGGGTATTATGGAGCACTTTCTACATTTTAGCTTAACATGGATTCGGGGAGGTGTATCAGCATAACACATCCAATTGATCCTGGCCTCTCATGTGATCTGTTGGCTTTTCATTTACCCTTCTGATTCCTCTAAATCAACTTTCAAAATGAGCCAAGGTGAAGACCCACCCTCCTCCACCCTCCCAGGGAGGGCTGAATAAGAGCTTTGGAGTTGGAGACACCATTGCTGATGTGCAGTTGCATATTTCTGACATACTTTTAACTAACATAGGGAAGCATTCATTTTCCCTTGAACTTAGTTGATTGATGTCCTTCATGAGCTCATTTATACCCTGTATAAAGGCAAACTTTGGGACAACTCTTATCACAAGATCCAAATGAGTGGGAGGTTTGATTTAATATGGTCTTCCTGCGCATGCCGGGACTCTGAGATACTGATGAAGGAGGTTTGTTAAGATGGACGTTTTCTTGGGCAAGAGAACCTTTGGATGTGGGCTGTTCCCTGAAATAGGACCCTGTTCCGTGACTGCCAAAAGCAAATCCGCCTTACTACAAGGCCACCATTCTTCTCTTCCATTACTCGGCAGATTGATTACCTTGGCTTGTGCTCCTTTTTCAGGAAAAAAAAAGTTGGTAAGATTTGATCATGCCAAATGACATAGAGTTTATCCCACCCTTTAGTGGCTGGGTTCTAGAATCAAGGTCTGGCTCCGTGTATTGGTTTGCCTCCGTGTATTTCTACAACAAAATACCACACACTGGGGGGTTTGGACAACAGAAATTTATTTCCCCAAAGCCCTGGCGGCTAGAGGTCCATGATCAAAGTATCCGCCAGCTTGTTGTCTTCTGAGACCTCTCTCTTCTTGGCTGGCCCATGCCACCTTCTTGTTCTCAGATGGTTTTTCTTCCCTGTGCATGGACATCCCTGGCATCTCCCTTTTCTTATAAGAATGCTAATCATATTTTATTAGGGTCCTTCCATATGACCTCATTTAACTTTAATTACCTCTTTAAAGACCCTATATCCAAATCCACTGGAGATTATGACTTCAACATATGAGCTTTGGTGGGAGACACATTTATCCCATAATACCCTTGGGGGACCTAACATCTTAGTTGGTAGGGTAACATCCATTGTGTCCTGCCTCCCTCTGAACCGGGAGGGGATTGGCAGATGATGTGTGATTTCTATCAGAGTCCGACCTCTCTGAGTCACTGAGACAAAGAAGGGGTTCAAGTCTCCTGTGAAAGAAAGCCTAAGGAAAAAGGGATGCTCACCCCTTTTTAGACCCCAGTGCCACAAAGGTGACAGAGAGGCCTTTCTCAAAGAGTTGTCTGGAAGCAGAAAGCAAGGAGCCAGGTTATCACATTCATTGACAGATCTAGAATTTCAATGCAACCTGCAGGAAAGAGCTTCCACGAAGGGTGGTCCTCTGGGTCTACGGTGGGGTGCAGTTCTTAATTCACATCCACACTGTAGTATTTACAAGCAGGCGGCTCACTGGGTCACAAGCCCGAAAAGGTACATTTGCTGCCTCTACACTGACACACATGTGCTTGAACACTTGTACCAGGGAGGTGATCAGGTTTTCCTGGGTCTGCCGTGCTAGACGTGGCAGTGGCAGCAGACCTACTGGGACCTGGTAGGTCACATACAGACAGATGCAGAGGAATGAGCCTGTGACAAGGCTGACTTCCCTAAAGGTGAAGCTTTTGTGACTGTTCTGCTCTGAGACCTACCTGTGATCAGAGGCAAGAAATCTGAAGGATCTGGGAGGCTCCCTGCCCTGGCTCCAATAACAAGCTCTGGTTTCATGCAGGGTGGTGCCCAAGGCTTCCTCTATCCAAGATGTCTAGAGGCCTGGGTGACAGAGCGAGTGCTGGGTGGCAAGTCAGTCTGGACTCTGCAGCTAACTAACTGACAATTTAGGCAACTCAGCTCCCTGCAGGTCTCAGTTTAATCCTCTGAAAAATGGACAAGAGGAGCTCAAAGATCCCCTCCAGCTTTAAAACACATCTTGTCCAGGCAAATATAATTCTCACCACACTTTAGAACAAATGGATTCACCCAGGACTCATTCAGTACCCCAGAATCATGGGAGCAAACCTACATCACTTGATGAAAGTTGATGTTTTAAAGTACACTGATTTCTGACAAAATGCCCAAAACATAAAAACATCTTTTATGTCTTTAGGATCATGTTCCAGTGGCATTATAGGGAAATAAATCATTTCTTGTTTTAAATGCTAACTTTTTAATAGGGCAAATTATTGGCACTTAATTTCTAATTAGGGTGCTTACTCATATAATGGAATTTGGAAAATGTTTGCGTAATAGACCTTTTCAGGGTATAGAAAGATGGAGTGAGAGGTTACAAGACTATTACATACCTAGGTACACAGATGTTAATTATTTCTTTGCTTTCAATTCTGGTCTGGAATACACAAAGAAAAAATACTATAGGTAAACTTCAGGAAAAGAATCAGACTGAGGTCTTTTCATTTCATTATCTTCGAGGGCTCTGCTTTCATTAGGGTATTGAAAATATAGGTCATGAAAATATTTCTTCATCCTACCTGCAATACTAATAACAGAAAGATAATAATATAATCATGTCATGAAAATGCCATATTCTTGTAAATTGGTCATTAATAAAACAATAATTTAAATAATTGCCACTTATTGACTTAATCAGGGTGATTGCTTCATGTTGACATGCATGTTCTAAATTTTGCCCTCAATCAACAGATTTGGCATTGGGATGAGAATGTCTTTAAGAAAAAAAAAAAATAGTTTCCCTCAGAAATGTCTCTACCAAAGGTTTTGAATTCATGTGTTTAAACATTTGTACTTTTCCTGTCATCCCAGCCCAGACCAAACCCACCTTTTTGGCCAAGTCACTGGGGTCCCCCATTCACTTAAGTCACTCAGCCTCAACAACTTCTGGACACGTGCAACTCCTCACTTCCCTCTTTCCAAATCAGGCAGAGTCTGCTGAAACTCATCCCTTCCTGGGCATCTGCACTGCTGTTGCCCTGCATCTGGTTCTTTTTAACCTTACGGAGTTGAATCTCTAGCCTTTTTCAGTTTAACAAGTCTAACCACAGTCCTTTTGATCTGATTCTTGCTAGATTGCCAGTAGTGTTCTCTGGCATATTTCTAATGGCTCCTAAGACCTAGTTTCTTGCACTAGTCCCATTTTTTTCCACTCTAGCCTGAGTTCCTGCTGTCATCTCTACCTAGAAGGCTTTATTTTTTTTTTTAACTTGACCAATGGAGAGTCCTCTGTTTCTTCAAACTTCCAGACCCAGACTGGAAGAGAACCCAAGCAGGGTTGTTAAATGCAGGATATTTAATCTGAGGAATTAGTCAAAAGCCTGTTGGATAAGATAAAAGGTCTGACAGGAGATGGTGAGGCAATTTAGAGACTGACATTAACAAAAGCTACTAGCATCACTGAGGCTGAATGACAAGAGAAGGAGCTGGGGTTGTCTACAGGAGCAGAGGTATGATAGAGATGCAGCCAAAGCCCGAGATGCCTCCTGAACATAGCCAGACAGAGATGTTCCTGCCTCCTGCCTGCCCCCAACCTCCCTAGCCTGAAACCAGTTGGCAGAGGAGATTTCAGTGTGCAGTTTTCAGGGATTAACCCTCCTGCGATACAAAGTAGAGCATAGAAAGGGCACGGAATGGATCCCAGAGCATGGAGGCAAAGAGCTAGCACACACCTCCCACTTGAACTCATCTATTTCCTGTTGGAACTATTCTCAGACCCAGTCTCTCCATTATGCTATTTGAACCTCTCTGACAGTTTCTTACAAGTCTTCCTTATATGAGATCTACTTCTTTTGCCTGTGCTTATTGGCTCCACTGGATTGGAAGTTAATTGAAGACAAGAACTCTGTTTCAATCATCTTTGTAATCCTGGAATGTAGTACAATATTTGGGCTGTTGACATTTCTCAGGAATAGTCTGTACTGAATTAGAGAGGATTAGCAAAAATCATAGCAAGAAAGATCAGGGGTGCTTTCTTTTGGTACCAGGGATTGAACCCTGGGGTACTTAATCCCTGAGCCACATCCCAAGCCCTTTTTAATATTTTATTTTGAAACAGGTTCTCTTCAAGTTGCTCAGGACCTTGCTAAGTTGCTGAGGCTGGCTTTGAACTCACAATCCTCCTGCCTCTGCCTCCCAAGCTGCTGGGATTTCAGGTGTGCACCACTGCACTGGTGAGGTGAGGGGTGATTAATGAGAGGTAATCCGATGCTGTAAGGAGACAGAGATGAGAAAAGCAAGGAGAGTCAAAGAACTCACAGCTGAAGATCAAGAAGGAGTAAAGAAATGCTAAGTGCCTCCGTCTTGTGGCTTTATAAGCTGTCAATAAGACCAGAGTCCTTCCAGGTCACTTTTCCCTCAGCGTGGAATCCTTTGGTCTGACATTCACATTGGGAGATTCCATGTGAGTCTGCAAAATGCCACATGCAATTATGCTTTCCAATGCCTTTCATGACTCGTCTAAGGGAGAAAGCACTTATTAACTCTTCTAATTACCAAAGAGCATGCCATAGAAGGGGACTTAAAAGTGCCGAGGGAAGTGTGTGTCATTTCTATGGGCTTTCATGGGGATGATTCAATATTGGGCTTCTTAACCTATCTGTATTTAAAACTAAGCTTCCAAATTCTGAATTAAGGAGGACTTTGGTCTAGCGCTCACTTCTCTGAGCCAGCAACAACTCTGATTTGTGTGTCTCAGTGGTAGAGCACTTGCCTAGAGTGGAAGAGATCCTGGGTTTGATCTCCAGCTCTGTAAATTTAAAAAGTAATAATGACAATAATATTCAAATGAAAGGATCAGTGAAAAATAGATTTTTGTTTGAAAGGAATCTTTTTCTATTTATCAAATTAACACATTTACTGCATTATAGTTGGAGAATACAGAAAAATACATAAAGGAACATAGAAAAATTCAACCATTCATGACACCCGCTGTAAACCATTTGGAGTATATATACTTCCAGTCTTATTTTCTTTCAAAATGGACTCATACTTTATCTACTATCTTAAAAGCTGCTTTTATGCTTGAAAAAATAAAATTCACAGTTTTATTGTTCAATAAACACTAATCCATACTTTATAGAAGACTGCATTGTATTCCATTTAACTTATTTACTTAATTCCCTGATGTTTTGGTTGTCACTTGTTTTTTTTTTTTTAATTACTATGTTATACTGTTGTAACCAGTAGCTTATAACAACACAAATTTATCTTATTGCTGTAGAAGCCAGAAATCCAAGATCAATGTCACAAGCTAAAGTCAAGATGGCCGTGGGGCTGGCTTCTCCTGGACACTCTGCGGAACTACTCTTGACCTTTTCCAGCTGCTAGAAGTGACACTTTCCTTAGCTTCTGGCTCCATCTTCACAGCACATTGGTCAGGTCACTGTCATTGTCACATAAGTTCCTCTCTCACTGATTCTCCTGCTTCCTATTGTAAGGACCCCTGTGATTATCTCAGACCCATGTGCATAATCCTCCTCACCACAGCACGCTTATCTCAATCACATGTTCAATGTCCTTTTTCATACATGGTAACATTCACTGGTTTGGGGCATCAGGGGTCTTTGGGGGCCACCAGTCAGTCCACATCAGTGCTACAAACAACATTTGTAGACACCATCCAGGCCTATCCCTGCTCCAAAATCCACAAGGAGGCTTTTAGAATTGTAACTGCAGAAAAGTTAATGAGAGCATGTAAAATAGACAGAACATCCAGAGTCAGGATACTGGGCATCTCTGGAGCTGCCACTGACTTTGCTGTGACATTTTTTTTTTTTACTTCCACATCTTCATCTATAAATGATGGATTTGAAGCTCCCTTTAAAAAAAAAAAATTCCGTAATGTTTTGGGCTGACTCACTATAAACAGTGTAATATGGAGACAACAAAGATATGTTCAGAGATTAGTGGAGATGATGTATGTACAGTATCCTACAGCCAGACACACGGGGAGGCTGTTTCAATCAGCTACAACCTTAGAGGAAGGCATCACTTCAACCTTAATGATAGCTATCATTTATGAGCACCAACTGTATACAGGAGGGTTCATATAGAGCATCATAATTCTCACAGTCATTTCATAAATTAAGAGATACTCTTCATATTTTTCAAATGATTTAATTTGTTTAATTAGTGAGTAATTGAATTGATGTCTTGTGCCCTATGCATCTGGGTCCAAGTTTAGGCCCTTTCACCGAAGTCTTGTTACCTGTGCATGCGCCAGATAGAATTTAACTGCTGCAGGGGTGTTAGAGCCCTGATTTGACATTTCTAGAATTATCTGTAACACAGAGCCTTTGGGAGTTGGGGAGTTTAGTGGGTAGTCCTTGTGAAGCTGCCCAATGGGGCTGGACACTCCACTTCTCTTGGAATAAAATCTTCCTGCCCTAGAATGTGCAGAGACCCTGAAGGAGGTGTGCCTGCTCCCTGTGGCTGCTTTGAGCCGTGCTCATGGTCGGATGGGCACGTGCAGCAGTGACGCGGGCAAGCCGAGCGCCAAGCTGCCTTGCCTTATGGAAACCAGATGGAAGCTGGAGCCCAAGTTCTCAGCCACAGAAGTGAAGCTGGGCAGCCTCTCTGGATGGATTCTCTGCCTCTCAAGAGGCACCATTCTTTCTCCTCCCCATCCCCAAGCCCCACTTCTTTCCGAAACCAAGAGTCAATTTCAGAGATATAGCCTTTCTCTGTGATTTGCCCAAATACTCTTTTTCTTTTTCCTTTTTTTAAAATTCATAATTACAACTTTGTTATAGCAAAAGCTCTGTTCGGTTGTCCTAAATTGTAACCAAGAGGAATAATATCACAGAACAGTCAGTGTGAGCATATGCTTCGAATAGCCTAGATTGATAATGTGAGGTCTTGCCTCTAATAGCATTTTGGGAGTATTAAACAAATACACAGTAAAACAATCAACCAACCAAACAGAAAGCAAACAGAGAAGGCTGAGTGAATGGAGAGGGGGTATTTCAAATGAGCTGGTGATGAGTGAAAGTCATCAGGTTTGATTTTGAGCCTGGTGTGCTGGTTTTTAGGGAATAATCATTTTGAGGGCAGGGGAGGTCTTAGAGTTGACCCACTCATTCATTTCACCTAGCTATTCCTTACTGGAAGAGTCCCCAAGAACCCAGGAATAGTTGTAATTGTGAAATAGGGTTGCCACAAAATTTCCCTTTGCTATTTATGGATTTGTAGAGTAGTAGGAGTAACAGAAATTAGGGAAACAGAGCAACAGATGCAACTAAGATGTGAGATTGAGCATTTCATAGTTAAATAGTCACATGCTGATTACATACTCTGTGGGACATCCAGTGCTAAAGGAAGAACATAAAATATGAATCAGAAACACACTGGATTCTGTTACTTGTTGGCTGTGCAGTCTTGGGCAAAATATTTAAACTGAGTTTCTGTTTAGGTATCAGGGACAAAATTTAATAAATGAGTTTAAGATGCAAATGGTCCAGTGTTAGGAATGCAGTGTGTGTTGAGGGATGGTAGTTTCTCTGTTTGTTGAACCCATTCTGTAAATTCTCTGCCTGAGCATCTACTCTTGTAAACTGCTACAGAGAAGAACCACAGGGGGATTTATCTTTGGACCCAATCCCTAGAGTCCTTGCCTTTCTCCAGAGTCACTGTATTCTTTGGAGGAATTACAATATAATTGAAGCTGGAATCAAATAGTCTCAAGTTCAATATGTGAGACAGTTCACTTAACATAGCACCAGGAATATTGTAGAGGCAAAATAAATGTTTGCTGAATGTAGGGGAAGAAAATGAATTGCACTTTCATATCCTTTTCTACCTGGATTTTAAAAACTTATTCTCCAAGGCCCTGCTTGAGACTCCCCCTGAAACGTTGTATTGATCTGTATTGTAACCCTGGCCACAGCCACTGAACCCCAGCCATGGATAATGAGCTTCTCTGGGGCAAGACTATGATTGCATTTCTTGATAGTAGCAGTTTCTGGAAACTGATTGTTAAAGGAATAAATTAATAAGTAAATAACAAAAAGACACACACTAATAGAACCCTGAAGACAGCATCCCAACCTTTGCCCTCCCCCACTTCTGGGCTATATTTTGGTTCCCACATTTAAGTGGTCTGCAAAGCACTGAGCACACATTGCTTACTTCCCGCCCACTGTACAGTCTCAACAATTGCCAATGCTTTCACTTATCTTGCCAGGAAGGTGGCCCAGAAAGTTCCCTGAATAGAAGCAGAAAGTTCTTACCAAGGTGCATCTCAGAGTTTTCCGGGATCTGAGATGGATTAGGCAAACGTAATGTTGGCTGATCACCTTCAAGACATCATCCCACTGGAGAACTTTGCGTGGCTTAGCAAATGCATACCATGGGATTCTCCAATCTAAACTCATCTTCTCTGGCATGTCCCGATAGGATCTCTTCCCTTCTTAGTTTCATAATCACCACCCCCTCCCCCTGCTGAGGAAATATTCTTCTCTAGGTCAACTAGAAATCCTGCCTCTTTTTCTTCCTTAGTACATTTAATCGGTTATCAAACTCTATTATTTCTGTTTTGCTAGCTGTTCTGGATTGGCAGTCTTCTTCTGGCACTTGCCATTTGCTTTGGAGTAAGTTATTCGCGTTATTGGAGCTCCAGTTTCCTCATAAATAAATGTAGTGATGACCCTTCTGCCTTTTTCATGTGGTTGTTGCCAGGATAAGATTCGATCATGAAGGGAAAGAGGTTTTATCTGGGAAATGCCAGCAGTAATGTAGCTGCATCTGTGATTCGACCTTCTAGATGATCCACTGTCCCAGCTTGTCCAAGACTCTCCTGAGTTTAGCACTGAAAGTTCTGTATTCTGGAAAATCCTCCATCCCACACAGACCAGGAAGGGGTCCACACAAACCAGGAGGGGCCGACACCCCTTCCTGGTCTCTTTCCTTTGCCTCCTCCCTGTTGGTTCCTCCCTGCTGGGCCCTCAACCCTTCCCAGGACCTCTGAGGTCTTCATCTAACCCCACCCACCTGTCGCCACCAGTAGGACTGCCCTGAAGCCTGGGGTGATGGGAAATTGTTTTATATGAAACCAGAGGGGATGCTCCCTGGGGCCAGGGAATGAAGGGCAATGGGGCATCATAGCATGTCCTCTCTGGAAGTTAGTGTAGGGTCCCAGAGTTACTGCAGCCAAGCTGCCAGCTGCCTGCCTGAACATCTGGAATGAGGTTGGCCAAATGCTATCCTTTTGGGAGGTCACAGGAAAGAGGGCTGTGAGGCCATTCTGTTCTGGATTCTTGGTAGGGCTGGCCATGGAATTGGCTGAGCCCATGGAAAGTAAAACAGAAGGGCTCAGCTAGAGAAGCCTGTCTCCCCATCACCATTCCAAGGGGGACACTTTTCCTACCTGGCTGGGAGTGGGTGAGAGGTCACCAGTGAATCACCTTACAGATATGTCACCAGTGTCCCTAGCCTATGGCAAAGACCCACAGTGCTTTGTCTCATTCACAGATGCTACAGGGCACATACTGGATACGGACACTCTCCATGCCTACAGACACTGCCGTGGCAGAGAGCAAGGATGGAAGGCAGACCTCTTCCAGTCAAGAAGATCCAGTTGCCCAGTGGTTTTTGGGTGAAGAATGTTTCTGTGTGACAATGTGAGGGAGCAAGAGGCCAAGAACCCATGGAGGCTGAGAGGAAGGCTGTGGGAGGGGAGAACGCACATTAACTTGAGGCTCCCAGCTTCCAGAAAGTGTCTTATTTGATGTCACTTATAAAATTCAAATTCAAAGTTAAAATTATTAAAAATACCAAGATGGTGACACCTGAGGTCTCTCTCCAAGTACACACCCATGAAACTAATTCTAGTTCCAGATTGAGCTCAACTACCTATTAAGGCAAGTCATTGTTCCTTGCTATGATTGGTATCCTCATGTGGAAAGAGCCCTGCATTTAGCATATGGTGGCACACAGAAGTTCAGTGACTATGGCACAAATGGATAAGTGATAGAAAATGGCAGCCTCTCAGCTCAACCCATTCATCTAGGAGAACTCCCTGTTAGCACATATACTTAGCTGCCATTCGTTTTGAGGCAATATGAGTAGATTCTGAGTCACCTTAGTATATAACAAGTCAATAACCACACACACTCACACTCATACACACACACACACACACACACACACACACACACATATCATTAGAATTCTGGGAAATCACAAAGTGGATGTTAGGTAAACTTAGTCAAGTAGGTTGCATATTTAGAAGGTTTGGTTCTAGAAAGGGAGTGAAGTTGGTATGGATTAAAGAGGAACGCCTTGGGGCCTACCTTGAGAAGATTTGATCTCCCAGACCAGTCTCCAGGAATACGCCTAAATCCTCAGCCTGTGGTATGTGACATTGATAAGTCTCCCAACTCCCAAGGGAGGCACTAGGTACAGAGAGCTCTTTCTGCACTACACAATTCCCTTGGGAGAGATGGAGGGTAGTCGAGAGCTGATTACCATGCCCAGGCAGACTCATAGGAGTCTGCCAAACTCAATAGCAAAAGAGGCCTTGACATGTTTCCATTTCTAATTCTGCCCTTATAAAATGTGTTGCTAATTAAAACAACTGCCAACTCAGACTCTGCAGGGAAACCCATCCACGTGCGCAGAGGATGCTGTTTTCCATATTTCTAGCTCTGGCTAAATAAATAAGAGGTACAACAGCAGAACCCGACTATCTCGGGCAGTTTGAGGGGGGCCTTTCTCCATGTGCAAGTGATCAGGCAATGCTCTGATTCAACCCTCCTGGCACTGGAGAAGGAAAGGGTTAAGGAGCAGATGATGCTCCTTCCACACAGTGCTATAGGCATGTTTGATTTGGCAAGTGGAAAAAGAAGCACAGACTCGCATGTCCTGACAAAGTCAAGTATTAAATCGAATCAATACTCTCACCAAATTGAATTTGGAGTGTGTGTCTTTCTTCCTCCTCTGAGCATAGTTTGTGCAATTGTTTAAAAATTCATATCTGGCCCTGCTATTCCTTGCCATGCCTCCTTCATTGGCTTCCCATTGCACTCTGGGCAAAGCCTGCGCTCCTTCACATGGTTAAAGACCTCATTACCCCATGGCTCACTCTTCAGTCACATCTAGTACTTAGAGTGTCCTGAAAGTCTCACATTCTCCTTTCCCTCCGTATCTTTCCATGTGCTGTTCCATCTACCTGGGCTGCCCTTCACAGCTATCCACCCCCACCCCTCTACCCCACCGACTCATAAGCCAGTCTATGGCCCATGTCAGGACTCCTCTCATCTAGGAAATCTTCCCTGACAGCCTTTCCCCTCCCTGCTGTGACCCCAGTCTGGAGAGATACTTGCCTTGAGCTGTCCTGGCTCTTCCTACCTCACTTGCCAGTTGCACTTGACCTGGACAAAGAAGGAAACTGCTCCATAACTTTGTTTAGTTGTCAGAGTCTCAGAGCATTCAAGCTCATTGATTAAAGGAGGCTTACAGAGAGGGGAAGCTGCAGAGGACTGCAGACCACAGGACTAACCAGTCTTAGGAATTATGTATTATGAGTGTGCTTTCCCCCCCACACAACCCCGCCAATGCGTATTGTTGTCTGTATTCCTGATAATTGCCATTCTGACAGGAGTGAGATGAAATTTTGGAGTAGTTTTCATTTGCATTTCTCTAATTACTAGAGATGTTGAAATTTTTTCATATATTTGTTGATAGATTATATATCATCTTCTGAAAAGTGTCTGTTCAGCTCCTTAGCCCATTTATTGATTGGGTTGTTTGTTTTTTTGATGTTAAGTTTTTTGAGTTCTTTATATATCTAGGAGATTAGGGCTCTATGTGACATGTGTGTGGCAAAAATTCAATCCCCAAAGTAGGCTCTCTCTTCACCTCATTGATTGTTTCTTTTGCTGAGAGGAAGCTTTTTAGTTTGAATTCATCCCATTTATTGATTCTTGATTTTATTTCTTACACTTTAGGAGTCTTGTTAAGGAAGTCTTGCCCTAATCTAATGTGATGAAAATTGGGGGCCTATTTTTTCCTCTATTAAGCACAGGGTCTCTGGTCTAATTCCTAAGTTCTTGATCCACTTTGAGTTGAGTTTTGTGCATGGTGAGAATAGGGGTTTAGTTTCATTTTGCTGCATATGGATTTCCAGTTTTCCCATCACCGTTTGTTGAAGAGGCTCTCTTTTCTCCAATGTATGTTTTTGGCGCATTTGAGTAGTTAGAAGTATGAAATGATAAATTCCCTCCCTCCCCTCTTCACTCACTCACTTACTCACTCACAAGTATCTGTTGTTGACCCTCCTGATAGTGTGGTTGATTGGGAGCTGCTGCCCAGCACTGGGACAGAACAATGTCACCTGTTCCTTGCCCAGGAAAGATCAAACTTCAAAATCTGAAGTATGTTTTCTACTGAATGAACCATTGCAAAGTAAAAAAAAAAAATCATAATTGTCCATCAGGGATCATCAGTACTTTCAATCAATTTGTATTGAGTACTTTCTTTGTGTTGCTGGAGATTACATACATGACTGTGACCAGGTGGTCTCTTACTGCTTGGAACTTATAGTTTAGTTAGAGAGACATTTATACATATGTACAATTTTATAAGCAATTATAAAAGTGAAGCGTGTTAAACCCAAAATTTAAGGAGACCCCCATTCTCAGGGTGGTATGAGTGCTACTCTGCAAGTCCCATAACCCTAAGATTGAGAGCCACCTTAAGTTTGCACCCTAGTGCCTCACTAGCCTTAACCTATCCTGGGCCTGGCTTCAAGACCTCCTGCATCCCTCTGTGGTGAGTGCACTGTAGAATTTATTTGTTGATCTGTTTTCCATGCTGGAATGTGAACTGCTTTTCACCAAGGGACCACATGCTATTTATTCATTACCACAGTCTCTGTACCTAGCACTGTGCCTGGCGTGCAGGAAAGGTTTACAAATGATGGTTGAAATAGGGGAAGATGGACTAACCAAGTGGCATTGGAAACACACATGGTATCAGAGACTTAATAAATGATCAGGGACAAAATGGCATCTGTTGGAGAGATAGGGGAGGATTCCAAGGTGGAAAAATTGGATGAAATGTAAAAATTATCATCTGAAATATTCCTCGAAACCAGATATTGATTGACTGCTTAACAATAATACCTGCCCTCTTGGAAAGCCTGAGGAAGGTTGCCTAAGCACACGGTCCAAGACATCCACAGGGTGAAACAAGATTGTCCTCGAAATCCAGGTTTCCTCCAAATTGACTCCCCTGATCCCCTCCACCCTTCTTCACATCTGGTTACTTGATAGGTCCCTGGTGTCAGTTCAGAGGGACTGTCACAGGGTAGACACGGGGAAGCCTCTCTCATAAGCTTGTCGTCATGTATTTAATCATCACAACAACCCAGTGAAGCAAGCTGGTGTCCCTGGTCTGTGGATGGGGAAAGCCAGAGGTGATGTGCCACTGCTCCTCCAATGCCAGGCAGTTAAAATAGACTACATTCCCCATCACACCCCAGGTTTTTGTAGACTAGAAATATAAATGCATTCACAAAGTGCTCATGTTTAATTATACAAATATATGAGCACTTACTGCATGCTCCTCTGTGGGTATAAAGCCCTCAAAACTTGTAAGGGAGACTTTAAAGGGGTCGGGGAGGGTGGGCATTGATACTGAATGACTCATACGTGGACTTAGAAGAAAAGCAGATCTTCTCATAAAACATGAAGGAAAACATCAAAACTGCAGATTCCATGATGGCCTTAATGCCCAGAGCCACAAGATTGAAGCATCCCAACAAGGGCCACCGAGGCATTTCCAAAGAGGGCTACTGCTGCATGACCTGCTCAGAACTCTCCCTGAGCTACCTCTTTGTGTGTGGATTAAGACAGGATGAGACTATTGTATAGGTGAGAGAAGCGAATCAGCTGAGATTGCAGTGAGCACACTCCGTTTGGGCTCATAATAAGAAGCTAAGGTTTCCACTTACTTCAATTTATGTAAACAAGAGTCTTGGCCTTCATCTAGCAGATCCACGGAGGTATGGCTCAGGCCCCACGTTGGCCCATTTGACTTATGAGTTTCAGGTACAAGCTTCTATTGGGTAGGAGCCCTGTGGAAACTTCAAAAACATCATGAAGGCTGAGATATTTCTCAGTTCATTTTCAAATTACTCACTCATCAGTTCCAAAAGTCAGTGGCAGGAGAACTCAAGTGATTTCCATCAAATTCTCCCAGCCGAAGCCCCACTTTCTAGGACACAGTTACCAACGCTTTTAGCTCCATTTTGCATACATTCTAGAAAACTTTTTGGCAGGGTCTGTAAGTGTGTTTTCATACTCTTTGGATTTCATCTTCGTAACGTGGCTTCATGGAAAAACATCACATTCCAAGCGCAACTGGGAAATTTCATTCACCACAGTGGTTGCCAATGACATGTGGAGAGTTTATTGTCCCTCCAGCGAGCTCTGCACATCCAAACAGAGTGTGCTCACTGCAATCTCAGCTGATTAATTTCTCTCAGATACAATTTGATGCTGTTGACTGGATACCAAAAGCCCAATTTAAAAATCTCTAGAATGGTGGAATTAAACAGGCAATTTTGTTTTTGCTTTGGGGTTTTCTTAGTACTGGGGATTGAATTCAGGGATTGAGTTCACTGAGTGAGTGAACTGAGCCACATCCACTGAGCCACATCCCCAGCCCTATTTTGTATTTTATTTAGAGACAGGGTCTCACTGAGCTGCTTCGCACCTCGCTTTTGCTGAAGCTGGCTTTGAACTCACAGTCCTCCTACCTCACCCTCCCGAGCCACTGGGATTACAGGCATGTGCCACCATGCCCAGCAAGGCAATTGTTTTTAACTCAATGTATCAATAAAGTTCTAGAAGAAAACAGAAATGATATACTCCAAAGGGTTTAGTGGAAGGCAATGTCATGAAGAGACTCTCCACAGACACATGAGCAAGGTTAAGATGATCAATAAAGCAGGAAATGTCAACAGTGGGAAGCTCTCACTGTCACGAGCAGAAGGGGCAAGGGGCAGGACTTGAAGACTGGAGTCCTGGAAAGAAAAGTGGCTTACTAGGACCTGAGGATGTATAAAAGCAAGCAAGGGCAGGAGGAAATAAGGGAAAAATATCCCAATCTCTCCATCCTTACACCTCCTCATCCCTTGCTGGTGCCGCCTATTGGCCAAGGACAACCAAAAATGGGAAGGGAAGGGAGATGGTGATTTTCATAGAGGTCAGCTGCGGGGGTGGGGGTGGGGGGGTGTCCATGACCCACAGAGACGGGCAGAGACTTGTTGTAGAGAGAGAGGGTGATCTGAAAAATGGAGAATAATTATGTAGCTTATACCAACTGATTTCAGATTTTACTCTAAGGCTCTTCCAGTGACATAGGTTTTGATGTCACAGAGATCTGAAACCAAATTTCACCTGCTAGTGGTAAATTGTTGGGATCTTTCTGATTATGTTGAACAGCTTAAGGATGGTTCCAACTTGTCTCCTCTGAGTTTCAGTTTTCTCATCCAGTAAACTTGAGATACTAATAACAACCTACCCAGCTGAATTATTGGAATGAAATAAGTTGTGCCCAAGGGAAGGAGCCTGACAAAATGCTAGGCAATGATGTGTTTGACATCGGTTGGTTTCCTCCCCTTCTGTGTTAACATACCTGTCAAGTGGAGGCAGGGGAGCTGATTGGCCCAGTATTGACAGCCAGATTCCTCAGGTGTTCCCTGTTGACTCACACTTTGCAGATGGATGATGAATTGACCTAGGTTGGTTCTAGAACCTTGGTTGTTGAGGATTCCTGTCAGGAGAGAACCAGCCATATATATATATTTTTCCTGGTATCATTTCTCTGAGGAAAACCTAGTGGGACATTTTCAGAGGAGAAATCCAATACCGTCACTTTATGGGGTCACGGTTCTTAGGTAGCTGTTCCTTTCTCAACTCTGCAAGTCCTCACCATTTCTTTGGCAAGTTTCATTCCCTCCTTCAAAATCTGAGGTTAAAAAATATATGGCCCTTCCCTCTGACTCAGCATTTGCTGTTGACAAGGCGTGGCGAGCTTCTGCAGAACTCAGCCGGCTCAGGTCCCGATAGGTCATCCTCAGCCACCACGGAGGTTTTCTGTGGTCATTCTTTGCTAGTTGAAGAACAAAAGAAAATGTCTGGTTCCTTGTGCATTTTGATGAGACCCTTGAAAGCCATATTGATGATTGAAAGATAAAAAGCCACGGTGGTTCTTCATGTTACTATTCATTGGCTCAAACTGGTACCTAGGGGCTAAATAAATAGTGTCCCTAGTCTCACACCCATTCTGTGAGGTAGTGTCTTATTTTCAGTTGAAGAAACTGAGGCTAAGATAGCTGGGCGGGGGTGGGGGGTGGGGGTGGGGGCATGTCCAGTTTCTAAAAGGCAGAGTTAGACTAGAAACTATAGGTTTCCCTGAAGCAAATCACAGAGCTCTGTTCATCTTTGAGATGGTTAAGGAAAGGCAATTGCAATATTTTCATCCAGCCAGAGCCACTCAAACATAAAAATCACAAGGTAGGAGTTTCCTCATGAAAGGGTTTTTATTCATTGCTGTCTTCCCACTGCTCACCACTGCCCCTGCCATAACATGGGTGACTGATTAATGTTTGTTGAATGAAAAATGATTGACTGAATGAATCATAGATACAAAGATATTTTTGTCTCCATGTAGCATTTTTCTAATGCATATTTATATTTCATTTGACAGTGTTTGCAAATTGCATAATATTCTCCTTCAGCATAGCTTGCAGTGTGGAAATGCTTCCATATGCTAGATGTTTCCCCTCATTTGACTGAAGGGGGAAAAAAAAGACTAAGAAAAACATCACATAGTGGATAAGCATCCATATAAACATAAGTTATAGCATGCACTGTTCACAAACAGTATATTTTGGAAGGGTGATTTTCCTAAAAATATTGAAGTTGACATTCAATTTGGGCTGATATGGGTTAGGAAAATGTTTCTTGTGCAGCTAAGAACAGTTTTATATTAATTGACTATGTTGTAGGAGGTAGAGTGGGGGGGCGGGGAGAAGAGTACCAGTCCTGGTAACTGCCTGTATTTAAATCCAGACTCTACTACTTAATAGGTGTGTGACTTAGGCAGTTTATTGGATCTATCTGCATCTGCTGGAATCCTTTGTGTAATGGGAATAAGTGCTATTTCTACCATGAGATGGTTGAGAAAGTGATTAAAACAGTGTCTCATAAATGGTAAGGCTCAATAAATATTGTGATTCACAACCTCTATGGAGTCTAGATCAGAAAAAGCCAGATCTCTTCCGCCTTCTCTGTCTCTATCACCCCCACCAAATTTCAGGATCTCATCAAGTCTTGCCTGATTTGTTTCCCCCTCCGGCTTCCTGGAGTGGATCCTTGAAGACTTACACTTAACCAAGCCCTTTGCTGTCTTGAAACTCTGCCTTTCTTCCCTAATCAACTGCAGAAGGACAGTCCTCTTAGCAGGACACTCAAGGTCCTGCATGATCTCATTCCTTCTTTTCTCCTCTGGCCTGAGTTCTTATCACTCCCACATGCACCTTTTACTATACAAGTACCAACAAATGCCCCCAAATGGGAAAAAGTTATATTGGCCTGGTGAATAATAATATCTGAGTGAGAAGAGTGAGTAGCCGACTTTTCTGGTGGCCTTCTGGAAGACTGCAGGTAAGAAGGCATCCATTTGAGTTGTTCCTTAAAGAATAGGTTGACCTGGGTCAAGGAACATAGGTTAGGGGCTGACTGGGTGGATCACCTAGATGGAGGGGAGGATTCATGCCCTGGCCCAGAAAAACAGAGTCATCATGAAATGAGAACCAGAGTAATACTGGAAGGGAGGAACTAGTGACCTAGAGAATGCTGAAATCCTATGTTGGAATGAGGGAGAGTGGAGCATCACAAGGGACTTCAAATCCAGCCTAAATGCCTGGATAGATAAGAACATTGGTAACGGCCATGAGGGATATGTAGGAGGAGTGTGTGTACATGTGTGTGTGACCTGAGTAGGAAACAATAGTTATCTTGTCTGTACACATGTTTGTATACCCCTGAGACCCGATTCCATCCATCAAACTTCCCTTTCTTAGCAAGTGGTTGAGAATCTTCCATGATCTCGTCTCTCACATTCAACATCTGATGCTTCATCAATTCTTGAGGCTTTTACTTCAAAATATATTCTGATCATTTTTCTCTATCTTCATGGCTACCACTCCCATGGAAGCCACCAACATCTTTTTGGGGATTATAGAAATGGCTGCCCAAGCCGCTGTCAGCTTTCTACCTTGCCCTCCTTCAACTTGTTCTCAACATGGCAGATTGTGTGGTCTTCTGAGAGAGAGGCCAGATCATGGCAGGCTTCCCAAAGCTCTCCAAGGACGACTCATCTCATTCAGAGTAAAACCCTAAAGCTGCAAATGTGATGTCATTATGGACCTACGCCTCTCCAAACCCCATAACCCATGCCCACCACCACCAGGACTTCCTCGCCTCTTGTTCCAGCCCTCTCTGGTACCACTCTGCCATATTGAACTCCTTTTCGTTCCTCAGACATGACCAACATGCTCCTTCCTAGGAGTCTTTCTAGTGACTATTCTGTTGCTTGGGGAAGGGAATCCCTCTCCCTCACCCCCTTTAGGCCTTCACTTCAATATTACCTATTAAGTTGTGGCCTCCTACGGCCACTTTATCTAAGATGTAAGCTCCTCCTACTTCTGATCTATCAACTTCTTTTTTTTTCCCCTTTAGCAGATACCCATTATCTACCACACTCCATATTCTGCTTTTAACTTTTACCCACTGTTTATCTTCCCTGCATTCTCTTTTTTCCATAGTAGATGTCCCACGAGATAACTGGTTCTTCCATTGTTTCCGACTATAATCCCTGAGCCTTGAACAGTGCCTGATCACAAGTTACTTAATAGGCATTTGCTGAATGAAAGAATAAGTCCAGGCAGGGACTATAGCAATGTGTTCCTACAAGGATCTGATACTCAGAATACAGATCTAGTTAAAGAAAAATTTGAGATCCTTAGCAATAATGTGACAGCTGGGTGAGTGTAGCTAAAGTAGATCAAAGAAAAGATCAAAAAAAAATTTTAGTGAATCACTATAAAACCTTTTAATGAGTTTATACAGATAAAGTAATAAAGTTAAGAGCAATGGTTTTGAAGGAGTAGATTTGATTTAAAATCTTTGCTCCACAATTTACCAGTTATATCACCCTGAAAAGTGACTGGATGATTTTCAGCCTCTATATTCTTAAGGACAATTGGGGAAAAAATTAGATTTTTACTTTGGAGGGCTGTTTAGAGAAGTAACCAAAAAGATGCATGAAGTCTTTCAGCATAAGGTAACAAAGAATATGGGTTGTTCTTGTTATTGACATGAATGCCATTATAATTATTAAAATCTAGGAAAGAATCTTGCAAAAAAGAAGTAGAGGAGTGTGATGGGAGATAAGGAGACTCTATAGATATTATTCTGTGACCAAGGCAAAATATGCTCAGGGGTATGTAAGGCTCTGAGGTAAAATTATTTGTAAGAAGAGTTTCACTTGGACCAAAAAAAAAAATCATAATCCCATATTGTAAAATGAGTTAATGTTTTCTGGAAAACAGCAACAATTGTCCTAGAAAAAAAAATCAAATAAAAACAAAACAAAACAACCCTGTTTCCTCAATTGTGTCCTGCTGACAATTGTAGGAACATGGTGACCCAAAAATTTATTTCTCTCTTTACTTGCTCACTCGTCAGAACTAGTTTGCTAGTTTTATGAGGTTAAGCTATTGTGCAATGCTCCTCAGCTGGCTCTGTGGGTGTTTATTTACAGATGGCCGCCATCTTGATTTATTGTCTGTCAAATTATAATTATTAAGGATGGAGTTAATTGTCATTTCAACCACCTGGTAATTACCCACTGTGCTTTCATGTGGTGACAAATCTGCCCTTTAGATCAAAATGGAAGGTTCCTAAGATACTTCACTTCCACATTCATCTCCATTCATGTCATGTTCAAAATAAAAGATTAGTAGAAATTATCAATACTTTTTAACTGTAATTTGTGGGCCTCCAAGTAAAAGAACTGCCAATCCTTGTAAATACTTTTGAGTAGCAGAGCTGGTAAAACCAGAATCAAGTGATGTGAGTTACAATAATTGAAATTAAAATTACAAGCCATTCTCTTTCAAAGACTGGTCTAATAAAAAAAAAAGAATTAACAATGCTCCCAGTATATTCCATAGTGCATCACATAGAATGATGGTTTATAACCCTCATCATCCGTTTACCTCATTGTATATGAAAGCTGTTTATTCTTATACCCTTCTGAACTTTTAGAAGAGAATTCATCAGACACATCATGTTGTTCTTGTCTGTAAGTCCTCTACCACTTTGACCTTAGACCAAGAATGATATTCTCCCCTTGGTTTTCTAGGGATAGGATTCCTAATAGATTACTAGGAATAAAGAGAAGGAAAGGTATCCATGCTATAAATGTTACATTCTTCCTCCTGTTTTTGGAATCTGCTGACTTTGAATGTATCTACTTTTCCTGCTTTTCCAAATGTGTACATTTTCAGGAGGGCAAACATGATTTTCTAAATTAGTCAGAAGAAAATTAAGCAGCTTTTCTATCAAAGCACAGCCTTAGGATACTTGAATCATCTCACCATTTTTTTCCCTCCCAGAAAACTTATCAAGCAAGCATAATGTGTCCAGTTTCATCTAGCTTCCATAGGGGGATGGAGGGAAGACACTCTTGTCCCTGGCTCCTTCTAATTGACAACGGCCATATTGAAGTCCTTGGTTGCCAAAAGTCTCACCTTGTCACTTGCTCTGCAGTAAGACTTGGTTCAGCTAATTCCTGCTCATATCGCTTTCTAACCAGAGAGGCATCCATCCACTAGGCCCATAAAAAATCAGTGAGCAACTTCTGCTTCCCTTTCTCTGTAGGATTGCGAATCTGTGAGTTAAGGAAGAAGAAGCTCAGAGGTTAGAGGTGGGTGGTGAAGGACACTTTGTAGTTCGTAAACGGGTTCAGCCATTTCCTGATCCCTCTTCAGAGATGATAATCTGCCATGAAGGATCTCAGCTTATTGGGCACTTCTTTTCCCAGACACGGCCTCCTCTGCTCTCATTTCCTCATTTCTGCTCCATGAGGCTTTGATGAAGGATTCATGGATAGAGAAGATTTCTTCTCTCTGGTACACTTGTCCCCTCAGCAGAGCCGACATAGTGCTGCCTGAGAGAGTCTAAAGTGTTTACCACAACGCTCAGTGATTTTTATCATCATGTCTCTGCCTATAGCTCTGATCTACTGTTCCTCTCTCTTCCGTGTTGAGTGACATTTCTTGGCTGTGACTGACTATCAAGTCACGTCCTTCTCCTCTTCATGCCTCTGGAGCATTCCTGGTTATTCTCCCAAACTCACAAGTCAGCAGGGGTCTCCTCAGTGGAATCTCCATAGTCACCTCTGCTCCTGCTCCCAACAATTAATTCCTTCTGTTTCTGTGTATTTCAGTAATTTGTACTTTTTAATATTATTGCCTTATTACATAACATTAAATAGCTTTTGCTTATTTGCCTGTCTCCCTTCTGGGTTCCTCAAGAAATGAGATCTAGTATGCAAAATTTTCCGACGTCCTAAAGCAGGAATAAATAAGTTGATGAGATTTGTGTCCTAGTCTCCCAGGTGTAGTGCTTAGTATGCAGTGTATAATAGATAAATAGTTGTTGATGGATCCTGATGAAACAGGTAAAACCTTGGCTGATATTATTGGTACCAATATTAGAGTACGTCAGTATCTTTATGGACAAATACAAACTATCTTTATGGAGATATCCACTCTTTATTCAAGACATACAGCTGATGTTGGGAATACAAGACAGTTAATCATATCCAAATGGGAAGAAAAGAAGCCTTTGGTTTTGGTTAAAAGAAAACATTTTTTACTAAATATTAAGGGAATAGAATATGCATGTTTATGGTCAATGTATATTTTTCTTTTATATGAGGGATTTCTATGGCACTCAAAGGACGTTATTTCTTTTATCCCTCCCTCCCTCCCTTTCTCCCTTCTGCTAACTTCTATAGAGAAAAAGTGGAAAATCTGTCCTGGAGTCAATGGAATCCTTTAGATGGCAGATCGGGCCATCCCATCCTTAACCCAAGATTGTGACTGAAGTAGATATCTGCAAAACTCTGCTCCCACTCATTGCCGGCTTGAGAGTCATTGGCTTTATTGGCCCAGCATGGAGACGAGGTCCTTGAAAGGGAATTTTCTTTCTTGGTTGGAATTGTACAAGAAATGTATTTTGGGAAATTAAAATTAAAAAAAAACTCTGTAGGAAGCTAAACTATTCTACTTGTTCTATTCTGAGGTCATCAGAAACTTTCCATAGCATAGTAGACAGCTAAGTTCTACAGTGGTTTGAAAACTGTGCTAATAGAGTGGCCAATTTCTAGCAACCATTAATTACTGTTGTCATGATTCACGTGTGCACAAACATCATCTTCATATCAGAAAAATACCGCTCTGTATTTGCTTCAAAATGGCAATCTTTGTCCCTCCGACAGGAAAGAAACAGTTGAGTGACAAAAGTTTAAATGTCAGATAGAGGGACAGACTTGGGCTGGTCAGGTTTAGATTCTCCCTTGGTCTTTATGATATGGTAAGGCTGTTCTTGAGCACAGAGAATGTGTTGGTCAGCTTTCCATTGCTATAACAGAATACCTGAAATAATCAACTCGAAAAAAAAAGTTTGTTTTGCTTCCCAGTTTGGAAGGTTTTTGTTCATGATGGGTTGGCCCTCTTGCTTTGCTTTTGGGCTTGTGGCAAAGCAGCATATTATGGTGGGAGCTGTGGTGGAAGAAGCTGCTCGCCTCATGGTGGCCAGGAAACAAAGGGAGAGAAAGAGGGGCCAGGGTCCAAATATCCATTTCAAAGGCACCTCTGAAGGTGCCAGAATACTTTGTAAGAGGTCCTGCATCTTAAACATTCCATCACTTCCCAGTGGTGCCATGGGCTGGGGTCTAAACCCTCAGCACTAGGGCCCTGAGGCCACACTTACCCAAACCATAGCAGAACCTCTTCTACATTCCTATTGTCATTATGCCAACATAGGGATTAAAGGGGAAGGAGTAAATAGAACAGTATGCTTGAAAAAAACATTGGTTAAAAAAATATTTTTTTACTAAATATTAAGGGAATAGAATATGCATTAAAAATGCATATTTTAAATGAAATTAAAGTATGCTTAAATTTCTCAGTAAAAAATCAAAGTGTGTCTATCATGTTTTCTTTTTACAAAATAATGGACCCAGAAAGCCTGAGGAAGAAGCATCACTACATCTGGAAAACGCATACTGGGGCTTGGAAGGTAAGAATTAGTGGGCCTGACTGGCCATATCACCTTACACAACTTGCTTCTTTTCTCTAGCCTTGATTTCTCTCCTTGATATGATAAGACAGGGGATCAGCAAGCCTTCTCCCTGGTCCAAATTTTCTGAGAAGTGAAAAACTGCAGGAGAATGGGTTCATTACTTTATGAGCCCCTAAGGCTTATGCACAAACCCAGCTGTGTGTCTGCCAAAAGTGTCTTCCTACCACCACCATTAGAATCTACTTTCAGGGTCATACAGGTTTTTGCACCCATCAAATTAGCTACATTACAAAAAAAGATGCTCATGTTATAATTCAAACCTTAACCTAAGCTCAGTTACCCATGGTGGGAGAATAGATGTGGACCTTTGAAGGGTTCTTCAAAGTCATGACAAGTGTAAGGAGAAACGCTTTTGATCACACGGGAAAGACAAACGTATGTGTCCTGTGGATTGCAAATATCTGTATTTGCAATTTGTATGCAATATGTATATTTGTGATATGTAAAGTAAATGTAATTGCAAATAATGTAAAGCAAATGAAGCTTATCTAATGCACATATTTTCTCGGTGAGGCACACCAGAGCCTTCTTAGAAACACTACATAGTACCTCAATGCTATGTTTGGGAATCAGATCACCAACAAAAATCACAAAGGTGTGAAGTGCATAAGTGAACTGCAAATAGGACCCTGGATTAGAGCTTAAAAGCTGAAACAAGACAGTGGTACTGGCTCAACCTCAGCAGGGAACAGGTGTTTTAGGCAACTCCAAATTTTTCGCTCTGCACATGACTGTGACATTGCTATGAGCATTGCTTTACAGTTACAAATAAAATCCATGAATAATGAGAACAAACTGTACATTCATTCATTCAGCAAACATTTATGGTGTATGCATTATGTGCCAGATACTGTTGTAGGCACTGGGGATTCTGCAAGGAACAGAACAAAGCCCCTGTGCTTGGCCCTAGCATCCTGGGGAAGGAGTAAATACAGGAAGTACATCGTGGTCAGATGTGATCATCTATGGAGACAGATCATCTATGAACTGAGAGTGGATTGGGGAGGGATGGCAGAAGGGTTTCTGTTCAGACAGGGCGGTCCAGGTGAAGCCTAGGAGGGAACATCAACACTCAGTTCATAGATGTGGGTGGGAAGAGCGATTTGGGAAATGGGAATATGAGACTGAACAGCAGGTTAGCATGGCTGCAGCTGGGCATGGGGAGCTGCCCAGGGGTGTAGGACTCTTACTTCTAGACCTGGGCTCTAGAAAGGAACATGGTAGGAAGATACTGAGCACATCAGCCCTGGGATGCTCTCTAGGATGTCACAATGGTGGCAAAGAAAACACAGTTATGCTTCGGCTCTTGGGACATGCGCAGGTAGAGTTTTGAGAGAGAATCTTTGCAAAAAAAAAAAAAATGGAAACTTTGCCAAAGCCCCCAGAAGTCCTCTCCATTTGAGACAGGGTGTTGCACCTTCGTGTGCCTCGTTTAGGGAAGTGACTTAAAATTAGCTTGGGCTTGGTGAGATTTGGTGGGCGATAACATGGCCCAGGGCTGCAATATTGAGGACAATTTCATCAGCCCTTGTAGAGCATCCGAGGAGAAGTCGGTCACAACAAACAAACCATCCCCAGGACAACAGGAGGAGTGGAGACGGGAAGCAAGTCCATGCGGTGAGAATTAGCTTGTGGAAAAACGCTGCTCACCCAGAGCCTCCTTCTGTTTGCAGCGCTGGTCAGAATGTGAATGCTGTGGCCCATGCCGGGGCCAGCTGCAAACCCCCCAGAGCCAGCGCATGGAACTCCACCCCCACAGGGAGGGAAACTGAGGCCCAGAGAGGGAAAGTGATGGGCTTCCAATCAAATACTAAGGGAGCGGCTGAGCATGGCTGCAATTGAGTGCTGTCGCCAAACTGTCATTTTAGACATTTATGACCAGAATTTAGGACAAGAAATTTGACAAAATTCCCAAGTTTGCAGAAAAGCCATTAACTGTAGCAGCTGCTGTGATTGCACTTATGCCAACAGAAGCAGCCTGTAGGATTCAGTTCAGAGAACTGATTTTCTTTCTCTCTTTCTCTCTCTCGTTCTCTCTCTCTCTCTCTCTCTCTCTCTCTCTCTCTCTCTCTCTCTCTCTCTCTCTCTCCCTCTTTCCTTCTTTCTTTTTTTTTTTTTCTTTCCCAACCAGGTCATTTAACATCTGGCTCCTCGTGTGCCTATGGAGATTTGTGTGGCCATAAAATGAATCAGTCCTAAGGGAGTTGTTCTTGGTCAGCAAAGATGGTCACTATGCGTGGCAGGCAGTCAAGAGGAACTAAAACCCTTTCCCGTGTTCTTTAGATCAGCTAGGGGGGTTTCTTGGTATGAAGTTCAGAGATGTGAGGGGCTCTCTGGTTACAGGTTTCTGCCCATCCTCTGTGAAGAACAGAATCCCTAGAGATGTCGAAAGTTGTTGGTTGGGGACAGTGATGGACGGTTCTTTGGGGGGGTAGAGTAGGAAATTATTCTGCTTGCTCAAATTGTGTTGTAAATACTTTCACCATGGTAGATTTCAATAATTAAAAGCCAGGTTGCAGAATTCCTGAAAAGGTAACAATCTCTAGCCTGCTCCAGACATCTCCTGGCCACCTCTGTGGCTCTCTGAAGAGGGGACCACGGAGCAGACTGGGAAGGGGAGATGTGATTGATCCTCCCTAGGTGAGGGAGGGATGTGAGTCTGTCTCCAAATCCTAGATTGCCAAGAGGAACAAATTAAAAATGTTTCAATTCGAGCAAGAAATAATTTTGCCTGAAACTAAATCCACTGGGAAAACCATTCCTGGGACAAGAGTCCAGGGGAAGAAAAACACTGGCTATCCTGGGGGTTATTGCCAAATCTCTGTTGGGCAATGAGGGACTTTTCCCGAGTAGAAGACTCTGAATGAAAGAGGTTGGGGAGATGTCTAGAACAGGGAGCCCATCTCAGCTCAACCTAAGAATGTTCTGGTAAAGTGGCCCAAAGAAAGGTGGGGCTGCTGGTTGCCTCGGGGAACACCTCCTCAGGGGAGGTGTAAAGCTATGGGGCAACCACTAGGTGGGGCTGTGGATGAGGGGACTCCAGGGGCTCCTTCCTGTCCCTAGGGTCTGATCCTGCAGTGGACCCTTCCTCCTCTTTCTCCTGTTGGATTGGTTTCATCTCCTTACTTTTCACTCTCTTTCTTTCTTTCCTGTGGGTTCTCTTAGTTGGCAATACCTGGCTTAGCTGCTTGCTTGCACATTGACCTCTTCAGCTCTCTGCAGAGAGATCAACCTCCTTAGCCTTCTGTGAGCTCCCACCCTGCACCAAAAGCACCCCCCGCCCCCCCCCCCGCCCCCCCCCCCCCCCCCGTTTCTTTGCTTTCCCTTTTTCTCTTCCAACATTCTCACTCCACACTGGTGACTGAGGAAGACCAAATAAACAAACTGAAACTGAAACTGAGCGTTGGCCATAAAGTGAGGACATCTGGAGGCTCCTAAGGAAATTCACGTGCTTGCTGGGCTTCAGGTTACATATTTGGTGTTGCCTGGTAACAGCCCACAGTTCCCTTTCATGCTTTCTTCTCCCCCTGTCCCCTGTTTATAGTGTAATTACCTCTGTGACATCATAATCCCCGGTGAACAGCTGTCAGGGGGGCCCAACTGCTGAGTAAACAAGGCTTTACAATCTCTCCTACACAGGCTGGTTTACTAAATAGATCAATATTTGGTTTGTAGGCACAGAGATTAGGAGGTGGAAGTGTCTTTTGAAAAAAGCACTCTCCCTTCCCAGGGCCCCCAGTGCACCTGAGAATGCTGGAAAGAAACGCCAGGTTCAAGCACAAAAAGAACCCTCCAAGCCCCTTCCACCTGCCTGTGATTTCCCAAGAGGAACTGGTCTTTGGGAAGTGAGACCCATTTGAAAATGAGTAATGTCTTATAGGCTCTTTAATGCTTCAAGAATTCTACTTTCTTCTCTGCCTGACTCCCCCTTAACTCTCCTTTTCTCTGTCCCCAACCCCATTTATTTAATCTTTCTAAATGGATATTATAGCCTCAGGGACTAAAAGAATGGCACATGGATAAACAGGAACTAAGCTTCTAAGGCTGCTCCCCCTCCCCCTGCCATCTCCCCCTCCCCACCTGGGATTAGAAACTCCCCGGAGAATGCGGCCTCTGAGGTTTCTTTGTCAAACTCAAGATTCCTGCTGATGTTGGAAAGGCATCCTAGGTCTTGTCTTTCCTGGGTCAGGAAAGTGTGACTGAAGCTCCTGGAGCAGAGGGCACTGGCTTGAGCTTCAGTAGTTGTGAGCTCCAACCTTGGTGCCGTCTGTAAGCTGCCAGGTGACCTGGGACCAGTCCCTCAAGGATACAGCATAGGATCATCGGGGCTGTGGGAATCTCCAGGATTCCTCCAGTCATGCAAAGTGGATTCAAAATCTGCTCTGATACTAACCAACTGCAAAACCTCCAAAGACCCAAGCAACTCCCTGTTCGTTAAAACGGGGAGAGTTCACCCACTGCTGTCGGGATCAAAAGAGAGAATGCAGGTATACACCCAGCTGAGGACACCGTCCTTGGTGAATGCTTTTCAAAGCTAACATCGTATAACTTGTATTCAAACCAAAATCATGGTAAAGAAGGGTTAGGAGGTCAAATAAGAAGGAAAGGGAAGAAAAATGTAATAAACCCCCTTGCCACTCATTCATAGAACACAGAGCGCCTTTCCCATCTATGATCTCAGGTAATCTTCACGACGGCCTCTTAGAAGAAAAAACATCTTATTTATTGAATTTTAGAGTGGGCAAATTGCTGTTCTTGTTTTTCATAAATAATATCCTGGTTGATTAATTTCCTTATTTTGCAGATAACTGACGCTTGTTACAGCAAAGTGATTTGTCACCCTACCTGCTGAGCTTTGGACCCAGCTCAGGTCGATCTGGTTTTAAACCCTTTACTTTTCCTCCCTGTGCCACAGAAGAGGCCAGATCATGGAGGAAGGGAGGTAGCAAAAGGACGTGGTGCTAAAAGTTAATGACCTGGGAACCGAGAAGAATTACCCAGCATCCCCTGCTTCCCTCGAAGTTGTCAAGCTGCATCATTAAACCCTGCTGAGTCTGCCTCTGAAAAGTAAAGCGCACTGCCATTGGTTGCTGTCTCTAAAACATCGTGAGACTCCTTTTGTCAGGAAGTGGCAAAGACTCACCCATCTTGAAGTGTCCCCTGAGGCCTGCCTGTGGCCAGAATAGAGGGGCTTGTAGACTGTGTCCCATGGTGGTCAGGAGAGGTCAGCTGTAGGCAGTCTACAGAAACTCAGTTCCCTGATTTTTTCTGTGCAGGGTCAAGCATGGGCATCTGATAATGCCACTACTCTCCCTGGTTGGTGGCTGTCTCCTTGAAAGACTGCGTGGTTTTGTTTCAGTTTCATACAGATCTGTGTAGATCTGCACAGTGATAACATTCCCCCGTGCTAAGTCTGTCCAAGATAACTAACCTGTTTCCAAGATCTAATTTGGTACGTGGGAATCCTGCCTTGCCCTGATTTCCAGACCTATAGGCACGCTTGGCAGGCTGTGGCTGGGGGAGGTTCCCTGCTCACCCTGCCGCACTAAACAAGGCATCCTCTGCCTCTGTGGCTAAGCAGAAGCACCTGTCTGCCACACGATGTGCCTTGTACTGGCTCAGTGTCCTAAAGGGGAAGATCCTTATGATACGAGGCCTCTGGAGTATCTCAAAACCCAGGTTTATTTTCCAGTAAACAAAAATTGCACCAAGATCCTTTTATATCAACTTCTGTGAATTATATTAAAAAAAAAAAAAAAAAAAAAAAGCTTTAGCCCTTTGGGACTTCCATAAACCTGCAGACCTCAAGCTATAAAATTCATCACAATTGAGGCAGGGCCTATGAAAACAAGGGTACTGGGTTGCATCGCCAGAGACCGTGATTTAGTACCTCTGCAGTGAGACCTGAGAAACTGCATTTCTAGCCAGTTCCTGAGTAACACTGATGTTGCTGGTTGGGCGACCACACTTGGGGAAACACCTGCCTAAACCACCCACCACTGCTGCTTGAGTCCGTGGGCCTCGGCTGGCTGATTGCTTTTGAACCGTCTTTTTTCGTAATTTTTTGCACTTGGCCATTGGTTTGATCCCTTCTTCCATCGAAGAGTTGTGGGACTGCTTGTCTCCTCAGGAGCAAGTATGTATGTCAGAGTGTTTAATCTGGCACCGTTTCCAGTCTCCCAAAGCGGCCCAAAGCGTTTCAGCTCATAGATGTGTAAAGAATCCTTTGGACTTGCTGCTTGCTACCTGGGCTGGAAGGCCCCTAGCTCTGCCTGCTGAATTCTGAATTGTGGATCAGAATGGAATTCAGAGCATGACCTCTAAGGGTCACCCTGACAACCTACCCGGTCAGAGATCATTTTAAATTTCAGAAAAAGTTCCTTCATTTCATCTCATAGCTGCTAGTGCAGAATTTCATTCAGGTTCCTAGGACATTGCAATGTTCAGGATCTATTTGCAGGTTTCCTCTGCCCATTGAACAAGGAGGATTTGGAACATTAGAGACCAGAAATGACTTCACTTGAGACTCCCTTAATATCAGGGCAATGGGTCTCAGCCTGGGCTACCTTTAGAATCACCTGGGAATTTGCAAAATAATTCCAATGCTTGGGTCTTTCTCCAGACCAATCACATCAGGATCTCTGGAGAACAGAGCTGTCATTAAAGCTTCCATATTTCTTAGGGGGAATGTTTCCAGCAGTCACAATTCCTTTCTGGTCTTGTGCCGTGGTAGTCCTGCATCTTGTTTAAGAGGCAGGCAGACAGGCTTTATGGCTCCCGTTCTACAGGGGAGGAAAATGCTCTAAGGTCAGATTGCTGGTTGGTTGATTCAGTAAATCTTTGGTTCATTCATCATTCATCCATATTTAACAAGAGTTTTTTGTAGTATCTACCATGGACCTAAACACACTAATAAATATATACTGCCCCCACCCCCAGGATGCTTTCAACCTAGTGAGTGAGACAAACTATGATCACATATCAAATAAATATTAAAGAATCACACTCCTGATCAATGCCATGGAACGGGGAGGGGTAATATGCTCAGGAAGAGGAACACAGCTACTTTTGGAGTCGGTAACAGGAGAGGGCGAGGTGGACGGAGCCCTGGATGGACCAAGCCTTGGAGGCTACAGATGCTTTTCTGGAAAAGGCCAGTTGTCTGGAGAAGAACAGGAGGAGGTGTTCACTAGGAGGAGGGAAAGGCAGAGTCTCAGAGAAAGGGAACTATGGTGGCAGCCAGAACCCACCCTGTGAGCTAGCCAGCTCAGCCCATGGCCCTGGCTCCCCTCCTGGCCTCGGCCTTGCTCTTTCCTGCTTTCCTTGGCAGGAAGCAGGGTTCTGGGAAGACAGAGTGATGTGCATGAACGTGAGTATACACACATTTCGATTTTTTGCATGTATATAAAGACAGAAGCACATACGTGTATAACACACATACACACACACAGACACACACACGCATGCACACATTGTTCCTTTGCCCAGATCTGAGCTGGACTTGCTCCTTAGAATTGTACCTAAATGTTGATACCCAAGCTCTTCTTTTTCCAAGGAGCTCAGAACAAGTTTTAAACCACATTATCTCTCTGATTGTCCAAAGTCCTCTGACAAATGGTGTCAGTTGATCACAGCAGTGAGGAAGAAGCTGGAGAATTCAGATGGTGTCTAACAGGAAATGAGATTTCATAGTGCCTGGAACTGCTGGGGGGTCCTGGCCCTTGCCCAGTCTCAGTTAAGCTCTTCCTGTGCTGCTTGGGATCCACCAGAGGGAAGGCTGGGATGTCCTGTCACTCTGCTCTAAAACTTTTGATTTGTAACATCCATGGTTCCTTTTACAGCATTTTTTTTTTCTTTTGTAAAAACTAATTTTTAAGCAGTAGGGGAAACCCTTCTGTCCTACTTAATCTATAATCAATGAAAACTAACCCTGGCCTGTTAAAAAATTTCTTGATATTTATTTATTTTATTCTAATTAGGACTTCTTTCTTGTGCGTGCACATGATGGTGGGATTTACTGTGGTGTATTTGTATATGTACATAAGAAAATTATGTCAGATTCATTCCACTGTCTTTCCTTTTCTTATCTCCTCTCTTTTCCCTTTGTCTAATCCTCTGAACTTGTATTCTCCCCCACACACACCTATTGTGGGTTAGCTTCCACATATCAGAGAAAACATTCAACCGTGGTTGTTTTGGGATTGGCTCATTTCACTTAGCATAATAGTCTCCAGATCCATCCATTTATTGGCAAATATCATAAGGTTGTTTTTCTTAATGGCTGAGTAATACTCCATTATGTATATATATACCACATTTTCTTTATGCATTCATCTGTTGAAGGGCACCTAGGTTGGCACCATAGCTTAGCTATTATGAATTGTGATGCTCTAAACACTGATGTGGCTGCATTTTGTAGTATGCTTATTTTAAATCCTTTGGATGTATGCCAAGGAATGGGATAATTGGGACAAATAATGGTTCTATTCTTAGTTTTTTGAGGAACCTCCATACTGCTTTCCAGAGTGGTTGTACCAATTTACAGTCCCACCAGCAATGTATAGGTGAACTTTTCCCCACATCCTCACCAAAATTTATTGTTACTTACATTCTTGGTTATTGCCATTCTGACTGGAGTGAAATCTCAGTGTAGTTTTTATTTGCATTTTTCTAATTGCTAGAGAGGTTGAACATGTATTCATATATATGTTGACCACTAATATTTCTTCCTTTGAGAAGCATCTGTTCAGTTCCTTTGTCCACTTATTGGTTGAGTTATTTGTGGTTTTTTGGTGTTAAATTTTTTAGTTCTTTGTATATTCTGGAAATTAATACCCTATCTGAGGTGCTTAAACTAGCCTTTAAGCATTGTTATCAATAATATTCTATGACTATCAAAGGGGTAACTATTCATACTCACCAAGCTGAAAGACAATCTCCTCAACTTCCTCTTTTTTTTTGTAGGGCTCTCTCTTTTTTTTGTAGGGCTGAACATAAAACCAAATTGATCCAGAAAGTAAAAGTGTTATGAACCAGGCATATCGTGATCTTGCAGAAACAACAGAAAAATTCTAAGTTTTCCATCAAATAAGTTTGATGTGTGCTTTGTAGAACAGACAACAGTTTTTGAGCACCTGTCAGATGTCAGACAACGTATCAGATGTTTTACTTTCTTCTTATCAGGCAATTTTCAGAAGACTCCAATTTTTATAGAAAAATACTGAAGTTTAGAAAAATTAAGTTCTTGCTCCCAGGTCGCACAACGAGTAAAGGCTGTTCAAATCCAGCTGATTCTGAAGCTCATGATATTTTCCAGCATTACAGTCTCTTGGGCTTTTCTACATATGTTTTCTCATTTTTAAAATAGGTAAAGGAATATACTCACCCCTTTGGGTGCTTTGCAGGAATGATGGAGTGATAATGATTATTAAAAATAACAATTCCCTTAGTTTGTGTGGTACTTAAATTTCCAGAGTGCTTTTGTACTGTCCCATTTGAGGAACAGGATAGCTTGTGATGTAGGCATGATCATACCCGTTTTCCAGATGAGAAAGCTGAGGAACCGAGAGGTAAAGGTGGTTTGTCCAAGGTCTCAGCCCTCAGGACTGGTGACACCAGAAAATTGGTACCAACGTCATTGCTTGGTCTGCCTAGAGTCAACTGCCTCTCTAATTACCAAGATAACTGTCACAGACTCCAAGTTCCCCACGGGAAGAAAGGAATTGCTGTCTAATATTATATAGGGGTTATTATCATTGTCTTCATGCTTATTATTAGTTGCCCAAGGACAACTGGGAGGCGTTTGGTCCTTTTGGCTCTCGGGGGATCACCCTCTGCCTCTTGTGAGTTCAACCTTCTCCTCCTTCATCTCTTGGCCGCTGGGACCACAGTGCTCTTTCCCAGCATCTACGGTCCCTGGAAACTGGAGACTGCACTTTTTCAGGTGCTTGGTTTTGTTCTGGGGCTTTCGTCCCCCTTGGGTGCCTTGGAGGCACTGGGGGACTCAGCAGTTTAATTAACATCTCGGGTCCCTGACTGGTAAATATACTCATTAAGTTGCCCTCTGATGTAAACTGGCATGAGAGAAAAAGCCCCTGGGAAAGCTGGATTGCAATTAGGAACCCTCCTGACCTTGGGGTTGGCCAAATGGATGGGTGAAGGCCATCTGGGAAAGTACAAAGCGGTCACACAGAAGAGGAATGAACTCTTTATTCACCAGGTGAGAAAGGAGAGCTCAGAGTGTCACAGGTTGTTCTGTTGGGCAGAGGCCTTTTCCATTGCTGGAAAACCTTTCTGATTCTCATGGCGTTGATTTTGGCCATTGGAGCTATTTATTGGGATTCCTTGACTCGGAAAATATGGAATTTAGATGGCATCTAGGTATGTGCCGACAAAAATAGTTAATGGTTCCCAAAGGGATACTTTGAGGAAGAATCAAAGGAACGGGATGTAGTTTAAAGGAGCCCATCTTCTGACAGCAGAATGCATGAGGGTTAGGGATCTTCTCGGCAGGATAAAGGCAGAAAAACAACCAGAGCTGTATCCTCCTCCTCTCCTCATTTTCCTACCAGCAGTAACAGAGGAACTTCATCTCACTCAAAAGGATTGCTTCTTGGCTCCTGTCTCAGATTGGTGAGACGGTGAGAGAGTCCTTGGTGGACATGGGGACATTGTTCTTTGAATAGATAAGTGATGTTACTCATGAGGTCCCCCCCCCCCATTCTTTATACTCAATAAGACAAGTGGTGATGTTCCAGGTAGCTGGTCCTCATAAGGCCCAACTCACCTCAGGTAGGGGTCCCATCTCTGGAACTTGGGGAAAAGGAGCAGGAACTCATGTAGGCTTCATCTCCTGTTTCTAGTAACATTTGTCCACCGCTAATACTGGGAATTAGACTCCTGTTCAGTGCCAGTGTTTCCTTCGTCATGGGTTCAGAACTCAAATGGGAGACAATGAGATTAAGCAGTCTCCTAAGAAGCTCCCCAAAACTGTATAAGCAGAATCAAAAGTTAGTTTTGAAGAAATCCTCTTTCATGATTGTGAGATACAGTTAGAAATAGATCGTGCAGAAGAAGAATCTTCTTTTTAGACAAAAATTAAAGAACTAAAACAAAAGGAAGTTGAAAGAATTTTTTTTTTAAGTGTTGAATTGAGGATAGCCTCTTCCAAGGCCTGTAAAGATTCTGTTAGTCAACTGATCATTAAACTGAAGGAACAATCAATTGGAGAAATTCGTGCCTGTGTCTTGCTGCCAGGAAGGCTCTGGGGTGAGGACTTTCCCTGGGTGATCACAGGGACATCTTGGCTGGCCATGGAGTTCAGATTGAAGTAACCCCAGGAGCTAATGCACTTTGGAGGAACTCTTCAGGGCTGGGAATTGATTATCACCCTCTGAGAACGTGCAGCCACGTTGCATCATAAAGGAGGAGGAAAACCCATAGGCCAGGCACTTCCCTACATGGTATGACGTAGTCCTATGAGCAGGTGGATCAATTCCCAGATGATAGAAGGGAAGCCAAAGCTCAGCACTAGTAAACTGCCCAAGACTAAAGAATTTTTAAGTGGTAGAAACTGGATTCAAGTTTAAATATAACTGATTTTAAATTTCATTCCTAACCACTCTGTCCTTGAGAGCCCCCAAATGTCAGACACTTTTTCGCCCTATTTCTGCTCATTCTTTTCTCTTTGAATGGAATATCTTTCATCAGTTCCTTCAACAAATATTTTCAGGACACTTGCTATATGTCTGGAAATTGGCTCAGTACTGGGAAAATGGGTGAACAAGAGCATGCTGCTACCTCTCAAAAGCATAATATCCAGGGAGGAATAGGTATGGACAAGAAGAAATCAGTGTAATGTGGCATGTTGTGGGTGAATACCAGACATGCTGTGAAATCCTAGCTAAGGCAGCCATAATCTGCTAACAGGTGGGAAGACGATGGGAGGATACAAGGGTGGGTGAAGAGAGGATGTTTGGGGAGCATTTTTGAGATAATATGAATGATCCATACCATACAATCTGAAAAATAGCAAACACTCAAACTTCCCTTCTACAGGTATTTATCACGGGGCCTCTGTGTACCAGAACCAAGACTACAGGACTTGGTTCCAGCTGATCCTTAGTTAGACAGGAAGGATCCGGCAGCCTCATGGAGGATCCACATGCAAAATAATGAAAGTTCTGAAACATAACACCAAACAGTGATCAAGGCAATGGTACAAATGAGGTCAGATGGGGAGATGGAAGGAGAGCATCTGTTATTTCAGGTAGTCTGCCCAGAGGAGGCCTTGCTGAGGCCTTTGAGAAGAAAGGATGCAGCCAGATGGATTTCCAGGAGGAGAGTAGCTCAGTCTGGGGAAAGGACAAGGCTCTGAAGTTAGGTCTTGATCCACAATGTTGAAAGAAAAGCAAGAAGGTCAATGTGGCTGGACAAAGCAAGAGAAGGAAGAATGGTGATGACTGGGGTCAGGAAGGTAACCAGGGGCCAGGTCAACTTGAGCCTAGTAGGCTATGGAAAACTCTGGAAGCAATTAGATCAATTTGTTTAATTACCATTTCTTGCCCAGTCCTACTACGGGATGCAAGATTGTTCAACAGACATTTCCAGAACAATTACTTTTACAAATGTAATGTAAAATAATACACACTTTGATCATGATTCATTGAGTTGACTTATCTATTCCCAATTTAATCAAAATGGATTTTTCTAATTTCTTGCTAATAGAGGCTTTAGTCATTTACAGGTAGGACATCTGTCATCTGAAGCATAGGAAAACTATCTTTTTAAAAAAATTCAAGTTGGGAAAATATGCAACAAAAAAATTTCAGATGAACCCCTTGGAAAACCAGTTTGAGACCAATAAAAGGAGAACTATCTCGGTGTAATTGCTTCAGTTTGGTTTGCCTCGGTTTTCCAGGTCCACTCAGAAGAACGATGGCATTTTTGCAGATGTCCCTAACTTGAGTTTGGATGCAACCTTAAGGGAAGGTTAAGACTACAGGCCTTGGTTCCAGGAGCTGATCCTGCTTTCCTTAATTTTGAAGCATTTAGCACTGGACTTTCCAGGGTGTGCAGACTATGGAGGTGTCTCTGGGGCCACTTGCAGATGGGAAGAGGCCTGGCTTTGCAGCTCCCACGAAGGGGGTGGGCATGAAGGCCTGCCACCCACCCACCGTGAGAACTATGCATGGCTTCCCAGCTTGGCTCTGGCTCCTGGCAATCTCCGAGCCCTGGACATGGAGGAGAACCTGGACTCCCTGCTGCTACTGAGAAGACTGAGCCAAGAGGGAGGAGTGGCCAAGGCTGAGTCAGTCCTTTGTGAATGATTAAAGCAGGCCCTTAGCAGAACAGGAGTTCTGCAGGGGAGCAGAAGGGAAATCCCTGTTGTCTTCCCGCGCTGTACTTCCTCACCCTAGGAGCTCCCATGAACTGTTTATTTCCCAAAACTCAAAGGGGGATAGGTGACAACCACCAAACCCCCCACCTGGCCTTGGATGCATGCATGTCTCTTCCTGAGTTTGAAAGAAGGTGATTTGGGGCTCTAGAAACTTTTTCCAAGTGAAGCTCTTCTCCAATTTCTAATAATGGGATTCTGGAGTTAGTAGATATGGGCTCTGAAAAACGAGAGCAGGCAGGTGTCTTGGTAAAGACCAAGTTCAGCCCTCAATGGAAGTTTCTAGAATAAATGCTCCCTCTCCTGAAGTCTGGGGCCATTCCTCACAGAGGCAGCGTCTTCCCCACTCACCCGGAACCCATCCCGTTCCCCGATAAGTCTTTAGCATGTCAGCTCTTTCCTCTTATTGAGGAACATCTTTGGTACCCAGGAATTGAATCCCAGAGACCTCAGGAAGGCATCCTCAGTTTCCCCAGGGCTGGAAGTTGCTCCCATAATTTCATTAATATTCAGGTTAAGCCTGACTGTGTTCCTCCATATCCCCTCCATATTCCCCCCCCTCCCCCGCCACTGTGGTCAAGGAAATTGAGACCAGAGACAGGAAATGGCCTGTTATAGTCCCAAATCTACTCCTCCCCTACCTTCTCTTGCGGAGGGACTGTTTTTCAGAGGAAGATTATAAACTAAAATTCTCCTGCAGTTGTTTTCCCATAAACACTCTGAGGGACTCATAATGCAATGGCTTCTGCTAATTTGTTCTTGGATAAAATACCCAAACCACATTATCTTCCTTCCACCATAGTTCCCCTCCTCAAGGGACACTGCTCCCCACTCCTTCCCTCCCTTCCCAGAGGAGCAAGGACTTGAGCAACTGCTGTGGAGATGAGCAAGAGGGCTTCCAAAAGTGGTTTTGGAAATGCCCCAATTGCAAAGATGGCTTTTGGAAGTGATCTTGCCAGGTTATCTTTAAGTCCGGGTTTTCATTAAACCTTTTAGCATAATTCTGGTCATGTCATGTGGGTAAGAATTTTAAATGGTTTCTGATTCAATTTTCTTAAAACTAGACAAACACACATAACATGCATGTGCGTGCACACATACCCCAAAGGCATTCATGTATACTTCTCTGATTTCACATGCTCGATTCAATTTTATTTTTTTTTTTAGTGAATGATCTTATAATTATGAAGCAAATTTTCTTTGAAGAGGCAATTATCATTTTAGATGGCATTGAGCGGGAAGCTCAAGGAATGTTTCCTAGTATTAATCAAAGGCCATTTGCCTCGCCTCTTAGAAATCTTACTGAAGTTTCAAAATAATAAAGGGAGAATGCTTATAAAAATGCCAGGGACACTTCTCTGCCTGAAGCTGTAATTATTCAAAGAATTGGTATATCATTACAAGGGCTCAGGACTGATTTCCCTCTCCCTGTCTCCCTGTACCTACCTCTACATCCAATTTGTAGACTCTTAAGGTGTCTGAGCTACAACTTAGAAAGTACACAATTCCATCTGACTCACTCACTCTTTACACACAGGGTAAACTAGTTCCCAAGAAGAAAAATGACTTGCCCACAATAGCACAGGGAGTTGGGTGTCTAGCTGGACCAGGAGCACCTGGACTCCAGAACCTCAGTCCAGACTGTCCTATTACCCACGTCTTCCAGCCACCCTGAGCTTGGAGGTAGTATTACAAAAAGATACTTCTTTAGCCCAATTAATCACTAAATAGGGGGAAGGCCAGGCAAGAGGATGAGTGGATACAAAAAAGGCTGAGCATATCCACAGGTAAGAATTCTTTAGCCAATTATCTAGCAGCCCTGCTAAAGGAACAGGTGACTTTTTTAAGAGTAGGTCTCCCTGTGAAAGGCAGATCCTGCAATGCATTTATTTTGATAAATGCACTATTTAATGTTTAATGAGACCCTATAATGTTTAATGAGACCCTATAATAAAACTTTAGAGATCACAATGGGCTTGTTAGACACGTTATTCCTATTTTATAGATGAGAAAAATTGTGTCTTGCAGAAAGTCACTTAGCTAGAAATGTGGGACTGTAGCTCAAAGAAAGCCCTTGACTTCTCCGAAGCTCATGTTCCTTCATCTTCCTCCAAGGTGTTTGTTGAACTAGGGCACTGGGTGGAAATGATGGAGGCAGATTTCAGTTAATTAACTGAAGAAAGTGGGAACTAGTCCAGGTATCTAAAAATCAAGTTGAGTTTATTGGAGAGAGGGGAGCTCCTTGTTCCTGAAAGTGTGAGAAGAGGTTGGTTATACGTACTGTGGGATGTCACAAGAGGTAGACCACTGGAGGAGACACGTAGCTGGCTATTTAGGGAGCAGTAGTGTCTCTGCACCCATGGGCTTCCGTTTGGAAGTGTGTGTAAGAGTGTGGGGTGTGTAAGAGTGTGCCTGTGTGACATGTGCAATGGAACTTTCTCTGGTTTCCCTTTGCATCCATCCATCCATCCACCCACCCACCTCACCCATCAATCCATCCATCCATTCCATCCATCTATCCACCTACTCATCCATTTACCCATCTGTTTTGGTTTGGATCTTAAATATTCCCCAAATAATCAACATATTGAAGTCTTAGAGCTCAATGCAGCTGGGTCCAAAGGTGAGCCTTTGAGAGGATCAAGAGGATTCTGACCTCATGAATGGATTAACCCACTTTTGGATTCATAATGAGCTATTGGTAGGTAGTATAAACTTTAGGAGGCGGGGCCTAATGTGTGACTGTGTAGCTCTGGAGATTATTCCTAACACAGAAGCCAGGGTAAAATGGTATTCCCAGATCTCTCAGGCCTCTTGCTTTGCTGTATTATGTGCTCACTATTTATCACTGTCTTGCCAAACTGTCTAATTTACTAATTACACTTACCAGTCTTTATATCTCTTCCCTGCTCCCCATCCCAATCCCAACAGAATTTAATCTCCATCAAGAAAAGGAAGTTTAAAATTTTTGTTCATTGCTGCAACCAAGTGCTTAGAACTATTGATTGGTGTGCAATAGGAATTCACTAAAGATTTGTTGAATGTGAATAGTTGGATGCTCTTGTGCTTTTCATAGGTTTAGAAACATCTGTAAAAGGAGACCTCCTATATCTCTTTTCTGACCACTCGATCCCTGATGCCATCCTGCACAGTCATATAGAAAGAATATCTAAGGCACAGAAACACATGGCAAGTGAAAATGTTGGGTCCTAGACTATGGTAGTGGTAGCATAAATTCCCCAAAGAGGAATAAGATAGAGAATTTTGAGGTTTAATTCAGGGGACTTGAGCATTTCACACAAGGGTCAGGAAGAGTTCTAGGAAATAAAGGTGTGGGAAGTCCTGCAAGTCCCTTTTTATATCCGTATACATCATTAATCATTTATTTATCTATCCATCATCCATCCATCCATCCACCCACCCACCTCATCCATCAATCCATCCATCCATTCCAATCCTCTATCCACCTGCTCGTCCATTTACCCATCTGTTTTGGTTTGGATCTTAAATGTTCCCCAAATAATCAACATATTGAGCTTAGAGCTCAATGCAGCTGTGTCCCAAGGTGAGCCTTTGGGAGGATCAAGAGGATTCTGACCTCATGGATGGATCAGCCCTCTTATGGATTCACAATGAGCTATTGGTAGGTGGTACAAACTTTAGGAGGCGGGGCCTAGTTGGAGGAACTAGGTCATTGGGGGTGTGCCCTTGAAGATGATCTATTTTGTTCCTGGAAACTTCCTCTCCCTACCTCTCTTCTCTTTGCTTCCTGGCCACAATGAAGTAAGTAGACTCCTCTGCCACCATTATGTTCTGATGTACCATAGGAAATAATCAGCTGAGCCAACCATGGAAAGAAACCTCTGAAAACATGAGCCAAAGTAAAGTTTTTCTCCTTTTAAGGTAATTTATGTCAACTATTTCATCATAGCAATAGAAGGCTAACACACCATCTGATTAATAAAACTTTCTTAAGAGGTTACCATGCCTCAGGAATTATTGTAGAAGATGAGAACATAGCAGTGTACATGATAGAAGATTTCAACTTTACTAGAGATTTTATCTAACAGGAGAAGTAAAAAGGGAACCTGAAAACATTAAAGTTATATCATTTGAACTTATTTAAATTTTTTTAAAAAAAATTTTAGTTATTAATAGCTATTTTATTTATTTATTAATTGATTGATTGATATGTGGTGCTCAGTATCGAACCCAGTGCCTCACATATGCTAGGCAAGCACTCTACCACTGAGCCATGACCCCGGCCCATCATTTGAACTTATGATAAATACTTTGAATAAAATTAAGCAGGGAGAAGAAAGAGAGATTATTAAATTTTATGATTTTAAAGTCCCCTTCTCAGTTCTAGTATTTGTAGCTATGAAGTTAATTCCTCACTTGGAAAAATGCTTCACACTCAACAACCCAAGTAACACCAAATAGAGTTCGAGATATATTATACCTCAAAGCCCTCCAAGTATATTTTTTAAAGTATTATCTCAGTTAAAATATATTTATGCCTTGACCTTTTATCTTAATTTCATTGAATTTAAGTGGTATATATAATGCAATTTTAGGCATTTAAAATAAGTTTTAAAGCTTTTTGCATTGATTCAATAAACTTTTATTGGACACCTACTATATGACTGGCCTTATGCTACGTGCTGGAGTTATCAAGAGGTATAATATGTGGTCTTCCTGCTTAAGAGATTGGGCATCTCCTGCAATCTACATACAAATAGCGATAGGAAACCCAGCCAACTCATAAATTTGAAGTGCTGAGAGAGCACAGGGTACTTGTCTGGGATAGCAGTGGAAGGTCAGGGAACATCTCAAGGAGGAGTCAACTTTTAAGCTAAGTTTCAGGGAATTTGAAGCCCTTGCACGTACTTACCTTCCATATTTGGATAAGTCAAGATGATGTGAGGGGAACATTAATCACTTTTGAATGCTCTTGAAATAGTAAAAGATATAGGAATTGATTTGCAAAGAACTGTGCAATCATTTTGGTACCAACAAGTCACAACATGAAAGTGATAGCTTAGCAGTTTCAAAGATACACAAGGAATGTGCGCAACTTCAGATTTTTTTTACTAAAAAGTCAAAGCAAAACCCAATAAAATAAAATTGAATCATTTAACAATTTTCAGGAAAAAAAATCCAGTTCCATAAACACTTAACGCATATTTGCAATGCATTCACTTTCCTTCACCTTCAGGAAAATTAAGAGAACCTCTTCCAAAGCTGAGCTACTCCTTGCTCTCATGCCCTGCTACTTACTGTCCCCTCTATTTACTGTCCTTATGGTGAATGAGTGGTCAGAGGCCATGATGGTCTGGGTCCTGCCCAGCATGTCAGTGACAGTTGGAGGGAAAAGGCTGGTCAACAGGTCCTGGACACAAAGTGTTCCTTCTAATCTAAGCATCACAGCTCAATGTCAGTGAATACAATCAGGCCTCTACTTTGCATTTGTGCAGACTTTAAACCATCTTGATTTAATGGGAATTTTAGAAATGATTTTAAAATGAGGAATAATTGGTATGTTTGTCTCAATATGGCCAAGTAGATATGCAGAGAAACCCTCCTAATTCGGGAAGCCTAAATTGTTAGATCAAGTAGTTTCATCAAACCATGATTGGGCTTAGGGTAAAGTAAAAAAATCATGAGAGAGTGTGATTCCAGAGGTATAAACGAGTGTAGGTCATCCTGACAGAATGTGCAGATCTTAGGTTATTTGCTTTAATGGGGCCAGAAAGACAGACTGCAGCGCCTGGTTCCAAGGGCATGTGATCACAGGAATCAGTATAAGAAAAGAGGAACTCCCCAAGATTCCCTAAATGTGTGACCTAAAATAAAAGCCGATCCATGGAGGGAGAGAGCAGTGTGCTGGACTGTTTGGCCTTGACTCTTGGTGGAGTGGCTAGGAGGGGAGTGCACGCCTTCTTTGAGTATTTCTAACCACAGCCTGCCTATACCCACATATGGGGCCAGAATTAATTCTCCTTCTCTGGTCCCAAAACCCCAAAGCAAAAATTTGGTTTAATGTGGCCTCTGTAGTAGTTTCTAATATATATTCTATTGAGGTTTCTAGAATGAGAAAGTAGAGAGGAAGGAAAATTTTCAGAGATAATAGCTGAGGAATTTCCAAAATTGACTGATGAAAAACACAAATCTCAAAACAGCCAATAAATCTTAAGCAAGACCAATTTCAACAAAACAAAACAAAACCCCAAAATCAAAAAAACCCACAAAACAGAAATTTCAGAATGACCAAGATGAAGAAAATATGTTAAAATCAGTGAGAAAAAAAAAAAAGGCTATTGACCAATAATGGACAAATTGACAACTGGCTTTCTAATGACTTTTTCTTACTGATAATAAATGTCAATTTCTCCTCCAAGTATATTGACTTCTTTCTTCATCAGGTGTTCTCTTGGCAAGAGGATCACAAATGACCGGATGCCAGAGCCAGGGCTTGGAGTTCAGTGGGACTTCCATTGTTTCCTCAGGTGGGTAACTACCCTCTGGGAAGCAGCAGGAGTTCTAGGTCTACAGAACCTAGGTATTCAAGGATGGGAAGCTACATCCTCCCACGTGGAACACCGTGGGTCATGGTGATGGGGTTCACTTCTGCTTCCACCCTTTGTTTTAAGTCGCACCATGTATTCCACCTGTTGAGGATGTGCCATCTTATAAAGATAATTGGCTTAGGAGCTATACTACCTAAGATGAGATGATGCCCTGTCTTAGCAGGGCACCCTCTTCAAGACGAAACTCAGCTGCATCTTCAAGTTGCCCTTCTTCCACTCCATGAGACTGATGGATTCTGGATGGATATTGAAAAAAAAAAATAGTGGAATCCCATGCCTGTGTCCATTGCTATACTTCCTTTGCTAGAAAATGGGACTTTGGTCTAAAGCTATATTGTACAAGGTCCCAAGCTGGAGACACCAACTTCACACATTCTTTAAAAAAAAAAAAAAATAGTACATCTATTATCTGTTTATTTCAATCCTGCTTCCCAGGATTTGTAGAAATTCTACAGTACCACCTTTCCTCTGACATATGTGTCTGGTCCTTTAAGAAGCACTGTCTTTTCCTCATGGCTCTGTTTGGAATTTAGAATGAATTCCCATACCAGTCAGATTTTTGTTAAGGCAGGACTGAAACAAATTTGTAGCAGGAATGTTTAATGCTTAGCAAGCCCCAGAATCCATGTGACATTTATTTGTAACATTTGTTGGTAGTATATTTAGCACCTTAGTTTTGCAAATAAGGAAGTTATTTTATATGCATCAGAGGAGGGAGTAAGCATGATGCTTCAGAACGTAAGAGCTACAGGTTTTTGTTTTTGTTTTGACATTGGAATGGACAAGAAGAGAAAATGATGTACTCCATAGCTTAAGTTTCAGGACAACTCACTTCCTCAATCCCCTTTCACACATTCATATAATTTCATAAAATTTATAAAAATGTGCTGTGATTTTATTCATCACTCTAAATAAATCCTTGACCTTATAATTACTGAAATTTAGAATCTTGTGGTCTTTTTTCTTAAAGAGTGCACCCACACCCAATCATTGGATGAAAACTGTACCTACCCCTGAACTAGAAGGAGCAAGAAAATGGCTTAGATAGTTCTAGAGGCTCCGCTGAGGGACAGACAAGTTGGTGCATACTAGCCTGAGACTAGGCTGACTTTTTGAATATTAAAATGTTTCCAGGCTCTGGCTGACTCTGCTTATATAATGGTCTGCCCTCTGAATCCGGAGTGTGTTACTAATGACTTACATATGAACAGTAGAAAGACCTACGTCATTGCAGTTTGAGTCTGAATAACTTATAAGTTAGGTATTACAGATGAGGAAACTAAGAACTAGAGAACTTAAGTACCTCAGCAGATGTCACAGGGTTAGAAAACAGCAAGCGGAAACTAAAAATCAGCTCTGATGCCCACTCATGGGGCTTGTGACTCTGCCATAGTATCCTTTCCATAGGATTTTTTCCTAGGACTTTATGATGTTTTTTTTTTCTCCCTGTCTATTAAAATGACCCAAACAAAATAAACAAAAACCTCCAATCCTTCCAAAGATTTATATATGTCTATCCCAAGACTTGGTACTAGAATTGAATTATGCTGAGTCCACCTGAGAGGGAAATGTTCAGATGGTGCCACAGTGGATAGAAATAATGAAGGAAGATTTAGGAGGTAGGGTTGGTTAAATTTGGTGGTGACCAAGACGGAGGAGATAAGGAGAAAGTCAAAGATGATTTCACATTACTGGTTTGAACTAGATAAATATGGTGCCATTACTGAGAAAGTAAGTACAGGGAGTCAGGTAAGCAGAACAATGCCCACCCCGTGACACACCAAGGATGGCCATGTCCCAATCCCTGAAACCTGTGACGCTTACCTTACATGGCAAGAGGTACTCTGAAGTATGGTTAAGTTAAGGACCTTGAGATGGGGAGATTGTCCTGGTTTATCTGTGTGGCCCCAATGTATAGGTCTGAATTAGAGAGAGACAGGAACATCAGAATCAAAGAAGGAGATATGAAGAAAGAAGTAGAGCTCAGAGAGAGAGGTGTAAAGGTGATGTGTGAAGTTCTGGTCTTGATGATGGAGCAGGGGTCTTGAGCCAAGGAATGTATGTGTCCTCAAGATGCTAAGAATGTAGTCAAAGAGATTCTCCCCAGGGCCTTCAGAAGGAATGTAGCCCTCTCGACATCTTGAGTTTAGGACTTCCGATTTGCAAAATTGTGAGATAATAAATGTGTGTTATTCTAAGTCAACCAATCTGTGATAATTTGTTATAGCAGCAGCAAGAAACTAATACAGATCACATAGCCAGGCTGTGGTTGGGGAAGTTAACTTGGGTCATATTGAATTGGAGAAGCTTAAAGAATGTACTGATTGAAGTGTTTGGTACGAAACTAGACCTCCCACTTAGGGGCTTCTATAAAGATACAGCTTTCATAGTTTTATACATGTGGTTAGACGATAGCTGAAACCATCACGGAGAACGACATGCCAATGGAGAGGGAAGAGAAGAGTCTGCTCCTTTGGGGTATGGTGTACACTAATTCTAAGGAATGAACAGAAGAAGAAAAGTTGGGGAAAGACCAAGAAGGAACAACTCAAGGGGAAAGAAAAAAAAACATGGAAGAACGATACCACCAAAACCCATACATAAAGTAGTTTTTAGAAGAAATTAGTGGTAGGCGTGTCAAATGCTCAAAAGCATCAGGCAAAAGCTATTCTGAAGGTGTCTGTGTGCTTGACAGTCATTGCATTTAGAGCTTGTTGGTGGCCCGGGTGACAGTGGTGTCAGACATGGTGCGAGTAACAGTGCAATCAGACTGAGGAATGAATGAGAGGTCAACAAGGAGAGAGAATGAATGCACATTGTTATTATTATTATTATTATTTTAGTGAATGCTCACTATGAATCCATTGGGAACAGAGTTGTCTGTAACTAGAAGTGGACATTGAGGATGAGCGATAGGAGGTGACACAAAGATGAGTGACTCATGGGATCAGCAGCAAGTCTCAGAAAAGGAAAACAGTTCCTGTGGGGCCCTCCTCACTCACTGCAGCAGCAGCATAGTTCCTGTCACCGTCCCTTCTCTTGTCATGTATTTGACCACATTAAAGCAATTCAAGCTTTCAGATCCTGCTTTATTAAAAATCCCCTGCACCATGTTGATATTGGCCTCTGCACCATGTTGATATCTGTTACTCTTTTGAGGTGTGGTTCTAATTCTTAGCTGGACATTTCTACCAACATGTCAGCCAGTAGCGAGAAGTTAAGACTCAGGTGGCCACTGACTATTTACCCGTACGTCATTTTTTTTGATATTGAGCCCCTGGAGGTTATCTTAGAAAATGAAGATTAATTAATAATAATTACATTGAAAAAATTATTTAGCCTACAGTGTCCAGCATATCACAGGGCCCCTTCCACCTCTCCTAACTTCACTATCCTTACCTACCATGAGGATACGAACGCCAGCTTCACAGAGCTGTTATGAGGACCCAAAACAATCACATAGCCACGGTGTCCATCACAAAGTTTGCAAAAATGGGAGGAATCAGTGGCATCTCTTACATTGACTCATCCAACCAGTCATTCATTAAATCCTGTAACATTAGGTCATTTTATTCACCCTCAGGTAGGCAATTCTCACCTTTATCTTCTGGGAATATCTGGTTTTTTTTTAAGCCCCATGTACCAACTTGGCATGGGGACATGGGACTGAGGACGTGGGGCTGGCATCCCTCTCTGCTCTTCGCAACTCTTTTCCGGGCAACCCCTGTGTTTGGTTATATTCCCTCCATTCCCCAGGCAGCTATTCTGATTTTTTGCATCTGCATACAGCCTGGACACAGTAACTCAGATCCAAAGGGCAGCCTGTTCCTCATCACCATGTTCTCCCCTGCTTGCTTTTTCATCTAAAGGCTTTATCAGCATGCAGCTTGTTTAATTCTTCTCAGAAAGTTTGGGCAAGCATTCAAGGTTATAATAATGCTCTCTGGGGTTGACAAAAGAGAGAGAGAGAGAGAGAGAGAGAGGTGTTCATCTTTGATGAACGAAAAGAGCAGCAGAGCTTGCTAGTATTTGGGTTTTGATGAGTAGCTATGACATCAGGATTTGGTGGTTTAGGCCCAGGACAAGAATGAAGCTATTCTTGATCCCAAAACTTCCCTAATTTGTGTTCTTTCTCATGATTAGGGGAGGAATTTATCAATTCAGAAGTTCTGAGTTTCTATGTGTCTTTGACTTGTAAGAGCAAGATTTTTTTTTTAAAATATATTAGCTTCAATTTCCTTGGAAGATGAACAGGACAAGTGGGAACAGTTTTTGGGTGTTGGGAACTATTGTTGGAAGGGAAGGAAATCATATAGGTCAACAGAAGAATTTTGGACATGGTAGATAATCAAATGTGTTCATCAAATGAAAGGAAGGGATATTTCTTGTGGATCCGTGTCTGCCTCTGATTATTTTGGCCACGGACAAGTTGCTTTTCCCCAAGCTTCAGTATCCTCATCAGTAAATTGCATGGGAAAGCACTGGAGGTGGCATATCCAAATAGACACAGCAGCAAATGGGTGATCTGTGAGACACTGTGTAGGGTCACAGCAAGGTGATTTTGATAGACTGTTGTCCTTAAGAATAAACTAAGCCATCTGGTCCATTGCACTCATTTCACAGATGAGAAAATAAAGGTTAAGAGAGGAGGAGGAGGATTAATAGTATTCTCAGCCCATGGTTCATTCTACTAAATTCAAGATTTCTTAGACCAGTTAGGATTGCAGTAACGGTGCTATGTAATGAGAAAACAATCAACTATTCGGAAAGGATTACTTGCAAGTGATATATCTTGGAGAGATCAAAGCAAGAGCTTCCTGAATAGATTTGCAAAGAAGAGAAGCTCCCAGAAAATTGCCTATGTAAATATATAACATATCAGAATGGACAAAAGGTTAACAGGCATTTTCGGTTAAGGGGCCAGGTAGCAAGCATAGGTAGCAACTCATCTGGTTTTTGTGGAGCTACTCAATGTTGCTGTTGTAGGGGCAGCCACAGGCAATCTGTGAATGAAGGGGGATGGTTATGTTTCAAGAATTATTTATGGACAACTGAAATTTGAATTTCATAAAATTTTAATATGTCATGAAACATTATTCTTCTTTTGATTTTTTAACTGTTTAAAAAAATAAAAACCATTCCAAGTTTCTGGGATGTACAATATAAACAAACCAAAAAAAATATATAATTTTTTGGACCCTGAATTAAAGGCATGGTTATCAGATATCTAGAAAATGTCAGTTAGGCTACCTAGATGATGATGCACATTTTAATTTTAATTTTTTTAGGATATTTGGTTACTTACCATAAACGAGCTTTGTGCTAATGATTTTACTTATTTATTTGGGCTTGAAGCATGCTAAACATTTTACTATATATTTTTTTTTCATTTAATCCTCACAGCAACTCTATGGGGTAGGTACCATTTTTCCCATCATATTAGAAGAAAAGATCAGTGACCTAGAGAACTCAGAGGTGGTGCACATGACAATCTGAAGGGAATCTGGTCCATTGAAGAAACCACAGATGGACAGACAAAGGACAGTCCACAGCAACTGTGGTCAGCATCGTCTATTAGTGACCTGGGGAGACAGGGCAGATGGAGATCACATGTCAGGGTTCAATATGCTGAAGTGTTCATGTGTAATGGGAAAAGATGTCTAGGCCATGTGTTAAAAATTTATTTTTTTAAAGTAATTTTAGTTAAGAAATATATGTATGGACATATATACATATACATATACATAATGTGTGTATAAACATACACAAACACACATGTGTTAATATAGTTACCCTTAACTGCTTGCTAGCTCTATGATGGTCATTATTGTCTCTTCCTCCTCCTTCTACTCCTCCTCCTCCTCTTCTTCCTCCCCTTCTCTTTCTCCTCCTCCTCCTCCTCTTCCTCCCCTTCTCTTTCTCTTCTTCCTCCTCCTCCTCCTTCTCTTCCTCCTCTTCCCCTTCCTCCTTCTTCTTCTTCAACTTTTCCGTAATTCTCCTCTGTAAAATCAGAAAATTAATGGTACCTATCTTAGTGGGTTATTCCGAAAAGCAAATGTGATCACGTGTGTGACGTGCCTGGCATTTAGGAAGTATATAGAGAAAGAGCTACATCACTCCCATCATATTTGACTTTTGTATTTTATAAAAACATACACATGTACACATATATGTTTATGATATGTTACATGTCATAATAAATATCTGTATACACACCACCAAAGAAATATATGTCACCTTAGGGATCCTTCTATGTACACTGTTTTGAAATTTACTTTTTCCCTTTAATGTGATACGCATAGCAAGGAAACAATAGTCCTGGCTGCCTTATTATAAGAACTTGGTTAAGTTACTTCAATTTTCTAGGTCACTGTTTTTTTCTTACGATGATAAAAACAATACCTACCACACGGAATTGCTGTGAGGATTAAATGAGAAAATATAGTAAAATGTTTCGCACACCTCCTATTCCAAATAAGTAAATAAAATTATTAGCACAACACCCAGCATAAGGAGCCACATGCTATTCTAAAATGAAAGTTCACTCTTTAAAAAATCAGAGTATGTATTCAGCTTTCCCATACAATTCTTAGCACGGCAGCAAGGGAGAACAGCACAGGAAGAATACATTTGGGAAGACAAAGAAGAACTCTTAGGATGGCCTCCTGTGGCAAGGACAATAGAACAGCTACAAAACCCAACAGCGAGGATAATACTCTGCATTTATGCAGCGCCTTCAATCAAGCAGTTTGGCGGTGTCACACCTTTTTAAAGACATTACTGAGCACGGACCTGGATCTTCTCCAGATTACTGTGCTAATTATGCTGTGGCTGTGCTTTCAAAGGGAGACTTAAGACTGACTTTAACCATAAATTATTCACTTTTGAAATGATCTCTCTGATACATGGAAATTTCTTCAAGACAAAGGCTCTAACTTTCTCCATGATTTATGGAATCACCCTTGAAGTAGAAGACTCAGCGGGTTGATTTATGGCAGCTTTCATTTTTACTGGAATTTAATTTGTGCGTGGGACAATACGAGTTAATTTCAGGAAACGTGAGTGTCTCGCCATCCAACACAAAGGAAGGTGCCAATGTCACCACAAGGGTTTCTCCAAAAGTAAAAATTTAAATCATTAATCATGTTTTATCCTGTGAGCGTGCAGCATTAGGGAGCTACAGGGGCCAGATTTTCATTGAGATGAATTAATCAGTTAAAGCTACAGAGACACCAGGGGAAAGGCAAGCAGCTCCCCTAGGGGAGGGACCCAAGTCATGTGTCACATCAGTATCTTCTGAGAGTTTGCCATGTTCTAGCAGCCTCCAGTTTCTGACTTGTTTGATGTAAATCCATGAAATCCTAAGAGGAAAGTGACATGACCACACCTTACAAGTGGAGAGATCCAAACTTTCCTCCCTCTTCCCCTCCCTCCCCCTCTCCTCCCTCCCTTTTGCAGAGGAACTACCTTGCTTATGAATAACGCAAAAAAAAAAAACCAAACAAACCCTTCATCTTTTAATGTATGAGTATATGCCTGTGTGTGCTTTTGTCAGGAGGTATATATCATTTTTCAATGAAAATACCAACCCCATAATAAGGCTGATGAGTAAATTAATCTCTATTAAAAGCATTTTGAAACACTCATCTTCTTCAAAGAGCAATGATGAGAGGGGGTTATGAGCAAATTTCACTGCATGCTGTATTTATTACGTCAAGGGCGATTTGTATAATTATACCACTTACGAGAAGGAAATCCATGTAAACTTCACCGAGTGCCACGTTTATTACGTCAAAGATGTTTTCCAAATTGTCATACTCATTAGCATCTGCCCTGATCTATGGTGACACAGTCATGCAGCTGCCTCTTTGAATGAGGAGTGTGTTCTTAAAGTCAAAAATCATGCCTTAGTCTCTTCCCCCATTAAGTTGACATATAAAGGACTTTCAGAATAGGATGACCTTCTTGATAATCCTCTGAGTTCCAAGGGCAACAAATCCATTATCTCTGAGTTCTTCTGTGAGTGCACAGCCTTCAGGGCCCTAAGAAGACTGCAGAGAACATGGTCATGCAAGAACGCCTCGATGACAGCAAGTGTGAATGTTTAGGATGGGGATTGTTGAGGAGGAAAAAAATCTCCCCCACAAGTTTCAGGGCAAAATTGAGCACAAGTCAAGGTCATGGAAAGCACAGTTCAGAAGCCAGGAGAACAAGGTTTGGGCGTTGACTCTTCAGCCAGGGAACTTCAACCTGTTAGCCTTGCTGGGTTTTGATACTATAATTTGTGAAACAAACAAGCAGAGAAGGAAATGAAAAAGAAACATGCTGACTTCTCAGACCAGGGCTGACTCCTGGGACCTACACAGCCATCAGGATCCAGGAAAAGTGGTCCCTTCTCTGCCTTTCCAATCACCAGGAATAAAACAACTGAAGAAGACATAATCCGTGTATGGGCAGATTTTTAATAAAGCAAATGAACATTCAAACCACATCTTCTTAAAAAACAAACAAACAAACACCAACTTTCTCCTGAGAACTTACAAAACCACCATAGTTTGTTCTCCTTGAGATGGTTTAGTACGAAGATTTTCACATTTCCTTTAGGAATTATTCAGACTGGACTAGCAGCAGCCATCATGTAGTGAAGGAGCTCTGGGGTTGGGTCAGGAGGTTATGCCATGGTCCTTCACGGGGTGTGTGTTTGTGCGTGTGTGTTTGTGCGTGTGTGTGTGTGTGTGTGTGTGTGTGTAGCTTATTTTAAAAACAGACTTAAAGCATCGTGCAATAGAAATCTCAGATGCTATAAAACTACGAATCATTAGATTCAGACACTAGGAACAAATTGAGCATTTCTGTTAACAAGATTAGGGTGCGATTTGCTTTTTGTTATTTGTTTTCCCTGTTTTTTGAAACATTAGGAAACGTTCATCAACAACCTGAAAAAGTGAAGGGGGAGGGGAGGGTGTTTCTTTTCTTTATTTCTCTCTTTCTTTTTTTCTTTTTTCACTTGAGTAATAAAATATTTGAAGCCAATGATGAAGAAGCACAAATTTAATCTTAAATGACAATTCAGATCAGTTTTTTTCCCATTAATGAACTTTCCTGGCACCCTATATCCTAGGTAATGGGTATACTTTCTTGTACTGGTCACACGGTTAAGAAATTATCTTATGGATGTGTGACATGGTTAATATTATTTTGATATTTGGTATTTTGATATTTGGTATTTTCTACATAACTGCTAGGTTTTGCAAGATTTTTTTTTTTTTTTTTTTTTTTTTTTTTACTGAGCATTCAGTAGGTACTTTCTTGCCACAAGGCAAGCTGTGACTTTCAGAAAGGATGACCAGGTTTCATAGAGAGGTTCCTTGTTACTACACATGCCTGAGAGAGGTAGGGATATCACAGGTTTAAGTTAATACTATTTTTTTTTTATGAAAAAGCACACCATTAAACATCTACCTTTATTTTCCACCTGATTGTTAAATCTGAAGCAAAGTTTAAAGACATGCAAACAGTCAATTCAAATGTTTTCCACTAAGTTCAGTGCTACTAGGCATGGCTTGACTTTGGGTTTCCATTCTCCTCTAGGGGAACTCCTGTGCTCCTAGGGCTTTTGAATGTATGGAAACCAGAGGACAACAGCTCCAATACTCTTCTTTGTAAGCTATTTGTGACTTGGCATCCAGAGTTTTCAGAGTTGTGCCTGTGTTGTTTGAGAGGTCTCGTTTCCTTACACTAGTAGGGTAAGCATCTCTGGTTAGTTGGCTAGTCCCACACCTCTCTGTGTGTGTGCAAACACCAATAACATATGAGTGTGTATTGGACAAAGCCAAGGCTAACTCAAAAAGTTGTCTTCCTACATACCATATTATTGGACTCAGAAAAAGATGATTCGGTTTATTTATTTATTTATTTATTTATTTCTGTTCTGTAGGCAGTTCTAAAAAATACTCATTTTTGAATGAACAAAATGTTATCTTTAGCCATCCAGTATTTCAATCAATGTATTTTTGTCAGCTAGAGAAATCAATGGCTTCTTTACTTCAGCCTATAGGTAAATAAATGACTCTGGAGACCAAACCATTCCTTAAAGTATAATTTAACTTTTTTTTTTCTTTTTTCATTTCCCTTTTCAACCTACATTACTAAATCTATGCAAGGTAAAAGTACCAGCATTATGACTATTTTACTATGACTGACTGTATTAGTCAGCTTTTCATTATCATAACAAAACATCTGAGGCAGGCTAACTTTATAAAGAAAATTTAGATCACAGTCCTGGAGGTTCAAGGATCAGGAGCCATATATGGTGAGGGCCTTCTTGTTGGCCGAGTCCTTAGATAGGACATGGTATCACATGGAAAAACCAAGGAGCATGTATATCTCTGTGTGGTCTCTCAAAGAACTACCAGGATTCATCCTGAGGGTACTAATGACTTTATTTAATCATTTATCAAAGGGCCTACCTCTAAATGACATGGTTGAATTAGTTTTCCACCCTCTTACTACCATTATCATATGACATTGGGATTAAATTTTGCATGAGTTCATGAAGACACAACTTATTAAACTGCAGTATGTGCAACTATGACCAGGGACATTACATATAGCTTACAACATTCTGACCTTCCTGGGGCTGCATCTGGCCTCAGACTCTCCTCAGCAAAAAGTTCCAGGAAGCTCCTCACAACTGATGAAGTCTAAATGCAACTTGAAAACAGTTTTCCATTCTTGCTTTGAGTGTTATCAACATTTTAAGTTAATTGTCCAGTTTTGTTTAAGTGACGTCATCCCTCTGGGCATGATCCACTCGGCCCTTTGTATGCAGGAATGTGGGGGATTTATTTGCTTATTTTCCTCTGTCTTTTTTCACACCTCTCCCTTCAAACTTTCCCTTCCAAGACAGAACTGCTTATGTAAAACTAGATTTGGTGACACCGAAGTAGAATATAGCCAGTGTACATGGCCTTCATCACCACGATGTTAAATTTTGCTCATTTATCAAATGAGTATAGAACATGTAATATTTGGTAGCTTATACTTCCTATGGAATATAAAAAGCAGAGTTCCTGCCTTCAAAAACTTTATATTTAAAGTAAAAGAAAAGTTATCTCAGAGAACTACTTACCCTGTCTTCAAGAGAACTGTTTGGGCTGTAAAATGCTCACAATTTTTTTTTTTTCATTTTTTTCTTCCTCTTTTTTTTTTTTTTTGGTAAGCCACAGTCTGAGATACACACTCTGTGTGTAGCATTCCTCTGAAGCATCACGGCCAGTTGGCAGCGACTGTGATCAACACCAACTGCTCCCAAGTCTGGAGAAAGACATGAGCATGTGCCTGTTGTGCAGGATACAGGAATGCCACTGAAATCCAACTTAATCCACTTGCTCATAAAACAGATTCAATGTTTGTTTAGTGCTTGGCAATACATTTTCTCCAATTTCAAAACACTGGAAATCTCACCCACATTTGAACATAGTTTTTTTTCTTCTTCTTCTAAAATTCTTCAAAGTAATCTTGGCAGAATAGGAACACCAAACAGATCATGTGATAGGGTTGAAATTTCTATCCACACTTGATAACTAAGCACATTGGAAAAGGAATGGTCTTTGATGTCACAGGGCCCTTCCAGTCCCCTTCATATGAGTCTTGGCAAGTCGAGCGACATCTCTGATCCTGGCTTCTTCATCTCTTGAGTGGGGATAATAATATCTACCTGCCAGGTCATTATAAAGATTAAAGGGATAGTGCATTGTAAAATTTTGGCACATCCTGGGGACTTCATAAAATGAGCCTCTGCTATCATTCTTCTTATCAGTAGTCACACCGTTAAGGGAGCTAAGTTAATCTTATGCTTCTCATTCATTCATTCCGTCATCTGTGTATTCAATGAATGTTTTCTGCAGAATCTGCTGTCTACAGGTTCCTGCGCTGGGCACCACAGGGTATGGGCCAGAGGGATGCAAATACATGCATTTTGCCTACAAACCTCTTGTTTTCGGTTGAGAAACAAATAGGCACATAATCAGAATAGAACGTGCCAGTACAGAGATGTACTGATTAAAACAGGGTTTAGAAGGAAGAGCCAGGTTTCCTGGTCATGGAAGAGGGAGAGGACACCGGGAGAAGCTTCCTGGAGGAGAAACAGCTCTGTTCTCCCTCCCCCCTGGGTAAGCTGGTCCTTCCAGGTCCCTTAGCCCAAATCAAAACTGCTGCCTTTCTCCTGTGGGTTCTTTGCCTGCTGGGCTCCCAATCACGTTCTCTGTCTCTAATATTGAACCCTCACCTTGGCCTCACAGAAAACAGGAAAGATCAATTTCTGTATTCCCCTGAAAGATCCTGACAATTAAAAAAAAACAAAAACCATCGTTGGCTTTCTTTGTAGGGTATGAAGCAACTGTACAGCCTGGCCTTACCTGCCTGTGGGCATCTTTATTTTGGTTCTACATTAGAAACCCTATAGGCAATGAGGTTTGAGGTTTTCCACATAATTACTTGATGCTTGTTCAATTTCATGGTGATCGTTTTGGATCTCCTTAGACAGCTTGTTATGTTGTCATTTATTTTTTAAAAAATACTCTGAAGTTGGTTTTATAACGTGGCTGAATTTGAGATCACCGGAGATGTGTCTTTATAGAATTAAAAAGAGAGTTGCGCTTCTCTGTTACGGGCAGCAGATTGTAACTAAAGTCATTTTATTTTTGCTTGGAAACTCCCTACCAAATGCAAGCCCAGCTGCAGAAATTGCTTCTTCTAAGTACCATGAGGTATTTAAAAAGCAGTTAGAAGGCTGGGGTTGTAGCTCAGCGGTAGAGCACTATCCCTAGCACCTGCAAGGCCCTGGGTTCGATCCTCAGCACAACATAAAATTAAATAAATAAAATAAAGATATTGTGCCCATCTACAACTAAAAAATAAATATTAAAAATTAAGAAGTTTATTTAAAAAAAACAGTTAGCAACTTCTCCCAATTATTCCTTATTAAAATTCCTGGAGGAGCAGAATGAAGATACTATTTCCTTCATTTGATAAACATATATGTACATATACATTCCTACACACACATACACACACACACACACACACACACAAACACACGAGCCATACAAATACACATTCACACATAGTAAGCAGACCATGAGAGGCAAGTTCAACACGTAAATTATTGCTATTATTTCACACTGTTTTGGAAAAGCTAGCCATGCAAAAAGCTAGGAAAACAAAGTAAGTGATATAAATACAGAAAATAGTCAAATTTCCAACTACATAAAACCCCCAAGAAACCAACGAAAAGCTCTTAGATATAAAAACCCATAAAGTAGCTGGTTAAAAAAAAAAAGTAACTATACACAACTCAAAAAGTTCTCATCTAACAAGAAGAATCAGGTAATATAAGAGAGAACAGTTTGATACAAAAATACAATTTAATGCATAAAATACTTGGGCATAAATTGAAATAAAAAAGGAATTACATGAAAAAAACAAAACCATAAAACTCCACAGATTGTATAAAAGGAGAGAATAGATGAGGAGTCAATTTTCTGCAAAGGTAAAGGGGTGTAATTTTCTTGAGAGCATTTGGGGCTGGGGATGTGGCTCAAGTGGCAGCACGCTCACCTGGCACGCGTGTGGCCCGGGTTCAATTCTCAGCACCACATACAAAGATGTTGTGTCCGCCTAAAACTAAAAAATAAATATTAAAAATTTTCTCTCTCTCTTTTAAAAAAAAGAAAATTGGCAATTTATTTAAGATATCTAAGCGTACATGCTCTTGAGGGTTATATACCCAGGGTCATGTAGATTTGATTGATGTGTAATGCACCCATTGCTTTACATTGGAATTTTTCCTGTGTTAAAACCTAGATGAGTGACTGAAGATGTAGGGATATTCATTGCAGCTTCACTTATAAGCAAAAGGAATACAGATGAATAAAAACAAAGAAGGAACAGATACAACTTCCATCGATGAAGAGTTGACCCAATCATTTCTATGATTCTACTCAATGCAAGATTAAGAGTAAGATCATATGGATCTGAACTTACAGAGGAGGAGAAGTAGAGGAGTGAGGGGGAGGAGAATAAAGGTGGGGGAAGGGACAGGGCAGAGCTTGGTTTGCACCCTGTGCACCAAAATGTCCACCATTGTAATGTCCTAGTGGAACGTTTGCTAGCAATGTTCATTTTTTCTTCCCTGGTTTTATTTGCTGGATATTTTAAAATAAGAACTGGTAGCTGTAGGTATGGCTCTTGCTTTACCTGTGGCTTTTTGGCTTCTTGCCCTGGGAGCCCTGAGCAGCCCTCTCGGCTCCCTTGGGGCAACGAGAGCTGTCTTTCTGGCTCTCCGTGGCTGTCCACCAGGTCTGGTCTTCCTGGCTGAAGGCCGCTCTAGGGGTTGATTTCCCACCACAGGAACTGGAATCTTCTTTGAGAATGCTGATCACTGACTCGTTACCAGTATTCCCCAAATTGCCCGAGCCAGAGTCCATTACCTGCTCACTAACCCCTGCACGAGGGCCCAGCAAGACCACATTCCCCAGGCTCCCCTGCAGTCAGATTTGGTCATGTGAGCAGCACCAAATCAGGAGAAGTGAGTGGAAGTCAGAGACACCTCTCTAGGCCTGGCTCACCCAACCGCCCGCAGGTGGTTCTCTTTGCCCTTCCCATGCTCTGGATAGATGGCCAAGCCTGGGGTGACCTTGACAAAGCCCTGATCTTTGAGTGACTTGTGAACTGATCTGCCTTCTAACCTAGAATTGCCTTCAGACTATTTCAGATCTCTCTCTCTCTCTCTCTCTCTCTCTCTCTCACACACACACACACACACACACATACACACAACCATTAACAAGGAGCCACAACAAGGTATGTGTGGTGCTGGGGATCAAACCCAGGGCCTCACGTATCCTAGGTGAGCAGTCTACCATTGAAATGCACCCTTAGCCCCAAGAAGAGATGCTTAACCTCTTATATTTTCTGGGTCTATTTGTCATTGCAGATAACTGACCCTAACTCACACCCAAACCAGATGACTTTCCTCACTCACTCCCACTGTGATTCCCATTTTGTTCCACACACCTGTGTATCAGAGTCCTTCATGAAACAAGCTCCTTCCACTGATGTCTCAACCTCTCCCGCCACAGGACTCACATATGAATTGTGGGGACCCTGCAGGGAACATTCTCAGAGGCCTTCACCATAGGATTCTCCCTTCCCCTTCCACCTTGCCATCGGCATGCCTATTCTGAATCTCCTACTCTGACCAGCATAGAGCTGAGTCTTTAAGCACCTTCTTCCTAATTGATTGGCTAGGCTGGGAAGCTCGTGCCCAAGCTGGGATTCCTGTTACACCTGCAAAAAAACCTGTCTTATTTCTGGTGATAAGTTGCCAAGTTTGAATCCAATGAATGAGGGCATCGTCACTGAGGAGGTGCAGTTAATGGACAATGCTCCTGAGGGATCTGGGTTCAAGTTCAACATCCTGCCTATGAACTGCACCAATTTCCTTGAGCTCAAATTCCTTGGCAGTAAAATAGAAAAATTATCTCCTGCATTCTGAAACACAAGCACATTCTGAAACATAAGCGAGATGCTCTTTGTAACTTGCTCAGCCCTTAATGGTCATGATAATAGATAAATATGATAAGATAGAGGACAAGGAAAATGATAGAAAAAAACAATGGAACATGTCCATGGGTTGAAATTTTACAGGAGAGAGGGAGAGACTGACCAAATTCAATTGCAATCGATGACATTCTAATATTACCCATGACCTGCATTTATAAAGCTCAGCTTCAAACTCGGCATAGCGCTAGCATCAACTCTGTCTGCCATATCTCTGGTGCTCATTTCCTCCCCTCCCCCAAATTTCCATTATTCTATTTTGCTGTATTTTATGTGAATGTAGATATTTTCGGGGGTTATTATGCCCCACTGAGTTATTAGCACCTCCTAGAGTACTTCATGATTTCATCTCCTTAGTATGTATTCCCATGGAAACAGAATATAGTATAGCACAACTGAGAAGGGGCCCCATCTGCCTTTCCTGTGTGTATCTTTGAGAGTGATATTAACTAGGGGACTGGGGCTGGGAGCATGGGGTTTATGGTGGATTTTCACAGTGATTCCCTTTGTATCCCTGAAAAAGTTCTGTTTTTAATAAACTTTACTAGAAGTGTAACATGACCAAAAAGTATAATCAAGTACATTGTATATGTATGAATCATAATAAATGGGGGTTAGATAATGTTTTTGCTTACATAAATAGGCTGTTTCACAGTTGATATTTATTTTTTAGTGGAAAAATTTGTTTGGGTAAAGCAAGAGAGTCTGGGTGAAAGTTTTGGAAGGGGGTTGACTTATATTCAAGTAAAATTTATGATTTAACATAAATTAAACAACAACTTAGTGTTCTCTTCACCCCTTGTGTGGGCTCAATTGGTGTCTCTCTGGGTTTTAAGAATGGCAATTGTCTGAATCCTCAAAAAAGACCATCCTCATGATAGCTCTTAAGGGTCTGGAGCACCTAACTTTGCTGAGTCTGTTTTTTTCTTCTCTGTGAAACACAAGTACTGAAACTGGTATGTGGTAACTTTGACACACAGAAGCAGATCATTTTGATCACCCGCCCTCCTCTAAGGGGCACAGTGATTTCCAGTAGTGATCGTAAAGTGAATGGATAATAATAATGGCAATAAAGAAAGGCAAAGAGTAAAAATGTTCATGAACAATAATGATCACCAATAACAAAAAATTATAAGAAAAAAAGGAAAAATTAAAACATTATTAGTGCACTTTTATTACATCAACCCATTTTTAGGAAGTAAAAAAGCTTAAACTAACATGTACATAATAACATTATAGTTTATATTTTTGAACATTCTGCAAATTCATTGACGAGTTCATCAAAATTGTTCTTTGCCTATTTATGATTCATAGCCAGACTTATCAATATCTCCATAGTTGTTCAAAAATTTAAGTTATTACTAATTTTAATGTCAATTTTTTTTTCATGAGAATCAATAGAAACACAAATAGTTAAGAAAAGTATTAAGGATACATTCAGCAGATTCATAAAAATCTCATTTCACAATAAATTCCAGAAACTGTTTTGCAGTTAATGACCATGTTTTTGTTTCTTTGGGATTAAGTTTGCGTTTTCAAATGCCTCTGAATTTTTTTAAAGCTCAGTAAATACTTTTGCCAGAAAATTCATCAAAATCATCTATTACATCTTGCAAAATCTTCTGTAAAAGTCAGGAGAAATAGCCTTATGATAGATAATATTAATATTATTTGGACTATGTCTTTAGAACAAGTGTCCACTTAGTTCCTTGTGAGAATGATTGAGGCCATGGATCATCCCTTGTCCTTTGGACTTCTTCTAGCAATGTAAGAGCGGCAACTTCTATTGTTTCTGTGGCAGTTTTCTTTGAAATTCACATCTTCCTACTATGCAAAAAGTCATTTCCTTACATTTTGTTGTGTAGCCATTGACAAATGCACTGTAAGTTACAGACATTGATTGGGCTGATTTCTGGCTATTTATAGTATTTTTTGGTATCCAAAACTTTTCATTAGAGGAATTCCAATTCATATCAATATTGCATTTCTGAACTGAAATTTGTACTTAACAGCCAAGAACATAACACTCAACACCTCTACTCTTGTTGTTGTCAATTTAAATATAAATTATTCTGCCAAGTCATAGAGAAAGTCAGAACTGAAATAGCTTCACTTTGTTTTTGCATCTTTTGCAACCACTGTGCTGCTGCTGATCATCCAGATGACCTGTGGAAGTACAGGGATGGGAAGCATCATGACTTCTGAGGACGTGTACTACCCTCAAGGCCAGTGGAATCGGCCCCATGTTGTCACAGCCGTCATCTTGCTCAGCACAAATACCTGTAGCAGAATCTATGCATGTTGGGTGCTGACTGGGAGTTCTTTGAATTAACTTCTGTGCAGAATATAATGTTTATTAAAGGGTAAATAACAAAAAAGTGCTGACTTTAAGCTCATATCGATATTATTAAAACTCAGTTATAACCACAGCGTTGTTGAGGACTTGCATGGGCAAAACCTTTTCTTTTGTGCGGAGGAGTATGTTCTCACAGCCATTGTTGAGAATTTCTGGTTCATGGTGAGAATGAAGAGCAGACTGACTTTTCAGTCTATTTTCAAATTCTTTATCGTCAATGCACCCTCAGTGCCTGCACCCTGGGTGGACAGTGCTCACATTACCCTGTCCTTCACACCACACTGGTTTGGGGAGTCCACCAGGTCAAGGGCCTGTTTCTGTTACATGGTCTTTAGATGTCTTAGAGTTTAATACACTACCTTTAACTTGACCCTACTGTTTGTTTGTCTATGAGTATATTACTGATCTGGGTATTGGTATAAAAGATGAAAGACATGGAGCCCTTTGCCCTGTCTGGAAAAAAAAAATCCTATAATAAATAAAGTATTTTTCAAAGTTTTAACCATCACTGGAGGCTTTCTTTGTTTCTCTTTAAAATCAGGGTAGTTATAAGTTTTAGACATCGTGGCACAAATGGTTTAAATTTTAAGGTAATTCACTATTAGATCAGCAGATTGTCTAGAAATGTGGGGTCCAGGTCTGATTTCCAGCTAAAACAAACCATCAAAGATTCAGTTTCCCTTGACCCTCTGGGTGTACCGTCTTCAGTTTTGTGCCATGTCTTTCTTCATGGTCACAAAACAGCTGTTGCACCTTCAAGGGTGATGTTCTCATAGAATGATCTTAACAATAGGAAGTAAGGGGAAGGGAAGGTAGGAAAAGAATTTTCTTCCTCTGTACCTCTTAGTTAAGACAGGTAGGAGGGATTCCTTTAATAGAACTCCCCAGTGACTTCTTAGATCCCTGTGACTTAACGTACACCTCCAACTCTGAGTGAATCAGAAAGAAGAAGCAGATTTTCATGACCCGTTCATACCAATCATGACTGATTAGCCAAGAAGTGGGGTGCAGCAGTTGGGTTGAGCAGGCTACAGTGTCCGTGAACCTGACCCAGGAGAACTGTATGCAAATGAGCCTTGAGAAGGCACAGTCTTTTTGACCACTGCCTTGGTTTCTTCTTTGTAAATAATAATTGCATCTGACCCCACTGAGCTCATAAAAATGCTTGAATCAGACTCTCAACCTTTGGGATGGAGACATTCCAGACTTTTTCCAGCTTTATACATATATATCAATATCAATATCTATACATGCCGCAGTCTGGCTGGGCACAAAAATATATATCAGTATAAATATATATGTTTATATATATAAGTATAGATATATCACAGGATATTTTTTTTAAAAGAGAGAGTGAAAGAGGGAGAAAAAGAGAGAATTTTTTTAATATTTATTTTTTAGTTATCAGCGGACACAACCTCTTTGTTTGTATGTGGTGCTGAGGATCGAACCCAGGCCGCACGCATGCCAGGCGAGCGCGCTACCGCTTGAGCCACATCTCCAGCCCCATCACAGGATATTTTGATGTACGTATACATTGTGAAATGATTCCCACAATCAAGCAAATCAACATCACAACAAATTCAACTCTTCACATGGTTACCTTCATCCACTGTGATGTTTTAAGATTTATTCTCCTAGCCCATTTAAAGTATGATAATACATTGTTGCTACTGTAGTCACCATGTTACACACTAGGTCTCCTGAAGTTGTTCATTTAAAAATGAAAGTTTTTTTCCCCCTTTGACTGATATCTCTCCATATCTCCCCCATCTCTGAACTCCCGGCAACCACCCTTCTTCTCTATGTTTTTATGAACTTTTAAAGATTCCATACATAAGTGAGATCATGCAGTATTGACTTTCTGTATCTGACTTCTTTCACTTAGATTACTATCTTACAGGTTCATTTGTGTTATTGCAAAATGACTGGTTTCTTTCTTTTTGAAGACTGAATAATATTCTGCTCTCTCTCATTTCTGTATCTATTTATCTGTCAACATACACTCAGATCATTTCCATATCTTAGCTTATTGTGAAAAATGCTGCCTGAACATGGGGGAGCAGATGTATCTTCAACATAATGAATCATTTCTATGGATATTTCTATGGGATTTCTGACTAGCATTGTTCTATTTTTAATTTCCGCAGGATCTCCATATTGTTTTCTATTATGGTTGTACATAATTTACATTTCCACCAACAGTATTCAAGAACTCCTTTTGTCCGCACCCTTGAGAATATTTATTATCTCTTGTCTTTCTGTTAGTAGTCATCCTAACAGGTGAGAGGTGATAGCCCACTGTGGTTGTGATTTTTATTTTTCTAATTATAAGAGATCTTTCTGTACATCTGTTGAGCAATTGCACAGCTTCTTTGTAAAATTTTCTATTCAGGACTTTTGACCATTTTAATCAGGTATTGTTGTTATTAGTTTTGTTGAGTTGTATGAGTTCCTTTTGTATTTGGGGTATTGAATGCTGAGGGCATATATGGTTTCCAAACATTTCCTCCCATCTTGGAGGTTGTCTTTCCGTTTGGTTGATTTTTCCTTGTGCAGAAACTTTAGTTGGATGCAGCCTCATTTGTTTATTTTTGCATGTGCATTTGGCATATTATCCAAAACATTCACTGCCAACATCCATGTCATGAGTTTTCCTGTTTCCTTCTAGGAGTTCTACAGTTTCAGGTCTTAAGTGTTTCAGTACATATTGAGTTGGTTATTGTGTATGGTATAATATGAGGATCCAATTTCTATTTCTTTTTTTTTTTTTTAATGGTTGTGTGGACACCCAGTTTTCCTAATATTCTAGATTGGCACTATGTATTCTTGGTGCCTTTGTTGAAGATCACTTGACCATATAGTCAGGGGTTTATTTCTGGGTTTTCTATTTATCTCCAGTGACCTATGTGTCTATTTTGAAGCCAGGTGATACTCTTCAATTGTTATAGCTTTGCCATGTAATTTGAAGACAGGAAGTGGGATGGCACCCTTTGGTTCTTCCTGTTTGAGATGGCTTTAACCACTGAGGTCTTTAATAATTCCATATAAAATTGATAATCATTTTTCCTATTTCTGTGACAAATGCCTTTGGAGTTTTGATGGGTATTGCATTGAACCTGTAGATCATTTTTTTGTAGTGTGGACAGTTTGACAGCATTGGTTCCTCATAGCCACGAAGAAAAGAAGTTCTGAAGTCTGTCTCTATGTTATGATCTGAAGGAAGCCCCTCTTTAGCCTTCAGACTTCTTCAACCTTTAAATGGGTAGCCGAGGGTCAGAGGAACGTGCAGGCTCCTTTTTATTCAGTCACTGCATGAGATAGTTCCCTGGGACCCAGCATTTGTTAATGATGGCAGGCTTGCTTCCCTGGGCCTCTGTCATCGGCAAACATGGTTCTCTTGTGGTCCTACTTCCTGCCTCTTGCCTCAGAGCTGTCCAAGCCATTTGTTCCTGCTGTTTAGTGACTAATGGACAAGCTCCCTGCTCCATGGTATGTCAGCGAAGCAAGAACATGACACGCCTGTGAATTATTTCAGTCCAGCTACTGTCAGAAGAGCATACACTTTGACAACTTTCCCTAGCTATGTGAAGAATTGAAGTGCTGGATACGGTTCAGACAGCATAAGTCATTGAAGCAATTCAAATGTTTCAGACTTCTTGAGGCACTCTGGTCCTCTAATATACAACCAGGCCACACAAAACTCCTGGAAGAGTGGACAAGGATTCCCAAAGAGCAGTACCTGTTTTCTTGAAAAGAAAGTTAGTACAAATCATTGTCTTGGATGTTAAGAGGACATATCAAGATACATACCCTTAGATGTCCAAGGACACTTCAAAAGTCTCCCTTAGGCAAAAAATTCTTAGCATTGATTTGATGTCCTTGGTCTTCCCAATATAAGATAGGGGGAAAATGTTGGAATCAAAGATTTCTGTTTTAAATGCTTCTTTTCATCATTTTTAATCGGCATGGTCACAGACAAGGCAGCAAACCCTCTTCAGTTCTCTATCCCGCCATCTTTGAGACTTAGACACTGAAAGTGGTAGACTAGATCTCCCCCCGAAAAATCTTGGCATCAGAAGGAAGGGGGATGCCATTGGGTGAAGTAGATCTACCCTTAACTGTGTTATCACAGGGAAGTCCCTTCCCTTCTTTGAGTGTAGGTTCATTGATGGGTGGGTGGCACCCAGCTTGGGTGGTTGTAACTCAATGTGGTTTTCATATAAATTATCCAAGATAAGGCCACATATCAGAGAAGAAAGGAAGCAGAGAGGGTCAAGAGGTCAAACTACACTAAACGAGACTTAGAGACTCTTCAGCGGCTAACAACAAGATCAATGGCAATTTTGAAGACAACTTTTGGATAGCTGTAGGGTTCTCTGGAGCATCAATTATCCTACCTTGTCCTTTGGTTTTTGAAAACTTCCCCTTAATCATTACAAAATAGGTTCTGAAGTCAAACAGTGGTCTCACTATGGAGTCACTACGTGGCAGTACTTTTGGTATTCTTCTTCCTCCATTATCTCCACTGTGCTGTTGGCTACACTCCACCTGGTGACCACAGGATGACCAGGGGTTTTAGAGTGATAGGGGCTGATTTCTTGCTACTGCTTCAAAATACTGAGGTTGAATATTTTTAGTCCCCTTCGTCTTCATTCAACAAGCATCCAGCTTAGCAAGGAAGGGAGCCTTCCAAGCCTTTATTTAGGGCACCCTCCATGGTGACCCCTTCCTCCATCAAGGGTGCTGGGCGCGGACACCCATGGGGTGAATATTCTAGGTACTTAGCAACTTAGAGTATTCAGGAATTAATTTTGATATGACACACCTGGAAAAAATTAACCTTTTCATTGATCTGGCAAATTCTATTCTTCCTACATCTGACCTTGGTAAGCCCTCCTCAGGGACCCTTTATTTTGTGTTTCCCCAGGGTGCTTAGTACAGAACATGGCAAAGGTGCTGGGCACAGAGACTACGAATGGATGCACAGTTTGGGTCTGACCTGACATGACTGATGGTGATCTCAAACTCCCTGACATAGGAAGAATTCTGCACCCTCCCCAGGTTCCAATTTTCGATCCTGAGTCCACTATTTTTCCATCAGATGGAAGTCCTTACGTATACCATATTTCATTGTTTTAAATGTAAATAAATAATTCAGAAGTTAATAAAATGACTCTTTGGATATAGGCTCAAAAGAAGGGATAGGAAAGAAAACGGAAGATGAGGTACCAACTTCTTCTAGCTGCATGTCAAACATGCTTGTGTACACGTCTTCGTGTGGGCATGAACATACACACACACACACACACACACACACACACAAAACAAACCCTAGCATCCAAACCCAAACCATATTGAAGTAATCCACGGTGTTACTGAAAAAGTTTCTCTTAATGGAACAGGAGGCTGGCTGTTTAGCAAAAAAATGATCAAGCATGTTTCATGGGACAGAATAAAGAGATGTCCTTTTCTCACCTTTATGGTTAGAACTCAAAAGATTTGGCTTTAAAGGTAGCACAAGATACTGCACTTGAGCTTAATTCATATGTTAACCAAGTACTCAACCAATATCCAGTAAATATCTTTCCTGCCTTAGCCTGGGAGAATTTAGAAATGAAAAGGAACTCACAGTAATGGGAGAGACAGCCAGTGATAACACTGTGGGCTAAATGATAGGGAGAAAGTGCTTGCCTTGGTACGGGGGAAATAACACACTCCAGAGAGGCAATAGGAAGGATTTGGGCTGAATTTTGTGGAACTGATAAGCGATAATCAGATGAAGAGAATACGGTGGACTGGAAAGCATTCCATGCAGGAGGACACTCTGGACAAAGACATGGGGGCCAGAAAATCTGGCACATTGGGGTATGTTAAGGAGTCCCATATGGCAGAGACAGAAGGAGTAAAGGGGAGGTGGGGAAACCAATCATAGAAGAAGATAAGGAGGGAATGTTATGTAGGAGCCAAGTCATAAAATGCCTTAGGTGTCATGGTAAAAATCTCCAGTCCTCCTGGAAGCCAACAAGAAGTCCCGGGAGACTCCTTGGGAATGGTGCACACTTACCTGGATGGCAAAGGCACAGGCTGGTTCCCTACTGCTGCTGCTTTTCCAGTACAGCCCAGAGAAGGAAAGAGGCAAATGTGCCTTTGGCATCCTAAGTCAGGACTGTAATTTCTCCAGGAATAGAGTCAAAGTCACATTAATAAGAAGACTATCCTAGTTTGTGTCAACTGAGGTGGCTCACAGAAGAAAATCACTCCTCACGGTTACGTGTTACATTTGACATCAGGGAATCAGAAGAAAACCAGCAAAAGACCAGAATGAAAGCATCCCTTGTACCCCATCACCATCCTCGCTCCATGTGCAGATCTAGCAGGAACTGAGCTGCCAGCATAACGGTAGAGGAACCATGTCTTCAGCTTCCTCTGAAAGCTAGGATCCCTGTCTTCCCTTTCTGACTTCTGGTGATAGTGGCAATTCTCGGTGCTCCCGGGCTTGCAATCTCTCCAGTCTCTGTCCTGTTGTCTCAGAGGCTCTTCCTTTGCATGTCTGTGTGTCTCCGAGTCTTCATGGAGAATTCTCTCCTTGTTATAGGGACAATATTAAAGACCCACTCTAATAACCTCTTCTTGACTTGATTATATCTCATGGAGCATTCTCCTCTTGTTATAGGGACAATATTAAGGAGCCACTTTAATAATCTCTTCTTGACTTAATTATATCTGCAAAGACCCTATTTCCAAGTAAGGTCATAATCACAGATACCAAGAGTTAGTACTTTACTGTATCTTTTCCGAAGACACAATTCACTTCATAATAGATTCCATTGATGTTTACATCATATCTTTAGGGAGTGATCCTTCTTGTCCCAAGCAGATGGGGCCATTCCTTCCCAATTCCCTCAGGAACCAAGAATATAAATAACTGATTAAACTTCCCTCAGGGTGTGCAGCTCACTGTGTCCCAGTGAGACAGACAACATCTGGGACAGACAACCTTCAGGAGCCTCAGCGGTCTCTACCATTGGTAGACCCATATCCCATGTGAAGTAAAAAAAAATGAAGAACATTATTCAATGTAGATGAGCAATTGGAGAACTAGAAGGCTTATCCTACTAAAAATTTTCCTCTTTTGATCATACCTAGAGATGATCTTTGGGAGCCAAAAGGATGAAATTAGAGATGAGAGGTTCCCAGGGAGATCCTTCACCATTTACTGGGGTTCGTCTATGAGCCAGAGCCCAGATACTGCATGCCCACGGTAATATATAATCCCCGTAATAATCCTGTGTTGTCAAAACTATTTTTATCCTTGCTTTTGAGATGAGAACAAAGCTAACATTTCACTTGTAAATATTAAGAGGTAACATGGTAATTTAGGTATCCTGAAGATTCTTAAGCAACACAATTCATAAAAATTCTAGGTGAAATGTTAAAGGAAGAGGAGCAGGAGGGGGGGAAGAGGAGAAGGCATTCCTGTAGATTGGTGAATTGATGTTTTGGGAAACATAGGCCCTCTCCATTGATGTGTAGGAAAACCAATTTAGAAAATTGAGGCCAGCATTTTAAAAATGGGATGGAATAGAATGGAATGAAATAAAACAGATTGGAGTGGAATAAAATAGAATAAAAATGTCAGAATGTACTGCATGCAGTAAGGATAATTATTGCTCTATGAATTAAAAGTTTTATGTGTACTGAGTTGCAACATAAAATGTATATCTTAAATGAAAACCACTGTTTAAACATAGACATATATTTTGACTTAGCAACTGCATTTCTATGTGTGTATACTACATTCAGGGTGTTTTCAAATTTATGTATACATTGAGATAAAAGTTGTATATGTACATATACACATATCAAAATATATGATAGACACATATGATATATATATATGTGTGTGTGTGTGTGTGTGTGTGTGTGTGTGTGTGTGTACATTTGGGAGACATAAACACACAAAGCAATGAAAAGAAATATACTGTAATTATGTACAAATAAGCTTTTTAGCTTAAAAATCTATTTATTCTTAATATAAGTACTATGGTTTCATTTAGGTTACTATCTTTCAAGTACCTATATGCTAATTTCCAAATATGCAGTATTGCCTTTTCCTATGTTTTATTTTCAATTTTTTTTAACGGTTACAGTTTGAATATGACATGTCCCCCATAGACTCATGTGTTGAAAGCTTGGTTTCCAAAACAGTAATGTTCAGAGTGGGGCTTTGGGGAAGTAACTGGAGCCTGGGGGGGCTCACCTCAGTGGGTAAGTCCCCTTGGGCTATTAGGAAGAGGGGCCTTGTTGGAGGAAGTAGGTCATTGGGGGTGTGTCTTTGAAGGGTATATCTTGTTCCTGACCTTGTTCCCAATCATGATGAGTCAAGAGGAGCTTTGCTCCATGTTGCAGTTTAGATATGTGATATCTCCCACATGCTCATGTGAGAGACAATGCAAGAAAGTTTACAGGTGAAAGAGTTGGGTTATGAGAGTCTTAATCTAATCAGTGCATTAGTCCACTGATAAGGATTAGCTGGGTGGTGACTGTAGGCAGGTAGGGTGTTGCTGGAGGAGGTGGGCCATCAGAGGTATGCTTTTGGGGTATATATTTTGTCTCTGGTGAGCTGAGCTTAGTGTCTGTCTGTCTGTCTCTCTCTCTCTCTCTCTCTCTCTCTCTCTCTGTCTCTCTCTCTCTCCTTCCTGGTGCCACATCCTGAGCTGCTTTCTTCCTCTATACTTTTCCTCCATGATATTCTGCCTCACCTTATCTCAAGCAATGGAGCCAGCCATCTATGGACTGAGACCTCTAAAACCATGAACCTCAAATAAACCTTTGCTCTTCTACCTTGTTCTTGTCAGGTCTTTAGGTCACAGCCACAAAAAAGATGACTAAAACACTGCTTCCCACCATGATGTTCTGCTTTGTCATAGGCCCCAATGATGGGACAAAGCAACTATGGACTGGAACCTCTGAGACAAGGAGACAAAACACACTTTTCCTCTTTTAAGCTGAAATTTTCAAGTATTTGGTCACAGGGATGGAATGTTGACTAACACATTTATATTTTTAAAATTTTCCTGACAAACAACAAATAGTTGTCATCAATGTTGTTCATGTTGCATCAAATAATCTCTGTTATTATACTGGAAATACTGCACTTACATTTACCATAACTCCTGAATCTTGTTTTATTTCTCTATCTTTTTTTCTGTTGTGCACTTCCCCCACATTCTGTATCCTTTGTTTTCTCCTTTATTTTCAACTAATTATTTAAAACAATTAGCAAACATCTTTATAATTAATATTACATGTGACTAATACATAAAAAGACTTGCTGAACAAGGGCAGTAGAAAAATAATTTTTTAAAGATACCATTCCCAGGAGTACCAAAACAATCAAGTTTCCACAAATGTCCCTAAGAAAATTTATACACATATACAACTGTGGAAATATTAAATATTTTCTAAATAAATGGACTGATGATAAAGGCAAACAAATAACAATGGTGTGATGTGTCAAGTTTATGCAAATTAATCTTTAAATACAATGGAATTTATACAAAATCCTATCAGGAACTGTTATGGAAATTGTCAAGCAGATTCTACAATTTATGAAAAATTATACAGAGCCAACAGGAGAAAACTTACTTTTGAGGATGTCTTTTAGGTGGAAGGAATATGTTTGCCAGATAAAGGGTCAAATGTTCCCTCTGATAGGTGGCTGCTAACACACAACAAGAGCAGGGAGGGAAAGAATGAAGGGAATAGGAAAGACAGTGGAATGAATGAATCTGACCAACTTTCCTATCTACATACATGAATACACCACAGTGACTCTCACCATTGTGTCCCTCCATCTAATTAGGACTGGGATCCTAATTAGAATAAGATATACTTCATGTTTGTGTAAATATGTCAAAATATGCTCTTCTGTCATGTATAACTCAAAAGAACAACAACAAAAAAGACTTGACTCTTAACAAATATGTATATTAATTGAGAAAATACAATATAGGATTAAAAACCCTAAATATCTTTTGATAAGAGATTTTTTTACTTTTGCTACTTTATTTTGTTACTTAAGATAGAAACATGTTTTTTGAACGGCAGCAGTGCCTTGAAACTCAGGACCAGAAAGGATGGGCTATTTAACAAATGTGTTGAAACAATTGTTCATTTGCCTAAAGTAATAAATTTGATCAGACAGAAATCATATCCATTGTATTCAAAATCTAAATGTGTAAAACAAAACCCCAAAATGGACAAAGGGTATAGCATCAAGAATATAAAAGCATTCCTATGTATCAGGAATAATAATAATAATAATGAAATTTAATTAAAAACTGGACTTCCATATTTGAAAATTACTGAGAATGGATTTTAGATAATCTTAATATACAAATTGTAGGGTACACATGGCAATATATATATTAATTAGCTTGGTTAGCCATTCCACAATGTATTCATATATCAAAATATGTTAAATCTTATACACATGTGTTATGTATATATTGATTTTTTCCTTTAAGAATAAATAAATATTTTTAAAATTATCCATAAATACCTGAATGTATAAAACAACAATATGGACCCGAGTTATGAATAGTCACTTCAACAACAACAACAAAAAGAATAATCAGTAAACATAAAACAAAAGTTATCTCATGGCATCCCCCACTCTAGATAAACAATGTGGATCTTCTGAATAAAGAACTGTGGATTTTAGTCCCCCAAACTATGAGCTTTTAAAATTGAAATTTAAAATGCATTCATAATTTTCAATATGCTCACAAAATGTGGGGGAAAAATGCAGATTCTGAATGTAAGTTTTCTATAGAAGGCAAATGGCAGCAGAGCATTTATTGCTGTTTTATAATCTAAATATTCTTAAAGAGTTACTTTCCCTGTAAAATGCATCCTAACTACACATAGACTTACAGCATTAGGATAAAATAGCTGAAACAGAGAAGATTTCATCTCAAAGATAGTCTCTCAAAAAATATCATCAGAATGATTTTTGCAAAGTGATGAACAGATTATCTCTGGCATTACTTTTTCTATTGGAGCAACTCTGGTACTCCTCATTGCTACTTTGAAAGAAAGTATAGTTCTAATTTCTGTGACTCTATATCACATCTTGAAGGTACACACCAAGGAAGGAATATGCTTGGTAGCTGGTGAGCAGGCTTAGTATCTTTGGGAGGAAATCGATTACCATTTTGGGACTTCCACGCAGCTGCTGTCCAAACCACAGTGAGCATGATAAACCCACAGTGCAGCGGACCTCCTGCTGATTGCCTGGGACACCATCAGAATGCATTTCCAAATATCACGGAAGGGACCATGTGGAATCCTCTGACTTCTGAAGCATCAGATTGAATGGAGAACCTGTTTTTTATTATGGTTGGGAATAAAAAAAATGTTTAACTATTCCATGACTTTAATGGAATACAGATTCAGTTGTCTTAGAAATAACTGTTCAGCATTGTAATTACAATTTGCTTGCAGCACTGGGGAAGGCACACGGTGGAGTTGGCTTCCAAACCACAGAGGCAGGGAAGAATGAGGACAAGCACTGAGATACATGGGTGTACACACGTACTCACGGGCACGCGCACGCGCACACACACACACACACATCACTGGTTGGTTCATTTGCAATTCATAACTCTTGGAACTTGGAAGTTTTTTTTTTAAAGGCAACATCCGTTCCCTGACAAACTCATAAATCATTTTATTTCTCTGCTATAAAGCAAAACCCATTTTTAAAACCAGTGCGATCTTTGAGTCTCTCTTCATTTGGCAAATGCATCTCATGCTGAAATAAACCTGCTGTCAAATTTGACAAGGAGTCTACATTCCCTGGATGTACGTGCTTTGCACGGCTCATCCTGAGCACGCCATTTTGGATAATGCCCTCATGAGCTCCTTTGGCTAGAGTGCTGTACTCAGCAGTTATGTTCTTCCCTTGGGTCCCTGCCAATGTAGGCTTTCACCACTTTTGAGGGCTTTAAAGTTTCACCCAAGGCTTAAATGTGATAGTAGAGTCTGGAGAGAATCCAAATGGGGCTGGAGAAATGAAGCAGATCTCAGCTAATGAGGTTCTGCCAAGCACCATGTGTTAACTCTGGGGCTTTCATTGCTCTCTCTTAAGAGGAAAATATAATCCTGGGCTGAGTGAATATTGCAGGAGGGATGGGGCTGTTGGCTGTAAATTATTGAGTGCCCCGTGTTGCATCAGCTGGGACTTTGTACACACTATTCTCTCTTCCTGAAAAGTGCGTCCTCCAAGGCTTTGCGTGGTTAACTCTTCATCCTTTAGGTCTCAGCTCCCTTAATTCTGATACTTGACCACAAGTCTGGTGTTATTATTATCAATGCTTAAAAGATAAATAAACGAGGGTTCCGGGAATCTTTATAGCTTGTCACCTGGCTAGCAAATAGTAGAGACAGGTTTAAACCCAGAGGTCTGAATCCAGAGTCTAATATTCTAAAATACCACATTATACTGCTTGATTCTTTGCTCTAAAAAAGGATCCCAGACTAGTACAGAAGAAAGTTCTGCTTAATTAGGGCCACAGTGGAGGTGCTCAGCAGTGCATTGAAGGATTCCTGAAGGAGTTAAAAACTCAAGTTGAGTCTCAATGAACACTAGAAGAAGAAAAGATATTCTATGCGAAGGAACAGAACACTAGACAACAGGGCACATATTTGTGGAATAAGCAGGAATTGTAGAGAAAGCAACTCTAAGGGGTTTAGTATTACTTGGAAATTATGGTATTAAGGAGACTAGTAGAAGCGAAAGATGGAGAATCTGGTAGGAATATGTGTAAGATGTAAGATGCCAAGTTATATCACTTCCAACCCAGGAAGCAATCAGAGTGATTATAGGCAGCAGGGTGATGTGGTCAAACTTGCCTTTCAGGAATTTCACTATGGCTGCCACATGAGGGATGGATTGGAGTCCGGGAATGCTAGGGGAAGGAGGACCTTGGGGATGTATCAGACTATGGTGGATACAAGCTTCTGTGTCCTAAAGCAGGACAACGGCAATAGATAGGGATTGATGGGTCTGACTCATGAAGATGTAGAAGATAAGGTCGGTTAAGACTTGGATTTGAGAGACACAAGGAGAGTGAAAGTTGAGTTTTAAATCAACTTCCAGTTTCCTGGTTCATGTTCCCTGGGGGGATAGTGGTGTCACTATTTCACTTGGAAAGATGAGGAATCGGGTTTAATGAAAACAAAACAAAACTACTTTGGTTTAATACATGATTGAACTTAGCGAGACAAGTGTCCATTGTGCCCTTACCCATGAAGTGCTGGGGAGATGACAAAGGAAGGTGACTTGGCATTCGCATGCACATAAGAATTTGTGAACACTGTCACTGCAAGGGGAGTGTGCAGAGGAAAGAGCAGAGACCACAGACAGATCCTTGAGCACAAGTGTTTACAGGGACACTCTGGGCAAGAAGAACTTCAGGGAGAGGCTCAGGAGCAGAAAGCACGAGGTAATTCCAAGACCTGCCCATCCCATCATTTCTATGAAACGCGAATTGGTTCTCTTTGGGGATGAAGAAGCACAGCCTGAAATATCTGTGAAAATCCTCATAAGCCCATCATTTTTCCAAGGGTCCATTTTTTTCTGACCGTTGGACATTTCAGTGGATCCAATGAGGGAGGACATATAACGGTCTTCTGAAAAGTTAGAGCTACTTTTCAGCGAGCGGAAAATGTTAATGTCTTTCTTTACAAAACTCAAAGATTTGGAGTTTAGTTTAAGTGACGTGAATATGATGAATACAGTGACCATTTTATTTATTTTCATTTCCTTTATTTTGCAAACCCAGCTCTATGTTTCCATGACAGTCGGGTTCACAAAGTTCTGGCCCCTAATCCTGACATCCAATGTTCAGTAGCAAATGAAGTGGGGAGGAAAAGGAGATTTTTATTTTCATCATTAACCATTCAAAGATTTGGTTTATGTGATCACTTTTAAACTTTAGACTCTGTTTGTCACTAACCATTCTCATTCACATTGAGGTCTCACCAGTGTGGATGGCATGTCTGCCATCTGCCTGGTACTTCATGAGGCAGATCAATAGACAGTGCTTTCTTTAAGCATCACAAAGGCCAGAGGGAGTTCAAGATGCTTTTGTCCATTTTACAGGTAAAGAAATTGAGGTTTACAGAGCAGAAATGACTGGTTTAAGTTTACTCAGTCTATTGGAGAAGGGTAAGTTTGAACACACGTGTGCATGCACACATTTTAAGTTCTAATCGATTTTTCCCCTTAATACTACTGCTCTGTTTCTAATATTAAAATATGGCTCACATCTTGCTGATTTTTCTAACTGAAAAATCAGTTTTTGTCTTTAACTTCTGAGCACCCTGATCCTACTGAACAAATACATAAAAAGAGGCAGAAGTAGAATTATGACAGGTAAATATCACAACAAAAACAGTTTTGATTTCTAGTCTAAGGGAAGTTAGTGGGTAGTATATGAAATTCAGAGTCAATGATTTTTTTCTCACTAATTTCCTTTACAGACGTCCAAGTTGTTTGAAAACCAAGGCACCTGGACTAAACAACTTCTGGGAGCTAGTCCTCTGTGGCTACTATGAGTCTGAGCTAACACAGGCCTGGGGGGCTTCAGTGTCCAAGCAGGCCCCCAAGCTTAGCTCAGAAAAGTACACATCATTTTTGTTTACTTTTTAATCTTCTGTTTCATTTTCATGAGAAACTGAGTGAATACTAAGTCGGTATATAAAAGGGAAATTCTTGTTTTCTTTTAACCAGATTTGCCAGGATGAAAGAGCAGATAATAGGGGGAAAAAGAAGTTAAATTGTGATATATATCTAGTATAGCAATAAAGCCATGTCACAAAATTTCTGATAAACAGTGGTGTCTAGAAAATCAAACAGTATCTAGGGAAGGTGCAGTTCCTTTGTCTATTCACCGGGTGTCAATTGCTTACCTATTCTAAGCAAGGCTTTCTGCTAGGCTTTAGAGGCATGAAAATAAAGAAAATAGACATGCTTTCTTCAGTTACTCTCATGGCTTCGAGTAGGTCACTGTGAGTACCACTAGTACCACATGTGTTCATAGAAACGTCAACAGTGGCCATCGATCTTAGCCTCAATGTCTGAAGCATAGAACTGAGACAGTAGAATCCCTGCACGGGGAGTCATGTACTGAGACAGAAGACTTCCCTTTGTGAACTGTTCTTTTAGGATATTGTTACTGGTGGAGGAGAAGCCCTGTAGTATACAACCCATAGGTGGACAAGGGAAAAGAGATTAAGGTGGAGAACCAAAGACTGATCTTTAGATTTACCTGATGCGTTTAAGGAATAGAAAGATCCTACAATGAAAAAGAAGACGAGGATTACTAAAGATACCTCTGTCCAGAAATTATTGTTTATTCACTTGCAGCCATCATTATTCACCCTGAAATGCCATCTTTATTAGTAAAAATAACCCTAACTAGAAAATATTGGAAAAATAGCTACAATCTTTCAAGCATCTACTTTATGTAAGTCCTGTCCCAAGGATTGCACAAACATGACGTCATTTCACTATGTTCAGAACACTCCTAGGTGTGCAATATTGTTACTGCACCAATGAAAAGCAGAATCCGAGTGTCAAATGGCTGGACCCTGCTCTTAAAACTACCACAATTCCTAAATTTTACTTCCCAGGATGCTATCCTTCAAAGCTCACCATTCACACAGCTGGGCATCATTCAGCATTCTCCCACACTAACAAACCTCTGATATTTTCTTTTCTTTCGTCGTTCAATGACGGTCTGAACGCATTATGTATATTATTCCTTTTAAGTTGCTTGGTGACACTGTAGTATGGGCACCATCCCTATTTTATTCACGTGGATGAGGAGTTTCAGTGTTTTAGTCATTTGCTCAAGGTCACCTGTAAAGAACCCATTAGTGCGATGAAAGGAGATTGTGCTTTGAATTTGAAGAGTTGGCTGTCAACCTCATTTATATTTCCTATATTAGTTATCGATTGCCAGATAGCAAGTTATTTCAAAATCAATCATCTTAAAGTAACACACATTTATTATCTCATGGTTTCTGTGGGTCAAGAATCTGGAAAGGGCTTAACTGAGTCCTCTGGCAAGGCTGTCAGCAAGGGGTCAGCCATGGGCATGGGCATCCCAAGGCTCACTCAGTAGTTGTTGGAAGGATTTAGTTTCATGTGGGCTGTTGGACCAAGGACCTGGCTGCTGGTCAATGGCTACTCTCAGTCCTTTACTAAATGGGTCTCTTGGTAAGACATCTCATTACGTGGCAGTTGGCTCCAACAAGGTGAAGGCAGGAGAGGGAGAAGGAGGAGGAGCACAAGATGGAGAAAGTCACAGTCTTTTATCATCTAATCTTAGAAGTGTCATCCCATCATATCTGTATACCAGCGGCAAGTCACTAGGTCCAGCTCACACATAAGGGAAGGAGAATAACATAAAGATATAAATACAGCGGTTTCCATTTATCTGTGGGAGACATGTTCCAAGAATCCCAGTGGCTGTCTGAAACCACGGATAATACCAAACCCTATATCTACTGTGTATTTTTCCTACACCTCCATAACTATGATAGAATTCAATTTATAAATTAAGCAAAGTAAGAGATAAACAATTTACCATAGATCTTAGCAACCTCAGCATATGATTTATTTTCTTCCCCCAAACCAAAAACTTTTAAATTTTCATTCAGAGGAAACAGGTGAGAGTCCTTCTTGGTCATATGTGAATTTCCAGCAGCACCACTCTTGTGCTTTGGGGACATTCTTAAAGAATAAATAAGAATAAGTAAACACAAGCACTGATTTGATAGCCAAGATAGCTACCAGGAGACAAACAGGTGGGTAACATATACAGTATGGATACATTGGAAAAAAAAGGAATAATTCACCTGCTGGGCAGGATGGAGCAGGGCAGTATGAGATTTTATCATGCTACTCAGAATGACATGCCATTTAAAACTTATGAAGTATTTATTTCTAGAATTTTCCATTAAATGTTTTTATACTCTGGTTAACTATGAATAACTGAAATAGAAGAAAGTGAAATTGTGGAAAAGAAAGAACTATTGGACCAGGAAGTGAAAGTCATTAGGAGTAATTTCAGAAGCTGCCAACCACATCATCTGAGTTAGTTGAGTTGACTTAGCTTCTCCATATTTGAAATAGGAATAATACACACATTGCTAGAAATTAAACAAAATGGACTACACTAATCCTCTTGCCTTAATAGTTGTTCATTAAACTATAACAATAATTGCTGCCGCTGTACCGTAGTAAGAGCTCCAGAATTCACACTCAGATATGTACAATTTCTATCTGGGCTGTCTCCACGTTATCTTCTCGCAGTGTTGTTTTTGGTCTGAGGTAATCCGTTCTGAGAAGGAGCTCCATTTTCTAAGGTAATTTTCTTAAAATAGTCCAAGAAGAGTCACGAATCCTTGCATCATGTACAAGAGGAGAGGCAAGGTGGATTTTTTTTTTTCCTTAACTATAAATTTGAGGACGCCTTCATGTGAGACTTTTTCTTTGTTCAAGTCTTTAGTTAGTCTCTTAAGACATTTTAATGTTAATGGAGTTCCCAGAGGGATAATATAATTGATACAATACTCTTCCAAAGCTGTTCTAAATACTGCAGTCACTGGAGTACAGTAATATATCTTCTCAACGTCGGAAAGCACAGAGTGGTTATTGAATTCCGGCCTGCTCGTCTCTCCAATGGTTTCTTTGAAGAAGGATCTTAATGGGGAGGCTGACTCTGGAGCCATGGGAGCAGGCCTGATGAGCAGGCTGGAAGTGCTGCAGGGGCCTTTAAAGTGTCTGTCTGTCACTGGGGGAAATAAAAACGCTAAGGAGAATTAATGTGATAAGCGAGCGCTGTCGGTGAGCCATCTCAGCAACACGGACTTTGAATTTCAGCAAAACCACATAATGTGATGGAAAGACCACGGGCTTCAGAGTCGGCCAGGCAAAGCTGGATTTGAGCCCCAGTTCTGCTGTTCTCTGTCTGGGTGTGACCTGAAGCAAGTCATCTGACGTCTCTGAGACTGAGAAACTTGCCCCAGAAAGCCAGGTAATAATGATTCTATCACAAGTTTGCATGCACGGAAGGGACCACACCAGAGGCTCTTAATACATCTCAGATCTCGTCTGCCTCTTAAAGGAAGGTTTATAATCTGTCTCTTATTGTACAGATGTGATCCTTTTTTATAAACTAGAAATGATCTCAGGGATTAGGCTGATGCTTGACTCCTAGGCAAATTACAAACCACTTTCAGTAATATTGTCTCATTTGGCGAACTCTAGATAGGGCAGAGGGAGGGAAAGAGAAGAGGCAGGGGGCTAGCAAGGATGGTGGACTGTGATGATCATTATTATCCTAAGTACATGTATGAAGACACCAATTGGTGTGAACATACTTTATGTACAACCAGAGATATGAAAAATTGTACTCTATCTGTAATAAGAATTGTAATGCATTCTGCTGTCATCTATTTTAAAAAAATCAATTAAAAAAAAAAGAAAAGAAAAAAAAAAAAGAAATGTTGTCTCATTTGGATCTGACCTTGTAAGGTCAGAAGCATAATGATCAGATTTAATAGAGGAGGAAAGTGAGGCTCAGAGAAGTTCATGTCATAGAATGTTGACACTGGGCCCCATCCTAGGTCTTTTTTGCTTTTTTTTTTTTTTTTAATAGAATTAGCTTGGTTCCCTGATATTAATTTATTTCTCTGATGTTTTTTTCCTAACTGAGGTTCCTCATCTGAACCATCGAAAATAATTTGAATGACCGTTATACCGTTATCTTACCTGTCCCAGGGATGCAACTCCTGTGCTCTAGAGTCACTGGGGAGAAGTTTGCTCACCACAAACAACAGATACCTTCAAACTGGGCTTAATTCTCTTGCTAAATCTTGGTTAGGAAAAGTCATAAACTCAAGACCTGAGGCTTTACTACCTGCTACCAACAAAACAGGGGGGTCTCTTCACTCTTGTTCCCTGTTTCCCTTCTTGTTCCTCCACGGCTCCATCTCAGTTCCCACCAGCCGACCCCAGCCCTTGAAGGACAAGTGAGATGAGCAAAGCTGTGCTCCTGGAGAATGCTCTGGGTTCTCCATCCAAATCAAATTCCTTGAGGACGTGTCCTCGTCTCTGACACTCACGGGCTCCGGGTTCTTCGTCTGTCTAATCAGCCTGCACAAATTCATGTCCAGATGGTAGAGTGAACACTCAGGACCAACACAAAGCCTCCTGGGGGTGCCTGTGAGAACGTGGTGAATCTTAATAAAAGGGAAAGACTTTTTAGTTGAGTGGTAAAGGAAGGATATGGGCTTATCCGCGAAGGGTAAGGGGCTGGGGTAGAAGATACATAGGCTCAACCACCCAGGGTGGATGCTTGCCCATGACCCTGTGACCCAGGGTGAAGGCCAGGGCTCTGGGGAAAAGAGTCTAAGGATCGAGAAAGCAGGAACCCAAGGATGAGTGACGACGGATCCCCTACTTCTGTGTTCTGGATATGATTTGTCTCTCAGAGTTTCACGTGATGGAAGCTTGGCCTCAAAGTAATGGTGCTTACCACGACAGTGGGGCTATGCCAGGTGTTTGGTCTCTTCTGCATTTTTGATTGCCATTCTCACACATGCTCCTGCTATGATGCCATCCACTATAAAGTGATGCCATCTAAGGATTCTACCCAGAGGCTGAACAGTTGGAGCTACCCAATATCGAACTTTTTGTCTCTAAAACTGTGAGTTAAATAAGCTTTTTTTAAAATTAAGTATCTGTCCTCAGGTATTTTATTATAGAAATGCAAAATCGACTCATAATACAGCCAATAGCCTGTACCAACCTCCAAAGTGTTATGTTAAAGGAAGAAAGTCAGACACAAAACATTACATAATAAATGTGAGTTCATTTATATTTAATCCAGAAAAGGCATGAAGAGCAAGACAAAGAACAAGTTTTCAGTTACCAACCTAGTGGGGTGAATTGGAAGGAGGGAATTTGGGGGTAATTGAAATATACTTTATCTTGATTTTGTTAGTGGCTATCTGATTTTGATCATTTTTCCTACTCATTGGCTTGTATATTTCAAAACAGTAAATTTTGCTGTGTGTAATACCTATTTTTGTATAAACACTCATTTTTAAAAACTCCATGTGAATGATACTTCTCTGGAGGGAGAGGAGTGAGACTTGGGTGTAGGAAAAGGGAACAAATAAATACATAAAATAAATACAGAAAAAGCCATAAGATGCGTACCTTTGTCTTGATTTTTACTTTAATAGAGGGTCTACGGTGTTTTCATAACACACATGTTGTTGATCTCCAATTCTTTGGTTGTAATTTCGCATGTTTATTCTCTTGTGTTTGATCCAAGTTTCTATTCACAAGCACCAATGAAGCATCAGTGTTCTCTGTCTTATTCACTTTTGATCTCCTTTTCCTCATTCTTTTCTCACTTTCCTACCCCCCCACCCTTTTTTCCTCTGCATTTTTGAAGAATTTTTTTCTCAGTCTTCCAAGTTATAGCCTGGAATTTACACAGTGTCGATTTTGTCCTTTATAGCTGACAAAGCAAATTGAAAGTCTGTGATAGCATTTTAATTTCCTTCTAGAATCTTCTTATTTTATCCAGCCCCCATTTATTTATGCCTAACTCTAAAACTTACATCTGAAAAGGCAATTAAGAGTGTTGGGCAGGATCCTGGTAGGTGATCCATTTTTCCCAATTTGGCACGGTATACAATATACTCGACTATTTTCTTATCGCATCCTGTATCTTTGGCTTCATAGCCCAGTTTTCCCTGAAGTGTACTGAGAATACCAAGTAGACACAGCTCCTCTTTATATGCAAAAGATCTTGTTTTCAAATACAGGCTCTCTCTTTGCCTCTGCAATGCTACATCATGTGTGGTTATCACTATATTTTTTATTGTTTCACTGAGAATGTTCTCAATATCTATTTGACCTTGAAGGGACGTGAATGGATGACCTTCACTTCCCGTTGGCCCTTGAACACAGGTGAGTGACTGACTCCGTTTGCCCACTGTTCACCTTTTTTTCTCACGTCGGGTGAGCTGCTGTTAGGACGTTATGTTAATTTTTTTCCGGTTGATTGATAGGACGGCCCCAGGGGAGAAGCAAGAGCTGAAGCCACGAGCATCTCCTCGTTGGGTTTCCTCTGTGTGCGTTTAAACTCTTGTCCTGGGACTACCTCTTTGCTTCTAGCTTCCCAATTGATCTTCTTTCTTGATCAGGGCATAGCCAGATATGGAAGCCTCATGAATAGAGGAAAATGCTATTCTTCTCTGGTCAAGTTGCTGAATCAAAACTATGAAAATTACCATAAAATCGTCTGAAATCAAAGTCTCCTGTAGGTCTAGGTGGCTTGCCGCAGTCTGGCTGGGCACAAATCACGAGCCACTCACAGCTTTGTAGATTCAAACAGCAATTCTTTATTCCCGATCTCACACAGGCCTTCTACAAACATGTTCTGGGGAAATCCACGTTCTCTGCCCAAATCCACACCTCCACTGGGCTTCTGTCTCCCAAAAATACTGTCTGAATCCCGTGAGAACTCAAGGGGAACTCAGGCAGCAGGATACGCCCTATTCCCAACAGGAATAACCTTCCTAAACGGGGAACGCCCTAAACCCGGATCCGCCCTGGTCCTAGAGCAAGGTCACCTTACATGCAAGGTCACTGCAAAATGTCCTATTTCCACAAGTCCTTCCACTAAGCCACATGGGGTACGCAGGCAAGGAAATTGTCATACCTACTTGGCTAATGGCTCCCAGCATCTCCCCCCTTCAGATTAATTAAACAACAAAGAATGTGACTTAAGGATCGTGCCTGGTAGGCTGTCCAATTCAACATATGGTTCTTACCCGTCATTGGAAAACTGACCTTTAGGCGTCAGCCTCCTGTCTTAGGTTGATACCACTAAAACTGGATCATACCCATCACTGACTACCGGTTCAGCATACAGCCATACTTGTGGATAGGTCTATGCACCAGTGGGGGGGTGAGGTTAAATTTTCAGACAGTATTTTTGGGAAACAGAAGCCCAGTGGAGGTGTGGATTTGGGCAGAGAATGTGGATTTCCCCAGAACGTGTTTGTAGAAGGCCGGTGTGAGATCGGGAATAAAGAATTGCTGTTTGAATCTACAAAGCTGTGAGTGGCTCCTGATTTGTGCCCAGCCAGACTTTGGCAGTGGCTATCAGGTTTATCTATTATGGTATCAGGATAGCAGAGCCCACTGAAACATTGGCTTTCACAGATAAATTGTTGTTATTCTACTAGCCTGAGATAAGACAAAAAGCAGCCAGTATGTGATTATTACAATTGCTTTAAGAAGTTTGGTACTTGTCCCACACCATTCCAGTGGGAACCAAGTCCTGCTCCCTTTCTTGAGTATAAGCAGTGTAACAAAGGGATAAAGAGCCCCACAGGGTGCTGGGGAGGGTGTGGAGCATAATTCATTCTCCAAGCATCCTGTAGATCCACAGAACCATTTCCCTATAAGAAAGAAGATTTAGGGGGAGTTGAGTTTGCAGAACCACAAAATTCCACATGCATAGATGCTCTAGGAAGAAAGAGGGTTTAAATTGAACCATTTCTACATCAGCTATGAAGACTGTCCCATTGTTCTTTGAGAGAAGCCAGCTCTGCTCCTGGACACAACTGATTGGAAAGATCACTGGGCTAGATGGGAGGCCCGCTGCTTCTGAGATGTGTTGGGGTATGTTGAGCCATTGAGATGCTTCCTACTGAATGGTGGTAAACTGAAATCACATCCTCTTTGTGGGGATGGAAATGTAAGTACTAGGTTAATTAGGGAAAGGTGGTCACTTCAATTCAGCCTACCGCCCCAAGATAATTAAGCAAAGCTTGGTCTAGTTTAGGTTCAGAAATATTGAGACCAGGGGTGTCATGGCTGTGGCTCATGACACAGTTCTCAGTGTGTACCTTCTCCCTGTACCATAACTCCGGGGGACACAACTACCCAGTAAGTCATAGGTTTTAGAGGTTAAAGCCAGAGAGTGTCAAATGCCATTCAAGTGGGAGAGTGCTACTCTTCAAAAGGGTGGTTCAGTGAAAATCCTTGACTCTTTCCGGAAAGGAAGACTTCAAACATGTCTTCACTTCACCCCACACCATTCCCCGAAAACCATCTTGTCATAGGACAAATACAAATTAGGACCCAAAAGAATAAAATCCAGGAAAATGTGCCTTTGACTTGTTCTATGAGATTACCCCTCACAGGCTACTGAGAGTTGCCCCTCAGAGGAGGAGAGTTTAGAAAGTTGGATGTGGTTTCTGTTGACAGTATTAACTTGGCGCTAGATGCCTTATTACACATCCAAGCATTGGAAGATCATTTTATGACTAACATTTGGGTTAAATCTATAAACACTGTTTATCTTGACATTATTTCCCTAAAAGAGAGAAAAAAAAAAAAAAAGCAATAACAGCCCCGTTTTCCCCTCCTGTCATTTTGGCCTGACCAAAGGGAAGGAGGCTGGTGGAAGGGGGGAGAGGAAGGTAATGTTGACAAGATGTTGAGATGCTATCTTTCCTTGTATCTTCCAATTTTTGCTGGAGGAAGGAAAAAATGTTGACATGACACAGAAGGTCTAGCCCCAGGGAGTCCAACAAGTGAAAATTGATGGATGTTCACCACCAAATCCCTTTCTGTAAGGGATGTTATCATGTTACATTTCTGAAAATATAGAATTCACTCTGGATAATATTTTCACATATGCTGATAAATGCAGATGCCAAGAAAAGCATGCTTTAAGAAAGAATCCAAGAGATGCAGAGGGTTAGGGCTCTTTTTGAATGCAGTTTACATGTTCATGATCTTTCTTGTTTCTCTCAATGATGTTATAAGGTTTACCTGTTTCTCTTACCACTTCCTCTCACCTTAGCTTTGTCCAGAAAGGGAGGACTGCAGAGAGTAAAGCCTGATTCTTAGTTTTCTAAAATAGAAGATAGGGAAGATATTAAGCTTGCTCCATTTGGGGTGGAAAAGGGCGCGCACGCGCGCGCGCGCACACACACACACACACACACACACACACTGCAAACTACAATAAAAGATAATTTTTAAAGTGTGAAATAAAATCATGAATAATTCCTCTAAGTAAAATGTTATGCTATTTTATAGTTTTCAGTTTACATATTTTACCCTGATGCAGTCATTTTGAATTCTTCCTTTCAAATTTCATTGAATTTGGTGAAGTCCTGATTCTCATTTTTTAGGTCTCCAAAGTAATTAACAGAAAGTGCCGCAGTCCGGCTGCAGCAAAATAACTGGGCAGGGGGGGGGGTGACGAACAACTTGTGCAGATTGATACAGCAGGAGTGGGAGCCTTTTATTGTAGGACAGGAGTGGTATTTATACATTCCACACAGCTTATCTTAATTAGCGTAAAATAGATACAGCAGTCAACTGATAAGGAATCTCCGAGCTGGCGTTACTTCACAAACTACTCCTTCTGGCATTTTGCCAGGCACCATTCAGACTTGTTTACAGACCTTAACAAGAAAGGGTATTTATGTTTTACCCCATTTTTTTGCCTAAGGAAGTTGTTTCCAATATAATCAATCATAGACAAAGGTGAAATGACCATTTTTATCCCTGGACCTTTGCTTTTATTTGACCTTGGTGGGGTGGGGGGAGTAAGAATCTTGAACATTTGTTGTTAACATTTTTACAACTTTTGTCAAATTACTTTCTAAAAGAGTTTTGCCAAGAGGAACTATGGATACTATCACCTGGACCATAATTTCAAATAGCAGGATATATTCAGGCAGGCAGTATGCCTGTTGTAAAATTTTCACAGATGCAATGAGCAGGTGAGCGATTCAGGAGGTCGAATGGTGGAAGAGGGAAACAGTCGCCCTGGTCACAAAGCAATGAGAAGCATTCGAATACAGGAAATCCACTGTTTTCATAGTAAAACAGGCCCAGTGATAGAAAGACCTCTCTGCTATTTGTGATAAATGCCCAAATAAAATTTGGGTTATCTTTCCATTAAAACTTGGTATATTTCTGGTACATTTAAAGTAAACTTTTTATTATTAAATATTGTGTAATGCTACATGTTACTTTTTTTTTTTTGATACTGGGTATTGAGCTTAAGGGTGCTTAACCACTGAGCAACACCCCCAGCCCTTTTTATTTTCTTTAAATTTTTAGACAAGTTCTCACTAAGTTGGTTAGGGCCTTGCTAAGTTGCTGAGGCTGTCTTTGAATTGTGATCCTCTTGCCTCAGCCTTCCTGAGCTGCTGGAAATCATTTTTTTTCCCACATATATCAAAGTTAAAGACAGGCATAACCATTCACTCAGCAATCTCACTCTTAAGTATGTACCTTAAAGAAATGTGTACACATTTGCGAGGAGGTTCTAACACAGATATTGTTATCAGCATCGGTCCAAGAAGCAAAAACAGGAAATAATGCAAATGTTCTTCCCTAGCAGAATGGACCCATGTGTCATGGGATAATATATGATGGGATATCCTATGACAATAAAAGTGAATCAACTACAGATACATACGACACCACAAAACAATCTTGAAAACATAACATGGAAAAAAGAAGCCAGACTCCTAGCATTATATGCAACTGGAATCCATTTATATAAAGTTTAGAACAAAGAGTATATTGTTCCTGGAGGCACAGAAAAGTGATGGAACAGTGAAGATAAACAGAATTATGACATAGGCATGCCCAGGGAGGGTCTTTGAGGCATCCTGGTTAGAAAGGTGTCTTCTGAGCTGGTGGTAATGTGTGTGGAGGTCAGTGAAGTGTGAAGGTCACACGTCTGTGGGAGAGGTGATTATTCGTTCTACAGCACTTTCAGAAGTCTGTCTATTGGTTGAAACACATTTATTTCTATACATATGTCAACTCACAATAAAAAAAAAAATCTGTTAAAAAGAAATAGTGGTTAGGAGAAAAAACATTACCATATACCCACTGCTCCAACCCGCTGTTGGAACCTCTGAGGGCAGCAATCAAATGCAGCCAAAGCACTGGCTTCCAGCCACCCCCCACCCACACTCCACTCGAGGCTCCCAGGAGCACAGCAGAATGGCTGAGGGATCACCCGCACAAGCTTGCCTTTCAGTATTTAAATGAGCCACATTGAATAAACAATGGGTTGAAGGGACAATGTGTGTCTAATTAAGCTGTTGCTCCTCTGATGTCTTTCAGGTCCCTCCCGTGACCGGGGTTAAAGCTTAGGACATTTTAGGTGGACTGTGAGCAGCTCTCCCCAGGGAGTCCTCCTTTTGTGTGGTGGTGAGCAAATCGCCAGGCTGCGATTTTATTAGCAGCCATAAGCAATGACAGGATCCAGAATGGAAGCCATGCCTGAATGGTCCCTGACGCATGCTGGTCAGCCTGCCGTCCTCTGTGGGGAAGGCCAGGGCCTCATTTCCACTGTGCTATATAAGCCTGCAAACACACTTGGGCTGTGGGCTGCATGCTGCTGCTCTCCGCTGTCTTCTTGCCAAGTGTTCCAAGACATCTAGCTGCTGCCTTGAACGATTCCCCAGATGGGCACTTGGTATGCGCTCTATATGCTCCTTCACTGACCTCCACATACATCACAAAACATTTTTGTTTTATTTGGATTGCAACATTACCTAAATATTTGTCCTTATTTTTCTAAGATGCATGGAAACTGGATCAGGCTGAATCTGAAGCAAACCAGGCCTGTCTAACTCATCCAGGCCCCTCATTAACATCATCCTATTTACTCTGATCTGGGGCTCATTTTGGGTCCTTCCCATGGTTACCAGGAGCGGCTCAAGACATCAACAGCTGCTAGCTAGGTCACACATCTCCATGAGGTCCTTGTACCAATGCAAGAGATTTTCTCACACTCTGGGGTGATCCCCAAGCTGGCATGACATTTCCGTCTTATAGACTGATTGCTCTTTTAAATTAGAATGAGTTCCATAAAGCAAACACATTTGTGTCGGATGAAATTCATTCAGGATCACATTTACTGAGCACCCACCATGAACCAGGTCCTGAAATCAATAGGGACGCTCAGAGGGGAATTAAATATTAAAACTGACATGGAAGCAAACACATCTCAATCTAATGATAGAAATAGGATGATGGGGGTTTTTATGGGGGCACAAACGAATAAATTATTAACAATTAATACTGAGAAAGGAAGGACAGGAAGAGTGTCGCAGGAGTCTGCTATTTCTAAGAAGGAAAGTAGATTGATTATAGTACTGACAAAACAATTTGGAAAAAGCAAGACTAAACTAACCTATCCTTGGGCACAGGGAAGGACCTCATTTTGAAATAGGTCTAATAATATTTCTAGATAAGAAATAAAGACCAGAAAATATCTAGTTTCTCATTTCCATTATTGCATCAAGGTGATTAAAAACAAAACAAAACCACCATCACCAACAAAAACCCTCTAACATTCCTCAAAATGGAAATACAGGGTAGTAAATGTTCCACCACAATTTTTCATCTTTGTATTCTGAACATGCAGCATATCTCACTAAATGCCTCTTGATGGAGGGAATGGATTAATGATTTATTACACAAATTGAAAATACCTGTGTGAACAAATGCAGAAAGTGTGTGGGTCAGATGGCATGTGGGTGACATGTGCAAATGAACACACTGGTGAAGAGGGGTGGCTCTAATTGGCCCAGCAGTTGGAAGCACAATGCTAGAACCTCTTGGCCTCAGCACTGATTCTGTGCTGATTCAACCAGGACTGGTTGACTGTTCTGGAGAGAACAGTCATCCAGTCCTGGTCACCTGTGGTCAACTTTTTTTTTTTTTTTTTTTACCATTACTTAAAAAAAGAAGATCTGGTGGGAGAAAAGAATCACATTAATGGGTTTCTGTTCACCTTTTTTCATGATGATCTCCTGCATGAAGAACAATCCCAGGGCCCAAGAGAGGGAAACACTCAAGGAGCAAATCAAAACCAGCAGCTCAGGTTCTAAGTCATCCTCAATTGCCTGCTCCTCTCTGTTCCTTTGGCCCCTGCCCAGGGTCCCCTGTGTTTCTCCAGAGTCCTTCTGGATATGCTATAAATGGCTTGGTGGCCACCTTGGAGGTAATTTTAGGAGTTTTTCCCATCCATCCATTTATCCATCCAGAAGAGATGTGCTCTCTTCTTGGTGTAGCATTTGACTGTAGATCTTAGGATTGCCTCCCATGACTGCAGACTTGCTCTCTGTGGCTGCCATGTTTGAGTTCAGCCCAAACTCTCCCCCTGGGGTGGGTCTCTCCCAACTGGATCAGATTCATTCATCTTCCTGGACAACCTAAATTCTATTGCATCCCTGACCATCCAACAAGTTCCTCAAAGTGGAATGGAATATTATGGGTCACAATTAAGGACACAGATTGTAATGTTAGAAGATGAAATTGCTCTAGGATTTTCCCAAGCTCCCAACAAGGACATCATCAGGTGTTTGGTCTGGATCTGGGAAGGGTGACACCTGGTCAGCGACATGGTGTGGAGAAAAAAGTTACACTGAGGCTAGAAGAAATCAACTAGAAGCACAATCATGTGAGGTGCCGGATGAGCTGAGAAGAAGCAGGGAAATGGACAGAAATACCTGCCCACTCATGAGTTTAGGGAGAGGGCCTTCTTTCTGTCAGGCTCACGCTGTCTTCTGTAACACAAAATAGATTCTGTCCCTGTTGTAAATAGTTGGCTTCTTGACCATATTCTTATACTGACTAATGGTGTCTTGATGGGCAGGTTATTCTGCCCTTTATACCATATCTGGACCTTTGTACCATGACTGAGGCTTTTTATATAATGATCCTTCCAGTTATTTCTCTCTATTAAATTTCAATATGTTCTCAAGGATGTGATTTGGAAGGAAAAAAAATTTAAACGAGAATATGAAATGAAAGCTAGTTCAGAAGCAAACACAGATCCTCAGTACTTTCATTTAGGACAAAGAAATGCAGACACAAATTCCAACAGTGTTTTTATTATTCAGTGACTCCCCATAATATCATTAAAAAATAAAATGCGAATGTCTTAGCAATAGGCCCTCTGATGAAGGAACTGCCCTCCTCAGTGTTTCAGCTTCTTAATAACATATTCTCTCAAAGATTACATATTTTCCAATAATTATTTCTTTATTCCTTTCACAAAAAAAAAGACAAAAAAAATTGGAAACACAATTGTCATAGTTCTTGAAAATGAAATAGGCAACACTTCATCCTTTTGCTGATCAGGGTGGGCATTTTTATAATAAGTCCACGGATATTTGAAGACACACTGCATGGACTCCTGTGCCTCCCTCTCTAACCTCTCTGCAGAGAGTTGCCAATTCCAATCTCTCAAGCTATTTTCAGAACCACATTTCCACCTGGGTATTGTACATTGCCCCTTTGATGTCCTGCAAACTTAGCAAGGGACAATCATTCGACTCCTAAACCCTGCCCCACTCTCCTCCCTTCAGTTTTCATTACCAGTCACTAATTTTACCTGTGCCTTGAAAGATCTTTACATTTTGGAAAACATGTTCATATGCATTCTTGATGTTCACTTCAAATTAGGCCTACTTTTCAGATGTCACAGAGCCTGGAGTTAAATGTCACATGACTAAGAAAATGAGTACAGATTGCTTCCAGAACACCACAACTGCTCTATCTGCCTCCCTTGTCTACTGAAGATCTGTTGCTGGCCTCCCTTTGCCCATAGTCTCCTTAGCCTGGCATTCAGAGCCCCATCAGGCCCAGGACATCTTTATCTTATTATCTCCCTATAAATGTAAGCAACTTCTCTTTGGATGACTTCAGACATCTGAAGGGAAAACAGAGCCACAAAAAGGCATAAGAAGTCAAGAGGTTTGAGTCCTAGGATGGCCCTGGAGGAGCCCAGAGAGCTCTGGAAGCCAAGAGGAGAAGACAACCCAGCCTGGGGGTGGGGTGGGGGGGGGTGAAGTGAGCAAACAAGGGAAGATTTTCATCTGAGCAGAGCCTCAGACAAGGACTGGGGTTAGCCAGGCTGGGAAATGGAGAGTGGAATTGAAAGCAGGGGAGCAGCATGTGACCCACACAAAGGAAAGGGTGACTGGCATCGGCCAGCATTTGGCTTTCAGGGGAGTAAAGGATGCAGGCAGAGGGAGGGTAGGAAATGAAGCTGCAGAGATCAACTGGATCCAGAACTTGAGATGCCTTCTGTGAGCGCGGGCTAAGTTGAATTTTTTTTTTTAATCCTTAAAGGCCATGCATACAGGATTGAACCCTCAGAGCATGACAGAGAATGAACCCAAGGGAGGCAGAGAGGCTGTGGGAGGACCCCATAATCATCAAGGGGATAGAGGACAAGGTGGGGCGGTTGAGAGGGAGGCTGTGGGACTCTTCCACCCCTTGACGGCACTCATCCCAGATTGCCTTGTATTCAGCTCCATTTAACCGGTGACTGATCTTTCAGGCAGGGAATGTCTTAATTTATCCATTCGATAAACTTGATTGAACATCTATGATGGGCCAGTGACCATTCTTAGTCCTGAGAGCCTTCTGCTCATGGCCATGTTTGTTCAAAGGGATGGAGGCAGGGAGTCAAATAATGCAAAAGTTAATAATGAAGCAAGCTGATTTTAAACATTGAGAGGTGGGTGCTCTGGAAAAAAAACATAGCAGGGATATAGGGCGGAGAGACTGAGAGGAGGGAAGAGGAGCTCTTTAGAAGAAGCCATGCTGGCTGAGGTCTAAATGACCAAGCCAGCCCTGCAAAGATGTGGGAGAAGAAGAGTCCAAGAGAAGGAAGAATGAGGGCCGAATTCCTGGCTGCTGCAAGAATGGACCTGGGAGATGGGGGCAGAGAGAAATGTCCAACGCAGTTGGGGCAGAGGGCGTTTCAGGGGACAGTGGCAATTAGGAGGGAATGAGCTGGGCTATCTCAGGGGCTTTCTTGTCCATGATAAGACATTTGGACTCTTTTGAAGTCTCTCTCTCTCTCTCTCTCTCTCTCTCTCTCTCTCTCTTTCCAGACTACACGTAACTGTGGGATTTAATACACCATATTTGTTGATGCACTAAAGTATTTTAAGAAGTCACTGGGCTGGGTGCAGTGGTACAAGCCTATAATTCCAGCGGCTCAGGAGACTGAAGCAGGAGGATCAGGAGTTCAAAGCCAGCCTCAGCAACAGCAAGGCACTAAACAACTCAGTGAGACCCTGTCTCTAAATAAAATACAAAATAGGTCTGGGCACTTGGCTCAGAGTTCCATTCCCAGTACTCCCCCGACACACCAATTAAAAAAAGAAGTCATTGGAAGGTATGAAGCAAGTGAGTGCTGTGATGTTTTAATTTTTACAGTTTACTTAGCCTGTTATGCAGAAAATGGATTGAAAGATGATAAAAATGGAGTTAGATGTTCAAATCTACTGAAAACCCCCTTTTTAGGGGTAGTTGACCAGGATTGGAGCAGTAGAGTGAAGGAAAGAGACTACAGCTCTATTTGAACTTATTTATGGTGAGTGTGTGTGTGTGTGTGTGTGTGTGTGTGTGTGTGTGAGAGAGAGAGAGAGAGAGAGAGAGAGAGAGAGAGAGAGAGAGAGAGAGAGGGAGAGAGATACTATTGCCAGTAATCAAGGGAATTGCGGTAATCTCAAGTCTTGGCTTGTAAGTAGCTCTAAATACGTGTTGGATGCATTGAAAGCATGTGTTTCTCTTTATTTAAAAATGATCATCTCTTGAATAATGACTTAATAACTACACACTCTATGTATCATGCAGGCTTAATGAAAGTGTTCTGAAACGTTTTTCAACAAAATTGCATTTAGAAGTAAATATTTACTTGGGTACAAGTCGTTTGTGAAATTAAGTCATCTTTATGAGGCATACTCCATTATTTTAGTAACTAGCAAGCAACATAATATTTATGGAATTATACCATGTGAAGCCTTTCTAACTAATTATTTTACTTAGAAAACATAAACACAGACTTTTTCTTTAAAGGGCAGTTACAGGCAAAACAAGTTTCTTAGCACCTTGACAGTGTCTAGTGAGACTATGGGCAGTGCCCGATAGGGGACCTTTCTCCAAAAAAAAATAGGAAGCCGTGACTTTGTCAGAGTCCTTTCTCGGTGACAAAGCAAATTCTGGGGTCCTGGGAGAAAATGACTTGTCTATGGTATTTTAGAAAGTTTCCTACTTGCAAAAGCCAAACTATTTATACCTGCAGGATCAGAAGTACACTTCTGAAAGCCACAGACCAGAGGGTGAGCTTGGGCTCGGGACTATGCTGGCCCTGGGGGTCTCTGAAATGCATTTCTGTTCCCACAGTGGGAGTCACTGTCAGCTCTCCCAAGGAGCCAGCACTTTCTTTTCATATCCCTCCCAGTCCCTCCGCAAGCCCCCAGTGGGTCCTTCCTCCTACCTCTCACCTGGCTGTCTACAGGTCTGCTCCTTGGCCTCCCCACTCTTCATCTCCATAGGGCATCCTAATTGATATGCAAAAACGCAAATCTGGGGTTGCCTCATCTCTTGCTTAAAAATGTTCCTTTGCTGTCTTCCCATTAGAAGAAAATTGGAACAGCTTATTCTGCTCAAAAATGTATTCCAATGGTTCTCAGCCCTGGTTGCACTTTAGAATCAACTAGAGAGCTTTTAAAAGATTCTTTGGTTCAGCGTCTACTTCAAGACCAGCTCTTCTGATCTCTACCCAGGGGAGCAGGCACTGGTACTTTTTCATATCCCCTCCCCTTGTCATCCTCAAGTGAAGCGAGGGTTGAAGCCAGGGTCTCCACCCAACCTCAAATTACTCTCCCTCTTGAAAAAAGTCCACTTTGCCCGTGCAGGAGTCCTGGGGTCTCGCACTGCAGGGTTTTCAGATATGCTCTTCCCTCTGCCTGGGATGCTCCACTCAGAGTTTAAGTCTCTCTCTAGGGGCTTCTTCCACAGGCAGGCCTTCGGTCCACTGTTCCCCATCTCCTTTCTGTTTTAATCTCTTAGCGCTTAGTTATTTTATTTCATTGGGTCATTGAGCATAATGTGCAATTGCATATTTTGTTGCATGGCTATTTATTTAATATCTGTTTTTCCCAATAGCCAATAGACTCCTTGAAGGCTATGGTTGGCTGACTCCACTCTCTTAGCACATACTGCAAGGCCTAGCCTGCAGCAGGCACTCTGTGAACAGCAGAGTTTAGAAGGAGAGCAATTGAGCCAATAGCAATTAACTCTGCCACCTATGAGCCAGTTGGTAAGTCATCCTTCAGTATTACAGAGGATTTGGTTCCAAGATTCATGGATGCTCACATGATATGCACAGTATTTGCATATGACCTATACAATCCTTCTGTATCCTTTAAATCCTCTCTAGATTATTTGTATTGCCTAATGCAATGCTCTGTAAATAGTTGTACCACTTAGTGGATAATGATGAGAAAAATACATCTGTACGTGATCAATAGAGATTTCTTAAATCCTTTTTTTTCTTGATCTGCTATTATTTCAATCAGTGGATGCAGAACTCTGGGCAACGGAGGGCCAATTCTACTGGAAAAAGAAAATCACTGATCTGATAGAATCTCAGTTTAATATGTGGATAATAATCACTATCTTGATCACTTTGGAGTCACTGGAAACTCAAGTAGGATGAAGGATCAGAACCCTCCCTGCATACTATGAAGCGTTACGTAAATAAGAGTAAAATGTCTATTTTTTTTCTGAGTATCATTAGCTCAGCCCATCTGTAAATAATGTCTTCCGTAGTAGATCAGGAAAATAACTCGGGAAGCTCAAATCATTTGCTTTAGTTCCCAAAGGTGCCAAGTTGCAAGCAGAGAGTAGTGAGATTCTGTGCACAGCCCTTCTTTCCTCCCATTCCCCCTCCTCCCTCCTCCCTTCTCTCATGGCTCCCCATTGTCTCAACCCCCGCCTCTGACTCTCCATATAATTACTTTTTAACACCAATAATCTTTCCTTGACTTCATCCTCAAAACTATCATGCGCTGAGGGACCATCTCATACAACCCCCTGATACAGGAAATTAGCTAGCAGTGCCCAGCCTGCTGCTGAGAGCCAAAGGACTCCCCCAGATGACCAGGGAAACCAGACTCTGGGGGAATCTGGCCCCTGAACAGCCTCAAATCATTCAGTTAGCTTCTTCTCCAAGTAGAACAAGGAATGATAAGGCAACAGAGAGCTACATTCATAAATGGCTGAAGCTCCTGACCTGCTTTTGGTGCGGAGAGAGAGGAAACACAAGAACAGCGTTCGTTCCATACCCACTTTCTGAGCATTTACTGCAGAAAGAGATGGCCTTTACACCAGCGCTTCAGGAAGCTATGCTATTGCTTTCTTATCTGTTTTGAATGACAGCTCTGTGCATCCCATTTTATAAGGGAAAGAACTGAAGTCAGAAATGCTCGGTAAACGTGTCCAGGTCACAGAGGTGTGATGGGACATTCTGAAGGCAAATCTTGATTTTTTTTTTTTTATTATAGGAAACTACTGGAACTGTAATAACTAGCATGGGGAATAACAAGAGTGGGGAAGGCATTTATAAATGTTCCTCCTGCCTGCAATGCTCCTGCTGCCACTATGCCATCCTCCTGTGACCACTCCCTCTTAACAGAGCTCCCTTCTTCCTCAGAGCTCCCTTCTCCAGCAGCCCCTCCAGCTCCTGGGGCTGCATCCATCAGTGACTCCCACTCTCCCTCACCCCTTCCCAGAATGGCTGTCATAAGGGGAGGCCCCTCACTCCCTGGAGTCTGCAGATTCCTGCTGTGCACAGCCCAAGTCTCCCCCTCCTCTTCCTCTTACCCTGGCTCCTCAGAACATTTCTCTGAATTTCACACAATCAGCTGGAAGTCAACCAAAGGGTGGATGCTGCTCAGCCTCAGCCTCACCCTCTCAGCTTAAGCCCCTTCCCAAAGCCCTGACTGGCCCCGGGGGACCTATCCCAACCAGAGCTGACAAATAAAATAAAGAAGACTTAGTTAAATTTGAATTTCAGATGCACAGTGAATATGTATCTTGGTTTAAATATGTCCCCTAGATTGCTTGGGATATACATATGCAAAATTTTATTTGTAGTTTAACTGAAATTCAAATTTGGTTGGGCGCCCTGTGCTGGTTTTTGCTAAATATGGCAACCCTCAAGCTAACTCTCCTCTCTCCCAGACCACAAGCAGTAGGAAGAGAGAGTGGTAAGGGGGTTGTGTCCTAGGTCTTCTGTGAACTCTTTGAGAGGACTGTGTCCTTCTTGGTGACTCCATTTGAGCAGTGAGGGGCTGAAGCTCTTAGCTTTAAGGACTTCACGGACACTCTTTTTTGGGCATAAGAGAGAAATCTGCTATTTCCTATGTTCTTACCCCCTTGCTCAGCCTGTAGGAGGCTGAGATTGGACCTCTTTTTTTTTTTTTTTTCAAAGAGAGAGTGAGAGAGGGAGAGAGAGAGAGAGAATTTTTTTTAATATTTATTTTTTAGTTATTGGCGGACACAACATCTTTGTCTGTATGTGGTGCTGAGGATCGAACCCAGGCCTCACGCATGCCAGGCGAGCGTGCTACCGCTTGAGCCACATCCCCAGCCCAGGATTGGACCTCTTGAGAGCAGGGCTTGTTTTCATTCACAGGCACCATGGCATCGTGGGGGAAAACAATAAGACGTTGACATCTCCAGTTGAAGAGTTTACAAGTTACTTAGCCTGAGGAAGCCTCAGTTTCTGCTTCTGATTACAATGGAAAGGTTGAGTTAAGCTCCTTTGCTGGAACAGAATAAGCACTTAATAAGCAGTAGCTATTATTGCTGAGCGTGGTTGTCTAGAGCCTGGTCTGGGTTTCTGGCCCAGGACTGGCACTCTGAAGTATCAGATGGAAAAAGAAAATTGACAGGATGATAGGAGAGCTACACTGACCAGATTAACTGGCCATCAGCACCAAGGGAAGCCCAGAGCCTCTCTTCTTAAACAGAAGATCCAACAGAGCTATATTTACGTGGCTTCATGAGGAGGCTGCTGCCTTGGAGTGCATATGGTCAGGGTCAGATCACATGGATGCGGTGCTCTGGGGTCCTCATCCAGGCCAGGCCAATCAGTTCAGAGTAATGGATCTTCCAGCAAACAACTTCTTGCAGCTGCCAGAGGCTGGCTGCAGGACACACACCCCAGGCTCAGGATGCTGGGCCACCTCCCAGGCAGGTGGAGGCACCCAGTGCATTCTTGGCGACAGCACATCATAGGTAGATAAGGCAGTGGGAAGCATGATTTATTCTTGGGGCAAACTGGGGGCTGATGAGTAGGTGTGTTGACCCAACTTTTTGATGAAGTGCCAGCTGAAGGAGATGGCTGGAGTCCTAAATCTGGGGAAGACATAAGAGAAAGCACTTCCTGGGAGAATTGTGGAGCAAGTTGAGAAAAATGGGGAGGACTTGTCCCCAAGAGGGCAAGGACCCAGGAATGCTGGGGCATCACAGAGGCAGCCTGAGGGCTTGGGAGTTGTGATCATTTGGTGGAACTAGTCTACTTGGACAGAGGTCAGGTCGCTGGGAGGCACCATCTCACTATTAATACCAATGTTAATAGATGGCATTTATTGAGCACTTACTGGATGCCAGGCATGGCGCTTAGGGCTCCTGAGATGGGTTGCATAATATAATCGTGAGAACTGCTCTCTGAGGTATGTACTATTTAGCTTGCATGCCGGGGTGTTTACATGAATTTCAGACGTGTTTAGTTTGAACCCGACTAACCTGATCTGCCTGAGTGGCCTCTGATCCTCTCGTGAGGCAGGAACGCAATACATATTTTTAAAATTAGAAATACTCTTTTATTTTCATAAAATACTGTATGTGCTCATTGTAGAAAATTAGAAGCTAATAATAATGATAATAATAAATAAGTCAAGAGAAACATTGTATTCCCACAAGAACATCGCCACAAGGAAATCACCGCCATTCACAGTTTAGTATATGTCTTTCCAGATCATTTTATTTTCTTGCAGCATTGCGGTCAAATTAACGTTGTGGTGGTAGACCCAGTAATGGTTTTCAAATCAGCAAGGGTCTAATCCCTGGAATCCCGTGATTGTTACCATATATGACAAAAGGGACTTCAGAGATGTGTCGAAATTAAGAATGTGGAGAAGCGGAGGTTATCCTGGAGTATCTCAGTGGGCCTTAAGTATAATCTCTGGCATCTTCATAAGAGGGAGGTAGAGGAATATGACTCAAAAGGCTGAATGTCATGTGGTGATGCAAGCAGAGAGATTTGAAGAGAAGGAAGATACAAAAGAAACCTTATGACTTTGAGGTGGAAACTTGCCTAGAGGATGGAGCTGGGACTTGGAAGGCGGCAGGTGTGTCTCCTTTTAGTGCATTCCAGGTGATCAAGTCCTCTTGCCTGGTGGCCTGGACTAAGAATGGCTACAGCTTGAGGCTTTGGGGTATCTAGCACTCACCCCCAGGCCACCTAGTGCTGATCTCTGAAGGGGCGTCAGCTTCTCTCTAACAGGACCCAGTACCAGAGGCAAGGCAGCAGGTAGCCATCTCAGCCCTGTGGTGTGGCCTAGGAATGCAGGTGGCGAGGCAGCCTGGGCCTGCCAAGTGGGCCACTGTAAGGATCCATGAACACCAGGGTGGGAAGAGGAATGGGCCTCACTCGGCCAAGCCACATGCCACTGCTGAGAGCCTGCGCTCTGGATTTGGCATTATCCAGAGAGATCGGCAGGCAGACTGACATACACTACAGAGGAGCCCCTGGGGCATCCTGAGCCAGGGCTTTCCTGGCCAGTCATTCTGAGTTTTTGCCAGTGGCTCCATTCAATCCTGGATTCTGTGAAGGGTTCTGTAGAGCATAAAGTAGCATCAATGGGCCCAAGTTAACATTTTCTCCTCTTGGCACCACCTGTTTCACCTGTTTCTATTTTTTTTTTGGTGGTACTTGTGATTGAACCCATGGCCTTGTACATGCGAGGCAAGCACTGTACCAACTGAGCTATATCCCCAGCCCACAATCTTGGGTGATTTTTCTCCCAAGTGTCACATTTAGGAAGGAGAATAAGACATGGGCATACATAGACATTGGTTCCTGAGGGAGCTGGGGAGGAATGGCCCCATCTACTTGAGACAATAGGGATCACTTCCTAAAGATATGATGTGAACATCAATAGAATCTATTATGAAATGAATTGTGTCTTCCAAAAAGATACAGTGAAGTCCTAACCCTTGGTATCTGTGAATATGGCCTTATTTGGAAATAGGGTCTTTGCACATATAATCAAGTCAAGAAGAGGTTATTAGAGTGGGTCCTTAATATTGTCCCTATAGCAAGAAGAGAATGCTCCATGAAGACTCAGAGACACACAGACACACAATGGAAGAGCCCTTGAGACAACAGGACAGAGACTGGAGAAATTGCAAGCCCAGGAACACCAAGAATTGCCACTATCACCAGAAGTCAGGAAAGGGAAGGCAGGGATCCTAGCTTTCAGGGGAAGCATGGTCTTGGTGATACCTAGATGTCAGACTTCTTACTTCCAGAACAGGGAGGGAATATATTTCTGTGGTTTTCTTAACCACCAAGTTTGCGGTTCTATCATACCCAGGCTTAAACTAAGATTGAAAGTAGAAACGTGGGAAGACCTGTGTGAGATGGAGGCTGGAAGGTTTGGATCACGTTTGAGGGAAAAGTGAATTTGGCTAAAGGCACAGCCAGCCATGGTGAATGAGGCTTGAGAGGCAGACTGGGCCAGACGGTGATGGGGTCCATTCCCAAGCCAAACACAATATCCTCAGCTTTGGACTTCCTTTTCCTTGGAGGCAAAAGCATGAGTCTCACATAAATTACTACAAAGACAACATCAGAGCTGACTTCCCTCCTAGCCATACCTTGCACAGACACTGGGAAGCTTTTCTTTTTAGAAAGTCCCGCTTCCCTGTTTGTTCTGAAAAGTGGATAACCTCCCTGCTCTCCGCCTATACTTGGAATGAATCAAAAGGCAGAACTCAGGAGTCAGCAAGATGCTATTGGAAGATACCTTTGAAGGTGATAAAACCTTGCCGGGCGCGTGCATGGGTTAGTGTGAGTGCCAAATGCATCTGACCTGGGACAGTTAAATTGCAAGAGAGTTAGTTTGCAGAGCAGATCGTCTAAGGAGGAAACACTACCACACTCCAGTTTGGAGTTGGAGGGAAGAATGCAAACAAATCCCCAGGTTTTAGATTCTGGATGGTGATGCCCACCAGGTGCCCGGGAACAACGGCTGTCTCCACCAACCCGGGAACTCATTGTGCCTCAGCAGGGAGGAGGCAGGGCAGGCAGGAGGCCAATGTGCTCGAGGAAATCCAGAGACTTGGAGACAAAGCTTTCCACTCCTTAAAACCATAATACCATATCCGCACGTGGGCCGACGTGACAACATCCTGAGTGAGAGATGGCTTGAGCTAAGAGGTGAGAAGAGGAGAGAGGCAGCCTTCAAGAGCCACATAAAGATGGCGGAGGTAAGAGTGAGCCCGAGGATGAGAGTGGGAAGATGTGGGATATTTTTAGCTTTGCCATAAACTTGAGGTTCTTGTAAACTCCTTCTTTTGGGCTTGGGTTTGTCAACTGGGCCAAAATAATGAAAAATATGCATGTATCATATATATCATACATCTCCATATATCTTTACATAACATATGATGTATACCATCATATAGGTGTATATGTCTCATATATATGATTCCTCTAAGCCCGTAACTAAGACGACGATCTTGGCGAGAGGGGTCCAGCTGAAATGTCTCTGGAAGGGAAGACGCTTCTCTAGGTGAACATTGGGAGAGCCAAACCCCACTGATGGAAGTCTGTTTGTCACTCAGGCTTCTAAACCTCTCACTGAGCATCTACTTCTAATCCTGCATTTGGTATCACCTTGATGTGGCCTGAGAGCGATGCCTGGGTGAATATAGAAAATGATTGGACTCCTGCAGATGTTAGGAAGGGGCCATTTTAATCCAGAATCGATGCTGTCCTTAGAGACAGGAAGCAGAGCAGGGATCCCTCTGGCCCCCAGTTCCTCTCTGTCTTGGTGGCGGAAGCAGGAAGCAGGGCCCAGGGCTTCTTGAGCTTTTGTCTGAAACTGAAGGAGCTCTGGAGAATTCCCAGAGCCCCATCCTCAGCCAAAGCCTGTTCCCTTTGTGTGCCCCCCCTCCCCCATCCTATACCATATGAGCACTCCAAGGGCTGGATCTCTGGCTCCTCCCTAGAATCCATTACCCTGTTGCCTGGAGGACACCTCTACCTGGATGTCCCTGAGGAGCCTTGAACTTAACAGGTTGAAAACTAAAGTTCCTATCTTTTTCTTTTCCAATTCCCAAACCTATTGTCCTTTCTCAGTCAATGTGACAACATCTGCCTGGTCACCCAAGAGAGAAGCAGGGAGTCATTCCCAACATCCTTCCTCTATCTCCTCCCCCAGCCTCTGCAAATCTGCCACTGGTAACTGAGACTGGTGTCCCTGACTCTGGACTCACCTTTGCCATCTCCCTGAGAGCAGGAGCCAACAGTTTTCCTGTAAAGCAGCAGCTGGAGAATGCCGGCAGCTTTGCAGAGACGATCTCCATCACCACTACCTAACTCTCCGCAGCACAGACAGCACACAGGTGAGTGAGCGGGGCTGGGTTCCAATAAGACTTCCACCTGCAAGAACAGGTTCAGGCCAGAGTTGTCCCATAGGCCATGGTTTGCTGGCTCCTGATCTACCTTGGGGTCAAAGTGAATTTCTTAAAAGGCAAATCCAATCCTATATGATTTTTGGCTTTAAGGCTTCCTGTTCCCATCCCCATCTACCTCCACCCTGTGGGATCTGGTCTATGGACCGTTGTCATCTGCATCTCTATCTTGATGCAGTTCCCAGTTCACCCAGTTCTACTTGTCAATTCCATACCTCGGTGCACCTGTCCTTACAGCCTGAAAGGCTGTATGTCTGCCCACCACCAAGCTTCCGGGTATGTTGCTTGTCCTCCAAGACTCCACCCTGAGCCCTCCTCTCTTGACTTCATTCATCTCGTTATCCTTGCATTCATTTAGCATTTATGTATAAGCCACACAATGAGAGATTTCTATGTGCCAGGAAGAGTTCATAGAAAACATAATGAGGTAAGGGTGGGACACGAGGATGGCTTGACCTGAACCTCACTAGATAGATAGAGCCTTGAGATATTACCTCCACGTGAGGTCATCCTCAGCATTAAGAGAAGTTATTTATCATACAATTTTCAGTTGATGTCCCATTACTAGTGTCCAAGTTACACTAACTGTAATTCAGTCCTGTGACTAATAGGATAACATAACATTCTACTCTTGATGCATTAATTTGTTATATGCAAATATTTAAAACACAGCATAACTTTTGTAATCTCTTGCTTTGGTTCATTTTTAAACTACACTAGAAGTTTAGAGTAAATGAATATGAGCCCCTCTGCACTTCTAAGTGTCTATGGAGTCATTGGGGAGGGGATAGGAGGTGTTTTGAGCTATTTTGTGTGTGTGTGTGTGTGTGTGTGTGGTTTCTTGACAGTCTTCTGAGCAAAACCCTGATACATAAGCTTGCAGTCATCAAGATAAAGCAGCATAGGGCTTGCTATGAAACAGGAGCTTCCATCCACTTTCATTCCACACAGGTTGCCATGCCTCGACAGTTCCTGAGGAAATTCTGAAGAGAACCCGGCTCATAGCTGAAGCTTGGTTTTTGCAAGGTAGATATACAATGGTGACAGAGAAGGACAAGGCATCCCCACTCCTAGAGCTTCCATTACAGTGTGACTAGTGAATAAATGGTGTAGCATGTGCTTTGACAAGGAAAGACATTGTAAAGAGCAATGTGACATAGAGGGACAGATAGGTTGGGAAGATAGGGCCAGGCTGTGGGCATTTCCACTGGAGATAGAGCGGCCACAGGGTTTTCCTGAGTTGTTCAATCTGCGATCTCACAACACTCATTCAGCTTTCTAATGAAGCCTGTCAAATGCCAGTTGTTATGCATTTGTTTATTCATCTGTCTCTCCTGGGCACTGTGAGCCCCTCATCAGCAGAAACCCTAACTGAATACTCCGGGGATCCTGAGCCTGGGGAGAATAGCTTCTGCATGGAATCCATTGAGATACTCCCTCCAACTGCAGCTTGTGTCTCCACCACCAACCACAGTAAGCAACTTGGGGAAACTGAGGCAGCAGCAGAGGGAACCTCAAAGTTCAGCACACTGGCAAGCCCACTCCAAAGGCAGATGGCTGAAGGAGTCAGTTGATATGCGTGTATTGCATTTACCTTAGAAATTAAGGGCATCCATCTACCAGTCAATCACCAGTGGGTTTCCCCAGTCCTCTAAACATCTGAAAAACAGTCCGGGAGACATGAAACATGCACACGATGTGGCTGAGTCTAGATATTTGTGGTGATGCCACTGGATAAAAATAGCCCCTCAATGGCCTGATCCCATAAGGAGGACAAAGCCCCTTCAGTGCGGATGGGGGAAGGGGGTAACTTTTTAATCCTACTTTAAAAAAAAAAAATTAAGCCTATTCTTTGTCTTCCAAGCATGAAGGGGATACTGGCTTGCTACAGAACATTTGGAAAAGTACAGAAAATTGCAAAGACCCTCCTAAAAATGCTTTGGCATACTTCCTCCCAGCCTCTGAATGCTGCTCCTGCTGACAGCAGAGTGGGGAGTAAGTGCAGAAGGGAAACAGTCATTTTACTGGTTATTTTGTATACAATGAGGTATCAAAGTAGGGCCTGGCCTTTTTGCATATGCTTTTAATTTTATCTGATTATGAAAGAATTATGTTCTAATTTTGGAACTGATTAGAAAGAAGTGTCTGTCACCTATATCCCATCCCCAGAGATAAAGACTGTTCATGCTGTACATGCATTTCAAAACCTATTTTCTAGGCAAATCAATATAGGTGAGATCTCGCTGGGCAGTCAGGGTTGCATCCTGAAAATTTATTTTCATGTAATTTCACATCAGAAATATTTCCCCCGCAACCTCAAAACCTTTTTTTTTGTAAGTGGATGATAACAACAATCCAATCCAATTCTCTGGATGGATAATTTTAAAAATAATTTTAAGTGGTTTGGCATTTCTAAATTTTTATGACTCTGCCTCTAAACATGGTGGACATTTTCAATACAAGTTTTTGTGTGAGTTTCAAACTGTCCCCATAAGAAAAGGAGAATCTATTTCTATGACAATATATGTCTGTATATTCAGTATACGATCTTCAAAACATAGGTCATCGGGGAGTATAAGTTGGTACAATGGGTTTGGAAGGCTGCTGGTGTCTGCTCAATTAGCACGAGCTTACCCTTCAACTAGCAATCTCTCTCATAGGTCTATACTCAAGAAATTATGGTCCATGTCCTCAGAAAGAGGGTATGAGAATGTACATAGGGCTGGGGGTGCAGATCAGTGTAGAGGGCTTGCCTAGCTTGCACCAGGCCTTGGGTTCAATTCCCTGTACATACACGTGCACACACAAAATAAAAACAATCATGTTTTTAAACTGGAATAACCTAATCTGTGAATAATTTATCAATAGAAAAATAAATAAGTTGTGGTCTATTCATAGAATAATATACCACGTTGAGTTCTGAGTATTAGTGTTCCCTAGCCAAATTCATGTATTGAAACTTAATCACCAAAGTGATTGTGTTGGGAGGTAGGGCCTTTGGGATTAGTGCCCTCATAAAAGAGGTCCCAGAGTTCTCTGTCACTCCTTCTACCATGTGAGGACACAGTGAAAAGTGCCATTTATAAGCCTGGAAGCAGAACCTTTCCAGACTCCATCTGCTGGCCCCTCACCTTGAACTTCCAGCCTCCAACCTGGGGGCAATGAACTTCTGTTGTTAGAAGTCCCTTGATTTACGGTATTTGGTTATAGGAACCCAAACAGATTAACACGCTACATTATTAAGAACAATGAAATATTGCTACATGCAACAAAATGCACAGATATCTCAGGAATTGTTATGCAAAAGAGCATGACACAAGAGGATGAAGACTGTGCGATTCCGTTTTTACAAAATTTATAAACAGGGGAAATTGATCAGGATAGAAATCAGAACACTGTTCCCTTTTGGATGGGAGTAGGGCAGGAGGGGTTGCTAGAAGCAATTCTGTATTTTGATCTGTGTAGTGATCGATTGTCTCTATGTGTTTAAATGTGCAAATCTGTGATGCTATATGTTTAAGATTAATGTAGTTAACACACTTAACTATATACAGGTTTTGCAAAAAAAGAAAAAAAAATCCTACAAGTGCCAGTATATTATCTTACTAAAGGAGAACTTCAGTCACTTGTTCCGCAGTGGGCACCCTCTGGGGAGATGTTTGTGGAAAGCAATGTGTTGTAAAGATCATCCTGTTTCCTGCAGCACCTTACCCTCAGAGAGTCTATGGCTTGACAAAGAGAATAAAGTGGGCACAGTTTTCCTTTGTGCCTCGCCCCCTTCTTTTGCTCTATGCCTTAGAGAGTATGGCTGTTTGTGGTCAGGCAGAGTCAGCAGGGATGGCCTGGGGGACTCCTTCACTGGAGGAGTAGGGATGCCAGGATCAAGGACCTGGTCGTCTTCTTCATTCACTGGAGGATACATGCTGAGCCAGTAACTGGTGCCAGGCCTGGGCCATGTGCTCTGATGTACAGTACAGGAGCAGAGGGACCTCACACCCATCAGGATGGTTCTTAGCAGAAGACCAGGAAAGGACAAGTATAGACAAGGAGGTTGGGAGATTGGAACCTGGATGCACTGCTGATGGGAGTAAAATGGTGCAGCTCGTTGAGCAAGCAGTAGGATAACTCCTCAATAATTAGAATCACTGTAGGATCCACCAACCCCACTTCACAGCACGTGCATACACACACACACACACACACACACGCACGCACGCACGCATAATAAAGCAGGGGCATGAAGAGATATTTATACACCCATGTTCATTGCATTATTCACAATAGCCAAAAAGTAGGACCAGCCTAAATGTACACCGATGGATGGATAAATAAAGAAAATGTAGTATACACACACACACACACACACACATACACTGGAATATTATGCAAACTTGCAAAGGAAAGAATTAGGGAATTCTGATACATGCTAAAAAATGAAAACATTTTGCTAAGGGAAATAAACCAGTCACAAAAAGACAAATGATATGATTCTGTTTATATGAGGTATCCAGAGTGGTCAAGTTCAGAGTCAGAAAGAAGAATGGTGGCTGCCAGGGGTTCATGGGAGGAGACAATGGGGAGGTGATATTGGATTTAGGGGTTGGGAAATGGAGAAGAGCCTCAAGGTCCACCAAGGAGGACCCAAACCCTGCATTTCAATCCCACTGTCCCCTAAACTGCTGTGTGTCCATTTCTACTCTGGGTCTCAGTCTTCTTACCTGTAAATGGAAAGGATTGAACTAAAGTTGACTCGAAATTCCATTTCTGGTGGCCCCTAGTTCATCAGGACTATTTGTTTCCAAATCTTCTTTTAAGAGATGAAAAACTAGAGACAGTTCCTAGGTGTCCTATTCCCTCAGCCTGGTCCTGGGTCTGCCTTTCATCCCTAACATGGACCTGATCCCTAGAAGTGCTTGATTTCCACAGGTCTAGAGCAGCTACCATGATTGCAGGTCCACAGAGGCCACTTCTGAGAGCCCAGGGTTCCCAGTTTTTGCCCAGTCTGCGTGGAGAGTCCTGCACATTGCCCGTGGCTCCGACAGCCTGTGTGCTCCCCACAGATCCTGGCTTCAGCCTGTATTTCAACACCACCATGCCGAGCTGGTTGATGGTACTGTATGGAGAGTGTTTTCTACTTGCCAAAACCAGGATAGTTATAATTATAGCAACAGAATTAGAGGTGTTGGGTAGCCTCTTGTTATAGTTTCCATTTCCATTTCCATTTCCCTAATGCATGTGTCTTTTCCATAGAGGCAGAAACTGAGTCACAGTAAAACTAAGTGCCTTTCTCAAGATCACACAGCTGCTTAGTTGTAAATACAGGGTTCAAACCCAGTTCCCCTTCCCTCCAGTATCCATGCCTTTAACTGCTCACAGGACCGCTGCTGTGGATCAGAATGCCTGTGGTGCTAGTCTTATAGCCCAGGAACTGTTTCTAACAAGTAGTCATCCTTCAGTGGAATGTGGCATTATCCAGGCCTGTGTCAAAGCGTTTGTGTAATGGACACTAAAGATGCTCCCTACTTTCAAACATCTCTCAAACTTGGGATCAGTGCTTCTCAAACTTAGAGGGAAGAATGAATTTTTATTTCTTTAATTTCCACTATGTTACCCACTGATATTTTTTTAAACCATAATAAGCAATAGATTAGCAGAAAAAAAAATAAAAGGAAAAAATATGGACTAAAATTCCAAGTATTTTGTTATTTTGAGGCATTACCAAAAAAATCACTCTGTCAGTAGCTGTAAATGTTTGCTTTCTCCCAATTTTTGTACTTAAAATGGATCAGTAACAGTGCACAGAAAGCACCACCCACAAATCATGTTGAGGAGCAATGCCTGAAAGAAGAAGAGACTTGCTTTGGATTTTGAAGAACAAACGTGAGTCGGCATTGTTAATTTGGAGTGCCCGGCCCTCGCTGTTTCCTTCTCTTTTCCTGGGGAATTAGAAGCTAAAGCACATGGCGTATTCCAAGGGCGTTAAATTTGGCTGCCAAAAGTGCAGTAGAATTATAAAAGGCATTGGAGCCAGGCAGATCTGGGATTAGATTCCAAAAGCTGTGTCCTAGCTAGAAGACCTTGAGAAATTCAGATCTTCTCAATGACTTATCATCATCATCATCCCCCAAAACAAGGTTAAAAAGTCCTATCTTACAGGGATGCTGTTAAGATTGAGGGTCACCAGGTATGTAGATCACTTGGCTGGACACTCAACTGCTGTGAGTCCCTTCTCTTTACCTTTGCTAGTTTGAAAAGCTACCAGAGGAATTCTAGACCATGGCAATCTAAAACTGCATCCTCTCTTGATTATTCTTGAATTGGAAGGAGACTTGACTCCTCTTTAGCCTCACCAGCAACAGGTGGGGACAGAGGCAACACTGGGTCAGTGGACACGTCTGCAACTCTGCCTCTTCCCAGCATGCTCTGGGCTGCTGCTGCAGGAGGGCCATTCAGACTCAGCAACGCAAAAAAAAAAAAAAAAAAATGCTATGAACATGCCATTTTATTGGAAAAAGCTGGACTTTGGAAGAGCCAAACAAGGGATTTTTACAAAACAAATTCAGTGTTTCCCATTATCTCAGCTTTACTTCAAACGAATCAAGCCTTCTACTGAAGTCTCCAGCACCATCTTTGAAAAATCTATGAAATCCTGATATCCTGATGTTAAGCCTCAGGAAATAAGCCCTGTTCCCCTCCCTCCCCCTGTTCCTTTTGGCAGGACTTTTTGGACATAGTGCCCCGCAGATATTTGGATTTGGGATCTGGAATGAAATTCTAAATTCATAAACGCCAGCTGTGTGACCTTGGAGGAATCATATGCAAAATGGGTTTAATGCTATAATTCCAGGGCTTGAAAGCAAGGACCAGGATTATGGATGTGAGACAGCCAAACAATCCCCTTGCCTGCTCCATTTCCTTTGCTGAAGTCGTAGAGGGAAAGTGGGTTTGAGGTACAACCAAATGTTGTGGGTTCCATGGCTCAGGGAACAGAGCTTCAGGACTTTCTGCTCCCCATCCCGATTCCCAGGATTACCTCAGGGCAGGTGGGTTATAAACTTTCATTGTTCAGAGGGCATGCATCTGAGTCGTTTCAATTGTAGTTTTCAGTTCTGAAATGTGAGCCCAACTAGTAAGTTCTGTGTGACTGAACAAGGAAATAATTTGTTCATCATTCTTTAAAGGGGCTCTGAGCGTATACCAATAACAAGCCTGTGTTTATCTGGAATCTTTTTCAAAAAAAAAAAAATATTATAGCCCAGAACAGGCCTGGAAAAGAGGGAATGGTGAGTGATGGGGACCACATGGCCGTAGGAATGCAACTGATTTTAGGCTCAGTCCATGTAGGAAGTGTTGTCCCTGTTTCTTCAAGGGAGAGTTGGTCTGGCTTTAAAATATGCACTTGGGAGAGGCAACCTATCATCCTCGCTCCTGCAGGGTGGGCGCCCAAGTGAGAACATTCAGTATGTTCAACTTTGGACCAGTGCTTCACAGAGCTCAGCAAAGTGCCTTGACCCTGGTACCCCCCTCTTAACAATCCATACCTTGCACATGCTGGTAATTTCACTACTTGCTCTGCCATTTTATCCTTGTCTTGATCCCCAGTTGAGCTTCTTAATCCTTGATGAGAAGCATGACCACCTGGCCAAGCTGCCTTAGGCTACACTGACCTTGATGGTTGGGGCCTTTTACTTCCAGAGCTCTCCTCCCAAACAGCTGTCCACCTTGATTTCCCTTCATCTGCATAAGCTGCTACTGTTGAATGTGTATGGAGCTGATGGGGTTTTAAGGAGAGCACTGCTCTGAAAATTTAACCAGTGGATATATTTGGAAGCCTGATAGCGGTTGTGGCCATGAGAGGACATATGTGGAAAGGAACAGTCCCTTACCCACTTACTCTAGGATGAGCCCTAGACATCTCAAGTTCTCCTCGATGCTGATGGCTGATCTTGAACTTCCTAAGGAGAAGAGGAGCTGAAAACACCTGCTCTTAGTCAGAAGGGAACTAACTTTCCATTTTCTGTACTAAGAGAAGAAAAAAGAAGGTATGTCACTCGGAGGCCATATACCCCCCAAATCCTTGATATTTACATCTTGAATTAATCATGATAATGGCAAAACTGGTAGAACATGTACCACTGGAAAGATGCAAAATAGTTTGTGTGGCATGCAGGGCTTTATAACCCCTGTTAAGGATCTGTAGGCAAATTTGCTCCCAATAATTCATGCCAGTTTTTTCCACCTTGGAACCTGGGGCAACCAAACACCAACTGAAACTAAAATCCTCCTGTAGAAAAGTGCACTTCATGCTTGGATGACTGCATGTTTCCTGGGGAAGAGAGTAGATTTTAGACTTCAAATTTTTACATGTAGCAGAACAAAAGAGGGGAAAATGTCCATTTTAAAATAACTGTACCTATTCATATACTTTTTAACAATTCCCCTTTGGAGGAACATGGCTGTTTGATTGTAAAAATAAATGTTGTGTGGCTATGGGTTATGCAAATGTAAGACCTGGGACATAGAATGAAGGAGCTATGTCAAGATAAAGACATGATAGATTTCTCTGCATAAGAAATTAAAGGGAGGCTCATTGAAAAGAGAGAGTATTTGGGTGTTAACAATGTTTTACATGCTCTAGAGGTAAAGAATCCAGAAACTTTGAGTGTGGGGCTCTCAGAGCAGAGGAGAGACTCGGGCACACTGGAGTGGACCTAGTGTCATGGTGGCTGGTGGCTGTAGGTGATGGCGAGGCAGCCCTGGAATGAGGCCTCATGCCTCATGACCATGACCATGGTCATCACGGCTCAGACATGGCTGCACACTAGTGCTGGGCAGTTCTCCATCACATTTTTACCCCAACTTAGATTATGCCAGGAGAGGAAATTCACATAAAGAAGCTATTTAATTTACCTTGAATTCAGTGACATTTATTAAAATAGAGTTTTAGCTTCACCCTTCATTATGAAATTCAGACCCACGATCATGGTATCTGCTGATTCACCTAAGCTTTGTGGTATTTGGTGATCCTTTTGTTCCCAAGCCGGTGACATGCCAGAATGGCTGTGTGCCTCTGTGTCTCCTGTGCTTCCCCTTTTCAGCCCCTTCATTCCTGTTTACTGTTCTCGTCTTCTCAAGCTCCACCAGGGCAGAAACTCTGGAAGCCACTTTCCCAGTTGTATTCACAATCCTTGGCAGTAGGCAGCAGGTGCTAAATAATGGCATGTTGCATAAATACCTGAAAGAAGAAGGAGAGAGTGGCCAGGAAGGGAGGACCAGTCAGAACAGGAGCAAAGAAATGGACAGTCAATGGGCTCTGGGAATAGGAGACCATTGGTTGGGTCAGCACAAAATTGTGGACAGAGTAGCCAGCAGCATGACCCTAGGTCATAAATGAAAGTCCACGCAGACCAGAGAAGGCACAAGAAAATTGATACAATTCCATGTCAAGTCCCCAAAGAACTGGCAAATGGCCAATTTCTTCCAGGTGGCTGCCAGCCTAGTTTGAAGGGCTGTAGGCAGGGAAGAGATGGAGCAGGTGGTCTTGGTACAAGTGGGTGGAGGTTTTCTAAGTCTCACTGGAACGGAGGTGATGCCAACCCTAGGAACAGAGCTGTCCTCCCGAGCAACTTCACTCTTTTCTCATCTCTCCTTTAAAACACTCTGCCAGGGGAGAAGCAGGAGCTCAGGAAAAACCCCAAACCTTCTTCTGCAAATCCTAAAGCTGCCTGGATAACACTGCGCTCTCTTTTGACACCGTCCATGGCTTCTCTTGCCATTGAGATTTATTTTCGGGAGGTGGGGCTGGTTTAAAGTTTCTCAGACAGTAGCTAAAAGGTGGACAGGATGCCTTTGCAATAGAATGAACCTTCCCGACTGAGTCAGAGCCTCCTTGCACCAGATTCTGTTAGGGAAGAGGAAAGAGAATAGAAGCCCTGAGCATGAGATCTTTGTGGATGGAAGACAACAGCAGATCACTGCTTGTCAGAGTCCTGAGCAGGAGTGTGCTAGTGATGAGAGTTGAGCACACCTCACTTGGCAGCAGCCTGTCTTCTCCCCTCTCCCTCCTCCTGCCCAGCCTGTCTGTGGCTGGAGTTTTGTATTGCTATCTCAGTAGAAGTTCATAAATCTGGAAATAATCCCCTGAGCAGTGACAGTCTCCAAATTAACACTGAACAGATGGTTGCTGTTCTTTGTACCTGTTCTATTCTATTCTATTCTATTCTATTCTATTCTATTCTATTCTATTCTATTCTATCCTATCCTATCCTTTCTGTTTCTTTCTACCTTTAATCCAGAGTTCAGTCAATGTGTGGCTCATTCAGGTTGAGTGTTAGGGTTGGTATGGAGGAGGTGTGCAGAGGAGATTCATTCACCTGGAGTGTGGGGCTGGGGGCAGGTCAGAGGGAGACTGGTGGGAACGTCCAATGTGAAGATCAGATAAAAATGGCTGCCTTCTGCTGCAGGACTTCAGGGACAGGGGTATCAGGCTGCACTCCTTTTAAACGTTTGCTGAACAAAATCAATTGAGCTGGACTTAGAAGGGTGAATAAAGTTACCCGCCAATCAGGGAAAGAGATGTGGAAAGTGACAGTTTCTCAAAGAAGCAGCAGAGAAAGTTAATTCTGTGACTATACTATTTCAAGAATGTGAACCAAATGGAAAGAACGAACAAGAATGTGAGCAAAACCATGAGAGGACTTTGCCTTCCAGATTTCTGAATAGGCTTTACTCACGCCTTGGAGCTTGGAGAAGTCAGATGTGTACCACGACACCAAGCGGGTGGTCTTCCTGCACAGTGACATGGCACCCACCCACCAGCAGGAGGAGAGGGCTGAGCGTGGCTCCTGGGGATGCTAATACATCATGCTGAGTCACACATATTTGCTCTGAAGCTACATTTTTTTTTTAAAAAAAAAAAAAAACACAGTTTTGGGGAAGACACCTCCCCACCCCCACTGCTTGACAAGTCCAGACATTTTGGCTTAGCAGGGCGTCCCTGCTGATCTCTCGGAGAGCTCTGGTTCCCGCATATCTCACACACCACATTTGTGCTTCAGTTCTGTGTCACAGGGATACTGGTGACTGGCACCTAAATACACCATCATCCTCTCTCCACTGTGTGTACATACCGTTTCTTCTACCTGGCTTTCTTTTCTCCTCTAATAAACTATTTAACCTCCCACCCCTCCTTCAAACACCAGATCCAATGGCCCTTTGTTTCTATAGCTTTCCCTGAAACACCACAGTCCATTACCACCAACCCAAAATGGGATTAAGTATTGCATCCCGTTTGCTTTATTACTTTGAATACAGTCCTACAGAAACAGTAAAATAATATGCATGGATGTTCTCTTCTAAATGTGGCTTTCAAGAACATTCTCTCATTCAATGAGTACCTACCGTGTGTCAGGGACTTGGGACAGAAACTATATATCTCTCACCAGTATCATTCCTTACAATCTCAATATTGCCAGAAGCTCTATGAATGTATAGGATAGATGAGTGAATGAATGAATGAATGAAAATCATTAAAGTTCCCACCCAAACTTGATTTGACATTAACATAAAAAAATCAGGTATTCTGGGGCTGGGGTTGTGGCTCAATAGTAGAGTGCTCCCCTTGCACATGTGAGGTCCTAGGTTTGATCCTCAGCACCACATAAAAATAAATAAATAAAATAAAAGTCTAAAAAAAAAAAACAAGTATTCTGCTGGGTGTGGTGGTACACACCTGTAATACCAGTGGCTCCGGAGGCTGAAGCAGAAGGATCAAGAGTTCAAAGCCAGCCTCACCAACTTAGTGAGGTTCTAAGCAACTCTGCAAGACCCTGTCTCTAAATAAAATATTAAAAAAAAGGTCTGAGTATGTGGCTCAGTGGTTAAGCACCCCTGGGTTCAACCCCTGGTACCAAAAAAAAAAAAAAAAAAAAAAAAAACCCCAAAAAACAAAAACAATTAGGTATTCTGACACCCTTCTCTGGAGTTATTTGGGTGTCTATAATTTGATGTAAGATGGAATATCTATGCAGTTGTACAGAGAGGAGCTCTCTCTGATGGTCACCCATCTTTTCTATTCTGAAACCATGTATTCCTGTGGTTCCAGAGATTGAAATAAAGCAATTGTATCATGAGTCACTTAACAGGCCACGAACGAGCTACTTGGCACAGACCCCCGCAGTGGGAAGGCTGGCCACAGAGACCTGTCTTGCTGCCCATCTGTGTCCTGCTGGAAACCTCAGCCAAGGCTTTGGCAATTTGGGGTTTTTCTAAAAGTACTCTGCACCAGTTTCAAAGGCAAGTTTCAAAATGGGTTTGAGGAATAAATAGGCCATTCTATAATCACACACTCTTCTTCTTTGGGAGACACATAATAAGCTCCCGCTTTGATTTGATGATTGGTCCTTGGTCCACATGTTTCCCAGCCGTTGGCTATAATTAGAATATTTCCATAAATGGTGATGATGAATCTGTATGACTGATTTCTTCTAACCAGCACACCTGAACATGGATATCAAAATGAAGGGCAGATCTCTTGAGGCAGTCTCTGAACTTGATTGATTGGAATTCAGAATGCTGGGTATCCATTCTCAGCTTCCCAACTTACTAAAGAGTGACGCTGGGCAAATTACCTATAGCATGTGTAAAAAAAGGAGAGAGTGTTTCCTCCGCAGGAATATCCTAAGGTCCAAACGAGGCAGTAGATACAAAGCTCTTGGCACATGAGAGGTAGGGATCCATGTGAGTGCCTTGAGTCTCTTAGGACATCCTGTGTTCCTTCTCATCATTCTGCCTTTAGAACACCCTTGAAAATGACCATCGGGGTCACATGTGACATGATAACATGGGAGTTCTTTTTAACTGAAGATCTGAGGTCCTTCCATCAGCCTCTGGGATTTCCTGGGAACCATGGTGATCCACCCAGTGTTTTCCTGTTGCGAGTGCTCTTGGGACTCACATCTTCAAGGAGAAGAGGTGTCTGCCTGGCCAGGGGCAGTATCTAACTGTTGAAGACCCTGAGAATCTCTGCCTAAGTACTGATCTGGTCCCATTCAGATGAGCTTCCATCATCAGTAGGGTTTTTAAGGTGCATGGTGAATAGCATTAGGTTTCTCTGCTCAGTTTTGAATCATCCAGCCCGATGCCATGGCCTACACCTGTAATCCCAATGGCTTGGAAGGCTGAGGCAGGAGGATCATAAGTTTGATGTCAGCCTCAGCAATTTATCGAGGATCTTGGCAACTTAGTAAGAACCTGTCTCAAAATAAAAATAAATAAATAAATAAACAGAGAAAAGGGACACTCAAATATTGCTGGTGGGACTGCAAATTGATGCAACTACTCTGGAAAGCAGTATGGAGATTCCTTAGGAAACTTGGAATGGAACCACCATTTGACTCAGTTATCCCACTCATTGGTTTATACTCAAAGGACTCAAAATCTACATAATATAGAGATGCAGCCACATCAATGTTTATAGCAGCTCAATTCACAATAACTAACTATGGAACCAAACTAGGTCCCCTTCAACAGATGAATGGATAAAGAAAATGTGGTGTGTGTGCACGATGGAATATTACTCACCCTTAAAGAAGAAAGTAATTGTGGCATTTGCAGGTGAATGGATGGAACTGGAGAATATCATGTTAAAAGAAATGAGCCAATCTAAAAAAAAAAAAGGCCAAATGTCTTCTCTAATACATAGATACTGATCCATAATTGGTCGGGGGGCGGGGGCAGCTAGGGAAGCATGGAGGAAATTTGGATTGGGCAGATGGGAGTGAGGGAGGGGAGAGGATATAGGGAGTGCAGGTGCAATGAGATGGACTTATTACCCTGTGTACATGTATGTATGCATCAACTGTGTGAATTTGCGTCATCTACAGCCAGAGAAATGAGAAATTGTGCTCTGTTTGTGTACAACGAATTGAAATGCATTCTGCCACCATGTAAAACTAATTAGAACAAATAAAAAATTTAAAAAAGAAACAGAGACAGAAAAGACTTTGGATTTTGGTTTTATCATGCCATGTGAAGATAATAAAAATAATCAGTTTATTTAAACAAAAAAGGATGGATATGGAGCTCAGTGGTAAAGCATGAAGTATGACTGGGTTCAATCTCTAGCACTAAAACAACAACAACAACAGCAAAAACAAACAAACAAACAAACAAACAAAAAAAACGAATTAATCAGAGACAAAAGCCTCAGTGGCTGGAGCACCCACATCCTGCTTTGGGCACTGATACAGCTAGTTTAAGGGGTTTGCTTTCTGTGAGAGCCAACAGGGTCTGTTTTACTCCCTGGCTGGACTTTATAACAACCCACCTCATGGCAGTCACTTTCCCAAGGTCCCCAGCGGAGATACAAAAGGAAAGAGATCTAACATACGATATTTTGATGATATTTGAGAGAATTAACCCGATTTGAGACCGATAACTTAGCCTCCCACAAGGTGACTGATCCCATCACCATTAGGTGGAGTGAGGGGCAGGGCACAGGCCACTGGTGCACATGGAGGCCTCTGTCCCATTCCAAACTGTCCCTGACCCGATGCTTCTGCAGACGGCCACTCTCCACCCACTATTCCCCCAGCTCCCAGTGCTCAGGTGGTCCAGCAGGACTCAGGAACTCAGGGGGTGGTTTTCCATCAAGGTCGCAGGAGCTGGAAGGTGGCCTCTTCTCCCGTGGTGCAGCCCAGGAGCACTGGGTGAGAGGGCAGAGAACACCCTTCCCACTCTGGGATCTGCCCAGCCCAGGGCTCTGCCTCCTCCAGCACAGCTTCTGTGAAGGCTGCCCTTGGCACAGGACTTCTGTCGCTGCTTAAAACAGAAAGAGAAAGTCACCACGAGTCCCTGAGCTGATTAAACACTGAGCACAGTAATCTCTTCAGTTTTTCAAAATTGTTACTTTCTGGGAAGAGGAGTCTGTGATCAGCAAATAACACTGACTCTTTCTATGGTGGTGTAAAAACAAAACCCTGCAGAGTACAGTGTTGGAGGGTCAGCAGGTGATGGATTATGCTCCTTATGTTTCCCCTCACCTCCATGTCAAGCAGGTGGCAGGTTCTAATTAATATCACACTTCATGACATTTTTCAATGAAACAAATAGAAGTCTCTAGAAGATCATAAATTTCTTTTCTTTTCTTTTCTTTTCTTTTTTTTTTTTTTTTTTTTTGGTTTGGGGTGTGGGCGCTTTGTCTTTCATAAGAAAAAAAAAAAGATTATGTTTAATGTACTTGATGGACAGAAGAGGTAGAAAATGTAAGCAGGGTGAGTGAGGTGTCCCAAAGATAAGGGACACATTTGGGGGCCAATGAGATTTCCAAGCACCTTCTTTGCTTTGCTTTGCTCTCTGGGAAAATAATGGAGGTTGCCAGGGTTAGCTTCCTGGTGTGTAGAAGGTTGGCTTCTGGGCCCTGGAGTGACAATGAGTCCATGCCTCACCAACATCATGGAAACAGCTGGAATTTAGAGAGCGGCTTCAGGCTTAGACAGTGAGGATGTCCGCGGTGACCATGATGGATTGGAGGGGGCCCTCTTCTTTGGGGAGGAAGATTTTAAAGTGGCCTTGTAGGGAAAGGACAATACCCACCGCTAGGGGTTCTTGATACCCTGTTAGGATAAGAGCTCACATTTATATTTAATTTTAGGCATAGAGAAGTTAGAAATGTATAATTTCTTGGACTTAAGAGCTACAAATTGATTTTCAGACTTTTGTATGTAAATTGGGTTTTTAAAGACATCTATTTATAGAAAGGTTCTTAATGGAACGGTTGTAAATCCATATATAGTTTCAACCAAAAAAAGTGAGTTTGACTTTTAGCCCTTTTTTTGAAAGAATTTCTTTTTTTTTCTTTTCTTTCTTTCTTTTTTTGTCCCAAAAATTGAACTCAGAAGCACTCAAACACTGAGCCACATCCCCAGCCCTATTTTTTATTTTTTTAAAATTTTTTGTACAGACAGGGTCCCACTGAGTTTCTTCGTGCCATGCTGTTGCTGAGGCTGGCTTTGAACTCCCAATTCTCCTGATTCAGCCTCCCAAACTGCTGGGATTACAAGTGTGCACTACCACACCTGGTTTGGGAAGAACTTTTATGGAACATATCTACCCATTCAGGTGAAAGAGGAGGTGTCTTGAGGGAAGTTAACGGAACTCAAGGCTCTGCTATGACCTCTCCCTCATACTGACTGGGCCCTAGTGACATCTGTGAAGTCCCAGGGCTCTGATGATTGGCTTGGAGTCATGCATGAAGTCACAGGCTTGATTTTGTAGGGAGGTAGCTGAGTAACAAGTAGCTATCAGCATCCAGGTCAAGCCAAGATTTCCTAGAACTTGACTTGAGTTTCTCCCTAATGTGGCCGCTCCGCCCTCCCAGCCTCTTCACTTGTTTCTTGCTTTAATCTTTTCATTGAAGGGACTATTCTCCTGCCCTCTCAGTGCCTGGCACAGGATGAGTGCTGAATAAATAGCAGTTGCAAGATGCAATGCATATTGTCCAAGGAAAGCCATCTTGCATCCCAGATGATGCAGGGAAAGAGAATAAAATCTGGGGCATTATAGAGGAAGGGAGCATAGTAAACTTGTCTTTATTTTTCCTTACTTTGGAATGTTCGCTACAGTTCTCCCCACAGTGGGGTTTAATACATGGGAACTACTGCATCTTTCATTCCTCCAACCTCACTGGACATGTGTGAAACACATGCACACACCCTTTGTTAGAAACCAGTTGAGACAGGAAGAAGTGAGAGACTTGGAGTCCAAGTTACTGTTCTTTTGCTGGACATGCTGATCAGAGCATAATAGGCTTCCTCTTTCTTGTCCCCAGATCCAGACTTTGGAATGAGCCTCTGTAGTGCAATAAGCTGGCTCACTTACCCAGTCAGCTTAGCATACTGAGAGCAAGAACAGAGGTGTGGTTCTCTAGAGCTACCTCAGGGCTCTGATTGGGATGTACATCCACTTGGAAGAAGATGCAAAGCCACTCCACTCACACCAAAAAAGAGAGAAAAGCTGATATTTCTCAGAGAAGTGTTTTTTATTCCCTGGGCTGGGGGTGAGCATGAAAGTATATGAACACACTTAGGGAGACTCCTTCCTAATGTTTGTACATAGGTGGCCGATCTCAGTTTATAGAACAAGGTAGAAAATTCAGGAAGAAGGAAAAAGTCTCTGTTTAATTAATTAATTTATTTATTTTAAATCACTGTCACCAAAAGACCCGACAAGAACAATTTTAGAGGAGGAAAAGTTTATTTGGGGTTCACGGTTTCAGAGGTCTCAGTCCACAGATGGCCAAATGCTTGGCTTTGGGCCCAAGGTGAGGCAGAACAGCATGGAGGAAAGGTTTGGAGGAGGAAAGCAGTTCAGGACATGGTACCTGGGAACAGAGAGACAGCTCCACTCACCAGGGACAGAATATACACCCCAAAGGCATGTCCCCCTACTTCCTCCATCCATACCCTACCTGCCTACAGCTACCACCCAGTGAATCCATTCAGGTGGGTAAATGCACTGATTAGGTTAAGGCTCTCATGACCCTAATCATTTTGCCTATAAACTTTCTTAGATTATCTTACACCTAAGCATTTGGGGAGACACCTCTTATCTAAACCCCAACAGTATGTAAGAATCATGGGCTACTACATTAAACCCAGATGCATTCCTGAAAGATCCTGCATGGATCTTCATGTCAGTCAGACATTTTGAATGGTGGTTTTTATGTTTATTGACTGGGATAAGTCCTCGGCTCATTTCTGGCAGGACGACCACACTTGGTGGGTACTGCGTGATGGCTGAATTCTGAAAAAGTGGAATGAAACTGACCTCAAAGTTATGAGGAATGTGTTTACAAATGTACAGTAAAATTGTGCTCTGAATGCCCTTAAAGAGTTTGGCATCAGCACCAGCACACACAATTAAACCCTAGCACACACCAAACGTGATATGTATAAAAGTACAAATGAGGAACTGTCAGCATATCAGCAGGGACATAACACAGCAACGCCAAGTCGAGAGACATAGGGCCCGACAGCCTATTAGGTCTAAAAAAGCAAGAACACCATTAAATAGCAAGATGTAAAATTAACCATCTAATTGGAGTCCTCCCACACAAGGGACTTTACGTGGACAGTGTCCCAAGGGAATTTCTACTGAAGACTGAAAGCTGAGACCAAGTTGGAGATGACATGCATACACGTAAGTCGTCTATGTTTGCAGACCCACAAGAGATGAATTCAACAGTGTGTATCTTGAGATGGCTCACAGGAAGAAAAGCGGTGGGCCGGCCGCCTTTCTTGGCTGCAAGCAGTAGTGTCCAACTGATTTATAGAAATAAAGAGAGTTTTTATTATTCACAAAAACTTGAAGAAGACTGGATTTAAAGAGCACCTAGAAATCAGGCAGCAAGAAGTCCTCAGACCAGGACCTCATAGAGACACTGCTGGACATACTGCAGCACGTCGCCTGGCCTGCAGTGCTGGTAGACACTGCCTTACATCTATGTCCCCCTGACCCTGCTGGATACAGACATGGGCACCATGGCTGTGGCAGGCTGCCACTATGAGTTCCGACTTTGCATCTTTTTGACATCTTGCTTGTGATTCTAATTTCCTGGTAAGAATATGTCTTTGACTCAGTTGAGATTATGCTTCTGTGCCGTGGCTCCCTGGAAAGGGAAGACTACCCTTTATTCACCATCAAGGAAACAGGCTTTGGGAAATGCTTCTTCCACCCACCACACCCACCCCCAGCCCTCAGAGTGGAGCTAGAATACATTTCCCTAGGAAACAAATGGATGCACCAATTATGTGTCTTGATGGGCTTTCAAATACCAAAATTAAAGGGACTTTTTAAAGCATTAAGGGGACAAAACAAACAAAAACATCTCAAGTCTCAAAGAAAATGATATTTGTTTAGTTTTATAATCACTGTTTAAAAATAGAACTCAAGCCATATCTTCTTGTATTTATTATAAACGATCTAGCCCATACCTCCCCTCTTAGTCTTTTTTGCTCCCCATTCTCTATCTATTTGCCTGTGCAATTTCCAACATCTATGCATTATATAAAGAGCAAAGTGCTGGTCCATGAACATCACTAGGGAAAAAGAAAAAGCAAAGAAAAAAGAAAAATCAACATGGAGGAATGTTGCAGTTGACATTTCTTTTTTTCATCATCTGAATCAGTTCACGTATTAACAGGGAGATTGCGCTATTTATGTTTGCTAAATGAAATACCTGAGATAGCAATAATAGAAACTATTTCCTAAGTGTTTACTATGTGTCAGTTGCTTTGCATATGTTATCTTGCTCAATCATCATGGCAACTTGATCGAAATGGAGTTTATTATCACTCTATGATGAAAGGAAACTAAGATAATGCTTATAAGTGGCTTTGGTCAAGGTTGTAAAACTAAGTAAGTAATGGGCCAATCTGGAATCATACCCACCAGCCTTTTTAACCCGGGAAGTCCTTCTGCCAGGCCCCGCCTCCTCTGAGTACTGGCACATTTGAATAGACCTGAGTCAATGTTATTCTGATGGGTGTTGACTTCCTGCACAGGCACATTCCTTCAAAGATAAAAACATGGCTCTCACGGCATTTTTGCCAGGGAAAAAGGGAACCTCAGCTCCAAACTGAAACTGAAGCTTGGTTTCAGGAAGTGGGAATTGGCAGAAAATAGAAAAAAGGGGTCCTGAATTGCAAGAGACAAGCATTGGCAGAACAAGACCCCCCAGAGGAGCAGTGCCCTGGGAGGATGTTTGGTCAGTGAGATTGCTTTTGGCCAAAGTCACTGTCATAGCAGATGGAAACCAATGGTCACTCCAGGATAATATGACACAATGTGCCTTTTTTTTTTTTTTTTTTTGATGGTTCCTTCTGCCTGGTGATGTTTCCCAGGCTTCTTTCTTTCTTTTCTTCTTTTATTTTTTCCTCAAGCATTAACTTCAGAAGAGAAAATGAAAAAATTGCTAGGCATTTTGCAGATCATGACCATTTTGCCTTTGCATTACATTTTTAAACATCCTGAAACTGCTTTGCAATTAAACTGGAAAAAGCAAAAATATTCATGAAAGTCAATATGCATTCTCTTCCCAAAACACCAAACACATGAAACACGCCATAGGACCACAATACTTTACATACTCCACTAAAAACTCTCTTTTCTCCCTAGAGAGAATGAACAAATAGCCCAAGTATTAAAGAGGATGGAAAAAAGAACAAACCGTAAGACAAGAACGATGTGATTCTTCTCAGACACTTTCTACCTATGAAGATTTATTTCTTGAATATTCAATAGGGTAGCAGTGCCAGAAACCAATAAATTAAGAAAGGATTGTTTTGCAATTTCAAACTTAGCATGTTTCATACAGAGATATGGTATATCTAGCTTTTTTTCCACCCCTGAACCCTGTGTCATAGACATTTTCTTGTGAACGTGTAATATTTTAAATTGTAATTTCATTTGCAAGAGCAAATTCAATTGAGCAGCTGTGGCATAATTTATTGAACTGATTTCCTATTGGGAGCTTTAAAAGTAATTTCTAGTCTTTCATGATTATGGAAGGTGACAAATTGTGTTTTTGCATTATACTCCAACCTTTCCCTTTTAAGGAACTATTTCCTTAAAATAAATTTCCCGGAGTTTAATCACATAGGGTCTAATGAAATTAACTATTTTGCTTTTCTTCGTAGATTTACAAAATTGTTTTCCAAAAGTTGTTATCAATCTGCACTGCCACCAGCATTATTTTCCTAAGCCATTTTTTTAAAAAAAATTACAAACTTAGCAATATATTGTGTTTTATTTCTTTTCAATAAAAATTCTTCCGGGAGGAGGATTTCTCCAGTTAAGTGAAAGTATGGCTGCAACCGACCGCTCAGCTCTTGTGTAAACTCCTGGGGACCGGCGATGAAATCATAGTGATAAAATTGGAGATGTCAGGGGCCTGTTTAGTTTGATCTGTCCCTAGGTGGCAGGTGTGGGACTGTTCCCTGCATGGCAGTGCTTTGGGGACACAAATGAGTGGAATATGTTTGTCCAATATGTCAGTCAGAGTTCCCAGAAGACTTGGCCAAAGAACGCCAACAAAGCTGGAATTCAAAGGCCTGGCTTCCTGCCTGCCATCCCCTGCAAGGCTTGGGAGCCTGCGAGAGGAGGGCATCTCCTGGGCACAGTCATTCTGGGTTTCAGAACTTTGCTTGGACACCTGGAATTCAAATTCCCCCACTGTGGAACCGGAATAAGCAAATGTACCCCAGGGCTGCCTTCTACTGTTTCATTCTCTGAATGGGTCATTTGTCATGCTGAGATATATTCTGCTAGAATGATGTGCCATGTCCAAACTGCCAGGGTGGCAGAAACCATCTGGCATGACCCCCCAGGGATTTGGGAGGCAATCACGCCTCAGTTTCCTCACCCCCAGCATCGTGGTATGATCCCTTGCCTTCCCACATTGTTCTAGCGATGAAACATTTTTTGTAAAAGCTGATTCAGGACAGTCTTGCTAAGTTAATCTATCAGTGGGATCGTTCTTATTATTGATAATTGCTACTAGTATGACAATAATTGCAACACATGCATTGAGAAATTGTAGGCATTAATTTCATAGTTTTCGTGTAGATCAGTTATCAGGGTAACATTAATTTAATGTTGACTCTGTACTAGATTTTTCCAAGTGTTTGGCATGTATGAATTAATTAATTACAACAATTTCCTAAAACATATTTTTCCACCATCCCTCTTTTTACAGAAAGGTAAACTGAGGGCAGTTTCATAAAGAAGTGTATTAAGTGGCACAGGCTAGGTTATGCTGCAATAACAAACAACCCCAGGTCTCACTGACTTAAATAACTCTTTAAGTTGTACTTCCCTCTCATGTTACCTGTGCATTGTGGGTTAATGTCAGTTTTTTTACTCTGGGACCCACATTGAAATAGTTGCCCTTATCTCTGTCATAGTTGTATCCTGGTGGACACAGAAATATTGAGAAGATAGAACATGCAAAACTTTTGAAGCTATAGATGTAGAAGGGACACATACTATTTCTTCTCATTACACTGCCCAAAGAAAATGACATGGCTGAGTCTGTCATGAACAAAGAACATAATAAGATTTTCCTTTAGGGAAGACCCAGTGTAGACACTGAACAAATATAACCTACCATGACAATAACTTACTCAAGGTCTCACATCAGGAAAATTCTGGAGGCAGGATTTGAACTCAGTGTGACTCCAAAGTCAATCCACTGGGCTTATCTGTTTCACTTGACTAAATGACAAGATGCTGGAGAACATCCCAAGGTGAACCTTAGAGCTCAAAACTGTGTCCTCATTATTGGATTGGCGTCCAGGACAAGGACCCAGCTTTCAGCAACTCTTCTTTGGCACCGCTGACCCCTCGGTGGTTGGTAAGATGTACGTGTACCCAACAAATACTTGCTGAGTTAACTCAAAAGAAGCAATGGAGGCCACAGGACCTGGCCCCACTATGCTTTGATTTTGCCCAGAACTGTTGGCTCAATAAATACAAAAATGTAATATCACAAATAGTCATAACTATCTAAAGGAAATGATAAGAGAGCGAAAGAAAAGGTATTTTTGATGTATTTAAGAGATTAAAAAAAAACAGCAAAGCTTAATGAATAATTGGAAAACCTGAAGATCTGGGCAAAAGAGGAGTCTCAATCAGGGTGCCTGATTTGAGTGTGAGTGGATGGTTCACAGCCCACAGGACAAATCCAATTTATTCTGTGTTGTTGTGAGTAAAGTTTTATTGGAACACAGCCACACACATTCAATTACACTCTGCCTATTGTTGCTTTCCCACCATAATGACAGAGTTGGGTATTTGTGACAAAGACCATATGGCCCACAAAGACGAAAAACAATTGTGATGACTACTTGTCTCTTTACAGAAGACTCTTGGCTGAATTTTGCTGTACAGAATATAGATTTGGGAAGGGGGTGGTGATATTGGGGGACAGACAGCCTCAGATCATGTTAATGCCGAGTTTGTGGTGCCTGAAGCATATGTCGGTGAAGATGTTCAGCAGATACGAGCCTGGGACTCTGGCGTGGAATCATGGCTGAATGTAAAGATTTAGTAGATTGTGGTCAAGTTGTGGCTTTGTCTTTTGTGTCAAAACAGCGTGGTGTCTAAGCATCTGAAATAAAGATATCATGTGTGCTCTGGGCAGCACTCGTTGAAGTCTCCCTAAAGAAGTGATTTGCCCTGCGCAAGCTCAGGGGAAGGACGAGTGTGTGGGACGCAGTAGGGCTTCTTCCAGACTGTGAGCAGGGGACCCACTGAGTGCAAGGCCCAGGCAGACTCCTCCCACTACCTCCACCTGTTTGCTTGAGCAGGCCCAACCCTTCCAGATTCTCATGGGAGGCCTCTTGCCAACTAGATCAGAAGCATCCCTTCCAGTTACACTCTGCAGTCTTGCCAGCTCAATCACAGAACACCTCATATTGGTTGATGAAAGGGAGGAGAAACCATTGCCAGACCTTTTTATTTGTTATTTTTAGACAGGGTCTGGCTAAGTTGTTCAGGTCCTCGCTAAGTTGCGGAGGGCAGCCTTGAACTTGCCATCCTCCTGCCTCAGCCTACTTAATCGCTGGGAGAACAGGCACGTGCCACCATGCCCCACTGTTGGTTACAGTTCTAAATTGATACATTCCTGAAGACACAGAGCTCCCTTCTGACCTTTAGAGTTAATCCTAACAAAGAAGTCCATGTCCTTCTGGGCTGCTGAATGAATCTGCACATAGTACAGAGAGCTCAGTCCAGTCAGTGCCAGCACAGTGTGTTCCAACAGTTTTTAGACTTGTTCCAATGTGCCTTTGAATCTTCTTACTTCCACAGTGACTCACTTCCGTTTCCTCTTTCGCCAGCTAGGGGAAATAGCCATCCCTTTTTCTTAGTCTTGGTAAGAGTTGTGAGGACAAATACTGGGAGAAGGAGAGTGTACAACTGTGTGGATTGTGAGCTCCTGTAGAGAAGACCCTGCAGCTTCTAAAATGGTGATTGGCAGAAAGTGGGCACTCAAGATGTTGAAGAAGTGTGTTCTCAAAGAAGAACTTATGTTATCAGCCAGGCCTGGTGATGCACACCTGTAATCCCGGCATCTCGGGAGACCAAGGCAGGAAGATCGCAAGTTCAAAGTCAGCCTCAACAACCTAACAAGGCACTGAGCCTCTTAGTGAGACCCTGTCCCTGTCTCAAAATTAAAATATTAATTAATTAATTAAAGAGGGCCAGGATATGGCTCATTGGTTAAGTGCCTGGGTTCAATTCCTGGCATCAAAAAAGGAGGAGGAGGAGGAGGAGGAGGAGGAGGAGGAGGAGGAGGAGAGGAGGAGAGGAGGAGGAGAGGAGGAGCAGGAGAAGGAGGAGGAGGAGGAGGAGAATTTACCTGAAATGTCATATAGACTTTCTGATGTAGTAACCCATTCAATAGACATTGACTGTCTTAAAGAAGCAAGATTGTTGGCAGCTATGTTCAAATTTTCTCCCTTTTTTGTCCCCCCCCCCCATTACCAATGGAGATAATGGACTTCATGAATGAAGATAATTTTACTTACTGGGGAAGGGAGAAAAAAACTAAGATCTACCTATTAGCTCTTCTAGATATGGATACTAATAATATAGGAAGTGCTGCCTACTCCTCTGAGCCTACTCCAATGCACATTCTTGAGCTCTGTTTCTGGGAAGGTAGCTCCAAATCATGCATGCTTGTGTTGTTCTAGTTCCAGCAGAGATCACTGAGCTCAGTTCTGCAAACTACAGTGGAAACGGGAAGAACAAAATAGGGGAAAACACCTAAAATGATGATCAGATTTTTTGTGTGTATGTGCTCAGATCTCATTTTTAACTTTTTTTTTTATCACATTAAGAAGTTCTTGGATTTTATTTTTAGTGTTGAATGGCCATGCTTCCTTTTTGTGTGTGTTTCATATGCCAGCCAGTGTGTGGCCGGTGTGTATGTGAATGCCAGAATGTGTACTTGTGTCCCCGTGCACAACTGAAATCAACTTGTGGGTCTGGGTACAAGTGTGTGGATTGTGAGTGTATTTTTTGTGGGGGAGTGCTGGCTGGATGGAAGGGACTCTTAGATGCCACAAGAGCCACATGCCTAATAGGAAGGATCTTTGTTAAGTTTTTCAGCACATGCATTTGCAGAATTAAAGGGTGTAAGCAGGAGGGTAACCACAGAGGCCTGCGCAGACTATTCTGGGTCTCCTCAGAAACCTTTAATTTACTCTTGTATTTAAGGACAATGCGTGGCCTTGCACAGATAGATCTGCAGATGCTCATCTGCTCAGTGGCCTTGGAAGACAGAGCATCAACCTGGTTGGGATCAACTCAAAGGTTGACCCGCACCCCACCAAAGCAGAGTTGAATAGCACATTGTGCTACAGGGTTTGTGTTTGTCTGTTTGTTTTCCTCCTGGCTCACTCTTGGCCTAGGCTCAAGATAAACTTTGCTGCCTTTCCGCCTGCTGTGCTTAATTTTCTGTGGTACCTAAAATGCTGGATTTGTAGCCTTTCTCGTTTGGCTGCGGTTTGGCTTCTGCTGTCCAATTCAGTGTTCAAGTTTCCTCTGTGTGCAGGACTCAGAAATGTTTCACTTGAGAGTTTAAGTTTCATGATTTTAATTATTCACATCGTCTAAACTTGGCTTTGAAATCAACCATATCAGGCATGACAATTCACCCAAGAGTCTGGAATGGAATAAAGAAAGCAGAGATGAGGAGACTTCTGGTGCCAAACCCACCCCAGCGAGGTGCCCATATGTTTACGGATGGGGCTGGGAGGGAGGAGAGGACTTGGAAAGAGGAGAGAACTCACTTGACGAAGCACCTACAGCAAGATAAACAGTGGATCTGAGATAACGCTTCACATCATCCTAAGAATGTTTTAGCAAGTAGGGGTTTCAAAACTGACTTTCCTTTCTGCACTTTTACTTTGACACGTTTGTGCTCTACAGAGTGTGGGTGCTGTCCTTGCGGAGGGCTAATAAGAAATGGTTTCTTTTAACACCAGCTTGCTTAGGAAATTTGCCCTCTCTGTTATCTCTGCTGCTCTCTGGGTGTTGTCTGTGTCCCATAAACAAATACCACCCTGGTTTTATGAACTGGAGTTAAAAACTGCCAGCTCATTTTTTTTTTTTTTTTTTTTTGGTTACCAGTAGTTTATTGTCCAATTCTTTCCTGCCTGCTGTGTGTGGGTCCTTCTGTAAGGGCGCGTCAGTCTGATGCCAGGGAGTCCATTATGTCAGGTATAGAAGGCTCCTGTAAGCACCGTGGCCTCAAAGTAGGATATTTAGAAGCGAAGAAGTTTCTTCTGTCTCTTAATGGACAAATCACTTTCATTTTTCTCTCTCTCCAGCAAGCATTCTTTAGAACTCTCATTTAATAAAATCATGTGCTACATAGGCACCAAGGATGAGATCTTTTGTGTGATGCCTGTAAACATTACTTGTATGATTTTAATGGTAATATGTGTAGGAATACTGGAAAGAAACAACAGTAAGTAGAACTCAGGTATCACCTATCCCACCCAAAACAACTCCACTAACATTTAGGTGTGTTTCCTTTTTTTTTTTTTTTTTTTTAATTTCTCATTTCTTCTTCTCCTTCTACCACTTAAAAAAGAAAATATGCAACTTGGTGTAACTCTTGGAATACAATCACAGAGCAAAAATTTTTTGCATATTTTCCACTATCTCTTTGAAATTAATTAAGAGGGAGCTTAGGATGTAGCACAGGGGTAAAGCGCCTCTGGGCTAAATCTCCAATTAAAAAAAAATAAAATAAAATAAAATAAATTAATCATGAGGTGCAGTTCTTGATCTGCCCTTAATGAAGGTACCTGGAAGCCCCGGGACTTCTCTGGTGCCTTCTAAGTGATGAGAAATCCAATGGTCCCTTTGGTAATAAATTGCAATCACAATTCAAAAATTACACTTCCCAGTCCCTTTATATAATTCAAACATTGATTTTGATTTAAAAATGGTCTTCTCCACTTCTTCCACCAGTGGGGCTGCCCCAGGAAACCCAAAGAGGGTCAATGGGGTGGGTTGTCACCTATTCTGTTGTTGCTCCCCGCCCCTTTTGTCTAACTCTCGCCCCCCCCCCCCCCCCCCCGTGGTGTTGGGAAGGAGCTAGAGGCTTCTTGAGCGATAGGCACTGCAGGCTTCCTACTCTGGAAAGCCAGAGCTCGCCTGGGTCTTTGGCATGTGCAGGATGCTCTTGAGCACTTATCTGCAGCCTCCTTGATGCTGGCCACACACTGTCCTCTCCAGCTCTTGTCTCCTCTCAGCTCTCAGTCACCCAATGTTACCTTTGGCTTCTCTCCAATGAGGCCTGTCCACCCTCAGTGTCCTCCCTCTGGACAGGACTCAAACCCCCTGCTAGGTCTCTCTCACTCTTCCACTCCTCCAGGCGGGCTTGACTCCCAAAAAACCACTTTGTGTTTGAGGCCCATTAGCAGAAGAATGGCCAGAGCTGATCCTTGCCATGGAGATTGAGATTTCCCTGTGTGGGTGGTGGCATTGAAAGTTCTCAGTAGGTGTGAGAACAGGGTCAGGCACCACCCCCCCCCCCAACACACAATCACGTTTCTCTCTCTCTCTCTCTCTCTCTCTCTCTCTCTCTCTCTCTAACACTTTGTGGACACACATGAAGGAGACTCACATCATAGCTTAACTGTTCAAATAAATCCCCTCTGATCTGCCCCCCTCCCTTTATTCATTTCCCAAACTGGATCTTTCCATACTCCTGAGGTGGACAGGGATCAAAAGAGCCATGTAAATTTTTTACCTTTAGAAATGTGCATCTTGATCTTGCACCTCTCTCTCTCTCTCTCTCTCTCTCTCTCTCTCTCTCTCTCTCTCTCTCTCTCTCTCTCTCGGGACTGCCTGATCTGTTCAGCTTTGGGGATGGTTGAAACTTGTGGTTTAGCAGCCATGCCACTTTCTATGACCCTTGATTTTGAATAGCGCGTATCATGATAATGATCCTGCATTATCATTTATTTTTGAAAATGTGGGTTTTGTTGGTGTTTTGAAGCTCAGTGTATTCGTTTCCCATTGCCAGGGTTACCTTGTGGGTGAACTACCACAAACTTGGCAGGTTAAAAGTGCATGAGTTATTATCTTACTGTTCTTGCGGGGCAGAAGGACCAAGTCAGAGTCAGCGGGCTGACCCTGCAGTGCTGGTGAGGACATGCTCCTCCTGAAGGCTCCGCGGCACCATCTGCTTCTTTGTCATGGCCAGAGGCCCACATTCCTTGGCTTGTGGCCCCACATTCCTCCAGCCTGTGTCTCAGTGGCCACATCATTTCCTCTCCTTCGGATTCCATCATCAGAGCGCCTGCTCTGACTCTCACCCTCTTGTTCCCCCTTAAAAGGACCTTTGTGATGACATAGGGCCCACCCTGACAATCCAGAATAATCTCCCCATCTGGAGCACTGTGATTAATCATGTCTGTGAAGCCCTCGTTGCTGGGAAGGAACATATGGACAGGTTCTGGGGATTAGGATCGGCATGTCTAGGAGGGTGGGGTGTGTTATTCATCTTATCATAACCATGTTCTGGATATTTTATAGTTTGACTGATTTTACTTTCGATTCTTTATTTAATTATGATACACAGTGTGTCAGTGCATTCTCTTGTGAATGAAGTCGTATGCATCTCTCTAATGATTTTTTTCAACTTGCAATTCTAGAAGTTGAGTTATTGAGTAAGAATATTTTTGAGGCATTTATTTATTTATTTATTTGCATTATGATTCTTAATACACCATTCTACAATAATTTATCATTTCTCTGATTATAGATAAGGTATATTGACACCAAATTCACATCTTCATACATGTATTTTGTATAGTAATGAGGATCTCCTTTCACCATCCATGCTATTCCCCTTCTCCCTCCCTTTCCCTCCCACCCCTATTCCCTATCTAGAAGTAATCTTCATTGCATGCTCTCCCTCCCAACCCCATTTTGAGTCACCCCCCCTTATCTCAGAGAAGACATTCGGCATTTGTTTTTTTTGGAATTGGCTAACTTCACTTAGCATAATCTTCTCTAATGCCATCCATTTCCCTGCAGATGCCATGATCTTATTCTTTTTTATTGCTGAGTAATATTCCATTGTGTATAAATGCCACATTTTTTTTTTTTATCCATTCATCCACTGAAGGACATCTAGGTTGGCTCCACAGTTTAGCTATTGTGAATTGTGCTGCTATAAACATTGATGTGGCTGTGTCCCTGTAATATGCTGTTTTTAGGTCCTTTGGGTATAGTCGGAGAAGAGGAATAGACGGGTCAAATGGTGGTTCCATTCCCAGTTTTCCAAGGAATCTCCATACCGCTTTCCAAATTGGCTGAACCAATTTGCAGTCCCACCAGCAGTGTATGAGTGAACCTTCCCTCCCCCCGCCCCGGCACTCTCACCAGATTTTGTTGTTGTTTGTCTTCATGATGGCTACCACTCTTACTGGAGTGAGAGGTATCAGAGTGGTTTTGATTTGCATTTCTCTAATTGCTAGAGATGATGAGCATTTTTTCGTATATTTGTTGATTGATTGTATATCCTCTTCTGAGAAGTGTCTGTCCAGGTCCTTGGCCCATTTATTGATTGGATTATTTGTTTTTGGGTGCTTACTTGTTCATCTCTTTATATACCCTAGAAATTAGAGCTCTACCTGATGTGTTAGGAGGCCTTTTAATTCATCTTGCTTAATTCCCTTCCAGAAAGGCTTTATAAATCAGAAGCTATGCAGAGACCACTTTCCCCAGAATTGACTGTTCTTCTATTTTTTTTTTTTCTCAATTCTTTGGCCAAATTCTTACCTAAAAATTGTACCCTAATGATTTTGCTTACTGGCAGGCTAAACATTTACCAAATATTTGCTAGCCAAATGATTTTCTTTCTCTTTGAAATAGGTGCTCATTAGTTTTAGTAGTTTTTATAGAGAGTCATGTTTAGAAGTGAGAGCTTCATAGACATGTCATTCATTTATCTTTCATATAGCATAGATATCTATAGATATATATTCGTGTATAGATGTATTCATATATCTATATCCATTTTTGTCAATATCACTTAGCGAGTGTCAACACTTTTATTGAATTTTGCTACTTTCCATTATTATCATCATGAAGTTTTATGACATTTTGTGATTGTTCTAGAACTTTCTGTTTTGTTCTACTGACATAATTATCCAGGCTTGTGACAATTTATAATCCCGTTTTAATGGTTGTAATATTATATATCTTTTAGTTGGTGAACTCCCTCTCATTTCTTTTGTTTTAAAAATAGTCTTAGCCATTTTATTTGTTTATGCACTCTTTTCCGAATAACTTTACAACCATTTCCTTAATGTAAAATCCTCACTGTTCTCATGATAAGCTCACAGCATCCTTGTTCTTCCATTTCAGCTGGGAACTTAAAGCTTATCTTGAGTTTGTGAAATTTTGTTTTGAGACTCTGTTTAAATAGATCACACAATTTGATTAAAGGTAACTGGTGTACATTTAGTTTTATTAATTTTTCAATACTTTTTTAATCAGCGGTATATTTTAACATGAGGATAGTCAGTCTTTTCCCATATGTCTTCTAACTGGATATTGCTGTTACGGAGAAAAGTTGTTGTTATTTTAAATTTCATTTGGCTAATTGTCTATGCTCTCCTATTAGTCCCAATAGCTTTTACAGCTATTTTTCTTTAGCTTGTACTATGGAGTCAGTCATCAAAAAATAATATTTTTATAGTTTCCCCCATAGTTCTTGCTTTTTAAATTTTTTTCTGATTCTTGCTTTCTAAATTGGCTAAAATTCCTAGAAAAATAACTAATATCGATGTCGTTGGTGCATGTCTTTGTCCTTTTCCTTTTATTCTAATTCCATAGAATTGGACTGTTCACTTGGCTTTCTACATGCCCAGGGCATAACCAAAAGCAGGATAAAAACAAGCAAACAAAAAAACTTTCTCTCTCTGCCTCCATTTTGCATCTTTTTCCTTTGCTCTGAGTCACCTTGGATTCCAGGAACAGGTCTGATTGATAAGCATCTTCTGATGAGCCGAAACTCCCCCCTAGGCAATGCCGACTTTCTTATCGCTGACAAGGCCCTGCCTGACAAGTCCTGAGATAGTGATCAACCAGACCACGGTGTGACCAAAACTGTTCAACCCTGTGTACTTAGGGTTCCCCAGATCCATATAACCGGAAGCACAGGTCAGTAACCAAGACAGGGCTGAAAATGCTGGTTCTCTTTGTTTCAGTAAAATGAGACTGATGAATGTTCCTTTCCCGCTTTTCACCATTACTCTTCCATTTGAATTTGGGGGCAGGACTTGTTGGGATCACCGGAAAGGGGCTTCTGGCCTAAGGATTCTAATAACAATGTTTTGGGCATTTCACCATGAAAAAGGGCAAAGAAGTTGTTTTCCTCTCAGAGGTGCTCAAAGATTGTTTTTGTTAGGAAAAAAAAATGCATGTTAATCACCTATTAATGAAAATCGGAATGAATGTTCATTCCAGCACTTACTGGGTAGACAATTTGCTCAAATTCCTACAGTTTTTATTTATTTATCTTTAAAATGTAGATGATAATATTCCTCTATAGGGAGTTAAGAAGATATGGGCAAAATATGGAGGACATTGCCTGGTACACATAGGTAATGGATACAGAAGACGTCCCACATACATGGGCTTTCTTTTGCAAAATGTAGATTGAAAACATGCAAAATCAATTTTAATAAGGAAAGCTAGATCTCTCAGATGACCTCTATGGTTTTGTTTATATGCAAACTAGATGGTTAGTAAAATCATGAGAACAATCTATAGCTCTAATCACAGTCACAAAAGCCCCATCTCCGGCTGGGGATGTGGCTCAAGCGGTAGCGGGCTCGCCTGGCATGCGAGCCGCCCGGGTTCGATCCTCAGCACCACGTACAAACAAAGATGCTGTGTCTGCCGAAAACTAAAGAATAAATATTAAAATTCTCTCTAAAAAATAAATAAATAAAAAAGATATGTTGCATCTGACGTGAACAAATGCAGATATTAAAAAAAAAAAAAAAAAAAAAAAAAGCCCCATCTCGCAGATTCTGCTGCAAAGCAGTCTCTAGGGCTGCCCGGGGCCCAGTGGAGTTGCTGCAGGGGGAAGAGGAGAAGCCACAGGAAGCCTGAGCAGCAGTCCCGGTTTCCTCCTTGGCCTCTCCCAGGGAAGCAGCGCTGCGTGTTGTTTTAGTTGTACGGCGCTGTTACCATGTGGAATCATAGTTCACATTTTTCTTCCAGGCACATTGAAAACGTTTGGCTCGCATTCTCCTTGAGCTGTTTTATAAGGGCAATAACCAAGGCCAGGGTGTGCTCTTGTCAGGAGGCAAAGCACGCAGTGGAGGCCGCCAAAGAGTTTCCTGCTGGGGGCGGGGTGGGGTGGGGGGTGGGTACCCATCCTTGGCTGCAGGATGCTTGGCTGGAGCTCATGGCACTTGCACAGAGCGAGTGCTGGGGACTTTCTGTTCTCAGGGCTCGTGCTTTGGATTCCACCCTTCAGTCCTGCTGTATGATCAGCAGAGTCTGTTGTGTTTGCGCTTGTTTGGGACCAGCTCAGAAGACATGTTACAGCAGCAGTTCAAGGGCTTCGCTCTAAGGCTTGGAGCCGGGGAAATGCTCTTTTAAGATTAGCATGCTGTTCTACCCTTCTGTTAATGCAGGCTTTGGAGTTCCCACGAATCAGCTGCTGGGGAAGCAGGCTTCCCCTCCATTTGCTCTCTCTGCAAATTAACTTCTGGAATGAACGGACAATGCAGAGCCAAATGCAGGGTTCTAACGCTGTCGCCCCACCCTCTTAGAAGTCCACCTCAGCTCAGGCAGATCTCCTTTCATGTAGTCTTTTATTGGCATGGACTGCCATGGGGAGAATCCCCAGGAGATTGCTGAGGCTGTTTTCTCAGGATTTCCTTTGATTGGAAGCTTTTGGCTGTGCCTTCTGTAGCTGGCTCTGGCACAAAGCAGAGGGCTCAGTGCATCCTCCAAGTGACAGCTGCCATGCCAACACCCAGGAGGTTCTGGCTGTGAAAGTGCCTTGGAGACTCTGAAGACCTACACATGCAGGCAAGGTCCACTCTCCAAAAAAAAGAGGCATTTGGGTCCCGTGAGGGGAGAGAACTTGGGCTCACATCTGAGAGATCCAAGCTGAAACGTCAGCTCTTCCGTTTGCTCAAAGTGTGACCTTGACCTCAGTGTTCTTACCCATACAATGGCAACAAAAAGAGTCGTCACCAAACTTGTGGCAGAGAATCAAGAAGATCATATGTGCAGTGTTCCTTTTTTTTTTTTTTTTCCTTTCTAATTTCCAAAGCTAACCAGGTAGTTTTAAAACAGGCTGAATGACTGCTACACACTTCTTATCTTTGTGATTTATTCGGCATCCATTCAATCAGTATTCAATAAATTTAAAAAAAAAAAACGTAAATAAATAAATACACTTCAGAGCCTTTAACATTGTAGGTAGTGTATTAGGTGCTGAGAATAAAGAAATACATCTTCAAGACATGTCCCCATCTCTTGCCTACCTGAAAGATAAAAATATTCAGTGATAATAAAACATAAAGGGGATGGAAGGATCAAGAAAATGGGTTGTGACCACCCAAGATATTTATATTGTTTGTGGAGTGACAAAACGCCTCCCGGAAGATGAGAGATTTAACCAAGAGGATGATGTCAGTATATGGAGGGCAGCTCATAATATTTCCAGAACTTAATGACAGCAACCCTGTCGTGGGATACATCTGAGACATACCCCAAAGGTTCAGCTACTGAAGGCTAGTTTGCCTGCCTGTGGCGTTATTGATATGGAGCCTTGAGGAGCTGGGCCTACAGGAAAGATGTTAAGGCCCTGGGAGTGTACACTAGAAGGAGATATTGGGACCTCAGCCTCTTTCTCTTCCTGTGCTTTGCAGCTGGCTGTCATAAGGTGAAATGGCTTTGTTCCACCTGCCATGCTGTTCTGCCTCATCACAGGCTCAGAAACACCAGGCCAAGAGATCATGAACTAAAACCTCTGAAACCATGAGCCCAATACATTTTATTCCCTTTAAGTTGATTATCTCAGTTTTTTGTTTGTTTGTTTGTTTTGTTTTGTTTTGTCACAGGGACAGATATAAATCCTTACGGGGGAATCAGAAGTGGCCTTCCCATTGAGGTAGAGAATCAATGAGCTTCAATGAGAAAGGTGGGCAAATACCAAGTCTGGTCAAAGAGTCTAACACTGAATTCAGCAAATCCTACTCAGTAGGACTGTCTTTATCACCCCACAGCTAAGACAGGCTCAGCCAACCATGGACTGCCTGGAAGCCAAGAACAGGAATCTGATCTAAGCCTCACCAGAGAAAAGATCCTTAGGGCCATGAGGATGAATCTACCTGGATGATCAGCAATTCCGTTTCTTGTTCTTGGATGCACAGGGGAGGCTTATCGCACGGTCTCCTCAGAGTCGTGTGCCCAGGACCTGGCCCATTACATGTGAACAGAGTATTGTATCCATTTATAGGTCTAATCATGGGAGCTTTCTTATGATCTTTCATGTACCATGTCTACCATGTCTTTGTTAAGGACATGCTCTGGAAAAAGCCTTGACTGGCAGCTTAGAGAAGGGAATTGGCTCTGCACCCAACTGCAGAGCCCAGCCTACCCTGGGTCACGATGGGAGCAGCGCAGTGTCTGGTGGACTTAAGGATTCCCGTCACCAGTTCACTGTGTAGACCGCAGGACAGCTGTGTCCATAGAGCCGAGTCTCAGCCTAGGGGAGAACAGCTGCAGAAGTCCTGCTGGAACTATTCTAGGGGCCTATGAGACTTCTGGAAGCGGATCCAGCTGTCCTGTCCAGAAAGAGTTTTCTGGGATAGTCAGGGCAAGGATTCCTGTTCTCATTGCTTCCACTTGAAGTTTTGTTTGAGCAAAGTGTTCAAGGCTAAACAGAGACTTGAAACCCACTGCAGCTCATCATATTACCAAGGAATAGATTTCTCAGAAAGTGTGTGTGTGTGTGTGTGTGTGTGTGTGTGTGTGTGTTCATTGCTAAACTTGCAGAATTCTCATTTTTCCTTTCATCTCTTTCCTTCCCTTTACCTGAGCACACCCGTTTTCTTATGAGACTGTGAGCTTCTTGAGCGACCAGTCAAAATTCGACTCCTCATATTTAGCAGAATCCTGGGCAGATGGTGGTCAGTGCAGTTCATTTCCACAATGCCATCTGCATGATCATTTCAAAGTACAAATACAGTGTTCCTTATCTCAAGCCATTTAGTACTTTAAGAGCTACCATTAGTCCCACCATGGACCCAAATTTCTCAGCAAATTGTCCTTATTCTTCTTAATCTCATCCATGACCTCTTGGATAGCCTCGTTTCCTGTACATATTTCAATAATATCCCACTGCCTCAAATGCATCCACTGCTTTCCCAAGGGAAGCTCCTTTTATTCATGTCACATCCCTACCATCTCTCACCTCCTCGTTCAGGCCTCCTCCACAGTTGATTCTTTCCTGTTGGCTACACCTCCAATTTAGCAACTCCAACAGGTAGAATGGAGCTGAAAAACAAAGCATTTTCTGTTCAAGAGAGAAGAGAGTCAAAGATGGGTAGAAACAACAGTGCATTCTGCATAGCACGGAATCAACTACTTATTGGATTTGTTTATACATAGAAATAAGCAATCCTTTGAGACTCCCAAGTGCTAAGAATAGCAGGTATTTCTCACAGGGTTGGTCAAAATATTGTGACCGATAAGAATAAGAACCATTTAAATATCAATTAAGAATGAATGCTTCAAAAATGCCCCAATACTAAAATGTGGGTGGAAAAATAATAAATGCTTGATTATTTGGTGTATTGACTTAATTTCCTCAATTGGTTTACATACAGTGGAATGGAAAACTTAATATTTCTTCAAACCCTTCCCCTATCTGCCAGTAGCCTCAGTTATCTGTATGTGAGATTAATGCATGGCAGGGTCTTCTAACTGTATGCTTCCCCTTCTAGAGAGATAAACAAACAAACAGTAACAACAAAACACTAGGCATTGGGCTCCAGAATAATGTAGGAACTACAGGGCAAGGTGAACTTTACCCTTCATTTTTCCTGGTCTCTTTCTTTGCAGGGATTCAAGCCAGTGTGGATCCAGTGACATTTTCATGAAAACCAATGGGGCATTTCCAGTGCATGGTGTTTGTTTAGAAATCTTCCTGCAGTGGACACCTAGTATATTGCCTCATGCTGAGTAGCTCAGAGGCACATTTGGATAAAAGGTTACTCTTGAATTTAAACTTGATATGGGTCTAGAGAATGCAACTTCAATGAAGCCTATATTTAGGGACCATAGAGAGCTACTAATGCGGCAAGAGATCAAGTTTTCTGCTGTGGCTATTTGAATTTAGGATGAGACTCTGTTCATCACTGTTAATCATCCCATACACAAGTGAGAAGAGAGGAGAGCTCTGAGTTTGGAGCTTGTGTAATCTGCAAGGGATTGGAGAGTTGCAAATAAAAAGTCCTCATGTCTTCTTATTCTTAGGGCAAATGCTAGCTTCTTGAGAAGACAGAACACAAGCTTAGCTCTTCTCAGACTTTGGAAGATGCAAATGTCAGTTTCATACTCCACCTGGTTCAGTCACCTGGTTTTCCTCGTCACAAGCACAAAAACAATTTTATGAGGAGTTACAACTTGTCCCTCCCCTGCCCCAAACCCCTGAGTTAGTGGTTCTTGGACTTATCTTCAGCACATATCAGAGAGTTCCCAGGCTCTCAGAAGCAATGGACTCTCCAAAATAAGATTTCTCTGTTAGGGAAAAATGCACTCCGATAGAGCTTGGGTGTGCATAGTTTAATAAAGCCCTCTGTGTAATTCCCTCAAGCTCCCCGTTCTGGTTGAGTTTCTTGAGGACAGGGAGCTTTACTGTTCCCTCCATTACTGTTCATCTTGTCCTCAGCATCTAGCTTAGAGCCTGGGGCGCAGTAGGGATTCAAAGAGTTGTTGGATTAATTCATGCACACTCACTGGCGGACAATCATTCACTTCTGTAACTAGAGTTATGCGTCACTTAATGATGGAGGAGTGTTCTGAGAAATGGGTTAGGTTGTTTCACCATTGGGTGAACAGTACTGAGCGTATTTTCACAAACCTAGACGGTACAGCTGATCACCAACCAAGGCTGTATGAGATAGCCTATAACTCCTAGGCTACAATTTATATAGCAAGTCTCTGCACTGACTTCTGCAGAATTAAGTGTCTGTGTACCTTTTTAGTATATCTATGCAAAGGAAAGTTACGGTGAAAATATCGTCTAAATGGTAAGATGTGGTACACCAGTCCAGGTCACTTCCCACGCATGGAGCTTGCACGACTGGAGTTGGTTTGGGCATCGATGGAGAGTGAATGGTAAAGGCCTCACACATTGCCATGTCCTACTGTAGATTATAAACTTGTGCACTTAGGCTGCACTTTTTGTTTAACAAAGGTTTTTCTTTCATCAATCATAAATTAACCCTAGCTTACTGTAAATTTTTACTTTAAAAACGTCTTTTTTTAAAAAACTTTTGACCCTTGTAATAACATTTAGCTTAAAACATAAATATTGGACAGCCATACAAGAATGGTTTCTTACATCCTATTATATAAGGTATTTTCTATTATTTTTAACATTTTTAATCTTTTTTTTTCACTTTTAACATTTTTTTTAAATTAAAAACAGACACAAACACACAGCTTCGGCTAGGCCCACACAGTGTTGGGATCATCAATACCGCTGTCTTCCGCATCCACATCTTGTCCCACTGGAAGGTCTTCAGGGGAAGACCTTGCCATTCAGAAAAGGAATTGATGCTCATTCCAAACAAACGGAGTGGTCATCTCCTATGACAACACTGCCTTCTTCTAGAAATGCTCCTGAGATCTTCCCTAGGCTGTTTTACAGACATAGAAGTGCACTCTAAAGCAACAATAAAAAGCATCATCTAGTAAATATATAACCCACTAACGATAATTTATTATCATTACCAAATATTATGAACTACACATACTTGTATTTTCTATAGTTTTTATACAACTAGCAGTGTGGTAGATTTATTACATCATAACTACAAACAGGTGGGTAATGCTTTGTGCTATGATATCATGACCTCGCAAGGGTTGTAGAGTTACTAGTCAACAGGAAGTTCTTAGCTCTGTTATAATCTCGTGAGGCCACCATCATTTATGTGACCATCATTGACACAAATGTGGTTATGCAGTGCATGACTTTGTAAGATAAATTCCAAACTATTTGTGTCTTAATGGTCCTAATGGTCCAATGGTCCTAGTCTGCCTGACTTGTATCTTCTTTTTGTCACTACCTCTAGTCTATTCTGTGCTCCAGGTTTTAGCATTGTCAAACGCACTGTTCGTTTAATTATATGCATCTACAATATTGCTCCATTTGTTTGGGATATGCATCAATTCCTTTTCTGAATGGCAAACTCCTATTCATCCTTCAAAACATAAGTTGCCTCGTCAGCTATAGTCTGAAGAGCAGTTAATCTGCTTTTCCTGTGGTTTTTCTATAGCACTTGAAGACTGAAATCTCAGGTGATAGTTTAGTAATTTCTCCTAGCTAATAGCAGAGTGCTCAGCTCATAGTAAATGCACTGTTAAGTGTTGGTTGAATTGACTTGCATTGTCTGTTTGAGGGAGATGGCACGCTATGTATAAATTATATGCAAATAGCAGGATATGATTGCTATGCTAGGAAGTGGTAATTATGCCTAACTCACTGAGTGGATGATATTTAAGGAAATGGGCTCCTAAAATAGCTCATCCAAGCTCATCCAATCTGCCTCAAGCAACCACCCTGTGATTGGTGACAGAGACACAACTGTGCAGAAGCCACTGTTTCATATCATAAGGAATTGCTATTCTAGAAGGGAAAATAAATACATAAACAGAAAATTACAGTGGAGTATGCATATAATCTGTGCCAAGACTGCTTGTGTGGTCCACAATCCTTGTTTCTTCTTGGGTACAAAGAAAGACTACATTTCCCAGCCTCCTTTGCTTTACGATTATGAGCTTATGAACAGCCCCAGCCAAAGAAACACTGGGGAAAAGTGACATCATTTTCAAGTTTGCCTCCTATATTATCCAATGATATTCTTGGCTGTCTCTCTTTTCTGGCTGGTTATTTGACTCAGAATCTAATGAGAGACTCTAAAGCCCAAAGAAATGGCAGAGTCATAAATAGAAGAAATCTCGGTCCTCAGGTTGCTGTGTGGAAGGAAGGCCACCTGCCCCAAATCCAACTGGACAGTTACATGATAGTTACATGAGTTAAACTGAGCCACGGACACTTTAGTTCTTTGTTTGAAAAAAAAAAAACAGTAGCTAATAAACCATTCATATTGTCAACTTGCATGTATTAAAAGCTTATTAAGAGCCAGGCTCAGGGGGTGAGGATGAGAAAGGAATATCAGCCACAGTGTGGGAAGAATGAGAGGAATGTCTCCTTTCCTTATGATGTCACCTGGAGTTTAATGTATCACATACAGGTGTAGGCCTAGTGTACCTGGAAGCAAACAGAGAAGAATAATGGGCAAAGGATCCAGGTACATGAATAGACTTGGGTCTTTGGGCTCTGCTGTCTCACTGCCAAGCCTTACATTTTTCCATACAGGATTTATTAAAAAACAAAAAAACTATTCTAAAGGGATAAAGAGTTTGACCATTAATCCTTTCCGTAGTACATAATCCATTCAGGGGACATTACCAGGACCAGGAGAAGAGCAGAATGTCCACTTGAGTCATACCTCTTATTAAGGAAGACTCTTAGGATCCCAGCATGGTCCAGATGACCAAGCTACACAGACAAGGGAAATGGTCAAAGCCACATTTTACGGACAGTGAAACAAACACAAAGAGAGGAAATGAGGTGGTCAAGTTCTCACAGAGGTTAGTGTCTGGGAGCAGAGCCCGGAGGCTCATTTTCCCAGCCCGGTGTCTTCTGCACCAAGCTCATTGGTGAAGAGATCTTCTGTCTCTTTCCAGGCTGAGATAAGGCTTAATTACCCCTAAATTAGGAAAGGGAAGCAACATCTACCTCACTCCTCTTGCATGCCAACCATGCCGCCATGCATTTGGCATACATTCTCACTGATCTTCATAATAACGTGGTAGATTGAATGTGCTCAGATTACAAAGGAGGTACCTGAGATTCTGGGATGCTGGCTGAGGCTTTCTAGCTTCAAGATCACTTAAGATTGGCTCATTGCTTCAGCCTTACATTCAGCCAATCATTGTCCTGAAATTAGTTTTTGCTTTATCAGTGTCCCCCTGGTGACAGGACAAAAGACAATGGGAACCTTTCTATTTCACAGCCATTCTACCTCATGGCATCCCACAGTATAATCTCTGGCTCTTCACGGTTTATAAATTGTGCCCAGTGTCAGGTTTAGCAGTTGACATTTAATTTTCTGGCTAATTGGATCCTGAAATTATATTGAGAAAAATACAATCTTTTACTGGGTAAAAATTCATCCTGACATATAATTACTCTAAATTTAAATTGCAGTAATCAAATATAATAATTTTAATTATTTGAAATTATTTTAAATAACCTGTGCAAAAAGACCATTTTATCTGCAACTTATTAATAGATTTTTACCAACATTATCATTTCACTGACCGACAAACAAGAAAAAGATCCACTGGCATATCTTGCATGCGTAAGTATGTATGTGAGTGTCTGTCCCCCACCATCCATCAAATTAAACTCTAAGTCTTAGAAGCCCTCATGTGAGACATAGGATGTGATTTTGAAAATTATTTTTTTTTTGCATGATCACGATTTGTCAGTAGTGGATTTGAATTGTTCATCTGACTGCTATATCTGACAAATAGAAAGCAAGTCAGAGCTGGATGAATGTTGAGGAAATGTGATAGCCCGATTATTTCCAGAATCTGTGGGTATGAGGCTCTGGATAGTGAGAGAGTAAATATGTACAAGACCATGTTTACGAACAAAAGTAGCAAGTCAAATAAAAGGAAAAGTTCTTCTGTGCTGGGCGGCCAAGGTGAGGTCAATATCAATATTGGCATTGGGGCTGCCAAGTCCATGTTTTGCATGACGATAATTTAATCAAGATGTGTGGGTGACAAAGGGCTTATCAAACAAAGAATGTTTTAGTACACAGGTTGGTTTGTTTGACAAAAGTGACACCCATCTTCTTTCACAAAGCTACTATAAAATTCATATCCGGCCTTGCAAAATTTTATGTTGATAGCAGAGACTGTGAAGTGTAAATTTATTGTACATTGGACATGCTTATTACTCTTCATGAAAAATAATGTTTCTTTTCTCAGGAAACAGGGATATTTATTTTATCCTATAGAAGCAAAATATATAATAAAAATCATAATTATAATTGTACTCTGAGAGTTCTAACACATATTTGTTGAATCCAAAGATATTTTTATAATCTAAGGTCAGTACTAACCTGAAGATATTCTTATAAACTAAGGACAGTACCAATATTGTCCTATTTTACTAGTTAGAAAACTAGGATGTAATGAATTTGAAATACACATAAACTTTTTCTATGACTCTTTAGGCAACTATAATAGGCAACAATCAGGTAAAATCATCCCATATTAAACCTGGAATTCTGAGAAACCAGTTTGGTAGGACATTTTAGGTATGAATTTACCTTATTATTCATTCGTTCATTCAATTTATGCCAAATTTCCTTAGGAGATTTGCTACCCCAAATTCTTCAGAAAAGAGGGAAAAATGAATAATTTTAACAAAATTCTAATCATAATTTCTTCAGATAAGGATCATATGGAGCAAAGTCTTATTAGCTAAAGCATTAAAAAAAAGGAAATAGGATAAAACTTACTGTCATTATCTGAATAAGAAATGTACTTTTTTATTGTATAGATAAGGGTAAATTTTTCCGAAACAGTAAACTACAAGAAAAATTCATCTACTACTTTACTTAAGTACACACACACACACGCGCGCACACACACACACACACACACACTCACACTCACACTCACACACAGAACACACATATATACTAGGCGTTGTTGTCAACAGAATCATCAAACCATCTGTGATATGAATGAGAGTAGCAATGGAGTTCCTTCATGAATTATTCCCAGAATTTCAAGGGTAGTGACCTGCTGCAGGAAATTAGAGGTCATTTGTAGTTCATTCCCAGGTCCAATAGATGGTGAAATCTCTTGATTAAAAGAAATCATGTTTCCTAAATAAATTTTCCATCCATGAAGATTGGCTCCTTGTAGAAGTTTCCAAAAGTAATTAGGTACAACTCATAAAACATAAAGTGGGTTGGTAATCAGATTTGACACTCCACATGGACACATCTCTAGGCAACCTGGATTTTGTGAAGTCTTAATCACAGAGAAGATGGGTTTTAACAGTGCCACAACTGCTTGCTTGGAACTTTCACCTATTTGTTAAAGTTTGAAACGCCAGTCGACTGCATTTCTTCTAAACTGCTGTCCTTTCACTAGTTGAAAATGGTACCCATATGGCAACTGCAGAATTTCTATGCAGAGGGAGTTGAGGGGCCACATTTCAATTGCTCAAGGGGCTGAGGACTTCTAAAGCCTTCTCTATGCAGCAAGCATGCTCTTGTGCTGCCTACTGTGTATTTATTTGTGTTGACTTGGAAGAAGCATCTTGTGGAAATGATGAGATTGATCTCTAGCCAATCCCACCCCCAGCCATCTCATGGTACTATCACTGTCTATCAAAAGGGCTTGGGAATAAACAGACAGTACTCACTGGTCTCCGAGCACACCAACTGTGACAACCTATTCTCATCACTTGTTTACCTGAAGGGAAGAACTAAGGAGGTGGCTCTATCTGAAGCCTACTGTGAGGACAATGTCCCTGTACACTCATGTTGTATCCCAAGGAAACCAATAGATCAAGAATTCAAGGGTGCCAGCTATTAAAGACTGATTAGGTAAAAAGGGTGGGTGTGTAATGGTGGACCAAAAAAAAAAAAGGACCTTATGACTCCTGTGTACCCCTCAGGGACATCTTACCTGGTGTGGGCTGGATTAAAAAACTCAGGTTTGAAGGTAATCTAACTACTGTCTTGTTGCATGTGGAAGAGAAAGAGAGCTATTTTTATCTCTGGCCTGTTGGCTTGGTAGCTGAGACTGCTGCTAATGAAAAGATCTGTCAAATAAGCTGCCTTAACCTCTGAGATAGGTAGCATAATTGCAGCTAGGTTCTTTCACATCTCCAACTATCTTCCCTGATAGAAGTACACAAATCCACAATCATAATATTGACAATAACAGCAATGACAATCTTTGTTTGTCTTGCTTGGCCACATATAGAAGAACTGAACATTTGTTCTTCACAGCATCCTTGAAAGGGTGGTGTTAAAAGCTCTATTTTATAGCAAACAAAGCTGTGGTTGAAATAAGTGACATGATTTCCTTTTAATTGTACAGCAAATTGCTGGAGCCCTGGGAAAGCTGAAGCTCTCCAATACCAAGAAGACTCCGAGGAGAGTGAAGCCCTAAGTATCTGGGTCACAGTGCCTGGGTGTAGAACCTTCTCTCTGAAGGAGCCAGGGGTTAAAGTCTGAAGTCAGAGAATGTGGCAAGGCCAGAGGAGGCTGGGAGAGGCCCCTGCTCTGGGAAGTGGTCCAGCTGTCTCCTGTCCCTGGCTACTCTTGACTTTCTCATTCTCTTTTATTGCCTGTTCCTCCCCAACTAACTTCAGCAACGTTAGAAAAGGGCAGAAGCTCTTGTTGACTGGCCTAAGAGGATTTGGGCTGGAAGACATAGATCAGCTCTGCTTTAGGCTTTGGGGAAATGTCTTTTGCTCTAGTAGTGAGCAGCTTGCAGGTTGGGCCTGGACTCGGCTTGCATATGAGATCAGGGAGGTAAGGGAAGGTGATGGTGCTGATGGTCCAGCAGAGGCTCAGAATCAACAGCCACGAGGACAAGGAAGAAAAAGCCCCAAAGAGGTGAAAAGTCCTGTTCCGTAGTATTTGCCAAATTCTGTGGAATAAACATTCCCACCATGTCTTCTTTTAAGCTACCAACTGGACGTCACCTGGCTAGAAAAATTCTTGTTGGCTCTTACAAGGTAGGACAAGCTTCTCTAGCACTGGTTAGAGAAATGGGCAGAGGAGAATGGGAAACCAGTTTTTCCTTGGCCAGACAACAGGCATTGTTCTCACTTCTCAGCCTAACTCATTCAGAGATGTTTAGAGTCAAAGCTCCCAATTATAAAAAAGAGCACATGGGTTTGGCTTTATTTTTGGTACATTTATTTACCATAGAAATTGCAAAAAGTCCCATGGGGGACAGATCAAAATAAGATATCCACAATATTCTAGTGTTCTAGTATTTTTTCTTCTCCCAATAATGTGTGTATGTGTGTATAAGCAGATAGATTCACAAGCATACACATTCCCCACTGCATTCTAAAGAATTATAAGCTCTCACCTAAATAGTACAAATGTTAAGAGGTTGGACTTTGTAATAAAATAGACACACATCTGATTTTCAGCTCTTTCACCAGTTGCTTAACCTCTAAATGTCTTATTTATAAATTAGGGATATTGATAAGTACCTGATAGGTAATTCTAAGGCTTCAGTAAGATTATTGTGTTTGAAACTTTATTAGCGTCTACTTAATAGGAGTTGCAATTGGTGTTTTTCTTAAGCTCACCTAGGTAGATTCTCAATGACTGCTCACATCTTTTCCTTGTCCTTTGTGGACACTTTAGGAATAAGCTACAAAGTACATGGTGGCAGAGTGACATTTATTTGGTTTCTGTTCAAACTGAGTGACTGGGGTGTTGATAATCTTGTGCATTTTTTGTTTAAATAATTTTCCCACATGTTCAAATAATATACTTGTCACCCCTTACAGGCCTGGGAACAGATCTTATCTGCTTTGCCACAAAATGGCACCTGCCTGAGTAAACAGGAGTACAGACTGAGAGGCTGAGCTTTGCCCTGCATTGTAACCAAATTCACTAAGGCAAACAGACAACGTGACTGCCAGGCTTTGTCGTTAAGAGCAGTTTTGATCACAAAAGCAATGATTTAAATGTCTCTAACATGCAAATTGTCCTAGGCACTACTTTAAATCCTTAAAGAAGAGCAAGAATGTTGGTGGATGCCAAGCCCTAGAACTTTTAGTTTCTAAGAAGTTTCTGAGAATCAGGGATAAATAGAGGCCAATGTCTTACTTTCTCCACAATTGGATAAATTCACTTTTTAGAAGTTTTCTTTTTCTTTTTATTAATGTGATTCACATGCATGAAATATCAAGTAATTTCATGAGGCAAGTTACAATTCTTTTAGCTCATTCCTTTCATATTTGTTTCCATATCTTTCAAATAACATGTTGTACTACCACTTATTGGAGTTTAGGAATTATGAAGTAACTCCCCATTATGGAAAATAAGGATTTATCTCTCTTTCACCCCTTGCTCCACTTAATCCTGGCACACTGTTCCCCTTTTGGCACATAATAACTATATTTTAATTGTGGTTCAATCAGCTTTCAATATTTGTACTATAATGATTATGTAAGTGCTAGTCACAGCTTATCAGGTAGTGCGTTTTCTTTCCTGAACAGTGCTTTGGTTTTCAAAAAGATATTTCTTTTTTTTTTTTTTTCTTCAGAACACTAATTTATCCACAAATTCTTTTTAAGTTGTGAAAAATCTCTTTATACATTGAAACACCTTAGGCAGTCATTAATGTCATCTTGAAGAAATATTCCAGAACCTTCTACATGGTCTTAGACTGTTTGCTAGATGTCTTGTCAGACTGGTACTTTGAGATCTTCCTCCTGCTTATCTGTATCCTGGGCTGGATCCACTGTATCCTGGATTCCTCTTCTTCTTTCTTGATTTTCTCCCCCTGGGTGATGTTCTTTCTTAAATATCTTCCTAAATGAGGCTACATAATTGTTAAATTTTTGAGAACTTTCAAGTTGAAAGGGTTTTATTTTACTGTTTCACCTAATGGGATGGTGTGGCTAGATACAACATTCTCAGTTCAAAATCAAGTTTTGAGTACATTACTAAGTTTTCTTCTAGCCCTTTGCCCTGCTTTAAAAATTCTATTGCCTTTCTGTTTTTTATTATTTTTTTTAAAGAAGTTGTCTAGAAAAATAAATAAATAAATAAAAATCTTTTCCTTTTTTTCTGAAAAGTTTTAAGAGCTTTCCTCTGTGCTCCATGATCTAAAATTTTGGAAGGATGTGTTCTAATGTGGATGCATTTTTATCCATGGTGTGGACTCCCTCAAACTAAAAATTCCGTCCTTCAATTCTGTCATTATTTCTTGAGTTATTTCTTTAATGATTCTACTTCCTATTTCATATCTTCCCTTTTTCCTGGATCCTACTTCTCAGATGATATACCTTCTGAAAGGGTTCTTTTATTTTCTTTCACCTTTCATTGATAGTCAGCAAGTGAGTTGCTAACTCACTGGCTGTTTCTAAAGGTAGAATGAGATGATTCGTGTGCTAGCGATCGCCTAGCACACAGATGAGAAATGTCCGTTCCTGCTTCTCCCTATTTCTCCTACCATTGTTCTCGTCATCATGGTTGCTGTTATATTGCATTATTTTGTGGCTGTCTTATCAGAGGTTAACCAAATGAACAGAGAAGGTGTTGACCTTGAAATACTCACACTTCAGTCGTAAAGAGATCAAAACAAGTTCAGCAGGAGATGCATTCCCAGGATACACAGCAGAGGAGGAAGGAAAGGTGGGGACAGTCCAAGAAGCCACCCCTTGGATGCTGTCCTAGAGTTGTCAGTCTTGCTTTGGCAAAATGAGCAGGGTATATATACTAAAGTCAATGCTATGTTTTAAAGATCCATCTCAACTGTTTCTGAGCTCACAATTATATATATATGTCTTAAAAGTCAGTCCTTAGTTCAACATTTTAAATGTAATATGTATTACAATGTCTGGGAAAACACATAGAAGTAAAAGGAGGAGAAAAAATAAAAGTATATTTTTTACTCTTATGCTTTAATTTTTTAGGGTTTTTAAAAAATATTTTTTATTTTAACATGTGTTGTGTGCTTTGGTTTGATTTGGGCCATACTTTGTGAAAGACTACTTAATGCCTGCTGCCTAAGTCCAGGGCTGGTGACCATAGAGGGTCTTGTCCTATTGTGCTGTCTCAGTTGCCCATAACCAAATGGAGGTGCTTTGGTAAAGTATCAAATACTGTCCCAATCCTGTTTCATGCCCAAGATGAACAGGACATGCATCTGGAGCACTGTTGGATGATTCCAGAGATGGGTGTCCCTCTGAGCCACGTGAATGCCTTGGCCATAGTAGTGAGTGTGAGGCTGTGCTCCCAGATGCAGATACAGGGGCCCCAGTGCTGCCACGCCTTCCTTCTGTGATCCTGGTGCCTAGGACTAGAGTCAAAGAGAGAGAGCAACCTAAATCGCCCACAGTTGGAAAGCAATGTCAGGATCCATACAAAGGACTGCACAACCAAAGTCACATTTTTTAATATATTAATGAATATGAAAATACCTTCAATGTCAAGTGAAGAAAGCATGGTATGGTGTCAAATCTGCAAAGAAAATATATGCTATAGGAGGAGGAGGAGAAAGGAGAAGATGAGTAAGAGGAGGAAAAGAGAGAAGGGGAGAGAGAGAGAGATGGTGGGGGAAGAGATGGGGAAGAGGGGAAAAGAGAGAGAGAGAGAACTTTTGCAGTCATGCAGTCAATCTGGAAATGTAAACCAATCTTTACCTCTATAATTTCCAAAAAGCAATTTGGAGAGCATTTGTTTTTTATATGAAGTACTAATAACCTCAAGGAAGGAGGGACCAAAGGAAGAGATTATGAACTGAGTATCTTTTATAGACCACCCTGGTGCTGGCACCTTCACGCTCTACCTCGTACGATCCTCACCATACCCAGGAAAGACAGAGCACCAGGTTACTGGCGGGTTCACCGAGGCTCAAGAAGTTCAAGTTCCTTGACAATTTCATATGGTTGGAAACTTGAAGCACTGTGATTCAAAACCCCCTGGGTAAGATCAAGTTTTCCTCATGGATGTTCTTTGAGTTGGATGTGCTTCCACGTATCTCACTTGCAGGATTAAATGCAATTGTATTTTTACTATTTGAATTTGACTAATCTCTTCCTTCTCTCCCTGAGGTCCTAAACTCTGATTTTAGCTGACTGACACAGAGTTTGATAAAAGGTTAAAGCTCAGTCAATAGTTGTTTAATATGTGAGTGACTGAATACCAAAATCAGTACGTGTCCAGGTTTTCACAGAGTCCTCTTCTTTATTTTTCTGGAACCTGTGTTTAAGCTGACAAAGGTCACAGTGTTGCTCTAATATAAAAGAATATTAAAGGTCAAATGATTGGCATTTCCTTCTCATTTAAGCTAGGAGACTAGAACTTTTCTCCAAATCTAATGAAATTATAGGAAATAGAATTTATGATCAGAATGGAGATGATAAACCATAAAATTAAGATTAGTAGCAACCTGCTATAGTTTGGATCTAATGTCCCACAAAGACCCATGTATTGAAGGTTCCCAGCCTGGTGCTATTGTGAGGTGCTGGACACTTTGAGAGGTGGGATTTAATAGAAGATCTTTAGGACATTCCATTCTCTTCTCCTCCAAAATTATATATCAATATGTATAAGACTGTCTCATTTACACTGCATTTGGTCTCATCTTTATATTTTGTTGGTGGTGCTGTTCACTATGAATTGTTTTTTAATTACATATCTTGGCTAAATTCTGGGTTAAGTAATATATCTGGATTATCATTCATCTCATCATCATCCAGTGATTCGGTTTCTTCTGTAGTATCATCCCTGTCTTACAGAAAAGGAAACTGGGGTTTAGAGGAGTGGTTTTTCTTGTCCAAGTTAAGAAAGAAGGATTATGAAAACCAAAGTCTTCCCCAGATAGTGTGACACAGGAGCCCATAGTTCAAAACCATGTTCTCTGTTCTGTCTCAGGAACTATTTCTCACCTAGACAATTGCAACATCCTCCTGAGTGGCCTTCTTCATTCCCGTGCCCTCCCCAACACCCCATCCTCCGTGGCAACCTGCAGGTGACCGTCTGCAAAGCCCAACTCAGTATAGTGAAATGTGTGCAGACATCAAAGTAGTGGCACACCCCTCTACTTGGAGCCACTAGAGTCCAGCTCTGGAAGTGATGTGATTCCAATGGACCACTACAGATTTTATCAGATAAAAGATGTTGAAAATGAATCATTGAGTTTAGGATTCACAGTGAGTTTTGGAGATGCCTATTGCACTTGCTGTTGACTTGATTCTGTTGATATTGAACTTGAAAATCGGAGCACATGTTTTCAACTCAGATGTGACCTGCACCCCCCGGCTGCCAAGGTCTGGACTCTGACTCCTGCTTCAGCCTGTATCTCAGCCCCTGTGCACTACTTTGTTTTTGATATTCCAATCCCAACACGAGGCAGGGGGTTGCTGCAGCAGGCTTTTGGGGGGACACTACTTCCTCCACCTTGAACACCTATTTTCACTGCCTGTCTAGCGTACCACTTCCTCTGAGAAGCCCTCCCAGGTATTCCCAGAAACTCTCACCCCTTGAACTGTCTGTCTTGCCTGCCTTTCTAGAATATTCATCTCGTGGTTGATTTGAGACACCCTTCTTTCCAACTACTTGTGAACTTGTTAAGGCCAGGGACAATGGGAAAATCATGATAATCTTGATTTCTTTATGACAGAATCAGACTTGGAAAGAAACTTGCCCCAAGGTCATACAGCCGGATGCCCAGGTTCCTTACTGGGGGGAAGGACCCAACAGCACAATTAGTATTCATAGACTCCATGAGACTCTTCCTCCTGCGAAAGGGTGCTTTTGACTAGGGGTGGATTTCTTTCATCATCTGTTCCTTTTGGTGGCTTAACACCTGAAGGAAGAATCTCAATGCTTCAGGCCCCTGCCTTTACGGGGGGACCTTGAGCAAGGGCTTCCAGTCTCTGGGCCGCGTTTCTCAACTGTGAAGTGAGGGTGTTGGCCAGATGGCAGCCAGCCTCCTTTGATTTCCTCCAGTGTGCACATGTGGCTCCCAGCTCCTGGGTGACCTCTTCACGTCAGCAGCCCAGGCTTTGCCAAAAGTGCCGACTGAGCTGGGCTGTGGAACTGGGCAGAGGGGAGAATGGCTCCTTCACTCCAGCTGCAGGCCTGAGCCAGGCCTTATCACCAGAGGAAGGTGACTCAGGAGATAGCACCTTGGTATCAGAGAAAGCCTGCTATCAGTGGGCAGCCCCCACAGTCCAGCCCTCCTTGCCCGGGTGCCTTGGGCTAGGTGGCCTTCCTGACACACAGCGAAGATGGTGCCCGGCTCAGGACAGGCCACTGTAAGAGAACGAGACCAGGGTCAGTCCCAGAATCAGAGGGCAAAACCCGGCTGGGCGGCTCCAGGGGCCCCCAGGTCATCCCGGCAGCCAGAGCTCACCTTCTGTGGTATCCCCAGTTATTGTGACTGAGAGGAGCACTATTTCCCTCAGCAAAAACACGGGGTTCCCAGGTGCCTATGTCCTGTGCAGACCTGATGGGGACACCCACACTGGCTTTGCCCTGCCTACTACTTCCCAGAAGCAGGGCCACCGGCCCCAAAGCATCTCAGCAGCCTCAGACCATCTCTAGGAGTTGTATCAAATTTCTCCAGCTGCTCCTGCCACCTCTTTGGGATCAAGTTCACCCTGAGCTTCAAACCTTAGTTTGAGGGCCTCCTCCTCCAGGGGGCCTTCCTTGACTTTCCATGATCTAGGCTGAACCCTGAGACTGGTGCTTCCTGCTTTCTTGGCCTTATCTCTCTATGTCCTAAATTTTAAGCACCTCAAGGAAAAATACATCATTTTTTTTCCCTCTCACTCATCCATGCACTAATTAATCAAATATTCTTGAGTGCTCTGAGAGATACAAAATACATTAGAGAAAAACAAAACAACACATAACAGGAAAGGTCCCTGATGTCATGGTATGTATAGTAAGGGAGATAATCAAATCATCATTCAACACATAAGAAACTGAAGTCCCCCAGAGGCTCAGGAAGCTGAGGCAGGAGGATGGTGAGTTCAAATTCAGCCTCAGCAATAGCGAGGCACTAAGCAACTCAGTAAGACCCCATCTCTAAATAAAATACAAAAAAGCGTGTCCCTGAGTTTAATCCCTGATACCAAAAAGAAAAAGAAAAAAGAAACTGAACTCCAGGTGCTACAAAAAGCAACCCCCCACCATGCTGAATATCAGTCATATTTCATCTAGTCAGGGAGGGTGTCAGAGTAGTGCAAATGGAGCTCAGGAATAGTAGGGGCTACAGTCAAGAACAGTCAGGGAAGATCCCAATGTCTCATTGATCCCTGTGTCACCAGCACATCTCAGGGCCTGAGACCTGGTCATAACGCAGTCACTGTTTACAAATGTTGGCGCTACATTTTCTGCAAAGTTGGCTGCTCTGAGGCTGTGGTCTAGGCCCTGCCTTGGTCCACTTGCCCTGTCACTTCTCAGAGGGTATTTTCATTTCCCTGTCATTCTGGGAATTGTCCCTGTCTTGCCTATGCAACATCCCCTCAAGATTAAGTCTTGCATGCAGCCCAGACCTGGATCCCTAGCCATGCCATTGGCTACAGACTTTCATGTGTCCTCTCTGCTTTAGGGTCCCCCCCATATTGTGCACTTGTTCTTTCCTTCCACCACGGAATCCATGTGAATTTCTTCCTTTTCTTGTCTTAATGCCCAGGCACACAGTTTGCCCAACCCATCTCAACTTCCCTGCTGCCATAACTCCAGCTTTCTCAATTTCCAGCTTGCTGATGGGGCTCTTTCTCCAAGTGCCTCCCTGTCTCCAGGGAACAGGATTAGTTCTGAGACCCAGACATCCTTGATTAATGCAGCAGACCAGCCATGCCCAGCACCCTCCTGAGACGCTACCCAAACTTTCTTAATATTGGATTCATCACAGCCAAGAACACATTTGGTTAATCAACTCTCTTTTTCCAAAACGGAGCCACTCTGATAAAGATTGAAAATGTGCCCCTATTGTAAGTGGCTACTGTTTCCAATTACATATGCTTCTCCCAGCCACCATGCAATCTGTTCACTTCATGCTGGTTTGCAAGAGCTGTTCGCACCAAACCATTGACAGCCACTATCTAAACTAAAACCATCTGCTTAGCCATTTACCATGCACGGCTGGGCCTTGCAGGCTTACCCGGTTGAGGCCCTGTGGAGCAGTCCATAAAACAAGCATGAATTAACACAGCCTGTTTTTATTAAATGTCTTGCAACTGATGGGAAGATGGACAAGGCTGTCTGGCAAGGATAATGGCCAGTCCTCAGCATCTGAAGTCTCAGATGAACTCCAGCAGCCCCCACATCTCAGGACCATCCAGTGTTTTGGGAGTGTGGTCGTGCTTAGAACCAATTTATCTATAAAAGGCTTTTTAAAAGATTTTATGGTTTCTCCTCTTCCTAATGAAACATGCAGCCATGATATTTGCTCTTTCTTTTTTCTTTTCTATTTTCTTTCTTTCTTTTGATATTACTTACATGGAGACTCAAGGAGAAGCAGAGAAGAACGACTAAGAACCCAAGAGAGCACCCATATTCTTCATTGCTGGTACCAAATTCAAGAGATGGGGGTGGAGTCTCTTCTTACTGATATGTGTGTCCTACTCAAGAGTCAGTTCTGGGTACTCAGTAAATTTGAAGCATCTTCTGTGCCCTTCGTCTAAATGCTTTGCACAATGTGAAGGCAAGAGGTGAGGATATGTGGGCTCGCTCACCCACATTTTGACCTGTGTGTCTAGAACTTATTTTGCACACTGGGAGAGAATATACCAGTGATCAACGCCAAGGGCAAGAAGATTCAGCAAACCCTGCACTCTTTGCTTCAAAGGTCACTAAGCAACTTTAAAAAAAAAAACAAAAACCACTTTTTTTTTTAATACTTTAATTTCTTAGATAGAAGAAATGTATCTGAGATGAGGCCAAGTGCCAGTGCAAACACAGCTTCCTATCTACTTGAGAGTATGCTCACACTGTGAAGTCATATAGTGTTATAATAGAGTAATGTTCAAGTTCATGATTATTTTTACTATTTTTTAATGAAAAAAAAAAGGAATTCACAAATAAGAGCTCAAACAAAGAGTAGTATACTCCTTCCCTTCTGCAGGGATATCTGGAAATATTAGTAGTCATAGATATTTACAATAGACTGGTTGAGACAAGTGAATTGATCTGACCACACTGGCCTAGTCAGGCCAAATACTGGTGCTGTTTCTGTTCTACATTTTATTCACTCAAAATTAAATGAGCCGAAGGCTTCTAACTCGAGTCACCTCTCTTACTTTCACTGATAGGTTCTTTAATATCACATACTGAGATTTTTCCAAGCATCCTTACCTACAGGAGGTAGATGAAATTTGCTTTTGTATTTACTGCAAGACTGCAGTCAATTAGCCCATGATGCACTGCTCAGTCATAATCTCTCTGAACCCCAGAAATTTAAAAAGAAAGCATAATGAGGTCCCTCTCCAGACAACTCACACCACAAACTGAGGGACTTTGTCATTTCTGTTATTTAATGGTGTATATATGAAGTCTTAAGTCAAGTGTTGTTTTAAAAATGTAGCCACAGAAGAAAAGAGAAGAGAAACCCAAGCAAGTCGAAGAACAGCAATCACCCCAAAGATTTTAATATTCTTTAAACAACTTTTCTGGGGCTCAGATAACAAGAACTGCAGTATTCTACATGCCTGCTTTTGCTACTTCTGGAAAACCCAGAGCCCAGTATGATTCTTCACTTCCACTAGGCTCCCAGCCTTTCCTTTCCCATTATTTCTTTGGTTCTGCTTTCTGTTTATTTCTTAGTGAATTTCAGTATGCTTGGCCCCTTTCTATAAACTGACTCGAATGCTATTTGGAAAAAGACTAAAGTGATGTAAATCTGTATATGCATTTTCAATAAAAAGGGTTTGGTTCATGGCCTTGCCTTTTGTTTGGCCCGAGAAAAAGAAATCTTCAATTCTTGTATCTTTGGAAGTTGCAATCCTCTTTGCTCACCCACCCTTTCTTCTCTGACCTCCTCCCTTTCTCTTTTCACATTATCTGATGAGCTTATGAATTTGTTGATTGGAGAATATTCATGAGGGGTCATCCTATTCTTTGCTAGAAATAAAAATCATTGCTCATGGGTTATTGGACCTACGACCTAGGAGATAAGTGATGTTTATTCCATTTCATGAATGAGTCAGAAAAATGAGGCCCCTTAAGAATAGAGCTTTTCTGAATTTTCTTTCTCATCTCTTTTCATAGGGTGTGGCATATAGTGTGGCATGGAGTAGGTGCTTGGAAAAGTGATGCTGAATAAGGCAAGAAACAAAAATTGAATGATCCAGTTGCTGCTCTGATAATTATAGATGGTCTTAAGATTTCCTCTTTCTGAATGATATACAATGATTACATGTTGCCAAAGCACACAGTTGAAAAATGAAGAAAGATCAACCACAACAGATATTTTTATATTATGGGTGCATGTGTACAGATAGAAAAAAAAATATATATATATACAGGCACCTATATCATACAATAGCTTGATTTTTTTTTTCTGGAGTTAGCTGGTCTGATTTCTATGTGGATGCTGCCAGAGAAAACACAAAACCACCCTTGTATTTTGCTCATGAACTTCATGCATGCTCATTCCTGAGTCACCCTCCTTCTAGACGGGTCTCTTGCAGAAGCAACCCAGCATGGAGGGAACCACAGCTAGTGGGACCAGAAGGTTTGGGTGAGCTCTGTTTTTGCCCATAGTCAGCTTGACCCCATGGCCCCTTAAAAACTCCTCATTGACAAAAGGGGAACTACACAGGATTGACTAAGGAGGGACATGTCAATAATCCAAAGACGTAAGAGAAAAGTTGTGTCCAGGGTCAAGAAGGGTGGTGTTTCCTTTGATAGAGTCTGTGCTTGATGCTGTGCTCTGGGCAAACACATTCACAGACATGTTCCTGGATCTTCTTACAAACCCCAGATAGCTGGTCCTATCCCTGTTTTGCAGACAGGAAATGCAGCTCTTAGCGAGAGGGATTTTGGAACCCTTCAAAGACAACACCAGTGTACCATGTGGAGTTAGGCCAGGCACAGGTCCACTGTCAGCAAACTTCAAACAGACCAGAAGACAGAGGAGGAAATTAATTCTGGAAAAAAAATGGAGTCATAAAATGGGCATGGCAAGAAGTGCTTTTATAATAATAAGGTAGTCACTCGAAGGTTCCTTAAAAAATGGCATAGAAAAGTGTGAGGTCTTGGAACGGTCCCCTCCTCCATGGTCTATTTCTCAATCTGCACAGGTTGGGGACCCTGAGAACTTGAAGATACCTTTATGGAGAACAAAGGGAGGCTCTGAGAAACCTGTTCACTAACTCTTGTCATTATTGGAGCATTCCTTTCTACTTGGTTATAATAGACCCACATGAAAGTGTCTTGGTCAAGTTGGAATCCTCTTTGTTGCCAATCTTCAAAACTGGAATTTATTTTCTCAGTCTGGCTCAGCTCACATGTAATTGTCCTTTTGTATTATCTAGGAAGAGAAGTGACAGATGGAAAAGTACTTGATTGAACTGAAGGGTAGCTATGGGCTAGGCACTGGGCTGTTCTAGTTTATATTGGTTATTTCTTCTAAGAATTCTGTGTGTTGGAAAATTGTTATCCTGATTTGACAGCACTTAAATCTTCTGCTTCTTTACTTTTTTTTATCCTTTCTTTCATTTCATTTATTTATTTATTTATTTTGCTATTATAAATAAGGCTGAAATGACCATCTTTTTCCATATTGCAGATGGTTTCCTTTGGATGACTTCCAGGAAGTGGGACCATTTGCTCAATCAACGTTCTTCCACAGCTTTAAGATCCTTGGTGCACATTGCTAAGCTGCCTTCTAGAGAGTCCCTACTGTGGTACAGTTGGACATGTGCTTGCTAGTGTCCCCAAAGCCCTGGTGATATAGTGTGTAGAACAAGGAGAGTGCACAAGTTTAAAATGTTAAAGACCTGGCCTGACATTAGAAACCTGGACCCTGCTGACCGTGTGTGCCCTGGACTACCGAGTATTTTTCTCTAGGTTTCAATTTCCCCAAGTGGGGCATGTAGGGGGCAGACCGGATGATCTTCCGGGCATCTTCAACACTGATTTTCCTTGACATTTTGGGGAAATATAAAACATTTTCAGGCAACAAGTGGCTCAGAACATGTACAAGTTTCCATGTGATATCTCTGGTTGTATGTAAAAAGCAGCTGGGAAATTATGTTTTAGAGGCGGCCTTGAGTTTTGTTTTAATACTGTCTTTATTACTTGCTATAGGGGGAACCTTGTATGATCCTTTCTCCTTTCTGGACTCTGGTGTCCTCATCTTTGGGGTGTAGATAACAATGTAATAAGGTTTTCAGAAAGATCAAATGAGACCCAGTATAGTCCACATAGTGCATGGTAGGAGTTCAATAAAAGGTAGTACTTTTGAATAGATGAAAGATAATACTTCCCGTTTACCCTTTGCTGAGTAAAGAATAGTCAGGTTCCTAGTGGTATTAGTGAGTAATTATTCAAACCTTCTGAGCACCCAAAGGCCTCAGGATTCTGGTTTCTTACCCTGGGCATCTGAGATTCCCAGCATCTCCCAGTGTTGTCCTCCCTCCCTTGAGCACCATCCACCCAAGTCCACACGTTTGCAGATTTGAAGTGAATTTGAATGTTCCATGTTGATGAGAGGCACTGTGGCACAGGTACAAATCTATGCCTGACATCCTGGGTTGTCCTCAGTTCCTTTGATGTTGCAAAAATGTACTAATGGCTCTGTCAGTTCGGGGAGCCCTTTGAGCTAAACACTGATTGATTAAATGCTGAATTCATTCTGCAGGTTTGCATCTGTTCACCACACATTTCCAGTGTGTGCTTCCTTGGGTGACAGGGTTCAGGGATGAATAAGAGGTAATCCCTGCCATTTGGAGTTCCCGGGCTGGTGTGGTGGGGACCGAGGTAAACAAATAATTGCCATGTATTGGGATAAGTGCTCGAATAGAAATGGATTCAGTGGTGGGAGTGTGGGAAGGGACTGACACATTATGAATGAAAGGTGAAGCAGGCTTCCCAGAGTAGGTGACATTTATTCTAGGTCTTGAAAAATGAATAAAAGTGTATTAAGCAGATGAAGAGGAGGAGGCTTGAGTGGAGGGAACAGCAGGAGCAAAGATATAGAGGTTTAAAAAAGTTTAGTTTATTTGTGGGGAAATCAGATAGAAAACCATGGCAAGATATAAGACTGATGATATAAATAGAAAATAGGAACTATTTTCTATATCCTATAGATTTACACAGTCAATTATAGCAGTCATTGGAGAAGTATTGCTCTTTAATTATAAATTAATTAAAACGAAACAAAATTTAAAAGTCAGCTTCTGGGTTGTATCGTTTTAAAGCTCAGTATGTCATGTGGCTGGTGGTTGCCATATTGGACAGAGCAGAGAGCATTTCTAGTATCATAAAAGAGTCTATGGGACAGTGCCTCTGTGTATGATGCAGAGGGAGTGATGGACTTCAAGGGCAAGATTACAGATAGATTTGTTTGCAATGTGCAGAATGGGTTTGAGGAGGCGGAAAGAAGAGGCAGGGGGAAACCTAGGTTATTGCCACACTCTTGAGAAGAGATAATGAAGGCCAGAATTATAGCAAAGACCACCACTATGTGGGAGGGACCTTGGAGCTCATGAAATATCAATGGACCACAGGCCACCACCGTCAATGCTTTTTTCCAGTTGGGATCTTATGGAGTTCAGGAAGAAATCAATCTCCCGTGTTGTCATACATACCCTTTTGCTAGAATCCTTAATCCCCAAGCTACTCCCCCAGCTCCAGGCAAGTTGGGCGAACCCCCAAACTCCTATGAGCTCTCTGCAGACTCCCTGTCCCTGCTTGCCTCTGTCTTGTCATGCCATTGGGTCTTAACCAGATGGGTATCTTGTTTGGCCCCTTCTCCACCCATAGCGACCAAAGTTTGGAACAGGATTATATAGCCAGCCCACATGTCTGTTTTGTTCCCAGTGCCTGGGCTCCATGGTTATAACATAGCAATGGGTACTTCTGAAAGGCCATGGCAGATTGGATGATAAGACCTGGTTCTTTGTCTCCTCCTTTCCTGATTAGGATCTCTTCTAAACATAAACAAATTACTTCCCTTCAAGTTGACAGGAGGAAGGGTTGTACTCTGCAGGGAAAACTGCTGAGGACACCTTAGTATGGAATGTCGACCATCTCTCCCAGGAATGAACAGATGCCAGTCGTGGTGCTGTGGGTAGTTTCCTCACATCCACACACTCACACTTTTCAGAACCTTGTCAACTTCTTAAGAAAGAAGGAAACTCCTGGATGGTTGAAATAGTGATTTTTTTTTTGTTGTTGTTATTTTTGTCCTTCAAGACCTAGTTCAAACCCCCACCTGCTTTGTGAAACCTTCATATCCCTAATCCTGTTCAAACAGATTCTTCATGCAAACCTCTGTCTGGCACACACCAACTGGAGTGGACTGGTGATGTTCCTGTATGCCTCTGGATGTAAGGAACATTTCTGAGCAGGGTTTGGCCCGCCCACAGCAGGGTTTGCATCAGAAGGACCCCCCCTTGAATTCCATTCTAGAAAGGACCCCCAAATTCATGAATGAAGGGATCATTGTCTCCATTATATCTGGGGAAAGGCAAGTCAGAGAAGGTCTAGGAAAGACATAAGAATCTAGGACACTGGACATGTGTTGCTCTTAGACTACTTACTATAGAAGCTTTAGTTTTTATCATTCATTTATAGATTTGTTCTTCATTCATGCATTCATTCCACTATTGCACAAACATCAACTGAGTCCCCACTGGTGATCAAGCAAGTGCAACACAGAGATTAACAGAAGAGAATTTGGAAATTGGTAGGGGAAGCAGAACTTTAAGGAGACAATGGCCGTCCACCGTGGGAACAGTTTAGCTAGATGGATGTACCCTGTGCAAAGGAAGAGAATCAGAGAAGGTTTCACTGTTAAATGAAGAGCATGGCTTCTGGATTTCAAACCCTAGTAGGTGGGTTCCTTGGGCAATTCCTCTCTGAGCCTCAATATCCTCATCTATAAAATGGTCATAGTTGTTGTGGAAGAAAAGGTGAAAATATTTACAAAAGTCTTGGTACAGTGCCTGGAATAGAGTTAAGTGCTCAGTTGATGCTATTTTTCAGGACATTGTATTTGTCAACCTAAGTGATCAGGATCACTTTCAACCTCTCTTTGTTTGGGTCTTTAATATATTTGGCATTAAATGTCAAACGGACCAGTCTCTACACCAGAACAATGGATGTTCTTTATATTTCATTCAAGAAATCAATATATTTGGATTAACACATTTAGTATGAAAAACCTTGCAGCCAAAGCAGGATAAGCAGAGGTCTCTGCTAAGTATTTCAGATGAGGCAGTCTTTGACAGTATCTTTCTGATTCACATACTCCTAGTGTTGACTTCAGAAAGATCAAATAAGTTGAGTCTAACTGTATTTTTACTTTTTGATAATACAGAAAAAAAAAATGGGAGTAACCAGACAGAGAAATGTAGCTATTGGAAGCTGGAATGGGTGAGCTTGTTTTCACAAGCTTTCACTATAAACACACTCAATGGAACACAAAATTCCGACGGGGCCACAGCCATCTATTGAAAAGAGTATGGTAATAGCCTCTGTAGAAACACACACATAGTCAAGCCAGGATTGCGATTACTGTTGTCCTTATTAAGCCAATAGGGAGTTGGCATTACCATGATTGCAGAACACGGTTATCAATGTTTAGAGTGTTGTTCAAAACAGGGAAGAGATGCTTCTGCCGCAAGCAATTTCCTCAGAGAGACAGACTGTGCAATGCAGAGACACTGGCCTGTTCAGCCACACTGTCATCTTTTCCACAATGGTGTGAGGAAAGGACCGTCTGGCTCCTATGCTTCTGACCCCTCCCTTCACTCAGAATAGGAAACCAGCACAGGCCAAGTCAGTTTCTCCTGCTTGACTCAGAGAGGAAGAGCAGGGCCATTGGCCTTTGGAAGGAGTGGGGAAATGTCACAGAAGATTGATAATATCTATGCAGAAAAAATCTAGTTTCTAAACCACTGATGGAAAGCAATCAAGTCTTCTCAAATGCACTTAGGAACTGCCAACCTCCCAAGTACTTGTTTAAAGGAAAGGGGAAATACAGCAATGGTGAATGAACCTGTCACTGGGCCAGAACAATGGAGGTTCTTTATGTGTCATTCAAGAAACCAAAAACTTGAAAAAAAAAAAAATGTGTTGAAGAAAGCAATGACAGCTACCTGTTATCCAAATTCTCTGGATTTTATGTTACAGAAGTCCATTCAGAAGAGCGTCCTCTCTGAACTAGGAGGTGGGATCCTCTTGAGGTTCTGTGACCATGTCTAAATTTGTAGACTAACCAGGTAGAACCTTAATGTTCCATTCACACTTAAAATATTTCCAGTCAACGTCTCGGGACAACTGTCACCTCCCTATGAATCCATGGTTCTGTCTCTAAATTTCTTGTGCCGAGACATCCACCCTCTGCCTGAGCACTTTCCTGGTCTTTATTCTCTTCCAAGGTGATTCAGTGGGTCTCCTGATGTAGCTATAAGAATCTTTTATTCTTTCAGCCCAATCAGGTCTTGCATATATTTTTCTTCATTGTACTATGATGTATCAATTTATTCAAAGAGAGATTTAATTTTTCTCATTTTCCAATTTGATTTGATCCAATCAAAATCGTCTGAGTACCTCCTGTTACATGAAATTCTGCTGGATTCTGGGCACATATAAATTGCTACTCTCAAGATTTTTGTGCTATTGATTGTGTCAAAAATATAATTTTTAAAATCATGTATGCTTTGCAATAAAACACATGTAAATGAATTGTGAGGGAGAAAGTATCATGGTCTAAATGGCCAGAGTCTTTTTAAGGATTCTTTTGTTAGTTCCACAGGGCTAATTATTAATCTTCATTATGAGGTCTATACTGATTGCTATAATGGTTATATCCAATAGTCATATGTGGCATAATGTTTTTATCAATGATGGAATTCATATACACTGATGGCTACAATATAATCTAGATGTGTACTAGTCTATACCAGTAGGATGGTGTCAGTACCATTTATCATTTGCAAAATGACAGATTCACCTTATGACGGATTGTCCAGAATGTATCCCCATCATTAAGCAAGGCATCATTATGTATAAGCATACGTGTTACAATTATATAAATAATATGTAATTTTTACTTTTGAAATTTACTAAAATCCTTTCAATTTCATTTGTGAAGTACCAGAAGCACAGGAATAAATAAAATATTGTCGCTGCTCTCAGGGAGCTCCAAGACTGTCAGGAGTGCGAAACCATTACTAAGAATCACAGTAAAATTAGTAGAACAATAATTAATTATGATAATAACATGTTGATATTTTGATCATTGATATTATGTATGAAATATTATATACTATTGTCAACATAATTTTATTTGTCATGATAAAATTATTGGTAATTAAGAATATAACTACATTATGTATTATTCGTACTAATATGTTACCAGATTTATTTATTAAATATAATATTTACATTAATTTTTATTTATATAAGCCTGCATAGGTATAACTATAAGGGAGTTTCATTTTGGCAAAGAGGAGGGGGGCCTTTGGAAAGTTCTGTCAGGTCAGTCCCCTCTCCTTTCAGATATTCTGTCACCTTTAATCTGCCACCACTTCAAAATCCCTCCACTCCCCATGGCTTGCTCCCCAAAGTCTATCCTGCTCTTTGCTTAGTGAAGAGAGGAATTACTCTTAGAGCCCCTTCCTGGGCGGGGCTGGGAGCACGCCTCAGAGTAGCATCTGGGAACCAAATGTAAGTTCCCCGTTTTCTCAGTTATTTCTCCAGGGGTAAAATACATGCAGGGGGTGGTCTCTCTCCTGGCCAGAGGCATCATGGTCCAGGCTGCCCCTGCCTGAGCCAGAGGGATGGGCCTGCTGTGTCTGGACCATTTGGCTGGGACTTTACATTCCCTAGGAGTGTCACAGGGCTGGGCAGGGTTGAGGGAGGCCGTCAGGGCCATGTTCTCTGGTTTTCTTTTTATTTCCCCCAGAGGAGCAGTGTCTACAACTTTCTTCAAAATATTTTCTAATTTCTCAACATCAGTTAGAACTGGCAGATTTTCCTAAGTGATGCAGGTGGTGTCTAGAGAGAATGATTTTCTTGTTTTGTGGGACATTCTCTTGATGGACAGGTACTTTTTCATTTTTGAGGCTGCCTCTAAATGCATGTAGAGTCTCCACCAGCCATTGAGACGTTCCAGATAGGCCCCAGCATTTCCAGACACCCACCTCCAATGGCATAAATCTGTCTCTAACTGAGCACCATTGGATGATCTCATCAAAGTTGGTCTCAGTTGAATCTGAATCACTCATCCATTCATTTAAACCAAGCACCTAAATCTTATTGCAGGCCGTTCAGGGTCTTGGGCTGTGAACGCAGCAGCAGAGATGGGTAAGACAGCCACTGAGAGATCTTACTCCAAGGAAGAAGAAAAGATGAACACAAATCCAATAGCGGTCCCTTTAGTCACACATCCGTTCATTGGAAGATACGTACGGGACACCCGTTCCCCTGTGTGGGTAGATGATGCCTGGGGACGAGAACCCAGCAAGCAAGGGCCTGCCCTGACTGGGTGGAGGGTGGGCCCCTGTGCATGGAGTGTGGGACGACTACAGAAAGCAGGGCCTTGGGGAGTTGAGCTTCCATTCCACTCGGACCCCCTTCTCAGGCTCCTCCCCCGTCTCCCACGTGCTCTCCCCACAAGCACCGGTCGAAAGGTCCACAGCAGCTCATCCCCGTTCATGTCCACCATTCTCTCTTTCCTTGGCTCCCTCCAGGTGGACACGCCTTCGCCCACTTCCGAGACCTCTCTTTCGTGGTCTCCAGCCTCCTCTTCCTCAGCACTCTCCTGGGCCTCACCCTAACCATCCTGAGCTGCACCCTTTCATTTCACTTTTCTCTGCCTGATTTTCAGGTCTGAGTTCCATCCTTTGGCTCTTAACTCACACGCAGCCTCTTCTGCCAGCCCTCCCTGAGCCAATAACCTAAATGAGATGTCTCTTGTTTACCACTCTCTATACCGTCTGGATTTCTTTCAATCCAGATCTCGAATCACATTCTGACATTCCCTTCAATGGCCCCGTCCCTTTTCCTCTTTTGATTATTCATCTGACTGTGTGGCACACAGGATTGTTTCAAGGGGTTCCTTTTTTACATACTAAACATACTCTCCAGGGTTCTCCAACCACCCTGGCCATCTTCCAGTTCCTTCATGCCCCAGGGCCTTTGTGCCTCCTTTCTCTGTACCCAGAATGCAATTCGCATCTTGACTCCCTGCTACTCTAGCCTTCAACCCTGCCCCGAATTTCCCTTCATCAAAGCATTCCCTATTCCTCTCAATCTCTGCCCAAGGATCAATCCTCAACCACACTTCTCTGACACTACAGGTCAATCTCATGTATGATCTATTTCCTTGCATAGCACCTGCTCTCTTATAGGTATCAGAGTAATTCTTTGATTTGGTGTTACATCTACTCCAACAAATTACAAGCTCAAGAAAGCAAGATACGGTATTTGTCTTTGTTCGTCATTGTCATCACTTTGATGTGTGGTGAGGCATTTGGGGTATAGCTGTTCCAGGGGCTCGGTGACTATTTGTTACCAAATAAACTCATGAATAAACAGATTGGCTTCATATAATATGCAACCACATACTCTGTGCCATGAGTTTTAAGTGATCCCTAACTATCGTGATCAATAAATGATGGGAAATATTGACTAGAAAGACTTTTTAGCTCCAACACATCCTCAGTGTAGAAAGTTCTTATTAAGAAAAAAAAAGTGGTAATATTTTGGGGGCTAAAAGTTTAAATGGCAGTTTTAAAAGAATTTTATTTTTCCTCAGCTGTGATTTATTGCATACGTAAGACTTTGCACATAGACTTGGCTCCCAGAGGTTGCTATCGCTGACTCATCAGGGAGAGATTTTAAAATGTGGTTTCTAATCAAATCATCTGGAAAGCTATCAGGTGCATCCTAGGAGTTCTGTGGTAATTAAGATTCCACCACGAGATAGCAGTCATTAGGAGCTTTTCTCATAATCCCATCAGTTCTCCTGGAAATAAAGTCTCTTAAGCCACTATTCAGCCCCACTGATTTATAATACCAAATGACCTGAGGCCACAATTACGATTCCATCCTGATGAAATGCTTTCTGATAACTCCTTTGCTCTGGAGACCAGAAAGTGAATTTACAATTCTTCAGATCAGATATTTGGTTGTGCATATTTCTGAACTTGGAAGCAAAACACTATGGTATCGAATGAAAAGCAAGCGATCTTTGAACTCCACATCCATGGTTCACCTCTCCACATGAGTCTCGTAAGGGCCCTGGGCCGTATGAAGAATGAAAATGCTTAGGAAGCCAGGGTCTGGCTCTGAAACTGCGAGGTTAACTCTTGCCACTGGCTATGCTATTCTGCAAAGGGGCAGGAGAAGCTGGTTTGAGCCACAGCCTTCAACTAAGAACAGAGGATTTTGGTCCGAAGGGGCCCATTACCCCATGATGAGCCTCCTCCCTGCAAAGCAGCAGGAACAGGACCCAGGGAAATACCCAGGTCAGAGAAAATAAGCAGACAGACCAAGCACAGCTGCCATTCATACCACAAAAGTCCAGGATAACATCTCTCTCTCTCTCTTTCTCTCTGGCTTCCTTCTCTCCTGCCTATCTCCTCCTCTAGGCCCCTTGAAATCTTTTCCTTGAATCAGTATCCACCTGAGCACTCTGTCTTCTTCCTGGGGAAGGCCCACAGATCTGGTTTATTGGTTCCCCAGTGTTCACGGGGATCAAACACCCTTTATATCCTACACCCTCAGGGCCAACCCCCACATACACACACCCGGCTCCGAATTCTTCTCATTAGATCTGATTTCCAAAGACATTCCTCAGCCCTCACATCAGGATGGGTGCTAACTAACGGGACGGGAGACGTCCCTTGTGGTATAACAATGGAAGGATTGATCCTTCCAGGCAGAGGCCGGGCCTTGAGCGTGTCCTCTAAACCACCCTCCTGGCAGGTCAGAGGGATCTTTCTGAAATATGCCTCCCATCTTGCCACTCTCCTCTGCCCATCTGACAATTCCGTGTGTCCCTGCAGTGTGTAAACCACAAAACTCAACCTTCTCCAGGGCTTCCTTCATCTCCCCAGAGTGACCTTCCATCTTTCTTCCTGGCCCCTCCATCCTCTCTTCCCACGCATCAGGAGTCTCCGTGGTCCCCGCCACCACCTTTTCCATGTCTCTCTGGAGCATTTGGCTTTGTCGGTGTTGTCCTGTCTGCCACAACAAACTTGCACTTGCGTAAGTGGAGGGGGGATGTGAAAGTCAAAATTGGGTTATTGAGACCAACAGGGAAGACAAAGCAGTGTGGCCCTGCTAGCCAAACGCCATGGCAGTAGCTCATTACAACCCTAGAGTGGGGCTGGAAAGGAAATCGTTACCCAGAGACAAAGTCATATTTAAGACTAAGAACAAAGGTCCGATCCAAGGGGTTACAGACAGAAACAATCAGATACTGTGGAACTGAATTTTGATGGTACTTGTCAGCCTCAGAAGGAAGAAAGGATATACCAATCTCGTTGGCGATGTTTGCAGCAACCAGGGAGATAAATGAGCGATCATACCAGGGGGTGAGGAAGTAACAGCCCTAGGCATCTTCTGTACAGATGTAATGGTCACTGAAATTTGCAACTTGGACAACCTTTTGTAATTTGTCAGCAAATTCTATGGAAATAATAATAAAAGATTATCTAGGGCTCTTTTTTCATGCTGATCCATATTTATGCATACTTAAGCTCATGAAAATGGGCAAATTTATATACTCTGATCCCCAAACCATAATGATGAACATATTGGGTCATTCTGTTATAACAACAGCATCTACTGTTTATAAGGAGATTTACCATTGTAAGAATAACATCTGGGATCTCCAGTCTAGTTAAAGGACTCTCCATGCATTATTTTATTTAATTCTTATAATAATTATGTAGCTGAGTTAGTCCATTAGCCATATTTAACAGATAATGGAACTGATACACAGAGAAGATACAGAACTAAGTCAAAGTCACATGTCACAAGCATTCAAAACGAGGCAAGATGGCTTGGACAACACAGAGTTATCTCTCAAATCCCAACAAACACTTCTGAATGAGGAAAGGACACATTTGTGAAGAAAGTTCTTTGGAGAAAACTATTTTTGTGCTAAGTAAGTTCTTTTCAGCTCAAGACAATGACAAGGGAGTTCAATGGAAATATCTGGAGAGCTTTGAGGTGTGGCTGGTGATGCAGACATTTATGTCCCTGGTGGCCTGGGAAATCTAGGGAGCGAGACAGTAAGAGCTTTGGGGCAGAGCCAGGAGAGTGTGTGTGCTTTGGCATCAGCCTGCTTTATCAGGTTGTTAGAATAAGAGACTTGTGAGTATTTCTTGTGGCCCAGTTCTGACAATACTGTGTGGAGGGCAGGATGGGGGAGCAGGTGTATTTTTTACTTATTCGGTGGTATCCTCTTGAGGTGGGGAAGGAAATTGGTGGTGGTGGTTGGGGGAGCAGGGGTTGCTGGAATATTAGGGAAGGGTTAAAGTAGTGCTTCCATCCCTGTCCAAGAACTGCAGGCTAGAGGGGCCTAGGAGGGCCTTCCAAAGAACCAAGAAAATACCCTGTACAAAAGTCATCTGTAGATATGTGCCCGATCCAGAGAGAGAGAGAGAGAGAGAGAGTCAACTTCAAAAGAAGTTCATTAAAACAAACAAACAACAACAAAAAACAACATTGATCTACCTTTTTATCTTTCCTGCCACTTTTTCCTCAACCTGAGGCCTTGGGGGAGTCAGAAAAGAGACAAGCAGGGGATTAGAGTAAGCGAGGGAGTCAAGGGCAGGATGAGAAGACTGAAACAGAAGAACAAGGTCTGTCTGAGCCCTTTGCTCCTTGGAAGCTTCCAGAGCCGAACAGTCCAAACTGGGGGAAGAGGGAAGGCTTGAAACTCAACCAAGTTCAACACTGTGATTCATTTCTGGAAGCGGATGCTGTCAGATTTCAGAATGGAGATTGTGCTTTCAAATGAAAAGGCCAGGTGCACTGTGACCTACAAGGAAGTGAACAGCGAGGGCCTGCGTGGGTAGCAGAAAATCATCTTGGATGACTGCGGTCCAGCCAGCGGCAATTCCATCTCTAGCCTCCATACCCCCTTCTCGTTCCTTTCCTATTCTCCTCCTTCCTAAATGATGACTGTTAGGAGAAATTTGATCCTCAAGGGCACTAAATCATCCCCTGAATTCAGTCAGATATCTTGCTCCCATAGATTTGTATTAGACCTTATTTCCTTTAATATAGTCTTTATTCCTAAAATCATCACTTGGCATTTTGTAACTTCTTGTTTTGCACTTCATGTTACCAGTGTTCTTTTTGCTTTGAGGATATTTTTACACACATTTAAAATTCTTGCCCCTCCTGTAATTCTGCTTCATGCATCATGAATATGGTCTTCCTTTCATACTAGTGAAACGCAGCTAGTTATTTTGGCCTGTGGACTCAAATTCCCCTGTGTAACCGCCACGGAGCCTGGCAAGGTTTTGAGGGAGAGTCAGAAGCCCAGACCCCAATGGGAGTCCCTTCTGGTGGGTTGAAGCAGGGAGATGCTGCTCTCCAGGGCAGTTGCAGGTCCCTTTTGGTGCTGGAACATGCAGCCCATTCTTCTATAGATGACACTCGTTTAGGTTCTTTGAGAAAAGGGGAAGACATCTCTTTAAATCATAGTCAGTCCATCCAACAGGTAGAGAGGTGGGTAAGGACAGCAGGGTGGCAAGGGCTTGTTTTCGACCACCCCCTTCCAACCCAGATCCTCCATGTCATCCCTGTGGTTCGTCCTTGTTCTTTTCTTTTTTTTTTAATGTTTATTTTTTAGTTGTAGTTGGACACAATACCTTTATTTATTTACTTATATATGGTGCTGAGGATCGAACTCAGGGTCTCACACATCCTAGGCGAGTGCTCTACCACTGAGCCACAACTCCAGCCCTGGCCTTGTTCTTTCAGAAGCATCAGCTTTCTTCTAGCTGCTGAAGGTGAGTTGTAACACTTCAATGACCCCCTAAGTTACAAGAGGAGAAAAAACCCAGGAACATCCACACGGGCTGCAGAGGAGAGGCTCTCTGAGGTGTCCCTTGACGAGAGGTGGACAGATGTAGAAATGAGTTCCCAACTTAGAGAGCAGCTTCTTTGGGACAAATGGTTAGGAAGTTAATTAATAGCTTAGAAATCATGCCTCTGTGGTTGCTGTTAGTTATTAGACTTTGGCCAAGTCACTCACCTCTCTGAGTCACAGTCTTCTCATCGGTCAGATGGGGATAAGGGTGCCCCTCCCATGCCACCACAGGTGAAGGCTGTGGCCAGGCTGTGTGAGCACATGTTGGGGGAGTAGCCAGCATGGGGCAGCCAGCAACCCTGGTCCAGCCAGCCTCCCGGACCTCGCTTCTTGGTTCTTCATTTGGTAGATGAACGGGAGGTCCTTTCCCAGAGGCAGCACCAAATCTATCGTCATGACCTGGGAATGTAGCGGATCCAAGTTCCTGGAATAAGTGGCACATGCCATGAGTCGGTTCTGTCCTTACCTGCTTTCAGAGCTCCATAACCTGGCCGGTGCCGACTCTGTCATGGCTAGAGGCCCATGCTGCCTATACATTCAGCTTTGTTCACCACCCCAGTTTCAGCAGGCCCTTCGCAGGAAAAGTTTGTCTTTATGAATTGCAGAGGATCTGCTGTCTGGGAGATCTAACTCATCCACCTTCTCCTTTTGGTGAAGATGGTCAAAGAAGATGTACCAGCCACAGACTATAGTGCCGTAAACACAGGTAACTCCCAACGGCAGTACCCGTGCTTCAGGCCTCTGCACACTCACCTGGGCAGGCTCTGGGAGAATGGCTACTTGACTGACAGCCACCTTCAGGAAAATCCCTAGGAAACTGCTGCCCACTGCATGAAATTTACAACAAAGAGCAACAGTAACAACACTTCCTCTTCTTTTAAAATATCTTATTAAATAAAATGAGCTATGGATGTCACCAGTATGACATCCATAGTTGTCAGCAGGATATGGTAACTAGATTTACTAGGTGGTAATTATACTGGCCCGGCTACTAAACTCGGGGATGTTGAGTGTGTTCCTCCAGGTTCTAAAATGAATGCATATGCTCTTGAGTCCATAAAACAGAATTGGTATTTTATAGAAACAACTATATGCTAGACACACAGAAACCCTCATTGCAACCCTGTAGAGGCATTGCTCTCAGTCTCCAAGACGTTCCCCAGTCATTTCGTCTGCTGTATTCACATCCTGGCATGGTTGCCTCCCATTCTGCACCGGGGTTAGTCCATATGACCAATAGGAGACAGCAGAAGTGGTGACAGGTCTTTCTTGCAAGGTTGGGTTATAATACCCAGTGGCGCCATCTCAGGTGCTCTCCTTTCCTCTCCTTTCTTCTTCCTCCTCCTCTTCCTCCTCCTCCTTCTTCTCCTCTTTCTCCCTTTGCCCCCCAAGAAAGCTAGCTGCCATGCTGTGAGAGGCTTCGATGGACAGGCGCTGAGAATCTTCACCAATAACTATAGCAGTGAGTTTGAAAGTGGATCTTTGGGCTGGGGTTGTGGCTCAGTGGCAGAGCGCTTGCCTGGCCTGTGTGAAGCACTGGGCTCAATTCTCAGAACCACGTATCAATTTAAAAACTAAACTAAAATAAAAGGTCCATTGACAACAACAACAACAAAAAATTAAAAAAAGAAAGTGGATCTTTGGCCCCCGTCAAGCCTTCTGATGTCTACACCCCAGTAGACAACTTGTCTGCAGCCTCATGAAAATCTAGAGTTACAATCAACCAACTCAGCTATTCCTAGATTCCTGAACGTCAGAAACTGTGTGAGATAATGAAGAGGTTTTTTTTTTTTTTTTGTATTTAGTTAGTAAGTTTTGAGGTGATTTTCAGGTACTTGGTGTAAGGAGGTGAGGTCATTCTTTTTTTATTTACTTACAATTCACATATTTATCACTTTAAAAATTTTATTGATGTAATAATAATTCTACGTAATAGTGGATTCATTGCTATATGTTCATACTTGTGTGCAATATAATTTGGTAAATTTCATTCCCTGTATCTCTCCTTTCTCTCCGTCTACTCTACTGATTCCCCTTCAATTTCTAGGAGACTTCCCTCACCTCAACTCTTCCCCTTTATTTCTCTCTAGCTTTCACATATGAGAGAAAGCATATGACCCTTGACCTTCTGAGTTTGGCCTACTTCATTTAACACAATGTTCTCAAGTTCCATCTGTTTTTCTGCAAAAAACATAATTTCATTCTTCTTTATGATTGAATAAAACTCCATTGTGTACCTAATCGAATTTTCTTTTATCTATTTGTTCATTGATGGACACTGACCGAGGCAGATCCCACAGTTTGGCTATTGTGAATTGTGCTGCTATAAACATGGGTATTCATGTATCACTACAGTGTGATCACATTAATTCTTTTGGCTAAATACCAAGGAGTGGTATAGCTGGGTCATATGGTGGTTCTACTCCTAGTCTTTTAAAGAAAACTTTATACTGATTTCCATAGCAGTTGTACTGATTTCATTTGTCTTTTATAGGTGAAAAAATTATAAATCAGAGAATCTAAGTATTTTTTTTCTGAGGTCATATAGTGGAAAATATTGGCTTTGAAACTTGTCTTTCTAACTTCAAAACTAGCATGATCTTACCATAAATATCCGACATTCCCACAGTAGAAATATACTTTGATCCTGAAAAGAGGAAAATAATACATTCTATTCTTATATGACTTTTAGATTTGCTTTAACTAATAAATAAAAAAAGTGATTTGGAGAATGAATGGCCCAAATTGAATATAAAACCGACCTACTGGGGAGTGAAAGATCAGGTTTTTTTCAACAAAAATACCTTGCTGTCCACTAAATGCCAGGTTCTGTGGACAAAACTGAACATAAAAGCCCTGATTCTTGTTTCTATGCCGCTTTACAGTGTGCCATGGAAGACAGTTATCAGTTATGACAGTCTTATCAGTTATGATAAGACCATATAGGATAGTAATTGAGAGCTCTAGAATCTAGTAGAGTAAAAATCTACTACTTGGCATCCATGTGATCTTGGGCAAATGACCAATTGCTTGTTATGAAAAGTAAGCTAAATTCTTCAAGCTTGTCTTCTTTGCCAGTTTTACCAAATGCTAAGCTCTTTACAAGCATTATCGTAGCTAATCCTCATAACAGTCCTATGAGTAAGGATTATTACCCCAATTTGGTGGATTAGCACCTGTCTAATGGTGTTGCTAAGAGAATTAAAACGTATAATCAGAATAAAGAGCTTGACCCAGCATTCAGCTCCTGGTAAAGGCTGGGTGTCTCCAACGTCAGACCTAGGGAAAGAGTATGTGCACAAGTGTTTTGTTTGGGAAGGAACAAAAAGCTCCAAGTGGATGGAGATAGGACAGAGGGAAAGAAGGACAGTAAAGGATAAGATTAGGAGCAGGTGCTCCTGTGGACACCCACTGGGACTCCCCACACAGCGTCCAGCACACCACAGAAGTGAGGTGGCAGGTGAGGAAGGTGGACTTTTATCTACCAGCTCCAATGCCTCATCGACTGAGGCTGACCTTGCAGTGCATCTAGCCTGCTCTAGGTGCATCAGCTGTGCCTTATGGTCACAAAACAACTTCTTTCTAGTAGAAGCTCTCTAGAAAGACATAAACTCAAATCACTCAGGGGTAGAGACTCTCTGTCACAAGAAGTTGTTAATAGCCAGTGACTGTTAACCACAAGTTAATACTATCAGAGGATGCTAACTACTCTGAGAGGAGTATGAGAAGAGTTGTCATGGAGCACAGACAAGGAAAAGGAGGACTGGCCTCTCAGAGATGCAGAGGTCAAAGGAAGAGGAAGGACTGAGGAAGAACAAAGGAATGTTCCAGGGAGAGAGAAGCTGGGGTCAAAAGTCTAACCAAGAGATAGACAGGAAAAAGTGAGGTCTCTTCCAAAACATGGTCAAAGTTTCATGGTTGGTCTGAATTTTGAGTTGAAAGGAAAGAGCCCTGAGAGAGGAGTTTGGAAAGGTTAGCCACAGTCAGGTCATGCAGGCCTGGTGGGAGTTTGGGCCTTATCCTAAAAAGCAACCGGGAAGTGCTTAAAGATCTTCAGCAGCTCTGCTTTGACACTTCACTCAGGTCCACGTGGGAGGGGAGTGAGTTTGGGAGAAGGAAGAAATTTGGAAGCAAAGCGGCACACCAGAGAAGCAGCAACTGTCGTTCAGCAGTGTTCACATGACCAGGTAAAAGTGGAGACTATACAGGCTTCATAATGAGCATGCGCGTCTCCTCTGTCTGAGGGTCAGGGATTCAGGAACAGCTTATCTGGAGGCTCTGACTCAGGGCTTCCTGGAGAGTCAACAAGGACGGCATCTGAAGGCTTGACTGGGCCCGGAGGACCTGCTCCTAGCATGGCTGACACCCATGGCTGCCAGGTGGACCCCTCCTCGACTGCTCACAAGGTGGCTTCTGCTTCCTTCAGGGGGACTAATCCCAAGAGAGCAAGTAACAGAGCCTGCTTCATCCCTCAAAAGTCGCCTGCCATCATTTTCCAAAATATTTTACTGGCAACCCAGACAAGTTCTGCGCACCACGGAAGGAACCTCTGCCTGGATGTGAATTTCACAGGGTTAGAGTAACCCAGGGCTATCTTGGGGTCTAGCTATGACAGTCTGGTTCCAGTCCCCAATGGATCACATCCTTCCCACATGCAAAGCATCCCCACATCCCCGCAAAGTGCCTCAAAGTCTCATTCTGTTCAATGAATCAGAGTGAAGTTCAGAATCTTGTCATCTAAATCAGGTTTAGCTGCCAATATGTCTTCCTTCAGGATAATTACGTAGGTCCTCTCTCTCTGATTTCCTGTGAACTAAAGAGACAAATGATTTGCCCCCCACATAGTGGTGGGAGAGCCTGGGATAACTGCTATGAACAATCCCGTTTAAAAAGTGGTCACCAAGTGCATTTGGAAATCTAGCAGGACAAAAATTGGAATTTCCTTAGTTAGGGCTCAGTCTTGCTCATGCTGAATGGTGCTCTGTGGTTCCTGGATCTGCTCTGCCATTTCCTTGGACTGGACATGTAGCCCGAGGGAAAAATAAACGAATGCCCCACGGGTTGCAAGGACTGCATGTAAGTTCCACACGCCCTATCCCACTGTGACTCGTGGAATTATCATGGAAACGTGGAGGACGCCATATAAAGGGAAGATAGAGGAGGACAAGCCTGAAATGGAAACTGAAAAATGCCCAGGAAGACAGAGGGGGAGAAAAAAGTTGGGATTAATAAAGAAAGTCTTTTAAGAAATGGTCTCAAATATTTTTGAAATACCTTGGGAGTGATGAGGGTGTTAGGTTTAGGAAAAAGATGATGTGGGGAAACCAGGCAAAGAGTAATTTCTGTATAATGGAAAGATCAGAAGTCCGATTATAACGGATTGAGGAGTGAGCGGAGAATTAGAAGACAAACCTAGAACTGTGGAGGGAGACATGTACTGAGAAGTTTTGTTTAAACAGGAGAAGGGAGCAATTTGAAGCTTATAAAAGGAACAACTAAGCAAAATTAGAAGAGAACAGAGAAAAGATGAGATTTGGGAGAAAGCAACAGGGTCAGGATCCAGAGTTAGAGAAAAGGAGAAGCCTTCAGCCTTGGAGTAGGGGAGGAGGGGAGGATGGATGCATTGCTCCCCAAATGCCAGGGGACACCTTGATGCGGTCAAGTCATAGCAGTAGGCCCTCCATTACTGCAGGAATGGCTGCCCTGGTGGCCAGTGGGAGGGAGCTTTGAGAAGAGAGCTGGCGGGCTGGAGAGAAGGTGTGCAATCATGCCCCTAGACCTTATCTTGTGTAGACTGGAGATTCACTTAGGGACTTTAGGCAGCCTGATGGGACTTTCCTTAGAGACAGGATTGGTGACTGATTGCACATTACAGGGGAGGCGGATGGCACTGCATTTCCAGCACCTTGGAGGGCTGTGGGGTGCTGATGCCGTTGACCTACCTAAGCAGAGACCACAAGTGGAACAACAGGATTAGACATTTATTTTGGCAGGCCTGGAATGTATGTAGAATTGCTGCTGGTCTGGCAGAACCAGGCTTGAGATCACTGAGGTAAAGTTCTGGGTTGCAGGCCAGGGCCTATGGGAGACTCCAAGGTCACATCTCACATTGTAGCAAGACGCTGATGCTGAATATGTTTCTACATCACAAACAGCATTGAAGACTAGCTGGGATGTGAACATTTCCTTTGTCTCCCAGACCCAAAGGGCAAATCCAAGCCAGGTTGTTAGCTCACATAGAGTCACTGGGTGTCTAAATCGAGAGTCTTCCCGTAGCTGATCCAGCCCTGATAGAGCAGAAAAGTGGTTGGTGGCCACGTGCACGTCACTGACTACCTGGGCCCTGGTTTCCTTAGGTGAAATGGTTGCAATGATACCTACAGCAAAGGGTTGTTTAAAGATGACTGATGTTTTTGTGTTCACTGTCAATGTTTTTAATATTGGAAATGGGAAAGCTGCGTCCCTGGGAAGAGAAGGGACTTCGACAAAGTCAACTAAGTACTGAGAGGGCAGAAGCAGGATGGGGCACCCAGGCCTCCTGACGCCCAGACCCATGTTTCCACACTTTGGACCAAATTAACCCAGGCTTTTCCAGCCGCATCTTCATGTAGCTGTCTGTGCACGGCTTGTTTCCAGGACGTGGCTTATCCCTGAGGAAACTCTGGGAACACTGTGACGTTCAAGGGTCACAGAAGTTTCTATTAGCGTTTTCTCTCCCCTGGCCCTCAGCCAGGTACATGCTAATGAGGTGGAGATAGCCCAGAGCCTGGGCGACTCCTCAGCAGCAGGATGGGAAGGATTGGTTAAGTCTTGGGACCCTATGTCCTGGGAGAACCATGACGCAGGCTCTGCCTTTTGTGACCATGCTGATCTTGACAGGATTGTTTCTGTATTGCGCGTTTCTCATTTCCTTGGTTCATTCATTCATTTTCAGAGAAAGTCACCAGCCAGGATCCAGGACTTAACTAACTGAAAGTGATTGGAAGCAATCAATATCTTCCCAATTACATGAGAGGTCTAAGGATTGGGATTTTCTATTTGTTTTCTTCGGGTATATAAAAAGTTGATGACCCCAGCTTCTAGGCCTGAACATGAGGAATTACAGAATCCTTCATTAAATTTGAGAAACCCAAAATCCCACTGTCCCTCTAAATCAGCTAACACAAGTTGTCAAGATTATTAGGAACCCTCTACTCCCTGCGGTATGATGGCCTGTGGCAAGCTGCAGCTTCTTCCTCTACCTCTCTACATAAACCTACAACGTGCTGGTGGATGAGCACTTCTCTCCTTTATCATTTGGTCAGATCTCCATCCAGAAATTTTTAAATACTAGAAGCATTTCATTATTCTGAGTCGAAAGACATTCTTCTGCAACTCCTACCCTCTGGACTCATGCCACCAGTCATAGCTGACTTTGCGAGGTCCCCATATTTTGGACAATGGATTCGGTTAGGATTGTCTTTCAGAAACCTCTCTTGCTGTTTCTTTGTTTAAAATGGAAATAGCTGTCTTTTTTCCCCCCTCCACCATCAAAGTCCTTTCTTTCCCAACTTCAAATAAAGTACTTTCATGATTTCAAAGCTTTTCATATTCCAAATGACCTAATTGTTTTATCGAAAGAGAAAAGAAGGAGCCACCCAAACCCTTCCACATGCAGATATTTGAGGAACACCTGGTACCTGGGAAGGATTAAGCCTGGTCCTGGTCACAGGAGGAAATGATTTGGATAATCATGTCTGGAGCTGGACACCATCATTCTGCTATTCTGTGTGGACCCAGGAACCAGCCTGGGTCTCAGATCAAAGAACAGTCTGGGCTGCAGGGGAGCTGGTGGGGAATCACTTGGAGGGAGGCAGCTAGACAGAGACGGTGAGACAGTGAATGGGCAGGACAGCCAGGTGCCAGGGAAGGACTGGCTACATAATTTGTTGGGCCCAGCACAGAACAAAAATGCAGAAACTCGGGTTAAAGATATTAAGATTTTGAAGATGGCAGCGTTGGAGAATTAAGCCAAGCATGGGCCCTGATGATCACGCAAGAGCAACACCAGGCCTCAGGACTGCATGATCAGTCTGATTTGTTCTGCTCAGGGAACAGGTGGGCAGGGGCAGTGGATGCAAAATAATCCTCTCCTTCGCATGGCATGGAAAGAGAATGGGACCAGGTCTCTGGCTCCCTACTTGATGCATTTCATGTTCCACTCACATTATTCCTAAGTGGGTTTTAATATGCACAGATTAGCAGAACATGCCTATACCTCTTTTCAAAATGTTTGGAGATAGGTGGTTTATAGAGTGGAGCAGAACAGTTGGTCTCTACCCACTTGCCACTCACTAGGATGTCACCCTAGATTTTGGAGGGGAAATAATAGTGGGAATTGTCTACGTCGAAAGCAGCACTAGATAAAAGTAACAGACGGAAAGTGTTGAGCATAGAAATAGCTAAATAAATGGGAGAATTAGCGTTTCGTTGGTATAAAGAAAAGGAAGAGGGGGAAGGGAAGATGGAGAATGGAGGAGGAGAGGTAGAATGTGGCATGGTGGGGAACAGGGTCTTTTTCTTTTCCGCTACTAGATCCAGCACTCCTGGTGGACCCCACCAAGACACACCTCCTTCCACGCCCCCAGGATCTGCTTGCACACTTTCGTTCAATCTTACTGAAAGGAGAAAGGAAGAGAGAAAGGGAGGGGAAAGGAACTGAGAGATTCTAGGTCCGGAAGTCCTGCCAGACCCCAGATGGTTTCCTGTCGAGTCTCTCCTCACCGCGGGACCAGATTTTTAGTACCTGTGAATAACTCGGGTCTGTCCGGCAACTTCACTCTTTCTGTGCAAGCCCAAACGTGTAGTCTCCTCTGATCATAAGGACTTCTTTGGAAAGATACAGAAGAAGAAATGTGGTAGGAGGGGTGAGATAGATGGGAAGAGAAAAGCAATGGGAGGGACTGGGGAATGCTACCCTCTTCCTGCCCAGTGCCTCCCACCATCCACCCAGCCTCAACCTTGGGCCCAGGCAGAGGAAGAGACTCAGGAGATCCCATCCCTGGGCAAGCCCAGGCAAGCACTAGACAGGGGAAAGGGGAGAGGGGGGAGTAAGAAGAGCAAGCTGGAGGGGAGGAGATGGTGGTGAACTTTGAGGGGTTTGGGCCACTGCCGACCTGTGACCTGGGGTTGAGAGAGAAGAGTAGAGGCTGAGATTTGAGGTCAGGAGTCCAGAACTGGAGTGCCCCCCCTTGACATTTGGGCAGATGAGATGAGGGCAAGGCTGGAGCTGTGGGTTAGATCAGAGTCCTCATGGCGAATGTCAGATTGGGATTTTTGGGATAAATAAGCGAGCTGGTATTCTCCTTATTCAGCACCTAAATTTGCACAGCCTACAGAGGGAATTGGCCCAATTTAGGACCTGGTGGCTCCCACACAGCCCCTTTGCCGCTCCCTGCACCTTTCCACAGTTCCTAAGCTTGTGCCTCCTTCTGCAGTCCTCACCTCACCTCCACTGCCCCTGCTTCTCCTCCTCCCTAAGCCTCCCGTGGACAATTCCTTGGTGCACTTGGAGGACTGTGGCCGTACTGCTCTCCTGTCTGCCTTCCCTGGGAAGCTGTGGCAGATGACTGATCTGTAGACGGTCCCGATCACGCTCCTTCCCAAACACAGCCATGCATGACGTTTTGGTGTTTACAGGATCAACTCCTGGCTCTGAATTTTCAGGCCTGAACCATCTGCCCAGCCACCCTTTCTGTCCTCAGCCCTTCCCACTCTGTCCAGATGCCAAACTTCTTGTTCCTTTGCCACTTCCACGGCTTTCAGGCTGTTTCCTCTGCTAGGAATGCGTTCCCGCTCCAAGTCTGCCCGCTTAGGTTCCCCTGGTCCCTTGGCAAGGTCAGCTGCATTGCCCTGTCTTCACTGAACCCCAGGCCTCCAGTGGAACTCCCCCGCCCCAGCCCACAGCCTCTGCTGGAGGACAGGTGGAGAGCACTGGTCACCTTGCCTGCCCGTCCCGTTTCTACCGGCAAGGCTGAAACCCTCTCCAAGGTGAAGGTACCTCATTCCTGGCAGAATAGACAGCTGCAGATATTTGTTGGTCTGAAAGCTGGCAATGTTCAGGAACCGGGTGCTCAGCAGGACTGGGGTGTGATTGCCCTGGAAGATCCTCTGGGGGCAGAGAAAATACTAGCATGAGTAAGTTCATTACCATCAGTGGCACATCAGAGACTCATAATGAGGAGATACACATCTGGAACATTGCCCGCATTGCAGTTTATACAGCGAGTCTGCAGACAAGGCACGGAGCATGGGTTTCAGGTCCTACTGTCCAAATCAGGTGGCCGTTGGTCAACAGAGTTACATAAGATCTGCACGCTTGACCGAGGGAGCGTGCATGGATGGGCGGAAAGGGGACTCTCTTTACTAGAGCCTCCGAGTTACAGAAAAGTCGAACTCTCCAGCCAAGATGCGTTCAAGGTGGCTGATTCAGTTAACACCTGGGGCCTCTGACTACAGAGGGACACCTGGGGGCAACATTTTCAGCTGCTTCCCACAGGAGGCCAGCAAAGCCTCCCTGGGTCTGTCTCTTTCCTCCCTGCGTTCCCATTTTGCCTCTGTCCTTTCAAAGATCCCACTCAGTCTGGAATAGGATTTTATAAAATTCAGAGAGGGGAAGCGATGTGACCAGGGCTGCCCTGCAAGTGAGGAGTGGTGAATAGGATCCATAGCCAGTTTTCTGTTCATCTCACATCCTTGTCTGCTGGGAAATCCATCTATAGTGCACTGAGTAGTGACCTCCCCAGAATTCATGTCCACCTGGAACTTTACCCCTGATAGGCCTCTCCGCAGATGAAATTAAAGTAAGAATTCCCAAATGACTTTAGGGTTGGCCTTAATCATAATGATAGGAGTCCTTATAGGAGATAGAAAAGAAGACACGCGGAGAAGTTGTCACAAAGAGGGAGGCAGAAATCCGAGTGACGAATCTGCGTCAAGGAATGCCAGAGATTGCCAGAGAGAACCAGCACCCGGGAGAGACGCTTGGAGCAGATTCTCTCTTGGAACCCCCGGGAGGAACCAAGCCAACACTGAGCCAGAACCCCAGCCCTGAAGATTACTTTTCATTTCATTCTTACAGGGAAATAAAATCCCACCAATGTCCTCCTCAGCTTGTTACCCAGGAGAACAAAAGTTAACATAGAGGATGGGGACGGGGGAAAACATGGCACGGTCCACTATGTGTCCTCAATAAGGAGGTACTGTGTTGTCTACTTAAGTGCTGGACAATCAGCCGAGTCAGAAGTATTCAGACCCCATTTTATAAAGAAAGCATCAAGGCCCAGGGTGGCTGATCCCAGCTGGAAACCCACATTGTTGGAGGACAGGAGACTCTGTCCTGCAGGATGGAGTTGATGTCATTTTGCCACCTCCTCAAGGGTTTCCAGGTAAAGGGCCCACCGTCGCGCTCTACTCACAGGAATTGAGTCCGAATTCTCAGGCAGCCCCGGGATCTTAAGCCTGTACCTCACTCTCTTCTTCTTCTCCTGCAGCGTCTGTGGAGGCCTGAAACAAATCTCTCCCTGCACTAGTGTTGTGAAGAACCCAGACTCTTCCAAAGGGACTAGGATTCTCTTCACCTTGAAATCATTCAGTCCGGGGACAGAATCTGACTTAGGACTTCACAGTCACACTGATCCTGTGCAGAGAGCTGCACCAGACCCCTGCCAAGAAGGCGTTGGGTCTCCCGTAACCCCTCTTGGCCTCAGTTTCCTTTTATGGACAATGAGGATGAAATTATAGGCCCTAATTTGGACTGGGTTCAAATCCCGATTCCACCACCTACCACGGAAGTCACTCTCCCCCTCGGGTGGCCCACATCCTGCATGGGATCTGAGCAGCCACCAGAGGCCACGGGCCGAAAGGGACCAGGCCAAAGCTCTGCAGGGAGGACTGCTTCTTCTCCAACAACGCTAATTATGTTTGGTTTGGACTATTTCTTTGGCTGTCAAAATATTTTTGACAGCCCAGGATAGCACCTAAAAGTGCGACTCTGGAGCCAGATAGCCTGGGTTGAATCCCAGCTCTGCTATTTAAGAGTGGCATGGTCCTAGGCAAGTGACCTCATCTCTGTGTTCCCTCGTTTCCTCATCGGCAAAGCTACAAGTGCTTTGAGTGTTTTATGGGTACTACCTCATGGGGCTATTGTGAGGGTTACATGACTTAGTACACCTAAAGTGCTTCAAACAGAGCCAGGTTCTAGAGAGCATTTAATGAGTATTGGCTTTATAAAAATCAACATCATTTCAAAAACATATTTTTGTATTCCAATGACTTTTCAGTCCGAGGACATGATCCACACCAGGCCTCCATCCCCTGATGTCATCTAACATTTAGACTAGAACTAAGAACACGCACTGTAAAGTGTAGGTTGGAAACAATGACCCCAAAAGGAAACTAAAAACGGAGAGGTGGCTTGGGAAGGTGAAGCTTCTACCTGGATTTGCCACTTTGCCACAAAGACCTGTTTGCTCTGGAGCAAGTCACTTCTCTTTGGTGAGATTCAACTTACTCGTCTTGAAAATGTGTATACAGGTGCACATACTGGCCGGTGGCAGGAGGGGTGGGGGAAATGCAGTGGTTGGTCCAGCTGATGGTCTTGGTATTGGCTCTCAGCACCATGTCATGCCTGCCACACAGCAGAAGCTATTGGTTCCAAATGTCAACAGGGCATTGCCAGGAAGCCTTGGATATGCAGCAGGGATAATGACAGGAACTGCCCAATTCAAACCCAAGTCAGGACAAGGTCCAGGCAATGGGTTCTGGAGCAAGGTCAGGCAGCAAAGGACAGATCTGCTGAGGTTTATGGGAGCAGGCAAGATGTGGGTACACAGCCAGGGACTCTTGGGGCCTAGTTTAGAGGCCATCAAGGGAGCTGGGGTAGGATACCACCCTGGCTACCCAAGCCATGCTCTCTAGTCAGGAGCTGGGCAGCACTCTGAGTCGAACCATGGAAAGTGGCCAGTGTCAGAGCCTCAGGACAGCCAGGTCTGCTGTCTGCCACGATGACACAGTCCTGCCAAGCCTAAGGTGCTCTTCTGTCATGTCTCGCCTCCCCCCAGCCTCCAAACAACCTCATTCTAAAGCCTCAACTGCAGGAGTCATAATCTACACAGGCGACACCGTTTTTTTTTTTTTTTTTTTTTTTAATGCCCTGATTCTCTGAGGGTGGCTGGAAGAAATGTCACAATCACATGACCAGCTTACAAGATTGTCACCTTCTACCACACTCGCTGTGCCCCCTTGTACACAGTGTTCTGTCTCCCGGCCTCTGTGTCCTCACCTGCTGCATCCAGAGGATGGCTCAATCTCTAAACATCTTCCAGCTCTGGAATTCCACATTGTTTTTCATGGAAAAAGCTTAATTTTTATGCCTGGAGTCCCAACCCACACCAGATAATATAGCTCCTTTACTTTTCTTAATGATATGAAAGCAAAAGGTAAACTTTGAATCCCTGCAGTTCCTAACTATAAAGGATGCCATTCACCTGGCTGCTTTCTTTATGAACACTTTGGAAAACACTGTTTTACCCAAAGGATGCAAGTTCAGTAATGACTGGACTTAGGCTGGAAAAGTTTCTTGATCTTGCTTCAGAATCTATTTGCCTAACCTTAGACTTAAAAAAATAATAATAGTTTAAGTTTTTGATGGACACATAGTATGTGTGAATATTTATGAGGTATAATGTGTTGTCTTGATTCATGGATACATTGCATAATATTAGTACAATGAGGGTCATTAGCCTATCCATCACCTTAATTTTTTTTTTCTTTTTGGTACCAGGGATTGAGGTCAGGAGCTTAATCACTGAGCCACATCCCCAGCCCATTTTTAATATTTTATTTAGAGGCAGGGTCTAGCTGAGTTTCTTAGGGCCTCCCCAAGTTGTTGAGGCTGCCTTTAAACTCGTGATCCTCTTGCCTCAGCCTCCCGAGTCACAAGGACGACAGGCGTGCGCCACGGCGCCTGGTCATCAACTTAAATGTTACCTTAGCCTTTTAACACCCTTGTGCGCTTCACTTAGGAAGCACTCAGATGCCAGGGTGGACGTCAGTCTCTTCAGCACTACATTATTTTCCCAACATTCCCTTGATTCTTCTCAAGATCCTTAGTTTCCGCCTCTGCTTCATGTCCTCCTGTTTCAAGGACCCCTCTTAGACATCCTGGGGCAGCAACCTTGAGACTTGGCTCAAAACCCCAGAGGCTGCCCCGATTCCTGCAGGATTTGCCACTCTCTATAGGATTTCTAATCCAGGGAACCTCTGCCTTCTCTCCTCCCTCCCTCCCACTCCTTTCAGGAAAGGACTTCATCAGTAACCTCATTTCTAAACTGGGAATGATACCATGGCACTTGGCAAACAGAGAGAGGGAGAAAATCTCACCAGGTTTTTTTGGGGGGGTTGAATACTGCTTCAGACCATGGGGATAGCAGACAATGGGGGCCAGGAGTCACTGTGGAGCCATTCTGTGCCCAGAAGAGAGTACCCCCCTCTGCCACCACCGTTGTGGCCTTTAGAAAAGGCAGATTTCAGAATTTGCCGGGTCCCTGCCTCGGAGGGGTCAGGATGTGGTTCCTCTTAATACAATCGGGAATTCAAAACATACAGTACGGCATAAAACGTCAATTCAGTGCAGGTTCTGAGTGCTTTGCCTGTTGGAGAGAGGGAAGCTGTGGGGGTGGGGGTGTAATTTGTGTGGAGGAATGGCAGATGTGGTTGATCCACTTTGGATTTATCTGCCCATCTGGACTTTCAAAAGAAAAGAAAGTGGTGTGGTAACAATTTCATAGCAAAGGCCACAGGCTGGTTAATCTTCAGGGATTTTTTTTGAGTTAACTTCTGAAAACGTCGATTGGGCCTATTGATTTCATATTAATTGGCTCTGACTAGCTGGAGCATGGCCAGAGAAATCCCGGCACGTTGCATGCTGTAGTTGTCAAGCGGCCTCCTTTGGTGCTCTCTGGGGTGCAGTGCGGCTGGGTGGCTCCTGCCACGGCACGTGGGCCCTTCTCTAGGAAGTGCTTTTGGCCTGACTCAGGGATGCTAAAATGCAAGGAAAGTTGAGGAGGAGGGGAAAAGTTAACCCTCACCGTGCAATGTTAGCTATCCTGCGAACCCAGCCCGCTTCGTTTGGGAGCTGGGCCAAGTTGCTGAGCTTCAGAAAGAAATTCAGAAAGAGAGAGGGGGGTGGAGGAAAGGAGAGAGAGAGAAAGAGAACAGAGGCCCGGGGAGAGAGTAGAGTGATGAAGAGAAAGCAAAAAAGAAAGGGAAATGAAAGAAATCAGGAGATGGAGAGTGAGAGAGAGAGAAGCTTCCAGAAACAGAAAGAGAAACACAAAGAGAGGCAGAGAGAGACTGAGACAGAAAGGCAGAGGATAGAGACACAGAGAGACAGAAATGTTGGCAGAGACAGAGAAACAGAGGAAGAGATGCAGATTCAGGGAGAGGCCGAGGCTGATGGAAGGAGATTCATCTGCTAAGAGAGAAATCGAGGAAACAAACACTGAGAAGCTGGCTGGACTGCAGACAGAAGGGAAAGAGTGACAGCAGCCGAATGAGCTAGAAAGAGACAAAGGTGATGGAAACTCAGCAGTCAGCCCAGAGAAACCTGGGGCTCGAAGAGCAGCCTCACCCTGGGCCTGCCCACCTGGAGCCCCATGGCTCACTCTGGCCAGCTCCACGGGGAATTGGTGCCCGGGAACCCAGGCAGCCCCAGCCCCAGCCCAGTTTGAATCCCACGGCCTGCAGAACCGGTTAGCATGCTGTGTGGTGGAGAGAGGATTGAATCAGGAAGGACTGGAAACAAAACAGGAGAACAAAAGCGGGGAGGAGAAGCCCCACAGGAATAGTTTGGAATCCCATTTCCTACGTGCAGTCGCCAAGCAGTTTCCTGCTGTGTGCCCCACTCTGGAGAAGCACAAGGACTTGAGAAGAGCAGGTGTCGGGAGGTCTTCTGTGTGGTCTGCCCGTTCTCAGGTGCAGCGAGGCCGTTCTTCTTGGGAGGCCAGAAGAAATGCAGCTATTCTGAGAAACAAAAATGGAAAAGGACTGACTTCTCAGCAATCCCCTCTCAGCCATACACCACACAGGAGCAAAATGGCAGCCTGTTAATACCCCAGGGTATAGCATCCCCTAAGTCAGGACGCTGGGTCATGTGGGCTTGTCCCTCCAGGTTACTACTCAGCGGGTCACTGAAGTCCCTCCTGCCTCACAGCCAGGACTGGAGCCCTGGTTATTCCAGGCCACAGAGTGCTGCCCACTAGTCTCTGTCCCTCCATTCTGGGCTCTTTTCTCAAATTCAGATCTTGCTGTGTCACCTCAGGTCAGAGGATACAACCTACCCATTCCTTTGGTCAGTGCCTTGCCCGGAGATGGTGCTGTTCGTGGCTACTGAATGGAGGCAAACTCCGGCATGATGAAATCATAGATCTCCAGGACCCCATCATCTGGCCCAACTCCCTCCCCTCATGATGGGTGAACACAGAAACAATTTGGGAAAGATACGCAGACAAGCTCCCAGGTTGCATTTGGGCATTCATAACCCAAATCTGTAAACGATTTGCAGGTTTGTTCTCCACCCCTTACCCCACTTATGTGGTTTATTGTCACTCAGTGGGGATGTGTCATGAGAAAGCTGAGTCCAGACCTGCCCAGAGATGCCCAAAGGTGGTGACCAGAGTCCCCCACCCCCCACCCCCGCCTCAGCATGTAAGATTCTCACTTATTTTGCACTTTAACAATGAGGGTTGTTTTTCACTTTGAGCAATTTGAGAGACATTTGTTAACTTGAGAAAAATAAACCCAATAATAGAATTTATTGGAAGGTAAGTTGATTCATGGGAAAGATTATCAGTCAAGAAAGAAAACGGGATCCAGGCCACCCTGAGAACTGAGTGGCACACTCATGGGCACAGGCTTCTGATGTCTCCATCCTGAGATGAACTAGCTCGGGTGGTCTTCCGCCCCATGAGAATGTGCTCAGAGATCCTGGGAGAGACTGAGCTATGTGGAGCGGGCTGGGCATCTCCCTTGGTCAGGATGTGGGGGAAGCTCTTGAATAAAAATCCCATTGATTTGACGCACAGTATCACCATGAAGGGAAGGAGTAGAATATGCCTAAAAAACAATATGAGTCATGAGACCATGAGGAGGGAAGCAGCGCGTTTCATTTTTGCATGAGCATCACCCAGGTAGATGACATCCGCTCTGGGATTTCCACGAATCTGGATGGGTCCCCTCAACAAGTGACAGGAAGCCTGGTGTAGGTCATTCAGTCATCAGGATGCACTTGTGCCTCTCCTTCACATTGTCAGGGGGTCAAACCAGTGAGCTCGGAGGTTCTGAGGGCCCTAGTGTCTGCAGAGAGGAAAGGGGACATGACCTGGGGGTTTGGTTTGTGGGAAAGCGCTTAGGAACATTAAAGCAATTGTGCTCCTGGTCACCCAAGTCAGGGCAGCAAGTGGGAAAGCTGGGCACTGAACCATCTGCAGAGTGTCCCCGCAGAGCCCAAGATCGGTGTTGTCCCCCGACCCCCAGGCAGAAGAACAAAGACGAATGAGTGACTGGAACCTGGATTTTTCTTTGTTCTGGTTTTCTGGAAACTTCACTTGTTCACAAGAAGGTACTTCCTATCAGACTAGCAGGAGGGTATATGAAGGTGTTTTCAAAAGACGACAGTCACAGATGTTCAACCAAAGGAACTTTCTCTTTGGCAGCATTTGCAAGACTCACAGCTGAGATGAATCCTGGTGGCCAGAGCGGGTTCTTTAATGTACCAGGGAACACCGGCTACCAGGACCTTGTCCCCAGCTCTTTCTCATAATGGGATACTCCATGAATGCCTTGCTAGTCTATTGTGCTTTCCATTTACAATATTCTAAAGGTTTCGTTTGAAAAAGCGAAATTTTTTGCTTTGAAACACGGATACCACTCCCAGTTAGAAGCCTCAAGTTCGAAACTTGGCGGATCTTCAGGCTGAACACCTGGGCCATTCTGGCGGCTGCCAGTGTCTCAAGGAATGTGCATCTATTTCAGTACAGCCCACACAATAATTAAAAGGACAATTTGCTTCTACATAAAGAATCACAGAATGTAGCCTCAAACCACATAAAAGCGGCTTCTGTGCTCCCCGCACTTGGCTCTTCCCGGCTGGCCGCGGTCTGCCCTGGGAATGGCGGCTGTTTTGTCTGGTGGTACTTTTTTGACTTTCCGAGGCAGCAAAGTGGTAGGGAAGATCACGGGGCCCTACACCCTACCTTGCCCCATCGTTCCCATGGAACCACTATAAGCCAGCTTTCCCATCTGCAGATTGTAAGTAAGAGCCCTAATTGTCCTTCTCTGGACTGAGGTACAGGTCAAAATAAGAAAACCTGGGTGATATTTAGGTTCTGTACAAACCCAGGGCCTATTGTTTCGATCTCTCTGAACCTAACACAGGAATATCTCTGGAAGAAGTACACACCAAAAGCAGATGAGGCTTAATCAGTAGAATTCAAAAGCACCGTGGGAGGAGGAGCAAAGAGAATATCATCCAGAAAACACAAGCAAAATTATAGGTTCTAGACTTAACAGTGAGCTTAAGTGGGTGGTGTGTTGGTAAATTTTGAACAGCTCTCTGGGGGGAAAAAGAAAAAGCTTTGGTTGCAGCATTTACCAATTCCCTTTTGGTATAAATACAGTCTACCATGGCCAATGTTAAGACCTCCAACTGATATCAACTGGCTAGCGTCATTCCTGGCAATGTAACAATTCTCTAGGTCTCTTTCTCTTTCCAGTAGGATCTGGTGCCAGTGCAACATCATCCGAAATAATAACCAGGGCCGTCATCCATCCCAGAAGTCTGGCCTACCGCTGCTCATCTGCTGAGTTTCCGTGTCCACTGACTAAGGAAGGCAGAAATGGTGACCCTGGAGGGTGAGCATCCTCCATGCTGTGTACTTGAGGGATGTGACCCTCTTCCATAGGGATGCTAACTAAGGTAGGGGACTTCTCCAGTGCAGAACTATGGATCCCTACCAATATGAAGAGAAGAATTCCTTCAGGCTGAAGCTCAGGCTGACTGACCTGACCCCCATCCTTCAAGACAAAGAGAGGTGCTTTTCACATTTGCACACATTTTTTTTGTGTGTGCAGTGTTTATTCTGTCTTTATGATGTGCTCTTGTCCATGCCAAACTGGTACTCCAGCCTCAGGGATCAGTACCGAACAAGGATAATGCAATAACAGTGCTCTGGTGGAGAGAAACAGAGCATTCTAGAATAGGCTCCCTCAGGCTGGGGAGACCAGGAAAGGCATCCCAGTTTTTACATGAAATAAGCTCCATCTTCTGCTAATAAGTAGCATTTGTAGCACGCTGTGGAGTTTGTGGACACTTGCACATCTCTGCTTATTTGATCACACAGCAGCCCAGCTAGCAGATTCAGAGAGGACTCACACTTTCCTTCAGTGATCCCCTTCCTCCTGGGCAGGGAGGCAGGGAGACAATTCAGAGGCCGGGACACTGGGACAAGAAAGAGTTGTGCTGTGCACACTTTGAGCAAAGAAGTGAGATTTTGATCTGGAAGAAGCTTTAGTATTGATTATTGCCTGTTTCTAAAATGAAGGAGGAAAAATGTTCCTGGTCATTTTCTAATTGGCATTTGGCAACTCCTGGGTCCCAGGGGGTCGTACTTAACTGTGGAGCAGGATCACAATGGCTATAAATTGGTCATTTCTTCCACGATTCCTAGAAGCAATAAAATATGTTGACTCTGCTAGCATCCTTTTTACTGAGGGATGTAAAATAGAGTCGTTTCAATGCTTTGTCCTTTGGTGGCTTTTAGAACTAAACACAAGAGACAAGATGTGTGTGTGTGTGTGTGTGTGTGCGCGCGCACGCATAGGTGTCTTGTGTTTTAATGTGACAGCCTTCTTCAGAGCCAGCTGTGGTGTCACTGTTCCTTCCTGGGTGGTTAATGGAAGTTCTTATCTTATAGCCAGTCTTCCTCCTATATTTGATTCTTCTGTACCAGATGGGGTTATTGGTGACCACCAAGTCACATGGTCAGTCATCTGCCCTCTTTATCAGGAACCACCTGGGAGATCTTTCCTTGAAGAATCATCTGGGGGCAGCTGATGCCTTGTCAATTCCCTTATTCCTTTGGACCTGGCTTTCTAGGTGCACTGTGACATCGGGTCTCAAGGACCTGCGGACTGTCAGCAAGCCACTAACAAGGCAGCCAACTGGGGCTTCCAAAGGGATGGATTCTCTTTCTCTCCCCACCCTTTCCCTTTTGAGACCTAGTGATCTAGTGCAAATCCTCCAGTAGTTGAAATTGGGAAAGTAGCGCACTTTCCAGGATCCCAGAAATTCCTGCTAATTTATATTACTGAGAAACAAAACAAAACAAAACAAAACCAAAAAAAACAACCACCTGCGGTTTCAGGCTTCCAGAGTTCAGACTTAGGGAAGGAGCTTTGATCTATCCCATGCCAGTGGAGATACTGTCCAGGAAAGCCCCTGGGCTTTCCAAATAGGCTTTCCCCATTTCCAAATGGGGCATGATTTTAGTCCTCAAATCCCAGCCAGGGGAGAAAACATTCAAAGAAGAAATTCTTTCTATCATTCCTAATAAAAGTGATGACATCCGTCATTTTTTTGGAAAACTTTGTTAACAAATACTGTATCTAGAAGAGCTCATGCAATGACCATGGATTTGGAGAGAGTGGACAGTCCCCCTTCATTTGCCTTTCATCTGTAAAAATCCTGCTTGTGACACTTTTCATTTTTCAAGAGAAATAGTGACACCTGTCCATTGAGCTCCGGTTTCTGTCTCAACGGAAGTCATTTAGGAGTAGTGGCCTATTTTCATGCTTATATGGAAACAAAACCCAGAACCCATCCCCTAAACATGTGAAGTACATTTGTATGATTTTGTGCTTGATTTAGGGAGAGGAAAAATACTTTTGAAGTCTGACTTGGAGCCTCAGTTTTTGTTGGCGAAATGGGGAGGTAGGAACAATCCCCTTCCTGTTATCCCAAAAGAATTTGGCCGGGGGTGGGGGGGCATGGATCATAGGAAGTTAGGACTGAGAAAGCCAAGTCATCTGTAAACTGTAAAATGTTGAACACAGAATGAGCCAACCAGCCTGAGACTGTCCCGGCACATGTGGCAGTCCTGAGAAAGTGGGGGGGGGGGACGCTTTGGCGTCTCCTTTCCCAGTGGGATGTGAGCACCTTCCTTGTGACAGTGACCTGGTGAAGGACAAACTTCTAAAAGCATCTCGAGCAGATGTCATGCGCAGGTTGAAAGGGAGAATATCAGAGGCTCAATTTCCACAGAGGAGCGTAGTGGAACACTGGACAATGGTTCCTCAGATCCCGTGCTTGCAGCAGAGGCACCCAGTGATGGCAGGCTCCAGGGAAGAGGCTGGCAAGTGAGAGGTTTTGCAAATGTCAGCATCACTGGGTACAAGGCTGCCATTTCCAGGAAGAAGGGGCAGCTGCTCATACAATGACCATGGATTTGGAGAGAGCGGACAATCGCCCTTCATTTGCTAGGGAGAAAGAGGTCTGTGCCAGGGCACAGCTGAGCACACCACGGAGTTACGTTCTAGAAGAGGAGCCACCCTCTTGTCCCCCACCCCCTGATATGAGCCAGAGGGAGAGCAGTCCTGTGTGCTTAGGGACAACAAGTCTGAGCTGGACATCATTTGCCCAGGAGAGGTTCTAGCCAGTGCTGGGAATAGCCCTTGGAGACCTGACCAGGAGAAGGTGCTGAGATTATGTCCCTAGATTTATGGGGGAAGAATGTGGGAAAAGGTGGCAAGAATTTCAATTTATTGAGCACTTATTATGTGTCAGGCTGTACCAATTGCCTCCCATAGTTGATATCACCTACTTTTTCCAAAAAGTCTATGAGAAAATTATCAGATCACAGGTCACAGAGTTAGCACTGAGATCAGAAAGAGTGAACAATTTCCTCAAATTACTGAAGGAAAGAGACAGAAACACAACTTTATTTCTGACTCCAGAGTCATGGGGTTTTTTCTTTTATTTAGTTCTAGATGGTGAAAGAGCTCTCAGGAACTTATAGAGGTGGTTCCTAATCAGAGAAGAAATGATCATACATAAACCCCACCAACAATAGTTCTGCTTGCTTGGGTGATGGGATGATTCCTAGGCACATGTATAATGTAAATTGTCTAGATGATTCTCAGATGTCACCTGTCTTATTACGTCTTGTTTTGTTTCAAATAACGTCCAGAGGTGCTTCCAGTTCATCTGGAGCTATCCTAAGCTTTGCTACAAAGGGGATCCATTCATTCATTCATTCACTCATGCAACAGAGAGACCCCCTAGAACAAGGATGAGGAACAGTTAGAGCTTTGAGTTCTGGGAGCCAATCTGTACATTTGGCAGAACGGGCTGCAAGCAGGGTGTCCAAATAGGAGACCAGCTGATTCTGCTTCCTTAAAAATGGTCAGTGTTGCAGTTTGTATTAGAAAACACTCTGGTCCTTAAGAATGAAACACACACACACACACACACACACACACACACACACACAGTGTCTGACTGCTGGTAACAGGAAGTGTGGACCAGGACATGCTCTGGATTCTTGTTCAAAGGCAGGAAGGACAGAGGTGCTAGAGTTGTGAAATGCTAACAGCACATTTCACTGGAAAGATTTGCAGCAGAGTATCCTTCCTTTAGAACTCTCTCTCTCTGGCTCTCTCTGATTCAGTCTCCCCAACTCCTTTCCCCCCTAAACCCTTTCCAGTCGCCTGTCCGCCCACACGTGTCGCTGACTGCTTGATGATCCAGACTGGCACAGAGACAACAAATAACCCATGTCCAAGCTGACCGCCTGGACCTCAGTTCTCACTGTCCCTCTCCAAACTCCTTCAAGGCCCCCCACTGCCCACTGGAGCGTGTGATGATGGAGGGGGGTGATCCAGGCTGCAGAATTTGAATCCTGGTGTGGCCCCTCTACCCACATTAAGCTTGAGCAAGTTACTTAGCCTTCCCTGTCACTTGGTTTCCCCATCCATAAGAGGAGATTATAATGGTCACTAAGAAGCATTTGGGAGGTTTTAGAGTTACTGTATGTAAAATGCTCAGCTGTCTATCTGTCATGCATTACATGCCCCAATCAGCAAGGCTGCTGCTGTAGTTAAAGCTGCTGTTATGAAGGGTCTGGCTCTCTCCAGGCCTTCCCCTCCCTTCCCCCTTGTATATCATTTCTATTTCCACAAGGTGGAATGACTTGAAGCTATTGGAAGCCACCATGGCTCCTGTACCTCTGGGTATTGTTTATGACTCCCCTTTGGTACGCTCTCCCCATTGTGTGAGTCTGCTGCTGTCATTGTAACAAATGACCACAACTCTGGTGGCTGGAGAGAGATACCGATCCATCACCTCACAGCTCTGGAGGGCAGACGTCCCACGGGATCCTGCTGGTTAAGATCAAGGTGTTGGCAGGGGCTGTCTTCCTTTCTGGAACTCCAGGGCAGAAGCTGGGTCCTGGCCTTTGCCAGCCCCCTGAGGCTGCCTGGCTTGGCTCACGGCCCCTTCCTTCCACCTTCAAGGACAGCCACAGGGGATGGAGTCCTCACGTCGTGTCCCATGGCAGTTCCTCTGCAGTCCCATCTCCCTTTGCCGAGTCAGGAAAGGAAGGCTCTCTGTTTGTAAGGACTCAATTGCTAATAGACTGGGCTCTGGGCTCCCTTTGATAACCTAAATCAGTCTCTCCACCGGAGGCCCTTAATCCAAAGCTCCTACAGATGAGAACATACAAGTTTTGGGGGGAGAGGATATTATTCTGCCTATTAACCTGTTAAATTCTTGCTACCTTTAAGACTCAATATTTAAGACAAATATTCATTTCCTTGAGAATTTTTTGCTTCCTCAGGCCAAGCGAAGGGGATTTTTCCTGTCCTCCTTCTAATTTTGAAAATAACTGCTTTTGTAGGCTTTACCACATTCGTTTGTGGCATTTATACACCATAGAGTATTACGCAGCACTAAAAAATGACAAAATCATGGAATTTGCAGGGAAATGGATGGCATTAGAGCAGATTATGCTTAGTGAAGCTAGCCAATCCCTAAAAAACAAATACCAAATGTCTTCTTTGATATAATGAGAACAACTAAGAACAGAGCAGGAAGGAAGAGCAGGAAGAAAAGATTAACACTAAACAGATACATGAGGTGGGAGGGAAAGGGAGAAAAAAAGGAAATTGCATGGTAATGGAGGGAGACCCTCATTGTTATACAAAATTACATATAAGAGGTTGTGAGTAATTGCTTATATAACACATGATTCAACAGAGTTTTGAGAGCTGAGGCTGAGTTTTATTCATAAGTTTAAATTCCCATTGCTTGGTATGAGGCTCAGCAGTGCTTCTTAAACAAATGAAACGCAGTCAGATGATTCCATGCTTCCATGCCATTGAAAATAGAACCCCAAACTTGAGGTACATGCTCTGATTTACTATTTAATGATGACGACTAATATTTCCATTAGATTTCTACCATATATTCAAAGTATGTGCATCAGTTGTCTTCATCTTTATCACAATCTTATGATCACTGCAATTGAGAAAACTGAAACCCAGAACGGCTATCTGCCTTGTCCTAAGTGGTTCATACAGCTACTTAATTAGTAAAGTGGGAAATCTAGGCCTGACTTTTCCAATTATAAGACATACCAATTATATAGAACAGCTGTATTGTGATGGTGAGATACTCAGCCTGGGAGACGTCAAATGGAGCTGCTTGTGGCTAAAGAGCCATTGATTATGAGCCACTGCATGGAAAGGCAGTAAAAATAATTAGAACATCTTTATTAAACAATTTTTTGAAATTAATGTTTCTATATGGAGAGCATGATGAAATAGATCAGATATTATTCTTTTTTAAAATAATTTCTTTGTTAACATCCATCATGAACATTTGTGCAGGACACGGTGCTAGGGACAATGGGTAGGTGAAGGAAACAAAGATAAAACAGACTGATGTTCTGGCCCAGGAGAAATCCTAGGAGAGCAGGAAGTTCAGGTACATCAGTGTCTACAGCATGAAAGAGCAGGACGCGCCATAAAGAGGCACGGAGGGGGCTTTGGTCAGGGTGAAAGTCCAGTTCCCAGTACCAGAGCAAGTGTTGTAAATGTCCTTCAGGGACCAGCCTAATGGGGCAGATAAGAATGAGATGGAAATCAATTAATGGAAGTAAATAATGTATCTATGCCCTTTTGCTTGGAAATAGTTCCTTTTGGCCATTCCAGCAGGTCACATTTCAACTCCATAATTGTACTTGCTACTAGTCATTTGCTCATTAGTTATTTTTCTCGTAAAGAAAGCAAGGTAAAATCTTCATAATATAAAATTGTGCTGGGCATGGTGGTGCATGCCTATAATCCCACCGACGTGGAGGCTGAGGCAGGAGGATCATAATTTTGAGGTCAGTCTAGACAAATTAGTGAGATCCTGTCTCAAAATAAGATAAAAAAGGGCTTGGGATGTAGCTTAGTCTGTGATGTAGATAGAGGACATTCCTTGAAAGAGGAGAACTTTGCAGCCCAAGTTTTTAACATCGGGAAAGATGGCAACATCCCATCAGCTCAGCTCTTCACTCTGGCCGACCGTCACAACGGTGTCCTCAGATGGAGGGTGGGTAAAGCTGTCTGCCCCTCCCTCTCTGCACCCCCAAGTGCTGGAGGAGTCCCCTGAACCAATCCCCCTTGGTCTTTGACCTGACAGACCCTCCTCCCCCTGCCCTTGAGACCCTTCTCAAGGGTCCCCTCTGCTGGGGAGCCTTCCTGGCCTTTCTGGGTGAAGGTCACGGCTGTGTCCTTGTGTTCTCATAGTCCCGAGCTCATCTCAATCACACCAATCCTTTTGGTGGTCTGCCTCAAAGTCCAGATGTATTTCCCATTTGGCGGCCCCTGGTTCCTGCAGTAGGGCACCACAGAGAGGGTGCTCAGCGGGTGTTTGCTTAATTAAAGCACGTTACAGCGGAGCATCATCACCCCAGCAGGGTCTGCCCAGGGTCTGCTTGTGTATAAATACAAGTGTGCACACACGGGCGCCTTGGAGTCATGGGATTCCGAAGCCGAAAGTGATAATTAATGAGACACAGAGACACACAGTGTTAAATGTGAAGTCAAGAGGGTAATGCACCCCACCACCCCAGGGAGACAAAGCTACTCCTTGTGACTGCATTTGGGTCATATCTGATTTTTATCAGTGTGTTTTATTTTTTTAATGACTCAATTATCTGTGCAATAAGAAGTATGCAATTTACACAGGGACTTCTGCCTCACGAAATCAGAATCGGGATGGATTCCAGAGGTTCACTTTGGGTGAGTTTTTTTTTTTTTTTTTTTTTTTGATTCATAACCACTCTCCAAAGGAAACACTTTTTTGAATGTGCATCTTCTCAAACATTTCTAGAAAAATCTGTTTAGCTCCTTTATTCCCACCAGAACTTCCAAGGGCTCATGTTCAGTAGCACCAAACAGCTTGTGAAAAAGTGCTTGCTCTTGCACAGAGAGTAGTGGAACAGAGGCAGAGAGAGCAGGTTTTGTTCCTTTGACTCAATTCGAGGGTCAACTGCACTAGAGGACTGTCCTCAAGCTCCTCAGCACCCCCAGGGTCCTGGAGGGACCTCACTGCAGGCTTCAGGACACTCCTTCAGCTCAGTGGGCTTCTTTTTCTTAGGAACCTGGGTTTGTGTGCTAAGAACAAAGCCTGACACAGCTCAGGCAGCGAATGAATGAATGAATGAATGAATGACTCAAAGAATGAATGACCAGTTCTGGGAACCAGTAACTTGCAAATCTTCCTCAATCAATTATGGTTCTTAGGTGAGAGGCTACAGAATACAACTGTGACTTACCAAGGTAGGAATGGAATTTGCTAGAACGAGACAATTTTCATATTTTGAACCTATCTGTTTAATGGATAGTAGTTGTAACAGTTATCTTTTTGTATATGAATTTTATTATGTAGAAAATTGCAAAACTTACTTTGAAGTTTTTAAAGTATCAAGACATAAAGCAATAAAAATGAAGATCTAGGATCTAAATAACAAGTTAAATCTTTGATCTCTCCCTCACCTCATCTTCTTCCCTAAATTAGCCACTGATGCTCTCTGTACCAGAAAATGTACAATACATGTCTATTTTCATGTGTGCAACATTTCTTGCTTTTTAAAAAGTATATAATATGGTGGTCCAAATTTTCATGTCATTATTTAGATCTCTGTGTCATCCTTTTTTATGGCTGTGTAGTATTCCATAGTATATTCATGTTACCATTTATTTGACCCTTTCCCTACAGTGCACATTTGTTTTTGCTGTTTTGTACATGTGTGACTATTTAAACAAAATAATTCCTTGAGGGAAATCACTGGACCAAAGAATTTTTAGATTTTTGCATATTAGCAAATGTTAATAAATCATTTTTGAAAATAAAACTTATAAATTATATCCATACCCACAGCATATAAGAGTTGCTTATTCTCCACACCCTCTCCATCATGGAGTATTATTAAGTTTTTTTAATATATTACAAACTGTCTGAGTCAAAAGTGGAAGGTAATGAGCAGCAGAATTTTGCTAATTATTAGTAAGGCTCATTACCTTTTCCTATGTTCAGTGACCATTTGTATCTTCTTTCAAGATGAACCTGTGAGCCTTCTTATAGAATTTATCCATTGCTTTGATTGGGCCATTTTAATTCTGTTTTTTTTTTTAAGTACTGAAGCCTGTTAGACGTCCTCCCTTTTAATCTTTTGAATCCTACCTGGCAAATATCTTCTCTCAGTGTCTCTTGTCTTTAAAGTGTGTTTGGGTTAGCATTTTCCAATACAAATTTGTAAAATCTAAATTAACTTATAATTCTTACTCTTTTTAAATTTTTTGTATGTTTATCGTGTGAGTTCACCTGGCCCAAGATCACGTTTTCTTATCATACTATGATAACAGCCTTTGTCACATGGGGGTTTAAACCCACCCGATGTGTCACATAACGCTCTGTACCTACACCATATCGCGGATGTGTCATGGGGTGCACGCACGCTGATATCCGAGGTACGAGGAAGGGCTGTGGGGTTTCAGAGGAAGAGAGCTGAAATCCGAGGATGCTCTGAGGAGGAGGAGGTGCCCTGTGAACTGGACCTGGAGCTGGGATCTGGCCACGAATGGACAAACCGAGGGCCATTCCAAGGGAAGGGGCGGCTTCACAGCACAACAGGCAGGAGAGAACACTGGTTAGGACCCTGTCCACCGCCACCCGGTCCGAGCAGCGGAGGGGAGGGGTGCTGGAAACTGAGTGTGAGAGTCTGATGGAGCCAGGAGCGTGGAAACCCCGAGGTCCAGGCTGCGGGGACGAAGCGTCTTGATTCCGGGGTCCTCAGGAGCCCTGGGTGGTCTCACAGGGACAGGTTCAGCTGTCCAGCCAGCCCTCTGCGTCTGAATCCAAAGCATCACAACTCGGAGACGCTGGGAGAGAATGCACCTGTTCCTGGACGTGCACCTTGTTCTGCTCTTTGTGTCCCGAGCCGTGCAGGCTCTCAGCTCTTGACACAGCGTCCGCGCTGCATGGGGTTCTGTGCGTGATCCAGAAAAGACTGCGGGCGTCTGGGAGGTGCGCGTGGGTGGGGCGCAGACGACCTGCCGTCTTATACCAGGGACTTAAGGATCTGTCCGTTCTGGGGTCTGGGCGGCATCCCAGGATCAATCCTCTGTGGTCACTGAAGGACTACCGTGTTTTGAAAGGATGAGGGGAGGGCAGACTTGAAGAGAACAAGGACACCCACCGGGAGAACAGTCCAGTCCCTGCTGTAGGGTTTTAGGCAGGAGATGAGAGTCCTAATGGGACGGCAAGGGGAGCTCTCCGTTTCTGTTACTTCCTAGTGCACCGAGTGAAAATTAGAACGGATTGAAAATTGCAAAGCCTTGAATCTAAGCAACAAATGGTACCCAAAAGCTGCCCTTCTGCCTTCCCCAAGAGATCTAAAGTGTTAAAAATGTGTGCCTCCTGGCCACCCTTTGTGTCTCCAGACGAGGCTCTCTGGCCAGGGCCTGCCATCGAATGCAGAATTTCTCAACCTGGGCGCTGTTGACATTCTGGCTCAGAAGGTTCTCTGTTGTGGGGGGCGTCCTGAGCATGAATACTTAGCAGCATACCTGGCCTCTATCCCACTAGATGCCAGTAGCATCCCTCTGCCAGTTGTGGCATCCAGATGTCTCCAGACATCAGCAAATGTCCCCTTGAGACCCCCGTGTCTAGTGGACACTTGTGCCAAGTTCTCTTTCCTGGTGGATCAGTAGCAAGACGTCAGAACACTGAGATGGTGAAAAGTGCTTGGATTTGGTGCTGGGCACTAACCTCTAGTAGTTATAGGTCCTTGGATAAAGTACATACAAGCTCACCAAGCTTCAGTCTTCACCAAGAAAGTGACAGCCACCACAACTCGTTCGTGGGATTGTTTTGAAGATCAGATGAGATGATGCTTGTGAAGAGAGATGAGTGCAGTGCTTGGCACACTTTAGTTGCTCAACAAACGTGTTGACTCAGATGCAATTATTCTCATCTGTTTAATGCAGTTGTTCTCAATGCCAGGGGAAATGCTTGTCTTTGCCATGAAACATTTAAAATGCTCCCCTTCTGGCACAACCTAGATCCAAGGCTCCAAGATCTTGCTCCTTTTTTATACAAGGCACATACAGATTGTTGAGCCCAAAACTAATAACCCAGGGTCCACATCCACCATGGTCAACATGGCACAGCTGGCCCTTGCTTTGGCTTTTTCCGGTCTCTGAAATGACATTGTCTGGGTCATGTCACAGGAGTGTAGAATCAACCCTCCCCCTGTAGGTCCGCTGTGGTGGTCTCCTTAACCTTGGAGCCTCTGCAGCCTTGGGGTTACAACGAGGAGGAGTAGAAAGTGACCTTCACCAAGAATCCCGATGTGGTTTCTTCTCAAGTGTTCCACGCCTGTGGCTCCCCATTGCATATTTTCTCCCTTCTAGTTCTTTCCATACTGAGGGTTGATTTTTGCTCCTCACACTAGACCCTCTTCCTGTCACCCCCTACAGGAAAATCTTGATTTTCTCTTAGGAATTCCATTCCCATTTTCCTTTCTCCCTCTTTCTCTCATCTCATTGTCTCCTCTACTCCTCAACATCTTTCTCTTCTCATTTCACATCTGGTATTTACCTACCCTAAGCATGAGCCCTGTTCCTAATTTCCAAAGCACAAGGCTTGAACAATTAAATCTCCTATTATATTTTAATGACATCTCAATTCTATGTAGATTTTAAAACCTCTGACATGTTTCTTGAACTTGATATCTTTGCCCTATCGCTGCTCTACAGAAAATCTATTGAAATGGTTCAAAGTTTTTCTCAGCAGCTGGTTTAGGCAGAGCTTAGGGAGTAACATGAAAATGTGTGAAGATATTATGTATTTAAAGAGCACAGCAGTTTCAAGCATCTCTGGAGAGCTTGGAATAGAAATGGAACCACCGACAGTCGCTTGAGCTAGATTCCTGCTAAAAGACGAACAGTCCCGCCCTGGCAAAAGCCATGAATCTTTCCTTCCTCTTACCCTTCCCTGTGCCGCCTCTGAACCCAGCATCCCTGCGCCGCCCTTTGTCTCTGACAGTTTTCCTGCAGCTCTTGATGGAGGTGGTGCTGGAAATGAAGAGCTGATAATTATCTTGGACCGCAGCCCAGGAAAACCGCCTTTTGCACACAGTAGGCGCTCATTATGGGATTTAATGGAGCCCACAGTTGCCCCATAGCCGTGGGTGGAATTTGTGTCTTGAAACAATTCCCCGTGATTTCATCTCTAGTACCTTGTACAACATGTGTACACACACGGAGCAAGCACAACACGGGCCACTTCAAACAACACCCGTGCTGACAGTTTTCCAACGAGGGAGGAAAATTAGCCAGGGGGACGGTGGAGTAGAGTTTGCTCTGGAAAGTGCCCACTGGTTTGGAGGGGAATTTTGCTGGCCTGGGTCAAGCCGGGACCCAGGAGTTTCCATGTCAAGGCCCCCAAAGCACATGGGAGGAGAAGCCGAACCCCCAACCAACTTGCAAGATGAAGTCCTGCTGAGATGGGAACCCAGGTGGGCACTCTCCGTGGGACGGTCTTTCCTGACTTCCCAGAGGAGATCACCTGGCACCTACTCTTTATGCCCATAGCATTCTGCATGCACCTTTATTATTATTATTATTATTATTATTATTATTATTATTATTGCTTTTAAAATGTTGCTTTGCCATGATGGCTTTTCTAATCTCTCACTTCTCCAATCTTCAAGTTGCTTGAGGACAAAAACAAAAACTTCCTCTTCTCTCCATCTCTTCAGAGCCCAGCACAGAGCCCAGCTCAGATGAAGACGGATAAAAGACATCCACCTCGAGAGCCGAGTTGCACCCACTGTTGTTGTAAATAAAGTTTTATTGGAACACAGCCATGCCATTTGTTTGGGTGTTGTCTGTGGCTGCTTTCCTGCCACGGGGGCAGGGTTGAGTAGCTGCTGGCGTGCAACGGTGGCACAGCCTAAAGGCTTGCTGACCCCTGCACAAGGACCCATCGATGGCATAAGAGTCAATCAAAGCATTGCCATGGGAATGTCGGCCAGAACCCGGGAGGCCAGAGTATGGCTCACATGAGAAAGTCCATCTGTCTTCTCTCAGGAAGATCTTACCTTTGGCTTTGCAAACCTGCCATTCACTCCGCCCACCCCACTCCTCTTTGGTGTATTTCTTTAATATTTTTTTCTTCCATTCCATTAATGAAATCGGATTTGTCCAGCCACATGTTATCGGTTTAAAGTGTGCTTCATATCTTAGTAAATAACACTAAGAACACCGAGTAAAAACGAAAAAGGCAAAATACAAAAAATTCGCATCACAGCCGATGATTTTTTTAGAGAGCCACGTTCAGGGACCACAAGGAAGAAGTACACTGTGTTGTCCCAAATGCCTGCTTCTGGAAGGTTGGGAGGGGTGATTTTTCCTCCTCCCTTTCCACTTTCTCCTGCGATCGTGCAGAACCTCTCCTGTCTGCCAAGCGTCTCTGATGGAAGCAGCCCCAGCTCCAACGCTTCTGTTATTACCAAGACACTGCCTCTAACAGGGGCCTCCCACACCGCTGCCTGTCAGGCTCCCTCGTAAATCCTACCTCTGATTCATCTGCAGCATATTTATGAAGCTGCTTTGGAGAAAACTCACGGTGAGTGTGGAAAAATCTTATCACCGTCTTTTTTTTTTTTTTTTTTTTTTTGCATTCTTGTACAAACAAAAGTCAGATCATCCGGAAGTCTGGTTCGTGATATTAATTCTACACATCAGACTTATTCGCAAAAACCCATTCCACTGTTTTTCAGCTGCTTTCTTTAACCAGCCTCTTTCTAATCTAAAATTCTAGCTTCTGCCAGAGGCTAAAAGAAAAATCAGCGTACACGGTTTGGTAGGGTAGAAAGACGTCAGGGTGTGGTGCCTCCTACAGGGAGCCCCAGCTCCAACTTGGCTGCCTCCTGGTCATGTGACCTTGGCTAAGTCCTTGCAGCTTTCAGAGTCTCAGTTTCCTCATCTGCAAAATGGGGTTCCTAACAGCTCGTAAGTTATTGGGTTGAGAGCAGATGCCTGCATCAGTCTAGCAGGCAACAGGGGCTTGACAGATGGTCTCTCGTGAGCAAAACGAATGCCTGTAAGAGCGGTGAAAGCTCTTGTTCCAGAAGGAAATGCAAGGTGCTTCCAGTGGAAGAACCCCAAGAGGAAGCGGTCCTTCCTGTCCCTCTGACTCAGCCAGAAGCAGGAAGAGTCTCCACGCACATGTTCTACTGGCTACACGCTGTGATCTATTGGAAAGCCTGAGAGATGAGTCAGGGGGCCCGGCAGCAGCCTGGCCTCTAACTTGCTATGTAATCTTAAGTACCTCCCGTCCCCTCTCTGGTCCTCTTCTTGCTCTAGATGAGAACTCCTCTAAGGTTTGTAATTTCTGACTCAAAGAGGCTATGGATTCAAAAAAATTTGCAAAAGTATGTCATGTTAACCAAATAAACCAAAGAAGTTTTTTTGTTGTTGTTGTTGTTTTTTAAGTCCCTTCTTGGGCATAGTACTTTTAAGTGAACCACACATTTCCATATGCATGATCCTCAGTACCATCCTGGGAGCTGGGAAAGACAAAGTGTTATGATGACATCTAACAGTGGGGACAGGCTCGTGGCCACCCAACTGGCGGGCGACTGAACCTGGACACAAAGCTAACTTTTGCCAGCTTTCTCCTCTTCCATGAAGAACACATCCCAGCGCTCTGGTGGTCGACCTCAAAGACCTTACATTTCCAGTGAGTCTTTAATTAAAGGACCCACACGTTTTCTGCTGGGGCGTAGTCTTTCCTCTTCTCCTCTAGGAAATTCATTTGCCCGGGGTCATCGTCACAACGTTCACATTAGATTCTGTGGAAGGAGAATCTGCAACCAAGAGACACTCCTATAGAGGGCAGCCGGTCAGGAGCAGAGAGAGCAAGTGACCGGCCTCCAGAGAAGCTTGGTGATCAGAGATTTTGTTCTGTGGCCTCAGCAGGAAGCTGGAGGAGACCAGCCCTGCCCAGAACTTGCACTGGGAAGGAACCGCTCTAGGAAGAGCGAGGCCACACTGGTGGCTTCAGTGTTGGGCAACTTGGGCTAAGCCACCTACATCCTTGGGAGTCTCAATGTCCTCATTTTAATGCAAAGTAAAATGGCTATGAAACATGTCCTCCACTAAGCTCAACCAAAGCACATAAGCCTGGATGCCATCCGCTAGGAGATCTTCCATGGTTCCTTCAAACGGGATCCTGGATCTTCCTCCCCAACCCCACGTTGTCTACCGCAGCACGCTCTTTATGTCACTGTAGTCACCTGACTTCCTTACTGTTTTGTCACGCAGGAAACCCACTCCCGGCTTTCCTCTTTGAGGGGGTGCACTCCCTCTCCCTCTTCCCAGAATGTGCCTCTCCCAGGGACACCTAAGCTAACTCCAACCCTCCTTCAAGATTTGGCTTGAATTTCACCATCTCCACAAAGCTCTACCTGTCCGCATATTGATCTCCGCTACCTGCCTGCCTGTGTTGCCCTCGGTCCTCACCCTCCACAACACCCCCACTTCCGACATACTCTTGCTTCTTTTAATTTTTAATATTTTTTTTTAGTTGTAAATGGACACAATACCTTTATTTTATTTTTTTATGTGGTGCTGAGGATCGACCCAGTGCCTTCCACATGCAAGGTGAGCGCTCTACCATGGAGCTACAACCTCAGCCCCCAACATCTAATTTTTGGAGTCTTCCTTCCCTTCTAGAATGCAAACCCCATGAGAGAACACAAGCTTTGTTTAGTTCACTGGCACATCCCAGGTCCCTAGAAAAGCATCAGGCCTATACCAAATGCTCAGTTATTGAATTGCAATTAAATTGATCATTTTTTTTCCAGGCTTGAAAGACCTAAGTCTTCCAGGAGAGTTGGGCTGAGCTCTTCAAGTACTTTGGAGCTGATCTTTCTAGCTGATGGCAGAGACCCTCCTTGGTCCTGTGTAGACTCTCCAAACGATGCAGGCTTCCAGCATAAACTTGCCCGCAAGAACTAATGATTCCCTAAGAAGGGCAGCACCCGCGGGGGCTTTGGCTTTTTTATAAGATCTTGTTTCTCCTTGTGAAATAGTTTCAAAACCTCATTTGCAAAATGGGTGTGTCTTGGGCACCTTGGAAGGCGGGTGGGATGGGCTTCCCTGTCTTGGAGGGTCCTGGGCTGAAGCGGGAACCCTTTCCCTGGGCTCATCTTTCCCACTTGTCTTTCCGCCTCTATGTGTCGTTAACTATACTAACCACAACTAAAACAAAGCTAATAATCGCTTCTTGGAAGGCTGTGTAACACCGCGGAACATGGAACGCTGCCACCGGCCTCTGAGAATTGGCCCCTAACCCTGCAGGAGTAATTTCTCTGGGATTTGAACCCGGCCTGTCTTTAAGCGGGAATGTTTATCATTTTTCTTTTTATTGTTTCTGGCTCCTCCTCTGCCTTTTGAAGTTTCTGAAGTCTTGAGGCATTTGGCCGGTCTCTATACACGGCGGGTCTTCTCCCTCAAAGAAGGCACCTGGCCAAGAGAAAGGAGTTGGAGCTGCTCCGTTGGCTGGGCCCATAAAACAATCAGATGGCTCCACAGCCTGCCATTTGAAACGTGAGCTGCGCTAAAAGTACAGATAATGCAGTGGGTTCCAAGGAGATTAGAATATCCCGATGGGATTTCCAGTGATTAGAGAGGGAAAGAAACGGGCCCTCCATCCACAGCGTAACCCTCTCTCCTCCAGGCTGCACTGTCTGCGAGCAAGGTCAAGGGTGTGGACCTCCTTTCCCCTTACCCATAACCGCCTTGATGCGAGAAGTTACAGGAGTTCACAGCAGGGAATTTTCTATGAAATTCGTGGCTTGTTCTCTTCTGGCCCATTTGCCAATTCCCATCACTAGTCATCTTTTCTTGGCCTTGAATTCTCAGATCCCGTGGCTTCCTCAGGTCCTCGTGGTTCTCCTTCAGCTCTCTGGACAGTTTCCAAGAGAAGCCATGGGCTCCAGTCACCGGGTGGTGAGAAGAACCCAGATCCCAGCTCAGAGTCTGGAGCAAACACCCGTTGGAGAGGGAAAACATTCAAGCGATAACATCACATATTTGAAGTTTAATTCTTTTGCAAAAGCTGTGGCTGAAAGCATCTTTATTCATCCAGAGACTCAGCTGAAAATCAGGCGGTTAACGGAGCGGAGGTGGCTGAATTCCCTGACTACAATGTCAAGTGGTCTTAAGTGCATTTTTCACTTTCTCCCCGTATGTTTCTGATCCCTTCTACATCATCCGTGGAGCTCCAACTCAGCCTCACAGAGAGCTCCAACTCAGAGGCGTGGTGATGAAATCCATGTGCCGAGCAGGAACGGCGGGAGGAGATGGCCAGGAGAGCAAGTGCTGCCTGGGCCCAGAGCTAAACTCTGTTGCAAGGAGTGAGGAGCAAATGGGGTAATAAAGGTCTGCCAGGCATGAAGACATGGCAGGGCCAAGCCTGCCCGTGTTGTGCCCCAAACCGCCAATAATATCCAACCCTGTGCAATAAAAGCTGGGTGGACCAGCCCACTGGTGGAGCTCCAGGTCTTGATGAAAGAGGGAGTCGTTTCGCTGTCTTCCTGGTGAGTTGCAGAATTCGGAACCTTTGTCTTGTCCATCCTTCATCCTGCCACTCTGGTAGGGGCTCAGGAGAAGGAAGGGGTCATGAACAATGTGTCAAATGATGCTGAATGCTGTCCCTTATGGGGGGAAACAGTAAGTGTTACAATGTCCCCACCAAAGCTCATGTGCAACCTAGTTACGGAATCACTCATCCCCAGAAAGTGAAAGGGCCATTCCTTGTCTCTCGATGGACACCAGAATCCCAAACAGAAAGTGCTGGACAAAACCCTCTTCCATCTGTGTCTAGATGTGCCCCATGGTGGTGAACCTCTAAGCCCCAGAGGTAACCCAGTCCATAAATTTGCATCACGTTTTTAGACTGAATTATCAGAAATGTGTGATAATGTGGTCTTGGTGCTTGCTGAATGGCTAACCTTCCCCTGAAAATATTGTGATCTCATGCTGATGCCCGTCAGAGCCAGATCTTCTTATCTATGGTTCCATATCTGCCAATCCAACCCCTGGGGATCAAAAATACTCAGAAAAATAAAATTGTATCTGTGTTAAACCTATATATACAGTCCTTTTTCCCCTTGTCATCATTCCTTAAACAATACACTATAACAAGTACTCACAGGGCACGCACCGCATTAGGTACTATAAGGAGTCTAGACACGATTCCAAGTCCATGGGAGGGTGTGCGTAAGGCTATTTAGGAAAGAGACTTGAGCACCGTGGATTCAGGTATCTGTGGGATTCTAGAACCAATCCCTTGAAGATACTGAAGGACAATATATTTCCTAGGAATTCCCAAGGAAAATCTCTGTGTTCTTCACATTTGGGAAGGTGGCCACTTATAACCACTTGCAGATGCCGAATTTGAAATAATAGCTTCTGTAAAGGTCTCAGGGGACTTTGCATCACCCCAGGCCTCAGTGCAGTAGGCTTCTGGCTCGCTTCCTCTGCTGTACCCTGATTCACTGTGAGGCCAAGTGCAACCTTCTTCACGTCTTCACAGTACCCGGGGATGCCCTTCACATCCTCGGTCTACAATTCATACTTGACACCCCTGCCTTGCTTCTCCTCCCGGGGGATAGAAAGGATCACCTTTATCCTTCCAGGGAGAACTACAGGGTTCTGCTGCCCAACAGGCTCCCTCCACATCGTGGGAACAGGCTGCACACACAGACACATATCCACACACCGTTTCCATATGAAGCACCTGGGTTAATTTGCTGCCTTAAATCAGTTTCCCTAGAAGCAGACCCTGAGATGACAATTCAAATGCAAATGATTTATGGTGGGGGGAAGCATTTCTCAGGGGAGTCTAGGTAGGAGTGGTGGAAGGAAAACAGGAAAGGGGAGCAAAAACCAAGCAAGCCCGAGATTTCAGGCCACATTCCCACAGGGAGGGTCTGGAGTGAGGCAAAGGAGCTCCAAGGGAGGAGTATGCAGGAATGTAAAAGGGATCTGAGAAGAAGTGGACAGGACATCCACATGTCGACTCCTTCACTCCTGTCACTCCCAAACAGTGGCCCTAAACTTGATATTCCTTGAACAGAATTTGGCATCTCTATGGTAAGAAACATTCTAATGGTAATTAATACAGCCCTCAGGGACCGGGAAGTTTCTGACCCATTCCCATCCCACGGAGCAGATAGGTCCATGCTGGCTGTGTGGTGTATCTTCACATTTTGACAAACACTGTTCAAATAAATCTTTTGAAGCCAGATTATAGAGGCTGCTGCAAAGCCATGGTCTGCCCAGCTTTTGTGTGCCTATGAGGTTGGCCACATCCCTTCCTTCACTAGAATTTTCTATCCAGCTGTCCATCACAACCCGTCAAGTCACCTCCCAAAAGATGATAAAAGATTTTTATGAGCAAACCTGGAGCGTGTCTCCCAGGTCTGCAGAGGCTGGTTTATCTCTGGAAAGGCCAGATTTTTGCATGTGACATCACCCACGTGAAACTGCTCAGCGAAGACGAATACAAACTCAAATAAAGCTGCTTTTACTTTCCTCACAGTAAACACTTCCCAAATCTAGAGGGCTGTTAAATCAAGGCTTTGTCTTTGTGGGTATGTTTATATTTAATTTTCCAATAATAACTGCTAGACCCCTGGTGTGCCATCATTTTATGCCCAGGAACCTATAACAGGACAAGGAGATCTCAAGACACCGCTGTTTCAATTTTATCAGAATTTTAATGGCCCAACATTAGGTTCTGTTTTTCCTCTCTCCCCAACCCAAGTAAATAAAAGCATATGTTCCTTTCTCTTCTCCCCAAGTCACCTAAAAAGGCAGGGGAGAGACAACCCCAGAGAATAACAGCACAGCACTCTCAAGTCACAGCAGCCCAAGCAGGTGGGACTCTCAGGACTGTTCCCAAGAACTTCTCCTGTCTCCTTGGAAACTGTCTACACTTAGGCACACGTGGGTCAGCGGGCATGAGAGCTGGTGCCTAGTCCCTTGTTCCCTCTCTTGGGTGATTCTGACCCTGCCTAAATCCCTCCCCAGCGCTGTCTCTCAGTCCTGGCACCTTGTCAACTTGTTCCAGTATTTTTTTATCTGGTTGTCCATTGCTCCCATAGAAATTAAATAACAACAAAGATAACAACAACCGACCACATTTTTTTGTCACCAAGTAGCTTCCATCCATCTTCACATTCTCTCCTTTGAAGTACTAGAAAACCAAGGTACAGAAGAGGTCAGTCCCTTCCAAGTTCATGCAGACCAGAAAGAAGGGGCAGGTGGCATCGAGTCCAGGATGGGTTGTATCCCAACCTGATAACTCTCTCAAACCCGGTTTCTCCTCCCTAGAATATGCTTTGGGTCTTCAACTCCCATGACAATGCCCTAAGATGGTAAGTACTTTTGAGTGCCCACGTGGTTGATCCAAGTATTTAAAATGTCCAACTGTAAGCATATAAAGCCTAGAGAAAGACTCCAACAGCGAACACTTGGAAAAAGCAGAATGACATCTTCCTGTATTCAGAAACATCTGTAATAGGCCAGCATGATTATCAATCTTAGGCTAGAAGGGAATCTATGATTTACAAAAAAAAAAAAAAAATTGCTTTGGTAACATGAGTACTTAAAAACATCTTTAAAGGATTGTTCAACCAAATGACAGTCCCTATGGCTTGCAACTTAAAATGTCACGGTGGTGAAATACTCATTAGTCACTTGCTATAAGTTCACTGGAATGTGTTAGGACAGAGTCTGTAAAAGCAAACACAGTCTTCTTAAGCTGCTTGGTGACACAATGTACAGACTCACGCAAGGACACTGTCATCAGGAGAAAGGCTTAGATTGTGTGCTTCAAGTGCACGGAGAAGCTGGTTTCTGGAAACTGGACTTTTCATTGAACGCTCTTTAAAGCTGAGTTAATGTGTTTCCTACTGTTATAACAACGACATGTGAGTCACATATGTGGTTTCGAGATTCCTAAACTGGATCTGCTTGGCTGCTGATGTAATCAGAAATAACCCCTGGGTCTTTGAGACCAGAAGATTAAGGAGGAGAGCTGCCAGCTGATGCAATGGCTGATTTCCATTAGTGCTATCACCAGCATTCCAGTATTTAGATCTTTGGGGGGAAATTTTCCATTAAAAAATATGTATTTATTTGAAATAAATGCAAAATATCTCTTGGGTGGAGCATACAAAGTTATCTTCATCTTCACAGTCTGGAGATAGTTCATGATGGGAAAAAGAACATGGGGTTGAGTGTCAGATTTGTATTTGGATTCTAGCTGTCACTTACCGACTGTGTGATTTTGGAGAGGCTACTTAACCTTTCTGATCCTCTATTCTCTGATATGGAAAGAGGAAATTTTTCCTATTTCACTAAGCGATGAGAATAAAGTTGGATGTAGAACAGAATCTAGCAAAACCAGAAGGTCTAACATGAACAAACAGGTGTTTGGATGAAGGTTTGCCATTGACTAATCTGGGTTTTGAGCCCAAAGTGACCAAGACAGAATAGGCTCCATCTCTGGGGTCTATAGCTCCTGCTCCTGTCCTCCACCCCACGCAGGAGATTCATACAAACTGCCCGGGGCTTCACGGCCAGCAAGAGGAAAATGGCAAAAGTAAGGGGAGGGTGTCGAGCCAGCTCTTGCGCGCTCAGTCTTTGCTGTTGGATGCCATTGGCCAGTCACTGAAATTGTGAAACAGCAGGAGTCTGTGACTGAGCATTGTGACCTTCGGCTCAGGAAGGGGCAGCGTCAGCTGTGCCAGGAAGAAGATGTAGTCAGGCTGCAGCTTCAGATGGGCAGAGAGGAGAGCAGAGGACATCCGGAGCTTCCCGGGAGCTCTGGGTGATCCACCAGGCCGCAGAGAGGAGGGTCTTCCATAGGGACCCAGGAGAGAGCATCAGGGATGGGCTTTGAGGACCACATCCTAGTACCTGTGTCCCCAGTCACCATCCAGGTAAAGTGCCTCTTTGGGGACCATGTGCTTTTGATTTAGAACAGCCCTAGAGCTGAACCCAAACCTCAGAACCCTTCACCCCAGAAAAGAATAGGGTTATTTCTACCTCCATACCTGGCATTCTGATTCTTGATGGCAACAGAAATAGAGATTAGTACAAAATTGATTTTTTTTCAGCAAGAAACTGTTAGATTATAAAATCTGAGAGCAAATGAAATCATCCCACTTACTATCACAAAAAAAATCTCTTAGTTACTAACCAACGTCTTAAGGTTGAGGACCAAGTACACACAGGCATTTTGAAGAACTGTAGTATACAGGATAAGCAGAGCAAAGATGGGTCTCTATTTCCACAGTTATTAATGGGTCCCCCATTTTTTCTTTCCCAGACACACTTTCTCAATATGAACAGAAAAGACACCTATCTTTAAATCTCAGTGATTTCCTACTAACTTTTTCCCCTAAAAATTCTGCTGCCTTCAACATAGTCTGGCTGCTATTTGTGGGTTCTATAGAGCCCAGACCCCCCAAAAAGGCTGACTGAAGTCATGCTTTACACCCTGAGTCCCTTCTTCAGTAGGCGGGGTTAGCAGCCAGTCCTGAGCAGTTCCAGCTGCAGCAAACACTACAGTGACCTCAGAGCACAGACAGGTACCTTGACGTCACCCCCAATGCAGACGCCTACACAGCAGGTCTCTTTGGCCTTTGCTTGGTTTGGTTTCCATGGGGGGAGTTCTTTCTGGGTCCCATGATAGACTGCACACATGCATCTCCAGAATTCCTGCTGGCTGGAAGAGCCACAGGGGACATTCCTTGCACTGGGGATAGAAGTGCATCTTGTTTGTGTGGCTTTCTTGAACGCACTGAAGGGCTGGAAAGAAGCAATCGGACGGGATGACTGGCCTTTAGCAGTTTCCAGTTGACTCTGCCAGGCCCAGAAGAGCTATGATCTAACCTCTGCTTCAAGGAGACTACAAACAAAGGCAAACAATCAGTTTCCAAGGCCAGTGTCCAACTCCTGGTGTCCTGGTCTCCTCTGCATTGTAATGTATGTCTCAGTATCCTGGTAACCGCTAGAGAGAGGTTCTCGGTTGAGATGATCAATACAAATTGCAATCTCACCGGAGGGCAGAGTGCAAGCGTGCACGTCTTTTCACAGTTAACAAGATCTCACTGTTCCCAATATCTCATCCATGATACAATTCAAAGGCGAATTTTGCTATTCTCGCATCATAGATGAACTCACGAAAGTCTGCAGTGCAGGACTAGGGTTAGACCCTAGGTCTATCAGCTACTGGAGTCATTCCTCAACTTCTGCTTGATATTGTTAATATAATGGGAAGAACTTACTTGAAAGTTTCTTATCAGGGTTTTAACGTACATAAGAAAACAAATGCACATATTTACATATTCATAAGTCTCTCTGTCTATATCTCTATATACTTACATGCATATGATTATGACATCTATGCATGGCTAAAAGTAGACCCTCGGTAAGTAAGAGCATTTCAGAAAATTGTGAAGTAGCACTGTTTTGTTGTTCAGCCATGGTTTCTGAACTCAGGTCAACCTGAGATACGATCCTGACCTTGGTTCAGTTCTTTATCCTCCCTGGGTATCAATTTCTTCTTCTTCTTCTTCTTCTTCTTTTTTTTTTTTTAAATCAATTTCCTTATATAAAAATTAAAGTAATGACCATAAGTTTTCTAAAGTTAGTATGAGAGTTCTATAGATCCAGGAACTGTGCTCCCCAACACTGATGTGTGAGAAGCAAACCACTGCTCTTCTATGGTGGAGTTGGGGGGATGCCTGCCCACTTTCTAGGCTTTCTAGACTCCAGGGCACCTGAACTTCTATTCTGAAGTTCACAGCTATTCATCAAGTGTAACGTGACAGTGTTCCCATTCACAGAGAACGCTGTAAATCACGCTAAGCATAGAAGCACTGGGCTATTTGCCAAGAGCTCCAGGTTTGACTCCCAGTGACGAAATTTGTGGCATCCAGGACCCCAGCAAAGGTCCTGGCACTTTTTAGGACACTGTCTGGGAACTCCCATAGCATGCTTCTCCACCTGGGTCAGTACAGTGGCCTTTGCTTACCTTCTAGGGTCAGTTCTGCTTCTTTCTCCACCCCAGTACCAGCCTCCCTCAGAGGTTGGAGGGTGGGCGTCGGCATGGGGGTGTTCTCAGTCACCTTCTCTTTTCAGGACTGCAACACAAACACTTTAATAATTCCCCAAAGAGGAGGAAACAGCTTTTCTAAACTCCTATCATCTGGAAAGCACAAATTAATACTGCAACAAATTTTCCTGCCAAGAACAAGAAGAAGGAAGAGGAAGGGGAGAAGGATAAATGGCACGTGGAAAGCTTCAACGACAGAATGTCTCCTTGAAAAACTGTAACTGCTGAGCTGTTGCAGTTGTATGTGACTGGGATGGTCCTGTGACACTTCCTACTTCCTTTCTGTGCTTTGCTGAAGTCAGGCAGAACCTCAGAGTGGGAAACGTGATACAGGCACTTTGTCACATGGACAATGACCAGGTTCTCCAAAATCAACAGAAATTTAATCTTGAAACCTCATTTGGGCCTTTCCTTGTTAACCTTCCCTTAGTTTTTCCCTGTAGTTTGGCTTGGGATCAGGAAAGGGAATTTAGCATATATTAATATGAAGCAATATCTTTTGTGTAAGTACCATAAGTAAAATGTTAACAGCCCCAAACCAGCAGTGTTTGAAGAGAATAATACACAGTCACTCCAGAAATACAAGGTTGGCTCAATCCAGGAAATTTTGATATCGGCATCCCATCATATTAGTTAAAAGAGAAAAACTGAATGATCGTCTCAATAAAATTTACCAGACTGTTTTAATTAATCTAGAAACTGTACAAAAAAAAAGGAAGATAGTTCTATTGGTCAAAGATATCAGCAGTCAAGTTCAAACAAACACCAGGCACATTGCTATGAAATCTAAGAACAAAGTACCCATGTCCACTACCACCTGTGACTATTTAATAGTACTCCAGAAGTTCAAGTTGGTGGACTAAAGTCCAAAGAGACACATCTATTTAAAAGAAGTTTTTTAAAACTAGTCATTATTGTGTTTCTTAACCATGAATTTTAAAAACTAAAAACATGCTAAAATTTAGAAATTTGGTTATAAATAATTTAGTTATAAATAAATATATGTAAATAAATATAGAGAGATCAATAGTTTCTTTATATAATTATAGTAGGTAATTAAAATGTTAATAAAAAAGAATAAATTTATTCTGATTAGAATACTCTGATTAGCCTATTTCTGTTCCCAACATTGCCCTTAATGATGTCAACCCTATAAAACTAAATTTATTAACATATCCAAAAAGTAGGGATCCTCTCCCCAGGGTCACATCCCAGCTGACAGCTCTCAGACAGTCCACCTGGTGAGGAGGACTAGTGCCTTATGATCCATTTTCTCAGATACAAAGAAATCATCATGGCCTTTTCTCAATCTATTGCTTTATCTCTGCATAACCTGCATCTCTGCCTTTCTCCTGCATATCTGACTTAAATAATGATATATTCAGCAAGCCTAAACTTACTTTCCAAATCTAAGAGATCCTTGCATGAGCTCAAAGGCATTGCTAAAATGAGAATCCCTTGCTGCAGTGGGTGTCCGGCACCTGGGACTCCTGACCCCTCCCTCTAAAGGTGCCCTTGCTCTCCTCTCCAGTGGCTTCAGTGACAGATTCACACCCTCTGTCCCCAGGGCTCAACCCCCTTCCAGAGTCCGCCTATCACTATCTTCTAAGGATGGGCAGCAGATGGCCAAGGGTGGCTTTCTACGTGTGCCAGCTAGCCTTGTGAATGTCCCTCTTAATTTGAGAAAGAGCCAAGCCGAGCAAAGAATGCTTCTTGGCAGATAGTGGGGAGATGAGTCAAGGCAGAAAAGCAGAACTGAGCCTTGGCGAACTTTAGTCACCAGAATGGCATTTGCCATTCAACAAACACTTATCGAGCTTGCTGTGGGCTGCTATTTTCTGGGGTGTCATCTCACCATTTCCTTGGTCACCCCGTTTATAGGCATTATCTCCTGTTTTACAGAAGAGGAAACAGACACGGAGATATTAGGTCACCTTCTGTTCAGCCCCCAGCTCATTACTGCTAAAGAAAGAATCTTGTTGGGAGATCTCCAGATGACATTTTTCTTTTCTTCCATGTCACCAATGCCTCTGCCTCAGGTGTGAAGTAGATTAGTGACTCCTGCCTATGATTGATTACCTAAGAAGACCTTAGGTTGGAAAATGTAAGATTTGGAATTTATGTCCATGTCCTTATTAGGACAACATCCCCCCATCCCATCTCCACACACCAACAAATCAGTGTTCCTCAGCTCTGAATGTTTATTCCTAAATTCTGCAGTGACTGACTGAATCTCTCCCATGCATCTGGACCCCACTGGGTTCTGGTAATAGAGAAGATGGGAGAGGGGGACGTGATCTTTGCCAACACCATCCCTTGGCGTCTAGCAAAAAAAAATATATCTAACTGGTGTTTGCACATGCTGGATAATTAAGAGAGTAGCCATCTGCTCCTGTTTTCTCCAAGCTGACTCTTCAACAACTCACAAACCTTCAGTTCACAGATCCAATCTGACTCTGCTGGAGTCCATGCAGCAGAAGTGTGTCTATCATTGAGGAGGTGTGCGACCCAGCATTGACCTGTTTCAGAGAGCTGTGACTTGCTGCTGGTCACTGCTGTAGGTGTCTGGTGTCTAGTGAGGCTGGCTACAGCCATAGTTAGTTCTGTGTCTCTGGGTGACTTAAAGCAAAGCCCGCCTAGAACAGGGGGTGCCTACCATTACCCCAGGTTTTCTTTCACTCTTGCACAAGTTCTATCTTCAGCTTGGACAAATCCCTGGTCTGATGCCACCACTTGGTTGGGGTCTTGAGGACCTATGATTTCAAATAAACTTCTTCTAGAAGACTTGGACCTTCTTGACTCTGGGGTGCTCTTTCAATGCATGGGGTATTTCCTAAACCAGGCAGGCCCAGAATCAACCAGACAGCTTGGAGCAATGAAGACATCTGGCTTGGAGCTCTCCTCTGCAGAGCAGGTCCCTAGAGATCTTTATCAGCATATGATATAAAATGGTGCAGCTAGAAGGCTATATAGTGCCTCATGTCTAGGTTCTAGCGAGAGAGTGAACATATACCTGGTCCAATCCATTGTCACCGGAGCAGGGCAGCCATAGTGAACAAAGCAAGACAACTTATACCCAAGTCTCTATTGCCTGGAGGGTATCCAACAATCCCTTGCATTCTTCTTCCTCATATCCCTCACCTCACCTTCTTTTCAGTTACCCATCCAAGGTTTCCCAATAAGTTTTGCAGTCCAGCCTGGTCAAGTGACCGTAGTATTTCCATCTTTGTTGTGAGACAGATTCAGTGCTAAGAAAAAAAGAAAGCACCTGGCTTTTTTCTGATTCATCAAGACCCCAGTTTTCATGTTTTTTTTTTTACCCTACTTTTCATCCATCTCTTAGAAAGAAACAGCTCTGATTTCTCATGAACTCATTTAGAGTCTTGGCTTCAACTGCTTTCCCAAGTAACTCACTCCACATGTTTATCCTTCTTGCCTGATTCAGTTCTCCTGGAGGGTCTGACTTTATTTGTTATTCAGCAAACATCACTTAGGGTGACCTAGAAATTAGGTTCTGGGCTGGGATCTGGGAAGCATCTGTCAACCGCCAGCCTCGTCCATATTATTAAGGTCAGCAGCATTGTGGGTGCATTGGCCAGGGCCAGACACCAAGACGGGCACCCTCTAGCCCAGCATGGTCAGCTCTCATGTTCCCCAGGCAACCACTCTGGGAGGTTACTCACAATTGTGTCTCTATGTACACCTGAGAAAATCCTCCACTGAGCAAAGTTAAGAAGTCAACATCAACTTGAGCCTTCTGGAATTTCCAGGTGACCCATACAGTGGGAATGACAGACTGTCTCATGGCTCCAACCTGCCCCTGTGGAGACTGAGGGTGACCTGAATGCTTTTTCTACATCAGCTTCTGTTTAGTAACTGCAACGTGGTGTTTCCTTCCATAAGCACCCAGAAGGGTGCTCTACGAGATTCTCGTCGACCCCTGCCACCCAGACAGCAGCAAATACAGCAGCCCACACAGCCCACTTGAGCACTGGTATTCACTCTTTGGGCTCCATGTTATAAAGCTACAGGAGTAATGATCCATATCTGCATGGAACCTCTTAGATTGTCTTGCTCCCACCTGTCCTGTTTCCTTACCATGATAACTCTGCAAGTTTATTCAAAGCAGGTTCATTATCCCCATCCATTGAGCCACAGGTTTAACGGATGGGGATAATGTGGGATATTGTGACATTAATTTAACAACTATTTACTAGATGCTTGCCCTGAGCCAGGCTGTGTGCTAACCCACCGAGGGAGACCTCATGAGAAAGGCCTGTCAACTCTCAAGCAGCTCAGGGTAGGTGAATACAATTCCCCAGACAATACCTTCCTGGCCAGGGAGTGCCCTCCTGGTGGAGCTGTAATTGAGAGGGCAAGGACCTCTGCCCGGTGCAGTCAGGGATGGCTTCAGAGGTGTTGAGGTGCACATGGAACAGCTCGATGCTGAATTAAGGTTCTAAATTTTACCCTAGGAGCCATGAGAAGTAGATTCAGTAAAAACCACTCACACTGCATCCCTGCATCTATATGCTATTTCTGTCCTTATGCAAAGGGGCAGAGTGATCCAGGAACCCTCAGGAAAGTGCTATCTGGAAGAACTTTGGGAGCAACAGTGTGGCTGGGTAGAAGAGTCTGTACAGAAAGGGAAGGTGAATTGCCCTGGGTGGGCCCTTCCCTGTTGTCTCAGAGGAAGCAAGGATGTGATTTTAATCTCAATTAGAAATGAGAGAGGAGCTAGGAAACCTGGTTTTCAGGTCCATTTTTGCTTCTTCTTACTGGTCATGAAGCCTTGGGGAAATTGGCTTTACTGCCCTGTGGACCAGTTTGACGCTGGAACAAGAGGAGAAAATTTGGGGCTTAAGTTATAACTGGAAAATGGCACTGGATACCCGGAATGCTGTACACAGACAATGCTTTTTGATTGGTTTTTGATTATCTGCTTGTTTGGTTAAGGGGTGATACTAAAACCCTAGGTTCTCTTGACAATGAGAAAGTTGGCAGCACGCCAAAGGATTGTTTGGACCCAGAGGCGCAGGGTTGGGGGAGAAGAGCAGGAATCAGGCCTGGGTTAGTGAGAATTCACATCCCATCTCTGTGTGGACGCAGTAACTCCTTTAACTGCCTCCACCTCCTTCATCTGCCCCAAGTGTTGAGACTCTGATTCCACAAGACTTCACGTGGAGAGGAGGGCTGTAGCTGTGTATGCACAGGAGCTCGTGGAGGAGAAAGAACTGAAAGTCCCCTCACATTCCTTGCATGGTCTGCCACTGGGGGGGATCTGAGATACTGTCCCCCAGCCACACAACCCCGACCCTTGTCGGTTGGCCTGAAGCTTCTCCAACACTATCAAGCAGGGCACCCATGAAACCTGCCCAACACCTGTTCTTGGTGTTGGGAGCAACAGTGTGGTTGGGTGGAAAAGTTTGCATGGATGTGACAGTCCAAGGTTAATGTCCCTTGGAGGGCAATACTTACCCAGAGGGGGAGGGAAGCAGATTAATGAGTGACCCCCATTTCCCACTCCCAGAGACTTTCTAGATGGTCCTCAGAAGGTACCAGCAGAACCCAACTCTGTTGCCAATAAGGATGGCCAGGTAGATACAGCACCTCGTATGTGGGCTCGCTCCCTTTCCCGTGTCCCAGAATCCCTGGCATTACATCCAAAAAGCAAGTTTTTGCCCACAAAGCTTTCCTGGCTATGATAGCTTCCTAACTGGTCTAAAAACTGAAGTTCTACTTCTAACTGCTTTTTTAAAAGTATTTATTTATTTATTTATTAGTTTTTTTTGTTTTGTTTTGTTTTTGGTGGACACAATATCTTTATTTTATTTTAATTTTTTTATGTGGTGCTGAGGATCGAACCCAGTGCCTCACGCACGCCAGGCAAGTGCAATACCACTTGAGCCACATTCCCTACCCCTAACTCTTCTTTTAAAGGTTGCTTTCAAACAGAGGTTTCTTCTGCCTGAAGGAAAAAGAGGAAAAGAAAGGAGGGAAAGAAGAAATGAAGGAAGGAACAAAAGACGGAATGAAGGGTCTGAATCTGGTTTTTGTTGCTAATAATGCAATACCACAGAATGGATAAGTTACTAAATTTTTTTTTTCATTCTCACTTGGCAATGGCCTTCTTGCTGGTAGAGTCCCAAGGGGGCACACAACATCACATTGCAAGAGACAGGGAGCACTAAAGAAAGCTAGCCAAACTGGCTTTTAGAGCAGACCCTCTCTGGAGAGAACTGATAAATCCACGAATCACCTTTCATTCTCGAAGGAAGAGCCTTGATTCCTCTTAATATCACATAATGGGGATTCTATTGCACCATGAGCTTCAGAGGGTATAAACTATATTCAAACCAAAGCAGGAGAGAAGGAAGGGAGAGAGAGAGAAAGAGAAGAAAGATAGAAAGAAGGAGAGAAGGAAAAATGGGAAGGAAAGTTTGAAAACCTTTAACCTGAGGCAAAGTCTACATTCCTTACATTGACCTTCAAGGTCCCCCAGGCCCATGCCGGGATGCCTCACCTTGTCAATCACCTATGATGCCCTAGAAGGACTTAGCCTTCACATTGACCCATATGGACCTCTGGTCCATTCCCTTTCCCCTTTGCCCCTCTGCCTATGAGCCTCGTCCTCATCTTTCCTGGTCCAATGCAAATGCTGGCTTCCCCGTGGTACTTCCCACGTGCCCCTTTGTCTCACCACACATCAGCAGCCCCCCACTTTAAGGACCCACCATGGTGCCTTGTCAATTGTCACCACTATCATCACACTGAATATCACTTACTGAGCTCTCCCAGTGCCCTGGGGACTCTGCTGACCGCTTGACCTGGCTGTTGTACAAAGGCCCTTTCAGGTAACACGCAGTTACGATATTCACGACCTTGGTCCAGATGGGGAACAGGCTTTGCGAAGTTCCGGAGCTTGCGATGCGGAGTCTGCCTGCAGTATTAGCACAGTTGTACTATTCTGCATGGGGCCTCTTTCAAATGGGACCTAAAGCATTTGGGTGGCAAGGACTGAGTCTTATATATCTCCGTAATTTCCTCAAAGCATAGCCTAGCGTGAATTCCTACGCCAAGTAGGCAGAAAAAAAGTACTGGCTTATGTAATGAGGATAGCATCAGTTTATAGGAAGAAAGCCTCCTGGTCTCAGTCTCTGCCTTTTAGAGATCCCCTCCCCTCTCCATCACACTGCCCAGACCCCAAGACTAGACATGTAGCCTCTTTACTGCTTTGAGAACTCATGTGCTTCTCATTTTATAAGAATAATAAACTTTTCTTGAGGACTTGCTATAACTAATGTAATCCTAAACAAGCCTATGAGATCTTGTGATCATATCACATTCTATAATAGTCTCCTGTCTGTTTTTAGAGCCCCCAGGGGTCTCCAGGCCAGGGTACTTGACAGGTTTGCCTCTGTCTCCCAGCCTCCCACTAGAATTGGGTACGAAGGAGAAGTACTACAACAGCATAAGGGCAGAGCTGTCGGGTCTGGCCCATCAGGGATGACAGCCTGGTGTTTTCTTTAGCTGGGCCAAGGCTCTGCAGGCCTGTGGTCAGCCTCACAGCTGACCTTCATGTCTCAGACCTGTACTTGGATCTGGCTTCTCCCAGGAGCCCAGGTTTATAAACAAAAAACAAGCAGAGCAAATAAAAACATTATCTCATTAGTGTTTGAGTCAGCTGCTCCAGATGTCTTGGGAGGTGTTTGGAGGCGGGGGGGAGGTGTGTGCAGAGCCAGGCAGAGCTCGGCCAGCCTGTGGTGGGGCAATAGAAGAGTATACGGGAGCAGAGGGTGACTCTCTGGCTTTGGGTGTCTGCCGCCAATAAAGCCACTTTCATTAGCACTCCTAACCCAACCTGTGCCACCCTGCTAGGGCCTCCGGCGGGCAGCTCTGTGACCTCAACACTGCACAGGGTGGCTGCCCAAGTCGAGGAATGGAGCTGTTGAATTAGTCGCTTTCTGTCTGTTATCCTACTTAGTCCCCACAAGTGTCTATAAAGTAAATTTTATGAATCCTAAATAGCGAAGGGATGTGCCCAGTCACGAGCAAGCTAGCAGAAGGATGAGCACTTGTCCCAAGTTCATCTGCCTTTAGCTTCTATGCTCATCTCAATCCCCCACCCACCAAGAAGACGCAGTAACCTCAGAACCAACAGCCAGCCTCTCAGTCCTGCCTCCTGCGTCAGAAGCATCTGGAAGGATGGAATGGGAGAAAGTGGGGAGAAAGAGTTTCCAGCACCTCTTCCCCTCTGCTGTTGAGCTACTACCAAGACAGCACTGGCCTGGGAGTCAGGGAGATCGGCTGAGGCTGGACTCTTTTGCTACAGAGGTACTCTATGCAGTTCCTCTGATTAGCAGTGAATGTACTTGAGAAGAGCCCTGGCCCCAGACAATCCATGCAACTGCCTTTTCCTGTGCTGCTAGGTGTTTCCACATTTTAGGGCGATCTTCAACTCCTTTGCCTCTTGTTAAATTTTCACAGGCAAGAAATTTTAATACACACAAGGGGCTCCTGCTGCACCCACAGAGCTGAACCCAGAGCGAGCGGACGTTTATCCAGGCAGCCTCCTGGTTCTGCTCATCCATGTGGATTCTCCTCCTCTCAATGATGTTACAAAGATGCAGAAACTCCGAGGAGAACTGGGCTCCTTTCTCCTATTTTTCTCATGTGTTTCGGGATTTGGCTCTCTCCAGCATTTCATTTTCCAGACGTGATTCAGGGAAATTTTATTACGTCTTGACATTTTCCACCCAGTCTCAGAGTCCCGCATGAGGTCCTATCCTGAAGCACTCTTGCTGTTTATGTAGTAACTAACTAGTGCTGGTAGAACAAGGGTAGCCTCGAGGTTGCTGCCAACACCAGCAGCATCCAATTATCTCTGAGAAGCAGGAGAGGGTGGGACCAAGTCCAAAGTTTGGCAGAACCCCATGTTAGGGGGCTTGGTAGAGAAGGTGACGAGATGGAGGGTAAAGAGGGTCAGGCAACTTGAAGGACTTGTAAAAGAATTTAAAGTCATAAATAGTAACTTTTCCCTCCCCTTCTATTTTCTAGCCTCCTGTGTCCTGGATTTAACTCCAAATTAAAATACTTCTGAGATTTGAAGGGATTGTTGTGATGAGTCAGGTCAGGTGAATGGAAGACCTCCATTGCCCAGAAGAACTGGATTCAGCAATTCAATTTGCATTTGCAACATGAACATCTTCTCTGGCCGGCATTGAGGATTCAGAGGTGAATGTCAGAGGAGATAGGAAAATAGGTAGTGGACTCAGTGTAGGGGAAGACAATGTTTTGTGTGAGTTCTAAGTGAGATGATGTGGAAGACCCCCAGCTCTGCCTGGAGGCTTTGGGGAAGGTGTTCTGGTAGAGGATGCATTTGAGATGGTACTTTCTAGACTGTGCATGGTGTGAGTAAGCACCTGAGAGTAAGCACCTCACTGTATTGTGTCCTCTGGCTGCCTCACTTAGCTTGTCTGGTCCCGGTGTTTCTCAAAGCAAGGAAGCAAAAGGTAGCTCAGCCAGATCAAAACAACAACAACAACAACAACAACAACAACAAAAAACTATAAGAAGCTGCAGGCAAAGGAGGCATGATTAGCACATCTAGGCTGGTGAGAAGGTAGTGCCCAGGTTAGGAAGGGTCTTATCTGCAGGTTGAGGATTTAGGACTTAGGACTTCACACTCTGCACCTCCACCATCAAATACAATAGCTCTAGCCATGTGAGGCATTTAAATGAACTAAAATCAAGTTCATCATTTGCACAACTATATTTCTAGTTCACAAAAGCCACGTGCATCCACTGTTTGTTGTTTTGAGCAGAGCAGCTACAGACCATGCCCATCATCACTGAGAGTTCTGTTGGACAGAACTGCTCTGGATGATGGGAGTCATTGAAGCTTTGTAACTGGAAAAGTAAGAGAGTCTGACTGCTGTTTCAGGTGACAGTGTGAGGCTGACTCCAAGGGCTAGAGACCACTGACTAGGAATCATCTGGGAGCCTGTTCTAATATTCCAGGTGAGCTTTGAGGAGGATGGAGAAGTAGATGGAGTTACAGTCTATCCACAGCCTGGCATCAAGTTTTTTCTGCAGCTGATGGATTGACATACTCCTTCCTCAGTCCACTGGGGCTCAAGTATCCTCCCCGCATCTACTTTCTTTGGCCCTGAAGAACCCTGATTGACATCCAGTCATGTCAGCAGGAACTCAGACTTGGACTGCCTGAGATATGCTTGCCATGTGATTTTATGAAAGTTTTAAAACTTTTCCTATGCTTTCTTCATTTATAAAAATGGGGATATAATAGCTTTACACTGTGGGTTATCAAGAGTCACATAAGAAAACACTTACCGTGCACTTAAAATGACACTCTTAATGACCTATCTTAAGCCTTGATAGGTACAACCTTGTGTCATAACCGAAAGACGCTGGTCCTTGAGGTTGACAGCATGCAGTCCAGACCATGTTTCATGTGCTGAAAACATACCTTGGTCACTTTCTAGTTGGTGGCCTTGGAAGATTTACTTCTACTCCCTCATCTCTGTGACAGGGACAGTACTTTTACCTGCTGTGGGCAGGTATTTTGAAAGGACCACTGAAGCCCTGAGGAATGGACATAGGACACCCCCTGGCTCACAGGAAGACCCTGGAAGTGTCAGCTCCTCTCGTTGCTATCCTGGCTGTTGTTACCCTCCTCAGGGAAGCAGGACAGGGTCTTGATGGTCTCTCCCTCTCCACTCCCCTTCCCCTAAATATAGACACCCTCAAAGCACGCAAGGACTAAGTTACTGACTTGGAGATCTTATTTTTAGTTCTTTCCCATGAACCTCCCAAGAAAAGCAATTCTTCTTCCTCTTCATATTTTCAGGGGATCCTCAACCTCATATTCCAAGTTGCTCAGAGGAACATAATGCAAGTAGCTCTTCATGGGTAATGGAAATCTGGACATTTATATCTTTTTCTTTTTTTTCTCCCCTCAACAAAATCTCGCTTCTAACACTCTTGACACTCTACACCCCAGGAGGAGATGTCAAAAGCTAAATACTGATGCAATTCTTCTCATTGCTCAGTTTTTGAAAAAAAAACAAACAAACAAACATTATTTGTAGAGAAATGGAGGCCTTTGGTTAATCAGAGAGAGAAGGTTCTGTGTAAGGAAATGTGAAAGGGCACTGTAAATCAATGCATCTCAGAAACACACTGACCCCAAGATCTGCGTGTCTATTGAGTTCATACTGCAGGGTCCAGGGTTTCAGGTCCAAAGTCTGGAGATGGAATAGTCACTACAGCCTCTTTACTCCTCAGAGGTTTGCAATGGGTGTCACTGTACAAAGAGTTTTCCCTGGGCTTTCCCCAAAAGGACAGTCTCGAATAGATGTCAAGCATACATCAGAAACCCCTGGCAGATGGCCCACATGCCTGGGAACTGCAGAGTATGGAAGTGACACCATGTCTTTTAAAGCACTTAATTCCTTTGCTAATCCCCCACATTCTTGCCTGCATGGTCATGCATGGAAGTCACACATAGCCCTGTTATTCACCACTCTGACCTGGGTGTCACCGTGCCTTCTTGCTGCTTTGCACCAACAGGAGCCTGGAGAATTAATTTGAGTCAATGAGTTATCAAGAGTTATCAATTTGAATATTAACTATTAATTTGGGTATTAATCAGAGCATTCATGATATGAGTGGGTGATGGCAAACTGCCAACCATGAGGCCAGCCCTTTGGCACTTTGTAAGGATGGACTCCCCTGCTTCCTCCCGGCCAGGGCTCTGTGAGATCACCCAAGCTTGGAGCCTGATGGCTGCAAAGCTCATCAGAGGTGGAGCTGGGGCCAGAGTTGTGTCTCTGCTTCCCCTGGGCTATTTGTTTTCCTGCAATAGGTGAAAATTGGGGCATATGAACCCCGAGGGTGGACGGTCTGACCTCCCTGGTCATTTATAGTTCAAAGGTCTGCGTGGAGGTTGGGACTGAAAGTGAGGCTGGAGTGAGAGTATATGGGTGGGAACTGGGTGTCAATCAAGGAGGGAGGAAAGGAAGACCTGGCAAGAGGAAGGTCTTTTCCCATAGATAGTTTCTGACAATAAAGTACTCTCATTAGAGGAAAGGGTAGAAGAGGAAAAGAATAAAGGAAGAAATGAAAGAAAAACTGATCATTCTAGCCTAGTTCCAGTCTTCCTTTCTATATAGCTGTTTATTTTTATATATTGTCATTAGAATCATACTGTTTTGTGTTCTGATTTTTTTTCACTCACAACTTACATAAGATTTTAAAATATTTTATCTACCTAGTTTTATATTTTAAATACGAAACAACATGCACTTGAGGAATCCCATTTATTGGGCATATAAGTCTGGGTTCCCTGGTCTTTAATTTCACAAATGATGCTATTATGCATCCCACCATAAGTTAATCTCTCTCCATATTTCTTTTGATTTCTAGAGAAATTTAAGGGTTTTGATAAAAGTGACATACATGGCCTATGCTATTTCTTCTCCTTTATTCTTTTTAAATTATTTTTTAAATCTCTATATGACAGCAGAATGCATTACACTTCTTATTACACATACAGAGCACAATTTTTCATATCTCTGGTTGTGTACATCGTATATTCACACCAATTCATGTCTTCATACATGTACTTTGGATAATGATGTCCATCACATTCCACCATCATTAATAACCCCCTGCCCCCTCCCTTCCCTTCACATCCCTCTGCTCTATTTAGAGTCCGTCTGTTCCTCCCATACTTCCCCTTCTCCCTTCTTCTTTTTTTTTTTTAAGTGATAAGTGGAGCTTTGGCAGCCATGTTTTCCTGAGTTGCCAAAAATTAATTTAAGGCCAAAAAGCATTGCATAATCCCTTGTCCTGATATTGATGAGATGCTGAAACAATTCCAGAAGTCGGATTAATGTATGGGAGAAATTACCCTCTGAGTATTTAAGCTACTGTGTCTCCATGCCTGTGCTCCTACAGCTGAGCATCTTCCTACCTGCCATAACTGGGAAAGTGGAGGAAGAGGCTGAATTGGCAAGAGCAGGATCCCCTTTCATGGACTGAGGGGAAGAGAAAGTCAGTAGCATCAGGAATGCTGAGATCCAGCTCTTTCTTGTAATCCCTAACATACATTTCAATCACCTACATCTGTGAGGCACTAGAATACAATTGTGTCCGGCCCTGCCAGCTACCTACCGCCCTTAGCCATTTGCATGCCAATCCCTTTGTTATATAATTGATCATAAATGTATACATTGAAGCCCATATTCCCATGAGTGCTTAAATCTTATACATAATCCATATATTATATACCCACACACATACACGAAAATTACAACTGTAGAACAGCAACTCATGGTGGAGAGAAAATGACTAAGTACACATAAAACACACACCTAGCAGATTTCCTCCAAGCAGCAAAGACTGGCCGAGCAGGAAGGAAGCTGACATTCATGCCCCACCACATACCTGGGCTGCACGTCTAAGCCTGCACTCCCTGGCTCAGACAGCTCTCCTACCCTTCTATGTAGCGGGTGCTTCCAAGCCAGCCTTCCTGTGCTAATGGAGCCTTAGGAAAATACATACACTAAGAATCTCTCTCTCCATTAGTCCAAGGAAGCAGCAGATAATGTTAATACCCTGCGCATGGGTTAGAGGGGAAGAGAAATGGAACATTTAGACCTACTGTGTGTAAAGCAGAATGCTAGGCAGTTGATTCTCTAATTTTTCTTTGATGGCTCTTATTTGCACGATCTTTATTTCCTAAGTGGTCCATGATTCAAAGACGGTCCCATAGAAAAATGTGATTAAGAGAGCATTGAACCTAACAACAAGTGCTGCGTGCTCATCCAACATACCCAACAGAACAAAGAGGCATAACGGAAAAAAAAATCCTGTTTCCTTTCCCATGTTCTGCCCTCCCACCTCCAGGAGGGGATGCCACTTCTTTGTATCCTTCACATTTTTCTCTGTACTCAAGCACATATACATCATCACCGCCGTGGTTGCATTTGCTGAGGAATTGCCATGTCTGGTGAAATACTAAAGCCTTTCATGTGTGGCAACATAGAGGTTCATATATGTTCCTATATAATAAAGGTTCACACAACTAGGCTCATATATATTTGAGAATATACGTACATAAACACATGGGTCTATACATTTTGGGGGAAGATTAAAAACAGTAATAAAAAATCCTTAGCCCAGCACATAACACATAACAAATCCACCTTACACACCTGCTATTATCACTTTTATTGTCATGGTTGACAATCTCAGTATTGTTGTATTTCTCTAAGCAAGGTATGAGGTGGATATTCCTGTGCAAGATGACCCAGGTATAAAAAGCAGAGAATTCAAAGTGTCAAGATCAGACGCCAGTAAGAGTTAAGTCTGTAACATGAGCAGTTCACAGTCAATAAAATATATTTAAAACAAGCAGGAAAACTCTTGGTTAAAAAACAAGAAAAGAGTGAGCTTTGACTAGTGCTGATGAGAAGCTGAGGCCTCTCTTCACAAAGCCCACTAGCCCTGCTAGAAATAAACCAGCAGTCTGATTCAAGTTTCTGGTGACTGCAAAACAAAATGGCAAAGGAATAATGAAAGGGCCAGGCACCTGGGGAATGGTCGACCAGCCCCTGACCCAGGGTGCCCCTTCTGCCCTAGGAGGGGGTGAGAGGATGCCCCCACGTCCACTGCACCAGAATCCCTGGACCCCTGAGCACCTGCTACTTGTCAGGCCCTACCCTGAGTCCCAAAGATGAAGAGATAACGAGACATGGCCCTGCCCCACAAAGCTCCACATTGAGTTGGAAAGATGGGGACAAAACAGAAAGTGGAGAACAGATCACAGGTTTACCAGATGGCGTCCCACATGTAATGCCTTTACAGCAGAACCCCATGAATGCCACCTTCAACGGCGTCCCCATCCAGCTCACTACAGTTGGTCACTCTGACATCACTGTGGTTTATTTGACTTAAGAGTCAGTTACATAGCGCCAGTTACAAAAAGTAGGTTTAGTTATTTTCAGGGAATCTTTCCATGATCCTCAAAAGGTCCCGAGTGATAACCCTGCCACCAGGTCTGGAAATAAAGGAAATCAGTCAGGGTGGCGCTGACGCTTAGGGAAGGGTGCCGGTCTGCAGTCGCCCAGGGATGAAGAACATCCCAGCTGGAGTCGGACGCTCACTCCACCGGTGAGTTCCACCACCTGGTAAAGGACTTCACTTCTCGGAGCCTCAGTTTCTTCCTTTATAAGTAGAAACAATACTCAGGACCACGTCCCGGGGCTGTATTATAGACAAGCAAGATGAACTGGCGCCTGGTGCCCAGCACAGAATACGTCAGTCTTCCTTGCTTACCAGTGGTCCTTCTCCAGTTTTGCAGGATTCAAAAACTCAGTCCCTTTGCTTCCTGACTCCTAGGCCCTGGTGGAAGGGCTGAGGTGAGGAAGGTGAGCTGAGTCCACTGTCCTGTTTATAATCAGAAAAAAAAAAAAAAAAAAAGTAATAGAAGAGATTGTGCAGTTGGCCTTCAAACCAAAGAAGTCAGAAAAAAAATAGTCTGAATGAATGGCCTTCTTTACTGACCCACGGAGTCGGCCTGTCATCTGGAAACCACCGTCCTTTTCCACATTCAGAAATCTCCCCTTTAATGAGCTTGGGGCACTTCATAATTGTAGCCTTCCTTGGCCCCATGCCTGGACCAATACTCCCTGGAGGATCAAAAGTGCCTCTTATCCCTTACCCCTTTCTCCTGTACTCTTCTGTTCTTTGATTTCCCATTTTTAAGTTAAACTATTGCTTATAATTTAGACATTTTAAAAATATCCGCTAACAGCACATGTACTCATAGTTTACAAAAGGTAACAGTCCAGATGCCAGTCAACTGGTGCACAGACAAACGAAATGTGTTTTATGCCTACAATGGAATATTACTCCGCCACAAAAAGGAATTAAGTACCAGATAAATGCTAAAACACACATGATGAATCTTCAAAACCTGATACTACGTGAAAGAAGTGAGACATAAGAGGCCAGATATTGTGCGATTCCATTTACATGAACTATTTGGACGAGGTAAATCACAGAAACAGGACACAGATTGAAGGTTACTAGGTGCAAAGGGGAAAGGGAGAAAATTGATGGGTATAGAGTTTCCTTTTGGGATAATGAAAATATTTTGGAAGCAGATATCAGTGATAGTTGCAGAGTATTATAAATGTACTCAATATCACTGTATTGTTGACTTTAAAATGGTTTATTTTATATGAATCTCATCTCAATGAGAAAATTATTTGCATTTTTGCATGTCCTCAATCTCTTTCTATGGTCTTATGATATTTCTCTCCAAGACACGACTCTGGTGTCCCTCCAAACTTCATCACAGCTTGACTGTCCTCCCACTCTAGGAAGATCCTTTATCCAAAAAAGTCCCTACACAGCCCGACAGGGTGAGTTACCGTCCCTGTTCCTCCATCACTGTTATCTCCACATATTCTTTTTGTGTCCCTGGCCTTTATGTTTACACGTGTCAAAAAAAAAAAAAAAACTTTGCTTGAAACCTACTTTGATATCCCAGAAAGAGAGTCCCAGGAAGGCAGGCTCATGATTGCTCCAGCGTATCCCTTCAGCTGCCAGTCCTTATCCGTTCATTCCCTCATTCACCCAGTCAACCTGCAGTAGTCTGGCTCCCTGTGGGGCAGGGCTGGGTTAATGGAGATAAGACCAGCTCTTGCCCTCAAGGGTCTCACAGAATAAGGAGAGAGCTGACCCTTGTGAAAGCAATGATGGTGCTATGGGAGTGGTCTTGGCTTTAAATCTCTTTAAAGCTTTCTCTGTCTTCCTCAGCCGGCTTCTTCCTCTTGTTCTTCCCCCACTATCTATACCATAATAGGGTATACTGTGTTTTGGTTCCTTTGTTTTCAGCCCTGATTAACCTAGAAGTTAATGACTTACTCCTCAGGAACCAATGAGACTCATCAGGAATTAGCTGTGTGTCCCAATTTACCCCACAAATGGCATCAGGATGATATGAAGACAATGGCTTACCAGCAATGGGAAGTCCGTTTCTCAGATCCTGCTGGTACCAATGGAGCTGTCAAGTGGGAATAACGATCAACCATTGGTTTGTCCTGGAAGCCACTTATCGTAAATAATAAGAGCCTAGAGCCAAGTCAAAGTCATGATTTCAATTCCAGGCCTGCTGATACTTCCCTGAGAAGTCATCATCACTGTCTGGGCCTTTGAGTCTTTTAGATTCTGATATTCTAGACTGTTATTTTCTATAGCTCTTGAAAATAATCCTAAAATACTCTCTGCCCTTCCACTCCTCTCTGCTTTGAATGTGTTACATACCAAGCTAGATTGCCAAAGCTGAAGCCTGAGGCCCCCGAGTGTGACCAAGCTGAGTGACGGGATTCATGGCTCTTGCTCACAGTATTAAGGACATAAAAGCAACTAAGAAAACTTTAATAATATATGGACTTTAGTTAAATATTTCTGTGGCACATAGAGTAGATCTATATATTAAACTGATTCTAAACTTAGTGCAAATGGTAAATTGTTCCTCTCCTAACCCAGTTTTCCATTTCGACTTCATTCTTAGCAGGGTAAGACCCAGGAGATTTGGAAGGCTGTGTAGGAACTCAGCTGATGGGGCTGGTGATGTAGCTCTGTGGTAGAGGGCTTGCCTACCAAGTGTTAGGAGGTCCTGTGTCCAATCTCCAGCATCACAAAACAGACAATGGAAGGATTTAGTTGATTCGTATTCCAGGAAGCAGTACATGTAAAGGACAGGGTGGAAAGGTCGGACTTTGGAGTCAGATCTGTTTGTCTTCATTCTTGACTTCCTAGTTGTGGGACTTAGAAGCATAACTTCAACTCACTGACTCTCAGTAAGATATTTAAAGAATTATGACAATCAGAGGTGGTGTCATTTAGAGAACTTCTTAGTACTGCTTAAAATCCACTAGAGTTCCCCACAGAATACAGAGGTAGGGGTTGACAAGCACCGTCTCAACCAGGTGACCAAGGGCAACGTCCCCAGAGGTGAAGACTACTGACAGCAGGTGCCCTTGGTAGGTTGTGCACCTACAAGCTCTTCCTCTTACAAATACATAACACCAGTCTAATTACGAGGGAAGATATTCAATGTCAGCAGAGGGACATTCTACAAAACACCTGGCCAGTACTCCTCAACCTTGTCAAGGTCAAAAAACCAAAGGCCAAATGTTCTCTCTGATCTGTGGATATTAACCCACAACAGTAGATGGTAGGACAAGGAAGAAGTTCATTGAATTAGACAAAAGCATATGAAAGAAAAGGAGGGGGATGGGAATAGGAAAGACAGTAGAATAAATGGGATGTCGCCTTCCTATGTTCATATATGAATATACAACCAGGGTAACTCCACCTCAGGTACAACCACAGAATGGGATCCTAATTGGAATGGGTTGTACTCTATGTATGTATAGTATGTCAAAATACACTCCACTGTCATGTATATCTAAAAAAAAATACAAATAATAATTTATAAAAACGCAAAAAACAAGAAAGCCTGAAATTCTCACAGGCCAGAGGAACCCAATGAGATGTGATAGATAAATGTGACTTGGTGACCTGAATGAGAAAGTGGAGCAGAAAAAGATCATCAAATAAGGAAATAGGAATAAAATATAATTACAAACATTGGTTTATAATTGTAAAAAAATGTAGCAGATTAATCTAAGATATTGAAATTAATATACTAAGATACTAAAATTAATCTAAGAATAGAATAAACTAACTGTGGGGCCTCATGAGAACTATACTATTTTTTAAATATTTCCATAAATCTAAAACAACTCTAAAAAATAGCATCAAATTTTTTAAAAAAATATATCATAATAGACCTTTTTTGCAGATTCATTTATTTAACACACCGGTGCAAGTTATATGTTTGTTGTAGGCCCTGTGCTGGGCACTGGCTTATAGAGATCTTAAAACATTGTTCTTCTGGCCTGGCCACAGTATTCACATGCTCCATGGACTCTTTTCCATGCTGCAGCCAAGGAAAGAACAACAGGCCTCATGGAAGCAAAATAGGCCCTGCTTCTATTGAAAAAGGCTCTACAAAGCTCAGAAGTTTGTATTGATTCCTTTTTTGTACAGGGATTGAACCCAGGATGTTTAACCACTGAGCCACAACCCCAGCCCTTTTTATTTTTTTATTTTGAGACAAGGTCTCGCTAAGTTGCTGAGGTTGGTCTTGAACTTGTGATCCTCCTGTCTCAGCCTTCCAAGCCACTGGGAGTACAGGTGTGCACCACCATGTCCAGCCTGTGCCGAGTCTTGATGGACAGCTAGCAGGTAGACAGGCGTTGGCTGCATCCTGAGCCGAGGATGTGTGTGTGGGTAGAAGTCCTGGGGAGCCAGAAGGCAGGGCATGTTCAGAGGACAGTGGGAGGGAAAAAAGGAGGAATGTAGGAAGCCATATTAAGCCAGAAGTCAGAATTTAGCCACACCTTAGATATTTCTTTCATCCTTTTTTTTTTTTAATTGCTTCTATCTTAAGTATTTCTGAGTGCGTGTTATATACCCAGCAATGTGCTAAGAGCTACGTAAGGGTGAGAAAGATAAGCATGGTCCCTGTGAAAAAGACACGGTCATCCCACATGATGGTATATTAGAAGATGGCTGTTGGTATGGAAGGGGCAAAGGTGGGGTTCATAGTTAAGGGTCCTCGTGTATGTGACGGGGAGGAAAGGGTGCTACTTGGGTTAGGTGGCTGTATCAGCTTTGTAGGACTGCTGTAGCAAATGAACACAAACTTAGTGACTTAAAATCTAGGGATATATTACTTTACAGTTCTGGAGGCCAGAGGTTCAGAGAGCTGAGCTCCCCCAGTGGCCCTAGGGGCACTCCTTCCCTGCCCCTCCCAGCTGATCACTCCAACCATTGCTTTCTTCTCTCTGTGTCTCTCTGAGCTCTCCTTTTTTATAAGGACATTGGTCATTAGATTTAAGACCTACCTGATTCTAGGATGATCTCATCATAAGACCCCAAACTTAATTACACCTGCAAAAGCTCTTTTTGAAAGAAGATCACTTTCAGAGGTCTTATAAAGAACAGGGGAGGAATGTTCCAGAAAAGGAGAACAACACGGCCTAAGACCTTGAAGTACGAAAGATCTGTGTGTCTGCAGAACTGGAGAGGTACCATTGGGTTTGTAACAAGTGGAAGGATACAGGCACCTGACAAGACCTAAGAGGGCCTTGGGGGAAGGTCCTCAATCACAGAGGGCCAGGCTGGACAAGGCCACAGAAGGACTTGCCCTCACTTCCAACCTCGCTCTCAGCTCAGAATTCTCCCACTCACCCACGCACTATTCTGTAAGGTTTACGCTGTCATTACAATAGCTTCCGGGCCTTGGTTAGGGGACATTATACCCAGCAGGAGGAAGCGCTTTGTTCTCCACCATTTCAGTGTCATCCAGCTGGAGTGGCAGCAGCTTTAGAGTGACACAGTGAGCCTGAGACTCGATGCCAACTTCTAGTTTCGATGCAACATGTCCCATCAGGTCCCATTGTGAGCTGCTAGCTTGCATCCTTGAGCAAGCCCTACCCAGTTTTGTTTCGAGTCACTGAGGCAGCTATGGTGTTGGGGCGTGAGTTTTGGCCTGAAGTCCGGGACACTCAGGTTGAATCCTCCCTCAGGCTCTTCCTAGCCATCTTGCCTTGGGAAAGTCCAGTTCCCCTGAGAGCTTAAGCTTCCTCACTTATAAAATGAAAATGCAAAGCTCCATCTCACAGCTGTGAGACTCCAACAAGGTGATGATCTGAAAACATTGTGTGAACTGCGGAGTCTTTTACATGCAGAAGGTTTGGGTATCAATAGTTCAGAGCTCCTGTGGGTCTCTAGCCAACTTTCCAGAGGGAGGGAATACTCAGGAACCCCCTCATGCCAACACTTATGGAAATATTCTGCAGTGACAGCTACATGTCATTGCCAGTCCTCAGGGGTCAACACATATCACAGCCCATGGAGGTATCATCATGGAGCAAACTCCAGAACTGCAAAGAGGCAAAACTCGAATTTGTCTCCCTATGGAAAGCAGCCTGGTTTTGTAACTTGCACCTCTGAAAACCTACTGAATTGAACATGGAAGAAAGGAAGATTAAAAAAAAAAAATACCTGAGTAATTGATCAGCTTTTTGTCCAGTCCAATTTGGTTTTAAAGGACATTCATCAAGACCAACATACCTGCCAAGGTAAATCCTGGAAGCCCTGGGAGTGGCCGCTTGGATTTGACGTCTGCATCATCTGCCGTCCACTCATTTGCAAACTGGCCTCAATGAAGGTAACAGTTTGTGGCAATGGGAACCATATGGGCTGGTGGCCGCTGTCAGTAAAAATAGCCAGCTTGGCCTGTGTGGCCAGCTAAAAGCAAGAAGACGAAGCTGGATGAAAGAAGGAAAAATGGTTTAAAAAGCCTAGAGACAGGAACCCGCTGACTGTGGAGGAGGCCTCTGGGAGTTGGGACTGACACCCAGGGACTCATCAACAGCAGAGATGTGTGCAGGGGACACCAGACCTCTGTAGCCTGGTTTTCTGCTCTCCCGTGCACCAGGAGCTAGAGAGGATTCTGTCTGAGAACAGAGCCGAGGCTCAGCACATATACAGCTCTCTCTCTGTAGGATGCAAACTGGGCAGTGATTCTTCTCCTACCTAACGATCCCAATACAGAGCAAGAACCCCAAGGAACCATGCACAGAGGTAAGACTAGGAATCTTGAAGAAAAAGAAAAATGAAGCATAAATTTTAGGCTCTTTTCAAATGTGTCATGTCTCATTGTGTAATAGAAAGAGCATGTAAATGAAAATTATGAGACCAGATTTGAATCACAATAAATATGGCCACTGTGTGAACACAAGGAAATTTAATCTCTCAGCAAAATGGAAATCATCTAAGCACAGGTCAGTGTGAAAAGAACGCGAATTGATGCTCCTAACGTTTAGTAGAATGCTGATCTTCCTTATGTATGCCGGCATACAACAAATACTTAAGTGCCTACTAGGCGCGAGGCCCATCCACAGAGGAATAGATCAGTAAATAAAAGAATGAAAAGGGCCTGTTCCCAGAGTTCACATGCTCACTGTAAATAACATCTGTAGAATGTTGAAAGATTAAACGTGCCGTGGATGGAAGTCCAGCAGGGAAGGGGGTCAGGAGGACAGGGACTGGGGGCTGAAACCTAAATGGAGTGGTCTGGGAAGGGAATGCCTGAGCAAGATGTGCAGTTACATGGGAGTGTTGAAAGCAGAGGAAACCACCAGAATAAAGTCCTGAGCAAGAAAAGGCTGCGGGCTCAGGGCAGCCGAGAGACCAGAGAGGCTGTAGGGAAGGGAGGCAGGGGCAGAAGGGCTGCTTGGCCTGGGGGCTGCGGTAGGAATTTAGACTTGACTCGGTTCAACTGGGAAGTGTGAGAAAGGTGTTAAACTGAGGAGTGACAGTCTTGGGCCATTTGGGCTGCTATGTTGAGAAGTTTCCACAAGAGCAAGTACAGAGGCAGAGAATAGTCAAGAGGCAATTGCAAGAAACCAGGTGAGGGCAAATGGTATCTTGAATAATATGGAAAATGGTGTGTACTTGTGAGTTCTGGACTATGTTAGCAAGTGGGGAGGGCCTGGAGGACTTGTTGATGGATTTGGAGCAAAGTGGTCAAGAAAGTCTTCCAAGGTTTTGAACCTAAGCAACAGGAAGAAGTTGCTAGGCACAGAGATAGATGGAGATTATTGTAGGGAGAGCAAGGAGAAGGAGACTGGAAATCCGTGTCGTGGATGTCCAGTTCAAGATACTTCTAAGACAGGTAAACAGAGAGGCAGGGTATCTGGTGGATGAAAATCAGAAACCTACCAACAGCTTGGAAGACCATGAGGTCCGCATGGGAGTGAGTGAAGAAAGATTAAAAAGTGGAGGTGTTTTTCCACTGGGCATCAGTAAAGATTTACAGAGCTCAAGTAGCTTTCCACACAGCATTTTCCAAATCCATAAGCTATATCAAGAGCAAAGTACTAGGAATGATATCGGCCATATTATATTGTTATATTGTGTGCATGTACAATTCTGTAACAACAAATCCCATCAACATGTACAACTCTGATGCACCAATAAAAACTGGGGGAAAAAAAGCAAAATACTGATTATGTACACAATCCATCCACTGTGGACATGAAATTCTGTAAAGTAGAGGGTTCTATTTTATATATATATAAATTAAGAACCTGAGAGGAGAATGAATTTGCTCAATGTCAGGTAGCTAATAAAAAGCAGAACAAGAATTCCTACCTGGACATCCTGAACCAGAGCTGTACTTGGTTGGCATCTAAGGTAGAGACACACATCTTTGTCCTGAGCTTATTTATTATGCTTTTTCCAAGTTTGAAATAAAATCCGGGTCCTTCTAGCAGTTAAGTACTCTTGTTTTCTAAACTGAAGATGTTGCCAGTCTTAGAAAATAAAACTATTATGAAAAATGGTCTTTGGCAAACTTTGGTCTTTGGCAAAGTTTAAAATAAAAAATAAATAAGGAGAGAGTGATGGGAAGGGAGAATGATAAACAAATCTTGCCTCCTTTTCTCCCCATAGGTATGCATGTCTCCTGGCCTCTAAATCATGTTCTCAGTCTATGTTTGGAAGAGGTGGACATTAGGCAGATACAATCTTCCCTGTCTCCTAAATCATGCAGGAGGGATAGAAAAACTAATTTGATCTCTGTGGGGTCACCAAGTGATTGGTGGATGTGACTTGGAAAAGGTCCTAGTTGAAGCACCACTCCTTTTCCCCACAGACGACCCCGCATTGCTTGTGCAATCTATATGCAACCTGGTGAAAAGAAAATATCTGATAATTTGCAAAGCACTTTGTAATCCACTATTGACACGAAACCCTTCTGGAGCTAGCTCCTCTACATGCTGGCATGCATTTTGAAGATGAATAAGTTACACCTTGGGGAGATTAAATAATTTGGCTCAAGGTGCTATTTAACAGAAAGCTGCAATTCTATAAAATGTGACTAAAAATCACTAGAAAGTAATTGCAAATTTATTTTTCGAATTGTTCTCCTTGGCATTTATAGGTCCTATGATAATCAAGGCCAGTTCTGTTTGGGGCATCTCTATTTCCTGCAGAGTAGTCTAGTCTTCTGTGTGCATGCCTTCTCCCTCTGCTCTTTTGGACAATATCACTTCTTCTTAAAAACCCCTAAGTTCTGTGCCTTCCAAGAGAATTGCCCGAGTCTTCTCTATCCTGCTACTGCCACTGCCCTTCTGGTTGTCTGCTATGGGGCAGAGCGGCAAATGTTGGTGAGCTGCATTGAGCCCAGATTTCAAGAGCTGAAGAGGATGAGAAGTATGATTGTAACAACTAGTTGGGTTAAGACCACAGAGAACCTTGAATGGTGAGCTAATCTCTTTGTATATCTTTCTCTAGCAAACAGGTAGACAGGGCCATTGCCTTGTCCAGCTCCCAGGTTCTGCATCTCCCTGCTAGGTTGTCTTAAAAAAAAAAGGTGCTTGCTGAGTAACTAAAATGAGGCAAACATGTCTTTATTGCAAACCTCAGAAAAAACCATGCCAATACTTCTTATTGTTTTTCAGATTTGAAAAGTCAACTTTATTTTTTTTATTCCCACCCATACCTTAGGTCTTCTCATAGCTTTAGCCAAAGAAAACCATCCCAGACAGGGCCATTTCAGACTTATTCTAAATCCAAAGTAAGGAGACAGGAAGTAGGAGGTGACATTTGATTTTTTTTTTTTTTTTTTGAGGTTTCCTGTTCAAATTTAAGACCAGGAAATTCTGTGTGGGTTGTTTGAGTCAGATGAACTAGGGAGGGTGTTCAGGTCCATTCAGCTCATCCCTTACTTATTGGCTGTGCAAGAAGGAAGAAAGCAATTAGTTCCTGCTGTCACGCAGCTGTCTGTCTAATGGGAAGGGAAACAGAGAAATGTACAGAGAGGTGTACAATAAGACAGCATGTGCTAAGAAGTCACGGCCATGCACTTCGTGACATATGTGACCCCATTCAGTTGGGGAGGAAGAGCAGAGAAGGCTGCTTTTGGCAATCACATTAGAACTTGGCCTGGAAGAACATGCAAGAATTGGACCAACAGGATGGGAAGAAGGACCTTCTAGCTGGAAGGAACAGAGGAGTTAAGTGAAGGAGGTAGGAGGTTTCGGGCTAAGGAAGGAGATTCAGAGAGCAGTGGTTATTTGGATTTGACATGAGTTCTTTTGGGACTGGGCATACCTTATGTGTCCTATATTGAGGACAGTGAGATCCGGTTGATCCTAAATATACTGAGCTTCAAAGTCAGGGCCAGCACCTGTATTTGAAAGCATGCCAAGAGAAATAGATTTGGATGTAGTGGCACACACATCCCTGTAATCCCAGCTACTTAGGAGGCAGAGACAGGAGGATCACAAGTTCAAGGCCAGCCTGGGCAATTTAGTAAGAATTAGCCTCAAAATAATGAGCTAGGGATATAGCTCGGTGGTACAGCTTTCCTAGGTTCAATGCTCTGGAGAGAGAGAGAGAGAGAGAGAGAGAGAGAGAGAGAGAGAGAGAGAATGTGAATAAAGTACAGATGGGGTATCTAATCAATTTGTGGTTCGCTGGGATAGATAATGCAAAGATATTCTGATATTAATCCTGATATCCTCACGACATAATAGGCCCCTGTGGAGATGATGACAGTACAGGAATAGGGAATCTTGGGATTGTGAGAGATGCTTATGCCCTGGAAAACTTCTTGGAAGACCTGTCATTTGGATGGGTCCAACTTGGATCTCCAGAAAGAGAACATGGAGATCATTCTGGGCAGAGAAAAACAAAAGAAACAGAGACAGAAACAGCATCAAGAATATTTAGGAGGACTAGCATAAATTTGACCAGCAGTGGCTGCATGGATCCCTGAAAAAGTTAATGGGTAGAATTTAAAGATGGGAAATTAGAAAAAAAGAAATTCTCACTGACTTCTAACTTAAATCTAGCATTTCCTTCAAGTATGAATTCAGACAATAAAACACAGTAATATTGGTAATATCTTGACTTTGCACCAGTAGAGACCATAGATGTTTTCACAACACATTACTTTTGTTGATGATAACTTAGAATAGCACTTTCATTCTTCATAATTTCAAAATTCCAATAGTATTAGACCTGATGCTAGCTCTTGTACATTCATTCATGTGTTAGTCTGCTTTTCATTACCGTGAGAAAATACATGAGATAATCAACTTATAGAAAGGCAAAGTTGACTTTGGCTGATGGTTTGAGAGGCTGCAGGGCATGGTTGCTTGGCCCATTGCTTTGGCCCTGGAGCAGCGCCGTACTTCATGGTAGAAGCATGTGGTGGGAGGTTTCTGTTCACCTCATGGTGCCTGAAAAGCAAAGAGAGAAAGAGAGAGAGGAGGTCCCGAACATCCCCTTCCAATGACCTAACTTCCTTCCACTAAGCCCCTTCTCCTTCTTCCAATGCACCACTCTGGGAACCACACCTTCAGCACATGGGCCTTTTGGGGGATATTCAAAATCCAAACTAGAGCAATGTGTTCTTTTATAAGCATGTTAATAACTTTATCACAAATTTCTATTTTCTTGATAATCATGTTCAACATCATTGTTTTTTCTTGGTGAGCTATGTATTTTTGTTAAATGATTCTAAATCCTTATTTTCAGAAGGGGGCCAGTTCTGGCAAAGAAGTCCTCAGGTTGGAGGACCCAAGAAAGCCTGGAGAGTAAGAGCAATAAGGTTCTAGCAGCAGGTCAATATAAGATTGCCGAAAGGCTTGCGTGCTGAGCAAGGATATTTGTATGTTGATCAGGGATTGACAGGTAGCAGCATCAGAGCCTTGACTAAATAGCAAATCATTGCCACTCTTGCTCATCTTGCAAGTGTGATGCCAAGGGACCTGGGCAGGGCTTGACCTTTGTACCCCCATTCTCTATCTCACGTGTTGCTAGCACAGACTTCAATTCAACATGGGATTCTACTGAGAACTCACACTACTCCTCCAAGCCACATGGATGAATCTGCCTTCTTGCTTTGAAAATATAATTTACAAATGCTTCCTAAATTTGCTTGAAAACTTTTTTTTGTAGCTCTGGAGCATGGGAATTTTCTATTTTTCTTCTAAGAGGGGAGTAATCCTAGGACTATTAACATTTTATCATTTTATCCCAAGTAAAACTATTTAAAAAAAATAAAATGAGTGTCCATCAATTGTTATAATCATTTCATAAAAGAATAGAATTTTTAACACACTCCCCTTCAAAAAGGAAATGCATAATCTCAAAAAGAAAAGGGGGGAAAAAAACCTTTCCAGGGAGCTAAATCGTGGAATCAACCCAGATACCCCTCAGTCGGTGAATGGATAGGGAAACTTTGGTATATACACACAATGGAATATTACTCAGCAGTAAAAGAGAATAAAATCATGGCATTTGCAGGTAAATGGATGGCATTGGAGAAGATAATGCTAAGTGAAGTAAGCCAATCCCAAAAAACCAAAGGCCTAATGTTTTCTTTGATATGAGGATGCTGACTCACAATGGCGATGGGAAAGGGGTGTGGGAATGGAGGAACTTTAGATAGGGCAAAGGGAAGGGAAGGAAAGGGAGGGGGCAAGTGGGGAGGATTGGTGGTGGAATGAGTTGGACATCATTATCCTAAGTACATGTATGAAGACACAAATGGTGTGAAAATATTTTGTGTACAATCAGTGACTTGAAAAATTGTGCTCTATATGTATAATATGAAATGAATTGCATTCTGCCATCGTGTATAACAAATTAGAATAAATAAAATTTTTTTTAAAAAAAAACATTTCCAGGTTAAGAAGCTGAGCAACCTCACTCCATCATTTAAATGTTTTTAAATTTCACAAATATACTGTAAGACCTTATTTTATGAATCATGAGGGAGATGATTCTTTTCTTCATGAAATCTTCAGCTTGGAGAATATGTACGCAATTCGGTGATTCAGAGTGAACCCCATCTCCAGCGAGTTTTGTCACCTCACTATCAATGGTGTCATCAAAAATCAAATTTCAGAAAGATTTATGGATAAACATGGAAAGCGAACACTCAGACTGCTTTATTCAATCTGCAATGTTGTAAGCATACTCAGGGGAAGTGGACGAGAACTCAACTTTTCTATACCTGCAATGTTCCTCCCTTTCTTTCCCTAGGGAATTGGAACTGGAAAGGAAATTAATGAAGGTATCCCAGGAGTCTGGCTGGTGAGGGGGACAGGAAGGGACCTGCCAATGGTTTTTGCTACATGGCTACAATGAGTGATTTATCTTCCTGGTAGCCCAACGTGGAACAGTCAGGAATGTATGGGAGCAGGTCATGTATTATTGGTCTTCAAGACAGGCCAGCATATATATATATAAACTCTTATCTGTTCTAACCCTCTCATTTTTCAGATGCATAACTGAGAACCAGAGGCCTGGACACCAGCCTTACTTGAAGCAAGGTAGATTCAGGGAACTTCAGGCCAAGAACTGTGGAAACTGGTCCATATATTTCTTGTTGTCCGTATATCTTTGACTTTAAGTTCCAATTCAGGTACTGGGGGGTACTGGCTACTTCACTGTTCTCAAGATCCCAATCCCACTTGAGGTGTTTTTCTGGTAAGTGGATGAGTCTATCTAATTAATGTTCCAGGTATTCTAAGGGTGAATTTTTTCTTGAGCTTGGAAATGTTAACACACACATGTGTTCACACACACACACACACACACACACACACACACACACACAAAGGGGAGGCATAAAAATACAGACAGAAGAACCATCCTTTCCTGACACAAGGTGAAGACTGAAGGCCTGACCCTAAATCCAGGTCCACCAGACCGTGCATCCTGCTGCCTATTTATAGATATCTCTGGATTTGCCCAGAGTGTAAGAGCAAGCACCAGTTTTGAATACCAGCTTCAGGCCAAGCCTGTGCTCATCCTTTTACATACATGATCTCATTCATGACTCACAAGGCCCTATGAGATTGGAATGATCGCGTCCACTTTACAAACAAGGAAACTGTAACCTAGCAAGCCCCCTTGGTTTTCCCAGAATTACACAACTGCTAAGTGGAAGAATTTGAGTATAAGACCTTCTGCAAGTTCCTTGCATTTCTAGGCTGATGTGCCAGGTTGTCCTAAACCTGGCACAGGCCTGGCACATGGTAGGTGCATAGGAAGCTAATTGCCCAGAGGAAGAAAGACATAAGCAACTTCCTTCTTCATCAAATATATCATCATCTCCACTGCCACTCCATCCCCAAAGTAATTTATATGATGTCCTATTAAAATCACCTCCAAGGCATTTTATAAATTGTCCCACTAAATGTGACCCACCGTTTTGAGTTTAATTTTCACACAAAGTAAGGGTGTGAGTTAGACTAGTTTGTGCACTTTTAACTCAAATATTTGGTGCAAGTCAGACTTGAAGCCTGGTGGGGTCCCCAGATCTTTCCTTGGGCTAGGGGCCAAGCCAGGCGCCCCTCTGCTATTCCACACAATTGATCGTTTGGACGGAGATGCCGGCCTTCTCGCGGACCCCTGCTGCATTCATCTTGCAGGATTTGGCTCATGATTCCAGCCAACTGAGATCATTTAGAAGTTTGATTTTGTCATCAATCATATTTTCTATCCCTCCCAGCTGTGTGTCAACCACAGATGTGATAAGCGGATTTTATATATCTTTGTCCAAATCACTGGTACCAAATATTAAACAGGGCTCAAGACAGTTCTCTGGAGCATACCTCTGCACAATTCCAGAGCATTTAACAAGGGTCTTTATTCCGTGATTTGTCCTTTAACATTTTGAATTTTAAACCTCAATGTAAGTTGATATCATGCTCCTTTTAATCCTCATTGGGCACCATGGTGGGCATTGAAGAACTCAGTCAATGATTGCTGAATGGTGCAATGAACCCTGACATCAATTTGGTGTCAGAAGACACATGCTCAGGTCACAAACCCCCTTCATGCATACAAGCAAGTTACTTACCAGTGCCTCAGTTTTGCTATCCATAAAACAGGGATAAGGATCTCTGCAGATAACCTCACTGGGTCATAGCAGAGATCAAAGGCAGTAGTGGATACAAGTGTGCTTGTTTAGCCATCCCTATTGGGGACTTTTTTTTTTTTTTCAGTAGCAGGGAAAGAACGCAGATGCACTTACCACTCAGTTACATCCCCAGCCCTTTTAAAAAAATTTTTATCATGATACAGGGTCTCACTAAGTTGCTGAGGCTGGGCTCAAACTTGTGATCCTCCTGTCTCAGCCTCCTGAGTCTCTTGGATTACAGGTATGTGCCACCATGTCCAGCTTCTATCTGGGCTTTTATACACACATTTCTTCATCTTCAATACAGTTCCCTTCTCTTTTCCGTCATCCTCACCCTCTTTCCTTCTGCTTCTCTAGGGATCTTCCCTAGGCCCCAGAAGTAGTCTATCACCATCTCCTCTGAGATTCCACAGCACTTCACAGGCGTCCGCTTGCCCTGTGTGTCCCCCAGGAAATGGTCTTGGAAGTCAGGAGCTGCATCATAGGTGTTTCTGTGCCTGTCACCAGCACAGGGACCTGGGAAACTGAGGACCCTGAAGACCAGGTTTAGAGAACAAATATGAATGATTGAAAGCTACAAAGTCAACCCTGCTCTTGCTTCATTGATGGCTGCAAGGAGCTTGTGGCTGCAAAGAGACTGTGTCAAGTGCCATCCGGAGCATGGGCTGTACTGAGCCATTTATTCTTGGTTCGTCCTTGGAAAAAGACAAAGATGAGTCTGATGGGAAAAGCCAACCCCAACATTTTGTGAGAATAAGTCACATATCTGTTTGCTTACCATCTGTCCAGGCTGGGATCCCCAGAAAGCAGCCTGAAATGGAAATTTGCATGGAAGAATCTTACTGAGAAGGATTTGGAGGAGTTTAGAAGAAACAGGACTGAGCAGATGGAGAAGTCAGTCTGTGCTGCGGTGGCTGTGAGGCACTCCCCTGGTCCTGGGAGGAACTCAGAAACTGGGGGTAGCCTTCCAGAGTCGTCCCAAATTGAAGCAAGGGAATTGAGTCTCACTGACCTCTCCTGAATATACACTTCCTCTTTGGAGGGGGTGAGACCTTGAGCTAGGAAGTTTTCTTCCATTGAGGACATTCTTAAATCCTCAAACAGTAGGCTTTCTGTGGAACTTCCAACACACACTTATTCTATGTAACTTTAGAGTCGCTATCTCCCTGTCAAAGCCTGTACCCGTGCTCAGCTCTGGACAAGCCTCCTTTCCACGAGAAGGAAGGCAGACATAGAAACAGTCAGACCTACCCAGAGAAGGACTTCAGGTTGGGCAAGCTCAGGGGACTCTGGTAGCTTCTCAAACGTGATAAGAAACCGGCAGACCCTGGGGAAATAAGCATGTGACCAGAAAGTTCTGGCATGAGCAACTATGGCAGGGACCTGATAGGGGAGTAGGCCAGGCCCGGTTCTCAGGCCCTTGAAGGCCAGACTAAAGAGCCTGGACCCGATCTTAAAATTAATGGGGGGAGCCACTGTGGGGTTTTTGGTAGAGGATTGACAAGCCAGGCTTTCTTTCTAGAAAGAACACAGAGTTCAGTTCCTTGAAGGGTTCTATGAGGAGGGACCAGCCACCCAAGCCAATACCACACCTGTGGTCTCCACACAGAGCACAGCTTGAGCTGTCCCCAGTATTGGGTCCTGTGATGGGTTGGAGGAGTTGCTGTCCCTCAGGAGGAGAGGTGCAGTGAACTCCTGCAGGTGAAACCCAAACGAAAGGAAAGCCAGAGAGCAAGCCTCATGTTGTTGACTGGGGGAAATCAGGGATGCTCTCGATGCAGCATCATACAGAAGGACCAGCATTGGGCAAGGAGCTCCCTGGGGCTGGCTTGCAGCTATTTGCTGCATCTGAGGTACAGACGTGTCACTAACCTGTATCTGTAAAATTTCTGCAACTCTAAAATGAGAGTGAGAATTCAGCCATGCTAGTGATAAGCACACGCTGATTGACCCCATAATAAGATGTAATTTTATACCCATCAGACTGACAAAATTCGTTGGGCAGACAAGGATCGGTACTGATGAAGTTGGGCAACACAGACTCACTCATTCTGTCTGGATGGGTGTGGTGAGTCGGAATAAACAATTCCAGGAAGCAACTTGGCAACACATACCATCATTGAAATGTACATATCCACTGACACAGGAATTCCACTTCTAGGAATTAATTCTAGAAATGCAAGAGAGAAAAATGGCTGGTAAATGGTAATTAGAAAGACATTATGAAAGCAGATTTTGGACATTTAACTTAAATGTCCATCACCATCTATCAATATATAGTATATCAATAAATCACAGCATTCCTGGAAGTTGGAATACAACACTGCATTGAATTCAGGTTAGCAAATTGGAATTATTAACATAAAAATGCTTATAATCTAGTGGTGTTATGGTTTGGATGTCAGCTGTCCCCCTGTAGCTCCTGTTAATGTAGGAATATTCCCAGGTGAAATGATTAGGCTGTGAGAGTTGTAATCTAATCAGCTCATCCAGTTTGAATGAACTGACTGGGTGATAACTGTAGGCAGGTGGGGCATGACTGGAGGAAGTGGGTAAATGGGGGCATACACTGAAAGTGTTCACCTTCTCTGAGGCCCTTTACCATCTCTCCTTCTCTCTCTGAGCTGAGCCGCTTTCCTCTGCTGGACTCTTCCCCCATGATGTACTGCCTCACCTTGGGCCAGAGCAATTAGGTCAGCAGTCTATGGATTGAAATCTCTAAAACAGAGAACCCCAGATAATTTTTTCCTTCTCTAAGTTGCTTGTTGCACATTTTGGTCACAGGGACACAAAAGCTTACTAAAACAGAAATTGATACTGATAAGTGGGGTCATTGCTGTGACTAACTTGATTATGTGATTCAGAAGTCTTTGGAAGTAGTTTGCAGGAGGAATTTGGAAAAGTTTGGAAATGAGGGCTGAAAAAAAACACCTAGAATGCTGTAACCAGAGCTTAATGGGTGATTCTGGTGGGAACTCAAAAGACTAGGAGACAAGACTGTGCATATCAGGTTTCAGAAGGAAATGAGATCTCTACTGGGAATTGGAGTAGAGGCAATTATTATTATTTTCTGGCAGAGAACTTGTCAACATTTTGCCTATGTCCTGAAACTTTGGGAGAAGCTGAATTTAAAAGTGATGGACTAATTATTGAAGGCAATTTCAAGGCAAAACAGCTTTCAGTCAGTAGAAGGGATATTACTGGTTGCTGTTAGCCAGATTTATTGGGAAAATCAGGAATAGAAAACAGAAACAAAGGATTTAAAAAACTTGTAGTTTGCTCATAAAAGTATATGAGAGTCTGGGGCTAATAAAGTTGAGTTTATTGAAGAGTTTACAGCCCCTAAAGAGATGCTAAGCACTTTGCACAGAAACCATAGGAAAGATGCCTCAAGGTCTTCTTGCGGGTTTGCAAGACAACACGCACTGCAGGCTTCAGCATACAGAAGTAAAAATTTCTGTGAGAAAAGATCATAAGGGCACCCTGCTCACACAGTGGAGCTTAAGAAGTTGTTTCACCATTCTGAGCTTCATGGCCACTCAGCAGCCACTGCAGCCATGATCTCAAGGAGCTCAGCTTCTGTGACAGGTGATAGAAGACTTTGGCTTCATCCTCAAAGTTCCATGGGAATGCAGGATGCTGGAATCAGGTGGTCATGGGGGCTTCCACCAAGGTTTCAAAGGAAGGCCTGGGAAGCCAGGCACATATAGCAGGATCAGGGTCCCTGCGGGATGCCCCCAGAAGGTGATGCATAAAGTTGTAAAGGTGAAGTCAAAGCAAGAATGGAAAAACCAGGAATTAAGAAATGCCAGTAAGATGAACTATCTGCTGAGGAAAGCTGCAAGGTGTGGAGAGAGCCCATGTGTGTTGTAGTCAGCAAGCCAAAGGGGCAAGGGTGCCTCCGCCCCCGGAACTAATATCTCACAGCCATGTGTCCCCAGGTGGTACATAAGGAGTTAAGGGTGGAATTCTGGGACTTGTTTTCCTGACGGGGTTTTGATCCTTCTTTGTTCCCTTCCCTTCTGTCTATACCCCTGTTTCTCCCTTTTGGAATGAGCTTATTTACTCTGTGTCATTGCATATTGGATATAGGTAACCTGCTTTTGACTTTTACAGTGGTTCAGAGACAGACAAAAGTTGACCTTGAGTCTCAGAGAAGACTTTGGACTGGATTACACCTTTGAACAGTGCTAAACCTGGTAAGACTATGAGATTTTGTGTGTGTGTGTGTGTGTGTTTTGCCGGAGATTGAACCCGGGCCTTGTGCATGTGAAGCAAGCACTCTACCAACTGAGCTATATGTCCAGTCCAAGACAGTGAGATTCTTGAGGACAGACTAAATGCATTTTACACTATCAAATGGACATGAGCTTTTGGGGGCCAGAGACAGAAGGTTATGATTTGAAAATGAGATGTCCCCCCAAAACTCTTGTTAATGCAGGAATATTCAGAGGTGAAATAATTAGACTGTGAGAATTGTAACCCAATCAGTCTTTCCCAGTTTTAATGAACTGATTGGGGGAGTATAGGCAGGTGGGATGTGTCTGGAGGAAGCGGGTAATTCAGGCTGTTCCCTGGAAGGGTTCGTCTTTCCTCTGACCCTTCCCCCTCCCTCCTGTCCCTCTCTGTCTCTGTTTCCCTCCATTATGTTCTGCCTCACCTTGGGCCCAGAGCAGTGGAGTCAGCTGTGCACAGACTGAAACCTCTGAAATAATGAGCCCTAAATAAATTCTCTTCCTTTAAGTTGTTCTGTTGGGTGTTTTGGTCACAATGATGCAAAAACTGACTAAATTAGCAAAAAAAAAAAAAAAAAGAAAGAAAGAAAAAGAAAAAAGAAAAAAGAATACAAAACATTTATATTTCAACCTCAAATTTGTAAGTGTAAGAAACATCAGAAAAGCATGTTTTGTAGTTTTTATCTTTTAAAATAGGGGTTGAAATACAGTCTAGTACGTTTGTTTTTTTCACTTATTGATGAGCTATAAGCAACTGTTTTACCAACATTTTAACTGTATTATCAATATGGCTACTGATAGCCATTGCAGTTCTAAATGTTTGCCTTTTCAAAAGTATTTCAAACATTTACCATCATCTTTACATTTCATTTAATTAGAAAAATAAAACATAATTTTATATAATAATAATAATATGTGCTCCTTGGTACTCCTGTATGATAAACAAGACAATGCTGATGAAGAATCCCACAACCCCCTCATGGTTGTGAGGATCCATTTCTCTCTGGCAGTGCGCCTCTTTCTTTATGAGAGCATCTCACGCTAATTAACCCATCCTGAGGTCCCGGTGTCCTGGGAAGGTTGTTGGTAGACAGTAAGTGACTCTCCTTCAGGGAAAAATCACAGCAATCTATAAAGGATGTATCTGAGTTATATTCCTGAATTTTCCCGATTCCTCGGCACCATTGTCCTGCTCTGGTTCAGGCCCTCATCCTTCCTGTCTATACCATATCAACCTCATTTCTGATCCTTGTTTCCCTCAGTTGTTTTTTCCTCCATCCACCATGCTACTGTTCCACGGCAAGTCTCTGACCATGACATCCCTATGTGGTTGCCATTGGGACAATCTGGGCTTCCTGGTGTGGCGTTTGAAGCCACCCACCATCTAACTTCCATATAATTCTTCAAGAGCATCTCTTTCTCTGCTACCACGTCTGCCAACAGAATCTCTGTCCCTGCCAAATTGTAATACGTTACTTCCCCCAAATATTCCATTCATTTTTTTATGCCTCTATGTTACTGGAATGCTCTTTCCCCATGTTCAGCCAAGCAAGCTCCTATTTAGCCTTTCTATATTCTCTGTGAAGTTGCCTTCTCCCCACCCCTATCCCATGCCCAAAGATGTCTCTTGTCACCTATGTGGCACTTCTCCTGAAAGGTCACTGTTTATGTGTCTGTCTCCTCCACTGATCAACACAGTCCTCATGCCACCAGAATGTTCCTCAGTTCATGGATTTGTCAACATTTTCTTGAAAGAATTTTGCCAGAACTGCACCCTATGGCAACAGCAAATCCTACCTATATTTTCCCTGGTTGCTATCGAAGGCTGACTTCACAAAGTCCCCAACCACCTAAAAAAAAATCTCATAGTTATCATCTGGAGGACAGAGGAGGTTTGGGGGGAAACAGAGCCCCTCAATTACCAGTTCTGACAACTCTTATTTTAGCCCGGTCTCCCCATGCAAACAGACAGTTGACATGTGATTGGAGAAGAAATAGAAGTATGTTTCTATTAAAACCATGTTCTTTAAGTTGTCGCTATGAATTTATATCCCTCTGGCCCTTGCCAAGTTGGCTCTCGGCTGTATTCTATCCTGAAATTAGAGCGTTCTTCTCATAGCCCCAGGAGATGCCTACAATGCCTGAAGATTAGAAACAGACTCTGAAAATGGATTTAGGAATTTGTGGAGTCCAAAGCATCATGGCCTATATAACCTGATCTGGATTACCTAGGTTCCTTCTGCACTCCTGATGGGAGGTTTTGTTTGTTTGTTTGTTTTGTTTTGTTTTAATGTTGGAGAAGTTCACTGCTTGAATACCCAAAGAAGATGGGCAAGAAATCTAGTGGGAGTGAGGACATTCAGCCAGCTTGAAGCAATAGAAATGCTATTCAGGGCCACGGGTTTTGACCTTTGGGTATTGAATCAGTCATGGGGTATATGTGCATCTAAGTGTTGAGTTTGATACAAAAGAAGCAATTATTGGGCACCTATTATTTTCTAGGGCCTTGTTGAGTCTGGTGAGCAAGAAGATTGTTGTCCTTAAACTTCTCATTTCTACTAGAGAGGAAGGGTCTGGATCTAATATCCACAACTAACAATAGAATAGAATAAGTAGTAGTATGAGCCTTAGAAAGTACTGAGTTTGTGTCTATGAGTGGTGTGGAATGGTGGAGACAACATAGATCTAACAGTCTTTGGACTTAGCAAATGCCCTCTCTGAGAGGCTAACTGCATTAAGCTCATTTGGGTTAAATTTCTTGAGCCTGAGAAACTGAACTGGGCTTGCTCAGGCCACGAGCTGCGGAGGATCTCTGCCCTCGTGGCTTCATGTTGAGGCACCCAGATCCTGCCAGACCACAGAGTGCACGAGGAGAGGAAAATAAACAATAGGCCTGAGAAAACACGGCCTTCTTCACGTAGGGGCTGCCACCCTGGCCTGTGGTCACGAGCAATGCAGTCAGGCTTGGGAATCTTGCGATGGCTGCTTGTTGGAATGCTCAGACTTCTGACAGAAGTGCAGGGGGCAGCTGGTTTATGTCTCTGTGACTTCCTTCATTTTATATAGAGAGAAAGCAAATTTCCAAATCTATCTGTAAACAGGAGAGATGACCCAATTTTCTTTTTCTGGTTCTTCTTACCCCAAACCCAGCCAAGCAGAAAGGTTGCTATTGGTCATGAGGCGTTTAAACACAGAATAACTGACTGAGGGCAAGGCTGGCCTAGCTACCTATGGACTGGGGGACTCTGAAAGAATTATTTAAATCTCCCATGGGTCAGTGTCTTCACCTTTCAAATGGGCACAGTAATATTTGCCCCACTGGGCTGGTTTATGGATCGAATGAGTTAGTGTATATGAAGAATCTGGCACTTACCAGTCCCTCCAAAATGTTAGTTCCTCCCTCCATGGCTACCCATGAGATATTGGGTAAATTCTTTCATCAATCTTAGAATTTTTTTTCTGCAAAATTAAACCCATCTATCTCACTCTTTCCGAGTGAGATAGATGGGTTTACTCTTTCTAATTCTGAGGGTTGAGAGGTTAAAGTGAAGGTGAAATGAATGTGCTTTGTACAGAGAAGCATTAAAGTAGAGTAGGGTCTCTCATGATGGTTCTTTACCATGTGGGGGTAATGGTCCAAGAGAGGAGAGGAGACGAGACGAGATGAGAGGGGAGGAAAGAAAATCTTTAAAGGTCCACCCTGAGTTGGAGCTCAGTGATACAGCATCTGTCTAACATGCGTGAAGCCCTGCCCGGGTCCAATCCCCAGAACTTCAACCAAACAAACCACCCATCGCTTCAATCACTTCTTAGGCCAAGGGTCACTTTGGAAGTCGCATCATTACTTGGACTTCTGGCTGATCAATTATCATCAAAGGGTTGGAGAAAAGATTGGCTTCAGTAGCTGCTCAAGTCAGACTGCATTGACTGTGGGGCCACTGCCCCAACCCATTGAATACCACAGAGCCTCAAAGAAATAAAGACTGCAAAGACAGATGCATGAGTAACTGGATAAAACCTATACACTCTTAAGCCATGAGATCAAAGAGAGTACTCTCACCCACAAGGGAACCTTAAAAGAATTCAAACAGGATTCATGCTAATAAGCCAGGAGTCAGGTAAGCAGCCTGTTCCCTGCCAGAGGCAGGTCTGTCCCAGAGAAAAGGAGTGTGACGGGGTCATTCTCGGGGACACTCATATTCACAGGCTAGAAGCCAAGGTGCTGATCTCCTGAGTCAGTCTCTTTACCTCATATCTACAAAATAGTGAGATCTCTGAGGGCTGGGGTAACTGACTCAGCTGACACCCCCAGTCTCTAGTTCAAGGCCTCATGTGGATTGGATGCTCAGGAACCCAATTTTCCTTTTTGTGTCAGAAAAAAAAAAAAAAGTCTCTATTATTGATTCCTAGCTCAGCCCTAATCCACCTATGGAGGCTCCTCTACTACCTGCCCACACACAGAAGACACCATGCAGGCACCCTGGGGGACTTTCAACCTCCAAAACTCAGAAAGTAAATTTCAGTTGTTGGAGTCTATAATACTTGGTTATGGCATTCCAAGCTGACTATAGCAGGAGGGAAAGAGAATCTTTCATCCTTAGTGCTTGACACGATCTTCTATCCAGTTGTCCAAGCCAGAAGCCTAGGGTTCTCCCTGGTATCCACAGCATCATCTGTCTTCCTCACCTAATCAACACAATGGACACTTTTACACTTTGGCATTGTAAATTAGTACAACCACCCACCGTGGAAATCAGTATGGAGGTTCCTCAAAGGACTAGGCATGGAACCGCCATATGACCTGGCTACACCACTCCTTGGTATTTATCCTGAAGAATTACAGTCATTGTACTACAGTGATACATACATACCCATGTTTATAGCAGCACAATTTACAATAACCAACATAGGAAAATAGCTTAGGTGTCCATTGGTGGATGAAGATATGTGGTCTATATACACAATGGAATTTTATTCAGCCTTGAAGAAAAATGGAGTTATGTCATTTGCAGGAAAATGGATGGAACATGAGAGATCATTATGTTAAGTGAAATAAGCCAGACTCAGAAGGTCAAGGGTCATATGTTTTTTTCTCATATGCAGAAGGTAGAGAGGAATAAAGAAAAGAAAGGACGAGGGATTTCATGAAAATTGAAGGGAGATCAGTAAAGGCCAGGGGACCCAGGGGTATCAACAGGGGAGGGAAAGGGGAAAACTAGGGAGTAATACTGGTGGACTTATATTGTTATATTATGTTCATATATGAATACGTCACAACAAATTCCACCATGACGTACAACTATCATGCACCAATAAAAGATATGAAAAAAAAAAGCTTCCTTCCCAACCTGCTGTACTCTACATAGAGGACTTGGCCGTGCTGTCTGTCTCTGGGACCTCTGCACTGGTTCAGGCCTCCGGCATGTCCCTCCTGAACAACTTTCCACAGCAATCCAGCCTTCTTGTGACCACGAGAGCCATCTTTGCAGTCAGTGACCTGACACACCTCTGCACAACGTCTTTGGCTGGCCCCTGTGCCCCTGCCCCCATAACGTGTAGCTGGACATGCCACAAGCTTTGGATGACTTGTGTCACAGCCTCAGCCCTCACCTCCCCATGCATGTCCCAGCCCCACCTTACCATGGTGCCTTCATGTTCCTGGATCTGGTTTCTCTGCATTGTGTTCCCCCTTTTCCCCAAGCAAACCCCTCCTTCTTCTCTAAAACCCAGCTGAAGTGTGGCTTCCCGATGAAAGTATCTCTGCCAGGCTCCCTCCAGGGTCAGGGGCCTCCTCTGGGCTCCCACAGCAGCCCCAGCTCATGGCCATCCTGAAATTCAGAAAAGAGGATGTTAGTTGGCCTGTTCTTTCCTGTCACTCCCCCTTCTTAGAATAAGCCAGAATCTCCTCGAAGACAGACACTCATCTCATCAGGCCTAGCCCGGAGCCCTGGTCATGGCGGACATCTCAGGAATGACCGGTGGAGTGAAGATACTTCAAGACCTTCTGGGCAAGTCAGGGAGAACCTGCTGTCTGCTTTGTAGAGGCCGACTCTCATGATGGCACCCCAAATCTCGTGTATTCTCTGAATTAGACAAGCCAACCCACAGTTTAGAGGGAGCCAAGACAGCATTGCTGGGCTAGGCACTGGGACAACCAGCTTGGATTCCCAGCAGGCTCTGCGTTAGCTGATTTCCCTAACATCACTTAACCTCTCTGAGCTTCAGCCTCTTCAAGTGAAAAATGAGCCCTTGGAAAAGAGGCAGGGGTTCTCATTCCTGGCTGTTTCTCACTCTCATTTAGAATTTTCTGTAGTAAGGGCTGAGTTGTTCTTTTTTTTTTTTTAAGCCTTCTTTTGGGTGATTTAGTATTCTGAATTGAGTGCCACTGAGAGAGAGGACAAAATGGCAACTTGAATCATTCAATATGACCAGTATTTGCTCCGCTGGTACCAAGGGCAATGTCCACGTTGGCAATGTCCACATCTCTGAGCTGTGTTGAGTACTCAGCTCACAGAATCAATGCTGACACCGACCGAAAGGAAGATGTATGTAGCCTATTGATCCCTTTGTATTTATTTCAACTTTCCAGCCTTAATTCACATGTATTCAAATAAATGTAACATTGAAGAAGCGACTCTTTATGACTTCGTTAACCGTTTGCTGAGCCAGGTACCACGTGAGGTGTGTGACCTCGTTGGGTCGCCAGGACAGTCTTGTAAATGACTCTCCATATTATAGGTGAGGAGACCAGGACTCCAAGAAGGAAGGTGACTTGGCCAGAGATGTGGGATGGCAAGGACAGGAACCAAAGCTGGGGCCTGGTGCTGACTGCAGACCCCATACTTGCTGCATTGAGGTGGGCAGAGTGGTGGCCACTGGGGGCTGGGTCCAGGGCAATGGCATAGAGTTGGTGCTCAAAAGAGTCATTTCAGGACAGACAGGGCACGGTGTTTGACAGGCCCCATGGGTGCTGGGTGCTGTGCTTGAATTCTTTCCTCAACAGAGTCCAGTTGTGTTAGCTGGTGGTACCCAGAGTTGGAAGGTTAATAACTACCTTTTTTTTGAATGTTTTAGCATCTGGGGAAAGAAAAGAAGGCCAATCCTTTCTAAGGATTAATAGAAGGTCAGACATGTGATATATGGCTGATATGGGGCAGGTCTGGGTCCCAACCCCAGGTTTCTCTGACTCTAGAGAGGAGCCATTAGACTTGGGACTTTGCTAGGCGGCTTCCCGGAGGTGCTGTTCCCAGGTTAACTGGAACGTCCTCATTTTTCCCTGTGGCTGGGTTGGAACAGGCTGCCACTGTTTTTTCAGGAGCAGATCCCAACCTTGGCTGCGTGGAACCCTGTGTCCAGCGGGGGACTTGGGGGAGAGAAGAGGTGCGCTGTTGCAGTAACCCTGCACCCCAGGCAGGCTGCTCTTCCAGTTGTCATGTAGCCATGTAGTTCCAAAAGGCACTGGGAACAACACATTCCCAATGCCAGGCAGGGTCCAGTGGGACGGACATTTTCTCTAGAGAGTGACTGACCCGTGTGTGTTTGGGAGCAGGGGTGGGGATGAGCGTGGCTGATGAGCTCAGGTGGTTGACTCCTTGGGATCAGGAATTTGGCCCGAGTGAAGCCAGCTAAGAGGATAACAGCCTCTGTACCCCCTCTGCCTGCTAGATGGCAGTGGCCATAAGCCAGGACTGGAACTCGGCTGCAGGCACCAGAGGGGTTTCTCTTGGGAAGCATAACCAAGGCTTGCAGAGTCTCTAAATGAAATATAAAATAGGGCTGGGGATGGGGCTCAGTGATTGATGGGTGATGGGAGTTTAATCCTTTCTAACATTCAAAGGGACCCATGACATCAAAGTGCTCAATGCATTTTAGCCTTGGTTCTCATTGTTTCCATCTACAAGTAAAAAAGCAGAGACTCAGAGGGGCAAAGGGTTCAGCTCGTTTTTACATGGCGTGATGTTCAACCCCTAGCACCAAAATAAATAAATGATAGATAGAGATAGATAGATAGATAGATAAAGATAGATGATAGATAGATAGATAGATAGATAGATAGATAGATAGAGATAGACCAGATGTGAAGATTCTGCTCAGCCCACTGCATGAGTGATTCCCAGCATGGGGGTAGGGCTGGCTCTGCCCTTACTGTTATCAACTTCCTGCAAGCAGTTCCTAAGGAGATAGACACCTCTTTTTGGAATTGAAGGCAGGACAAAGAGATCTAAATTACCTTATACTCAGTTGCTGTGGTATGTCTTCAGCCAGAGATCTGCTTTATAGGTGCCAAGGCCCCTTGTTAGCACAGGAGAACTACTGGGAGACACAGATGTAGGAGGCATAGCACAAGCTCCGGAGGAACGTGGTCTGTATGAAATCCTGACTCTGTGCATCACACTGTGTGAAATCGAGCTGGACCCTTTACCCCTCTAAGTCTCTTCTTCTTTACTTGTAGATCAAAACAATGAGAACCAAGGCTAACATGCATTGAGCACTTTGATGTCATGGGTCCCTTCGAATGTTAGAAGAGGCTTAAACTCCCACCACCCATCACCAAACTAGCCACCACACATAAACATGGTGCTAAGGCAGTTGTAATCAATTGCTCGTGATGGTTTACATGACATTTTTATGGACCACACCTGATTTCCACAATTATCCAGAGAGGTAGACCCAGTAGGGATGATGACTCCCATTTTAAAATGAAAGAAGAAATGAAGCTCAGAGGTTTGAGTAGCTTTACTGAGGTCACACAGCTTGTGCATGAGGAGATGGACTTAAACGCAGGTCATAGCTGCAATGCATTTCAGATATGGGCCTTCCACTTTCTCCTTAATATTCAGTTCAGTGATTCTCAACCATAGATGTAGATGGTTTCCCCCACTGAAGAACATTTGGCAACGCATGAAGACAGTTTTCATTGCCACAGTGGGCGAGGGGGTTGCTCCTTCCAATGTGTAGAGGCCATGCCCTCTGGTGCCAGGTCAACCCCTCCCAATGAGGAACTTTCTGCCCCCAAATATCAACAGTGCCAAAGTTGAGATAACCAGACACAGGGCAAAAACTAAGGCAGGTTGTTTCCGTTGTACAGATGATAAAGCTGAGACCTAGAGATGAAGTAAGAGTAAAGACAAGATTGAAAGCCAGACTGTTTGGACCTCTGCCCCACTTCTTAACCCACGCAGTTTAGCTCTCTCCCCAAAGGAATCTATATCGAATCCATCCAAGAGCGTTGGAAGACACAGAAGGACATCCATCTTCAAGTGTGGAAAGGTCTTCTAACAGCAAGGCTTTTTTGCATGTGTGTGGGGGTCAACCACTCATCCAAAGAGAAAGTTTAGCCCTAATCTGATTCTGAAACTTCAAAATAGGGTTTCTCATTCCAAAATATCTCTACGCTTCATTTCCATTACACCAAGTACACTAGTAATTTTTTTTTCTCAAGAAAGGTGTAACCTGTCCTCTAGGAGGCCAATAATCTTGGCCTTAAATTTTGAAAGAAATACAAACGGAAGACCAGAAGTGGTTATGAATGACAACATGACACATGGCACGAGACAAATAAGGCTGGTACCCGAGGACCATGTGCTCTCCAGTTGCTGTCACTCTCAAAGGGGACAGGCCCTTATCTATGGTGGGTGTCATGGGATCTGGCTTATTTACCTTGAGAGAAGGTGCAGGTTTATATATGCACTCATACGCCCTATATGACCATAGGGAAGCTGCCTCTCTGTCTCTGATCTCACTCCTCTCAGATATAAAAAAAGGTATTTCAATGTGATGTTCTATATCCACCCCCTATATCTCAAAGTCCTGGCCCTACCAATAGTTTGAAAACATTCCCTCAACTACTTCATGTTGGTAGATGAAAGGCTTCCTCATAGAAGGCACACTCACTTGGGTATATCCCAACACTTTTTCCCCTGTGGTGCTGGGGATTAAACTCAGGTCCTAGTGCTTATCAGGGAAACGCTCCACCACTAAGCTACATCTGCCACATTGACCGAAACTCCTATGAAACAGTAAGGCATTTGCAGGTAAAAATCAAGGGCACCATAGAGATCTTTAATCATCGTAACATTTAATGAGCCATCTGCAATAAGAGCACATGGCCACTGCCCAGCACAGGACCCGTAATGTCACTGTCCAGTAGACAGGAACTTGGAGCCAGCTGTGAGAGGAGCTCTTGCTCTCGGTGTTTGGGAGCTGAGGAATAGACTACGTTATGGCCATTAGGGTGGGCACACCTGGGAGGTCAACAGGGAATCCAGGTGGGTACAACTCCAAGAAGCAGCTGCACTTTCAAATTTCCCCTCTCTTGGTTGCCTCTTCTCCCACGAGGCTGATGACTCCTTTTAGCAGCTCACTATCTGGCTGAAGGGAGTCTTCTCTAGGAGTGACTGCACGTTATGTGCACAGGGGCTCCATCATTATTCTAAAACCCTTGACAGAAAGACCTACTTGGATTTGAAATCTTGTGGCATAATTATAAACAATTTCATATTCACCAATCTGGATGGAAGAACTCTCAGCCTCTTTACATGTAATTTGAACTGCAGAAACTTGTGAATCATCATACAAGTGTTTTGAAAATTCAATCACCTCTATGTGAAAAGTTCCTGGTCTGGAATCAAGAATTTGAAGAAATCACCATTGAAATCGGGTTGGTGATTGCTTGCAGTAATTTCAGCCAATGAATGATACTTTTAAAAGTCATATTGATGGAAGCAAGCTTCATTTCTCATGGGAAATACATGAAAAATACATGGGAAATACAATTGTTTGGAAAATTTATATAAATGCAATATTTAATGTAATCTTGAAAGCATCATATCTCATCATATAATTTTATAGGAAGAAAAAAAGGTGATTTTTATCAATCAAATCCCATGTAGGCACCCTCAGATACCATCCACTGTGTCTTATTATAATAGGTAAGAATATCTATTTTCTCTGTGTGCAATAAAATGAAAGAGCACTCTAGAGTGTTCTAGAGTACACACTGTTCAACACCTCAATTTGCTTGCTGTGGGGAGATGCTATTTATGCACCCTAGGGTAACCTATGATGTCCTTTAAATGAATTAAGTGCCTTACAGACTTCATACATTTTTTCTCATTCGTAAACTCATGATTTGAACTTTTAATAACCACACATTTTGCAACCATTTATTCAGCACCTACAGTATCCAGTATCCACCAAGTGTTTCATAAACATCATTTCTTTTCTTTCCAAGAAAATATTTTATGTACACAAAAGCATATATAATGTATCTACAAGTTTGAGAGCTAATATGATGATTAACCACTAAAAATACCACTATTTGTGATCATACCACAAATCTTTGAAAAATGAATATCCAATTTACAAATAAGAAGATGAGGCATAGAGAAGGTATGTCACAGCCCAGTGTTATAGCATAAAGGAAATAATTTTAGGTGGCGGATAGTTGACGTAGGGCTTTAGATTAGCATGTATCTTAAAATCTCTAGATATCTGACCAAAATAAGAATCAAAGACCTGAAGACATGCCCCAACCTAGAAGAGAGAGAAAGAGGAGGTGGAGGGATCAAATTAAAATGTTTTTATAGCTCTGATAGATGTAAGAACAGAGTACACTTCAAATCCAGTATATGGTCCCCCTCCATCATAATTTCTTTAGAAGAAGATGAAGAAAGAGGAAGAGGAGAAGGAAATAAAGAAAGGAGAAAAAGAAAAAGAGAATTTATAAAAACCAAGACTCTCGATAACATAAATGCAAATTGTCATCATATTTTCAAGCCATGATCTAACAAAGTAGATGAAAATAATAAAACTATAGAAAAGATACACAATCACATGGGGATTTAAAAAAAAAAAACATATAAATATATCAGTCAAGCAATCCAGGAACAGGAGCAAGATTTTTTGACCAAAAATACAAACGACAATGGCACCACTTCCTTCACCCTGCCGGGTTCTGTGGTCATAAGAGACACTCACTGGCCATTACAGTGGGTGAAGCCTTGCCTAGAAGGGCAGAAGACTGAAGTTCTCCAGATACCACCAGTTCTCTTCCCACAGACACTGCTGAGTAGCCAGTTGGGACCAATTGCACCTTGTGTTTGGGAGACCCTCAGATTGACATGACCATGGGCCAGGACTAGAACAGAAAAGTCTAGATTGAAACTCAATCTTGGAGGAGAACCAAGGAGATGCCAAGAAATTCCCCCACTTTCATCCTATCACTTAACTGCAGTGGGAAGGAGGAGGGACTGTGATGTTAGACAGAGCTGTGTACACCACCAGCCCCTGGGTTTGTACTAAGTCTTCTGGGGATATCGACACAAGCCCGGTGTGGAAGGAGGTAGAGGGTGCCCAGCATCAAGTTAGTAGGTCAGAAACATGACCAGTAAGCACAGCATGCTGAAGTCCCTGGGGTGGTGAATGTGACATCACTAAATGTCATGGATAACCTTGCTCCAAGTGCAAAGCATAGGGTGTTTGCAAAAAAATTATTTCTCAACCAAAATTTAAAAAAACACATTAATTTTCCTCCCTCTTTCATGAAAGGTAGCCAAGAAAATAATAAAAAGAAGAATTATGACTTGAAATAAATTTAACAGCAAGAAAAATATGATTTAAATATTCATCCCTTAGCGATTTACAAAAGAAACAACAAACTTGATAGCATCTGAAATGAAAGAGGAGAACAAATAAATAATAAGACCTTAGGGTTGATAAACTAAATGAGAAACTAATGTATTAGGGTTCTCCAGAGAATAAAGATGTGTGCAGAAGTATAGAGAGATTATTTTAAGGAGTTGGCTTTCATGATGATGGAGGATTGGTTCTTCCAAATTTGCAGGGGGGGCTTGCAGACAGAGGCCCAAGGAGGAATCTGAAGGCTGTCAATTCCAATAGCAAAATTCTTTCTTGCTGGGGAGAGGTCAATCTTTCTTCTCTTTAGGTCTTTATCTCATTAGAAGTTCATCTATTATGAGAATTAATATGCCTTATTCCTTTTGTTTTATTTTTTTAATATTATTTTTAGTTGTAGATGGACACAATATCTTTGTTTTATTTGTTTATTTCTATGTGATGCTGGGGATCAAACCCAGTGCCTCACATATGGTAGGCAAGTGCTCTACCATTGAGCCACAACCCCAGTTCCCCTACTTTATTCTTAATGCATCTGTTTAAATGTTTATTTTACCCCAAACAAAACCTTCCCTGAAACATCCACAATAATATAGGACCAAACACCTGAGCATGTGACCTCACCAAGTTGACACATAAAATTAATCATTGCAACTAGTTTATAGAACTAGTCTTTTGTTTAGTGCACTATGGTTCTTGCTATATATTTGTAGCCCTTATTTCCTTTAATCTACTCCATGTGCTTTTTATGGATTAGTCAGGTGAGGCTGGCATGCTGAGTAACTCCCCCTCACACACACACAGCTAGTGACCGTCCCAATCACTGTGCTCACAAATACAATAGTGACATCACACATAGACTGGGAACCAGCCTTGGACTAGGCCCCTCCTGTGGTGTCAGGCTCTTCTTCAAAAATATTAATGAAAAAGAAAGAAAGAAAGAGAGGCCATATGAACTTCTCAGCAAAAATAATTCAGTTCCTTCTTTGGGGATAGCAAGGAGAAAGAAGTGGATAATTCTTTTCAAATTCTTTAAAAAATACTGCCTATACACGATGGTTTTGCTAATGACTTTTTCTTAGTAGGGAAGATTTGGTCTTTAGCCCTGAAATTCTTTTCTTTTAAATAAATGTTTTAAAAATTGGCTCACACGAGGGAACTTTTAAGCATTCATTTCATTGACCAACACCTGGGAAGGAAGAAGGAGAATTCCCAGTAGAAAAGAACTGGAAGCCACACCCTGAATGGCATGTGTCCTGTGATTCCACACACGAAGTCTGGGAGCAAGTAAACCCAAAGTGAGGGTGAGGGTCCCAGTTGATGGGAGGCACTGTAGGCTGGAGGCTCATGGAAGGCTTCTGGGTGCTGGAGAGTCTCTGTGTGTAGATCAGACTCATCGTTATACAGGGGAACATGTACGCAGAAGCCACTGTGCTGTTCACCTGGGATTTGGGTCCTTCGTTGCCTGTCTGTTACATTGAAATCAAGAAAAGAAATAAGTGTTTGTTTCCATTGTGGGGCTGTAAGTGTGAGCAAGAGCAAAATCAGAAAGGAACAGGTAGATGTTTGCACAGAGGAGAGAACAGTCTAGAACACATGGGAGCCAAGACCACAGGAGGAGGTCTTTCTGACCAGTAGGAGTTTACAGAGCAAAACCAACTCCAGCATGGGACTGGGGATGGAAAAGCAGTTGGGACGTTTTGCTTGTCATAAGGAAACCACAGATGCACTCTTCCCTGACGTCATGGGGAGGAGGGAACGCAAAGCCCCCATAACGAGGTGAAACATGGTCACCTGTACTAACAAGACTTGGAAACATTAAACTGCCTTTTACCCAAAAGTAGGAGGTCCCCAAATCTGGAGCCGTCATATGTGGCTGGGTGGATGGGTTCTCCTGTGGGTTCCTTGAAGAAGTGGTATCTGGTTCACAGGGGATCCAAGGCACATACCCAGCCTTTTGGTAATGTTGACCTCAGAGCCCTTTGCAGGATGGATGCTGATGTCTATTAACTCTCAGGAATAAAAGGAAAACAAGGTTCCCATCCCTCCTTTGCCCCAGGAATGGTTCTGACAGGAAGGAAGCATTGCTGTAGGCGTGGGCCTCTGCATGGTTTCTAAGAATTGCTTGGTTTTGGTGAAAAGAGAATTCTTCCAAATAAGATCGTCTTGGATTTTCCAATTACATGCTCCAGTTGCAGCAGGAACCCAGCTCTCTCTCTCTCTCTGTCACTCTGCCGGCTGCGGATCGTGCTTGACCCTGGAGAGATGGCCCACAGCCCAACAACTGCCTTCGATTGGGCTCTGCTGCCACAAGGGGTTCAGAGAGGCCTGGCTGGGCCTGGAGACTCTCTGAGAGGGAAGACATTGAGGAAGAAGGACACCCCTTTGTTTCCTAAGAAGCTCGTGCAGGGCTACTGCGTCAGCAGTCCCTCCCTGTCTTCTTGAGAGCAGTGCTGGGGGCTGGGTGAACCCGGCCTGCAGAGGTGTGCAGTGTGTCACCTCCTTCTAATCACAGTCACTGCCACAATCTGGGGACAATGACCATGTCTTTCATGCATGAATGGAGGAGTTGGTCAGACTTAAGCTTAGTCTTCTGCCACAATGTTCTCTGTCCCTCCCCCTTTTCCCACTCCCCTCTTCCAATCCCTGTGTTCTCTCCCTCCCTCCTGTTTCTCAATTCCATGTGCAGTCAAAGCCCATTTCCTTCTTCTCTCAACCAGCTAATCTTGACACTTTAGCTGGGTTTTTCCTTTTAGAGACAGACAGTAATTTCAAGGAGTAAAACAAGCATCATCATTGAAACCATGAAAGCCTGGGACAGGACACTTGAAGATCTGAGTCCCTGTGTGGCTGCTGTGCCAGGGGACATCATTCAGACCCACAGCATCTACGCCCTCTCCTCCAGGCACTGGGTGGGTGCCCCAGAAGATCAAGGTGAAAGAGAGAAACGAAACCAAACAGCAGCCCCGGTGACAGCTCTCAGGGTCAAGTACCGGCATATCATATCAGTGAGATCACTTGATCCTCTCAAAACCTCTTAAGGAGGGACCTGTCCGCGTATATCCCAGAAGAGAAACTGAAACCTAGAAAGTTAGACAACTTGATAGGACCCAGCAGCTAGTTAGAGGGAGAGGCCGTGTGACTCTGGAGCACTGATCTGTCTGCAGGCCCTACATTCATGTTCTTACTCAATCACCCCAACTACCCTGCAAAATGGGTTGCATTATCCCTGTATTGGAGATGGTGAAACTGATCGAGAAAGGTTGAGTAACTTATCTAATGCCACACAGCTTATCGATGACGGAAAAATTTGAACTCAAACAGCTATTTCCAGATGTTTTTGTTTTTTTTTTTTTCTTTTCCATCAAACTTTGTGACTGTGGACTCCAAAATGAAGGAGTTCTTAATTTACTAAGAGCATTAAGACCCACAAAGGGTTTTAAGAAAAACAAGATGTGGAGGAAAAGGCCAGGTCTGGTTGGGGAGGCTAAGGAGTGTCTCCTGAGGAAGGAACCACTGAGATGGACAGAGGAGGAGGAAAAGCAGGTCCCACCTACTGCTCCCCATCTCAGGGTGCAGAGGCGGCCTTGGCCCTATAGCCTAGATACTATGTGGGATTCAAGTTTCGGTGCTCTTGATTGTCAGTAGAAACCTTCAAGGATATCCAAACAGAGAAAGGAGTATCCAAGGAATGGAAATGGCTTTCCAAGAATATTAATAGACAGTGGTCTTTTTGGCATAGGAAAACCAAAGAATTTTTATTAGCAATAATAATAATGATAAAATAATGGCCAACCACTTTGATGGCATCTTTCACACAAATGCTACTGCAGACCAGCTCAGCCTCAGTGTCCAGAATGAGACTTCCTTGCCTCCTCTGTCCCAAGGATGGGGAAATAGCTTCCAGGGCAACCCAGGTAGGTCTCTGCAAGAGGGTCACTGGTGTTATAGAGAACGCAGGAGACCCCTGGGATCCTCTCTCTACTGAGCTGATTTTCTTGTCCCCAGGAACATCAGACCTGTGTGATGCTTGCTTTGAACCAGGAAACTCTGTTGGGGCAGGAGGGTTGACAGCCTTGGTAGCAGTGGGGTAGAGATGCTGTCATACCAGAAATACCTCCAAATCCCTGCTCCCAGTGAGGTCCTCCTGCTCGTTGCACCACGCCGGGGTTGTGCAACTCTCATTTGAGCAATCTAGAGTCTTGCCTCAAATCGAAGGTTTCCCAACTGCCTCACTGATTGCCAGCCTCCTGCATTGCACTGGGTCTAATTGTCGGAGGCTGGAGAAGAAACCAGGTCAACTTCATGAATTTGAGCAGACAATACTCATTTCTTGGGAACTCACTAAATGAGCTAAGTCCTGGGATTTGAAGCCAGATCTGTTGGTGAGAGAGAGAAAGAGAGAGAGAGAGAGAGGGAGAGGGAGAGGGGGAGAGAGAGAGAGAGAGAGAGAGAGAAAGAGAGAGAGAGAGAGAGAGAATGAATCAGCATTGGCTTCACAGAGAGACCTCTGAAAGGAAGTTTTAAAGGATGCCCAGGTGTGCAGGAGTGGGGAATCCTTCCTCCAAGCAGAGAGAAGGCACACCCACAGGTAAAGGGACACAGAGTCACATGATGAATTCTTGAAACTACACCCGCTTGTCACTATTAAACTTTGGTGAATTCTAGTGTAATGCTGGAGCACAAAGGAATTCCTAAAACTCACCTTAAAAACTCTAGAAACTTCTAAAAACTCTAAAAACTTCTGAGATGCTCTCCCAGAGTCTATGTGCATATGAACATCCTATGGCCTCTTGGGAGAAATGGTGAAGTCAACCCTTCAGAGTGACCCGGACCCCAAGCACTCTCCAGGTTAAAATACTAGTTTGTGGAGATGGTGAAGGTCCTCTGAGCTCTCTGATGATCCCTCCAGGGAGCCTGTAACTCATCCTGGGCCCTAAGATCCAAGAGAAATTGCCCTCAGATGGAAATGCTGGTTGATGACCACTGCAAGATTCTCTGAGAATAACGAACAATTGAGCTGCCTAAACACCCTCCCTTCAGTTCCTGAAATGGAGAGGGATCAAGTCGACTGAGAAGGAGAAGCACTTACTGATGTTGCTCATGGGAACTTGAGAGAAGCCTTCCCCAGGCCTTCTCTCTATGCCATGGTCTCTGCAGCTATTATTCAGAAGAAAGTCCAAATCCTTGGATCTGCTCCTAATTAGGTCAGGGACTTATTTACAAATCCTTCCAGTGATCGGATGTCACTCTGGAGCCTATGAAATGTGTCAACGTCGCTGCTGCAATCCCTTGACCCAAAACGTCAGCCCCAAAAGGCACCACACGGTGGCTGCTGTTGTTGCTGGTGATTACTCAATAATAACAAAATGATCAATAATAACTAACATGTGGACATTGCTTTGCCTTTTAACAAGTCCTTTTTGCATACAGCATTTTCTTTATCACCTATAAGATCAATTTCAGATAGGTATCTCTAACAATACCTCTAGTTCACCAGTAAGGAAATTCAGCCTCAAAGAGATTCAGCAGATTGTACACCATTGTCTATTAAGGAGGGACAAGGCACAAAACTCTGGGCCAGCTCTCTCTGACTCCACAGCCCATTGGCTGTTTCAATGTGTTTACGATTAAACTCTTCTTAAGTTCTGCAAAATAATACCCTTCAGTCCCAGGCCTACTGCTGCTAAATGTCCTGTAGTTAGACTATCCTTTTGCTCCAATGTTACTGCTCATCTTGGAATGAGAGAGAACACCGGGCTCCAAGCCATGTGCATGTCCAGTACTCCTTCATCCTCATAGCGCGGTCTTGATACCTGTCTCTCTCCTAGTGGGACAGTTCTGTTTTGCTTCTTCACCACTGTATCCCCAGGACAATGCCTGACACTGGAGACACACCTCAATTTTTATTAATTGAATTGAGTTGAACATCTATGTCTTTCAATAGGGACCTGAGACCCAGGGGAACAAGGCAGCATACCCGAGATTACAGAGCCCAGGACAGGAGGTGCAGGAGCTGGGCTGCAGGGCTCTCTGTGGTCACAGTCCTTCTTTTCCTTTCTCCCAGAGCCAAGTTTGCCCAGCCATCCCCAGCTTTAAACTTTTTCTTCCTCTAAATAAAAGAAAGCTGACAAAGTTTCCTGTGTTGCCCAGCTTTGAAGCACACACAAAAAATGTATGTGTGTGTGTGTGTGTGTGTGTGTGTGTGTGTGTGTGTGATGTGCAGGCACACATTTGCTTGTTTGGGGTGGGGTAGGAAGAACTCATGAACGTTAAAACAATCTTTTCTAAACTTGATTGCTCTTTGCCAGGGGGCACTGTGTCTCTGAGAATTCATCACTAGGAACATCTCCAGCCACCCGGTCAGTATGCCCACCTTTAGGTGGCTCTGTGTGTCCTTCCCAGCTCACTGGCATGTTTACCTTCCAGCTAACTAAGACTACCCTCCTTATATTACCAAGACGCATCCTTTCCCTACCAACTAGATAGTCCTCAAATGCCAGACAGCGTGAAGATCTTAGTGTATGTAAGACCCATCTCTGGGACTGTCATGTGAAAAACATGAATTTTACCACATTGACGAGACTTTCATCTTCGGGGGGAAGGAGTGGGGGGCGCGTCTCCATCTCAGGGCAGCAGACATCTATGATTAACTATACAAAAATGCCAGTTTGATGATAAAAGCTGTACTTAGCATTGACTCCTCTACTGAAGCAGAAGTCTGGGGGATGCAGCATTTGAGGACTTTTTTTTTTTTTAATGGAAGCTTTTGTTAACATCAGATATCTAATTAACTTAGGTTTGCAAACGACAGAGGTGCTGCGTCCTCCAGAAAGATGGTGATCAAAATAGTTTCATCTAACAGTAATTACCCCAAACTTAGTGTGGAAGAGAGAATTAAAATGTTTCTTTTTTAAGAAAAGCCAATGTATTGAATAACATGGAAGCATTTTGTTGTGGGCTCCTGGTCTCTGCAGTTGAGGCTAGATCAACTTACCAACCAGCATAATTAGCATATCCAGAGTTTGTCTCGGGAAATGCCTTCCAGAAGCAGGGAAAATACAGTCTGTGCCCATAGGACGAGCTGGTTCCCCCAAGGATGAAAGACTGCAGCTGCTCTGCAGTTATAATCAAACTGGCTCCCCCCCAGCCTCCTCCAGCTCATCCTTCACGCAGTAATAACAGAGTTCCTGGCTGCTGATCTCAAAATGGTGTTTAGGACATCAAATACCCCAACTACCACCTATGTGCTTAATGACTCCCAAGTGCCTGTCTTCAAACCAGGTCTTCCTCCCCCATCCCCCAGACTCTAAATCCAGTGCTACAGCTGCCCACTGGACATGGGGACCTTTCTCCTGATCGCCAAGGTCTAGCTCCAAACCAAAGTCACCATTGTCCTCTCTTCACCTCCCGTCCCAGGCCAGCTGCTTGGCCCAGGTTTCCCACCTCATCAGCTCCATCTTGCTGCTGGTCACCCACAACCCTTATTTTAAGTGTTGACACTATTATTTTTAGCCAAATTTATGTATCAGAACAGTTTAAGATTTACACAAAAACATAGAGAAGTTAATACGGAGAGTTCCCATACGTCTGAAACCAGTGTTCTTACTGTTAAAGTCGTGTAATAGCATGGCACATTTGTTATAACAAATCAACTAGGAGTAATAAATTACTATTAAATAAGGTCCATTCTTCATTCAAATTTCCTTATATTTTACCTAATAGTGCTTTTCTCTTCCAGAGTCCTAGTTTGAATCCCACATTACATCTAATCATCCTGTCTACTTAGGTTCCTCTTTGCCACAAAAAAATCAGTCTTTCTTTCTTTCTTTCTTTCTTTCTTTCTTTCTTTCTTTCTTTCTTTCTTTCTTTCTTTCTTTCTTTCTTTCTTTTCCTTTTTTAAATAATATTGGCAGTTTAGAGAAGCACTGGTCAGAATATTCTGGAATACCCTTCCAGTGAGAAAACACTGATGTTTTCTTATGATGAATCAGGAGGTATAGGTATGAGGAGGGGGACTACAGATCATATTTTTTTTTTAATTGAAGAAATGCTTTCCTTTTTTATTTGCCAAGAGTGAAGAGGGAGAATTTTCCTTAATATTTGCAAAAGCCTGAAAAAAAAATCCCACAACAAACTCAGCAGTTAGAAACACAAAAGGAAACTAGTGATCAGGCATTTAGGATCTGTTTTGTCATGGAGTATTTTGGGTGAACGTTTTACAGACTTGATTCTTACCTGACTGTATATGTCCCAGTTTCTTCATGGATACTTTTAAGGCATTGTTTGGACATGGGACAGAAGTGGTCACTGCCTTCATTTGATGGAGGAAGTCTAACCACTAATTCTGGTATTGCACTTATTAAACCAAATCATAGATATTCACTTCCTTTTCCCTCCTAGTCTGAGGACTCTCTGAGGGTAGGGCCAATCTCTGCATCTCTGGAATCTGATGCTGGCCATAGAACTGAGTCAGGGCTTGATGCACATTTGAAGCCTTGGTGTTTCCTTATCTCTAAAGTGAGGTGCTAGGACTTATTTTGTAGAATTGTTGGGATGATTAAATGAAATGATTAGAATATTTGGCATAGGGCCTTGTGCCTACGATCGTGACCAAATACGTCAGCTGCTACTGTTTTTTGTCACCATATTTGGATCTATATCATGCAAGTACATTGAAGACCCAAAGAAATGAGTTTGATCGACTCCATGGGTAAAATAGTAAAATCTAATGTTTCTTTTTTTTTTTTTTTTTTTTTTAAAGAGAGAGTGAGAGAGGAGAGAGAGAGAGAGAGAGAGAATTTTTTGATATTTATTTTTAGTTTTCGGCAGACACAACATCTTTGTTTGTATGTGGTGCTGAGAATCGAACCCGGGCCGCACGCATGCCAGGCGAGCGCGCTACCACTTGAGCCACATCCCCAGCCCAAATCTAATGTTTCAATGGAAACAAGAGAGGCCAAGCTCAGCCTTGCCCTTGTAAAAGTCAGGCTGTATTTCATGTGCTTTATCATGACTTCGCTGACCATCAATTTTGCCCTCGACAGTAATCTAGATCCAAAAGAAACATTAGACATGGCTCCTGGTCTCAAGATCTGACAGTCAGATAACAGAGGACCATACTGAATGAGGAGCCAAGCAGAGGAAATGTGGGTGTGGCAAGTTCAAAAAGGGGCCGAGGCTGTGTGGGCTGAGCTGTTGCTAAGGCCTGGGATGTGGGCATTGGCGATGGGTCCAATTGGCATGGTCAGAGAGAAAGCTTGGGAAGTCATAAGCAAGGCTGTAGAAATAATGAGCACACAGAAACCCAGAGCCTGAAAGGAGGCTGTAGGATTTATGCAGAATAGAGTAGGGGGAAAAGATATCAGGCAGAGCAAAGTAATGAGGTGGGGGTGACTTGAAAACTGCTCTAAAGATTAATGGAGAGTCGTTTATACTTTATAACAAGAGAGAAAAAAGAATGAGCATGCAACGGAGGAGGCAGTGATGCTTGCAAAGGGCACGTCACATGGAAAGAGAAGACCCATTCATAAAGACTAGCAAGCTGCTTCATCCATTCATTTATCCATGTATTGGCCATGTACGGACTCAGCAAATATTTATGGAGATCCACTAAATGGGGCATATGGAGGCACAGAGGGGGATAAATTAAAGCATTTCTGCTCTAATAGGGGATAGATCAGAGTGAAACTAACCAGAGAGAAAATAATGGCATAATATGTGGGAGATAGATAGATAGCAGATGCACTAAGTATATACCCTAAAAATGTGTGTATATATATAAATACACATAGCCTGTTTATATATACTTTTTTATATTATAATTATTATTGTTATATATTATAGACATATAATAAAAACATAAGAGAAACAAGAGAAGACCCATTCAGAAAGACTAGCAAGATGCTTCATTCATTCATTCATTTATCCATGTATTGGCCATGTACGGACTCAGCAAATATTTATGGAGATCCACTAATTAGTTTTCGAATAGAAATTTGAAGACTGATTATTAGAATCAACACAGTGAAGAAAGCACAGGAAAGAACAATTCCAAACTGTAAGCCTGAGTGAGCTGCTTGGAGCCTGCCCTGACCAAGACGGAAGGCAGCAGGTTGGAGCCAATTAGGCAAGAAGATGGATGTGCTTTGGAACAAGTGGCATGTTACCGGAGTTATTAATATGGTCAAATGATCACCGTCTGAAACAGTGGGAGGCAGGGCTGGGCTCAAGGCACAGTCCTGAGGATGATTGATCACCCTAGGGCAAGGTTAGGAGAGAGCCCCTGAGTGAAGGGCAGGTCAGAAGAACAGAGCTAAGTAAGCCAGGACCCCTCCACAATCTCCAGACTCAAGGGTTACAGAGAAGAGAAAAATCCAACAGTAAATATTGAAGGAGAGCCCAGAGAAGTCATGGTCCAAGAAGCAGGAGAAACTGATGGGAGGGAGGTCAGAGAAGGGAGTCGTAGATGATGTCAAACCCTACTGGAACAAGGTGACACCCTACCCAGGAACAATGGCACCTACCACCACCAGCAGCAGCAACGGCAATAGTAACAATAATACCCTCAGAATCACTGTGTCTCAGACTCTGACACTATTCCAGGGCACTTAATACCTGAGTTATTATTTTCTTTCTGCCTTACCTTGCTTTAAGCACATAGTAGTTCTCAACAGATGATTCCAGTTCTAAGACAACTTAAAGACCCTTAGGGATCAAGTTTCAGACACTCTACCTGGTGCTGAATGTTAGAAATGAGCGTTGATTGGTTGACAACATAGTAATTTCTTTTCTCAGGTCATGCTGTTGAGGGTTAAATCATTGGCTTCCTCTTTCTTGATTCCAGTAAAATCCTGTCTGATAAGATTCCTCCCCTTCTGGTCTATATCAGAATTCTCTGCTTACCCATGTGAGAAACCATAAGCATTCTGGTAGAGTCCAGAATGTTCTTCCATCCAACCTCTGAGGCAAAGGCAACCTCTGAGCAGTACCCTGCATCTTTGGGAATCAACCATTCTTTTCCTAAGATGCTACCAAGAAGAGGGTGTGTTCCCAACACAGTCTACAGAGGAGTTGGGGTGGTGGGAAAGAAAGTGGACTGACAAGCTGTTAGAGTCTGTAAACAAGTCTGGATGGCGCCTGGCAAAATGCCAGAGGGAGTGGTTTGTGAAGTAACAAAAGCGAGCCATTAAGTGTGAAGATTCCTTATTGGTTGACTGCTGTATCTTCTTTATGCTAATTAAGATAGGCTGTGTGGAACGTATAAATATGGCTCAGGTCCTACGATAAACGGCTCCTACTCCTGCTGTATTAATCTACACAAGTTGTTCGTCACCCCCCAGTTATTTTGCTGTAGCCAGACTGCGGCAACAAGCTTGTTTTTGCTTTTCCCCATGCACCTCTGAATACCTTGGCATTCATCTAGAGATTAATCACAAATTAGAAAAACAAGAGGATATCACTTCAGATTAGCTTTTAGTTTAGAGAACCAAATCTGTCTTGGAATGTAAGGGGAACGTCATATCAGGAAAATGTTGTTGGCACTGGCGAACCCCTCATTCTGGTTAGAATTTTCTCACTTGTTTGGTAAACTGCATGCAATGATTTCCCCTGTATAGGAGTTGACCGCACAACAAGTGCCATTGGAAAGAGCTTTCAAACATCTGACAGGGCATATTTAAAGTTTCAGAACACAACTGAGAAAAACAAACATTTTTATTTAAAACCCAAATATTTCAAAGAGGGAAGAACAAATCTAGTGCTAAAGTAAACCTTAGCTAACAACTCCTCGAAGCCAGCAAGCCTACATCCTGCTCCTAGGGCCTGCTCTAATAAAGAACAGACCTCTGGCTCTTGGTCACAGCTGTCCTTGCCCTGATATTCCCTCCACATCTGGAAGGCATAGAGCAGAACATAGGTATTTATCAGAATGGAGGATTTCATACAAGGGCACTCATATGATGGAGGCAGGGGAGAGTTTCAAGTACAGTTCCATCTGCTCCCAAGCTCTATCTACCCAGTGGCCTCCTATAAGCTGATATTGACATTGATCCATCAAAGACCACAGGCAAAATCAGAAAGCATGAGCTAGTTTGGAAGACAGGATTGGGGCAGCGGCTGTGGGAACACAGGGGTAAAGTGGTGAGAGTCAACTCTAATGGGTAGTTTGGTCAAGATGAAGGGGAAGACTAGTCACTTAGAGCTGTTTCCCTTGTCATTTCCAAGGCTGTTTGCTCTTCACCCTGAGTTTCCTATAAGTACGTCCTCTTGCACATGGTATTTTGAAATCACATGTCTACAAAGTATATGATTTGGTTTGAGTTTGGATTTTCACAAATGTATATAGGCATGAGTGACACAGGGGAGCTCAGGGCCCTGCAGTGGGAGAACCAGCTAGCTTGGTGGTGTGTCTTGCTCTAGTCCTCAGAATATTTAACTGTCACCACTGAGGGAAGATTTCAGTATTAGCAGGAGAGAGGGATGGAAGGGAAGCACAGTTGGGCTGCTGCAGATAGGAAAGCACAGCAAGAAGCGTGAATACCCGGGTAGTCAAGGGGTGGCTGGACAGCCACAGGGAGCTGCCCGCAGGGTCATAGGGGGCTCTTGAAGTTGGGTCACCTGGTCCAAAGGAGAATGCCTCAAAGGTGAGATATGTGCCTTGTGCACTCTGGGCCAGGCTTACTTCTAATTAAATGTCTTTATGTGAATGTTGAATGAATGGTAAAGCTAGAATGGAGTCCCATCAGAAGCAGGTCCTTATAAACAGGAATCCCAAACCATTTAAACTTATTTAATATTAGGATTTCCATAAACTTCTAATATTACACAGACACACACACACACGCACATGCACACACACACACACAGACACACTCCACATACATTGCACCTCACCCTCTCTAATGTCAATCCAATAGCTGAGAACATTCTTAAAATCTATTATTCCTAAAATAATAGCAGATGCATCAACAACTTGACTTGGGATGGATGGGAAATAATAATTCAATTTGAAAAACCTCAATGGTTTTCATATATAACTCAAATATTTATTCATCTGGTCTGGTGTAGTGGAGCAGACAGGGTTTCTGCCTCAAGGAATCACAGACAAAGTTGACACTCTCTGGGCTGATGTTCCTTTCGGTGCTGCTCCTGGATCATCTAACTCAGTTTCGCCTGGAAATACAGAGCCCGTGGCTGTACCTGGCTTGCTGAATTAGAACCTGTAGGGTGGCAGGCCCAGGAATCTGTGTTTTAGAAATTCATTCCAGGTTATTCTTATGCACACAAGCTTTGAGTACTTGTGCTTTAGGCTTTTGACTAACTACTATCTTTATTTTCAAATCGCAAGCACAGAAAGCATGCCAGTAGCCCACTGGTGACAGTGAACAACAGGGGTGAACTGGGCCATCAACTCCACCCTCCTGGAGCTGCTAACATGCAAGAAATTGCGGCTGAGTTCATCTGGAATTGCAGAACAACAACAAACAAACAAAAAACCTATTACAGAAGAAAAGACAAGAGTATGACTTGGTAGGCAAACTTGAGGAGAGGATGCAGGATTCAGACTCAGCTCTACCTATTATAGATAGACCTGTGCCTTCTACCCTCACAGCACCAACTGCCCAAGTGGGTATTTTGACTATCTGTGTTGAACAGAATGAGGACTCCTGCTCAGTTCCATTGGGAGGCCTGCCCATGCTATAGAATTTTAATCTAGGTTCCTTAACTCCAAGTATAAGGTTACTAGAAGCTTCAGACTTTGAATTTTTCCATGGGGTCCATTCGAGGACAGACTGGCTCACTCATTAAGAATTGGAACAGAAGTCCATCAACTCTGACCACTGGGAACCTGCTGCAATGTGTTACATGTCATCAACCCCCGGCCTTGGGTAATAGGCTATTTATTGTCTTTGCTGATTGACAGGTAGGTGGCTTCAGGCGTGCTACTGTCGTCCCTTGTAACTCGCCAAGCCAAACACCACAGGGCTATTTATGATACCTCCCTCTTGCTCACCTCCTACATGCAATCCATTCTTCTGTCTGGATATCTTTCCTTGTTCATCACCCTAGACCTGAACTATGGAAAGAACTCTTCACCGACCACTGTCTTTCCATTGTTGTCATTCATTCATCCCATTCATACCAATCCCTTCTCCCCACAATGACTTAACTCACAGCATGTCACACCCTACTTAAGCCTTCAATAGTTTGCTGTTTGTCTTGGGGTAAAACTAAATTTCATACCAAGGTCTACAATACCTTCCCTGGACACAGCCCGGTCCACCTCCTCCACGTGGCCAGGGCCATTTTCCGCCTCACTTTCCGGGATCTAGGCAGCTTGGTGCTTCTGTCTTTTGAGAATGAGGACTGCAGCTTTCCTTTATTTTCGCACTTCCCAGGGGAGTACTTGTCCTCACTCACTCACTGAACTCATTCTCACCAAACTCATTCTTCAGCTCTCAGCTCATTATCATGGCCGCAGGGAGCCTTCCCCATACTCTTGCCCCTCCTCCCCACCACAAAATCAGCTTCTCTTGCCACACACTCTCACAGTTCCCGCGTGCTCATCACCGTTCACAATTGTGCATTGCCTGGTGATCTCCCGTCTCACCCACAAGAGTTTGAGTTCCATTAAGACGGAGACTGTGTCTGTTTTGTTCGATGCCACTTGAGCCTGGGATATAGTAAAAATAACTGTGCCACGGCTGCTGCTGCTGATGCTGATGATGAGTGATGTCACTAAGGACCTAGCAGGTGTCCGCCCTCTGTTCTCAGGGCTTTAATGCTTCCTCTCTCTTCAATCTTGAAAACCCTATGATTTAGTAGGTGCTCCACTGAGTTCCTTGATCCACGATTACACTCCACTTTTTCTGAGCCTCATTATTTATTGACAAATTGGAGAAAGTAATATGTGAGTGCATTACACCCCAAGTTGAGGTTCAGTTTTATTTTCTCCATTTACAGATGAGAGAGACTAGAACTTTTTAAATTGTTTTCTGAGAGTTTAAAAAAATATATGTGTGTGTGCATATATATCTTGGTCTAAATCAACCTTTAAAAAAAATTTAAGTTATTGCTATCTCTCCATACACACACAAAAAGAAAAAAATAAACTGAAATGTAAATTATCCTCAAAAAGGGAAGTAGTAAAATCTGTCAGATAGGACTGAGGGTGGGAGAGCCACAAAACATGGTTAATACCTAAGGGATTTTTCCCCACCTTCCAAGAACCAAGTTCTGTATTCTTGGTAGTAATGTAATGTAATGATTCTTCCCTTTGAAAATGAATGTTTTGCCAGAAAATAATGAAAAAAGAAAGGAAGGATGAAGGCGAGAGAGAAAGAAGGAATCAGAAGGGAGGGAGACAGGGAAATAAAAAAGAGCATAAAGAAAAAACTGTAGACATCCTATGATTGGGGGGGCGGGGTATACCAGAGGCAGATAAAACCAAGCCTACAGTTCTCAGCATCCTGCTCACACCATCTGCGTTCCTACAAGCCACTTTTGGCCACTCTATATATAATTGCCAATTCCTTTAACATTTCCTCTTTCCCCTTTTTAATTGCGATCCTAAAACATGCCATATGAGGCTCAGTGTTGTGTAAATCAAAGTGTATATTCCTCTGTGTTCCCCCAAGGAGTTCACGTCTTGGTGATGCCATCCTACCCAGAGCAGAGTTGGGAAAAGCTCTCATCTATCTGGGGGGAGCAGACTTTGGGAAGTAAAAGCAGCCTTTGAGGTTGGCTTGGAAGGAGGGGCAGGATTTAGATAGTCATAGGAGAGGTGACAGCAAGGGAGAAAAGCTGAGGGCATTGAGGGGACTCTTGCCTGGAGTAAAAAGTGTGGCCACGCCTGGGAGGGAGTCATCCTAGGGAAGGACGGTGTGGCATGAAGGGAGGAAGTGGGAACTCAGATCCGAACTCTTTTAGAGAATCTTGAATGACAGGATTTGAGATCTGCTAGGAATCGTTGAAACTTCTCATCCGTGGGGTGACATCAGAAGATATCTGCCATCGAAACTTTAATCTGGCAGCTGAGTAGAAAGTGAAGCAGACGCAGAGAGGCAGGAACTCAATGAGCAAGATGAGACCAGTATCATAGGGGGTTGTTCTGTACACTACTTAGCAGCATCCCTGCCCCCCGCCCACCAGGTGCCAGTTATGATGAGCAACATCATCTCCAGACATTGCCAACTGTTTCCTGGGAGGCAAAACTGGAACCACTAATCTAGACATGGACTAGTAAGGTGGTCCATGGACTCAGGACGGCCATAAACAGGAAAAGGAAACATCTAGACCACTTATGGTGTCAAATCTACAAGCACCAGGGTAGCGGCAAACATTCTGTCTAGGGATGTTCATAGCTCAAGTGTGAGTGACTGAGAAAAGCATTCATTGAGAAGGAGCCTGTAGACAGGTTCACAAGAAAGGCAATGGGGAGCCTCATTCCTTAAATATTTAGTTTAATGTTTCGGGTATACCCATGGAGACAATCACATACATCCTGTAGATTAATAGTTTCTCACTCAAAGTCTTATAAATGAATAAAGACATGGATGAATGGCATACATTAAAAGAGCAATCAGAAGCTAGAGATTGGACTGGACGAGTGAATTCACTAAAATACTGGTTAGAGAAAGATTAGAAAATAATTGAGTTTAGAACCTTGTGTGATTTTTTTTCCATAGCAGCATCAAGGTATAAACAAAGTTTATTTGCCTAGATGTAGCTTTCAGGGTCAATAAGAGCTAAGTGATATCCCTATAAGTCACAACATTTCACTGTTGTTTCAAGTTAACATCTTAAAAATCTGTTTGCATTGTGGGTTCTAATGTATATGATGTACTGGTTTGTTTTACTATGCAAGCATATTAAAATATTTACTTTCTTCCCATAATATTTCAGTAGTATAGCAAATCTAGCAGATTCTCCTTGTATAACCAACAGCTTTGTCTACACCTCAATCCAGGTATACCCATGTCTCAGATGGAGATACCAGAGTAGAAATAGGGACATCAAATTGGGAGTTTGAGAAGCCAAAGTACATTTTTTTCTCCTGCTACTTACAAGTTGTGTGACCTTGAACAAGTATCTGGACTATTTTAAGCTTTGGTTTCTCAACAGTAATAGGGAGCTACTACTATAGGGCCAATCTCCATAGTGAAGATCATATGAGATAAAATATGTAACATACATAACAGGTATTTAATAGAAAAGTTGGAATGAGGTGAGGGAAAAGAAGGGATATGTTGAGCCAGAGAAGGAGTGGCTGGTATACTGGGAAGAGCCTTGGTAGCTCAGAATCCTGAAGCTTGAAAAAGATGGCACTCCAAGAGTGAAATTATTTGGAGACATTATGGAATGGCTCAAAGGCTGTGCCGGTGAAAGCCCTGAGAAGCATCTAGAATTGACCTTTGAGTTACTTAAATGTGGTCTGAAAGAGCCATGTTAGGAGCCTGCTGGTGGCAAAATCCAACTGACCAGCAAGTACAAAGTGAATAAGAGAGAGGAGAAAACCTAGAACATTCTTCCCACAAACTTGGTGAAGAAGGAGAGCAGTGCTGTATGGGAGGCAGTGAGACTGAGTCATGGGAAATAAACTTGGACTGCTCAAAGTTTGGAAAGATCTCTAAGATAAAAGCTCATGGCAATGGAACTCAAATGGAAAATTCGTAAGTAGAATGGTGTATTGGTGTGGTCACGTGTCCTGCATTTTTAATTCAAATATTAGAAAATCATTCATTGCAAGTGTCTTACACACACACACACACACACACACACACACACACACACCCCAACCCACCATGATTCTGTGATCAATATAAGCATAGAAAACACTATGTTTTAAATAAAATTGAGCAAAACATAGTCTTTACTGTCTTGTGAATTTCCAAAACAAAAATACTTACCATATCCCCCAATGAGTACATAGTGGAAATTTTATTTTCCCTCAAAGAATTTCCCATAACTTGTGCTTGGAACATGCTTTAAAACAATTGTGCCTTAAACAATGCCAGCCACAATCCTTTTAAGCACATTTTATCTCTTGCAATAGTGCCTCAGCATGCTGAAATCCTCCAACATGAGAGTCCCACCCTTTCCTAATGCGCTCGCATCCCTGGAATCCCTGAGGTGGTAAAAGATCTCTCAGCCTGAAAACACTGACAGCTCTCTACAAATATGTGTCACGTTGGATGAAATCAGGGCGTACAACCCAATTGAAGACAGGGAAGTTTCTTTAGAATCACTATATCAATAGCAATTATATTGTGTTGAAATAAAACTAATATCCTGTCTTCCAGATAGAATCTCAATAGAAAAAAAATACCGATAATTTCTTTAAAATCAACAGGAGATACAGGAACCAAATCACTCTCAGCCACTCAAACTCATAGTGTCCTGAAATTCTTGGCCACGGAGCGGGATGGGGGATGTGGGTTAGCATCTGGGGAAAAGCTCAGGCGGGGAAAAGTAAGGGAATTTTAATGGGAGGACAATTTCTGCTTGATTCCAAAACAAGAAATGAGGACATTTGGTCACAGTTGACTCTCATTGGGTATTCACCACAGAGAACAACTCTTCCACAGCAAGGGCCAGTGGAATTTCTTTCACTGAGGGTTTCTGTCCCATGAAAGATTCATTTTTTGAGCATCTTCATAGAGACAACTTGCGAGGCAGAAATAGCTGCATTTTTTAAAATTAAAAATTCAGAAACTTAAACATTCTTTCTACTGACGGAATAACCATGAGAGAAAACTTGAATTCCTGTTCTTTTGGAGGAGAGATCCGTCCCCTGATGATCCGATCTTTTCCACACATCAATGACAGAGAGAAAGTGGAAATTCCCCTGCTTTCTTGTTTAAATACCAGAAGAACTCATCTCCTCCAACCAATTGCAGGCATGACAAAATGGCAGTAATCCACCAAACAAGTGAATACAGTCTCCTATGACCTCAGCATGTTGTTAAAACCCGTTGAGAAAGAACTCTGACCAACAGGGGGACAAAAATGCATTGACATCACTTCTGTGCCGGGCGGAGGCACAGTCCTGTGGAAGGGACAGCAGCCTTTCCTTATCAGGGACTGAAGCCATGGCAGTGAGGAGAAGACCGTGTCCCTGGAGCCCTTGCAACAGCTGGCTGCAGTCGCAGGGTGGGGCAGCTGGACAGAGAGCCAGGGGACTGTGCTGACCTCCTTTGTCGCTGGAGAAGTGGCCCATACACGTCTTAGGCAAACAGCCTGAGCTTACTGCAGGCAGCTGCTCTCTCTCTCTCCCCCAAATGGCCTCAGAAACCCCTCTGTCACCTGCAGGAGGCAGGGGTCCCAATGCCCTCCAGGTGCTCAGCATCCTGCCAGGATAATTAATGTTCCATACACTCTCCCCTACTCCCACCCACTTTTTGCATGACCCCCAAGACCTTTCTAGTGCAAACTTAGAATGTGTCATCTGTTGGCTTAAAATTCCCCACTTGTTGCCCATAGCCAAGGATGGAGAACTCATTCTTCTCAGCAGGATAAGGAAGCCCTCATCCTGGCCCTGCCTCTCCGCCTTCTCTACCACTCACAACATGGAGGCCACACTCATGTCCATGTTTCAGAGATACTTAGGCCCTTGGACAACTCAGGGGCCGTATGCAAGACATCCACTTGCCTTAGGATGCTCCCATGATGTCTCTCTTTGGGGAATCCCATCTCATTCTGCAAGGTCCAACCTCAAATGCCATTTCCACATAAACCCTTCAGTGAAACTTCCTTGCCATGGAGGACAGAGGGAATAACTCCCTCCTTTGATCCTCTGTCAGTTTCTACATATCCTTATAAGGGAGACAGCAGAGCAGAGCGCTAAGAGGATACACTCGAGGGTAGACAGCAGGTTCAAAGCTCAGATCTGCATGTGCTCCTTTTCTCTAACCGTGGCCTTGTTACCTCATCTTAACTCAGTTGCCTCAACTGCAAAATTTGGGGAATAATAGGAAATACTTCATAGGATTGCTGTGAGAAATAAATATGTCATGAAGCATTATTATTTTAAGCATAAAGCATAAAATGATATGCTTTAGACTCTCAGAAGAGGGCCCCATTCATGATAAATGCTCAGTAAGTGCTAGCAATTATTATGACGTCCTCTAGATTTTTAATACTATCATCATCTGCTTAGTTGTCTCTCTCCTTGCATAGAAAAGAGGGTGGGGACTGTACTTTACTCATGCTTCTAATACTGGTGCCTAACAGTTCCATGTAATATGACCTCAATAAGTGTTTATTGAATAAGTACATTATTTTCTAGGCAGTAAACGATCTCTATCTCTGGAGATGATGTCTCAAGGAACTTTTGTTTCTTTCTTCTTTCTCTATGGAAAGACATTCCATAAATCCATAAAATACTCTGTCCTAAACAGAGACTCTTGAAGTCAATTCATGAATTCCTTAGTGAAATGGGAGTCTGGCAGAGTGATCCGAGTCCTGATTTTGCTCAGTCTGTGTGTTGTTGGAAGAGTAATTTTCTTCGTCTGTTCGAAGTCATATATACCCGTTGGAAGTCAACCATGCACCAGACACTGTTCCAGGGGCTGGGGACAAAGAATTCCACAGGACAGGCAAGGCTTCGGTTCTCATGGACATTGATAGGGAAGGGAAGAGTACATTAAGTTATGAAAAAAGAGAAATAAAAGGTGGATAGTGCTTGATTGAATTAAGACAAGAGGATGTGTTATAAAGTACATGGGAAGGTTAGATTTGAAAAGGAGATGAGGGAAAACATCTCTGAAGGCCAGCAGGGACATTTAGACTTCAGATTGAGACTTAGGGGAAGAGTGCTATAGGCAGAGGGGAACAACTACTACCAACACCTGATGTAGGACTGAGCCTGGGGCCTTCCAAGGATCAGAGGAGAGTCCATGTGCTGAATTTTTAGGCATTAAGGCAGGAACAATATCACAGGAGTTCATGAGGTCATTAAGGAAGGTTCCCATTCGACAGTGGAAGGAATTGGAATTTATCACAAGTGCAACAAGTGCAACAGGTGGTCTTTGCAGAGTTTTGAGCAGGGGAGTTCAATTTACACTTTTAGAAAACTTATTTGCTGTGAAGGGAATGGATTATGGAGACAGGAATACCAGTAGTGAGACCATTAAAAGGTTATTCCTTTAGGGGAAGTGAAGAATGAATAACCTAAGTAGAGGTGGGGTCTGTGGTACAGGACTGGATGCCTGCTTGTCACCCAGAGTTCAGATGCTGATGGATTGCATGCAGGGTGAGAGAAAGAGAGGAATCAAGGTTAATTCCTAAGCTTTTTTTTTTTCCTCATAGTGCTAGAAGCAATCCTTCTGGCAACTCATTCCACACATAGAAATACTACTCCTTGGCATATACCAGGTGACACCGAAGGCTACCAGTTACTAAATGGGGACAGCTGGGTAAGGTGCAGATTAGGGGTGGGAGATCCAGACTTCTGTTTTCCACATGTTGGGTTTGAGATGCCTTGTGGAAACCACCTAGGGAAAGCATATGGAAGGAGAAGAGAGGAACACCCAGAGCAGACCCTGGAAAGACCAGAATTTGGAAGTGGAGTACTGGGGACCAGAGAAAGAGACAAAGAAGAAGTAGTCGCTATTGAAGGAACAGTTCTACAAGAGCATGTGGTCATGACAGCCAAGGAAAGAAGGGATTCAAAATGCAGGGAAGGTAAATGCTGTCAAGAGGTCCATAGAAAGGGGCTTGAATTCGGCAACGTGGGAGTCCTTGGTGACCTTGACCTTGAAAAGGTCAGCTTCAGTCTTTGTCTCTGTCCAAAAAGAAAGATGAAAGAAGGGAGGGTGGGGGGGAGAATGGAAGGAAAGAGGGAAGGAATGGAGGGAGGAAGGAGAGGCAGAAAGAAAGAAAGAGAGTGGGGGAAGAAGGAGAAGAGGAGAAAGGGAGAAAGAGAGGAAGGGAGGAAGAAAGGAAAGGAGGGAGGAAGTGGTTTTCAAACGTTTTAAAGCAGAACTAACTTAGAATAAATCATTAAAAGAATCCCAAGATGTAAACGAGAAGGCAACCAGAACTGCTATATTTAAAACAGGGACTCCAGGGACGTATCTAGGCCCATCACCTTGCCACTATATTTGACCCTAAGGCAGTGTTGGGTGACTCCAGGACCCTCTTGAAGAGAAGACCTAGATAGAAGCTCTGGAAAAGGCTCTTTGGCCAAGAGAATGTACGTGGGCAACTGCAAGTAGTTCACAGTTTGGTGTCTACTGGCTAGGAACCTGCTCACACGTGGCTAGATTTATGCAGGAAAAAAATAATAAATAAATAAATACACGTAGGATTGTTGAGGACCTGTTAGACTCTAGTTCATTCTGATTTCAAAATCCTTTTCTTCCAGAGCAGACCACTGGCTGCCCGGGGGCACACCCATTCAACTGGTTTGCCCAGATGCTGCCAGTCTGCCACACCCCCAAGAAGCATCCAGAGCCCTTCCTTTGTTGCAGAATGATTCAGTGTCATTTCCATAAAACGTGGGGATCTGTGTGTTCACACAGGCAACCTGTGTGTATTAGGACATTTACAAGGAGACATATTTTGAGAGATCAGGCCAGACAGAATAAATTCTTGGTTGTCTCAAGAGAACCATCAAATACATCTTGTTTGGGTGGTCCGTGTTCTGTCCAAGGTGAACTTTATGACCCTCTGCCAAAAATAATCGCAACAGGAATAAAAGAATCTGAAGGATTATGAAGAAGTATACAACAAACTGATGGGGTGAAATGAAATCCTCAATCTATGGGGTGACTGCATGGTGTCAGGTGCTTAGCTAAGACCTGGGGAAGGAGAGATACAAAAAGGTGAACTCCCGGGGGACATCCCTCTGCCAATCTGGATTGAGACTCTTCCTTCAGTTACTTCTAGGGCAGCTTAACATCAGGCCACCCATTAGAACTCCACCGTTTTCCCAGGAAGTGCAGTCAGTCCTTCAGGCTATCCCCCAAGGAGACCTCGAGGAATGTATCAGCCGGGAATGAGGGGCCACTTTTGCCGCCATCTGAGTAGAAACACTTTAGAGAAGTCTGTCCTGTGCATTAAGAGGTGGAACGATCCTTTTACCTTCAGTTTGTGGAGATTTATGTTTTTCTAGATTTTCTCATTAAGCTGTTCTCACTACTCTGATTCTTAGCATTTTCAGGGCTAAGAAAATTTTGTCTTTGTTTCTTAGCTGTGAATGTAGCGTGCCTCAAAAACAAAGACCGGGCTTGACAAAAGAAAGCACCATTGTGGAGCCAAATGCAAGAGGGTAATTACAAGATTTGGCAAAAATCCCTGATGCCCAGGGCCACTGCATGATGCCTGACCTTAAGGAGATGGGAGTTGGAAGAGAAGCTTTAGATGAGGGAATGGGTAGAGTTTTACAATTCAATCTAGAAGGCGAGTCAAGGAATCTACAGTGGGAAAGCACTGCAGTGTTGACTACCTGAATTCCTCCCATGATCACCCAACCAGAGAAGCCAGAATCCCAGGCTAGACCATTCTGCCCTAAGGCTAGTCCATCCGTGTGGGCACCCCCCCTCAGAAGGGAAGTGGCTCAGAATGAAGTACCTCCTGCACCCTCTTGAGAGCCAGAACATTGTCAAGTCTGATAGGGCTTAATGAGCACAAAGCGTTTACTCCCTGTACCTTAGCTCTGAGCTCACTCACAGTCAGCTCACATGTGTGAGAAATTTCCTGTCCAACTTTTACTCCATGGTACAGAAGTCCTGTTACCTCACCACCACCCTACAAGGGATACTATTTACATTCTTACTTTACAGAGAAAGAGAAGCAATTTGAGCCAGGTCACAGAGCTCATAGTACAAGCTGGATTTGCTTGTGCTTCCAAATTCTGTGGCCCTAACTACCTCACCATCCAGGTTGGTCATGAGGACAAGGACTGAAGCTAGAATCCAGATCTCCTGCACTAGCCCCAGAGCTAGCCAAAGGAGCCCCCTCACGTTCTTGTGCCATGTGCTTAGATCTTGGGTTCGTGCCTGGAGTCTTGATGTTCAAGTGCCCTCTCCCACCCTTTGCTTTCATCTTTTACAGATTTCATTGTCAAGATGTTACCCTTGGAAATATCTTGTTTGGCAAGCTCCCATGGCCACTGGGGATTTGACTTAGAAGCACTTGGAAAACCTTTTAGATAATCCTGGAATAAAGTGAGAACATGTTGTTCTAGCCAGATCTCACCTGGGCAACCCTCCCCAAGCTTTGTGGAATCTAGGACAGGGGGCAGTGGTGGTGCATAGAGCTTCCCAGGGTGGGAGGTGACATGACGTGTGTCCATTTAAGGTTACCTCTGGTCATTTGTTAGCCTGAGATTAATGGGCCGCAGATCCTAATGCAGCAATGATAGAGATCACGCCCAGATTTCCATCTTAATCCTCAGAGCTGAGCAAACATCAAAAAGCTCAGCAGGTTGGTCCAGATCATTATGATAATGATTAATAACAGGTTTGTTGATGGAACTTGTATCACATAGCTTGCCACTACATTGATGCAGAAGGCTCCACTGTATGAAGGTAAAACAACAACAACAACAAGACTGGGAACTGAATGAGTCTCCCCAAACAAAACAGTCTCCCCACGCTTTGAACTCAGATCTGGTCTTGAAGACCCTTACAGTAGAACTTCCTTTTACTCCATTGATTCAAAAGCCAGTTAGTCCATGTACATGGACCTATGGAGAACATTGTATGGAATAATAGATTGTGTACATTTCTAACAGAGCATATACACTGTGCTGGTTCTATCAGCACCCACCTTTCTGGTCTGGATGCTGCTCCACAGGAGATAAGACCACTTCGGATGCATCTTTTCATTTGCAACATTGAATCCAGTGTCCCAGGCATCGCAAATCCTCAATAGATGTCTGCTGTCTTGCTAAACTGTGGATCAAAACTACAAGGAGCTTTCTGGCACAGTCTTCCTCTATTTTGCAGATAAGAAAACTGAAGTCCAGAGAGTGACCATAAATTATCCAGGGTCACTGACCTAGTGACTGGGTCAGTCTGCCTCTAGAAATATGGTCCCTTGCCTAACTTCTCGCTTCTCTTTCCACACTATATTTCAAAGTTTGAAAGTGACGGGCCAAAGATACCAGCCTCCCAGGAAATCTACTATCAGAAAGGTCTGAATGATATGAGCTAATATCACCTCACTGCCAAGTCTCCATGGCTCTCTCACAACCTCCCAAAAGGAAAGCTTCAACTGCCCTGGCTTCTTTCTGGGTTGGAATCACACTGGTCAGCCTTTTAAACTGCTGAGCCAGAAGCTGCAAGAACATGTTCTTCTATTCCTGCTCCTTGAGAGTGGACAGGGAAAGAAATCAAATGAAAACTCAGTTCTCTAACATGGCACCCATGTTAGAGAGGTGATTCTAAATAGGGCAGAGCTCGGCACTGCTTACCACATTAGGAAGTAATAAGCAAAACCCAGTAATTATTCTGCTGTTCATCCAGTTACAAAAGGAAAGTCTCAAGTGAAAAAATTCTCTGAGTAATTATTTATTCATTCAAATAGCTTAAAGAAAAACTCTTAGTCTTTCAAATGAATCAAACCCAAAAACATCTCCAAATGTTCCCAACACCAAAGGGGTCAAGGAGTATCAAATTTTACCCTGGAAATCTAGAGCTTTCAGGACTAACCAGACGGTCTGTCTCTCTCTCAGATTATTAGGCCTATGCTGGGTGCTGATGTCCTGGTCATTGACCCCAAGCTGAGAAAGATTACTCTTGCAGAAGGATGAATTTGTTCACTCTCTCCCTGACCTCTCTGTTGCAAGCTGACCAGGGAAGACCATGGTGAAGCCAAATGAATTAGGAGAAGATCAGGCTTGTGAACTTTATCAGCCCTAGAATCCACAACAGGTCACATTTGTAAAGGCTTCCATGCCTCAATTAACATGGAGAGCAGAGTGCTTCCAGACCAGTGGCAGGTACATATTGGCTCATCCAAACACTTCTCTATTGGGTTCTTGTGGAAGGAATATGGATCCTTCCATTGCTAAGAACCATATCTCAACCAGGCCCTGGGTTGATTTTTCTGATGAAAATAAATACAGATACTTTTCAGTTTATAATGGAGGTTATGGCCCAATAAATTCCTAAATTTTTATATGTTAAAATGCACTTAATACACATAACCTACCAAATGTATCTTAGCAGCACACTTCACTGTAGGGGGTCAGTTGTTTAAGTCTCATGCTGGAGTAGCTGACTGGGAGCTGCGGATCCCCACTGCTGCCTGGCATTGAAGAGAGCATCACCAGGGTGGCAGAAGATCAAAATTTGAAGTATTATTTCTACTATAGAATGTGGATGCTGATGCCCTGGTCATTGGCCCCAAGGTAAGTTAAGCTATCTCTAGATCATCAGTTGGGGACTGTCTATAAATGATTCATTTGATTAAAATATTTAATAGTTTATTTTCTGAAAAATATAATTGTGCCCCCTCCATTCTTTTGAAAGGAAAAAAGCAGATTTTTTTTTTTTTTAATTGGGGAAAAAACAGTTTAAAGGAGCGGACTGCTCTGGGTTCCAGTCCTTGGCCTTCACTCTGGATGACCTCAGTTAGCTGTTTATCCTGCAGGAGCCTTCACACCTTCTTCTTTAAAAGGAAAACAGTAATTTCCCCAATGCAAACATTGCTCTGCTTTAAAATATATATATCAATAGTGCAGAGCATCAAGAGAAACAGATAACGTTTCTTCTCCTCCTCTTGGGATCTTTGGTTTCATGTTCTCTAAAAAATAATTTTTTAAAAAAAGTTCTGAATTAATAAATGGATTAAAAGGTGTGTCTCTCTTACTTTTAGTACCTTAGCCAAATCGAAGACTGATTCACTTGCTAACGAAAGCATGTGATTAGAGGCAGCCCGGCACCAGCCAGGGCATCCACCAGCCAGTGTGATGGATCACTTTGCTCATTTGATGGGAAAATTTCCTTTGCTGCTAACGAACCCCACATCCAACTTGTGTTGTAAGATGAGGGAATGTCCCTGAGAGCACTGAGGTCATTTTCTCTATGTGTCGAGGGTATATATACATTTGATTGTGGCCACGCCCAGCAGGAGCACCTGTGTGCTTTGTGTGGAGAAGTGGCTGGGTCATCTGAGCTCATGAAGTCCACTTGATTGCCTCTGTATTTTTGTGTAGATTCTTCAAATTAGAGTGGTTGGTTTCTGAACCTCTTCATGAGCAGAGGTGCTTGGAACAGTCCTAGGATGACCAATAAGCCTCTTCCTATTACTAGCTCCTGTTCTCCTTTCCTGGGCCTCCTGGTGACCTCTGTCCACCTGCTTGTGTCTACACATAGGAACATGTGTATATATACATAAAAAATTCAGGAGTCAGTGAACTTTTTATAACTTCCATAGTTTTTTCACTTTGTCACACTTTTGCCCAGGTGGCCCCTCTGCCTGGGTCACCCTACAGCCTCTCACACCTATCCTATCTTTCTAGAATTGGCTCAGGTGGCATTTCCTGTTGGAGCCTTGTCTGTCTTCTCCATTATAGGCTGGGACATTCCTGCACACTCCTCGTACTTTCACACTGGAGGTTAATCCCCTGTTGGTTAGCTTAATTTGCTAGACCAACAGAGAGTTTCTGGAAGACCTAGAGCATGGCTCATTTATCTGAGTATTCATGATGCCCAGCCTAACTCCAGGCACTCTGAAAAATCTAAATATCTATCAAATAAATGAACGAACAGTTTGCAGCCCAGGGCCAGCCTCCATGTGGTTACAGCCAAAAAGAATCGAGAGAATTGGAAGGCAGGATGGAATCTCCCTAAAGCATTAAAACTTCAGGGAGAAAACTGCTTCCTGCAGCAGGTGCACCGGCTGTACAACACTGCGATCGCAGAGTGGCTAATAGATGGGGTAATTTGTCCACTTTCCTGGAGGGAAGCTTTCAGCCTGTGCTCGCCTGCGGGCCGAGCACATGACGCTGCCTGCCTCCTTCAATGGAGTTCAATTAAGCTTAATATCTTATGACTCAAGAGTTTGCACACCAAGGCTTGGCACTTAATATTGTAATTACCCCCTTTGATTAGAACTGCCTTTCATAAGCAAATCGACGCAGTGGTTTGACAAGCTTGAGGAATTGTTTTTGGAGCTCACTCGACAAGTTCCACAGGGAATCATAATCACGGTAATTACTATTGAAGCGAGATTCCAGTTCTCGATGTACTGGATGTACCGGGAGGTAAGTGAACAAGAGTCACACGCTGCACCCTTTCCTATCTCAGGACAGGCTGTGGGGCTGAAAACAAGGAAGGAAGGAAGGTGGAAGGAAGTACAGTGTGGTCACTAGCGGGTCAGAGCTGGGATGCTCCTCTTATAACAGGGCTCGGCCTTTGGGATGAAGTACATTGAAAAGAATTCTTTGTCTGGGAATGATTTTTTGCTTTTGTTTCCATTTACCTTAGCTGGACATGCAGTTGGTGGGATCTAATCTTCCTGGCCATGCAAACTTTGGGGACAAGGTGCATGTGAGACCGCAGACTTTGTCCTTGGCAGGGCTTCTCTGATAATGTTAGGATGGCTGTGGGAGGTCAAACCAGTGAGAAGTGGGATCTGGAATGACCCAGGACAGGGCTTGGCTCAGAACTGATGGGGTCCCAGTCAAGTGACAGGTAAATTAACCCCTGAAGAATGGGTTCAGATCTCCACTGGAGGTGGTCCAGAATGTTCTAAGCTGGTTTTTTGAGAAGACAAAAGCCTCACCAGGGAGAGGAACCTTATTCCGAACCACAAGGGAGTCTTGCAACCACAGTAGTCTTCAGCTTATAAATGAACAAATCTGCGTTTCTGTCCCCACTGTCTGAGGTAGCTTCCCTGTGAACCTGGAATAAGTCCCAAATGCTAAGATGATCATTTCCCTGGGACTCAATAGGAGGGCCTAAGGAATGGTTCCGTTTCTTACAGAAATAGTTTACATTGCCCCCCCCCCAACTCTCTGCAAATGTGCTCTCTTGTGCTGAAATTCCACAGTGGTGGCTCCCCACTGTCCACTCTTTAGAGTTCCTCCCCCTACCTCTGGCTCTCCCCTCCCTCATCCATAGCCTGAAAATTCACTTAAAAAATTAATAGCACAAGAAGAAAAATGCCACAAGACTCTGATTGCTAGCAGAAGCTCTGGGGCACTGGCAAGAAGAAGAGGGAAGTGGGGTAGGCATGGTGAGGCTGGGGTTCCCTTCTTTGCATTCTTCAAAGGCTACAGCTGAATCAAGATCTTTAGAATGCCCCTCCATCACCATCTACTCACTCACTTCTTCTTTCAACAAACATCCTTTGAATAAAAGAATGTGCTAAGCCTGCAGCTGAGTTCAAGGCTTCAATGCTAAGAAAAACATTTACTGAGACCTTGCTACATATAGGCACTATTCTAAATACTCCGTAGTTTATATTACCTCAGTTTTCATAATAGCCCTGTTTTTAATTCTGGGATGAGGAAACAGTGACACAGAGAGGTTAAATATTTTGCCCAAGGTCACTCAGGTAGGAGAAAGAGGTTTGGGATTGACCCAAGGCAGTCTGATACTACAACCTAAGCCAGGGGTCAACAAACTTTTTTTGGTAAAGGGCCAGAAAGTTAATGGGCCAGATAGACTTCAAGGGCCATCTGGTCTCTGTTGCAAATATGCAACAACTCTGTGATAGCTCAGAAGCAGCCCCAGATAATGCATGAGTAAACAGGCATGCTGCATTCCAATAAGACCATATTTATGGATGCTGAAATTGGAATTGCATCGAATTTTTAGAGGTCATGAAATAGTCTTCTTCTGTTGGTTTTTATTTTTCTAACCATTTAAAGATTAAAAACTCTTCCTATATCACAAACTCTACAGAACTAGGCATTCAGCTGGATTTTCCCCATGAGCCATAATTTGCCCATCCCTTCCCTAACCTTTCTCCCCATTAATAAATAACAAGGAATTGTTACCCTGCAGGCTTGCATAGTCTATTTGGGGAGACAGGCGGGCAGTGTAGTGACAGAGATGTGAAGGCGGAGAGCCTTTCACTGTACACCTGTCTCCCACTGTGCCTGAATTATTCCTCCCCACCCTCTGCCCTCCACCTGCCTGAGTCTTCCACGCTTTCCCAACCCCAGCTGACTCTTCAGAAAAGCTCACCTGGATGTTCTCCCTGCACTGGGTCCTCCTCTATGGTCACGTGTTCATCATTACCTGGGAAGGCAACCACCTCCCATCCACCCCTCCTCCCTGGATCCTCACCGGGTCCTGGCAATGATGGGCACACAGCCCAAATTTGTGGAAGGGGGCGGGGCATCTCACAGAGGGTGAATGGAGAAAGGAACTTAGAAGATTGGGAGTTGAGTAAAACAAGACTCCAGGCCAAGCCCATGAGGAACCTGGGGCTCGGAGGATACAGGGACCTGCACGTGACAAACAAGAAGGGGAACAGGGAAATGTGGCAAGAGCAGGGAGTCAGCAGGGACAGCAGAAGCAGGAAGCGAAGGCTGAGGCTGCACTTTGAAAAAAGCAGCCTGGAAATCAATGCCGCCACTGGCAAGAAATTCCCAAGGAGCGTATTTTCAATATTCATCAAACCTGTGTGATATTAGAAAAATCACTACTGCTTCATTCCATCTGAACTGGCTTGGAAGGATCAGCGCACACCCTCCCCAAATACCCTGCATTGACATAAGGACTATCACTAGCTAAAGGCGATTGAAACTTGACCGAGGCAGGAGTTCTCTACCTTTGTCTGCCTAAAAGCAAGGCTTTTCAGGACCACCCTTGAAGAAAGGTGTCCCCTGTACTGGAGGGGGGGGGGACAGGACTGCTTTTCTCTTTAAAGATAGTGCCACCATCCTGATGAGAAGATTGACAGATCTTTATAACATAGTCCTAATTTTCACCCACTACTAATTTCCGTACTTCCTACTCCCTTGAAGTCAGTAAAAAAAAGGCAAAATAAGAAATTAGTTTAAAGATCGAATTGACTTCTTCTAGAATTGTTTCAAAGTTTCCTTGCAGGGTGAACACACATGGAACTTCCTTGTGTAAGCTTAGGTAAAAAGACACTGTTCTATGGTGGTTTGTTGCTACGAATCTCTTGGTTTTGTTTTGTTTTCTTTTGTTTTGAAAACTGGTAAATTTCAAAATTTGATTCTATGGTACCTAGCTCCAGTAACTCTATCTTGCTTTGGACAGGCCAAACAATTGCCTCCCAGAAACTGGCTAAGAAGCCCAAACCCTTAATTCCTTAGAGGGTCATCAAGCCCAAGTCCAACCTGTTCAATTCTAACCAACCAATTTTCTGTGAAACCCCCAATGCAGCAAATGTTAATAAAAGTGTCTTTCTTCTTAAAAACAAAACAAACAAAAAACAGAGGGGGAGGAAGAGAGAGAGAGAGCAAAAATGAGATGGGGCAGATGACATCTGCGTTGACAAGGGTATAATGCCCATAGGTGACAGCATGAAGTGACGAGGTAACATGCTCTGATCTATGCTTTAGATAAGGAGTCAACAAACTAGAGTCTGTGGACCAAGTCTAGCCCAGGATCACATAGTTAGAAATAGAAGGGAGCTGGGGATGGAACCCAATTCTCTGTGCTTTCCTTCCACTGAACTGCTTTCCCTGTCTGGGCATCTGGCCCTGGATCAGGCCTGGCTAGATGTGGAGGGGTGTGCTCTGCCATCCTGGATCCAGTTGCAGTGGGAGAGCAATAAGGGGAAGGCTCTTGCTCCTGAAAGCATGGTGGTGAGCAATTGAGTGAGGCTCATGACCTCCATGTGACTTTTCCACTGATCTCTGGGCATGTGCCTGCATCTCCCGGCCCTGGTGTCCTCATCTACGCAGTGAGAGGCAGGAGATGCTCTTCAAGGGCCCTCATTATGCTTGGATTCTAAACATTATAAGGATTCCGTGGGCCATATTAAAATACCTGTGGCTAGGATTAGGAAGGGGTGAAAGTCCTGGAAGTGGAGGAAGGACATCACTTTCACCCTCAAGGGACCGAGAGGAGCAGCTATGGTCTTTGGGAGACAGAAGGTGCATGGACACCAGATTAGCTCTGAAGGGAGGGAGCTTGTTAAGGGGATTTGAAGTCTACCCTCTTAATAACCCTTTGTAGTTCTTTGGCGCCTGCCTTTTCTTGAAGCTCAAAGTATTTTGCAAACATTAGCTCTTTAATCCTGCCTTGTGAAGTGGGTAGGTGTGAAAGCCTTGTCCCCACTTACTGGGAACCTTATCTTTGAGGGGAAGGGGACTCCAACTGGGGAAGAGCACCAGGTCGGGGAGGGGCCCCAGGGATGGATGAAATTGAATTGTCATTACTTTTTATTTTTCATATTATTTTATCAGAAGAACAGTGGATGAGGGCAAAATAGGAGCTCTGGAACCATCCAAATCTGCATGCCAGGTCTAGCTGGGCCTCTTCGTCACTACGCGACTTGAGTAGGTCCCTCACTTCTGTGAAATTCAGTCCTCCCTTTGGAAACAGTGGTAATGATACCTACCCCCAAGTTATGGTCTGAGGAAATCAATGTCATGCATGTCAGAGTCATTTGAATGCCGCACTCTCGATGAGTATAGTTGGAGTCTTTTTATTATTATCAAAACCTATCAGATATTTGGCACACTTTTTGTTTGTTTGCTCGCTGGGGAGTAAAGTCGAGTGCATTGAGCTCAGATATGAAGAAGGAAGCAGCACAGCTCAGGAGAGGCTTTCTATGTAGGCATAGGAACTAAGTCCTGGCATATTCTCTGAACTGAACTCATTCAGAAAAGCCAATCAACCAGCCTGAGCAAGGTTATCTCAAGATAAAGACAAAGAAGGTGCTCAGGTCCCACCATCTAGGGACGGCATTAGAATGGCATTTTACCTGGTCAGATCTGCTGTGTGAAAACTGCCCTGAACCAGCACAGAGAGCCCATGAGAGCAATGGTCTCAGCAACCCGTGCTCAAGATAATCCCCTGTGGTATGGAAAGAAAACCTTCACAACATCTACTTTGACATTTTCTATATCTCATCCTTTACAAAATGACTTCTGTGTGCAGATTTTAAAGGCAAATGATAAGTGCTCAAAGTAGTATATTTATGTAGTTAATAAGTTAAATATATGTATATGTAGGAGTGTGCATATAGGATATGTAGAGATATAAGTATATATGATATATTCCAATTTTTTACTGATGGGTCACATGATCCAAAGTTTGGAGGCCACTCAATGCATTGGTGAGGGAAAAAAACTAGACATGAAATCCCATTCAAAAGTTTTTCCAGCCATGTAAAAGAGCTAATGCAGGTCTGGATGTAGCAGCAGTTTGCAGGAGAAAAGAGGAAGAAATATTATGACTCTAGTTCCCAGACTCTTTAGCTGGCATCTTTAGCATTTGCTTTTATCTTGTGCCACCTGACCATCAAGGAAATCACTTACTATAGGCAGTAAACAACCTATTAACATCTCCTGTGCCAAATCCTCCTGGGTCCCCGGGAAAGGGGATGCGACTCTCCTAATTACAAGAGCTGCATGCTTCTGAGCATCATCCTTAATTTCTGATGGCCTCATCAGCTGACTTTGTTACATTAGGCCATAATGACTGGAATGTCTGGGTTGCATTTGAGGATAGCAGGACCCAGGACATGAAAGGTTGCAGTGTTAGGAGTCAACCTCATCTGAGTAGTCATAGAAGCAAAACCATTGTATAAGCTGAATGTCCCTGAAATGCGTGAGACCAGAAGTGTTTCAAATTTGGAATTTTTCATTTATTCACTCATTGGATTTTTTGGAATAGTTGCATGTACGTAATAAGCTATGTTGTGAAAGGGACCCAAGTCTAAACAGGAAATTCATTTGTGTCACGTACACCTACCTATACGTATAGCCTAAAGGGGACTTTATACAATATCTTTAATAATTTCATGTGTTTTGACTGCAAACTGTCCCAGGAGATCAGGTAGGGAAGTTTCTGTCCACATCATGCTACATGCTCAAAAGGTTTCACATTTCTGGATCATTTGGATGCTGGATTTTCAAAATAAGGATGCTCAATCTACCACAATAACAATGGGAAGTGATTTTATACTCTCTGACTTATCTGCAACTTCTCAGAAACTGATCTTGATGTCCTTGACCCTGTGATTGACCTTCTCGCCATCTTTGCTTGAGTGCTTTGCTCTAAGATCCATGCTTCTTTTCTTGTCAGTTGAGGTCTTTTGGCCTGCTTCTCCAGCTCTCTCTCTCTGATCCTCAGTTTCTTCCATTCTCTCCTCTAACCACAATGATCTTCTGACCTTCTCCAAATACGCATGTGCATTCTTACCTCTGTAGCGGGGATACCAATCCCTCTGGGTAACATTCTCTTTACTCTGTCTTTACCCTAAGAGCAACTCCATCCCAACTACCCTACCTGGAGGACTTCCGGGCTCTCCAAGGAAATGCAGGGGCTCTTTCCTGTTTGTTCCCAAGATACAGAGTCTATATTCAATAGTCAGTTCACAAATATTTGTCAAGGGCCCTGTATAAAGTCTGCACTATGCTCCCATAATCCCTGGTACTTATGTCTATTACAGCAAGAACCACACCGGGATATCATTATTTGTTGACCTGTCTGCAAGGTGCAGCCTGGCGACAGGAAGCTCTGTGGAATGTTTGGTTAAGACAATGGCACTATTTCCTTTCTTCTCCACCCACCCAGCAAAAGTCACCTGTGCCTTCCATCTCTAGATCCAGTCCAGAACATGGAAGAGAGCATGCTACCACTGATCCAGCATCAGACTCCCGTGTCTCTTGCCCATCAGTCTGTTCTTCACTCTTGTGTGTTAGTGCAGACAGTAGGATTGGGTCTCCATCTCACTGTCTGCCAAGCATACCACTTCTTTGCTTCCATTGGAAGATACCTGCTGGATGAGTCTTTCCATTCAATCTAACTTGCCCATGCCAGACTCTTACTCCAGAGACTAGACCTGTTCCAGGTAGACCCAGTGGTGGTTAGGAACCTGCTTACCCCATGTTGGAGATGAGGCACCTCCAAGGTGGTACTGTCATTGCCTACTCCAAGGGCTTTTGTGACTGTGCACTCATAAAGTCTCATGTCCAAGGATAATCATCTCCCCTTCCCCACCTGCTAATTAGAGCAGGTAGCCCTGTAGAATGTGGTCTTCCTTAGAATATTCCCTCCACATAGGAAGACTGGTTGCCTCTAGCTTCTGCTCTGCCCATGAACTTTCTTCTTTCCCATAGAAACTTTACTCAGCAAGAACAAAGGTAAGGTTCAAGCTAGTGGGAAGCTAAGATGACAGGGGTAAGGGGTGATTAAAACAGCCACGGATAAAGACATCGGTGGAGTTCCATTTAAAGAAAAGGGGAACATGAGAGGAAAGAAATCGGTAATTGGATATGAAAATTCTATCAGAGAGAAAATGTCAAGTTCCCTGCATATTTTAATCTGAAAGAGGACTGGGCACACCAGTACAGCATTAATGGGAAATAATACCATCTCATGTTTGTTGAGCATTTAGAATGTGGCAGAAATTCTGCTGTCTAGACGAATTCTTTAACTAAATCATTACAATGGCCTTGTGAACCAGGTCCTATTAGCGAACTCTCTTTTCAGAATAAGAAATGGCTTTAAAGATATGAAGAAAGTTACAACTTGAAACTAAAAGACTATCCATCAAGAGAGAAATAGTTAGGTGAATTATGGTTTTCCTTTGCCATAAAATAATAGCCATCCCTACACCAACTGACACAGGAAGGAATTGTGTAGGGTTCTGTTGAATGAGAAAATTCATATACAAATAAGTGTGTATAACATAATCCCATATTTAGTCAACAATTAAATAAGCCTCTTATGAATAAATGTTTTTATATATATATATTTATGTACAGTATATGCTACATGGTAATGTGCATAAGATGATTCTGTTTCAGAAAAAAAACAGAAGTCTACATACATACATTAATATTATGTATGAATGAAATGGGAGGACACTATGGAAGAATTTCCACTGATCTGTTGACTTGACAATCTGTGAAAGGAGGTAGGGAGGATAGCAGGGGAGGAGGGTTTCTGGGTTATGGATCTTTGCATGGTGGGTCTTGTTATGACATCTATATGTTGCTTTCATAACCATCAATGGTCAAATGACAATTATATCAGATACTTTTCCCAAAGTTGCATGCCCTTCACCTTCATGCTAAAGAGTGACGTTGAACAGTTTGTGCTCCTGGGATCCCCACTTTCCCCATGGACTGCCCAAGATGGTCCACAAGTGCATAAAACACGGTCCATGCAAATCTGGAATGTTGTTATCTTTGCTGACATGTAGGATCAATTATACTTTAATTCTGACTTTCCAGAGATTATAGGTCGCACATCTAAAGCTACTCAGCTGACACTGAAGAGAAGCCTAAATCATAGCCCAAAGCTTTGGACTATAAATCAAGTGCTCCTGTGTTGAACGATTAATGTGCTTAATGTAAAAAACAGCCTTTAATATACCAATTTTTAAAACTGCACAACAATCAATTTAGTTAACACATTGAAAACCTTTGGAAGTATAAAGTATTATACATACCATTATCATAATTAGTCCTTCATCTCCTTTCCTATCATTAGAACCAGATGTCATCAGCTACACGAGTAGTGGATCTTTGATTACAGCCTCACACACATTCATTCAACAATGGATGAATATTTATTGAGTACCTAATATGTGCCCAGCACTCAGGTGCTGGGTCAGCCTTACAAGCTGAACAAACAAACTTCCCACGGGCATTTAGCCAAGGGCAATTAGTACCGTGCCTCCAACATTTGTCCTTTTAAAATTAAAGAGACTCTTTTATTCCACTTGAAAGTTTGTAAACATGAAAGACTCTTTATTTTAGAAGATCTCTGAATCAGAAAATACTTAAAAGACATGAACATCATTTAGAAAAACAGACTATAAAAAAATCCAGCATGAATGAGCATGAGAGATGGAAACTAGAACTAGCCTTTTGGATGCAACCTCTGTGCCAGATGCTTTATATGTGTTGTAATAACAAGTGTTCACAACACCCCTATAGGGAGGGCCCTATGATTATTTGCTTTGCAGTGAGGAGACTGTAGCAAGTCGACTTTAGACTCATCTCACTATAGGAGTCAAGGGTTTATTTTACAACTTCATCTGCTTGCAAAAGAGACTGGTTCCCTAAAAAGCACATCAGGTTTGCATGGGCCAGGTGATGTATCAGGCGGGATGTCCATCACCAGGGCCACGCATACCAAGCACAGTCTAGTGGTGCAAACCTTGCCTGTACTCCCATAACCTGCCAGACGCCCTTCTAGACATTCTTTGAGGCCTTGATGTAGAGAATTCCCTGTTGGTCCCCTGTCCACTCACTGTTCTTTTCTGTGAATAGCTTCAGGAGTCTTATTCCAATTCAAGCCATATTGGTTCCCTCCTCTGTTCAGAATGCTCATGCCACTTTTCTCAGAATATACACAAGGGCTTTAGAGTTTCCTGCAGGTGCACTACATCCTGCACCCTTGTTGCTTGACCTCCTGTCCTCCTGCTCTTCCCCACTCCTTGACTCTGCTTTTTATTGCATGAACTTGAATATTCCAATCCATTTTTTAAAAATTTTTAATCACATTTTTTTAAATATATAATGATACACTCATATATAGTTGTAAACCTCCATGTAGCTCCCCCAACACTCCAGGCCCACTCCAGGCCCACTCCAGGCCAGGGCTCGGTGCCTGCTCTTCTCTCTGGCTGGGGTATCCAAATGCCATGCCTCCTTACCAGTCTCCAGTCTTCTCTCCAGTGTCGTCTTCTCAGTGAGCCCCCCAGCCACTGGACTTGACACTGCATATTGCCCACAGATTGGGTACCCCTGCTGCCAGAATTTTCTTCAGTACCATCCAGCACTTTCTTATGCACTATATTGTTAATTGTTTATGTAACTCATTCCCTCACCACAGGGCAGAGAAGCATTTGCTTTCTTCCTTGATGTATTTTCACCACTTAGAGCTGGGTCTGGCACATACCACACAGCCAATAAACACTTGCTGGGTTCATCAATAAACATCCTCCCCAAATCCATAAGGCTGAGTGCTATTTATTATTAAACAAATGATTATTTATTATTTTAAGACTTCCAAATTTCAAGATCAGGCTTACATGGGCTGAGTCAACGGCTAGAGAGTGGCAGAGCTGGGACTCAAAGCCACATGCTTCCGCAGGGAGGGAGGGCAGAGGAGGAAGTCAAGGACACACTATCTCAGCTCCACGCTTGCCACCAGAAACCCTGACCAGCATTGCTCTGCACTCTGTCATGACATTGGGAGGGTGCAAGTCAGTGTATGGGGACATCCTCTGCCATTGCTGATGGCCCCTGCTACAGGTCTGCAGGAGCCAAGGCTGAGAGCCAGGCAGCAATACTGCTTCAGGGAAAGAGAAAAGAGATGCTAGCAAGGCCTGAGGCTGGGTGCGTGAGCCCAGACTCGGGTGTTTTGAGTCTCTCACGTGAAAGGTTTGTTATACATTCTTAATGCCAAATATGAAAATTAACAGGTGTCGTGAGATAGGATCAGCTCTGCTGGGAAGGTTCGTGTTTGCCCAACACAAAGCGCCTATGGTTGGGACAGTCACATACCTCCTGACATTAAACACCACCTGGACATTGAGTTCTGAGTGCTGACCACTCTAAGGTGAGTTTCAGCAGAGGCTCCCGAAGGTCATGCGCAAGGTTGTTTGCTCAACTTCTTTTAAAACATAAATTAAGTGTCTTGTCTCTTGTAGGCCCTGTGCTAGGTCCTAATGGCACTGTATGGAAGCAGGTGGCTGCTTTCAGGAAATTGATGCTATGGTGAAGAGACAGACATCAAGGAAAGCTATGTGACCTTGGCCTGAGCACAGGGGGCAAACAGCAGACAAAGCCTTCTGAAGATGACATAGAAGTTAGTAAGGTTCCCTTTGGAACACATGGCTGGCAGCCTTAAGAGTGAGTTCTAAATCAGTCCCTGAGCCTGCAGCCTCCAAGGAGGATGTGAGGAGGCTCTTGAGCTACACATCTCTGAAAATGGATCAGTGAGATGCAGGTGGCAGCACCTGCTGCAGGAGGTACTTGCTGTAAACCAGGGGGTGATGATTAACTAGAGCCAGAATGATTTCTCTGCCCCATCCCAAACTCAAGGACCCTCACTCACAATAACATCCGTATCTGCTGAACTATGTGCCAAGCTTCATGCTAGATATTTTCATTCATCATTTGATTTTCTTGCTACAGAATTTTGCAAACAAATGAATGAAAGTTCAAAGAAGTAAAAGACTTGAGGCACAATGTCTCAGAGCTGAAGGCAGTAGGAGCCCAGTGCTCCTTCCACAGTACAGGATCCTTCCTCCCCACGTCAAGCTGACATGGCTCACAGACCTCCCGTTATGTTTAGCTATAAAGTCTCTGTCTTGGAGAACTTGGAGCAATATCTACTACCAAAGACAGAATTTTCTGACAGGAATAGCTCCGAGTTCAAGTTTCAGCTCTCATTAACTCCATTTGCAACTCTGGGGAAGAAGCTTAGATTTTCCTCCTGGAAAATGAATATCTCTGTATTGTGAGGCTTCGGTAGAAAAAAAGTCTTGTGAGCAGTCCATACAGAGAGAGGTCTTTCTTTTAGAGAACTCCTGGCTAAGTTCCTGCCGAGGTACCCTTTTGGGAGACAAGTGAACATAGACAACACCACATACCAAGATATCTTTCTTGAGTTAATATTTTTACACTAATTAGGGAAATTGAAGAAATTGGAGTGATCATTCTTGAACACAAAGCAGATACCTTCCTAATGGTCATGCTAGACATAGAAGGATGGTAGGCTATTTCCCTATAAGTTCTGCCTATGAATTAAGCTGATTTCTTTATTTCTTGACAGTTTGTCAGCCATCAATTGCAAGTTGGGCAAAGGTGTTTGGCTCTGAGTAATTACTAAGGGAATGTGGTAATTTCCGGCATGGGAAATACAGTGTGAGTCCCACTGTAATTATGTGGAACCCATGAGTTGTAATTACTAAACAGGCTGCACAAATGGCATCTGCTGGCACTGCCAGATCAATCTGTGTTCTTGGTATCAAGAGCAGCAGTCAAATCCTTTTACTGTAAGAACTTAGGTATCTTAGTTGATCCATTTTTTAAATTCAACTTTTCCTTTTTAGGTAATTATAGATTCATATGCATTTGTAAAGAATAATGCAGAAGAATCCAATGTACATTTTAACTGGTTTTATCCATTGGTTTTATCAATGTGGTTTTATCACATTGCTTCCTGTATCAACAGTTACTTTACTTTTTTATCGTTATAGTTTTATAAGTCTCTAGGGTTTTGTTCATTTTGTTCAGTCTATTTTTTCTCTGTAGGTTAAAATGATGATAATATTATTTCTTCATTCCAATTTAAATGTCTATTATTTCTTTTTCTTGTCTAATTACTCTGGCTAGGATTTCTATTATGATCTGTTAAAAAATAAAAAAAATATTTATATGATGGACTTAATAAAGGTGGGAACTTAGAGAGGTTTACAAAGCCATAGAACTAGTTTTAATTTCAGTAGCATTTGCCAAATCTAATAAATATAAATCTCATTTTGCTGCCCTGTGGTGTGTGAGTTACAGTAATCTAGGGGTCTGAGGAGTTTTATAGGAATCCACAAAGCTGGGCTTCTAGAATCCACATCCTCTGTGCAAAGGTGAGCTAGAAATCAACCTGAACTTTGTTGCCTGAGGAAAAAACGTACAAAAACTGCACATCTCACACAATGGAGCAGAATAGAAGCAGGAAAATTCCCTTAAGAATTCATAACATGCTGAAGATGTGGCTTGGTGGTATAGTGCTTGTCTAGCATGCATGAAGTCCTGGGTTTGACCCCAACCCACACACACAAAGAAATTCATAATGACCAACCACGTCGTATAGGTTGGTTGGCCTGAATTTATTCTTATTCAGCAGCTCCAACAACCACAAGCAAGGATTTGTTTTAAAGAATCTACTTTTAAATTTGTTCTAAGGACCAAAAGTGCTATCAGATACCTGCCAAAAGCAGACACAGATGCTTTCTGCAGGAACTCACATTAATTCCAAGTCAAAGAATTTTCACAAAATTCCAAAGTAATGTGATCACAGAAAAAAATTCACTATGTACCAATAAATAAGATTCCACAAGCAAGAACTGCAGTAAGAGTAGATAACAGAAACACACCCAAGTATTAGAAATAGTAAACAGAAAGCAAAAACTAAATACATTCATTTAAGTTTAGAAACTAAAGAGGCTTAAAGATGAGTGTATTTTAAAATAAGGCAATTTTTTAAAATAACAATAATAGAAGGAAAAACAATATAGTAGAACAAGCAGCTCTGAGGATGGAGAAAGGGAAGGAAAGGGGAAGTTCTGAGGAACGAGATTGATCAAATTCTGTTGTATGCACCTATGAACACAGCATAGAAAATCTGACTGTTATGTGTAACTCTAATGCACCAACTAAAAATAAATTCATAGAAGGAAGACCCAAAGAGTACAAGAAGGGGACCAGGAGGAGGAAGGGAAGCATAGTGCTAAGGATTGAAATTGAGAAAATTATGTTCTATGTATTTATGAATATGTTAAAATAAACACCACTATTATTTAAAACTATAATGTACCTAATAGAAACACAAAAAAGAAAAAATTAAAACACTTGCATGTCAAAAAAAAAAAAACAAAAATAAAACCACATGAAAAACTAAAAAAATTACAATATGTGTTATACTTATTTTATATTGCATTATATGCAATATATAGTTTTAATGATATTACATATAATAAATACAAATAATTTAATTATTATATTAAAGAGCAAATTTATATTATATGTAACAATGATATTTATATGTTATGTAAAATATCTTAACACTAAAAAATATAATGCTGAATGGTGTGAGACTTAAACAGTCAAAATAGAATTGTTGAATTATGAGGTAGAGCTGAAAAAAAAATATTGAAAATAGACCCAGTGGAATAATATAATGAAAAAAAATGTGAAAATAAGGTCTAAGCTACATGAAAGATAGAGTGAGAAAATCTAATGTATGTAAATTCTCTAAAGTAATAAATAATATGACAGAGACAATATTAAAAGAGATAAGAGTGGGAATTTTACTTATACAAAGAGGAAAAACAAAATAATCCCCATAGATCCACAAGTTCAAAAAAACTGAATAATTATAACCAGGACAAGTAAAAAGGAATTCACATCTGAATATGTTATAATGAAACTACAGAACTTTATGTACAAAGAGGAGATTTTAAAAAGCAGCCGGAGAGAAAAGATAGGTTGCTTCAAAGCAGGAAGATGTTGATTGATCACTGACTTCCTGGTAGCACTATTTAAAAACCAGATAGTGAAATGAGTCCTATGCACTGAGAACAAGGAGCTTTCAACTTATATGAACCAAAATATCTTTCAGAAATGGAAGCAAAGACTTTTCTAGACAAACAAAAATGGAAACAGTTTGTTGGCAGCAAATCCTCACTAAAGATTCTAAAGAGTGCTCTTCAGCTGTGTGACTTAAACAAGCTACTTAAACTCTCTAAGCCTAGATTTCCTCATTGGACAATGGAAAGAATTATTAATAAAATCTAGTTCATAGATACATTACGAGAATTAAATGGATTAATGCCTTTAGACTAGTACCTGGCATCTAATAAATGTTTTATACATGTTAACTGCTAGTATTGTTAATGTTAGAGAAGGAAACTCCCTGATGAAAGATATGAGGCTGAAAAAGGAATTTTTAAAAATCAAACCTTGATTATACAAATCAATACCAATGTCTTTCAGAGCTAAAATAAAAGCAAAAGAAAATTAAAATAAATGGTAATAAAGATGAAAATTAAAGTGACAAAGATTGTAATGAAGATGTTTAAGGTACTTGTGCTATTTGGGAGGAAACTAAGGGCATTGATCAACATTATAATTTGAAAAGTTAAAATTTCTAGAGAAACTACTGAAATAATAAAGTGCATAATTTCCAGTTTTAGAGTTATTGTTGGAATTTGATGCACTAATAAATGTGACACCATTCTAACAATACTTCATAATCATAATCACTACATAAGTGTTTTATATGTATTTGCTCTAGAAAAATCTAGGAATGATATAAAAAAGTGAAAAATATTGGTTATATCTGATGGTCATGTTAGTTATTATATTTTTAATAGTTTATAAATTTTTCTGGCATATTTTTCACATCGGAGAATAAAGTTTTGAAATATTTTTTGAGAAAAAGAGACTATTGAAAATGCAATAAAATGATAAGTAACTATTTAAATTGACCATACAGTTGAAAATAACTAAATAAAATATCCAGAATAGACTGTCTTTAACTCAATATGTGGGTTAAAAGTAGATCAAAGATAGCTGAAGAGAGGATTAGTGAACTGGAAAATAGCTTTGAGGAAATCACTCAGAATGCATCCACAAAAGCAAAGAAAAGGAAAATATGAAAGATTTAAAGGTATTAATTATGGAATGAGGAAATTATGAAGTTTAGGAATAATGAATATAAAGAATGTACCACTAATTCAGCTCATAGATAATGGTCAAAAAAATGATAGCTCTAATTATTATGTAAGTTTCTGAATGGTTTTAGAGAGAGTCATACATTATTTGACATAAAGATTTGAACCTTTCTAAAATATAAAAGAGAAGAGAAAGATAGTTTTACATAATTTCCTAGTGGGAAAAAGACACACACACACACAAAAATGGCTAACTCAGACTTTAGTAGTTCATGAAAGAAAATGCCATTTCTGTATTGAGCTATGTTCTCCAAGGTCCTCCTTATTTATTTTCTAAGCTTGGTAGATCAGCTTGATGCTTTAATTTATTTAACAAGCATTAGTCCATCTTTTAGTATGGGCTCAAAAATTAACCAATCAAAAAACACACAGCTATACATCAAATTCTTAACTTTATTCTAAACAAAATGCCAGCATGACTTTGCATGGAAAAATTTCTACATGGAAGTTAAATTCAGTAACAACTTTGACCTCTGCAATTCTTGAGAATGAACATCGATTGACCCACATGCAAGGATTTGAAAGATTTCAACAAATAAAAACAAAATCAGCTCCAGACATTATTCCTTTTCTTCATCTCTCTCATTTTCTTCCTTTTATTTGTTCTCTCAGTGTCACGCTGTTCTGTTTTCATCCCTTTGTCTTTGCCTTCACCCCTGAGCCACCACATCCTGCCTCTGGACCAGCAGTGACCACCAGAATGTTCTTCTCCGCACATAGTCTATGCTGAGCTGATCTAGGATAACTAGATTTTCATAACTCCACGTTCCTGGTCTGCTTTCATTCCAAAGAGAGGGAATTACACAGGGTCTCGAGTCAGGTGAAGTTCTCTATGATTCTTAAATTCTCATACTGAATACGATTTTTGCTTGGATGCATCTATCAAGAAATCTAAGCTATCCTGTTAATTAAATAATTCACACAAGCCAGCAGCCATACACATAAAACTCTACTGTGTGCAAACTGTACAGACTGAACCACATGGCTTTCCCCACTCAGGGCTCCTCAAGGGCATCCCCAAGCAACCTGGAGAGCACGTAAGGTCTGCCATCATGACAGGAGGGGTCGTTGACCAGAATTTTTGTGTGGGAGAAAGAAGCACATAACATTGTGAGACACTTTGCTACATAAAAAAAAAAACACACCACGACATAAAAACGTACAAAAGTCACCTCAACCACGTAGACTTTATGAGAGTTCCAGAATACTAGGAAATGTCATGTCCAGGAACACCTTCAATTAAAAGGACGATAATTATCCCTGCAACAATTACCGGATGTTTCATTCCCCAGAATTACAAAAGTTCTTATTGCTGCAATCACTTAGCTGCAGAGTGACATGGGCGCATTCCTTCCTGTGCCTCCTCCCTCCAGGTCCTTGGTACTCAAAGGTGACCTAATGCAGAGGCATGATTTTGTCATAAAAACACCAGACGGAACATGACCTAAAATCTCTGATTCAAATCAGCCACATATGCTGAGCGTCTACTTACATATAGTCCTTAGAACAGCTGTGGGAATTGTCTGCCTTTTCTATATTTTACAGATAGATAAATAAAGGTTCTCACAGTCTAAGTAGCTTGTCCAAAAGCAGACACCAGTAAATGTCATACCTGAAACCTTAGACCCTGTCTCCCTGACGCTAAGTACTATGCTCTTTTCCACCGACCAACCTGGGAATTAAAGCCAGAGAATCAGGCCACCTACACATGGGAAAATTGTGTAGAGCCAAGAGAGCCATTCCACTGTGGTCAAGGTTCTAGTAATCAGCTTTTTTTCTTTCTTAGTGGCCTAACTCTAAATCCTACCAGAGTTTAGAAAGATTGGCCTCAAGAGCAATTGAGTAAAAATTTGGATAGCTAACAAAATTAATATCTTCTCACGTCTATATTACAATTCTGCATTTGAATTTTTATGTTTGTTATTTTTTCTTTAAGCCTCAAAAATAAGGGGGATGACTTTTATCACCCTCATTCGATATATTAGGAAACTGAGGTTCAAAGAGTATGCTGTGTGTACCCAGGACCATATCACAGGAAAGCGACAGATTGGAATTAGACCAAGGGTCTCTAGTTTCAAGCTCGGTGCTTTTCCTGCTGTCCCAGAATTGCCTGTCCCTAATTCTCAGAACATGGTTTTAGTGGGGGGCATCTCAGTTAGGAAGCCCACGTGTTCATATCTTCCAGTTCAAGTTCATGCTGCCCTCCACTGCCCAAGTGCTCATCAAATGCCTTCCCTTCCCCAAAATGAATACCAAATCAGCAATGTCCAAGACATCATCTCCAAGGTCTCTTTCCCCAGCCATTTACCCTACCAGGATGTGAACAAGCTGAGTATATTCTCATCAAACATACTTATGTGTAAAACTTGATCATTCTACCAGGATCAAGGCCCAGTAAATTCACAGAACGCAGTTGGGATGCTTATAAGATTTCGGAGCCTAGTCTAAGATGAAATTTTAATGGCAAGAGGCTTAATCAGGACTGGTAAGGGTCATGATAGTACAGTTTAAGCCTGGTCAACAATCAGGATTTTTAAGAGCCTTGTAGAGTAGACACACATTTGATGCTATTTATTAAAGTCCCAAGTTTCATGTTTATCTACACCAGTTCGGGGAAGAAATTCCTAAAACGAACAATTAAGTACTCTGCAACTTTTAACTTCCTGGGTAAGTGTTCCCTGAAAGAGTAGCACACCATGTTGACAAAGTGAATGAACGGCCAAATGATGAATTCTGATGAATCTAGACAGCAAGATGCAGGGTGTAGATGGATCCAGTTCTAAATCCCATCATTTCTTCCAGAAGTGGGCCCTGATTGACTTAAATGAATCAGCATCATTCATTCACTGGTTCCATGCTTGGTTCAGCCCTAGGCATGAAAACCAATCTGGCCACCTGGAACAAATGAGCCCTTTGCAAAGCACACAGTCTGAACCCCAACGGGTTGCTAGCAGGGACTTTGCAACCATAATGAAAATGTCTTTGAAGAGAGCTGCTACCAAGAAAAAAAAAGGCTGAGACGGAAGAGAAAGAATTCAGGAGCAGTTATGCACCTGCACCACCCTCAAACCTTGAGGCCATGCTCCTGGGGCTGTATAACATTACATAAGCAATATTTTTCCTTGGTGAACTAAGCCATTTGAAGATGGATCTTCTTTTATGTACAATGCAAGGGGTTGTAATACATATTGAGCACACACAAGAATTTCTTTGCATGTGTCTTGGGAAAAGTGAGTTCATTCTTCCGAAAGTTGTTTTCTATATCAGTGAATAATCAGATCCACCACCAAGCAGTATCTTTCTGTTTTGTTTTGTTTTGTTTGTTTTTGCAATACTGGGGATTGAACCCAGGGCCTGGCATGGGCTAGGCAAGCATTCTGCCAGGGAGCTACATCCCCTGCCAATTTGAGTGACACCTTGAGAACTAAAGTAATCCATGCAAAGCGCCAGGCACACAGTCAGTGCTCAGTAAATGGTAACTCAAGGTGTGACATCTCCAACTATGACTGTGCACCTAACAAGCCAAGTGACCCAAGTAAGTCATGAATCTTCCCTGGGCCTCTCATCATTCACCTGTCATGTTTCAGGACCATTCCCTGATCTTTGAGCCACCGACCAGCTCCTGCGTTTCATTATGTGCTGCATTATCTTTCTACAAACTTGAATGAATTAAACTGGAAATCCCCCTCCCTGCCCTATGATTCAACAAGCCAGTCCTCAAGCTATGATATATCGGTATTTAATGCCAGCCTGAGTTCTTGGCTGCGACAAAAACAAACAGGGCAGTGTGATAACTAATGCTAGGTTACCACTGAGCAGACTCCAAGGAGCAAGGCAGATTTGGGAAGCTGGCTAGATAAATATTAGCCCTTATCGCAGCTCAAACAAGCCTACTGCCAACCCAAAGAGTTCTCGGGGAGGAACCGTGTTCTCTCTTCCTCTTTGGAGAACAAGAAATCACAATGTAATTTTGTCACTGTGCCCAGCAGATAGCTCTCTTTTCTAACTAGTAAATAAAGTGGGCACCGCCCTCTGTGTTTAAAGGTATTACAAACCTGCACTCGCTCTCCTTCAGGGAAAGAGGAGCGGGGTTGAATTAACAAGATCCAATGCCAAGAAACTGGAGGTGGTTTTGCCTTTGGCCAACTGAGAACTCTGATCCTAGTGAGAGTCTGGCCAGTCTCAAGAGTCTGAAGCGTATTTTAAAGAGACTGAAAATGTCACATCCAGGGAAGAGACATTCCTAACTTCATGTTCGTGGAAGAATTCATTTCCACTTTTCAAAAAAAAAAAAAAATCTGTCTCAAAAAGGACAGTGGGAGCAGGAGGACAAAGAGCCATCATCTGAGTAGTTCAAGTTTGAAATGTTTTCTCGTAAGTTATTCAGCTGGGGCAAGGTCTCTTCCCATCTGAATTACCGAGGCAGGCTTCTTAATTATATCTCATATTTGCACCGTGCTTTGTAGTTGTCAAAGTACTTACACTTCTCTTGCAGTAATCTCATGTTATAGGAAAGGGAGGAACAGAAAGGCAAGGAGAAGTGTCCACAACCCTACAGCCATGACATGGTAGCTAGGACTCCGGCGTGGGTGAGACGGCAGAACTAGACAGCAGTTACAAGCCTCTGCCTGAGTCGGCAGGACCGGAGCCTCCACGCCTGAGTCCTTGTCACTGTCACTGTAAAGCCCTGCTCATTGCCTCTCCTCCGGGGAGGTCAGATCATCGACTGTATCGTGGACATCCAGGTTTATCAAGAGCTCCCAGAAGGTGACTTGGGAGAAGATAATGAAGCAAGTTACTCAGAGAAGGGCAGCAATGCTTTGAAACGCTCTTCAGAAATGGGGCTTCGTGGTAAGCAATTTTCAATGCATTAGTTCATCTCATCCTGTGAAAAGCCTCTTGAGGTGGAATTTACCATCCGAATTGAGGCATTGAAGGTTCTGGAGGAATCACCAGCATGATGCTGAGGGGACCCCTTCTCTCCAGCTTTCCTTCCTAGGTGAGGATCTGGGCAGAAGCTTGAGTTGATCCAGGAAGGCACCGTGGCTTGTTCAGCCTCCCCACACGCACCGGCTGTATGCGTCCATCTGCAAGAAGCAAGGGTGCTTGGGACACTGGCACACCAACCCGGAGGGAAGGAAGGAGTGCCTCTGCCTGTCCCGCTGGTTCGGTGGTGGGTCCTGTCCTGAGGTGTCTGAAGGGTGGGAACCAGCACGGGCTGAACTCTGATACAACCAACCAAAACTTCAGTGGTGGATTCCAACTCATGGACGCCACCTCCAACTTCAGAAGCAAAGCACTTAGGTCTGTTCCTAGCTGTTTCTTTAAGGATTTTCATGAATTTTACAGCCTCCCATTCGATGGTCACCTCATCCCCCCATTAAGCCCGTGCCAATCCAGCTTCAGATCTAAACACTCTGCCAACCTAGCCCTCTCCAGGTTCACCAGTAAACCTCCTAACTGACGCACTCAGTTGGCCCTTTCCACTGTTTTCTTCTGGTTCTTTCTGTGGCATAAAGATACTGCCAAATAACCTTGAATCCCTTGCCTTCTTCAGCTGCCATTACAGTAGCTCTCTCTGGAATCCCCTCCAACTCCCCTTCCTTCCTCACTTGATTTTTAAGCTTTCTGTGATGTTCTCTTAATGCTGGGATTTCTTAGATTATGTGCTTGTCCTGTTCCTTCTTGCTTCCTGCTTTTACTAGTTTCTTGGGGCTACCCCAGGCCTGCTGCAGTCTACACTCATCCTCTCCACTGAGGACCTAGATTAGTTTTTCTCCTTCCCAAACTTCTCTCATAAGCTCCAGATACTTCTCAAAGAGCCTAGCTCCTGCATGTCTCATATTAAACTCCTCGTGATTGCCCAAGATCCAACCCTCCCCCGGGGTTCTCCCTGTCCACTAACGCCGTCCTCCCAGACACTCTTCCAAGCCAGATCCCTGAGTCTCACTCTTGATACCCTTCTTCTCCCCTCAAGGCCACATCCAATCCGTGACCAAGCTCTGTGTATTTTTTCCTCCTACAGGTGTTTAGAATCTGTGACCTCTTCCACATTACATCTGTCCTCAGCCTGGTTCAAGCCCTCATCATCTTTTGCCTACATCAACACACCAACCTGTGCCTGTGCAACAAAACAGGGGCCTCTAACCTCTGCCCTCCTCAATTCCATCACTCACAAAACATCTAAAGTGATTCAGGCATCTAGATGGTTTTTAGCACACCATGTGACAGTTTTTTTTTTTCTAAGTACCAGAGAAACACACACACACACACAAATGTTCAGCTTTCCTTGCTCTATGTTCTGTGGCTCTTCAGAAATAAAAACTCAACCATGCTAAACTTGACCACGCCATCAATGGCTCCCACTAATTTCCATATAATTTAAATCTTCTAACACATCGGGCAATACCTTCCATGTCCATTTCTTTTCCCCATCCTCCATCTCTTCCAACACGACACACCTGACGCTTCAGCCTCAGCACACCTGATTAAGTGTAGGTTCCTGAACAAACTCTGGAGTTTGATCATACTGTGTCTTCCCTCCTGTTTCCTGAGCTCTCTTCCCTACCTCGTCGCTTCTTCCCATCTACCCTTTAAGTTTCGGTTCAGTAATCGTCTCTTCCAAGAAGCTGTGGCAGAAACGATGGTTACCAAACCTATTTCATTTTCCTGTTCCTGGGCACATAGAAGATGGCATTTCCCAGCATTCCTTGCAATTAGACTGAGAAGACTACTTGATTATCTCTGGCCAATTGGTGCTAAGGAGAAGATACTTGATTCTCCTCTTGGTGACAAAGAATGAAAGCAGTAGATGTGAATATCAGTTCTCTGTGCTTCTGCTTCCCTCACTGCCACAACGTCACAGCCATGTGGTACAATGGCAGCATCACACTGAGTCATGAGTCACTGCAGAAAACAGCATCTTTTAGACTGCCCCACATCCTTCTGTATACCCAGGAAACAAACCCTTGTTGTGTTGAGCTACTAACACTGGGAGTTATTTTTTACTACAGCAGAGCATAGCATATCCTAACTAATACAGAGACTATGGGAAGCCAAAGAATGTCCCCCTCCAAAGATGCACATGTCATGATCCCCAGAACCTGCTATTAGGTTAAATTACAAGCAAGAGGAATTAGGTTGTCGATGAAAATAAGATTGCTAATCAGCTAACCCTGGGCCAGGGAGATTATTATGGATTATCTGAGGACCCTATGTAATCACAAGTGCCCTTACAAGTGAAAGACAGATTGATGTGTTGCCACATGCCAGTAACCCGACCAACTTGGGAGCTGAGGCAGGAGGATCACAAGTTCAAGAACAATCTGGATGGCTCAGCAAGAGTCTGTCTCAAAATAAAACATAAAAAAGGAATGGGAATGTAGTTAAGTGGTAGAATACCCCTGAGTTCAATCCCCAGTACCACAAGAAAGTAAATAAATAAAAATAAAAAATGGAAGACAGAATCAGATGAGAGAATCAGAGAGATGGTAGCATGAAGAAAACTCTGACTAACATTGCTGGTTTGAAGATAGAGGAATGAGCACATGGGTCAGAGAATACCCTCTGAGAGCAGGAAAGGACAGGGTTGATCCTGCCCTAGAGCTTTAAGAAGGGACCACATCCTGCTATTGTAAGATCCAAGTTCAAATCTGAGCTCTAGAGCTGAAAAATAATGTTCTGTTGTTTCAAACTACTAAGTCCTCAGTAATTTGTTACAACAGCAACAGGAAACTAATACAGACACCTTTCTAGATCTCAAGGCTCATTTCAAGAATTCCCATCTGTTTCCCTTTAGTGCTGTATGGGAATGAGTTATGGGAATGAGCCGCCCATGTCATGTTCTGATTACCCGTTTGTGTTTCTCCCCTAGACTGGAAGTTTTCTTGAGGGTGAGTATGGAGTCCTCTTCACTTTTATTTCCTTAGCAATGAGCTCGAAGGCAGTAAGCAGCATGCTCTGTGCTCTGTGAAGGACAATTACACAAATGTATGTGCACTCTAATAAGAAAAGTGCTCTGGTTGCAGAATATGCACAGAGGAATGAGCACACAGAGGAAGGGGGGATAATCTGCTTGCTAGAGACTGAAAAGAATTATTAAAAGAGGAGACAGTGGAGCTGGTTATGAAACCTGCAGAGGATGGGATCACACACTGAAAAGCCATCACACAGCTGGGCAGAGACTGAAATAAGCTGAGTGTCCATACTCAGCTCTGAAATGGTCAGCCACTCCCACTGATGGTTAACTAGCAAGAACAAGGGCACAATTTCTAATATGCTAACTTTTTAAGAAAGACTAAGAATCTAAACCAGGCATGGTGATGCACACCTGTAATCCCAGTGGCTCCGGAGGCTAAGGTAGGAAGATACCAAGTTCAAAGCCAGCCTCAGCAATCTAGCAAGACCTGAACTCAAAATAAAAAAAATAAAATAAAAACAGGCTGGGAATGTGGTTTAGTGATTAAGTATCCCCTGGATTTAATACCCAATACCAAAAAAAAAACAAAAACAAAAAACCCTGAATACCTGAAGTTTTAGGTGAAATCACACTTTTTTTAAATTGTTGACAAATAAATGAACAAACAAAAACCCTGGGAAAAAAATAAATATAAATCTTAGAATAGGATTTACCCACTTTCTAGTATAAAAGATCTCTAGAAAATGGAAAAGATATTCCATGGACAGGGAACAGAATATGTGGGGGAACAAATGCTTTGAAAGGCAAAGGAAGTTCAGCAGAGAGTTAAGGAGTCTCAAGTCTCCATCTCAACTGACCTTGGCTGTGTGGGGAGAAGAGTGAGCTGCATAAGGTGAGGTTGTCAGGGATCTTGAATGACAAGCTCCAGACCTCAAATTTCACCACCTGAACCTTGAGTGTTGTTGGTGCACAAAAATGTGTTAAGGAGGAGAACACCATGAGACTTGTCCTCTACAATAATCATCGGGCAACAGGGAAGGACAGAACAGAGGCAAGGAACAGGGTGGAGTCTCAGAGTGGGAATGGTATTGTAATCTATATTCTTGATGCTGCATGAAGCCACATCTTGAGTAGTAACAGCCTGGAATGGCTGTTATTCCTGGGGCCAGAACACCCGAGATGATAATTTTTCTAAGTGAGAAGAATTCCATTGACGCCCTGGCATCCTGGGCCCCAGCAAGTTTGTAGCCTCGAGAAGCTTGTGACCAGGTAAGAACGAGCTCCGTAGAGAGAAAGGGAATGAGTGGCTGCATACGTGTATGCACACCACGAACCTACTTTTCAGTCCCAGAGCGTCTCATAATCCTTTTGGATGGGAGTCAGTTTGGGGCCATAAATCACCAGGGTCATCATTTCTGTAGGGAGACGTTTGCAACAGGCCGTGGGTTAGAAGGAATGTAAATTTTCTGGAAGCCAGAAACAGATGAATAAGCATTTCTCCCCTGGTTATTCCTGCAGGGTGCATAGCCTCTCTCCCTCCTGAAGTAAAACAGGACTATCATCTTTGCATGCTTCACTCTGTTTTCTGGAAAGTATAATATGTCAGGGTCCAGGGAGATGGGCCTCCACTGCTGCTCCCTGCAGGATCGATGACAAGCGGCCACTCTGGGGCAGATCTTCAGGACCAAAAAGCAAATCTGAGCCAAGCGTGAGCTATGTACAGCTCAGAGTGGCAAGAGAGAGAGAGAGAGAGAGAGAGAGAGAGAGCCATGGTAGCCACATGCCTGCTTGGCCAGCCAGGACACCCAGGCCTCAGCACATGAGCAAGGAGAGCCTGAGAGGTGTCAGCCCTTAGTGTCCTCAAAGCAGACTTGGCCTAGGGGCTCCCAGCCCTGCTGGCTGGCTCAAAGTCTAGAGGCAAGTTACTTCGGTGTGTTCACAGGTCTCCATTCATAAGACAACGAAGAAGCTTAGAGACCCACACTGTAGGGGAGTAAGTACTTCCTGAATTCGATGCCCTGCAGTCAGAACTAATTGTAGATGGTCATTACATCTAGTGCCTGCCCTCAAAGAGCCTCAATCTCAGTGCCCAAAGCAGACCAAGCAATGTCTCACAGTTGAAAAAGGTGACAATGGGTATGTGGAAAAGGAAAGTAACCTGGAGAAAGAAGCATGGGGGAGGCATTCTAGCAAGCCTTTCCAGGGGAGGACAGATGCCAACTGGACTTTGAAGGACCAAGGAGAATGACCAGCAGAAATCAAACCTGCGGAAAGAAGAGCGCTAATGTAGAAACTAAGGGAGAACGCGGGCTGCGGTGGGAACGTTTGAGGCTCACCCCCAGGGCTGCCCTGCCCAGCCCCGCCCCAAATGCACTCGCAGTGGCCTGGCCCCTTTAGCCCTGTCCCTTGGCTCTGCAGAGGAGGGCAAGGAGGAGGGACAATACTCCAGCTGTGAGCGGGGTTAAGAAAAATCTGGTGGTAAAGCAGCAGCAGAGAGCCCTCCAAGCCTGAGGGGCAAGGACAGATCATCAAGCAGGGAGGGCGTGACCATGTGGAGACCCCCCCCAAGAAGCTGTAGAAAGCACCTAACGGGTAGCCCCTGCTTGCAGCCACCACCACTGGCAAGAGGGGAGCTGGGGTGAAATGCCTGGTTCCCATTCTTCCCTCCTTCTCACTTCCTGAGGGGCTTGCTCTTCCAGGCACCAAGCAGAAGCCAGAAGGGACACTGGCCACCAGACAGCTCACAGGTCAGGTTCCGGTACTTCACTGATTGGGGAAGGGAAAGGAAGGGATTTGGGAGGCCAAAAGAAAGCCCCCAGAACAATCCATGTGACTTCTTCCATGAATTTCTCTAGATCCCTGTCTATTCATAAATACCCTACATTTTGTGAAACAATGATTTTACAATTGATTCTGCATCGGTTTTTTATCATTGTTTTATAAAAATAGCCGCATATTGCAGACACATTTGTTTATGTTATTGTTCTCATTCAACAACAGCTCGCAGAAAGATCCTCCAAAGACATCTTGCAGAGCTCATTCATTCTTTTTTCTTTCTTTCTTTCTTTTTTTTAACTCTCTTAAAGAGCTACAAAATATGGACAATAAAATGGACATATTATTTGTTGTTTGGAAATTCTCTTATTTTTCAATTTCTTTTCAATATAAACAGTGCTGGGGAAAACATCTCTGTGTGTGTGTGTGTGTGTGTGTGTGTGTGTGTGTGTGTGTGTATACCATTATGTATCACTGTTTTTTTTTTTCCCTAGGATGTAAATTCCCAGGGTAGAGAAGCCTTAGTTTAAGAATATATGTATTTTTAATCAAAGTTGTCAGAATGCAATTATACCTGAACTATTTCATAAGCATGCTAGAAGAACAGGCAATTTTGTGTGCCTGTATAAATAAGTAACCACAGGTCCCACTACTATGTATGATTATAATTCAATGATTAAACACTTTTTCAAAACAATAGGCTAGAAAGGGAAGCAGGGGCCCCATACCTCCCCGACAGCCACCTGCTCTGGGACATCCCTGGCTTCCCTGCCCCACCCCTGAATCCTCATTGCTCATCATCTCCACCCCCCAACCCCGCAGGCCTACATCCCCATCCCATCCAAAGGACCGTGAGCTTTGTGGAGTCAGAGACTGGTTCTCGCCCGTTACTGGACTTTTTCTCTCATCAAGTGTGGAACCTGATGTGTGCTAGGATTTCCAAGTTTATGATGAAAAAGCAAATAAACTCAACCAAGTTATCCAGAACCTTCTGGTTTCCTTCTGTCTTCCCAGGATGGGGAGGCAGGTGGACTCAGGACAGAAGATCCGTGCAGGACAGGGCCATGTTCTTCAGTGGATCTTTCTCCATGGTCCACTTCCCAGATCCTGAACTGACAGATAAGGTGTAAATGGCGGGAAGCCAACCTCAGACCTGGAGGAGAGACATGAGATGACCGCAGGGCATAGCTGGACTTTCTCAGATGAAAGGTGTTCTTCCCATTTACTCTCAGGAAGGGAAAATGAAAACAAGACCCCTCCACAATAGAAACCTTTGGAAGGACGTCTCATAACAAAGCATAGTTCCTCGCCGTGTCACAAGCGGAGGCCTGCCTTCCGTCTTCCACGGGGGTTCGCTGTTCTCTCCCTCCTTCCCGATGGCCCAGTGTGCAGCATGTGTGTCCACCAGCTGCTGCGGCTGTTGCCAAAGTCCTTCTTCTCAGAGTCCATGCCTTCAGAAGGAACAAAAAGAAACGACAAAGAAACAAGGATCCCTCTGCTCTTCCAGAAACACAAATAGAAAAGGTTGTTTTAAGTGTTTTTTGTTTGTTTTGATTTTTGCATTTTAATATTTGTCTTTCTGATGTCTCTCCAGAAGGCCTGGCTACATTGTGTTCTTCTGGAGAATGTATCTGTCCTTCCCCCAAATTATCAGCAGAGTTCTCTAAGGGTCCTGGTGGATGCTGTCATGTGTGGGGCCAAATGAAAACAGACCTTCACGAGGGGACTGACCTCTGAAGGATTGATTCACACACAGGGGCTCAGCAGCCCCCACTAGGATGTCTCCACCAGGCCTCAGGAGAGGCAGAGAGGAGAAGCAACAGAATGTGTTTCCATCTGTAGCAGGCAATGTAAGAGAGCCCTGCAGGGAGAGGATGCTCTCCAGGAGCCAGGTTGTCTACTGGAGGTTGAATTAGCCCCTACAGGCTGCTGTAACAAAAACACCACAGCCTGGTGGCTCACAAATAACAGAAATGTTCTTAGTTCTAGAGGTTGGGAAGCCCAGCTTCAAGGAACCAGCAGATGCTGCATCTGGTAAGGACCTGCTCTCTGGTTCATAGATGGCACCTTCTCGCTGATGAAAGGGTGGAAGGACAAGAGAGCTCTCTCGGAGTTCTTTATAACACTCTAATCCCAAGCATTAAGCCTCCACCATCATGACCTAATTACCTTCCAAAACCCCACCTCCTAATTCCCCCACACTGGAGGCTAGCATTTAACATAAGAATTTTGAGAGAACACAATATTCACTCTAGAGCAGGGGTGATAAATATGTTTCGGGAGTGTGAAAACAGATTATGCTCATTTTCACCAAAAGTGGCTGGAAGGGGAAAAGTCAGAGGGAGAATCTGGAATCCCGTCCAACAGGAGGACCAGGGTTGCAGGTGGAGAGGGAAGACCGAGGTCTAGCCCAGAGCTTCTCAACCTTGGCACCCTTAACTTTGAGGGCTGTAGCATAATCACAGAATACTGTCACATCTCTATTTGGTGGACACTAGTCACTAAATCCAGTCTACTCTGCAGGGGAAGAGTGGACACAGGGTATGAAGAGAGGGAAGCCCAGGCCATGGGGAGGCATTGCAGAAGCCTTTGCCCTCAGAACCATTGACAGCAGGAAAAACTCACCCCTGTGGGTCTTGACTGTGTGAGCAAAGATATAGATTAGCTGTGCAAAGAAGTGTGATGGGTTTGGTTCCTCCAACCTTATCTGAAGTTCACCATTTTAGAGTTTCCCCTTTGCAGATCAAAGCTATCCACTTGCCAGTGTCTCCACCTTAACAGAAACTGAAGGGGTGTGAGGAGTTGAAGAGCTTTAGATGAATGTCCAGCCCCATATCTGGGTCCTCCCTCCTGACATGGGAAGTGATGCTCTTTCTGGGATCCCCACACTGTTACATATTGTCTACACCTTGAATGCAAAGCAGAGATGGTCCTGGGTTCCATACTACAGGGACCACTCCAAAGCACAGCCAAACAGCCAGGTGAAAAGTAGCCTGTTGTCCAGGGGATCCACCAGTCCCCCCATGCTGTCTATACACAAGACTTGGGGACCCTGCCCTCATGGGTGTGAGAAGGAATCTGTCCTGGGAAGAGAAAGTAGCCAGATCAATCAGAGGCAGCAATTCTGTCTCCATCTTTTTCTGAAAACAAAATCGAATCCCAAGTTTGTTGGAAAAAAAAAAAAAAAACTAAAACTTTAGTTCCAAGAATTAAAAATACTAAGAATTAAGATGAAAAATGTTATCTTAAAGAGTCTGTTTTAGAGAAGTGACCAATCACATTCAAGCTCTAGGATAGTATCTATTGCTTTGAAGAGATATAAACTTGCACATGTTGGTCCACCTCTATGAACTTCAGTTTCCTCTTTTATAAAATGGAACTACCATTCTGCAGAGTTCCTATGAAGATCCAAATGAAATTAGCTTATATACTCTTGAATGGTAGCTCTTTTTTATTTAACCCATCTTATAAGAAGGTAAGCAACTGGGGATTTAGAGTCTTGTAACATGGACGAGCTCAAAAGGGATCTGGGCATGGTGGCACATGCCTGTAATCCTAGCTAGTTGGGAGGCTGAAGGAGGAGGACCTTCAGTCTAAGGTCAGCCTTGGCAATGTAAGGAGACCCTGTCTCAAAGGTGAAAAAAAAAATTTAAAAAAAGAGTTTGAAAGGAACAGCATGGTGCATAGCAGAAAGGCAGCAGGCAATAAATATTTGTTCAACTAATGAAGTAATCATTGGAAATGTAATTTAACAATTTTACAATCCCCATGAAGCTCAAAAACTCAGGGCAACTTGCCAAAGTCACATAACTATTTGGTGACAGGGCCAGAGATCCACATATAACCCACAATTCCTAATCAGTATTCCCCATTCTGACTCATATTTTATAAAGCCATATGCATTTCTCAAAATGATTTGTAGGCAAAATAGCACTGATTTATGGAAAGTAAGTCATAAATTATATTCAAATACTAATTTCTCAGCCTCTGAGACCCATTTTACATGGAGCAGGAATTCAGATTTCCTATTGAAAATCACTTCAGGGACCACAGATTACAGAGTCTATTTCCCCAAAGCCAAGGGCTCCCTTGTCTTTGCCTCTTGACTCTGAGATGCTTAGAGCGAGGCAGAAAGGGGAGCAGCATGGAGGCAGGGAGGCCGTGGGTGTGGGCGCTGCCACACGTTTTAAAACTTTTCTTCTTTTGGAAAGTGAGAGTGAATTGGAGATCTGGATGAGGACATCCTTAGTGATACAAAAATATTATGAATCAGCAACCTGAACTACCATGATTCACAGCAGAAAGTCCCCTTAGAAACCTTGCAACGAAGGAATCCCCAGGTTCAGAGAGGGGGCAACTCTAGAGAAAATTGTCATTGATTTAAGTGAAAACAGTCCAGAAGTTTAGGAATAATAGGATCACCGGACTGGCTTATTTTTTTCTGGTCTGTGCTCCACGTATCTCTTCTCTTTGCAACTCCCAAGGCGGATTCTTCCTGTGGATGAATTAGGCCGGGTGATTCTTGCCCATCATTTTTTCAGCATATCTAGTTGATTTATCTGTTGATACCACTGTGTTGTGGCAGTTAAAACACTGCAACATTAGAACAAGCTGGGACAGACTTGGTGCATTCATAAACCATATGAAAACCACATGGAGCAGACGTGGGAGAACACAGCCAGATAAGGAAATGGATGCAAACATTTGCAACCCTTTGCTTAAAGCTCAAGTACGTGCAAGGAACGCTTGGCTGCAGAATTGTAAACACTGTACTGGAATTTGGAAATCATCACCTTGTAGAGGCCTTGAGATAGAGATGGTTCTGTATTCAGACAGGTGAATGGCCAAGAATATGGGATAAACATCATTTCACCTTCCTACTGACCAAGAGGAAATTTATCACATTCCTCATCTCTGACCCCACCGACTTTGAATCTTCGTCCCTCTTGATCTCTTAAGGAGAAATCAGAGACTTTTAGTCACCCTCTGGCTACAAAACTGATTTCCCCCACCCCCATTTCCTCAGAGGTAGCTTGAATAGATTTGGTGTTAGAGGATATGGTTTGGCACTAGGCTCTGTGAGTCCCTAGGTATATGAGCTTGGGTACAAATCTAAACCTCTTTTCCGATTCCTCATCTGCAAAATGATGGCAATAATCACTCACTCACAGACTTCAAAAAGAGAATGCCGGAAATGTTTCTACAACTCTACAGGGAAGGCGTGAATCACAGCTCAGAGTTCTTGAAATTTGTGCCATGTAGAAACTCTTTCATATGGAAAAAAATCCTCATAAAACCTTAAGACGGTGATTTCAGACACAAGACAGTCTTTGCTTTGAGATTCACAAACTGCAGCAAGGAATATTTTATTTAACATGTGCAAATAAGCCAGGTATGTCGCACTGAACTATAAACCCAACTATTCAGAGGCTGAGGCAGGAGAATTGCAAGTTTGAGGCCAGCCTGGGCAACTTAGCGAAACCCTGTATTGAAATAATACACAAAGGACTGGGGGTTGAGCTCAGTGGTAGGTTGCCCCTGGGTTAAATCCCCCATACTGCAAGAACAACAAAAACAGAAAACATCATGAAAAGGAATATTTCCATCTCAAATGATCACTTTTTAAATAGCAGTACACAATAGATAAAATGACATCATTTCAAAGATCATCATCAGGTACAAACATGAAACATTTCTCAGTCATGGAAGCTTTGGAGAAACACTGGCATGGCATTTAGAACTGATGCAGAAATCATGATTTTTAAAGCCTGGCTTTGCCATTTACTAGCTATGTGATTTGAGGCAGGGAATGCAATCTCTCTCACACTTCCATTTCCCATTTTGATTGCTGAGCCCAAAAGGACTTATTAAAGGTGGGGGAAATCTCCTGGTATCATATTCTGCAAACACAATTATAGGGGTACCAGGTGGGGGTTGGAATCGAGTCCAGAGTTCTTAAGGTGAAAGGTCAAATACTGCTGTGCAAAGTTGAGCAAACCTCTGGCCCTTGCTGAGCCTCAGTTTCCTCCAGGAAGAAACTGCAATGACCTCTGACCAGCTGATCTATCTGGCAGAGCTGCAGAGAACATCACAGTGTGTAGCAGGAGCCTGCTCCTCAGACGTGCAAGCAGCACTCCTCCTGGAGACCGGAGGCTGTGACATTGCCTGAGGCTGAGAAACCACCGTCCCTATCTGGAAAATCGAATCAGTCTCGAGGTTAGAGTTCTAGTTTATGATGGCCTGCTCCTCTGCTTCTCATGCCAAGAATGAGCTCAGCCGAAAGTGCCATTAACTACCTGCTGCTGGGTGGGTTCACGGTCACAGTCCTTTTTGTCAGTGAAAAGCCAGATAGTGCTTAGCTACAGTCATGACCCCGAAAACACAGCAGTTCTGCTCGGCCAGGTGCTGGCAAGGCGCACCCTGCTCTGTACCAGGGCGAAATGTGGATAAAGCCATGAAAGAAACAAATGAGCAATCAGAGTCAGCCATGGGTGATTTATCTGCTCTCTCTCTATCCTTCCTCTCCTGAAGTCTTCCTCTTCTACCCCTACCACAGAGGCACAGGTAATGAGGAACGGGGTTCCAGAGAGCAGAGCTGAAAGCAGTATCTTCCCCACTTTCTGAAAATGACCATCTGGTGCTAGACTACTAATATTTCAGCCATGTTGACTACGGCATGTGCAGACCAGAGGCTGAATGTCGGAATGACCATTCCCAATTCACCGCCAGGGCTAAAGGACCAACCGACACTCCCTGCTCAGTCCCTTCCAAGCAGGGTGGTGCTGCTGGCTCTCCACCACTGATTCTGGCCTTATCACAATGGTGCCTATTTAAAGGACAAAGATAGTTCTAGTCACATCCCCTCCCCCAAACAACTGTGTTTCCTTGAACTCTTGCCTGAACCTGCTCTCAGGGGCAGCTTTCTCCAAGTAACTTCTGTAATGTGGCTAAGGGTTTAATTGAGATAATGTGTATGTATTCTCTGTACTCTGTGAGGCATTGAGCATCTGAGAAAATTGGCATTAAATTCATAGAAAACACTGCAAGCTCTTCATTGAGACTCTCAATCATCTTGGCAAGGAGGCAGGCATCCAATGGCTGACCAGTGAAGAAGAGGTTAGGGCCTTCCAATGGGCAATGAGTCACTGGAGTCCACCTTGACCATAGGCACCTACCTATTATAGGATGCCACGGTGTGTGTTCCCCAAGAAGTTCATGAATTGGAACATTAACTCCCTATGCAGCTGTGTCAGGAGGTAAGATCTAGTCGGAGGTGTTTGGTCATGGGGTAGAGCCCTTATGAAGGGATCCATGCTTTTCTTGTAGGAATGGGTCAGCCATGGTGGAGGTTGGTCCCTTTTACTCTCTTCTGCACATGCTTTCTTGCCCTTCTGCTTTCTACCATGAGATGAAACAAGGCCCAGAAGCCAAGAAGATGATAGCACCACAATCTCGGACATCTGAGACCCCAGAACCATTCATCAAATTAGACATCTTTTCTTTATAAATTACCCCCATCTCAGGTGTTCTACTGTGGGCTAAGACAGGACAACATTGGGTCAAGAATTTAATGACCCACTATTCTTACCCAAGCTATCATGTAGAGTCCATGCATCTGTCTGACTAATAGGCCTTCTAGCCTGTGTGATTTGGGGGTAGCAGATCTTTGAACCTCAGTCTCTTCTTCTCTAGATAGAGTTAGTAATATCTACCATAGAGAAATGTTGCAAAGATTAAGAAAGAAAAATATGCAAACACAGCTACATGGTGCTGGACATGTCATGGGTGTTCATTTGCTCCTTTGTACGCAGGTTCTGAGATCTTAGCTGGGTTTGCACACATATGTGCAGTGGCTGCTCACAAGGCAGGACTTCACCAGAGCACAGATCAAAGAGGCTTTAATTCTCATGAGTAGTTCTGGAGGAAAACTTTCAACATTTCAATATTGCTGAAAAGGATGTTTGTCCCTACAAAAGAAACAAGAGAACAATCACCAGTAGATGCTCCCCATCTGATTTAAAAGCAGCAAAAGCCCAAGAATATTCCCTACTTTAGCAAGTATTCCTTTAACAAATTGTTTGAACACCAAGTCTGGCTATGATCAACAATCATAGAATATCATAAGATACCATAGAATGGTATCTGAGTTTGTTTGGGTTGCTGTAACTAATTACCATAGACTGGGTGGCTTACTTTATTTCTCTCAGTTCTGAAGGTAGGTTCAGGGTACCAGCATGGTCAGGGTCTGGTGAGGGCCCACTTCGTGCTGCATAGATGATAAGTTCTCATTGCATCCTCACATGGCAGGAGAAAATGGGATCTCCAGGCTTATCTTATAGGGCTGCTAATCCCATTAATGAGTGACCCATTCTCATGACCTATCATCTCCCAAAAGGCCCCACCTCCTAACACTGTCATGGGGGGGTGGGAATTTCAACATATGAATCTGAGGAGGACACAAACATCCATACCATCACAGATGATTAGGCAATAGCACATTCCAGAGGGAATTTCATCATTGCCAGGAGCGGGTACCTTATGTATTGCTTATCTCATTGTTGAGTCCATCTGGCCAGTAGCAGCTGCTGCCAGTGGTTCTCTGACCTAGGGATGGAACAAATATCATCCAGCCAGATGAACCAGCTGACCTAAGTAAGTGGTGTAATCCAAGTCCAGAGGTGGCACGCTTCCCCCAAGGAAAGTTTGGAGACTTGCTTCTCTGTTCTTACTTTTTCTTCATTTCCAGCCAAAGTACGAGTTCCATAATCAGGCCAAATTTTACCATGTAAAGAACACAACTGTGTTCCAGCGCTCCTGATTTTGACTATGATTCCAAGTTCTGTACATTCTTTTCAGTACTCTGCTTTGGATTCATTCAAACATTTGAACAACAACAACAATAACCAAAAAAAAAAAAAAAACAATCAGAGAGTAAAAACAAATGTGCCAGAGGATCTCAAGAGAATCACAAACAATAGAAGAATAGATGAAAAAATTAAACACAAGAGGCAATGATGAAAGAGGAGGTGGCATTGAAGATGAAAACGTGAGCAATGGGTAAAAATCGGAAGTGTAGAAATGGAGAGGAAGTGCGTTCTAGGCCAATGGGCGGGTGGGGGGCATAAGCAAAGATATAGAGGCAGAGTGCACAGAGGATTTTGAAGGGCGAGGAGTTTAATTTGTGTGGACCATGCAGCCCGCCCTGCATACACAAGAAATTTTCTTGCCATCCCCTTGTTCATGTAAGTTAGCCCACTGTGGAGGAGGTTCCACAGAGAACCAGTGTATGCCAAAGGCTTCTGGGGCTCACCTATGTTGAGCATTACTACCTGGTCAAAGCAATTGCCGGTTCATAACCTCCAGCATGTCTTTCCCTGGAAAGTTTATATTTTCTAAAACTATCAGATAGTAAAGGTTATTATACACAAATCACTGAGTCAGTATGTGGAGAGTCAGTGGTTTAAAATGTCTTTAATGAATTTTTTATAAGCAATTAATAAGCCTCTTATATTAAGCTACTTTAGGAATATTTGTTGTGGAAGCATACCTAGTTCATCCTGACTAAAACAAAGAATTTCTAAAAACTGACCTTGAGTGCTGTGAAGACCACCTGGATTGGAAGTACTTAGTTGCTTCTCTGAGGATACCAGTCCAAAGCATCCAATGGGCAGAGACACAGTGATTCCAAGTGTGCCAAGCATCTGGCACACATAATGCCTGCCTACTTATAAGCAGAATCTGCTCAAGAGAGCAAGATTACCAAGAATTTGAGGCCTAATTTTAAGATAAGGATGATGTAAGGTATTGTTGATCATCTCTAAACTACATTGAGATACGAATAACTTGAACCGTGACCTCATAGCAGATTTGCATAGTAATAATTACTACCATTTAGAAAATTACTGAGAGTTCAACATGTTAGTGGACAACTTATAGCTGTGGCCAATTTTATCCTGCAACATTTGGATTATTATCTTCAATTTACCGATTAAAAAAAAAAAACAAGCTTACAGAAGAGACGACTTAAGTTCACTTAAGTCATTCAAAGCAGAGGTTAGACTCCAATCCAGATGTCTGACTCCAAAGTCAATCTCTTTTCACAAAGTTAGCCTTTCCTCTTAAAGCTCACAGGAAGGGTTGATAAAAAATAAAATCAGACCTAGAATTTTTTTGTATCTCAAATAAGAAAGAAAAAGTGAAACATGAGACAGAGAGCACTCACCAAGTTTTCATTTCCTTCTCTACATTTTGCAGCAATTAACCTGGGACCATATGAGTGGTTTTGGCCGATGAACTGTGAGCAGAAGTGTTACTTACAGCCTGAGGGAGGTAAAAGCTGGCACGTTTCTTCTGTTATGCTGAAAGGAAACATAATCCTGTTGGTGTGGCTACAACCTTACATCTTCATGACAATTTATACGTAAGAAATAAGTCCTGTACTGTTAATGTTTTGAATGTGAAGTGTCCCCCCAAAAGCTTATGTACTGGAAATATGATCCCCAATGGAAGAGTGTTCAGAGGTGAAACAATTGGATGATGAGAGCTGTAACCTCATCAGTAAATTAATTCATTTGATGAATTAATAATTTGAATGTATACTGAGTGGTAACCATAGGCAGGTGGGGTGTGGCTGGAGGAAGCAGGTCACTGGGGTTGTGACCTTGAACTATATCTTGTCCCTGGTTCCTTGTTGTCTCCCTCTCTCTGCTTCCTGGCTGCAGTGAGCTGAAATGAATTTAACTGACCATGGACTGAATCTTTGAAACCATGAGCCCAAAATAAACTTTTCCTCTTCTTAAGTAATTCTTCTCATGTATTTTGGTAACAGCAATGAAAATCTGATTAATACATATACTAAGTAAGGAAAAAATTCCTTTTGTATTTGTGTGTGTGTGTGTGTGTGTGTGTGTGTGTGTGTGTTCTTATTGGACCACAAATTATCAGAACTGAATTAATCCTTGTGGTTTGTGACAGATTTTTTTTTAACACTGGTTCTTGCATAGCTCACTTTTATTTATTTCCCTAGCTATTTAAGATTTTTCATATTTGCATCCATGAAACCACCCTTCAGAACTAACGTAGAACTCTGACAACAATTTGCATGTAGCTATGATGTCCTTCTACCAATTCCTTTACACCTGGTAATCATCATCCTAAATCATATATTCTTCATTCCATTCCTTTTCTTTATATATCATACTATTGTATCTGTATGTATATGTATTCTTAAAGTATATATATTAGATTTTAATTTACAAAAATGGTTTCATGTTATAAGTATCAATTATAATCTAATTATTTTATTTAACTAAAACTGATCTATACTGTTGAATTTTGCTGCCCTTTATTTTGACTGCTATATACTGGGCTTTTTCTTTTCTTTTCTTGAATGAATCCTAATCATTCTCTCCAAGTTTTGTGGAACTTACTTCAGTTGAAATATCCACTTATTACAAGAGAAGTACAATCCAGAAATGTTGCAGGTGAACTTGAAGCAGCAGAGAAGTGGGGCTTAGGCTGGCCTGTGAACCCAAGCTTCCTCCTTTGCAAGTCTGGATTAGGGGAATGTTTCCTCTTCTATAAAATCTTCACCCGTATGCTGTGTTGTGGCAAGGATTCAACAAGATAAAGAATGGGCAACGTACTTGGTGAATTCTAATGTAGTACATAAATATAAGGGAAAAATTTTCTTCAATCTGCTTTTTAAAGTACACACACACACACACACACACACACACACACAGGCACATAGATCTCTATTTCAACTCAAGTCAACAAATTCAAGCTTGTAGTCACATTTTTATTCTGGCTGCCCTCTGAACAATCATCAGTAGAATGACTAGCAAATTGGAATCATCCCTCTTCTCTGCCAGATGTCTCCACCCTTCTTCCTCTTTGACGATTCAGATGATACTCATTATTGCTCTTCCAACAAATTGCAGGTGATATAGATTCAAAGCTGGATGTGTTTGCTCAGCACATGCTTCTTTGCCCAATGTGCACATGTATGTGTGGGCCATTGTTTGAGCCTTGGTTTGCACCATACAGAGTAGCTTGCTACCTACCATAAGTTATGCTTATAGTAGTTGAAAGACAATGGAATTTGGAGGCATCCAATTCAGGTTTTTAACCCAACATTGGCATTTATCTCTGAAGAGATACATGAGTCTCTGAGTTTCTATTTTCTCATCTGTAGAACACAGTTGTTACAAAAGTTAAATCAGATAATGTAAGGGGAGTGCTGAGAACAGACTCTAAAGTAGAACAGGATCTCATTTAAATGCTAGTATATTTTTTTTTATTTTGCTTTCCTTGCTAGTATGTGTCTATAGAGACATTTTGGTTATGGTGTTAGTGTCATTTGAAATTCCTAAGGTAAATTCTGTGGCTTAACCAAAGTTATATTTTAATAGTTAATATGATTAATATTAGTTAATATAACTAATAGAATGGTAGAGACCATATTGGAAGGGGCGGGGGGGACCCATTTCTGGTCTGAGATAGGTTTTGACTTTTGCTGTGATTTAGACAAGTGTCCCCAAAGGTGCATGTGTCAAGGCTTGTGTCAGTCTGTGGCACTGTTAGAAGGCAGTGGAACCTTCGAGGTGGCCTGGTGGGAAGAAGTTAGGTCACTGGGCATATTTCTTTGAAGGGGATATTGGGACCTCAGCCCCTTCTTCTCTCTCTCCTGGCTTCCAAACTGTCATTGAGATGAAGAACAGGCCTCCTCCACCACGTGGTCTTGCAGTGATGTAGTGAGCTGCCGCAGGCCCAAATCAACAGGGCCACAGGATCATGGATTGAAACTCTGAAACTATGAGCTAAAATAAGCCTTCCCTCATTTTACGTTGATTATCTTAGGTATTTGCTCATAGTAACAGAAAGCTGAATAATACAGACTTTTTTAGAAGTTGATTTTGGCAAAAGCCAAAATTGACCCTTTCTTTTGTGGTCAAAGAGCAGAGACCCATAGGGTAATGGACACTGCTGGTCCTGGATAGTCAGGGGAGCTGGTCAGTGAAGTCAGGGGACAAGGCCTTGGGGAAGAGGGAACCTCACCAGGTACTGCAGGAAGAGAAGTCAGCTCAGATGAAACGGAGACATTTTCAAACTCAGAAAAGGAGATGCTGCCACAGAAGATAGTTCAGAGGGGAGGTGATATCCCCCAAGACTTCATTTAGATAATAACAACAGGAAGTTATTCCAAGTTGAAATGTTAAGGGTTGGAAACCACTAAGAATGCCAAACTGTCTGCCCAGGGTATCGTCCAGGGATCTTACTCTTTAAAAGACAAGACAGAAGAGAACTGCTAAAGATGAGAGAATAAATTTGGTTTGTGGGATGCAGGCAAAGTAGGCTCAAGCTCCTGCACTGCAGGCCAGGATCCTTGCTGCCCGTCAGTGGGAGGATCCAGGTGAGTTTCCAAAAGTAGCTTAGATGAGAAAAAAACACAAAAATCAGGTCAGTAGATGAAACACTTTCAGTGAGGCTAGTGGTAACTATATTGGCCAACACATGCAGCATATTTCTATCATTCCAGAAAGCTGGATAACTACAGTACCAATAATCCCAGAGCACAAGCTTGAAACAGGTGCCAGACACAAATAAACCATTCAGCAGTCGATCCATTGGGAGTATCAATGGCCCTCAGTGGCACTATTTAAATTCTCAATGCATTTCACTTAGAGGAGCACGTTGACCTTCCCAGTAGGACAATGGTGGATCTTAGATATGAGCATTTCATCCCTCTCGTATATTCCTACATTCACTTGAGAATTTTATTAATCCTCACTTGTAGTAAGACCGATCATTTTAACGTTTTAAGTTACTATAATTATTGTTGATGAGATCAACATGATCTGGTGCCTATGCACCACAATTACTCCCAGGCTGTCTAATTCCTTCTCTTCGTGAAGAGAAGTGACCCCTCAGCCTTGTCAATAGCTGTTCACGGGAATGCCACCACAGGGAACAGTTCCACACAGCTGCCCTTGCCATCAGATGCCCAATCCCCACTTGGGAACCACCCCCAGTCAACAGGCTGTAGAAGTCTTGGCTCAGAGGGGGCTGTAAGGCTAACCTGGTTACTTCCCAGAGGTGAGTCCAGGGACTGGATTTACGAGGCAAGAAGGGCCAAAGCTGGGATCAGATGCCAGGCCTGAACCCTATCCATCTCTCGGGTCCTAGTTCTGATGTTAGAAGAACACCAGTATCTACACAGAGAGCCCTCCCTCTCACACTCGAAGCTGGATTCAAATGAAGCCTGGAGATAGAAGAGGTCAGAAGAGCCCACTGGCACCATCCTTGGGTATGGCCCCATAACCAAGGCTACTTTTTCAGTTAACAGAATAAGCTTCCATTGGGCGCCACTGTGCAGCAGACAAGGAACACATTAGACATGGCGCCACCTGTAAGGACCTTAAAATCCCAGAAAGATAGAAATACACAAATGCTTAAGGAAAAGACTTTCGTGTCCCTTAACAGGCACTCAGGTAGAACTTGATTTGGATTCTAGGTTCTTGTGGGGCAGCAAGAGTCTGATTAAACACTCTTCCGTTTTCCACTAGTGCTTGACATCAGACGGGGATGGAGAACCTCCAGGCAGAGTAGAATGGGCATTTCGGTTCTTACTGTGTAGCCTTGGGTCAGTTATTTCACTTCAAGCGTTACCAGATTTAGCAAAAAAAAAAAAAAAAAACAGTTAAATTTGAACTCAAGATGAACAGTGAATAATAATCCAAGATTTCATGGAACATACTTACACTAAAACATATTCTTTGTTTTCCTGAAATTCAGATTTTACTGCGTGTCCTGTATTTTATCTTGGTGCTATTAATTTCTCTGTGCCCTTTTTATCATCTATGCAATTAGAATTTTTTAAAAAATTGAAAAAAGACTAACCCTTCTTTATTTTATTATTATTATTTTTAGTTAAATTAATCAAACTTTAAAAGTTTTTTTTTTCCTAGCAGTAGTTTTTCTTTTTTTAAATTTGATTTTATTTTTAAAATATATGAGGGGCTGGGATGTGGCTCAAGGGGTAGCGCGCTCGCCTGGCATGCACGGGGCACTAGGTTCGATCCTCAGCACCACATACAAATAAAATAAAGATGTTGTGCCCACCAAAAAACTGAAAAATAAATATTAAAAAATTCTCTCTCTTTCTCTCAAGAAATGAATTTTTTAAAAAATACATGACAGCGAAATGCATTACAATTTTCATTACACATACAGAGCACAATTTTTCATACCTCTCTATATAAAGTTTGTTCACACCACCAATTCATGTCTTCATACATGTACTTTGGATAATGATGTCCATCACATTCCACCATCATTGCTAAACTCCTGCCCCTTCTTTTCCCCTCCCATCCCTCTGCCCTATCTAGAATTCATCTATTCCTCCCATGCTCCCCTCCCCCTCCCTACCCCACTTTGAGTCAGTCACCTTATATCAGAGAAAACATTTGGCATTTGGTTTGGGGGGATTGGCTTACTTCACTTAGCATTATCTTCTCCAACTCTATCCATTTACCTGCAAATGCCATGATTTTATTCTCTTTTATTGCTGAATAATATTCCATTGTGTATATATACTATATATATATATATTTTTTTTGTATCCATACATCTACCGGACGGCATCTAGGTTGGTTCCACAGTTTAGCTATTGTGAATTGTGCTGCTATAAACATTGATGTGGCTATGTCCTTCTTTATGTTTAATGAGGATTAAATTAGATGCAATATGGGAAACCTTGGCATATTACATGTACTTATTAAACAATAGCCTTCCCTTCGTGACACCAAATAGTGAAATGGACTTAAAAAATGAATCCTGTCCAATAGATAGCTTTCTGGGAGCTAGAGTATTGAGGTTTGGAAGAGAAAACATTGACCTGGCCCCTACATCCATGAAGTTCTCCCAGGTAGATTCTGATGTGTGTGTAGAAAATGCATGCTTCTCGGCAAAGCCCACAAAGTAGTTTCAGTCTTGCCCATCTTGGTAGGTAGAAAGGATGTCATGGTGAGGGGTAGAGGGTTAGAGGACAGGAGGACTGCTGCCCTTCCTGCTCCTGACAATCTAATTCTGTGCACTGGATTCATAATATCAGAATACTCTCAAGTTAGCGTCAGGGCTTATCTTGAGTTGCAGGCAAAATAAAGATGTTTCAAATGCACCCCCTTTTTATACCGTGGAAAGGGAGAATTGCATTTTGTCAGTCTGTGCTATCTTCTTAGAAGTTACATTATTGTCATTAGTTTGCTCTTCTCTGGTACCTGTACTTACAAAACTAGTGAAAAACAGAAGGCTAGCTGTAAGAAAAGTGTGAGTTGTGATCCGTTCAAGCTCTACCTGAAAGGTGGCAGGCCGAGGATCACACTTCTGTCTTGATATCCATCCTATAATAGAAAATAAAGAAGTGTTGTGGGGTGAGAGGAGAGATGGAAGAAGAGCTCTCACAGCCATTTCTGAAAAGTTACTACTAGAATAAGACTAAAGTTGTAAGAATCACAGTTTAAGGCAGCAGTTTTCAAAGTGATGTAAGGACCAAAATATGTTATGTGCATGTGCAAATGCCACAGTGAAACCCATTATTCTGTGTAATTAGACTGTCCCAACTGAAAACATTAACTGGAGCCATCTAAGGTCCTCAAGACCCTTTACAAGGGTTCATGAGATCAAAATAATTTTCACAATAATACTTTGGGGGTCTACTTTTTAAAACTCTCTCATGTTGTACAGTGTTTCCTAGAGGTTAAATATTAATAATTGTCTAAAAGGGTTATTAAAATATTTCCCTCTTTTCCTGCTATGTATCTATATAGGAATACAGCTGTCTTCTCTTACAGGAGGTGCTAAAATGTAAAGCAAAGCCATTCTTCTTATTGAACATTTTTAGATCTCCATAATTATTTTGCAAAACAATTTTTGTTTAATTTTAACATACGATGGACTTATTATTTTTGTTCTTCTGTGAATAAGTAATTTTCTGAATTTCTTGGTTTTAATTTCTAGTAAAGCCAGTATTGATAGCTACATGGTCACATAAAACAGATATTTGAGGGCCTCAATCTTTTTTTAAGAACGTAAAGGTGGGGCTGGGGATGTGGCTCAAGCGGTAGTAGCGCGCTCGTCTGGTATGCGTGCGGCCCGGGTTCGATCCTCAGCACCACAAAGATGTTGTGTCCGCTGAAAACTAAAAAAATAAATATTAAAATTTTCTCTCTCTCTCTGTCTCTCTCTCTCTCTTTTAAAAAAAAATGTAAAGGTGTCTAGGGACTATTAAGCTTGGTGATCATCAATTTAGGGGAGATAAAAAAAGAAACTGGACACAGTGGCCTGTACCTGTAGGCCCAGAGACGGCATGCAGGCCCGTCCTGTGCTACATAGCAAGATTCCATCTTAAAAAAAAAAGAAAAAAAAATTATTAAAGTGCACGCAACTGATGAGGAAAATTGCATTGTTTCTTATGGAGTTGGGACCTCATTTGTTCTTACAGATACAAATAGCACCATAAATAAAAATCCCCCAAGTGAATTTCAGCCCAGTAAGAACTCTCCAATGGCCTGAACTATGCCAAAACAAAAGGCACGTCCTTATCAAGGACTGAGCTCCTCTCTCCGACAGATGTAAGCAGTCTTGGGATGGGACAGCTTAAAGGCTTTAATGGCCCCTTATACCCTAAACATCTAACTTGAGGAAAGATCCCAAGTGACTTTTGTAAAAGTCAAAGGCAGAGCCTTATAGGCCCCATTCTCTTTACGGCTTGTCAATCTGAACCACTGAAGGAATGATTCTCACATATTGCTTGTAATAACCCCCCTCTGCGTGGGGCTTTGGGGTTGAAACCCTTTACTTGATTTATTTAAAGTGATTGTACCAACTGCCCCATGAGTTAGACACCTCACAGAGGAGGTTCCACGGGGTGATGTGACTTGCTCAAAATAACACAGCTGCTATATGACATATCCTCCTGGCCCTGAGCACTTGTATTCTTTCCTATGTAATCCTGCCACCTCTGCACCTGCCCGAGGATGGGGTGACCCCCCAGAATCAAAAGCCCAGTTCTGACATCTCTTCAGTCCTCCTCACATGGCTCATGCCTAATGAGACCATCTGTCCAGCTTGGCTCCTCCCAGGTCCTTGGTATGATGTCCTTCCCCACTTCAAAGAGTCCCTTACTCCAGCCCCACCCCCTCCCGGATGAATTCCCTCCTGGGCTCTTAGAAGCCTGAATGCTCACCTCTCCCAGGCACGCTGATGAGCTCTTTAAAGCCAAGTGAGTCTCAAGTCTGCAAGCCCAGGAGCTGAGCAGGGGCAGCCTGGGCGGGAACAGCAGGTGTCTCCTCTCCCTCTGCTCCCTGCCCCCACTCAGAGGTTACTGCCTCTTTGGAGTGGCACTTCCACCCGCCTGCAGCCACCCTTCATTGGGCAGGAATCCCATCAGATTTTACAAGCCAGGCCGGGTCAGATCTGGTGAGCATGTGAATGGAAATGCCCAGGACAACAGGCACTTTCCCTTGGGAGAAGGGGGAGCCAAGTCACGAGCTGGCCCTGCCAAGGCACCAACAGGAAAGCACCAAGCCTCGCAGCAGCAGACCCCAGGGAGCCGGACAATGGAGAACACCGCCACTGGGACTAGCCGGAACTTCCAAAGACAGTCTTCAGAGAAACACTTCAGTTCTGATGACTCTCACGTCACTTCATATTGGAGTGCCAGGAAGCAAGTGAGCAAGTAGTGAGTATTTGTAGAGCAGGGTAGGAAAACTTTTTGTGTAAAAGGCCATAGGAAAACTTTTTGTGTAAAAGGCCAGACAGTAAATACTTTGGACTTTGTGGGGACCATAGTGTTTGCTGCAATTACTCAACTCTACCATTGTAGGGTGAAAACGCTTGGCGGCGATATGTAAAGGAAGGGCATGGCTATATTCCAGAAAGTTCAGTTCACGACACTGAAATTCGAATTTAACATAATTTTCACACGTCCTGAAATCTTCTCCTTTTGCTTTTTGCAAAACCAATTATTAGCTCATAGGCTGTAGAAAAACTGGTGGGCCAGTCTCCTGGCCTCCATTCTGTGGCAATACTTCTCAAACTACATGTGGAAAATGGCCCACTTTTTAAGAAATTCAAGCTTTCTTAGATGCTTTTGTAAATTTATATCAAAATTGATACTATAAAACAAAATAAAAACTAAAGAAGTGCACTGGTCAAATTGCTACCAAGAATTTGAAGGTACACTCTTGATGTATGGACTTTTCTCAGGAGGGATGTGTAAACACATCTTGAAAGTTACATCCAAAGTAACTGCTTTGTTGGTGTAAAGTCAGTGAGAAAATTGATTATTTAAATTGTCGTCTCGTATTTTAAAGTGCTTAGAGTCTGTGGTTTACTTACACAGGCAAACAGCCTCCTGCCCACCCTGCTTACCAGTTCTTAAATGGCCTCTCTCATGGGTTAGAGAGGGCACACTTATTAGGAACTAAAATTCTAACATGATAACCATTGCTACTCAGTATTTTTCTCAACCTAGCATTCTTCTTCACACTCCTATTAACCTGTCTGGGAGGTCTGAGGGTAGGTCTTACCAGGGTTCTGCAATCTGCTGTTTGCCTCCTTGCCCACTCTGGTGTCAGGACTCAGATGTCTGTCCCAGCTTCTACCCTTGGCACACCAGCCAGAGTATGGTGGCCGTTCTTCTTTCCTTCCTGAAGTTGAGTCATTCCGTTTTAATCCTAAGCAATCCTGTCTACACTGAGTTGAACTATTTCTAACTTACTCCACCAGTTTTCCCAAGAAAAGAAAATCATGACCACGGGCACCCTCTGATTCCTTCTCTAATAGGGTTCGTAGAAGACCAGCCTTTCGTATTTCTGCATTCTTGTATTTCAGCCCCATTTCCCTAGGAGACAGGCCACACCAGGGGTAATCAGAGCATCAGAGCTGATCTGTGACCAGAGCCCTGAGACTACTCAATCTGCTCCAAGCTTGGATGACCTCCTTGCTCCTTCACAGGTGATGAAGATAGAGAGCATTACCATTAGCCCAGAAAGCTCCTCTGTGCCCCTTGGCAGCCCATTACCAACTTGAGTCCCAGTCCTAGGTAACCTCTGCCCATTTTCTGTGCTATAGATGTCTTTTTATTCATCTCTGGAGTTTAGGGTCAACCAATTCATTCAGCATCTACTCTGTTATATTTAAGGCCTCATTTACACAGAGAGAGATTTTTTGAGATTCATCCACATTGCTAACTTGTATTAGTAGTTTGCTTCTTTTTATATTGAGCAGAATTTCATTGTGTGGACCACAATTTTCTCATTCATTCGCCAGTTATTTTAACATTTGTTTGGTTTCCAATTTGGGAGTCTTGTGAATGAAACTGCTATGAACATTCATTTACAAATTTGAATCAAAAATACCTTTTTATTTCTCTTAAGGAGGAAAACTGCTATATGGTAAACAGAAGTTATACATAGTTACGTGGTAAATACATGTTTAACTCTCTTTTTAAAAAGTTGCCGAAAATGCTCCAATGTTCTTTGACCACTTTACATTCAACGTATGGGATTTCTGATTGCTCCAGAACCTCACTAACTCTTAATATTGTAGGTCCTTCTACTTTAATCCATAGTAGTGCATGTGTAGAGCTATCTCATCAAAAATTTAATATGCAGTTCTCTGGTGATTAATGTTAATGTGTGCTTATTTGTGGTTCCCATATCTTCTTGTATGAAGTGCCTATTTAACTCTTCTGTACATTTTTTAAAAAATTGGAGCTCTGTATCTTCTTACTACTGAGTTGCAATTTAAAATGAGAGAATAAGGGAGGGAGGGAGGGAGGGAGGAAGGAAGACCGAAGGAAGGGAGGGAGGGAGATAGATACACACATATCCTGAATGTGGTGATTAATTTTAAATGTGAATTGATTGGATCATGGGGTACCCTGATATTTGAATAAACATCATTTCTGAGTATACACTTCTGTGAGAATGTTTCCTGTGGAGATTAATATTTGAATTTACAAACTCCATAAACTAGATGGCTCTTCCCAGTGTGGGTGGGCACCGTCCAATCCACTGAGCACTTAAAAAGAACAAAAAGTTGATAAAGAATTTACTTTGCTAGATTACTTGAAGCAGGCTGTCAATCTCTTCCTGCCTTTGGGCTGAAATCTTAAACCACCTGCTCCTTTGATTCTCAAGCCTTCAGACTTGTACTGACCTACGCCACCAGTTTTCCTGGGTCTCCAACTTGCAGACAGCAAAGCGGACGACTCAGCCTCTACAATCACAAACCAGTTCCTCATAATAAATTTCATCTTTATGAAACACATAAATATTTCATGTATATTCATACACAGTCCACACACATACACACTCACACACACACATACACACCACACACAATTGGTTCTCTTTCTCTGTAGAACCCTGACTAATAAGGCCCTTTGTTTGATACATGTTGTGTAATTTTTTTTCTAGTGTGTGGTTTGCCTTTTTATTTTCTAAATACAGTCTTATAAAGATTAAAAGAATTTTATTTTGGTGAAATAATGTTTTTCATTTTATTCCTTATGGCTAATATTCTTTGTGTTCTGAGAAATTTTGCCCAAGCCAAGTTGGAACAGATTCTCTCTCATATTTTTACTAGAAAACCTAGAGCATTACTTATCTCTTTGGAATATGTGATACATTTCAAATTAATTTTTGTTGGTTCTGTGAGGCAAGAATCAAGGATTTTTTTAAAAAAATGGCCTTCCCATTGTTCCAGTGCCATTTATGGAGATTATTCTCTCCCTCTTTGAATTGCCTGGGTCCCTTTGATAAAAATCAAATCAAACATATAATCTAGACTGCCCAGTCCATTCCAATGACTTGTATGTTTATTATATTATTATCATACTGTTATGATGATAACTGTATATTAAATGTTGAAATCAGGTAGGATTTCAACTTTGCTCATTTTTTTCAAAATTGTTTTGATAAATGAGGTCTTTGGTCTTTGCATTTTTAAGTAAATCTTAGAATTAAAAAAAAATAAGCCTGATATTTTTATTGTAATTATATTGAATCAATAGATCAGTTTGGGGAGAATTGAATTCCTGTATGAACTCTTCCAAACAATGAACATGGTTTTATCTTTTGATTTTTTAAAAATTTTTCTCCTTAACACAAAGCATTGAAAAGGAGATGGAAATGTAAATTACCATGATTTAATCAGTATATATTGTATCTACTGAAATATCATATTTTATCCCAGAAATATGTAAAGTCATTACATTTTAGTCAAAAATGTTTGAAAAATGTTTGAGAGGATTTATTTAATTTGTACAAACAATGCTTGGTAGTGTCTGTGTAGAAGTCATAGAGTTTGTTATAGTTACTATTGTATTTATTCTTATAGTTATTTGTTATATAATTATAAAAGACTGTCAGCAAAAGGTTGAACAAATAGTGATGTTGTCCTTTCCTGGTTTCTGATCTGTAGAGAGAATATATTTAACCTTCCCCAATTGTTATGATATAAGTGGTAGGTTTTTATACAGAATCCCTAACACATTGAGGAATGCACCTTCTAGACCTAGTTTTCTGAGATTTTTTTTTAATCATAAATTACTGTTGATTTTTGCCAAGTATATTTTCTGTGTCTATAGAGAAAAACCATACGGTTTTTATTCTTTATAATATGTTAAGAGTCATTGCTTGATTTTTTTTTTAAAACAATGAACCAATCTTATACTCCTGAAGTAAAAACTACTGGGACATATTATACTGATTTGTTGTATATTGTTAAATTCAAAGTCCTAATGCTTTTCTAATAATTTTTGTATCTCTCATCATTATGGTATATTTATAGGATGCTTGAGGGATAACTTGTAGGAGATCTGACACTGAGGGGTTTCATAGGACATGGAATTTTCAGTGTTAAAACTGGTGTAGTCAAACACAAAATCAGAGAGTTGGTCACCCTAGCTGTTAATTTCTAGATACTAGCCTCTTACTTCATAATATTTTTGTCTGGTTTTGGTATTAAGACAACGTTGAACTGATAAGTCAGAATGTTTTCTTCCACTGCTCTTTTATGAAACATTTTGTAGAACTGGTAAAATTTATTCCTTGATATTTTGATGGAATTTGCTAGAAAAACCACTTATATCCTGATGGCTCTTTTTGAACAAGTTTTTTGATGTTTAATTCAAATGTTATAGTAGATGTAGAGCTGTTTATATTTTCTATATCCTCTTGTTCCATTTGATGGTTTCTCCAAGATAACAACACCCTAATAATCCCCAGTACCTATGAATGTGCTATGCTACATGGAAAGGGGGAATAAGGTGGTCCTGCCAGAGCAAAATACAGGTATGTTTATTGTCAAGTACAGTCAACATGATGTTTCCCTCTGGAGTAAAGTCATATAGGCTACGATCCAAAAGATCCATGTTTCCTGAACCTGAGGTTCTTATGTAATGCAACCCCATAGCTTGTTCACATGTCATCTGGCCTTCTTTTCTTTAGTCTGTGGAAATTGGGACTCAAGGGATCAGCATGAATACTAATACTATGACTACTGCTCTTGTGGTATATAATTAAGTCCTTTATCTCTGACCCAGGAATCTCATGCCTTCTGCCAGCATTCATGAAACTATGGCAGCTAACTCATTAGGTTGCAAATAAGAAACAAATCTGAGAACTTGCACAGCACTTTACACGCTTTTATTTTTATAAATATAAACATTTAGAGCTATCAACTTACCTATATGTGTTGCTTTAGCTGCCTCAAATGTTTATTTTAATTATAATTTAGTTCCAGATATTTTCTAATTTTCCTTGTTTTTTTCCGACTTGTGAATTATCTAGAAATTTGTTGTTTACTTTTTTTTTTCAAGATTTTCTGTTATAATTTCTTTTTTTAAATTGATTAAAAAAATGACAGCGGAATGCATTACAATTCTATTATGCATATCTACCACATTTTTTCATATCTCTGTTTGTATATGAAGTATTTTAACACCTAATTCGTGTCTTCCTACATGTACTTTGGATAATGATGTCTATCACATTCCACCATCCTTGCTAATCCCCTGCCCTGTTGTTTACTTTTTAACAATTGGAGAACTTCCTAGATATGTAATCCTATTACTGGTTGCTAATTTAATTTTATTAAAGTAATAAAAATACTGTGTTGGACTGAAGTCCCTTTGTATTTATCAAGACTGATTTTATGGCACAAAGTACCATCTATGTTAGTGAATGTTCCATCTGTACTTTAAAGAAATGAGCATTCTTTCTTTGTTGGGCATGATATTTTGAGTTTCAACTATATAAAGCTGATCAACAGTGTCATTCAGTGTTTATAATGTAAATGATTTATTTCCATAGAGCTTACCAATTATGTAGAAGTGTTCAATGCTACAATCAAAACTATGGGTTTATCTAGTTCCTTTTTCCAATTATGTGATTTTTTCCCCTTCATGTAGTTTTATAATTAGGTGCATCTACGTTTGCAAATGCTAGATTTTCCTGATAAATTTACTGTTTTATTACTATGAAACATTTTTAATTGTGGGTAATATTCTTTTTACTAAGTAGTTAACATGACCTTCCATATACTAAAGAGTTTGCATGGTACTTTATTCCTATCCTCTTACTTCTTAACTTTATGTGTACTAATATTTAAAATGTGTTTCTTGAAGATAGTATATTATAGCCTCTTGTTCTTTTATGCCATGCGACCTTATTTTTTTGTTTAGTTGTTTATACCATGTATATCTAATTCAATTATCAATACGCTTGGGTTTATATACATCATCTTGTTATTTGTTTTTATGTGTGCTGTCTGATTTCTGTCCCTTATTTCTATTTTTTCTGCCTTTTTTTGAGGGGGAGGGGGATGGGAAGCGGGTAATTTAGTATTCTTTAGTGTTAACATTTTATCTGTTTCACTTGCTTAAATTTTAATAGTTGTTCTAAAATATAGGTTTTTTTGTTGTTATTTTTGGTGGTGGTGGTTGTTTGGTTTCTTGTTTTTGTAGTTCTGATAATAGGAGCCAGGGCTTTGCTCATGCTAGGCAAATATTTTACCACTGAACCATATACCCAGTTCCTAGAATATAAGTCTTTACCTTTATATATTACAGTGTATATTTGAAAAAAATATTATTTTATGTTATGTTTAATGTAATAAACTCACAGTGGCTTATTTCCATTGCTTCATTCCTGTCCACTGTGCCTACTGCTAAGAAACGACTTTTCTGGGGTCTCTATTGAATCCTTCAACAAGGTCTCTCCATTGTGACTGATAGAAGTAAAATGTCTTTCAACCTCGTATAAGTTTTGAGATTGTTCAGTTTATTCTCCTGAGTAGTTTTTTGTTGTGTTGTGGTTTGGGCCTGACCTCATGAACCTTTACCCTTTACAAATTAAGTCAAATATTTGAGGAAACTTCTATGTCGTTTCAGGGTTGAAAAGTGACCACCTGATATACAAAATTATATCTGCAGTGGATCTAGGGCCTGTGAGGTGAAAAATATATCAAATGATAGGGGGATACTGGAGTAACCATTTCGGAGGTCTATTTTTCAGATGTGTGTTGTTGAGTCCCAGAATCCAAAATGCAAGGCAGTGGCCATTCATGGGTATCTGCTTTTCATTTTGAAGTTTGGTCTTGGCCACTCAAGGATGAATCTAGAGACTTAAAACACAGCAACAAGTAGTGAGGCCTGATGGACCCAGGTTCTATACTAAATGCCACAGGCACTGAGTGGAATAAATCGTCGTCCCTGCATGGGGTAGAGTTGGAAAAGGACACCTACAGTGAACAAACACGTAGGTGAAATTATGTGACCGTTGATGCCAAGAGGGGTATTAATAAAGCCCTAGGAAAGTACAAATATCTGAACCTTTTGTTTGGATTGAGCAGGGGAGCTAGAGATGGCTTTACAGAACAGGAAGCCTTTGAGGAAGGATTTGGATGAATCAACAGACTTTTTCAAAGGACAAAGGCAAAAGGTATTTCAACCTGAAGAAACATCATGAAAAGAGGCACAGAGGCATGAAAGTATGCGAGGTTTTCTGCCTCTGCATTCAAGTGTAAGTGCAGAGTGGAAAGATTCTGAAATAAGAAGAGAAGGGTAAGCAGGAGCTCTCTCAGGGAGGGCCTTGAACGCCAGGCTCGATGGCTTCAACTTTATTTTTGGAAAAGGGGGAAGATTTTTTTCTTCAAAAGTATAATTTGTATTCTTCAGTGATAATTCTGGAATCTGAGAGGTGTGTGGCAGGCAGGATCGCAGCGGGAGGACATTGACATTCCAGAGAGGGAGCAAGGACAGGCACAGCTCAGGATGGGCGAAGAATGAGGACAACCCCAGGAGCAGCCCAGGTCCCCAGTGCTGGTGGTGAAGGCACACAGGGCCCCTTCAGCCAAGGCCACGCCTGGGCCCTGAGTCCCACAGAGACTCCGGAGAAAGCTGGAATCTCAGATTCTCTCTCTGCTTAGACCAGCTTTTGTGATGGACTCACCTTATTTTTTTGATTGTTTGGCATATGAATTAAATAAATTTGCTCAATTCCCATATTTTCTTTTTGTTAAGAAAACAATAAAAGTAATAAGATATAACGAATAACTTTACTAAATTAAGATGGAAAGAGCACAGAGTCAGCAGACACGTAAGTAAGAACTTCATCCCCTTCTCAACTTTCACCTGCCATGATCCCTTGTGAAAAAAAATGAGAAGAGGGATGTCTGTCTCTCAGGAGTAGGGTCCAGATGGAATGAGACAGTTTGGGTGTCTTCAACCTGTTCTATGGCTCATCCCAGATCTGCTCATCCATGCTCATGTCCAGCTAAGGCTCATACCCTATTGGTGGTCACAAAGGTGCTCTGGCTGCCACCATTACCAACCGTTGAGATGTGCACTCTACAGCAAGGGCCAGACCTTGGTATGACTGATCTTGTGCCTGCTCAGTAAGAGCTGCTAAGGCTGCAGTGTCCAGGACCAGCTAAGCCACCTGAGAAGTCTCTGACCTTCCCCAGCGGCTGCCTGGAGAGGAGCTGAATAACTCAACCTGAAATTTGGAGAATGCACTTGAGATGGATTTTGTCCATCATTCATAAGAGGGAAGAAAATGAACCCAGTCACAGTGGTTCCTTAAGTCTTTCAGAGATTTCCCACGTGATCAGGCAGCTTATTTTTTACTTTCTTGAGAAACTATGGACAGCAAGTAAAAGGCCATCTCATATTTGATTTACCTCTGCCTCAGTCTCATTTCCCTGTTTTCTCTCATTTGTTTTTCTTCTGTGTCCCACTGAAACATCACCACATGAGCTTTGCCTCAAAATCCACTTTGCTCCTCAAAAATCAAGTTTAGTTTATAGGACTGAGGCTAGGTACACATCATAACATGTTCAATTAGTGTCTTTTCTTAGCAATGTGTTTCCTTCTCATACTTTATAGGTCCTTGTGCGGTTCAATTAAGATAAAACAAGAGAATGGGGGTGTGACTCAGTGTAGTGTTCCTGCCTAACATGCACGAGGACCTGGGTTTGGTCCCCACTGAAAAAACTTCAGATAATACAGAGACAATCATATTGTGAAGTCCCTTTGTGAACAGAAACTATACTGTGTGGATGTTGAGCCCCATTACAAATTAATTAACACAGTTGGGCTAGCCAATTAAGTGACTTTTCTTTTACAAGATAAACAGGCGTACTTGTCATTAAATACAGAGGAATGATTGCTACCACAGCCCTTTTACCAGCTGGGCTGCCTTGGAAAAGTGGCTTCTCTTCTCTGAGCCCCCAGTTTCCTCATTTCTAAAATGTGAATTACAATATCTAATTCCCTTCACTGTTTGGAAGTTTTCATAAAATCATGGTGTCCATTGGCTCTGTAAACTCTTACGAATTATGGGAATGAAAAGGATCATAGTGAGAAACAGTAAGGTAGCAGCTCAATAAATACTCGTTGAATAAATATCTGCTTGTGAAATACAGAAAAATTATTCAAACAGTGTCCAAGGTCTTGATGAAAGTAGGCCTGCACCTTGATTCTTAGTATATAAACATCCCTGAGAATTTAGAGCAAGAGAGTAGGAATTAGATGTCTTATTCTTACTGGCCGCATTAATCTCTGCTTCTCTTAATATTACAAAATGCAGCCCAAATATAAAGTAGGAATAACCTACTTTTGGGGTGTGGTAAAACCTAATAGATCCATTTATTTAGCTGGAGTGTATTGTCAACCACCTCAGGGATTTATACTTATCATAACTTATATTTGTTGCTTTTATACCTTATCTGTATTTATATCACTATAGTATTTTCTCTGCCCGACAATCCTTTGAGGTAGGTATGATTTTCTCATTTCCAGTTAAATAAACTGAGATTTAGAGAAGTTTGGTAACTTGACTCAGACACAAAGATAACAGCTTTGTGGAACCAATATTTGAAACAAGATCTGTCTCATCCCCAGGTCTGTGCTTGTTCCTCTCTACCAAGGCCACATCTGACAGTAGTGTCCTCTCTCTTATAACTTTCCTATACCTTTTCAAATTTGGCTCTTCAAAATCCATTTGATGAAAAACTGAATTCCTAGCATCTAAGAGCAACTACAAAACTAAAATTGAAATGACACATGAATTAACTATCAACTGGTGGCTCTCAAGGAAAAAAAAAAAAAAGTCATCATCATGTAGTGTTTGCCCATTCCTGTGGTGCAAATTTTCCCACCGTGGCCAACTTATATTTATTTTTCCAAAGAACTGGTATTACATCTAGAGAATCAAGATATTCAGGTGCTGTGGCTAAATCCCTGACATTTTTCCCCCTCCACCTATAGAAGAAATAAAGTCAGTGGGTAGAATGTTCTCAAAGCTGCATTTCCCTGTGACCTTTTCTTTCCTAAACCTATGGCAGCTGCTATGTCCTATACACATGCATAGGTGCCAAATAAGTCTACGAGTGTAAAGGAAATTTTGGAAAAGAATGATCCCATTGTCGGTGGCTGCTTTTTTGTTTGATCTATGGCTGTGGTTTTTCTACTGCCTGCTGATTATATTGCAGGATACAGCAGCTTGCCTTGGAATCCTGAGGGCCATACGGACACTAGTGATTTTCCCAGCCCACCCCCGCTGCTTCACGAAGGAAAAAGGGAATGGCGGATGCGACTGTGCTTGGAATATTACATTCTGAGATGCTTGGAATATTACATTTTGAATCTAGCAAAGGGATCTCCACCAAAGAGTTCAAAGGTAACTTGTTTCTGGGTACAGTGGCATACTCCTGTAATCCCGGATACTCAGGAGGCCAAGGCAGGAAGATGGTCAGTACAAAGCCAGTCTGGGCAACTCAAAAAATTAAAAATGAAAAGGACTGGGAAGGTAGCTCAGAGGGAGAATGCTCCTGGGTTCAATTCCCAGTACCCCATCACCCCCCAAGTAAAGATAACTTGTGTTAGTCGGGGAATCCAATGAGGTCCCATGCTCATTTCCCAATGCAGACTTCCTGTAAGTGGTCACCTATACAGACAGCCAAGCCACATTTTTAAGTGATCTGAGCAAAAATCATCCATACCCACAACAGCATGATCAGGAAGGCCAAAAAATTAGTAACATATGACAGACCAAGTGTGGTACTCAGCAGTTGGCTTACCTCATTGACATCCCCGTGGTATTGAAGAAAAAAAAAAACGAGACACAGAAAAATGACTTCACCAGGATCACATGCAGAGCTCCCCCCTTGCATTTCTGACTCTCTAATATTTCCATTGCATTATGCTGCCTTTCAGATGACAAGAAAGTGAGGAATCGGCAAGTCAAGTCACTGACGACATGATTCACTCACAGGGTGGCCGCCCCACGAGACGTGGCTTCTGCGTGGAGAGGCCCATCCCACCTTGAAGATGCCGTGAGCTCCTGGGTTGTGATTCCTCATTATTTCTACAATTTAAGGGAAAGGAAACCAGCATCTCTGAAGCTCTCCTCTGTGCCAGGTAACATGCCAAACTTTCATCATCTGTCATCACTTTTAATCCTTACAACACCCGACTCACCTTGCCAGAGAGGCAGCAGGGAGACCTCTCTTATCTCTGGATCTACACACACAGGTTTATGTGAATTGCAATCAATATTTGCAATCAATATTTACTGCACAAAGAGAAGCAGACATGGAAGCAATAGTCCTGGTCACCAGCTTTCCCAAATGACCTGTCTCCTGGCTCATATTCAACGAAGGGCCATTCCCTCTTCCAAGAAAACATCAGCTAAACCCAGGGGGCAGGAAAGAGAGAGAGAGAGAAGCCAAAATGTAAGGATCATTTTTTCCTAGCCTGAGGGATGAAGATGTTGAAGCTCTGTCTTTGTTTTTGGTTTTAGGATTAGTATTTTATTTTTGTTTGTGTGTCAATTAATTGAGTGCCAGAGGCAGAAGTCTTCTTCCCCAATAGGCAGGTCATGCTCTGATGAAAATGGGCACGGAAGAACTCAAAGTCATGGAATTCCCAAGGTGATTCTGCTGCTCTCTAGAGGGTCAGCAGCCGCTCAGCCTGGCTCCCCCCAACTGTCTTCATTATTGACTCTCCTCCTGGCAACGGGCCTGGTGTCCCACTGGGGCCAGCATGAAGGGAGAGTGTCTGTGCAGAGCACCTCTGTCAAAATGTGCAGAGTCACATGGAGGCAGAGAAAAGGAGAGCTAGAGAAGAAGGGGGAGGGGTGGAAAGAGAAACCAAAAAGAAAGTGGTAGGAAGACAGGGAGAGGGAAGGATGGTATGATGTTGAGGGAGGGTCACAAGAAAAGAGAGAAGAGAGAGGAGAAAAGAGGAGAGGAGAGGAGAGGAGGGGGAGGGGAGGGGAGGGGAGGGGAGAGGAAGGAGGCCACCATTGATGGAGGCGAGGTCCCCAGACAGGCCAGGCATGGATATCAAGATAACTGAGAGGCAGTAAGAAGAAAGTGAGCAGAGGAACAGTGGAGGACAGCCATGGTTCTGGAAGATAAAGACAAGCTGCTCAGAAAATTTAGAAGGCAAATTGATGACGATGGAGAAGGAGAAGGGCCATGATTGAGTGCACGTCACAGGATTTGTCTCCATTTATTGTCGCTGTAGCCCCACCTAATAGGGAAAGTGAGACACAGGAAGGTTTGAAATTACACTGCACAAAACTAGAGTCGGAAGTCACTGCACACTCATTGCTACCCGACCCAAAGCAGCCAACCAATGCAAGCCTAGCTCTTTAGAGGTGCCATGTCTCAGCCCTCCTGCCCACCCTGCCCAGTAAGCCAGGCTTCTGCCTTGGGCCAGGTGGACCTGTCTCGAAAGGTGGTATGAATGAATCCTCCAAGGAGCTCACTTCCCATCATCTTCCCAAAGCTCTTACCGTCTCCCTTTAAATGAAGACCCCGATGAGAAAGCATGGCAAGGGAGCCACAGGCACATGATGCTTGTTCTCATGGGCGCCTAAGCTGCCCATTGCCATCTAGTCAAGGTGGCAGGCACTGCTGGTCAGTGTGTGCCCAGTTTTAGTGCTCAGCTCAGGAAGTCATTCTATGTAAGTTGGGGAGCCTCTTTGCCCATGCAAGGAGATGAGGTCGCTTCTCAGGTTCCTCATTTTATTGAATACCTACTTAGTGCCCGGCATAGTCTAATTTAAAACTCAGGCATTCCTTCGGAGGTACTCAATGTTGTCATTTACACTTTCAAGTGAGACATGAAGCCTTGGAAAGTCCAAATCACCTTCCTGGGAGGTTTGTGGTCATCCAGATGCAATGTCCCCCCACACCTCGTGCTAAGTGGGCAAAGCACTATAGATAAAGAATGGTTTTATTTGCTAAGCAGATTCCAGAGGAGGGAAACAGAGAAGAATTTTCTTCTTCCTGACCACTCTCCATGAACAGGCCTCACTAAGAGGCTCTTTCTCTACCCTTGGGAGAGGAGACTCAGATTGGTTCCATAACTTTTCATAAGGATCATAAGCCTTCCAGTGACTTTTGGTTTACAAAAGCACTCTTATTTGAATAATTTAAAAATCCTGTCTAGGATAATAATCAACAGGAGAGCAGAGACCAGTGTAGAATTTTTCTCCTCCACCTGTAGTTCAGGACTGTGCTATAGGAGCAGGGGGCAGGGGCAAGGTGCCATCTGGCATCAGACAAAGGGACTTTAGTCATATCATTTCTACACCAGTGGAAATCAACACAAGCCTCACAGGGAAGGCACACGCTGAGCCCACCAAGGGACATCCTTGAAGCCACTCTAATTGATTGAGGTCTCTAGTATTATGCCAGCAGTCTCTTAGCATGTTCTGCACAATGGCACCTGGCTTCAAGATCTACAGGGGTTTATTGCCACCCAACAGGAAGACTGAAGCTGCCACTTATACACCTCTCCCAGAAGCAGTGAGAATACAGAAGAGGTCAGCTTTGTGAATATTATATGCATAACTATAACACTGAGCTATTATCCATTTGGCAAGTGTTTCTTTATTCTACTTAATTGAAATCAGAGCTCATGACCTGGCATGATAGCTGGCATATACCTTCAAAGAAAAATGCACATATGGGTCGCTCCATAAAATATCTGTTCAGAACTCAGAGAACCAAGATAGTTTTCTCATTAACTCTCAGGAGGGGAAGCAGGCATTCCTGTGCTCATTCCAACATTATTCAGGGAAAAGAGTATTCTAGCCAATGGACCCACTCCCAGAGCTAGCCACATGAGGAGTGGGGGTGGCGGGATGCATCTGTCAAGCATCAAGCATCTTAGCTGAAGAAGGTACCTTAAAATCACGCATCCAACCACCCTTGCTCCCACGTCATGCTCAGTACGTAGCCCTCTGATTATTTACCAACAGAAAAACTTTCAAGGAGCACAATGATGTGTCTTATTCCGCTTTGTCAGCTTAGGTAAGCTGGAACTAGATTTCCCAGAATCTCCTTCACTATATGTATGGTTCCAGAAAAAAATGCCACCAAAAGAGGAACTTGCAGAGGCTGTGGCAGGCCAAGGTGAAGCAGAAGCTGTCACATTCAGCCAGGTCATATATGATGGCTGACAGACACAGAGAGAGGTGCCCCAGTTCCCCGCTGTGCTCTCTGTCCTTGGCTCAGCACCCACCTCATATTCTGCAATGTCGTGGTCCAGGCTCGCTGCAGATGTCTGGCTGCAGACCCAGAGGAGGTGGCCGCACGAAGGCAAGAGCCACCTCACCCACCGCACCCACAGCACGTGTAAGGCTGAGGCAGCCGGCCAGAGAACACAGAGTGTCACGACTGGAGAAAATCGTAAAATTCCAAAGTTATGACAGCACAAGGAAAAAAGCCATTCTGTATGAGAGCCTCGCCTGCAGGAGACACTCTCCCTGAGGACTTGGAGCAAACAGGCTTCACAAAGACAGCAACAGGCAGAATGTTCACTGCCCTGGAAATTCATATATTGAAATCCTAATCCCCAATGTGATGGTATGGAGAGGGGACACCTTTGGGAAGTGATTAGGCCACAAGGGTGGAGCCCTCAGAATGGGATGTGTGCCCTTATGAGACCCCAGAGAGATTCCCTGCCTCTTCAGCCATGTGAGGACGCGGCAAGGAGGCGCCATCTATGAATGGGGAAGGGAGTTCTCAACAGACACCAAATCTGCTGGTGTCTTAACCTTGGACTTCGCAGCCTTCAGATCTGCTAGAAATAAGTTTCTGTTGCTCATAATCCACCTTGTATATGGTTTTTGGCTGTAGAAACCCAAAGGCACTGCCAGGTGCTGTGGTGCACACCTGTAATCCCAGCAACCCAGGAGGCTAAGGCTGGGGGATTGCAGGCTCAAAGTCAGTCTCAGCAACTTAGTGAAGCCCTAAGCAACTTAGCGAGACCCTGTCTTGAAACAAAAAATAAAAAGGGTTAGGGATGTAGCTCAGGGGTTAAGTACCCCCAGGTTCAATCCCCAGTACCCAAAACCAAAAAACTCAAATGGAATAAGACAAATACTATTCACACCTGATCTAGTGTTTAGAGTAAATTGAGAGCAGAGGTATTAGTTTTCAGAAGTTAGTAATGAAGATCCTAACATAAAGGTGGTATAGTCTGCAGAGCCCACAGAAAAGGGTCAACCAACTCTGCATGACCAAGATGAATATGACCACACTCATATTAAAAGTTCCATGTCACCAAGATGAAAACCTGCACACCTGTATAACTTGTAAACACCTAGCCTTCCCTGATTAAGGCTTTTTACCAAGCCCTTACTAAGGAGGAATTCAGAAAATAGTAATTGAACCCCATTTTTAAAAATTATGCATGTGTCTACTATAGTATGGTGATTGAATGCATGATTTCTGGGGCAATTTTCCTGGGTCCAAATCCTGATCCTGCTATGTCTGACCTGAGAGGGTAGCTCAGACGCTCCCTGCCTGTTTCCTCATCTCTAAGATAATGATAATTATGGGACAGATCTCATAGGGATGTTTTGAAGATAATTAAATAAAAATTACAGGAGCCCATTGTTTTGTACCAAACCCCTGCATTGGACCCCAAGAGACCAGACTCCAAATCAAAATGGAGTCACTCATATTAAAAGTTCTATGTCACCAAGATGAAACTAAGTTGTGTTCTGGCCTTCAGAGAATTCAGGAGCGATAAGGGCCGAGTTTCCCAACTAGCCAGTTTCTGCCTTCATCTTTACAAAAAAGTAAAGTGATGTTCACCAATCAGTGATTTTTCTATTGTCCTCTCCCTGACCCCACCTTACAAGGAAAGTATCTTTAAAATAGCTGATCTGTGGTTTGTTCTTTCTTTCTGGATTTTTTTTTTTTTTTTTTTTTTTTTTTTTTTTTTTTTTTTTTGCCCTTCTCTATAAAACCAACCCTCTTGTACTTATCTCACTGGAATATTTATTCTGTTTTGTGGATTGGAGTGTTACTTGATTGTAGAATCACAAATAAAGCCAATTAAGATCTTAAAATCTGTTGTAATTTTGTCTTTGGAGAGGAAGAAATGAGCCAATATTTGTAAAGCACCTGGGAAAGCTCTTGGCATATACCAATTGCTATACAGGTGTTTGTTCTAAGCAAATTGTTTTCCATTTTCATTCCACGGTGTGAACTCGACCTTCCTGGTAAAAAAATCTTTCTATGGCTTCCTAGTTCTAATCAGTCTATTCCCCACCCACATGCTCAATAACTGATATAAAAAGACATGTCTTCCCAGCAACTGTGCTCAGGGGCATGGTGCTAAGGGGAAGCAAAGGCGGCCGAGTACTGTCCCTACAAAATCCTATTTTGCAAAAGTCGACTGGTGACCTTGGTTGGACTTAAGTTCAAGTGGAGCCACTGAGTCTCTCCAGAAAATGTCCCCGGATGTTCTTTCAGGACCAGCTTTAAATGACCTCTGCTTTTCCCTTGCCCCATGGGTTCCACTTCCGGAACTGGCAAGATGGTGGGAATTGGTGGCGTGGTACTGCCACTCACCGCCAACCCCTCAGACTGTTCCCTGGGAACCCTAACCAATGAATCAATGTTGCCTTTCCTGCTGGGGAGCCAGGGAGAATGCTCCTCTTGGCTTGGGGCTCTGTGTTTTCACTCGAGGATCCCTTCTTTGCTGCTTTCTCTCCCACCAATGGTTGGGAGATAATCTTCCCAAACCACCAATGTCGGTTCTGTGTTAGTCCTGCACAGAGGTGGGTAGGCAGGAGTGAATGCAGAATCAGAGAGGCCCGGCCTTGCCCTGGGGACACACCCCTCAGCACATTGTTGACCATGGGCTTGTGTGCCCCAGTGGTCCTTGGAAAGGTGGGAGAGAAGGAAAAGAAGCAGATCACGGTTTTGTGAGGCTCCTTGTCACAGAAAAGCAACTGGAGGATGCTGTTCATGCACGATAACCTCAATTTTACACAATTGCTAGGTTCACATAATGACCTGTATTTTTTTGCAAGTGTAAGACTCCTGCCACTGTTCTCTCCAGAGCGCTAATCAGGAAGGATTCACTGCCCACCCTCTCTGCCTTCAGGGGCCCACACACACGTGGCATTGTGCAAAGAGAGCTGAGCCCTAGGACCGCCTGTCACATGTTGTAAGGAAGATGCTCAGTATAACAGGAAATGGAAGGAAGCACCGTCCGCTGGGATCAGGGGAGGCTCTGCAATGGAGGCGGTGGATGAGGTGCCTGAGGGGCTGCTAAAGCTAAGGGGAGATTCCCAGGAACCTGGTGAACCTGCCAGCTGCCCCATGAGGAGGCGAAGAAAAAGATGGAGTCGTAGTGGCACCCTCTCCTCCACAGAAAATCTTAATTAAGCTCCTCCAGAGACCTTCACCGCCACTGTTCTTAGACTCTCAGCAAGAATTCCTGCAGCAGAGTTTTTTGGGGGAGGTGTTTTGCAATGGCAGGATGTGATACAGAGGCATTTGCATTTTTGTATCCAGGCCTGGGTCCCATGGCCAGAACAGGGAAAAAAGCTGCTTTTGTGTGGACTTGTACAGATTGTGAGCCTCTGAGCCCATCCATCTATACACTGGGCATGAAGTTTTTCTGAACTCGGGGTTCAGAGGGATGGGTGGACTGTGGAGAAAGCCCCCCTTCTGAACTTGTCTGCAGCCAAAAAACCTGATTCCAGCTAATTCCTCGGTGTCCAGCCTTGTCTGTCCCACAGCAGCGTCACCTGCCATTGGAGTTAGAGGAATTGCAGTCCTAGATCAGGGAAGGTGGCAACGACCAGACAAAGTGACCAGGCAAAGGGGTCTGAGTTTGTCCAAATCCAGAACCTCACTCCAAGGTACCTGAGGAGGGGACGCTGGCGTGCCTGAACATGGACAGGCAGTGAGCTCATGGAGAGGCCCTGCAGGGGCATTTCATGGCTTCTCAGGAGACCAGCTCTGGGCAGAGGTAGCTTGCCAGTCCCTAGGCAGTGACAATGGCAATGAATCACCAAGCCCATGCATGCATCAGCTATCTTTTTTCCAGATTCTCCAACACTTGCCAACAAGCTATTGGACCTACACACTTTGGTGTCAGGCTTCAGGGTGTGACAGGAATCTCTCTGTACCTTGGTCTCTGGATGAAGCTCAGAACTCAGTTGTCCCTAAAGGTTCAGGAATGAGAACTATTTTGCTACTCCAAGCAGCCCTCTGAGATCTAATTCCTTGTCACAGGAAAGAGGAAGCACAGGCTCAGCTTTCCCCCAGGTCTGTCCTCCCCAGCTCCCTGCCAGGCTGGGAGGGGTAGGAAATTGACCATCCATCCCTGGATCCCTAGGGTTCCATGGGAGATTCTCTATGGGCATGGAGTAGGAGTCCTTTACTATTGGTAACAGAAGAAGCAGGAATGATGTAGATTCTGTACTTCACAGATATGAAGGTGGCAGTGAAGAATCATTTCTCCCTCCCCAATAGGAGGACTTCTTTCCTGGGGTGATTTGGGGGGACAGCACTTACAGTACGCAATACTTAACACAGAACACTCGGGGAATATGAGTATAAACACCTGCTTTTCCAAGGACATAAAATAGCTTTTAGAATGACTCAGGGGCTCCTTTCTGTGCATATTTCACTCCATAGGGCACTTCCTGAACGAGATGCTGAATCCGGGTCCAGAAATTCTATCATGTGAGTTGACCAGCTTTTATTTATTTTATTTTTTTATTTTCTTCTCCCATCCGCCCTGATTGAAGTCGAAACATTCCAAGGAAAGTCATTTTTCAAAACTTACACTTCTCCAGAGAGGCAGAAAATAGCTTGCTTTCAAATTCACTGTAAAGATTTCACTTAAAAAATAAAATAAAATAAAATGGAACCAAACGCTCCTGGCGTCTAATCTGACTACAAATTGAAAGCTATACCAGTGTTTACATGGTTTTGGGTTTTATTAGGAAAGAGTTGCCTGGCATTAATAATATGATGTTTAGCTGGAGTAGAATTCCAACCCTCCATCTTTCCAGACTCTGGGGAAATGAGAACACCCTGTTCAGGCTTATTCAAGGAGGAGGTGGTTGATGTGGGACCCAAATGAGAACCACAGCTGCCATAAATTGACATCATAAATTTACATATATAATACCTAGGTGGTTTCCCAGAACCCCTGCTGCATGGCTAGCACCAGTCCCACTATACAAGTGTGGAAACCGAGTCTCAGATGGCTTGAGCTCCTTTCCTAAGAAGACACAGGCAACTCAGCAAAGGAAGCAAGAACTTGCATCCGAGCTTCTCTCCATTTGTTTTCCAGTCCCCACCACAAACAATTATCTGGTTCCACATGTCAACAACTGAAAGCCCCAAATGTCACTGAACTCTACATGCCAGGTGAACACCCCTGTGGGAGTCATTTCTCAAGAGCACACACAGATGCTTTTTCTCACAGTCACCACAAGAAGATGCGTCTTCCTTGGAGCATGAAAATGTTCTGTCATCAAGAGAAAAAAGCGCTCACGTTTTTCATAAAAATTATTTAAGGGAGAGGTGATTCATTTGGATTAATAAAATTAAGGGAGAAATAATTTGGAAATTTCTTTTCCTTCCTCTCAGTCACAATGGAAATGTATAATTCTGGGGACATTGTAGTAAATGTCATACAGCCCAGCCCCAAAGGGCATGACCCTCCTTTGGAAATTTCCTAGGGACACTCCTGAGGGGCAGTGGGAAGCCAGAACTGGTCCACAGTGTCCCATGGAGACCTTCGGCAGCTGGATCTGATGGGAACCACCTTGCAGAGATTCCCCAAAGCAGAGCTTAGTGAACTTGGTTATTTAGCAGGGGTGGGCTTGATGGACTTAAAAAAAAAGTGAATATGGAATATTGGAACCACACCCAAGAAGTTTCCAGAAATGAGAGATGCACACAGGGGATTAGGAACCAATAAATCAAGGAAGTAGAGAGCAAGCGGGAGACAGACAAGAGCTTGTTGTGAACGAGGCCAGGGCTATGGTGTGGGCATCTGTCTGCTTGTTTCAGAGGTCCCAGGGAGGAAAGCATCAAACCAACAAAATAGAACTCTGGTGAAGCATCTAGGTCTCCTCCACAAGCCCTGATCTTCTCCATAATGTGAAAAAGAAGGAAAAACTCCCCAGGGGAAGGTGGAAAACCCAGCATTGTTCTTTGCCGAGTTAGCCAGGCAAGGCCATTATGGAGAGAAATCTCTCCACGTGCACACGCTTAGACATGCCCAGTCTGGCAAGCACATCAGCTCTGAAAAGGCCAGTCTTAGGCTTCATGCCTACACGTGTGGAAAGCATGTCCTGGAAGCAGGACCAAAGGGCCACTCTGTATCAGAGATATTGTGGGGCGCACACAGCCTCTAGGAGGGCACGTTCCAACCGCACGGGGCCTGCAGACCCTGGGCAGAAGCTGGTCTGCCATGCCGTACCAAGCCTGGGCTCTCCAATTTCATCATTTCTGGCTCAGAGTGAGCCTGCAATTTTCATTTCTTTATGGGCTTAAGTAATCTATTGCAAATGGCACCAGCAGGCTGTAATGCATTCTTGCTGAGGAAACTGTTCTTTCTCTTCGGCAGCTCGCTGGTTGAAGGTTTGCTGGGCCGGGTGACTGTTTTACATTAGCTATAATGGTGTTTACATTGGATGCACCGATGTTTAAATCACTGGACATATTTGTTATTAGTAGGGAGGCAGTGGCATTGTTTAGCCCGAGAGTCTGGGTGGGTGTTGGGGGGTGTGTGGAGGGGACTTCTATTAGTATTGATAATATTTTACAAGTGATCTTGCAGGGATGTTTATAATAATAGCAGTGCTGTTTATCTTACCAGGATTATGTTGAAGCAACTTTAATTGTATTCATATTAAACATATCAATGTTAGAACTGATGTAATATGTTTAGCATTAATATGAAGGTTGCTAAGTTGGGGGCTTTTGAGGTAGAATTAAAGGACCAGGAAGACAATGGGACATATGGAAAGCATTTGGGGGGTTTCTGTTCTTGTCTAACAAGAAGGATTAGTGCGTTTGCCGGAGTACAGCGTAAGATGTACGGTGGGCTGCAAGGCTACCATCTGCTTCCCTTACGACGGAGTTCTTTTGGCTGGTGTGTATGCAAGTGATTGCTCTCGAGTCCCTGTGTTCTCACAAGCTCCACCAAAGCCCAAATGTCAGGGATACTTCAGATGCTTTGCAGCTGGCTGTGGCACCCAGAGATGTTTCAAAATGGATTTTGTAATGGCTTATAAAAGTCCCACATTGTGCACGGGCGGTTATTGAGTGTGATATAGTGTGCACAAGAATGTTCCAAATTCCCTCCGTGCTGTATCCATCAATCTGGCTCTATTAGGGTTGGCAGGATAATGGCTGGAGTGAGGCTCTGGACTTTATCTCCAGCTGAAAGAAGCATCCTAATTATCTACTCATCAGACCAACCCCACTCCTGGCTCGAGGAGATGGCTGCCAGCTCAGGCCCAGAAATTCCAAATCCTCACACTCACCCGCCCGGCTCATGGAGGCTGAGATGCAGGACTGTGTCCAGCCCAGCTGGGGAACACAGCCCCAGCAAATCCTGGAAATCGATCTGACTACCCAGCTGGAAGCACTGCTCCCATTTAACCCATCAATGCTCAGCCTCCGGGTCCTTTCCTTCCAGCCCAGTTCAGTTCGCCCTGGGTCCAGACGACTTCCTAAGGCCACATGGCAGAGACGGGGACCCAGCATGGGCAAGTCAGAAGCCCAAGTTTTCCATAATGTGGGAATAATATCTGCAACTCCTTCCTAAGGCTATCGGGAGAATAAAGTGAGGGACAACACCTCGTGGGGCAGCTGAAACACACCAGGCACTCATTATTGGCTAAATTAGAAATTCTAGTGAGGCTGGGAGTGATGGTGCAGTCCTGTAATTTAGAGACTCGGAGGACTAAGGCAGGAGGATCACAAGTTCCAGGCCAGCCTCAGCAACTTAGCAAGATCCTGTTGGAAGGAAGGAAGGAAGGAGGGAAGGAGGGAAGGGAGGGAAGGGAATAGAGTGAGGGAAGGAGGGAGAAAGGGAGGGATGGAGGGAAAAGAGGAGAAGGGGAGAAAGAGCCAGCTGGGGGGAGCACAAAAAAAAATGTCTAGTAGGGTATCAAGGCTTTACAGAATATGAATGACTTACTTGATGGAAGCAAGTCCAATGTCTTACAGAATTTACCCAGCTAATAGCTACGAATTATGAGCTTTCTTCTTTACAAAACACTGCCCACCAATATTATCCTGTAAGCTTATTACCTATATGATTTTTATCTCCATTTTACTGACAAAGAAGCTAAAGCTCAGAAAGATGCAGTGATTTTCCCATTTGCTCACAGATTACTTCCTGAACTCCTGTTGCTGGCCACTTGGACTGTAAGAGGTAAAGGCCCCCATCCCACGGTGGTTAACCCATCCCACGGTGTCTGAGACAAGGGTGAACGCATAGGTTCTCTTGCTCCATGAGCCTCTCCCTTCCTAAGCCACCATGCTTCCTCCCCTCCAGAATGTGCCCAGGAGGTGTGCAAATGTGGGAGAGACAGGAGGAAGAGCACATGCAGACGTGACTCTAATTTAAGATGTAAAGAACTTAGTAGCCATGAGGAACAGTGTAGTGGGGTTGGAGAAGAGGATGAGATGAAGGCCAGTTGGTAAGATGCAAAGGCTTCATGGAGGAGGTGGAATCTGAGCTGCATTTGGGAAATCAATAGGAATCATACAATAGGGAGGCAAGGAATTTTAAATACAGGGAAGAGAGTGAGCCAAGGTGTAAAAGCAGGAGAGCAGGAGGAACATGTGGGGAAAGGAGGTAGTTTCCACTGGATTCCAGTGATGTGCATAGGAAGGGATGGAGCGGCAAATCCCACTATTTCTGATCTGTAGCAGATCAAGGCAAGGCAAGGGGAACTTGCCTTTTGAGAAACGGCGAGCCAAGAAAGATTTTAGAGCAGGAGTATGATATACACGATCAGAGCTGTTTTCAGAAGACTAAATTGACACCTTGAAGGCAGCAGATGGGAGGTGGAGGGATGGGTTCCATGATGTCACGGCCATCCAGGCAAAGGCGAGAAGGGCCTGATATGGTGATCGGGAGGAAAGCAGCAGAGAACATGAGCACTAGCGAGATCAGGAGATGTGACCACTTGTGACTGCTTGCGTCTTCTGCTCCTTGGAGTCCAGGAGGGACATTGCAGCAGCTCTGAGAGAGGTAGAAAGAGCTGGCCGTGTGCCAAGTGTGATTCCCAAGCACACTGGAGGTGGTGTCTCTGTAACTCACCTCGGAAATAACCTTTAGAGTATATTTTAGTTTGCTGAGGCTACCATAAAAAGAAAGAGAGAGAGAGAAAAAGAGAGAGAGAGAGAGAGAGAGACAGAGAGAGAGAGTGACTTCACAAAAATTACTTCTCATTGTTCTTGAGCTTAGAAGTCTGAGATTGAGGTTCAGTGGGGTTAGTTTCTTTTGAGGCCTCTTTCCATAGCTCCTAGATGGTCACTATCATAATATGAAAGTGTGTGTGCACCAAAACGCATATGTTGAAATTCTAGCCCACAAACAGATGGTATCTGGAGATGGAGACTTTGAGAGGTGATTAGGTCTGAGGGTGGGGCCCTTATGGGTAGATCAGTGCCCATCTAGAAGAGGCTCCAGAGGGAACATTTGTCCCTTTCAGCATGTGAGGTCGCAGCAAAAGGCAGGTCCCCATCACACATTAAATCTACTGGTGTCTATCTTGGGCTTCCCAGACTCTAAAATGGGGTGAAATAAATTTCTGTTGTTCCTAGCTGTTTGAAGAGTCAGAAGCCATCTTTTCTCTAGGTATTCGTAGGATCTTTCTCTGTACTTGTCCATTTCCAAATTTCCCCTTCTAGTAAGTATGACCAGTCATATTGGGTCAGGGCCCACCCTAATGGTCTTATTTCTAACTTAGGTTCCTCTTTAAATACTCATCTTCAAACATAGTCACATTCTAAGGTACTGGTGGCTAGGACTTCAATTCACGAAGGCGGGAGGGTCACAATTCGGACTGTGACAGAGGCATTTAAGTTCCCCTCACATAGTTAGTTTCGTGTACACCCACCTCAAGTCAGAGTGAAATAAGGCATTGCCCCAGGCTCTCCTCGGGAGCTTCAAGAAAGACCCTACATCTTCCAGGTGGCAGAGCCAGTAGCAGATAGAGTGGGCTCCCGAGCCAGGCTACCCAGGGTTAAATCAGCTTTAATGGAGCTCTCACACCATTGTGAGGACCTTGAGTGAGGAAATTGATGCTTGGGTCAGCAGAACTTCCTCACAGAAGGTCTCATGGAATAGAAATGTGGGCGTTTAATTTTGGCCTGAAGGGGAGAGAAGGTGTTGGTGCCAAGAGAGTCTAGTTTTTTTTTTTTTTTTTCCCCTCCAAATCCAACAAATCTCGGTAAAATTGAAATACCATGTTATGGAAGAGTCAGATAAAGATCTGAGAGACTGTGTAACCTGCCCAACATTGCGAAGGCAGAATATAGGGCTGGGAACTCTGGCTGAGGCAGAATCCTGAGCCCCGTATATGACAGTCAGAGCCACTGCTGGGTCCTCATGGGAATGCCTGTTGCTCTGTGTGGGATGGAAGCTCCTTCTTCCTTCTGACTACAATTAGTCCCATTCCGGGAGGTGGCATGGGGTACCCACAGGGGAGCACAGAGGGGCAGCCCGCCAAGTATGGTATAGACCCAGGTAGTGGAGAGCCAACCACTACCCACCAGCACCACACCCTCTACACAGCCTGGCTGCGATGGCCACGCTACCCAGGACCACAGAGAGGCCCAGTTGATACCTGTTGTCCTGGCATAGTGTCAGTAGCTCACACTTTTGTTATCACACATCCTGGTCTGGTATAAACCTAAAGGATCATCCTTATTAGAGCATCTCTTCAGTGATTTACAGTGATCTGTGGATTTTCTTTCTCTACTAGCAAATCCTGTCTACCTGACCATGTGTTTCCAAGGGCCAGGTCTATGCATCCTCTCTCTGTGCCAAGTGTGATTCCAAGGGCCAGGTCTATGCATCCTCTCTCTGTGCCAAGTGTGATTCCAAGGGCCAGGTCTATGCATCCTCTCTCTGTTTCCTTGGTGGCTGCCCCAAGGCCCAGCTTGGAGCAGGTACACTGGAAATATGTGTTAAACGGGACTGAATGGAATAAGCCCAAGGATGCATCTCTTTCCTGCTGTAGAGTTTGCCTTCTTGGTGCCCTCCATAAAATTGTTGATTCCTGGTCTCTGGCTCTTCCAAGGAAAGAGCCAACTGTCCCCAGAGTCACTGCCTGAAGTGTGAGTCAGAGAGGAAAGCAGAAGCGAAAGTGAGCCAGAAAGTGAAGAGGGCCTGTGACAGCCAGCCCTCCCTGTAGGAGAGGACCAGGACCTCCTCCTTCTTCTGCAGGGGGCATCCCCAGCCGTGTTTCTCAGACCACAGCAGCAGCCCAGACCCCCTTGTGCAAGAGAGACAAGTGCTCTTTTGTCACATCTGTCCTCAGAGCTGGGAATGCAGGGCTGAGAAGAAACAGCAGGTCCCTAGACTAAGGACCGATCCTGTCGGCATCTCTCTATGCCAAAATCTGACTTGTTAGGGTCTTGCCTTTGTTTCCCTTGGGTGCCTGCTTGTGGTTGAAGTCCTTTCCTTAGGGAAAGTCCTTCCAGGTTGCTGTCTCTGCACCTCTCCTCAGCTTGAAGGAAGCCTGTCTTGCTCCCTGAGGTCATCACTTTCCTCTCCATCCCCTCTTTAAGGTCAGCTTGCCTTAGATCAGTAGTTCTCAAACTTCAGTGCATGGGAAATCACCCGGAGGGCCTGTTGAATACAGCTGGCTGGGCCTCCCCATCCCCAGCCTTTCTGACTCAGCAGATCTTGGGTGGGGCCCAAGAATATGCATTTCCAGCAGATTCCTAGGTGCTGCTGCTGGTGGTTGGGGGGATGCACTCTGAGAATCACTGCCCCGGATCTCCCTTGGGAAAGAGTCTCCTCTCAGCTGCTGGACCATTCTCTAAGCAGCCACATCCCACCTGGCCATGCATTATGATCAGCTAGGGAGCTTGTAAAATGTCCCATAGCCAGTCTACACCTGGACTCTTTCCATTAGGACCTGGCAGGGGGACCCAGCCCATCAGCCTGTCAGATGCTCAGGTGACTCCCAAGTGCACTCAAAGTTAAGAAATACTGCTCTAAAGTCTGTTGTCCCCAGACATAAGTTTCATTGACCCTTCTTCCAATTATAACTGCCCTTCTAACCTGAATCGAGTGAGTCCTCTTTCTCTTCCATGTTTGTTTTTTTTTTTTTTTTCAGTATGATTTTCTCCACTTCATTGCAAAGGTCTTTTGCATTTCATTCATCTTCATGGGGCGGCAGCTGAGGGCCAGGAAGATCATAATTTGTGATACCTTCAACCAGTATTCTTTAGATACTTGTTCAACATTTATTTAATGGGGCTGGCAAGAAAATGATCTTCATATAATTTATATACTGAAAGGGTCTCCTTAGAATTCACTCCCAATGCCAAAGGAAATTCAGTGTTCGTTTTTAAAAAGAAGAAGAAGAAGAAAAAAAAAGAAAAAGAAAAACAGACATTTCCTATTTTCCTGTGGTTGGGACTCCATTCAATTGTCTTTTATGATTCTCTGAAGCAGACCAACTTTGGGGAGGACTACTAAAGGGTTTAAATTTAGATAATAAAACAAATCACTAAGGTAAGTGCACACCACATCCACAGACTCTGGTTCCAAAATCTCAGCTCACTGCTTTTGCCTGAGCGTGTGTGAAAAATAAATAAAGAAAATAAATGTGCAGCTGAAATAGACAATTGCCAGCAAGGTTTTTTTGGTTTCTTTTTCTCGTTTAACTTCTACTCAAAGGCGTTTTGTACTTGGGTGAGAGAGGGACCCATGTGCCTTTTGCCAAGTATATGAAGTATTACACCAGGGTTTCTAAATAAACTGGCTCCATATTTCCAATTCATTCCCAGGAAGTTTGGCCCACGGATTGGTGCCCTGGGAGGGGGTCCAGCTGGCCCTCTCTCCAATCCACTTTGGCGTCCAAGTTATTCTTTCCATCACATGCGTTCCATGGAGGTGGATACGATAACCATTTCTGCTCACCAGAGGAGTCGGCTCCTACAAAAATCAAGGAAAAGGAATTCTCAGGCAGGAGGAAGCCACCACAGTGCCAAGGGCAGTGGAGAAGCCGAGCAAGGGGAGGTGATCCAGGGCAAGGAGAGGAAAGGGTGCACTGGTTCAGGGTGACTGTCATGTGAGAACGTGGAGATGTGGAGTTTGGAAAGCTCTTTAGAAGAGGAGGGAGATAGAAGAATCTGGAAAGAAGGCAGGGCTAAGGGAGGGATTTTGTTTATTTGCTTTTTTTTTTTTTTTTTTAAGATTAAAAAGACTCGAATTCCTCTTTCTAGGCTTCAGGGAGAGGGAGATGCAGATTAAGAAAAGTGCACAGAGTAAAGAGGGCACAGGTCACACAGGGAAGCCGGTCACCTGGAAGAGGGAAAGAAGGTGAGGTGCTGGGTGAGGACTTCTAAAGCTCACTTCACCCTGCTGTATTTCTGTTCAGTTGCTGCCTTTGTTCTCTTACCAGCCAAGGGCTATTTTATCTCTCACCAGCTCCCATAGAAGGCTCCCATCACCAGGAGAGAGGAGGGTCTGTCACAAAGACAGACATTCTTCAAAGAGGATTGGGTCATATTGTCAAGCAGTAGAACTAGCTTTATAAAATTCTACTTAGAAGAGCTTTAAAAAAAACCTGTTGGTTTTATCTACTTTTTAAAGTTAAAACATACTTTCAGTAAAGTGCACTCATCTCAGTGATATTAAGTTTTTATGTATGTACACATCCACATACCTACCAAGAGATCAAGATGGTGAACACTCCGGCACACTTGAAGCCCTCTTACTCCCGCTCCCAGTCAATATTGCACTCCCTGGTGACCACTGGATAAACATCAATCACTATGGAGTATCTCCTGTCCTTGAGCTTTATGTACATAAAATCACACATAAATGACTTATTTTTCTCAATATGTCTGTGTGACCCATATAGTGGCAAGCATCATTATCTTGTTCATTATTTATTGCTGTGAAATATTCTATGAATATAATGCATTTTATTTATCTTTATATAACTTAATAGATATCTGGTTGCTTCTGGTTTGGAGCTTTTATGACTAAAGATGCTATAAATATTCTAGAACATGTCTTAGGCAGATATATACCCTTTTTCTCTTGTTATATATCTGGGAAAAGAACTAATAGATCCTAGTTAATGTAGGTTGGCTGTAGGAAATAAGAAAACAGGTGTATTTTTGAGGTCTTAGGACTTCCTATGACCCATAGAATAAGACCTTCAGTGTGAAACATGGTATCTTCCTTTAAATTGCTCTTATGTCGCCAATTTAAAAAAAAAATGGAAAAGAAAATTGACCTTATGTATTTTTCCTACCTTGTCTCTCACCATGGTCCTCTCTTGCATCCTACCCATTAGCCATCCAGGTCCCACCTGTTCCCCATCATGCTTCATTGTCTCATGCACTTGTTGTTACTTATGCTGAATGACTTCTTTTCCTTGATCTATTGGAAAACTAACTCCTATTGATCCTTCAAAGCTCTAGGTAAAAATTACTCCTTGCTGGACACAGTGGTGCATGCTATAATTGCAACAACTTGGGAGGCTGAAGTAGGAGATTCGCAAGTTAAAGCAAGCCTCAGTAACTTTGGGAGGCCCTAAGCAACTTAGTGAACCCCTGTCTCAAAATTTTAAATTAAAAGGTGGGGAAGGCTACGGAAGTAGCTCAGTGGTAAAGTGTCCCTGGGTTAATACTTAGCACCAGTACCAGCACCACCACCACCAAATATAATTTATATATATATCTTTCTTACTGATCCTTTACTGAATCCTTCCTTGACCTTCACTTTCTCCCACTGTAATGGTTAATTTTACAGGACAACTTGACTGAGCCACAAGATGGACAGGTTGCTTAGTTGAACATTATGGTGTGTCTATGAGGGTGTTTCTAGTAAGAGATTGGCATTTGAACAAGGGGAGCAATAAAGTGGATGGCCTCCAACCCATTGAGAGCCTGAATAGGACAAAATGGCAGGGGAAGGTTGAATAAGCTGTGCCTGACTGTTTGAGTTAGAAGATTGTTCTTCTGCCCTTGGCACTCTTGATTCTCAGAGTTTCAGACCCAAACAGGACTCTATCGTCAGTCCTGTAGCTCTTGGGTCTCCAATTTGCAGAAGGCAAACTGTGCAACTTCTCAGCTTCCATAATTGAATAAGACAGTGCTTCACAATCAATTATATAGATATATATCTAGGAAGATATTATATATAAATATATGCATGTGGAGTTTACATACATACAGACAAGTATATGTAAATATTTATTATGTATACAACATATTTGTTAATAAATATATTAATAGGTTAAATTAATTTGTTAATTAAATATATAAATTAATAAGTATATATTTGTGTTTATATAAATATGGTATATACACAATAAATATTTATATAAAAATAAGTATATATTTATTTATAATCTCCATTCTATTGGTTCTGTTTCTCTGGAGAACCCTGACTACTACAGTCCCTAGGCAACATTCTATTTGTATGTTCAGAGCCATTTATCTTTATCTTTATTAGCTCCAGTCACCCTGTGCTGAGTGAGATAACTTTGTTGTAAGGCAGCAATCTACTATAAGGCAGGATGTATGCCTTGTTCATCTCTCTGTCCTCAAGTCACACTCAGGACCTCAAACTAGGAAGAGGCTTAGTAAATGTTTTCAAATTGAATTGGTGAGATGGATTTAAAATAAACAGAGAAGATGGACATTTTTTTCTTCTTAGGACAATAAGAGGTAAACCATCCAGTTCTATATATTTCAAGTAGAATTGCTTGTCATAGCTACAATAAAGAGTGAAGATAAAAATGGCCAAGAGACCAGGTACAGTGGTCTAGCAATTCAGGAGGCTAAGGCAGGAGGATCACAAGTTTCCAGGTCAGCCTCAGTAACTTAGCAAGACACTGTCTCAAAATTTAAAAAAGAAAAAAAAATGTTTTAATTATAAAAAGGTCTGGGGATGTAGCTCAGTGGTTCAATCCTGGGTTCAATCCTCAAAGCCACACACACAAAAAAAAAAGAGAGAGAGAGAGAGAGAAGTGAAAGTTCTGAGTGACAGTTTTCTTTGCTCAAAGCAAGGCATTTTCAAGTCTAAAACAAAGGCTGGTGATTCAGACTTTGTCTATGTCCCATAACACCAAACACTCAATACAAAGTATTATTTTATTTTTTCTTGGCAAACTGTCCAGATGTTTCCAAATACCCAGATGTTCTCCCTGATATAACCCAAACAACTTCATATCTTTTTCACATTTTATTAAGATATTTAGTATCAAGCAGAAAGAGCTTGGATTTAGTGGTAGATAAAGCAAAGATGGAACCATGTGTTAGAACCTTGACCTCTTCATAGGACTCCAAAGAATGCCTGAGAGGGCTGGAGATGTGGCTCAAGCGGTAGCAGCTCTCCTGGCATGCGTGCGGCCGGGGTTCGATCCTCAGCACCACATACAAACAAAGATGTTGTGTCCGCCAAGAACTGAAAAATAAATACTAAAAAAAAAAAAAAAAAAAAAAAAAAAGAATGCCTGAGAGTGACCCAGAGACAAATCCAGAGGATAGAGCTACGATGCAGCAAGTTATCAAATCCCAGCCATTTCAGGAAGTTCCCGGGTTAGTGTGCCTCTGTTGATCACCCAATTTACATGATAAAGGAGACTTCCTACCCCATTGTTCCAGTCCTTCTTGGCAATGCTCAATAACCAGCTGTCTTTCCCCAAACATGCAAACACTTAAACCCTCTAAGCCTGGGCATATTAGTCAGCTTTCCATTACACTAGCAAAATTCCTGAGCTACATTAACTTAAAAAGAGTGAAATTTTATTTTAGTCCACAGTTTTAGAGATTTCAGTCTATGACCAACTGGCTCCATTGCTTTGGGCCTTTGGCAGCCTGTACGTCTTGGCAGGAACACATGAAAGAGTCGGGGTATGAAAAAGAAAGAAGAGACTAGGGTACCACAATCCCTTTCAAGGACAAGTCGCAGATGACCTAAAACCTTCCACCGATCCCTACCTCTTAGCGGTTCCACCACCTGCCAATAGTACCACACGGGGACCAAGCCTTTACCACATGGACCTTTAGGGGACATTTAAGATCCAAACTACAAGGCTCAGTGATATAGCCCAATGGTAGAGCACTTGACTAGCATGTGTAAGATCCTGGGTTCTAGTCCCAGCTCTGAGGGAGGGAGGGAGGGAGGAAGGAAGGAAGGAAGGAAGGAAAAAAGAAAGAAACTGAACTTATTCTGACACCTTGGTCTTCTCCAGATTCCCCCAGCTGGAAGTCTCTTTTGCTTTCTTCTCACACATCTCCTCTGTCTCTCTGCCCAATCCTTCTGGAGAGTGGGCTAAAGCTCCTACTTTTTTTAGAAAGTGGCCTTACACTACCTAGACACCAAGTTCTCCCAAGAGTCTCTGCTCATTGATAGAATCATTTGACATTTTCTGTAATTGAGCACAACTTTTTGCATAGGTATGACTGCCTCCCATGAATAGGAAGGAATTTAAGCGCAGAATCTGTATTTGATAAATACTGGAATTTCCCAAACCCACCCCCCACTCACACACACACAACATATAAAATACAGATTGATTAAATGTGACAATTTTAATGACCTATAGCCATAATCTGAATGTCCTAAAATAGAGGAAGCAGTGGAAAGAATTCTGGATTCAGACCGCTGTATTCCACACTGGATCTGCTGCCTCCTACTTCTTATTTAGACAAATTATCTCACCCCTATGGGCCTCAGGTTCCCCATTTGTAAGGTGACTAGGTTGAATTGGAGTCAGTGTCCCCAAATTTGGAAGAACAGGATAGCTGTAAGACAAAGTTAAATGGGGTTGTCCAGTTATGTCAGCATTTCTCTTTTCTATTTGTGTTATAGACCAATGATTATTAGGGGTTTACTTTATTTGTCCAGGAAAGTTACCTTTGGTATGCAAATTACCCAGAAACAGATGATACTGTGCCTTTTTGGATTTGATCAAAAATGTCACTTTCTGAGATATCAATGTCCAGCCCAGGTCTGGAAGAATTCAGGACCTGCTTGCTAAGATTCAAGGTAAGAGAAACTTGCTAGAGCAGGCAAGATGACCTCAGCCAAGGCCCTGTGGCAAAGTAGAACAAATAATTCCTTAAATGAAACCCCCTACAGTAATGAGGAATGCTTGTCATCAGCACAGGGACTCAGCAAGGGGACTTGGGTATCTGTGAGGAGTGGTCTTCTCTAGGTAAGAAGCTCCTCTGGACCCAGAACCCCAGTCTTTGGGGAAGAGTGGCTGAGCATGAGGGTACACAAAAGAGCAATCAAGGTGGACCTCTATTTGGAAGGACCAACAATATTATGCTAACACGGTTAGACAGGCTGGTGTCCTCTAGAACAGTTCAGAGACAGGGGAATACAGTGCAGTAGTGATCTAGGTCAGCCCAGTTCTCCTAGACAATTTCAGGGAATGTGACTATGCTAACTGGGCATATATGGGTTCAAACTTTTAATTGGAGAAGTAGGAGAGATTTGGTCCCAAATTAGTGATGATACTGGATTGATTAAAAAAATAAATCTGTGAATTACTCTGTCCCACCTTGGAATAAAAATTCCATTGTCAAATACCTTTTATCATCATTGCAACTCTATGTCTCTTGCAGAGATCTACCAGGGATATGAGCATTCAAAGTTCTGAGAAGTCTTACAGTGAAGACCCCTGTTTAATTTTAAAGTCAGCATTCCCCAAATTTACTTGAACTTATCAACCCCTATAATACCCCATCCCCTTTTCTCACGGAGTCCTATCAGTATCCTCTAGAATTTAGGTTCCATAGAACAGGTTTCACAAAATATTAGACATGAGAGCTTCCAAAAGACTTTCTAATGTACCCTCTAAGGGATTCTAAGTCATGATTCAAGAAAAATAGGGCACAGTAAGTCTTTTCTTCTGGTTCCTATTGTACATCTCTGGAGCAAATGGCAGTGTCAATGGTGGAGAGAATGAGTTAGAGTCTGAAGAGTTACCAAAAAGTGCTTTTAAGGCATGAGTTTCAAAATCTAGAACATGACCAAGGTGGCATCTCCATCTACAGGAGCCAGTGGTTGGCCCCAGAACCAATGAGAAGTATGTTCCCAGCAGAGCTTCCAAAGCACACCTGCAGGTACCACAGCATCGTACTATGCGGCTCTGTGCCCTGGCCAAAAGAAGAACAGAATTATTTTCTAGATTCAAGGATGACTTCTTAAATAACTTTTCTTATTTTAGGTAATAGCTCTTAGGTTGTGGAGGAATTCTACTCCCTGAAAATTCCTACTGGAACACAAATTGTCTTTATTTGTCAAATATTCACCCAATATTGGTAATTCAGTTGCATACTCAAGTTGCCTCAAAAGGCTAATGAGCTTTTAATTTTAAGATGTTAACTGGGCGGCTTGGGAGGCTGAGGCAGGAGGATGGCCAGTTCAAAGCCAACCTCAGCAAAAGCAAGGCGCTAAGCAACTCAGTGAGACCCTGTCTCTAAATATAATACAAAATAGGGCTGGGGATGTGGCTCAGTGGTCAAGTGCCCCCAAGTTCAATCCCCAGTACCCCCCCACACACACAAAAAAAATCAAAAACAATATATGAAATTTAATAAGTTCTATAACTGTTTCACACTTACCTAAAATAAAGAATCAAAAGTTTTTAAAAGAAGATGTTCACTGTGGGTATTGATTATTGACTATAGGAATCTCTTACTTTTACATCTACCACCCTTACCCTATTTCCTGAGAAATTGCTTCTCTCCATCTCCAACAGGGTGACTTTGACAGGATGGTGGTTCTCAGTTTGCTTGTCACAGGTGGGTCTAGGATTAGCAGCATCCTAAATAGTCTTGGCTCCCTTAGGAGCCACGGGAGAGCCAGAAGTGGGGTCAACTTCTTTCTCTATCCCTAATGTCTTTCCAGGCCTGGTGTGTGAGGACCCTTAAATAATGTTTGGTGAATAAAAAGAGGTTTATCCAGCAGAGATTCAGACTCTCTGGAGGAAAGGCAAAGACATTATTTCCAGAATTAGCCCCAGGGAAGGAGGCCGGCCTTATAACTGAGCATCCTATCAGAGACTGTCCATCAGACTTAAAGATGTGAGTCACTGGAGAATTGAACTTGGGCTTCTTCAGTTGTGCTCTGCTTCAGATGTGGGTTCTTTCTTGAGCCCAGGAAAGGTGGAATCTCTCACTGAGAGTCAAGTGGCTCAGCTGTCAGGGAAGGATTGTGCCATCAGGCAGCCAGGCAGGGCCTGACATCTATCTAACCAGGTCCCTCTTAGAGGCAAGTCAACAACAAATTTTCTGTGGGCTCTTCAAGCTCTAAGATCCTCTTGTTCTCTGCCTGTCTTCTGAGGGGGGCTTCTTGCCCTCTCTCCCTTCATCCATTCTCTCTCCCTCTCTTTCTCCTTTACTCCCTTGACCATACAATGGTGGGTTACAAAAAAGCCGCAAATTCCAAGCTATATGTAGCATAGAGTGGCTGTTTGTCCTAAAATACCACGTCGCTGACTACAGCAAACACAAATTACAAGCTTTATCTAATCACCATTATGTGACCAGTCATTTTTGGTTTCCAAAAATGACAGCGAGTGGCCTGCTTCTGCAGCTGGTGGTGGCACCAGCTTGGGTTTCAGATCTCAAGTGCACACAGATGCGCCTGGAAACAGCCATCCCAAGTAACCAGGGCAGGAAGGAAAACAGGAGAGGGAAGAGAAGAGACCCAGGCAAACAAACTCCACTGGTTGGACCTCAAAAATAAATTACTTAAAAAATCATCAAGTGGCACTGACCCAGAACCAGAATATCAACTCATCTCCCTTGCACACCATCTTCTAATGTAGAAGACGAACACTAGCGTTGTCCATCAGTGGCTGTTCCGGATTGGAGGAAATGATACTTATTTGAAAATCACTGATTTCATTTTGGTTTGGGGTTTCTTTTTCTACACTGCCCCCCCCCCCCCCCAAGAGTAAAGGGCAGTGATATCAATGAAACAGTGCTGGGCTGGTTTGTGATCATGACCTTGAGCATGTCAGCCCACTTCTCTGAGTGACCTTGTGAACAAGGGCAGGCTGTAATAATACCCACCTGCCCAGGCTGACAGGTGGGGGAGATGAGGGGCCCTGGGAGAGCACCCGCAAAAGGGGCATAGATGAAAGGAACCCAGCCATTTGCTAGGAGACAGATTCTCTGTCCACCTCATTCCATCATGACCAGCTTGACCACCCCTTGCTCTCTGTGCACATGGGTTTTGGGTTGCTAGGAACAGGCCAAGAGGGGCCCATGATGAACTTGGCACATGATCAAAGGGTCAAATACTACCACTCAAAATAAACTAGTGTTCCACAGAGGTGCCAGGGCACATGTGTCCTCTTGGACAGCACTGCTCTGTAGGTTTTAAATAGCCCAAAGATGCGCCTGAGTGAGATGCTCTGTTAAAACAGAAAAGCATTTGGGAAAATAAAGCCCTTTAAAAACCTACATTGCTTCGTGCCAGAAGGAAATCGCACAAGCCCTGCATTTCCAGCAGACCTGCCTTCACCTCCTAGTGAGCTCTGGGCTGCGTGGGCCTGACTTGCCAGGGCCAGCAGAGGGGAGGAGAGGAGTGGATGACTCTCCGGTGGCTGAGAGCAAAGACAACGAAACGATGAACCGTCCGAGCTCCAACTGGCTTTCACTTCCCTAAACTATAAATAAATTGGCATTATTTTTCCTTCACTTCAATTTCATGTTAGTCCCCTCCCATGAATGGGTCCTTTAAGAGAAAGAACTGGAATCTGAGCATCTCCCTGGTGGAGTCATGCTGGCTATCAATTCTCCCCGTCACGCTGCAGAGAGAGGGTATTAGAGAAGCCCTGCAGTTTCCCTCCACGCTCTAGAATTCTAATTATATTGGAGTCAACTCTTTCTGGGAAAGGGGTTGAGGTAAGGATCTGCCACAAAGGTGCATCACTTCTCTTACCTGCCCCTACACCTGTCGAAAGTAGATCAATTTCCTGGTCCTCATATTTACGTCAGTGGCACGGTTAACTACCATCACCATTTCTCAGCATCTACCATGTTGACAAAGGGTCAACCTCTGGAGATGAGTCAGTTTATGCACCAGGTATGGTGTTGACTTCTAACTTCAGACAACATGTAGGCTCGGGTGCTCTCCAAAGGCTGCCTGGTGGCTCGGTCTTCCTGGATTACAAATGCTGGTGCTTTTGTAATAACAGTAGCAATAAAAACCACCATTGGTGGAGCTTCTACTATGGCTTTACATTATACTTAAGGACTTGACATTCTTCATTTCACTTCATCCTCAGAGGATCCTATGAGGTAAGTGTTTTTATTCCCATTTTATCAAGGATGAAACTGAGATTTAGAGATAATGTAATTTACCCAAAGCATTTCTCTGTTTCTTCTGACTGTTAAGAAGCTCAAGGTCAAATTTGGTCAAAGACAAGTACGTAGGGGTTTGTTCCTGTCATTCCTGACTCCATTTTTTCCCCTCTAGCCCCTACTTTCCTGTTTTATTTCTCCCCACTTTATAAGTTCTTCATTTTTCTATAATTGTAAAGCAATTTTAGATCCTAATTGGGGGTGGGGGGGAAGCAATGTCAACAAATGGGTGAGTGACAGCCAGGCAGTGGCAGAGACAAAATGAGAGTTCGGGTCCCAGGTGCTTCATCCACCTGCCATGTCTCATGTTCTCCTGCTCCACAGTGAACTGTGTTCTTGGGAAATGTGAAGTCACAAGGGGTCAAAGGAGAATCCCAGTCTGAAAATATCACAAGCCTCTGGGTTTAGCTGAGAGCCAGGTGGGGGTAGTGGTGTACAGAGATAGAACTGCAATCTGGAATCTTCCTATGGAAGAGCTTAGCTCTTTTGGAGAGAGTTTCAGAGGCCCAAGAACAAGGTCCCTCAAGGAGCAAACCAAGAGCAGCTCCCGGCTTTGAGTGGAAGCAAACATCCATGTGGCTCAAGAAACTGCAATGTTCTAGCATCTCTTTAGGAACATAGCCACGGCCTTCTGAAGCCTTGAGCTGAAAGGTAGCACCATGTCTCCTGAAAACACAAGAAAGCTGAGTATGATGGTGCATGCCTATAATCCCAACTACCCAGGAAGATTGCAAGTTCAAGTCCAGTCTTGCAAACTTAGTGAGACTCCATCTTAAAAAAAATAAAATCCACAAGAACTAGAAAAAGAACCAAATAGCATATGAATATTGTAAATGGACCAAAGCCCACATGTCAACTAATCTCTTTTTTGAACTTAGAAAAGTAACCCAAAGCTTACTGGGAAAATAAATGCATGAGAACTCACAAAGAGAAATTACTAATAAAATAAGCAGTGTAGAAGAACCAGACCTACTGGGAATTGAATCATATTACAAAGTAACACAATAAAAATTTGTGATACTCAAAGAGTAAACATGAATTTTCATAACAACAAAAGGTACATAAAATAATTTACTATATAATCAAGGAAGCATCAAAACTAATTGGAGGTGGGCACGGTGGCACATACCTGTAATCCCAGTGGCTCAGGAGGCTGAGGCAGGAGGAGCTCAAAGCCAGCCTCAGCAAAAGTGAGGCACTAAGCAACTCAGTGAGACCCTGTCTCTAAATAAACTATGAAATAGGGCTGGGGATGTGGCTCAGTGGTCGAGTGTCCCTGAGTTCAATCCCTGCTGATACCCACCCCCCAAAAAAAAACTAATTGGGAAACTTATTTAATGGTTATTTTATATAATTGGATTATAATTTCAAGATAAATTAATTTAGATTATTCCTTGTATGTCATGAAAAACAAACCCCAAATGGAATAAAAAATAAAACTATCAAAATGAGTCATAGAAATAACAGAATTAAAACAGTATTTAATCATAATTGTAGAGGGACATTCATCTGATAATAACAAATAGTGTAACTTCAAAAGAACATAAAAAGAACTCTCTAACAACTTGTCTTCAAGAAAATCTAACTTTTTCATTAAAAACAAAGGCTGTTATCCAGGTGTGGTGGTGCAGGCCTGTAATCCCAGCAGCTCTGGAAGCTGAGGCAGGAGGATCATGAGCTCAAAGCCAGCCTCAGCAACTTATCAAGGCCCTTAGCAACTCATCGAGACCCTGTCTCTAAAAAAAATATTTAAAAAGGGCTGAGGATGTGGCTCAGTGGTTGAGCATCCCAGGGTTCAATCCCTAGTACCCAAACAAACAAATAAATATTTTAATGGACATTAAAATAAAAAAGAAAAGCTATTTCCAAAAATATGTCACAAATAGTTTGATTTAACATCTACGATGTATAACCAGCCAATACAATAGGACCAATGGAATAAAGGGTAAAGTCGACGAACACCCGGACAATCTTACCAAGAAAATACACACATTTTCAGCTTCAGGAAATAAAAAGTGCCAACCATTGCGAAGTATCATTTGACACTTACTTTCTGGTGTCAAGGTATTTTGATTTGTTTTTTTTTTAGACCATAGTATAATACAAAGTAGGATGGCCAAGTCCAAGTCTAGAGATATAAAGTACAACATGAGGACTATAGATAATAAAATTGTGCTATATATGGAATTCGTGCTGAATGAGTTGATGTCTACTGCTCTCAACACACACACACACACACACACACACACAGAGTGTGAGATGATGGATGTGTTAATTTGCTTCACTGTAGTGTTCTTACTCTCTATGTATATCCTAAAATATCATGTTGCATACCTTAAATATACACAGCAAAATGTATTTTTTTTAAAAAAAAGACAGCTGGATTCTCTTTCTCTCTCCTTAACACTATGGTATCCTCTGAGTCAGTAAATATCTCCTAGAATTTTATCTAAAGTAGAAAACCAAAAGAGTAAAAATACACAAAAATATGTTCTTTTTAATATCATCTAAATGAGAAAAAAGGAAAAAAAAAAAAAACAACATTCAAATTAATGACCAAGAAGAGTGGCTTGGTAAATGACTGTGGTATAACAACCGGACGGCAAAACAGGCAGGGGGAAGGGGCAGTTCCCAGAGGTGGGTGTGAACTAAGGTGGCCAGCACGTGTCCACTGGGTGCCAATGGAAGAGGACCACAGCGGGATGGAAGTCCTACAAACGAAGAATGAGATGCATGTTTCCCATATTTTGAATTCTCCTCATTGAAGTTTGAACCAGAACTTAATATCTGGTTTAATTAAGGTATTGTTAAATTAAGCACCATGACAAGACAATGTGCTAGCAGATCCTTCAGATCACACCTTGGAAGAACTCGCTAGATTTTGCTGCTCTGAGGATGCAGTCCACCTCGGAGCATTGCTCTTGGGACAGAAAGGTAGGATGGACGTGCTCGCAGTTCCTCTTGGACTATGTCTCTGTATTCGTTCCCGAGGGATGCTATAACAAGGTGCCACAAAACTGGGTGGCTAAAAACATGGGGATTTACTCTTTCACAGTTCTTATTCTTTTAGAGGATAGAATACTGAAATCTATCTAAGATGGCAACAGATCCTCAAATCCCTCTGTGACTGGGTAGAATCCTTTGCTCCTCCCTAGCTTCTGGAGGTGGCTGGAAATCCTTGGTGGTCCTTGGTTTGCAGTTGTGTCCTGCCAATCTCTTCCTGTTATCAAATGTTGTTCCTCCTAAGTGTCTTCACGCAATCTTCCAAGGGCACCAATCATATTGGATTAAGGGCCCATCTACTTCAGTAAGTCTTCATCTTAACTCTTACACCCATAATGACCTTATTACTAACTAAGGTCACATCCTGAGATACTGTGAGTAAGGACTTCAATACATGTCTTGGGGGACACAGTTCTGCAGTGTCAAGTTCCAGATGCTTCTGAGTCTTTTCCCTACAATTCCCTAAGTTATCAGAATGATGTACCAAGAAGAGCAATAAAAATCAAATGTTATGGTAACCATTTGGGGGTCCCCATTTTGTTTCCAGCCACAGCTACTCCTACAATTTCTGGAATTGCCTTGGAGAAAACATATGAGGACTGACTTAAGACGATACCTCAAGCCGGCTTTTGAAGAGCTCTTGGATTCGCAGGTTGGGCGCTACTGGATTCTGTGGTATTCTCTTGGCCACTTGTTGATCTGGCCTCATCAACATTTAAATCAAGTGCCCAAGGGATTCACCCAAAATTAATGACAACTGTGACTGTTTTTCATCACCCTTGACATTGTGGATTTGGGCGGCCGTGGTGTGGGAAAGAAGCAGCAGGAGGGAGTATCATGGTGTGAACCAGCATCAGTAGAAGAAAAGTTGGAGTACCCCTCTATTTGGGAAGCCTAGAAGTGTTCAGGATTGTTGAAGAGTTCCAAATAAATATTAAGGTCAATTTAAGAATGTTCTATCAAATTTTATAAGTCTTCTAGAAGGAGATTCTGGAGCTTCAGTGTAAAAACAGTTTTTACACTTTTTGGTGGAATTGTTGGGGACTGAACGGGGGAGGGGTAGGGTGCTCTACCACTGAACTACATCCCCAGCCCTTTTTGTTTATTATTTCTTTGTTTGTTTTGATACTAGGGATTAAACCCAGGGACACTTAATCACTTTTTTTAAATTTTGAGACAGGGTCGCACTAAGTTGCTTATGGCCTCACTGATTTGCTGAGGCTCTCTTTGACCCTGAGATCCTCCTGCCTCCGCCTCCTGAGCCACTGGAATTGCAGGAGGGCACCACTGTACTCAGCTTCCATCTTTACAGCCCCCCTTCACTGAGAAGGGGAGGTCTAGACACTGCTGTTTGCCTTCATGACCTGTCTTCAACGGCATCGGCAGTTTCATCTTTTAATCAAATCTGGATGCTAGCTTGATGTCTCCTAAACAGACCTTGTGATCGAGCATTCCCGTGGCTTTGTCTGTCTCCTCTTTCCTGCAGGGATGTCGGACTCCCATGCCTAGAGAAGGGAGAGCTGCTAAGGCCTCGAGCTCCTAAGGACCCAGGTCAAATGCCAGCTTAAAGAGCCCTTCATTAAACTCGATTGTGATCACTTTTCGTATTTTCTTATTCACTTATTAAATTTACCTAGTTATTTAGTTAGCCATTGACTATTCATTGACAGCTGACAATGTGCCTGGGATTGTGACGGCTGGATGATTAATTATCCTGTGAATTTTTAGGCAGAAAAATTCTTGGATAAAGAGTGGACAAAGGGTTGGAGATCTAATTGGAGTATCCCATAGAATTGAAATGAGGGACAATGATCGACACACCTTACCTATATTCCATGGCAGGGAACCTTGGGCTCTCACGGTCTGGCTTCTTATTCTCAGGCCAGTGTTTCCTTTCTGCACGGACTTCTGCAGCCTACATATGCAGAAGAACCTTTTGGGATGGGAAACCTCACACCATCAATGGGGATCTGAGTACAGAAGGCATCCAGCCTGTCCTCATCTGTGGTTAGTGGCCAGACCAGGTGGCCTAAAGAGGAACATAAAACCTCTGGGAGCTGCCTCCCCATCCTCCCATGGGAAACTTTATATCCCTCCCTAAGGGACAGAGGAGCACCCACAGGTCTGACTTTTGATGTCTGTCAAGTGTTACTACTTGGTTCCTTTCCCCAAGTCCATTTCTATGTTGGAGAGATATCTCCATTCCAAAGCACATAGGGAAGTTTACCCATGCTTTTCCCTTTTCCGGTCCCTCTGTGTTTTTGTTAGATCAGAAGAACTTTTATTTCCTCCTTGCCCCTCTATTTTTGATAGCATGTACTTCCTCTATTTGCTGCCCCAATAGTCCAAGTTGCCCCACTCCCACATATCACTTCCACAAGAGAAAGAGCAGAGGTAAATGGATCACTTCTTCCTTGGATCCCGCAGAGCTCTGCCCTTCCCTCCGCCATTGCAAATGCCCTCTGCCCATCCAGATTGTTGGCTTCCCTGTCTGTCTGCCCCGCTTGGACTGTGAACTCCCCAGGGAAAGGACTCTTCTCTGCTGCATCTTTGTCTCCTAAGCAGAGCCTGATGCAAAGAACATAGAGTATTTGTTGTATGTGTTGAGTGAAATGCAAGTGGGCTATGTCGATCTCTGCACACCTTCTCATTTGAAGTTACTCTGGGTGAAGAACATGGAAAAAGTATGCTCTAGACATTCTTCCTGAGCTGCAGAATTTTCCTATTTCTAGACTTGCAATATCCAATGACCAAGATATTAATAATATCAATAATAACAGCAATGATAGAAAGGCAGGCCTGGAACATCTTGTTGACATCTAAACAACTCTACATGACTTTGAGACCCGAGGTCATGCAATGAGTTCCTGGAAGAGCCAAAAAGAAAGGTGCCATTCTCCCAAACTCTTAAATATGGTCCCTATTCCACAGAGCTCCTCCCAATCCACTGCTCTGGATGTCCAGCACATATAGTGCCAGCGAGGAGGTGACAGTCTCCAGCTGAACACTCAGCCATGCCAAGAGGTAACAACGTCTGCCCACAGGCTCTTGCCGCTTGATTTTTGGTGGAGTCATCATCAAAGCAATATTTGCAGTCACTCTGGCTCCAACTCACGGAACTTCTTCCTCTCTGGTGGCTCCCAGCACCAGTCTTGCCCCTGCACTGAGCTCTCTCAAAGGAATGAACCAGCAATGGCCCAGGCTGTTGAGCAACCTTGCTCTTGAGGGGTTGGCTCCCTGCCTAGACCTAGGGCCCACTCTCCCCATACCTCCCCCTACAGCCTCAATGCACCCAGATTCACCATGATTCTATCCAGAGTGCGTGCAATTTCCCATTAGGATCAAATGATGTTTGCAAAGGATCTCTGATGGCCTACGAGGAGCACATGTATGAAAGGGTGTTGGGTATTCTGTCTTTGCTTCCTTGCCTCAGAGCCACCTCAAATGAGTGCTTCCCCCTGCCCAAGGAGGCAGAGAGAAACCTGAAGTTCCTGAGGGGAGTTTGGCCGCAAGTGCAGCAGGAAGACTTTCTTCACTGGTATTTCAGACGATTTCACAATCATAGAAACCACCAGCCACATGCAATCACTGGCTGAAAAGCAAAAAGTGCAAGTTTGGATTGGAGGAGAGAGAGAGAGAGAGAGAGAGAGAGAGAAATAATATTTGAAGGAAATTCAGATTCAGACAGCCAACAGAATTCTTTTAAAATATCAGTGTGATTTTTGGCCAAAAGAACATATTTAGAATAGGGAGGAGAGAGGCTTGTTCAAGTTCAGAGTTTTTGTTAGATCATCAGATATGGAAAAAAAAATGATGTGCAGACCCAGAATTATATTCTTAAGCACAAATAAATAAACACTAAGTTGAAGGAAACTCTCAGAATCATAATGTTACCTTCCGCATTTAATATTTTTAGTTGCCATGAAGTCACAGAAAAGAAGGTTTTTCCAGGGCAAGACCAAGATTAACAAGGACTTTTTTGTTTGTTCATTTGTTTGCTTGTTTGTTTCAATTATTTGCTAAGGGAATAGAGATAACAGTATACCTCCAAGAGAAGATTGCCCAATAAAATACAGGATATTCAAATAAATTTGAATTTCAGATGAACAACACGCCTTTTTAAAAATAAAAGTGTGTCCTAAATTTTGCACGGGACATACTTATACTAAAAAAAAAAAAAAGAAAGCTCAAATTTAACTATATTTTCCTTTGCTGAACCTGGCAAACCTATTCCCAGGCCCCCAGACAATGAACATGGGTACTTGATTTGGACCAACTGCAAAAAATCTCCATACCTCTTTCAAATTTTTATGGCCAGGACGTAGATCTATTCCAATATTCTCATACTGTAGATAAAGAAATTGAAGTCACAGAGAGGAAGTAACGTGTTCAGGGTCCCATAGGGATTCAGTGATACAATCAGAACACAAAAACAACCTCATTGCCCCCAAAAGCGTTTGCCACAGATGACAGAGATATCCAGGTTACCACAGGGCTATCGACAGAGGTCAACCCAAAGTCCACACCAGAATCGAGTGAATAGAAAAATAATATATCTTAGATCTCAGACTATTCATTTGGAAATATTTGGTTAAAAACTGAGGCATCACAAATTTTAGATGTTCTATCATACTGGTGGCGGCCATATCCAGGGTTCATCCAGGTATTTGACTATATGTACATAAATTAATAGGAGACCAAGCTGTTTTTGAATTATATTAGATCTATCTTTTAAGATGTTCAGAGCTGGGGATTTAGCTCAGTGGTAGAACACTGCAGAGTAAATATGAGGTCCTAGATTTAGTCTTCAGAACCCCAAAAAGAAATTATTTTTTTTTACATATTTATTTTTTAGTTTCAGGTGGACACAACATCTTTATTTTATTTTTATATGGTGTTGAGGATCGAACCCAGTGCCCTGCATATGCCAGGCAAGTGCGCTACTACTTGAGCCACATCCCCAGCCCAAGAAATTATTTATTAATTGAATAAAAAGGTTTTTAATCATCTGCAAGTCTTAATTCAAATGAAACTGTATACGTAATCTAGTGGGAAAAGTAATAAAAACTGGAACTGCTATGATTGAATAAGGGCTAGGTGGTGGCCCTCTTAGCCCTCCTTTTCTCTACTGGAGCATCCCAAAGTTACGGTGCCAAGTGGCCACCACCAGTAGGATAGAGAACAAGCAGTCTTTGGATTCAGAAACTTCACCACCACCACCCTTGGGTCAAACACTAACTTCTCTGAGTCTCAATTTCCTCATCATTCCACTGAGAAAAATAATAATTATTAACTCCAAGATGGCACAACAGGCAAGAATATCTAAATAGTTTTTCTAGTGTCATTGCAGTGCAGGGTTCATCCAGGTATTTGATTATATGTACATAAATTAGTAGGAGACCAAGCTGTCCTTGAACTCTATTGGATCTATTTATCAATCCACTAGTGGTAGCTGCTTTTATCATTACTCTTCTTATACTTAGGGGTAAATTCCAACAAGTCCCCTATGGCTCCTGGTAATAGACCCACATGCTAAGTAGTCAGATTCTGACCACAGCATCTGTGAAGGGTTCTCAAAGAGAGAAACTAGTGGCAAATCTTTGGCCTTCTTTCCAGGAAGCTGGAATCACATCCTCTATGAGAACCTCAGTTACTCCAGTAGAAACTCCACTACTTCAGGAAAATTTGTGAGATGTCCAAAACTCTTCGTTTGGGGGAGAAACATTTGAATGTTCTAAGAGCATCTAATATATAACACAAAAACGGGGTCCAGCTGGGCAAGGTGGTGCACACCTGTAATCCCAGTGGCTCGGGAGGCTGAGACAAGAGGATCGTGAGTTCAAAGCCAGCCTCAGCAAAAACGAGGTGCTAAGCAACTCAGTGAGACCCTGTCTCTAAATAAAATACAAAATAGGGCTGGGGATGTGGCTCAGTGGTTGAGTGTCTCTGACTTCAATCCCTGGTAACCCTCCTTCAATAAACCGGGCCCACATAGAAGGCTACCCTCTGATCAGAATGCCAAGGGTAGACTTTCTAGAGCTAAGTCCAATCCTCTGTTTGTTTCAATAATGTCCACCCCAGACTCCATCTGCCCATGCACTCCTTTTGCAGTGCCCTGCACTGAGATCTCTTGGACCTTATCCTTCTTTGTTGCAATTCAAAATCTGTCATCTGCAAGTATTCTGGATTCCAGGCCCTTGCTTCCTAGAAACACGACTCATGGCCTTAGGGAAATCCTGAGAAGCGAGAACCCAGGGGAATTGACTTGGCTGGAGAAGTGGACTGTTTGTGTATCCTCTGGCAAGTTAAGTCTTCACTTTAAGCTTTGTTTTCTACAAAACAGCCTAGATTTGCCTCCTTGGCCTGCAAATTGGGAGAACCTAGAGATGATGATGGACATATGCAGAATGTTCTGTAAAACACTAGATGCTATGTTTTAATTTATTATTTACTAATTTATTTATACATATATCTATGCATTCATTTATTCTTCAGTATTGGTGATGAAACCCAGGGCTTGGCACATAATGGGGTAAGCACTCTATCAACGAGCTACATCCAGTCCAAACTTTATATTTCTTCTAGTGAAGTTGGACTTTCATCAACTTTGTATTCTGCCATCCTAATGCTTCATAGCAAGTGATTGATCAATAAACACTTGATCTTATTCAATTTGTGATAATCTTCCTATTACAACATTTATTGGCATATGCAAAAAGATCACATCAAATCTTCTATTTGATGTTTTGAATAATGACAGCTTCTCTCTCTCTGCAATATGGTAGTAGACATGTTCTTCTAAAATGGATTCCTCACTCTTGCTGGTTTTCTAGTCCAAGTAAGAAAAATCTTCATTTAGCAAGCAGGCAAAGGACTAGCATAGGTCAGTCTTCCATGTGACTGAGACGACATATAAATGTGCATGGATTTATTTTCCCTCAGTAGATCTATTAGCCAGGATTTTGTCAGACTTAGAAGGAAAATAAAAAAAAAAAAAAAAATCTAGAAGACTGTGAAAGCCTTGGGCCCTGAGGTCTTAAATCTCTCAGGAAACCATCCCTCTCCTAGGAGAAGTCTTGCTACACTCAGAGGCCAATTTACATTTCAGGGTAAGTATATACAAGACTTGTTTGCTTCTAAATTTTTTTTTGGTGCACTGAAAGAGCAAAGGGCCCTATCTTTTTTTTTTTAAGAGAGAGAGAGAGAGAATTTTTAATATTTATTTTTTAGTTCTCGGCGGACACAACATCTTTGTTTGTATGTGGTGCTGAGGATGGTACCCGGGCTGCACGCATGCCAGGCAAGCGCGCTACCCCTTGAGCTACATCCCCAGCCCAGGGCCCTATCTTTATAGACATACTTCCAGATGTGGGATGAAAGAGTTCACAAGGAAACTTTAAGGCAATGCCACACGAGATGACTGTAAATTCCTCGAATTCTGAGGTTGAGGAACTGGACTGGCAGAAATAGCACTTCTTTATCAGAGGGCAAAGGGCACATAGAAGAATAAGTTGTGAAAAGAAAGTGGAAATACAGAACATGGTCTTGTGCAAGCGGTTTCATTTGAGCCCCCTTATCAAGAGGTGTGGATGGGCTCCCGGGATCCAGGACCTCATTGCAGGGCCCCATCTTTTCCGAGTGTCACACCATTCTCTCTGGAGGGCCCAGGTTCCTCCTGTCCAAAGGACACTGACCTCCTAGAACTGAAGTCCTTTCCAGGACCACCACTGGCCATGCAATCGTGTGGCATTTGTGACTGGCACTTGGAAAGTTTTCCCATCCGTGAACTCCTTGGCGCTTGTGTCACCCTGGGGAGAAGTTTCCTGTCACACCTACACTACAGATAAAAAGATGAGCCACGGCCTGCCTGCACAAGAAGGAGGGAAAAGCCCATTTGCAGTTATGAAGTAATATTTAAACTACCAAGGATAACTGAATGAAGAAATTTCCTGTCACATTTATGTTTTTGGAAAACAGCATTTCCAGAGCATAAGCAGAACCAAAACTAAGTATTAATTGCCTAATAACCACAGTTTTAACTGGATAGAATTTTATGAGATGCTCAAATTGGGCATGCTGTGTTTCCAGGCAAAAGGACGGAAAATTGTTATTTTGATTTGTTTTCCTCAATAGATTCTAGTCCTTTCATTAATCTTTATTAATGGGATGGGTCGGGAACGCGAAGCAAGTCAGAGTGGAGGCTTAAATGCCTCAGGATTAGAGAAGTGTGACATGTAAATAAAAGCCCCCCTGCTCCTCACCCCAACCTCCGCTCAAGTCTGCCTTGTTGGGGGAATAGAGTCATTTTTCTCCATTAAGCCAGCTCTATCGAAAATGTCAGCATCGGAATTGGAGCCACAGTAGGCATCGTAAGTGCCAGAAAATAAATTGCTTTGACCTGGAGCACCTTTTTCTACTTAAAATAGAATGGAGAATCTACGCTGGTGGCTTGGCACCAATGTGGGTACACGCGCATGGTGCACACTTCCTCAGAACTCCACACCAGCCAAGCGTTCACCCATCCCCGGGTTTTACCGATGAGGAAATGTGGGTTGAGAGGGCAACTAGGGGCTACTGTGAGGCCAGAATCCAGGGCTGTATTTCTAGCTCAGACTGTGTGGTGTAGTGTGTGTGTGTGTGTGTGTGTGTGTGTGTGTGTGTGTGTGTGTTGAGGTGCGGGGTTGAGGGCAGAAAAGCATTCTTCGGGATGTGATACCTAAGCTGGGCCTCAAATGGTAAGAAGAAGTTACAAGTGTGGGCAGAGTGGGAGGTGGCAAGTTTATTGAAAGAGAAGGGCAGTTACAAAGCACAAGAGGCCTGGTGTTGAAAGAATTACAGGAAGTTCAGTTTGGGAGTGGGGAGTGATGGGGGAGAGGAGTGCAGAAGCCAGACCAAGGACCCCCATCCTTGTTCTAACTTCCTCTACCCCCTTCACTCCAGCTGGATGCCTTGCTCACGCAGGGACCCCACCCGCCACGCCACTCTCCTGGTGTCAGCTGCTTCCTATTCTCAACACCCTCCCTCTTTCTCCATCTGGACCAGGCTTCCCTCTTGAGGGCCATCCATTCTCGCCCTCCGCTCTTCTATAGGAGAAGGACATGCTACCAGCTATCCATGGGCAGAGGGGTCAGAGAAGAGAGACCGGACGAGGGAGGGACTGGGGAGATCAGCCAGGCAAGGACACTTTCCCACCTGGTGTAGAGCCGCACCTTAGGGTCCGCACTGCACGCTGGGACCTCTTTCTCCCTTCAAGCTTCTACTCACAGCCCAGGTGGGAGCCAAGAGCAAGAGCTGGGCATGGGGCCTGCCATGGATGACTTGTGAAGCAGGTGGATGCTGTGGGTTTGTCTTCTGCTCCTGCCCCGCCCTGCACCTGCGCTAAGACAAGCAGGTTGGTCTCACCTAACTGAGCTATCGGCACTCAGGGCTTATATCATTTGAAGTGGTGAAAAACAAGAGCAGCTCTCTAGTGAACACTCCAGCTTTCTGGCTAAGTTAGTCTTCATTCAGTCGTGCTCACCTGTGATCCCAGCAGCTCCAAAGGCTGAAGCAGGAGGATCATAGGCTTGAGGCCAGCCTCAGCAACTTAGAGAGACCCTGTCTCAAAATACAAGATGAAAATACATCTCAAAATACATCTGGGGATGTAGCTCAGTGGTAGAACGCCCCTGCATTCCATGCCCAGTACCAATAAATAAATAAATAAGCAAACAAACAAATAAATAATCCTCTGCAGCACTGTTTTTCTCACTGTCTTTAATAATTTAAAAAACTTGCTGAGAAGTTTGATTACTTTGGCGGGGGGGCAAGCAACACATCTATAATTGCTTTGGATTCATCCATTGCTGGAGCTGGCTAGTGCTGGCTCAAGGTGCATCTCTCCACTCAACTGCAAAGTAAATGACAGCAATTCGGTGACCTGAAGTAAGCCACGATGGTAGTGGGTAGCATTTACACCATTGGTATGGAAATATATTTTAAATCAATTTCAGAAGGGCTGAAGGGGGTGATCTGGCATGCTACCAGTTTTGGGGGAAAAAAATATCATACAAAGCCAACACTCGGAACAGAAAAATAACTTCCTTGCACAGATAAAGCTCAGAATTCCCATACTATGGAATGACCTGGAACGAGAAATATCACATCTTTAATGAACACTCTTCTGGCCAACTTTGGAACAAGCAGACATCAATTTTCCACTCTGGGAAGGAAATTTTTTTCGGCGTACAATGACAAGAGATCTGAATTTAGAATCGGAAAGTCCAGAGAGAAGCCTGAGTTCACCATTGATCTGATGAAGTGCCCTTGGGTTAGTCTCTGAGCCTCGGTTCCTACATCTTTAAAAATGAAGTGGACCATCTTTTTCCCACCCTAACAAAACAAAATCATAGACATAAAATACAGAGCCCTGGAAAACCATCAGATAACAAGAGGAATAACGGAGGCTGAAAATGTGAGAGCCATCTTGCGGACCAAATGAAGAACACTCCTCTTCTTTTAAGAGGAATTCCATTCCTCCAGGTGGGTTTAACATTTCTCCTATGTTAACTTGGCACTTTCACCTGCACAGGTCACTGTGCTCGGTGCCAGCTCAGCAGAAGAGCTGCGAGAGAGGCCAGTGAGGGGGGCTTAGTCACCCTCCATCGCCCTCCTGGCTGGCGATGGGAGCCTGTGGGAGCAGTCATGGCCAGACGTCAGCAAGCCTGGCGGCCCTAGAGGCTTTCCCAGCTGAACCATCTTTGATCACTGGGAGTTCTCTAGATTCGTGAAGAAGCACATCTTATTAACTGTGCGGTGAGCACGTTTTCTTCCTCAAAGTTCTCTAGAGAAACGAGTGTCTGTTGCTGGGAGTGCTAAGGGACTGATCCAGCTAAGGGTCAGAGGGCAGTGTTCTGGTTATTACTGCTGAATGACAGATCACCCCAGCACACAGCGAATTCAAATCACCATTTCGTATTGTTGTTGCTTGAATCTTCAACGTTCCCCCCGACGGCGTGCACTGGGGTCTTAGTTCCCAATCGGTGGCACTATTGGGAGGTGGTGGAACCTTTAAAAGGTGGGGTCTGAGGGAAGGAAATTCTGTCACTGGAGTCAAATCCTTGAAGGAGGCACTGCAGCCACAGCCCCTTCCTCTCTCCCTTGGCTTCTCAGCCACCATGAGGTCATGACGCCACCGCGTGCCCTCTGCAATGACACACTGCCTCACCACAGGCCCCAAAGCAATGTGACCAAGTGACCATGGACTGAAACCGTGAGGAGGAATTAACCTTTCCTCCTTGCAACAGTTATGCCAGGTATTCTTCCACACGGATGGAAAGCTGACGAGCACAAGTAACTTACAGATGCTGTGGGTTGGGGATTTGGAAATGGGACAGGTTTGACTCTGCTCCTTAATATCTAAAGCTTTACCCAGGAAAGCTCAAACCCAGGGCTGAGAAGCATCTCCAGGCATCGTCACTCAGCCAAAGAATGTCACATGTCCTCTCCATGTGGCTTGGGCTCCCCCACAGCATGGCAGCCTCAGGGTTCCAAAGGCGAATGTCCCGGCTCCTCCAGCCCCCAGCCCCCACCTCTGCATATTATCCTCAGCATCACCTCAACAGCATTCTATTTTCTATTTCTTCAGACAAGTTGGGATCCCTGCCCAGATTCAAGAGGAGGAGAATTAGACTCCACTTCTTGATGAGAAAGTGCCAAGGTTCCTGAAAAACATGTGTAATGGGGGGTATTACTGCTACCATCCTTGGAAAACACAATCTGCCACAGGTAGGAAGGGACACTCCACGTGAAGCCTACACCTTCCTTGTCATGTCAGGACGAGAACTACAACAGCTTCCATGTCTTGCTCAGGCCTTCCTAGGGGAGTGCTCCTCGGTCAGCCAGAGCTGGGTCAGGTTCATTATTCCTTCATCATGTTCCCATGAAAGGATTTTGTAAGCCGCCGAGGACCAAAGCCACGACTTGTGCATCTGGAATCTTCCATTCACATGCTGCTCCTGGCATAGAATGGGGCCCAGAAATCATTACTGGACTGGGGTTAGTAGGTCATTCCCATTGTTGTAGAATATAATGATCATTTTAATGAACACTTACACAGTTTTGACGAATGCAGACACTGCTCTAAGTGTTTTTGAGATATTAATTCGTTTAGTAGAGGCCAATATTATCTCTGCTTTATAGATAAGGATGCTGAGGCACAGGCAGGTTTAACGACTCACTAAATTTGAGCCACTATCTGGTCCTGAAACTCACTCTCTGAACCACCATGCCACACACTGCTTCTGGGGGCAAGGGAGCCCTTGCCAAACCACAGCTGTGAGGGCCTGATGGTGGTTCTGCCACCTCCTTGAGTTTTTACACCGTGTTCCCTCTTAATCTGTAGCACACAGGGGCTGGGCCAGATTCCTAGGACCTTTCCAGTCCCGCGACACGCTTTGTCTTCCCAGGTGGACTAAACCCAAAGCTAAACCTTTCATGATGCTTGCTTTTATGGTCTTTCAGGAAGTGCTTCATGGGGACTTTCAAAGCTTATTGAGGACCCAAAGTCCTAGAACAAGAAGCTGTAAAGCAGAATACAAGATTCGTTTCCAGTCATTCATCCCAGACTGCACGCCGGGCTGAGACCGGTGCCAGATTCCACCTTAGCACAGGAGATGGCGGCCTCTGTCCTGGCGCTCAGAGCCCGGGGGCCAGAGTAGGGAAGGGGCAACACACACCGGATGAGCCATCACGAGGGGCTGAGTGTGGCTGTGGGGGGTCGTGAGTAGGCGTAGCTCCAGGACCTGGCCCTTGTGAAGAACAAAGTTGACATGACTCTCATCCTGTGGTACCTGGCCAGCTCGGAGGCTGACTCTTTGCTGGGCCTACTCTCATGGCGGGACCAGCAAAGAGAGTGAGGGCAAATGACCCCAGCATGATATTGTCATTTCATCGACAGCATAAAACCCGTGAGAAAGTGAGGAATAGTCAGACCAGTTGGAAGTCTCTCCCCTGAGAATGACCATGGCCACGTGCCTTTTCTTTCCAGAAGGAAGCAGAACAGGAGGAAGGCCCGGCAGGGTGGGCCTGAAGTTAGGGAAGAAAGGTAGGAGCACCTAGAGGACACCCTGCTTCTGAGAGGATTCCCAGGTGTGTCTCCCACCGTCTGCCTCAAGCCTCACAGGAGCAAAGCTTTGATTTCCTTTTCCTTCCTCCCTTTTCTCTTTGACCTTGACCACCAGGGCAGCACCTCTGGTTTTGAGGTCGAGACCCCTCCCTGCCCTCCCCACCTCTCCCTGACCCTTCTGAGGTCAGTACCATCCTTCTCCCTTCAGAGCTGAGTTAGGAGAAGAAAAAGCACTGAGCCGAGTTCAGGCAGCTGGAGTGGCAGGCTGAGCCCAGGTCCCGCAGGAAGCCACGAGGCCCTACCCCTGTGCTGTCTCCCGCCCCCGTGGTAAAGACCACAGGGTCTGTGAGACCCGGGAATCCTGGTGTTCAGCCTGAGCCAACCCAGTTTACAGTTCCTAGGTTTATCACTCACGAGGCATGTGTTCATGTGGATATGGGGACATTTTCCAAGGAGTTCTGCAAGATTCTCTAAAACATTTTAACATTTTCCCTGAAAAAGTAATTTTCCTAAGTGTGAGTCGGAGCCAGTTTTGCCGTTGCTATTGTTGTTCTTGAATGTACAGCCCGGGGAGGTATCATGATGACCTTCTTCTTGGTATCACAGAGAACTTGCTACATCTACTTCAAGGGAATAAAATGATACCAGAATAGATTTATGGAAAACGAAAACAGGAACTGGCAAAGTCAACACTATTTCACAACTCTTTAGTCAAAGAGTTTGCAACATTCAGATCTAGTTGCTTTGTTATTTTTTTTTTGTTGTTGTCTGTCTGTTGTAGTGGTCGCTGTCCTGTTTCAAATGAAGGATGGGTCTGAATTCAAAACATTTTTTAATCTGCTAGAATGCCACGTGCCCAGCCCCGAGAAGAAGGAGAACTTGACGAAAAATCCAAGAATTAGAAACTCACATCTCACATGAGGCCTGCTCTGCTTCCACTTCCCCTGAATTGGGAAGCTGATTTCTCCGTAACCCTCAACACGTTCGGGCTGCCTCTTTAGAGAACAGAAAGAACAATATCCCCTTTTCAAGAGAAGCCGCTCATGCTATGGTAGGAGGGCAATCCTTCTGCTTTGTGGTCTATGGCCAGAGCCTGGTGAGTATTAGATCAAACTGAGACATCTCTGAGCCTCAGTGTCTTCTTTTCTACATGCAAAAAAGATCTGGAGAGACTGATCCAGCTCATGCAGGACAAGTACCTGGGAGAATTTTAAACTCTGCAGAACCCGGTGAATGGGAGTAATTGTTCCAGCCATCTTCCTAATCATAATCCAGAATATAAATTAATGTGCAGGCACAAAGCTAACTGTACCACCCATGTTTAAATAAAATATTTCAACAGAACTCATTCTAATCCAGTCCTGGCAAACTTGTTATCTATGGTAAACCTTCATTTTTATGAGTGATTCCGGGAGTCTGAGATGACTCAGCCAAGGGTGTGGCTGTAGCAGATCTTTGGAGGAAAAAAAGACTTGTCATTCACTTATTCATTCAACAAACCTCAAGTGCCTCTCAAAGAAGTCCAAGCAAGACTTCAGATAAGGAAGAGCTTAAGCATTTTAGAAGGACCATTGACTCAGATTTTCACATGTTGAAATTCACAAATTGCTTTACAAGCTGCTGGAGTCACAAAAGGGGAAGTGCTCACTTTAGAAATCATGGTGATCCCTCACCAACCATGGCCCTATTCACCTTTCACCCTCTCCTTGAGGATCGCTGGAGTTGTTTAAAGTGGCAAAGCATATAGACGCTACTCATCTGTGACTTGCTTATTTCAGGGTGGACTTTTTTCCAGTTCTTTAAAAGTAGTCAAAATTTGCAATTAATGGGGGGCAGTGTGGCAGACAGGGCATCAAAGATATATGTAGGCCATTTTCCCAGAGGAGACTCTCCTTCTTTGCAGGGGCCTGCAATTCCTGGAGAGTCTCAATTTTTCCTTCTGCAGGTTGAATTGAGATTGGCTTTCCTACCAGGCTGCCCGCCTCACTTAATCCACAAGATCCTGTGCAGTCTGCGCTTTTTGATGGTAGATTTCTCGGGCCACATGAGATTTTTGGCAGGCCCTCCCCCGGCCTTTCCCTATCCCTGTTTTTGTTTGTTGTTGTTGTTTGTTTGTCAGTTTCCTCCCAGGTGACAACTGAGATCCTGTTCAGTGCTTCCAAGCAAGGAGGTGCTAAGCTAAGCCGCTCTCCAGATGCCATCTCAGAAATAGGGAGGAGGTTCCTCTCCAAAACGATGCCACGCAGAGAGAACTGGTGACCAAGACACAAAGACAGGGTGATTGCACCTGGCTTGTCATTTCATGGATCAAGGCATTCAACCTTTGTAAGCCTCAGTTTCCTCATCTGTCAAATGGGGATGAGTATAATTCTTACAGGTGTGTGGAGAAGACTCCATGAAGTAAATACTATCTGCAAGGTAACAAGTACCATATCTGTGCAGGCAGCAGGCCGAGGAATGGACCACACCAGGGCCTGCTACAGTCTCAGTCATATATGCTAAAGCAAGCCTGGGCAGCAAGGGCTTCTAGGACCTTCCAAAGTGGTAGGGACGATATGAGCCCACTATCTGGAAAGCTGCTCGTTCTGAGACTTTCTGCCTGTATTCCCAATTATCAAGCTTCTTCTCCAAGAACCATCTGCCTCCATGTGAAGAATCTTGCATGTGTCTTCCTCGTGCCTATCCCTTGTCCAGAGGTATTCAGACCTGGCCCACTGTGACCTCGGAGCTCTCCTCCTGTCTCCTGTGGTGCCTAGGTCAAGCTCTCACCTCTCCCCGGGCTACAATATCACCTCCCCTCTGGTCTACTCGCCTTCGAGGCTTGTCTCACCCAAACCCTCCATCTCCACAGCCCACGGATTTTATCAAGCCTCCTATTGACCCTGAAAGGGGATATTCATGGATAGTGGGGTGGTCAAACTGATCCACTGAGGACAGAAAGATGAATATTAGAACTTTATTTTTACTTCATATCCCACTTATTTTAACTTTTATTTGTGAATGTTTATAATAGATCTTGTTCTAGAACATTCTGAGCACTTGTCCGTGCTGAGCTCCACTGTGTTTATTCTGTTAACTCAGAACATCTTCATAACATCTCTGGGTTAACTTCTCCATTTTTAAGATAAGGAAACTGAGGCATGACTGTGTTAGGTAATTTGCCTAACAAATTAAGCTGTTGGGGTCATACAGCCAATTAGTGTCCTAACTTGTGCTCCTAAAAGTTATTCTGGCATCACAACATATGCACATATATAAATAAATACACACAAACTGTATCCATCAAGTACTCGAAATATATTTTTGTTAGCGTTGTATGATCTAAAAAGTTTGGATTAGATCTAAATTCTTATTTTGGCCTTCCAGCTATTACAATCTGGATGCGACATGTGTCTTCACTCTTCTTTCCCACATCTTCCTCCTCGTTACAAAAACATGAAGCTTCGTGCCTCCGGGCCTTGGCTGGCACTGTTATTAGTAACCAGAATGTCCTTCTCTCTGGTGAGCTCACTGTGATTAGAACTGTGCAGGGGGAATTCTGTGCTTTAATGGGAAGCTCTCTGTTGTCTACCTAACACCTTCCAGGTTATCTGATTCTGATTCTCTGGGAGTTATTTTACTCTGGAAATTGTAGATAACCGATAGCAATGCAAAGGACTTCTTGCGTACAGACATGTAAATGCTGTTCTAGCCACCAGGCCCAATTGATTCCTCTTGTACACTGGAAGAAGCTTGTTTTCTTGTTTCTATTTGCATATTTATTTCAATATTTCTCATCTATACATGTACCCTTCTTTAAACTCTCCTTTGAAGTAGTCAGAACAGCTGGCTCTCTCATTAATTAGTGATTTAAAGAAAATACTAATGTGTTTAATTTCTATCTGTCTGAAAATCATGCAGATAGTCTTGTTTAAAAGTGTACATTCACAAGACTGGGGTCTTAATTAGAATAAGATCTATTCCGTGCTTGTGTGATTATATCAAAATGGGTTCTACTGTCATGTATAGCTAAAAATTTTAAATTAATTAAAAATTTAAAAATAGTGATCATTTTATCCACATGTGGTGGCACACACCTGTAACCCTAGCTTCTTGTAGGCTCAGACAAGATGATCCAAAGTTCAAAGCCAGCCTGGGCAACTTAGTGAGGTCCTAAGAAACTTAGCAAGGCCCTATCTCAAAATAAAAAAATAAATAAAAAAGGCTGGGGATGTGGCTCAGTGGTTAAGTGCCCCAGGGTTTAATCCCTGGTATCAAAAAGGAAGTATCATTTAACAGGACTGAGGTCTAACCAGGAGCCCAGCTCTTTGCTCCCCTCCTACTCATATAATAAACCCTCACTGTATAACTGCATAGTGACAGTCCCTGCCTTGGGTGCTGGGGATCCGGGGTGGGTCAGGTGTGACTCCTGCCACTCTGACTCATCATCAGACTAACGGGGAAAACATAAAAATTCAGACTTTTGCAGTGGATAAAGGAAAAGACAGAAACTGGCAGCAAATGAGAGTAGTCCCTACACTCAATTGGGAACATGAGACAAGTTTCCTGGGAATCAAGGTAGTAATGAATACAATGAGTTAATCCTCTTATAACAAACTGTAGCATGCTATCCAAGGTGTTAGATGAAGTCTGATTGTATGTTGAACATTATTTGAATTAAGTAAACTAAACATTGGCAACATCTGGTTTCTCATGAGATATGTTTGTAATGATGTTTGGCCTGCACTGTATTTGAAAGAATACCATACCCTCTTCCAAAGCGTAGTTCAATATTTCCAAATCCCATGAGCAGAACTGCTTAGTTGGAGTTATTTACAGTATCATCAGTCATCAAGCAGCCATCATCATGAAAAGAAAAATACGTATGCAACAACGGAACCAGGAAGCGTCCCTTGACACCAAGCAAAAGAAGTGGGAGTGTGTACGATTTGGGAAGTAAAATTTATGACTTAGGCCGAGCATGCTGGAGCATGCTTGTAATCCTAGCGACTTGGGAGGCTGAGGCAGGAGGATCATGAGTTTAAAGCCAGCCTCAGAAACTTATTGAGGCCCTAAGCAACTCAGCAAGATGCTGTCTATAAATAAAATACAAAAAAGGGCTAGGGATGTGGCTCAGTGGATGCCCCTGGGTTCGATTCCCAACATTAAAAAAAAAAAAAAAAACAGTATGACTTACATAAATGCAACTGTGTTTTGTATTGATTATTCAAATCCAAATCTGTTTCTCTATCAAGTAAGATGATTTTATTCATCTTTCTTTTCTTCACCCAATTCATCCACCCATTAATCCATCCATCCATCCATCCATCCATCCATCATTCATCTAACCATACGAAGTCTGCACCAAATGCGTGTTTGGGTCTATAAGAGCCTGAGAAGGGTATTATCATGAAATAAAATGTAGTTGCTGTCCTTGAATGATTTATAGACTTGTGACAGGGATGGGGGCCCACATGTAAATACCCATAAAGTAATTCAATTGTGTCATAAATAGTTTATATGCAAGTGCTATTGCAAGGAAAGAGAAGAAAACTTGTGACATAAGAGGTAGAGTGAGAGGCAGAGAGAAATTGTTTCCACCAAAATGAAGACACAAGACTAAGCTGGGCTGGAAAAATCAGAAGCCACAGCCCACTCCCACTTACAGGAGTATGTGTGCCATTAAAAGTGCAATATCATTAAAGATTGTCATCAAAATATGATTTTGAAAAAGTTATAAATGTGACTTTACTACAAATATAAAACAAGTGTCTAGGATCTTATTCCTTTGAATTAATATCATGTTAAAACCGCTCAAATAAGAAGCTAGATATTTGGAGAAAATTTCATTTTTAGAAAGTTAGACTAAGATTAGAAATTACTTGCAAAACTGATGAATGTCTTATAGGACAATAAACAATAAATTTCTGGTTATTGATGAAAGAATTCTTGACCAAGTTATATTTAGCCTCAGTTCAGTAGCTAGACTCAAAAATCTATTAAAGGTCTCTCAACCTGCAGACCCCAGGATTTGCAGACCCCTCAATTCTCCCTCCAATCATAAGCTGGTCCTGGCAAGGACACTATTTAGATGACTAATGGTCTTAATCATTGGCTTTTGTTCTTTGGTTCTTTCTTCCTATATTTAATTTGAGGACTCTAATGGGAGTCTGTAGGAAAGAAGCATTCAGACACATGGTATTTGATAAAGGGGAGTACATCGGATTTTAAGGTCCTTAGTGTCATGAAAATGATCTGAGCAGGGCACAGTGGGGCACATCTGTAGCACCAGTGGCTCCGGAGGCCGAGGCAGGAGGATCACCAGTTCAAAGTGAAAAGTGAGGCACTAAGCAACTCAATGAGACCCTGACTCTAAACAAAATAGAAAATAGGGCTGGGGTTGTGGCTCAGTGGTCGGTCGAGTGCCCCTGTGTTCAATCCCAGTATCCTCGCCCTACCCCCATCCCCCCAAGAAAGATCCGAACTCGGAATTAGGCAAATGAGCTCACTGAGCATTCTTCAGTGTGGTTATGGGATTTCACCTTTGATACATTTTCTGTTGGTTGCACCATTTTCGGTTCTGTAGAGGCCAAGATGAGCTTGTATGTTTCTATCTGGAATTTAAATACATAATTCTTGACTCTTTCCGGCTCACAAAGTTCACGCTGACTTCATTCACACTGGCATTTCAACCACGTGTCCTGGATTCACCCAGGTTGAGATTTTTCTGGGACTTGTGGCAGGGGGGATGGGCCCAGCAGAATAATCTGATGTGTCGAATCTCTCCAGCTCTCCACTCCCCAAAGAAGATACATCCTGCACAGGAAGAGAAATAATCAGGCAGTTTTAGGAAACCACAAGAAGATTGTTATGACAAACAAGAAATTTGGGGCATGGGTGACAAGGTGATGGAGTCTGGTGTGTGTGGGGGGTGGGTGTGTGGGTGTGTGTGTGCGCACGGGTGCATGCTAAGGAGGGGTCAGAGACTCCATTTGGGACTTAAATGATGGCAAAGGTTAACAGAAGGGTTTAAGCCAAAGAGAGATGAAGTGGGTTCTGCGTGTTAGCAGGACCACTTTGAGGAGGGGATTGGAGCTGGAAGGTCAGAGTCAGAGACAGCAGGAGGCATGAAAATAACACGGAGTGAGATGGTGAGGGCGAGGGTATTTCAGAGAAATACTGCAGTGGCAGAATTCAGAGTTGGTGACCAACTCATGTGAGGAGGAAGAGTTGAGAATCTTTCTTAGTTTCTAATTTGAGTGTCTAAGAGGAAGGTAGTGCCATCTTTTTCAAAAGTAGGAGCAGTTTCTTAATCAGTGAGCACGGAATGGAGGATGAGAAATTTCAGGGAACCGGCTGGCACCCAGTGGGGGGTCTTTCATTTCCATGAGGGAACTGAGAAGGCCAGGCATCCCTGACGGTGTTTGGGTGTTTATAGAGCAGGACCTCTGAGGATCAGGCCCCAGCGACGCTGGCAGAAGGCGTGGCTTCCACCATCCTTAGTCAGTCACCATCCGACTCTGGGTATCTGTGGGGGGATTGGCATCCTGTGTCCTCAGATGCTCAAGCCCCTCATTTAAAATGACATCATATTTGCATGCAACTTATGCATATCCCATGTTCTTTAAATCATCTCTAGATGACTTATAATGCTCAACACAATGTAAATGTTAGGGAAATAATTGTTATACGACATCATTGAGGAGATAAGGACAAGAAACAAAGGTCTCTCTCTCTATATATAGTTCAGTATGGATGAAATTTTTTTTTTTTTTTTTTTGCAAATAGTTTTGATCAGCAGTTGGTTGAATCCATCCAGGTGGAAGCTGCAGATTCAGTGCCTGCGGATACAGAGGGCCACCTGGATTTCTGAAGATTCTACCACTATTATGTGGCAGGCTGTGCTGGAATGCGGGAGTTACCAGACGGGTGCTTCATCCTCTGACGGCTCTTTGCATCCAAGACTTTCTTAGGAAGCTAACAAGAGCAGATAAGAGTGGGGGAGGGTGGGGGCATGCAAGTCATAGAAAGAAAAGCCCACCCATCTCCTCGGTCACAGGCAATCACCCTCTCTAAGGGCACCGGGTGGGCTGGTCGCACCTTTGTCTTGTGAGCTCGTGTGCCACCTTCTTCTGATACAAGAAGTCCCTCGCAGGAGGAAGGGGTGAAAGTGACTAAATATAAAGTGGTTTCTGATTTGAGTACATTGTGACATCCTTTGGGTCATTTTAAGGAACAAGTCCCTTTGCTTTTGCAGGAAGAACTTGGAAATAAGCACTCACAGAGGACTGGAGTGGTGAACTGTTTGAGGCCTGAATCAGGCTTCTAGAAATCCTTTAGACTTTACTCCACCCTAATTGAAAAACAGACCTTAATACTCCTTCTCCCTTCTTTCTTCTCCTGCCACCCGCATTCCCACTCCCTCTCCCCACACCACTCTCTTCCACCCGCCTTCAATTGCCCAAGCTAAGAAATAATTTGATTTGATCCCTTTACTTCCCAGTCAATGGCTCTATAGCAAAGAAGTTTCAAATTCAAGTTTCAAATTAACCCTTTTAAATACTGCCTGTCATTTCTAAAAGCCCTTACTACAGGTGAGTGAGACCCCCCAATTATGCATCTCCCAGTCTCTCAAAGTCTTCCACCCCTGGCGCCTCTTTCTAAATGGACAGGAGTCTCCCTTGTTTTTTTTTTTTTTTTTTTTTTTTGGTCCTGGGGATTGAACCCAGGGGCACTTAACCACTGAGTCACATCTCTAGCCATTTTTTGTATTTTAGTTAGAGATAGGGTCTCGCTGAGTTACTCAGGGCTTCACTAAATTGCTGAAACTGGCTCTGAACTCAGGGTCCTCCTGCCTCAACCTCCGGGAGCTGCTGGAATTACAGGCATGTGCCACTGCACACAAGGAAGTCTCCTTTCTTGAAGCTCACATAGTTCTCTCGCATACTCTCTCTCTCTCTCTCTCTCTCTCTCTCTCTCTCTCTCCCTCCCTCCCTCCCTTCCTCTTCTCTCTCACTTGCATTTTATAATACTGACCAATGTACATCCCTGATTCCTGGCATAGTTCCTGAACATAGCAGGCGCACAATGGTGCTCGATGGATGTACGAATTTGTCCACGATGTCCTCAGAACCTAACAGCCTGCTGCTGGCTCATGGTGGCCGTTGAAATCATGCGTAAACAGAAACTCATCTTTCCCCTCTGTTTAACAGGTACAAGGGACTAGATGAGTCATTACCCTGTAGTTCCCTTTCCTTCCCCCCGCCCCTCCCCAGCCTAGTCTGGCATTTTGCACATGATTACTACGGGGCATATACTGTTATAAATGATGTTGGTGGGGAACTCTCTGCACTATCTTTGCAAATTTCCTGTAAATCTAAAATTATTCCAAAATTCAAATTGAGCTTCAAAAAAACCAATTTAGTCTTCCTCTGGACATAATCTTATACCAATTAAATATCAGAACTCTTGGGAATTTCTTTATTTTTTTTATAGCTCCTTCCATTGAAATGTCTGCTTTTTATTTAGCAATTACAAATATTTATTTGGAGAGCATTTATAAAGCCCTTACCATGTACCAGGAACCATTTACATCCTTTCCATGCATTGGATCATAATTTGAGCCCTGAGGTATAGGCAGTGACATTCCCTGTCCCCAAATGAAGAAATGGAAGCAGAGAGCAGTCAGGTGAACACACGCAGGAGGTACGAGACTTCCCCAAGCCTGGTCTTCTCAGGGAGTGACTCCTTTCCTGCAACTTCTTTTCTCCTAGGCTGAAGGATGGCCTCATTGCATTCAGCCTGAACCACATGGTAGGTCCGTTTCTGCGACTGCAGGTGCTTGGGTCAAAGGCAACACCTACAGCTCAGAGAGAAGGGGGGGGGCATGTTCACTTTCCCTAGACATGTCATGGGAGAAAGATGGAACTCTCCTCCCCAGCTGCTGAGCACCAAGTCCTTGGAGCCAACAGGTCCAGTCACCACATTAATCTTATAAGGAAGCGCAAGAGCCTGATCCATCAGCTTAGCAACTTCATGCTTCTCTAACTTTCTATCAGCTCGTCTGATCCCAAACGTCTTAACTACCCCCGCTGTTCTCACCACACTCCCCAACTGCCTTCTCTCCTTCTCATCCCCTGTCTTGGTGGGTGGCTGCCTTTGTGGCCTCGTCTCCCTGCTCCTTCGTTGACCCTCATCTTTCCCCCTCATCCCACATGCAAGGAGCAGATGCTTTTCTCTCCAACATAAGGATTTTGCTCCTCTCTTCTGTCTTCCTGAAATAATCTCGACCCCTTGGTTTATTGAGCAGGTCCCTATCTTTTTTATTTTCTACTTTTTTCCCCACAGTTCATCCAAACATATCCTGCTCTGCTCTTGAAAACCTCCCTCGAAAACATGAGGTCACAGAGAAGTTGCTCCTGCTGCTGCTACTGGGTTCTTTCATCCCCCTGCCACAAGCTCATTTCCAAGTGTGCTGTGAAATGAACCTTCTTGAGAGATATTTTTGGTTTAATTGACAACTGAAATGCACGGTCTTTGGTGTATAATTAGATGATTTTTGACAAACATAAACACTCATGAAATAAACACCCCAATTGAGAATTAGAACATTATCATCCGCTGGAATATTCCCTCCTGCCTCTTCAGTCAATCTCTGCCACATCCCCATGGACACTATTGTTCCAATGCCACTCCTGAAGCCACCAGTTGTCAGACCTGCAATTTCCCAGAAATGGGATCATACAGTATTCTTTTTTATATCTCCTCTGGATGCTTGGATGCTACCTGTTTTTGAGATTAATCCATGCTATTTCCTATCTTGGTAGTTTACACTTTTGTACTGTTGAGTAGTATTCCATGTTGTGAAGTCACAGTGGTTTGTTTATCTCTTCTCCTGCTGATGGACATTTGAGTCACCTCCAGTTTTGTGCTGCTATGAATAAAGCTGCTGAAAACATTCGTTTACAAGTCTTTTGTGAACATGTGTTTTTACTTCTCTTAGGTAAATATTCTTTCAAAGTGTCTGATATTGCTACTAGCAACTTATCAAACCTACTTTCTATCTTAAGTATTTTCAGTGTCTCTTCCATGGCTCAAAGTCCCAGCTCAAGTTGGTAAGGACCACTCTCACAATAAACCCCAAACTCAGAGGTGACAAGGGAATCAAGATTGTTGCCCAAGGGACAAAACAGGACTGAAAGAGAGAGTATCTTCTCCCAAGGCCCAATCTCTTTCCTTTCTGAGACTAATGTCACTGAATGATACATCTGTCTGGGAGCATCCCCACCCAAACCCTGCTCTGGCAGCCACCCCAAGTTAGCTCACTTTTCCTTGCACCAGTGCCTCAGCCCCATAGGCCACCCTAAAATTTCAGGGTCCACAAAGGACAGGAATTCCAAACCCAGCATCCATTTCTCTCTTTATCCTCTGCTACCCTTATCAAATTGACTGGCTGGTGATGGATATTCTAATATTCTTCAATAATGCTGCCCTGGAGGAAAAAATGGATAGATATTTGATCTCTTGGAATATAATTTATAGGGTGCCAGACTCAATTTCAAAAAACAACTTTTGAGTGCCTCTTTTATACCAGATGCAAGGGACACAAAGATGACTAAGGTGGGTCTTGAGTCTCAGGGGACTCACGGTGTCATGAAGGCCGAGGTGAACCCGTGACCACTGCGAATGAACAAGAGCATTCTGGCCCAGATGTCACTGGTGAAGGACACTGCCTTCCTGGAGGAGCTGAGACTTGACATTTTCTGGGAGGTGACAGCATTTGTGAATCTTTGCAAGATGACATATTGACTTTCACAGTAGTACAGTGCGCACGTCCTGGAGGTGGGAGACGCTCGTTCAATAAAGACAACGAAGGCCCAACCAGGAGAGTGTAGCTGCAACCGAAGGCTCACTCAAGCTGAGCGTGGGAGACAGGGTATGGAGACTGGCTGGTTGGGACCAGGTCACCAAGGACCTCAAAGGCCAGTCTCCATAAAGCTTGACTTCTCCAGTGGGAATCTGTCCCACAGATTCCTACATTAGGAAGATGCTGGAGATGAGAAAATGGACTTTGAAGAAGAAAGAAGGACAAGGGACCCAAAGAGAAGTAGGGTTGAGGGAGTAGGTGACACAAGCCTGGATGTAGAGCAAAAGAGGACAGTGGGGGAGACTCAAAAAGCACTTTTTCCTGTCCCTGAAAAGCAATATTTTTAAGAATCACATTAGCAGAGCCAAAAAAGAAGGGGTCCCCTGGCAAGGCTTTGCAGGTGGCAGCCCAGGGACAGAATGACTCACTTGGAAAATGGCGGCAGAAGACAGACTTGAGATAAGTGGCAATGAGATGTGGTCAGGGCCTGTTCTCTGGAACTGGCATGGGCATGAGTGCACTTGCCCACTGGCCCCAAAGCAGTGGAGGTTGCCCCTTTTTGTTTGGCTAGTCTTGGTTTTTGTTTGATTTATTTGAAGTCTCTGTTGGGCAAATAGGAGCGTAGACTTCTGGGGACGTTCAAAGAAAATTCCTCGTCAGGTTTAACCAGGCACTGCCATGGAAATGAAAACCAAGAGGATGCATCCCTCCCCCACTCTCAAGCCTCCTCTAGTGCAAAAGGAGACAGCCAGGGAATAGGGAGACCTGAGTCCCCACATTGTCACCTAACTGTGAGAGCTTGAGAAAACTTCTGTCCACTTTCTCTGTGGTCTTTAGAGTCCTCATCTTTGTGACACCTGCCTGACTATCTTCAAAGGCTTTTTTACGAGGATCAAATGAAAATGTAGGTGAACGGAGGAGTTTCGGGGAGAATGCATTGTTATGCCAGCACAGCATATTTTTATTACCACTACCGTTGGCATGGCTGTCCAGAAGGGAGAGGTGCTCACCTGGCCACCCCTTTAACTGTGCAGCACCTAGAAAAAAATAAAAACCACCACCGGCAAGACCTTGTTTTGCTCCAGAACATTTAAACGCACAACGTCCATTGACCCAAGAGCATGACACATTTTATAGCATTTTTCTAAGTAGCAATTTTCCATGAAAAAGAACAATGTCCTGTGGCTCAAGGGTGTTTAGCAAGACTTACTTATTTTTTCCTCTTAAAGAACTTCTAAGGATTTTTGGAAACCCCAAATCACCCTTGAATCCTTTCATTTCCTACTAATTATCCACAAAAGGAGTTCTGACTAATATAATAGGCTGTAACATTCTGAAGAACATCAAGCCTTCATTTGGACAAACATCTCTGGAACACCAAGAGACAGCACAGGACAGGAAGCTCAAGGAAGCTCAGAGCCCCTGCTTCTTGTCCCTGTGTAAGGGTCCTGCAAGAAGGGGTGTTCCTGTGGAAGGGGGTTTTGTTTTTATGGAAGGGGCACACTTACGGAGAGAGAAAACGAGACCATGAATTAGGGGGTGGAGAGTATGGCCATGTCTATAACTTAGGTCTATTTAACTTATACAATCTCTGCCATCGCCACCCCAGAAAAGACCCTCTGGGACATTCACAAAGGAACCAAGCAAGGTCCCTACATTCCAGGAGTTTGCTGTTTCTCGGGGCTGTTGCAAAGGCAACTCTTGACTACATAGTTCAGCAACTCTGCTTGAAGAAACTTTAGTTGTGGTAACTTCCTGCTTGATTAAATTTTCAATCAACAAGAATTTAGTTAAGCTTTTAGACTCTCTTAGATGATGATTCTTCTTTTCTTTTTTCCACTCCACGCACCACCACACCACCCGCCCCCCCCCACCACCGCCTTGTAAATTGCAATGTCATCAAACTGAGATGTCAAAGAATAATTGACTGATAGATATTTCTAGATTCACACATGGGCTCTGCTAATAAAAAGTGTATGATCTCAAGTAGAATAACTTATTTTTTGAGCCTGAGTTTCTGCTCAAAATTATAATGCCTCACTGAATCTTTATGAGAACTGAGTGAACAGCAGAGTGGATGTAGAATATTCTAGCAGTCTCTACAGGTATGTAATGCGCCTTTCATTACTTCAACTTCGATTCAGTAAGATTATTTTCCCACTTAACACCAGGCATACTGCCCTAAGCCCTGGGGAGACGAGATCTATAGAGCCCCTTGCTTGAGATACTTACACCCAGAGTCTGGCAACGACTGAGTTCAAGACCAGCAACACAGGATCACTGAGATCCCACGCTTTTGCCTTCCGCGTGTCTAACATGTTTGTTTCCATGTGTTTGTTTACTTGTTTTTTTAACTTGGTGTTACTCTTGCCAATCTAGAATGAAAGAAAGAATTGAGAAAGCATCAGGTTAACGCGACCCATGCAGACTGAGAAACTGGAAGACTGAAACTCTCAAATGTGCCAGGATGTTCTGTCCTGCTGCCTGGAGTGGTCAGATTAACCTAAACCTATGAGAACACTAACAGTCCTAGACCGACTCAGCAAAGGTTTCAGGTTGCAACATACAAATGATACTGTGATTTAAAAAAAAAAAGAGCTTGGTGCAAGATTAGGAAAAAGAACACTTTTTTAAGTGAAACATTTTAGTTGAGCCTTGTCAACCCATATGAAGGACACACAAGGGAATTGGTGACTAGACCAATTTTACCCTCCCTTTAAAAAACTGGCATTGATTAGCGACTGTGACTGTATAGACTATCTGAAGCTTTAGTTTTCATTCCAAGAAACTGGCAGCGTCTCTCACCACTGATCTCCCCAAATTGATGGATGGTAGCAATTACGTAGAGTTATTTATGTAATATGTTGTAATAGCAGCACACGTTGGCTGTCACTTTGACCCAGACACCCCCCTCGCCCAATTATAAAGAAACCCCATCACAGAACTGCCTTCAATAAGGGGCCAGAGAAAGAAACTTCTTCACCCCACCCCCTTCACCTCTCATGGAAATAGAAACTTGGAAAACCTTGGAAAGAATAATGCCCCTCTGGTAGGAATACTTAATGGCATTGCACAATATTAATTTGTCTTTGTGGTTTATCGGTCCATCTGGGCATTTATTCCTGCCTATTCTTGCAGCAAACAAAGGTTATTAATTTAAAGACCAAACACCATTTTTTCACTTAATGGATGTTTAATGACTTTTGGTACAAAGCGCCAAGTGTTGGTTTTGTCTGGAGGGAGAGCCAAGAGCAAAACAGAGCCCCCGTGCGCAGGAAGCAAATTGCCTGGCATCTTTAAGAGGAGAGCAGAATAATAACCATGACAATCACAGGTCCTAGGTACTGAGCACCTACTGTGCACCAGGAATTGTGCCAGTCTTCTACTCATGACCTCTGATGACGGTTGGATGAGACCATCTCCTCTCCTGTCTTCTTTCCCAGTCTCGGTGATCTCTTGACTCTTGAACTTGGCATGTGCTTCTACCTCGGGTCTGACATTGATCTCTCTGCTCTTCTTCCCCTAGATATCCACATCTCACTCCCTTACTTCATTAAAGTAAGATAATAGGATAAAAATCAGTATTGTCTCTTTTTACCCTCCAGGAGGCAAAAAAAAGATTTTTTGTTTTCTCCCTAGTTGTATTCTTGAGGGCCTACAGAAGCACAGAGGACAGAGTAGGTAGTCAATACGTAACTGCTGAATCAATGCATATGTAAGAAGAAACTTGAAAACTAAAATAAAACAAAAAAATAAATCACAGAAAAGAAAAATAAACAAAACTCAGATCAGCCACAGGAAATTAGTGCTTTTTATTCCATAAATGATAAGAGTTTCTCTTAGAAGTCAGAAGTTAAGAGTCAAATAACTCATGGTACAATTAATCTGCTTCTCAAAGACTTGATTTAACTTATAGATCTTTTTTTCTTCTTCTTCTTTTCTTTCCTTTTGTTCATTATACTTTTTCCCCTCTATCAATTGCAGTGTTATCAAGCTGAGAAGTAAAAAGAACAATCAACTTATAGACATTTCTAAATTCATGCACTGGCTCTGTCAAAGACAGTGTATGGCCCCAACTAAAATAACTTCTTATTTCTGAGCCCCAATTTCTGCATTTGTAGAATGGAGATTATAACATCTTACTGAGTCCTTACAAGAATTGAGCAACAGAATGTACATGAACATTCGAACAGGTTCTAGAGGCACAAGGAGAGATGGAGAAATATTTAGATAGCAACCAAACATCACTGGTGACAGAACTTAAGGACACTCAAATTTGGTCTGCAGGTTCCACGAACTAAACAAAACTCCAAGGATTTTGATAAAAATGCATTAAAAATGCAGTGAACCCCCTGCCACTGGGTAAAGGGTTACAGCCCACCTTAAGTCCCCATCTTTGTGAGTGAAGACCTTTCTACTCTATTGACTCTCCCTCCTACACCATGGATGTCACTTCTCACAGCAGAGTGGAAAAGAATCCTGGCTTCCCAATCAGACAGACTTACACTTGAACTTGAGATCTGCCTCATTAGGACTCTGAGTAGCCAATAAATCATGTAAGATATTCAACACTATTATAAAATAGGTGTGTGTTAGATGATTTTACACAACTGCAGATGAACACAAGTGTTCTGGGTATGTTTAAGGTAGGCTAGGCTAAGCTATGATGTTCAGTAAGTTAGGTGTATTAAGTGCAATTTCCACTGAGAATATTCTCCACTTATTATTGATTTGTTGGGACATAATCCCATTGTAAGTCAGAGAATGTCTATTTATTAATCAAACCATCTATGTATCCACCCATCTGTCTCATAAATACATAAATAATAGCATTTTTTTATGGAAAATAATAAAAAAAGAAGTTGATGTATAGTTTAGCCATGAAACAGCAGAGAATAGGACTCTCTTCCCTGCCTAACCCTTTTGCCATAATCCTGAAAACTTAAAACAGTTTTAATGAATCGAACATCTATTACATCTATTAACTAAATAGATGTAAAGATGTAGGTTGTGACCCAAATATGAGGGTCCCTGAATGCTAGGCCACTGCTGTCTGGAGTGCCTTCTGGATCATACATGATCCAAAAATTGAAAAGAAAAAAAAAAGTAAAAGACAGCAAGTGGAAACGACAAGAGAGGAGGACGTTGGCTTTGAGAATTTTTTGGCAAGTAGTTGGGGGTGGTCAGTCTAGTCCTCAAAGTCGGTTGCAAACCAAAGTCTTCAGGGGTATTTGAAGTTGTGACTACTACATTTTTGTATTCCAGCACTTACTGAACACCCATTATGGGCCAAAATAAATAGGTCCAAATAAAAGACCCCCAATAAATGTCATATTTCACCACTCTTAAAATGCAAAAAGGTTGATACAACTGTTCCCATTCCAAAGTCTTTCTCTGTTCCACAAATTTCTAGAACACACGGTAATAGTGCGATGAAGGGCCAGAAGATTTAGGGCCAGGGTGGTAGCTCAGGGTTAGAGTGCTTGCCTAGCATGCATGAGGCCCTGGGTTCAATCTCTAGTATGGCAGAACAAACAACCAAAGGATTTTAAGTTATCCCATGCCTGGTGTGGAAAGCGTATTCAGATTTATATACTCAGCATGCCAATACTTATACACCCACCAAGCTTCAGCCCAGAGAAAAGTGTCCCCTACAAAGCTCAAAGCATATGGAGAGCAGAGACCAGGTGCAACCGATATGCTAGAGTCTGGAGGAATCTGCTGGGGACTGGGCTTTTCCACTTCTTCCTACTTTTCAAACACCCCCTGGGCAAGGCTCAGGAGAAAGGAACAAATTTCAGGGAGGAGAAGGAAATGCCATGCCTCTTGCTCCCCTGTCCTCATTTCACCACTGAAGAGCAGCAAGCTGATGTCCAGCATGCACAGCATTCGTCACTAAAGAGATGGAGAGTGTCTTTAGTCCAAGCCCCAGTCTACAGTGTGGCCTCCAGCTGATTCTTGGATATCTGAGTGAGTGTGTGAATTGTCGCCATCTGAATTCCAGCCCCACAACGTACTGGCTGTTTGACCTTAAGGATAATAACAGCATTAACCTCACAAGGTTGTGAAGATTAAGTGAGTAGCATGTGTATGTGTTTGGAAGGCCCACAATGTACCATACACCCTTTGTAAATGTGAGTAGAGGAAGTGGAGCAGTTCTAGGAGAGTTGAGCCCAAAGCTTTCTCTATTGGGATTTTCCTCCTTGTACCTCTCCAAAAGGCCCAGCCCCCACAACTGACTTCTTCCTTAAAAAGGTTACTAAATTGGATTAACCAGCTATTAGGAACACGACATGGGAAGTTAGGGGTGATGGCTTTCTAAGCATCTATTGTGTTTCACCCCAGTCAATTCCCATCCCCATATTCTGTAGGTGACTGTGGCCTCCTTTCTGCTCCAATCCTTGATTCTTATTTATTGAGAAGTAATTGTAGCTTTACTTTCCCACCTGAAATTACTATTATTATTATTATTTCATTTTCTTCAGATGGACCAGGACCACAGTGCTAAAAATTAAAAAAGTATTTTAAAAATACTCCATCCCACTTATTGATTCTTGTTTAAATGTTGATGAGGATGTGGGGAAAATGGTACACTCATACATTGCTGATGGGACTGCAAATTGGTTCAACCACTATGGAAAGCAGTATGGAGATTCCTCGGAAAACTCGGAATGGAACCACCATTTGACCCAGCTATCCCACCCCTAGGTTTATACCCAAAGGACTTAAAATCAGCATACTACAGGGATGCAGCCACTTTAATATTTATAGCAGCTCAATTCACAATAGCTAAACTATGGCACCAACCTAGGTATCCTTCAATAGATTAAAAAATAGATAAAGATAGTAATGAAGAAAATGTGGTATTTTCTTTATGGAGTATTACTCAGCTTTAAATCAGAATGAAATTATGGAATTTGCCGGTAAATGGATGGAGCTGGAGAATATCATGCTAAGCAAAATAAGTCAATCCTCAAAAACCAAAAGCCATTTTCTCTAATATGCAGATGCTAATCCACTATGTGGGGGGGGGGCACTAGGGAAGAATAGAGTTACCTTAGATTAGGTAGAGGGAAGTGAAGGGAGGGGAGGAGAGGGGATATAGGTATAGGAAGGATAATAGAATGAAACAGACATTATTACTTCATGTATATATATGACTGCATGACCAATGTGATTCTACAATGTGTCCAATGAGGAAAAAGGAGAAATTCTACTCCATTTATCTATGATATATCAAAGTCCATAAATATGTTCTACTGTCATGTATAACTAATTAAAAAATATTTTTTAAATACTCTATCACTACTACATTTCTTTTCACTAAGAAAGAAAACAAACTTCAACAGGCCCACGCTTGTCTCTGTTTAAAACCTCTTCCATAATACATCTGAAATCTGTGACATCTATTCCTGTTCAATTTTAAAAAGCAAGCTAATCCTCCTTTTTAAAAAAAAAAAAAAAAAAGATTCCTTAAAGAGCAGCAATTCACTGCCAATAACAAAATAAGATAAAACATGGAAATAGCTCCTCCTCCTCCTTCTCTCTTTCTTCCCCCCCCCCTTCTTTCAAGAAGGAGAAGCCCCTTCCCCCCATTAAACACAGTCCTCCAGTTGGCTGGCACAGGACACAGGAAGAGGAGGCTGCTTGCTCATTGGTCTCCTCCTCGCCCGGAAGAGGACAGATGGCAGGTACTCAGCACCCTGTGTCCCTTAAGAGCCCAGTTAGGAAAGAATGGTGAGAAAGCACAGGTTAAGGAGCCATGTGGTCAGAGCATGCACTACAGAATGAGACTTGGGTCCAAACCCCTCGGCACGTCCGCTCTTACCGGGGCGTGACTGGGGTCACTTCGCCTGAGTTGCTGCTGGCGTCCTTATTTCCTCCTCTGTACAATGGGAACCATGATATCTACTGAAGCAGGTTCCTGTGAGGCTTAATGGAAGAGTGTATTAAGAGGTGAGTTAAATTCCTAGCTCAATAAATATTAACCTAGTGTTTATTTCTGGGAAGACCCAATGTCCCACCCAGGACAGGCCTGGTTCACACCTGTAGTCCTGGTGCCATCAATCATTCCACACCCTAGCACTCTCCAGAGGGCCTGGTCTAGGCAATAAATTATATGACTATTTATTACCATCTTCTTAACTTCTCTCTGCAGCTTTAATTCTAGAGCTTTCCAAACATGCAGGAACCTGTTGGTTAAATCTTAAGAGTCCCACGAGGGACCGCAGATGACTTTTTAATGTCATGGCACAAGAATGTGGTTAATAGCATTGCAGAAGTAGGCAGGTAGCTCACAGACAACAGAGAAATCTTTGGTTTAATTCTTTCATACTTGGCCGGGGGGAGATCCCCTCAACCCAGTAACTGGCAAATTCCATGGGCCTACCCACTTGGAGACAGCATGCCCCAAAGCCCTGAAGAAACCCAGCTTTCCAGAAAGTCAACATTGGCTCATCCTAAGAGGATATGTGCTTGGGGTGAGCGATCTCTCCCTGGCCTCGTGTCTTCCATAATCCTACGTCTCCTCTTCCTGGGACACAGGCATGCACGATTCACTTACGCTGTTGAGAGAGAAAATACCTGAGTGGTCAGCTCAGAGAACACTTATCCTCAGAGCAGATTCTGGTACAATGAAACTACGTGCGTCTGAGTGGGTATTATGTGTGCTTTGTGGTTATAACCAAGCAAATCCATTACAAGCCAACAAACATTTGTGGATATTTTGAGCTTTGGAGATTCTGTTCTCAAGCCATTGACTTGTTTGTAAAACTGACTAGTATCTTCATTAAAAGCTAACCACTTCAACCCTGTTCGAGGCTCCTACACCAACCTGGAGAGCGGGCGAGCAAACATCACCTTGGCAAGTTCAACCAGCAGCCTTTTAGTGTGTTAACAGGCCCTTAAATTGGGACTCTCACTGATACAAGACAAACAGGCCCAGGAAGCAGTGGCCTGACCTCAGTATTGACTGATGGTTATCAGGGGTGGCCTCCATAGGAAGAGGCTCCAGCACCTTCAGAGGAGAGCTGGTTGTATCAGCCACCTAGGAAACGGTAGCCTTATTATCTAAACTCCCATTGAAACACGTGGCTGCCAGTAGACATTTGTGCCACAATCAAATATTAGAGGTCACCTTGGAGATGGAATTTGAATATTAAAATATCAGGATTTGGGGAATATTTTCGTGATTTACAAGCGTCAGTGGGGCTGAAGATTTGGAAATGTCCATGACCCTTAGTGACCCATCTGAGCCGCTGCTCCTCCCCTTGGTCGGGGTGAGGGCTTTTGCTCTGGAGGGACAGAGAGTACAAAGGCTTTCCTGCAAACAACCATGCCATTTTAGACTCGAATCCACATTCAGGGCTGGTCTACCATTAAGCTCTTTTTAAAATAATGAAGTGTTTAAACATGGAGTGATCTCCACCAGCCAGGCTCCCCTTGGGGCCCACACCCATTCTCTTAGGTCCACCTTAAAGACCAGCCACCTCCTCTAGAAAGTCTTTTTCTCACTCCACCCTCTTGTTAGCCCAATAGGAGAGATTTTCCCCCCTCTGGATTCCCATAACCCAAACATTAGCTGCGTATGAGTCACCTGAGATGCTTGTGAAAAACGCAGGTGCTTCTACTTGAATGATTAGAAATCTGAACATTTCGACTACTTCAGGGTTCACTAAAAGAGAAGAAAAAACCAAAAAGGCCTCCTGGAGAATCCTGCATGAAGACAGAGTTGAGAACCACTCCCTCTCCTCCAAGGAGATTCTATTTATCTGGGATAGATTCTGGGAATCTTCATTCTTTTTCTTTTTTAATTTATTTATTTGTTCTAATAAGTCATACAGGACAGCAGAATGCTCTTCCATTCATTGTAAGAGTCTTAACAAGGGCTGGGGTTGTGGCTCAGTGATAGAGTGCTCACCTCGCATATGTGAGGCCCTGGGTTTGATCCTCAGCATCACATAAAAATACATATAAACAAACAAATAAATAAATAAAATCTATGGGCTGGGGTTGTGGATCAGTAGTAGAACATTCGCCTAGCATGTATGGGACACTGGGTTCGATCCTCAGCACCACATAAAAATAAAGACATTGTGTCCACCTAAAAATAAAAGATAAATATTAAAAAAAAGAATCTTTTTTTTTTAAAGAGAGAGGGAGAATTTTAATATTTATTTTTTAGTATTCAGCGGACACAACATCTCTGTTTGTATGTGGTGCTGAGGATCGAACCCGGGCCGCACGCATGGCAGGCGAGCGCGCTACCGCTTGAGCCACATCCCCAGCCCCAAAAAAAGAATCTTAACAAGCACCCTAAGTGGGATATTCCCAGTTCCCATTTAAGAAAGGATGCTCTGGCTTTGGCTGCTAAATGTGGCCTGATAACTAACACAGTTGCTGTGTCTTGTTTTTACTTGTTCTTTTTAGATATACATGACAGCAGAGTTATTCTAACATATTATGCATACATGGAGCATAACTTCCCATGTTTGTGGTTGCACATGATGTGGAGTTACACTGGTCATGTATTCACATATGAGCATAGGAAAATTATGTCCTATTCATTCTACATTCCTACTCTCCCTCCCTCCCCTTCATTCCCCTTGATCTAATCCTATAAACCTCTACCCCCTGCCTTATGTGTTAGCATCCACATATCAGAGAGAACTTTGGACCTTTGGCTTTTTGAGATTGGCTTATTTTACTTAACATGTTAGTCTCCAGATCTATCCATTTACTGGCAAATGCCACAATTTCATTCTTCTTTATGATGGCATAGTATTCCATTATGTATACATACCATGTTTTCTTTATTTATCCATCTGTAGAAGGGCACCTAGGTTGGTTCCATAGCTTAGCTATTATGAATTGTGTTGCTATAAACATTGAAGTGGCTGCGTCCTTGCAGTATACTAATTTTAAGTCCTTTGGGTATATACCGAGGAGTGGGATGAATGGGTCAAATGGTGGTCCCATTCCAGGTTTTCTGAGAAATCTCTATAGTGCTTTCCAGAGTGGTTGTGCCAGTTTGCAGTCCCAGCAGCAATAGTGTTGTTTTGTAAAGATGGAGAGCCCAGAAACTGGGGATTCCTTTAGTCTTCTAAGCATTGAGGTAAAAGCTGAAGCAGAGATACATTGTTTGACTTCATAAGAGAGAGAGAGCTGAACACGTGGGAGTAGGAGAGGGAAAAAACTGGGGCCAGCAAGGCTGGGCAAAGGGAAAGCAGAGAATCCACGACTGGAAGCCAGCCATGTCCCAGAACCAACCTTAAAAATAAAAAGATTGCAGGAGGATGTTGTGAGCCATTGGCTCCAAGATGGGTGAAGCCACGCCCCTCCTCAGCCTCCCTTCAGGACTCTAGAGGAAAGAGGTGTCGGAAGCCCCCTCCACACTGGTAGGAGCACCTGAGGCAGCACAGTGAGGTGCTGGAGCACAGCTCACATCTGGCTTACACATGTCTCCCCACACCGACGGTTATGCAAAACAGGTGTTCAACAGTATGTGTGAGACAAATGAAATAACTACTGGGGAAAGGCTCAGAGGGAAAACCATGGTTCCTACCGCCACAAAGGACCGACAAGCTGGAGGCAGAAATTAAATAGCATTTCTTCACCAGCCTGCAGAGACAAGCCCGGACCTCCCCAAATTCAAGCCAGCATGGTACCAAGTGCCCGTGGAGAAAAAGCAGGTTTAGGGCTTGCAGAGTCAAAAACTGCCCGTATGACGTTAGGGACGTTAGGTGGGTTTGGGGTATTTGACTGTTTTCTTCTTTAGAAAGATCTGGGCATTGGAGGGGATGAAACTGAGCATTTAAAATACAGAGAGAAAACTCCACTCACACCATTGTGTCCTGCTGTGTACGCCATGGATCTAAAAACAAGTAGAACAAGGGACATCCATGTGACACCCAGCTGGTGGAGTGAAATTTTGTCCTGCGTCCCATCTGTTCTGAGTCAAAGTCACAGACATAGCCTGGGGCGCCTGCTTGTAGTCCAGACTCACAGAGCTCAGCATCAGCCCGTCCCTTCTTCTGCCATGTACTTTGTTTAGAAGCTATCTGCGTTTCTAAGTCAACAGAGTCCTCTGATGACTTGAAACAATCTAAGACTAGCACTAAGTCACAGGGAGAAGTAAGGAAGAATGGAGAGCAAGTAGCCCTTTCTCTGGGACCCTAGAGTGGGCTCCCTTTGTTTCTAGCATCCTCAGGGCCTTTGGGGATCGGTCATCTTCATCTGTGTCATCCCAGCAAAGCTGCCAATCTCCACGTCGACCAACGTTCCCTACCTGATCACAGACTGGTCATATGACTCCAGAATCTGAGCCAATCTCAGGGCTTTATGCCTCTGAACCATATCACATTGGTTCAGGTAGAGTTGGGTGATCTAATCTTCCTCCCCTCCCCCATCCTTTTGTGGTGCTGGGGATCAAACCCAGGGCCCCCTGCAGGTTAGGCAAATGCTCTACCACGGAGCTACATCCCCAGCCCTGCTTGTGTGATCTAAGCAAGGCTGATCAAAGTCAGCAGGTGGGTTTTGGGGAGTATGCAGCAATTTGTGCCTATGATGCCAGCTACTCAGGAGGGTAAGGCAGAAGGAACACTCACTGGAGGCCAGCCACAGCAACTTTGTGAAACCCGGTCTCAAAATTAAAATGGCTGGGAATGTAGCTTCATGGTAGGACACCCAGGGTTCAATCCCACATACCACATTAAAAAAAAAAGAGAGAGAGAAAAGAAAGAATGAAAGAGAAATAAAGAAGGAAGGAAAAGAATAGAAAGAAATAAAGAGAAAGAAGGAAAAGAGAAGAAAAGGAGAAAAGAGAGACAAAGGGACCCCTTTGGGAGTTAATCAGCTGGGAAGCATGTGCGTCTGGAGCTTGGTGGCCAGAGCCCTCTGCAGGAAGGAGCCACTGGGAAGAGCACTGAGCTAAGGACTAAGGAGAAGCCGAGCCCTCACACGACTGTTGGAATCCCTGAATCCAGCTGCACCCGAAGGTAGGTTATCCTGGACTTGAACTTGCAGGATACATGAAATCTTATTTACACTTAAATTCATTTTAAGGTGGTTTTTTTTTAAAAAAAAAATTCTTCTAATTTGCTATATGTAACAGCAGAATGCATTTCAATTCATAGTACACATATACAGAACAATTTTTCATGACTCTGGTCTACACAAAGTAGAGTCGTTCATGTCTTCATACATGTACTTAGGGTAATGATGTACATCTCATTTCACCATCTTTCCTACCCCTGTGCCCCCTCCCTTGCACTCCCTCCCCTTTTCCTGTCTAAAATCCCTCCATTCTTCTCATGCTCACCCCTCACCCCTATTATGGATCAGCACCCACATATCAGAGAAAACATACAGCCTTTGATTTGGGGGGATTGGCTAACTTCACTTAGCATGATATTCTCTAACTCCATCCATTTACCTGAAAATGCCATGATTTTATTCTCTTTTAATGCTGAGTAATATTCCATTGTGTATATATACCACGTTTTCTTTTTTTAAAAATTGCTTTTATTTTTTCCATTCATCATTGAAGGGCATCTAGTTTGGTTCCACAGTTTAGCTATTGTGAATAGTGCTGCTATAAACACTGAAGTGGCTGCATCCATTTAGTATGTTGTTTTTAAGTCCTTTGGGTATAAACCAAGGAGTGGAATAGCTGGATCAAGTGGTGGTTCCATTCCAAGTTTTCAAAGGAATCTACATATTGTTTTCCAGATAGGTTGCACTTTAAGGTAGGTTTTATAGTGACAGCTGAATATAAGTGAACATCAAATGTTTATATTCAAATAACAAGTAACTTTCACGAAGCAAAATGGCACAGTTCTTGCAATTGTTTATTGCACACCCATTGGGAATGAAGACCTGTATCACACACTGAGTGCCCCTCCCATCTGAACATCCCATTCAACAAACAAAATCCCCTGAGACTTGGGGAAACTGCTTGACTTTGACAAAAACATCTCTGAACTAATGCAGGAGTGTCCCAACCTAAACCTCAGCTCATGTTGAGTCCAGTCTGTGCTCTCGAAGGAGTGTGGAGGGCAATAACAGCTATTTTGTACTATAGCGTTAACAAGATGCCAGCACTTCCCCATGAAACCAAGGTCCTCAGCCCATCTCCTTTTGTCTTGCACAAGCTCCAAGCTTCAGAACCAGGCTCCTGAGGTGGGTAGAGCCCAGCTTGGAAATCTGTCAGCATCAAAACCTCCCTAGTAGTCACTGGGTTGTTGATCTCACATACCAGGAAATCACAGGAGGCTGGCCCTGCAGCTGGGCCTCCAAGCTGGACAGAATAAATGCTAAGACAATGAGCTTCATCCGGGACCAGCCACTTTCTTGGTCCATAGTGGGCCAGCCTTTGTGTCAGAGGAGAAGCTAAGGAATAGAATGGCTCTGAGATATTGGAAGCAGGAGCTGAACATAGTCAAGATCACCACTGCCCGTAAATGGCAAATTCTGCTCGCTCTCCTACCCACTCTCTAACATCTCCTTTGGAAGTGGCAGGGGAAATAAAGCCTAAGGAATCCACTTGGAAGATTTTGTTTTTATTTGAATGTCAATTCTCATTCCTATTTAAATAAGGAATGCCTGGCTTTCCTTATTTAAATTCCCCTTTGCCTTAGGCTGTTTTTGCATTGCTATATCAGAATCAGACAGACTGGGTAATTAAAAAAAAAAGAAAGAAAGAAATTTATTTTTGCAGTTCTAGGCAGGAAGAAGTCCACAGTAAAGGACCCACACCTGGGAAGGAGCTTTTTACTGTGTCATCCCATGGCAGAAGGCAGAAGGGCAAGAAAACATGCATAAGAGAGAGAGAGAGGCTGAACTTACAGCTTCAAACCTTTGAATAATTGGCATTAATCCATTCAGAAGGTGGAATTCTCATGATCTAAATACCTCCCATTAGGCCCTGCCTCCCAGACTATTGCATATGGAGAACAAAGCTCCAGAACATGAACCTTGAGTGATACAATCAAGTGTGGCACCATTTCAAATATTGAAGAATGTATGGATATAGCTCTGCAGTACTAGTTACTATCTATATGACTTGAGCAACTCATGCAGTCTCTTTGAGCCTCAGTTTCTGTTTCTAAAAGGGAATGATGCTTCCTCCCTGAAAATAGCATAAGAATTAAACACGTGCTGTGCTGTCACTCCTCCAGGTCCGTAGCATGTGGATGCTCACCATTATGAATAATGGCAGGATTTCCCAGAAGTGCTCATGGGAACAAGCATAATACATGTCAGGCCCTGACTCTTCCACCTAACCTTGAGTTTCTATTAAACAGCCAACCTCTTCCCAATGGAGCTTTTCCTATATTTAATATTTTGTGAATCTAGAATCCCTTCAAGAAGTCTCTGACCACACATACAAAGAGGGGGCAGAGTTATCCCAAAGCCACACAGTCATGATCATGCCCAATAAATAACCATGTGCATCACTGTGATGTAAGGTTAACAACATGTTACTTGTGGGTCCATGATTCAACAATGTCTTAGAAATCACAGAGACCTCAGGTTTCGGGTCCTGCCTCTCCACCACCAAATGAAGTCCCAGGGCCACAATAAGGTGCAGTAAATGAGAAGGAGGTGACATTTTCGAAGGCCGAAGGCTTATCTGCTGCACTTCCCTCTGTCCAGGCCCAGGGGCACACCCCACACATGCTCCCCTGGTACAGAGGGTCACCAGGCTCTAGAAAACCATAGGGCACTCAGGAGCAGGGCAAAACGCACTGTAGAGATGCCTCACTGTTCCTTGTGGGGACCAGGAAGGCAGGAGCACTGGGAAGAGGCAGCCCCCCTGTATTACCAGGATATTTCCATCTTTGATGTATGGGATCACCTGGGGCCTTATGAAAACACAGATTCTATCCAGCAGTGCTGCAGTGGGGCCTGACAGCCAGCATCTCCAGCTCCCAGTGATGCTGATGATTCTGACTCAGGAACCACATTTGAGTAACAAGGCTTGGAGGTTCAGGGCGCTCATGGGGTTTGCTAAGCAATCAGTAATAGATAAGTTGATGAATGAATATGAACTAAATGGAGGAAAATTAAGACCAGAATTCTATTATCCAAGGTTAGACTTTAGGTTAGTGATTCCTCCAAGGCTCTCATACTTAACATTTATCACCTCATCTGTTCCTTATGATTCTTTTTCTTTCCCCTCAGTAACAGGGCACTAGAAACATCAAGCTCATACCTTTGGTGTACTCTCTGAGCCTCAGAATCCATGTCTATAAAATGGGAATAAAACTACCTTCTATTGTTGCAAGGATTAAATGGTGCATAATAGAAGCTCAAGAAACAGTGCCTACTATTATTCATTTATCAACCTGAAGAGGTGACAGATTCCTCTATTCCATGGAGAGAGAAGCAGGGAGGAGGAGAAATAGTAGTCACATGCATCTGTGCTCCCACTGTATATGTGCATAAACAAATTGTTTTACTTATTCCTGAAGCATTTGGGGATGCACAGAGTTAGGCCCATTTCACAGGTGGGAAAACTGAGCCTTAGAAAGAATAAATGACTTTTATCCAAGATCACAGAGCTGAGTAAGTGGGGAGGACCAATTGTGTCTGATGCGAAGCCATCTTCTTTCCCCACATCCTGCCTCTCCTTGTGCCCTGAATGCGGGCAGCCTGCCCTTTGAACAAAAGTCCTCACTGTCCAATGCTCTGGGTCTTAGCTGCTCAGGCTCCGGTTCCAGCCCATGTCCTGGGCTCACTCTGGCTGCAAAGCAGACAGCCTGTTTACATGACACAGGTCTGGGATGGCAAAGTCCTGTTTGTCTGTTTTTGCCTTCTCCTCACACTCAGACCTTGGGTGAGTCAGTCACAGCCAAACCCAAGGACAGTTTGTACCAAGCTCACTCCAACTGCTGAGAAGGTGTCTGAAGCCCCAAAGGTCACTGGGTAAAAGTGTCAAAGTAGACAGACAGATGACCTCTCACCTCCTTGCAGGAGGGAGGTGTTTGTTGAACAAAGGGTTCGGGAGCATCCTCTCCAAGTCCCAAACAGGCCTGAATCACCAGCCCCACTTTCCAACCACAAATGTTTTCTTGTTCATACCCAGGTACCAAGCGGGGTAGGACATGCCCCGTTGTGAAGCTGGCATGTGTCTTTGCCACTATAAACCTGGCTTCCTGGTCCATAGCCCAATCCCAGTATTCCCCCTCCTTTGGCAGAGATAGCTAACTGCTCCCCACAGATTCCTGCTCCCCATCTGTAGCCTAGGATTGTCACTGAGAAGTAGCTTCCAATTCAGTGACCACATTTCCCAGCACCCCTTGCTTCTCGTGGGGGTCATGTGATGGCTTCACACCAATGACCAGAAGTGCTGTCTCACTCCTGGACCAAAGCACCCTTCCTCTCCCTCTCCTTACTCATCCTAGGCAGGAAAGAAGCCACAGGAAGAAGGAACTTGGGACGTGACTCACCCTGTGGCTTCTTGATGGCCAGGGACACCCACAGAGCCACAGCTTGGTGAATGAGAAATAAAATATTATTATTTTAAAGGCAGTGACACTTTGGGATGTTTGTTAAAGCAGCTAACATTGCTCCCATTGTATAACCCCAGAGTTGAGGCAGCAACATGAACGTGAAGGGCCCCGTGGGCACTGCGGGCAATGCACTGGGTCCAGAGCTTCATCGCTGTCACGTCACAGCATCTGGCAGGCAATCACCATATGCATTTTAAACTGTAGAAACCTTGCCTCTGGGATGTTAAATCATTCATTCCAGATGGTACAGTTAGGAAGCGGCAGTCTTCGGGTTCAAAGAAGTTTCTGGCTGGCAACACCAACAGGTGCGGGTCTCCCTGTTTTTGCCACCTCTAACGGTGATCCAGACGGGCCTTAGAAAGAGCTTGTTTCCACAGCCATTTCCAAGCAAGAGTCCCCAATCTGAAGCCATTTATCTGTTGTCTCAAGAGCTCTCACTTTCTCTCCCAATGGCCCAGCCTGCCTTCTGGGCAAGATGAAGACAGAAAGGAAGAGTGATAGGTGATTCTTCCCCCTTCTTCATCTGGCTAGCTATGGGACAAAGGGAGCCCCCAGGAGGGTTAGAAATACTCCTCCGGCCTGTCACCCAGATCTGATAGAGGCTCCAAAGAAATAGTAAGTTGCATGCCCTTGGAGTGGCCAATGTAGTTTGGAGTGGGTCTTAAACTTGCTATCGGTAGGTCAAGGTGAAGTAGAGATCCAGTGTATTCCCTAACTGGGGTGACTCAAAACCATTCACATTCAAGTAGGCCAAGGTGGCCAAGTTGAAAGGTGGGAATCATGCCATGCTTAGATCCGGCCCACCAAGGACAACTTAGAGGTCACTTGCAACAGTGGCAACAGCATTGTGCTTAAGTAGAAAACATATTGAGAATGGAGTAGGAAAAATGCCTTGGCTATATGTCACCAAATGATGATCACGAGGCAAGACTCAGCCTTGAGGAGCTGCAGCCCCTGGTTTCTGAAAAGCAGGTGGGTGGGATGAGAGGTGCCCCTCTGTCTTCCTCACAGTGCTGTCAGGGGATTTCCCTTCTTCTTCATTCCCACACTCCTCATCCTCAGGCCTCACATCTTACACCTCAGCTATGGCAACAGGGCTCCAGAGTGGGGAGAGAATGTTTCCAGAACCTTCTTCTCCTGCCCCCTCTGCATTGTACCTAATGAAATCTCATGCCTACTTAACCCACCACGAATTCCTTACCTACTACGAGATGAAAATTCAAGCTCCTTAGGCCGACATTCAAAGTGACAGATGACACAACCCCGACGTTCATTTCTATTATATATTCTGTGACTCTGATCCTTCACCCTGTACCTGATCTTGATGGAAAATCTCACGTTTTCCCCATGCATATTCCTGCCATTTACCTCCTTAAACTCCTCTCATGTGCTCTGCCTTTATCCTTGTTGTTACAAGTCCAAACTCTGCCCATCTGTCAAGACTGATGTCAATACAACCACTTCTAGAAAGCCTTTGTCCACTGCTTGTACCTCCATCCGCTTCTTGGAAGGTCAGGCAGTAGGTCTTATGGGGCTTTGTTACCTTTAAAATATATTGATTCTTTGATTCCACTTCTTATCTCCTGTCCCGGAGTTCTTAGAAAAAGAACTCCACTTCTTTCATCTACGCTTTCATTCTCTAGCGCCTATAATTGGACCTGGTACAAAACTGGTATTTGGTAAGTTTACTGAGCTGATCCAAAATTTGAGGTCAAGGAAAGATTCAGAATTAGCAGCTGATAAAAGGAAATGTTAAAGTAAGATCTAACAAGTCAGCTCTGACATCCGTGACTTCACACAAAAGGCTGTCTCTCTGTACTGTCATGGTCCCTCCTGAGTCAGCAGCTCTTCCAAGCAGATTTCTCCAGTGAGGGACGCAGGGACCCCAGTCTCCTTCCAGCCATCCAGGGGCTCTGCCACCTCAAGTTTTCTGCTTGAGGCTGCACAGATAAGGTTGAGAGATCAAGGAAGACTGCACAGGACAGTTTTGTGGCCAGGATGGAATACATTCTTACCCTTCAGTTGTCCACGAAACCAGCAGCACTCATGTCACCTGAGACCTTATCAAAATGCAGAAACATGAGCCCCACTCTAGACGTGTTGGATCAGAAAATGCACTTTAACAAGATCCTGGGTGATGGGTGCACACATTAAAATGTGGCAAATGCTAGTGGACAACAATTTCTCACATTATTTGCCACTTCGTTATTTCTTGTTATTTCCATGTTCCAAGAGATGCTCATTCCTAGCCCCAACCTAATTACAAAGAAGGCTAGAAAATTGATCCTGCCCTGATACTTAGAAAGAGGAAATGAATCTTGCTACCCATCGATTTTTTGCCACAAGTTGCATTTAAGATGGAATGGATCCAGTTCCTCTTCCGGGTCAACCAAGCCACGTGACTCTGTACCTCCTCTATCTGCTTTGCTGACTGAATAGGGACAGGCTATTTCAAGATGGCACAATCCAGCAGAAAGACAGGAACTTCCAATATGTCTGTGGAGAGATGGAATCCAGATGAAAAGGCATATAAACAACACTTCAGCCAATGAAATTGAAAGAACATTTAAGTAGTTGGTGTTCTCTGAGGAAAAGGGCTTGGCCCTGGTTCCAGCAATGACCATTCAACCAGGGTCCGGGCCCTACACAAGCCAGACAAGTACATAGTTAATTTTCTGTGAAGCTTTGACTTGTTTGATCTAATTATTTTCACTATTTCCATTGATAGTTATTTCTGTTTCTCATTAGTTGAAATTGATTTTCATTATTCTGGGACTATATATTTTTCCAGAACACAAGGGGTTCAGGTTCACATTTCTTTCATCTTTTCCTTATGATTGGTTAATTAACTAGCACTGAGTAGGGTGTAGTAGGGAGTTGGCAAAGGAAACTTTTAAAAATCTCTTTTCATGTGTAGACCACTTAACAAGAAAACTTGGAGGTCCTTCGTAATATTTATACTCAATAGTGTTTTACTTAGGAAATACTGGTAAGCCCGCTCTGATCTTAAGTTTTAAAGTATTAAAATTTTAAAAAGAAAACATAATATTTCATAATATGGATTTAACTTCATCTTACATGTGCCAGACACCAAAAAAATCAAGCCTGAAGCAGTCAGAATTTTCCCATTAACAATGATCATCTGAATATCCCTTCTCTAAATATATTGGATTCTTGTTTTCAAGCCACAGGGAAATGAATGATTTATACACTCAATAGGAAAAGACAATGCATCTATGAAAAAAAAAAAAAAAAAGCATGTATCGTGGGAAGAAGCATTTCTAGTGCTGAGTATAAATTGACATTGTATGACCATTCATAAGATTTAAGATCAGGAGTCAATATGGCATCACATAGCTCATTCTGAGCTCCCCGGGTTAATGAGTAATGGACACATGTATGCCATCAGTCATGGGATCATTTCTGCATTGTATGACTTTTCCCTTACTTTTGCTGTCATTTGAGGCTAAGCAACTTCTCCTGATGAATTGTTCCTCTGACGGTTTCAACAACTGGCGTGATGACTTCTAAATCTTTCTTTCCAGATCTCACCTTGCTCCTTTCATTATTATACGCAGTGCTGAGGATTGAACCCAGAGCCTTATGCATGCTAGACCAGTGCTCTACCACTGGGCCATATCCCCAGTCCCCACCTCACTTTTGAGCTCCATACTTACACAATCAGCTCAATGCCAGACACTTCTGTTTCCAGAGGGCCTCAATATGCTCACTATCTCCTTCCAAAACTTCTCATTCCTTGTTCTATTTCCAAAGAATCATTCAAACACTTGCCAACTTGACCCAGGTGGAGATTCTTTCATTTCCCTAAATTTTCCTTTCCACAAAATTAATAGGACCCTTTGTATACATTTACATTTGCTCCACCCACCCCGTCCAAACTGGAAGTGACTTTTGAAACAATCCAACAGTCTAGTTAGATGGAAACGGTTAGGGAAGAAATAATGAAGTGACAAATAATGTTAGAAAATCACGTGAAGGCAGAGGCAGACTGATTCCCCGCACTGCAGAGGAGGAAGCTGGGGGCATAAATGAAGGTCTGAGTTTTCCAAAGGCCAAAGCTAAGTAGGAAACACTTATCAGGGAATGTGATTCAGTCTCTGTCAGATTAGAGAAAATGCCGACTGTTCTGGAGGAGCATAACTTTATTATTTAACAAAAGCAACACCAGCAAACGCGGGTGGTGTGGACTTTCCTACGAGATGATCTGGGCCAAATAGAACCTTCTTGGATGCAGACCTTGTCTACGGACCAGTTAGATAATTGACTATGAACTTAGTTAAACACCTTCGTGAATGTCTTAATTAATTTTTCCTTGAGGACTACTCGGAAAAAACAAAAGACAGCGGAGTTGGGCAAAGAACTTTCCCATCTCCAGACTCTTTTTTTTCTCAGTTTGTGATTCCATTGGGCATCGTAAAATCAAATGTTAATGCGATTTAAAGCACACATATTGCTTTAAGGTACCTCTCAGACCAGGGACTTCAGGCTCAGTTATGTTTGAAAATGCAAATTCAGACCCACTAGTTTGCTGGAGGCTCTATAGAACAAGGGAAAAAGAACTTTAGAATCTGACAGGCTTGAGTTTGCATCTCTTTCCTTATGACTCCATGCCCTTGGGCAAGTCATTCTATCTCTTTGGGTCACAATTTCATTATCTGTAAAATGCAAATAATAATGCCTATCACGTAGGACCATAATGAAACTGAAATGAGAAAACACCAACACTTAAGGTATACCATAAGGCTCAAAAAATGTTAATTGTAATAATGATTATTAATTTAAATGTTTTTATTATGACCATTATTATTATTTTCAAATTGCATTGAAATTACTTGTTTACATATCTCTTCCTAGACTAGACTCTGAAAGAAACCCAAGGTATTCTTGATCACTGTATTTCCAAAACACATTTTATTCTATCCCAAGTAATTGTGTTGACAGTATCTCTAAAGTTAGAACTAAAACCGGAAATTATAAAGTCCCAACATATTTATAAAAAGAGCCCTTTGAAAAGAGAGTGAGAAGTAATAAAGATGACGAAGCACTATACAGCATTTTATTATTATGAGGTGAGATCACCTACATAATTTTGTTTCAATTGCACAGACACACGGCCAAGAAAATGCTATTCTCAAATCCCATCCTACAGTGTGAACACTGGAGCTCAGAAAGGTCAAGGGCCAAGACTGTCCACTCTGAGTTGTGTTTTTTTCTCTTATACCAATGATTCTTAAATGGTAGTTGTGTCCAAGAATAACCAGAGATCTAGTTAAAAAATGGGTTATCAGACCTCTCTCTCAGAGTTTCTGACTTAGTCCTTGCATTCTGGAAAACAGAAATTTACTCTTTAACAAGCACCCACAGGTGATTTTTTTATCTAGGTAGATAGATAAAGGCATGCCCCATCCACTAGGTGCCTTGTTTCTGTAGCTCACGGAACCATTTGTATATTTGCCAACAGTGATCATGGACATCTAGGCACCTAGGATTTGGAAATCCCAGTCTCCATTTTGTTAATGGTTTCATTTTGCTTCCCGACCAAGCCTTGGGCTCTACTGCTGATGAGGATGGGTAGAAAGCCTTTTGACTGATTGCCAGCAACTCATGCCTCAGAGCTGGAGGCAGCCTGTGTCTAGCACACCAGGCTGCGGGTGTTGTAGAGACCAGAGCTCGGAAGGGCTTTGGGAGAGCCATGGTCCATCTTCTGCCAGCCACCTTCAACTTCTACAGCCATATCTAACACCCCCACTTGTGTCTCCCACAGTCCTTTGTGGACACCATAACATGCTAATTGACAAGCCTACCTCCTGGAAAAAAGAGGTGCAGGGCAGGGAGGACAGAGGAATCACACCTGCCGTCTCTCTGTCTCCAGTCCCCAGACGCTGGCACTCAGCAGGTACTCACTGCACATGTGGATGAGTGACAGGATGAAGGCAGAACAAACGAGTAGCAGCACTTAACAAGGTATCATAAAATTGTATTACAATATGTAATAAAAGTTCCCTGACTACCTTTGTCTTACTCTAGTCATTAGGTTTGAATTCTAGAGGTGTCTAGGATTCAAAGGAGAAGTTTAACCTTGACAGAAACTTCCTAAATTTTTGTCTAATACTTTAAAAACACCAAAGGATATTTTTGTTATGCTATAAAAAATCATAAATGAAAAATTCTGTTTTGGAAAAATAATTTTACTGGAAACAATATATTTGGCAACTGATTTGCTATATCAGTTGCCAAACTTGGCCTGCTAATGCCCCCATTCCCCGCAGCCCCCACACTGCCAGAAGAATGCGAGGTATGAGACTTGGTGGAACAACCAACCACCATTCTGTAGAACGGCTTTCTCAGGACAGGTCTAGCACACAACATCAAGGTCAATGCTCTCATGGTGTCCTCTCAGTTACCCTCTTATGGAGGGGATGCAACCCCTCCCTGCAGCCACGGTAACTGAGGTTCGGAAATCTCACAGCTAGTAAGAGATACAACTCCAAGCACATAATGTGTGTCCTTCTTTAGCTTATTGGTTTCATTTAGCATAATGTCTTCCAGATTCATCCATTCAGTTGCATATGGTAAGATTTCCTTCTTTTGAATACTGAAAAATAGTCCATTGTCTTTATAAACCACATTCTCTTCATCCAGTTATCCACCGATGGACATTCAGGTTTCTTTCATACCTCGGTTCTTATGAATAATGATGTAGTGAACCTGGAAGTGCAAATATCTCTTCAAGATGCTGATTTTCAATTCCTTTTGAATATGTACCCAGAAGTTGGATTGCTGAAGCATATGGTAGCTCTATTTTTAGTCTTTTGAGAAACCTCCATACTGCTATAACTTTCCATAGCTGCTACAATATTTTGCACGCAAGATGCATAAATTCTGGAGGTTGCTATACAACATAGTGCCTGTTGTCAACAATATGTTATTGTGCACTTAAATATTTTGTGAAGAGGGCACATACCACATTATGGGTGCCCTTGCCCGATTCCCCACACACACCATGGAAGCACAAAGAAACTTTTGGAGATAGGTAAGTTTACTAATACATTGACGATAGCAATGGTTTCATGGAATTTGCATCTGTCCAAACTCATTGAATTGTATATGTTAATAATTTTGCATATCAATTTTACCTCAAAAAAACTGTTAAAAAGAAAGCCTTAGTGGGTATATTTCACAGCAGGTGAATATATTTAACACTACTGAACCTTTAAAAATTGCTAAGATGGGGCTGGGAACATAGCTCAGTGGTAGAAAGCTTCCCTGGAAATGTGTGAGATCCTGAGTTTGATCCCCAGCATGGCATAAATTAATTAATTAATTGATTAAAAAATAGTAAAATTTAGCTGGGAGCAGTGGCACACGCCTGTAATCCCAGCAGCTCAGGAGGCTGAGGCAGGAAGATTGTGAGTCCAAAGCCAGCCTCAGCAATGGTGAAGCATTAAGCAACTCAGTGAGACCCTGTCTGTCTCTAAATAAAATACAAAACAGGCTAAAGATGTGGATCAGTGGTGGAGTGCTCTTGAATTCAATCCCCAGCACCCAAAAATAAAAAGATGGTAAAATTCATGTTATGTGTTTTTTAACCTCCCCCCCACACACACACACACACACACACACACACACACACATTCACAAAGCCTTGAAAAAAAAAAAAAGGTAGAGCTGGATTCAAACTCAGGTTCTGTTGAGCCTCAGTCTCGCAGGCACTTGTAGGTGTGGTACCTAAGCAGTTCAAAGTGTGGAGGTGTCATCATAAGCACTTTAATTAATTCTACCCTAAAACAGAGAAATAAAAATCCAGGCAGAAAAAACAAATGCCTTCCCCCCATGGAAGAACCCTCCTAGCCCCCTCCCAGTCTCCCCTGCCAAATCATTGAACCGAAATCTAGATCTTTTGAGGAAAAGACCAGTGTGCCCCATGCTATGAACTGTGTAAACCATGGGCAGTTGCCTGAGAACTGTTACATCACTAGACAGAAGCTCTGGAGATATGGGGGCCTCCGAGAATCACACTAAATCAAAAAGATGATCTATCATTAAGTATAGACGCAGTGGCACACACCTGTAATCCCAAGTACTGGAGACTCTGAGGCAGGAGGATGGCAAGTTCAAGGCCACTTATCGAGACCCAGTCTCAATACTAAAATGTAAAAGGCTGCAGGATAGCTCAGTGGTAGAGCACTAGCCTGGCATGGGTGAGGCCCAGTATCACCACCACAAAACAATAATAATAATCAAGGAATAAAGGCTCATCAAATAGAGTTTGGAATGAATGGAAGCCAAAATAAAGTACTCATTTTTGCGGACACAATTTCCCATGCATTGACATGTATTCTGTAGATTTTATTGGGTATAGAATACTCCATCAAAGATGTGTCTCATTGATTAATTATTTTTACACAGTTCTACCTAGTTGTTGCATAGTTATATCTAGTTGTTCACTGCTCTAAGCAATTCTGCAAAACAGCTTTGCAAATAAAGCTTTTTAGAAAACTTCAGGATTAGGGCTCTTAGGATACATGTCCAGAAGTGGATTATGGGTCTACCAGATGGGAATATCACACATGTTGCCCAAACACGTTCTGAAGCCATTACTCTCCTACACTCCGTCGACATATTTGCTTTCACTGTACCCAGGGCCAGCTTCATAGATGTGCCCCCTGTGAAATTCCACAGAGCCCCATGCTCAGAAGGACTCCATGTTTGCTTCATGATCTGTTGGAAGCACCTTGAAATTCTTAGTGTGACTTTGAGAGTATCTGATGGAACACGAGAACACACCAGTGAGCAGAAGAGATTTCAGCCACATGTGGGTCCCCTGCTCCTTGCTGCCCTATGCACATACAGTGTCAGCCATGCTCATGAGTACAAAATTCAGCCCATGCATGCAGGAGTTGGTGAGGCTCAAAGCAAGAGTAAGGGAAACGTTTACTTCTATGACTGAGTAAGCCTGGGCCCTGGATGAGGGGAGAGTCCAGTGCTGGCTGTCCTCAAAGGCTGGGCTTGTTAAGGGAAGCAGAATTTGCTTGGAATGGCCCATAGCCCTACCATATGCTTTCTTGGGGTGTTACTTCCCTGTTTTAGTCGATCATTTAATTTGGTCTCCTTTCATTAATTCACGAGGCCAAGGTAGAGAGGGTTGGTAGAATGTACATGTATCAACAAGTGAGTTACAAAAAAAAAACAAAACAGTTGAGCTCATTTGGTGCAGCACTTACTCTGTTCTGGTAATAATAAAGTGCATATGCAGGCACATGCTACAGAGCACATATTTTGAATGTCATGCCAATACAGAATGTAATGTAATGATCCTCGAGAGAGTTGGCCTTCAAGTTCTAAATGCAGCCAGTCACTTTAAGGGAGGATTTGACTAGGAGCACTCTTCCTTCTCGTCTTCCCCGCCCTCCTCTACCTGCCTTATGGCTCAACAGCAGGCTGATGGCTTTTTTTTTTTTTTTGCACAATCTAATCAGTGACAGGAGCCCAGGCCAATTTCTATAGATAGGAACAGATTAATAGCATGTTGGTTTGGGGGCTAGAATTCGGTGAAAGGCAACTAGGCTAATATTTCTTTATTACCATGTGCTCTATGATTCTCAGGTTCCTTGTTTACTTGCTTGCTGGGAAATTTTTATAGCCTTGTTCTGCCAAATATTGTTCTCCTTTGGGTTAAGCCCTCATCTCTGAAATATAACTTCTGAACTTTGGACTGCAGTAAAGCCACTCTTGCTATTATGAGTTGATTCCTTTTTATGAAATTGCAAAGTTTTCCTTCTAAGGACATTATTACAGCAAGAGATTACTTGGTGTCCGGTGTGCAAAATCTCCTGAGTTCGATAACCCTTATCCTGGAGAAGAACCAACATAACCTCTGAGGCAGGAGCTTTCAAATGGGGCTACACATTAGAATCAAGTAAGGAGTTTAAAAAGAAGGGATGCCTGCATCTTACCCTCTATGATCCTCACTCAGAGGGTCTTGGGTACACCCTGGGCGTTGAGAGTTTTGCAAGCTTCCAGCTAGTTCTGCATGCAGGCACAGTGTTAGAACTGCTTAGATATATTGCTCCAAGATCTCACTTACTTAACTCCAGAGGACGAAATCCAGGCAACCAGCTCAGTCAGAAGGTAAGCTGCTGTATCAATAGGATGCGACAAGTAATTATGGAGCCCCTGCTAGCTGGCAGGCTTGATGACTTCTCTTTGGGAATTACAGAGAGGAATGACAGAGGCTGGAAAGGGGGAATTGGGAAAAGCTGATTAAAGTGTCCAACATGATGGTTAGATGCAAGAAATAATTTTAGTGTTCTGTGGCACAGTAGGGTGACTCCAGTTAACACTAATATATTGTAATCACTAAATAGTTAGAAAAAAAGGATTTTGCATGTTCCCATCAAAAAAATGATAATAAGCATTTGGAGAAATGAAAATGTTAGTTACCCTGACTTGACCATTGTACATTATATACAAGTATCAAAATGTCACACAGCTTTCCATGTATATGTACAATTCTTATGGGTCAATTACAATTTAGTAGGAAATTAACAAGATAGCTTCCCAGGTTGGAGGAGCTTTCCAGATGGAGGGCAGGTGAGGAAGGCAGCAAGAGAACCAGAGAGAATACAGAGTGTATGGAAGAGAGAGATACCCACAGGCAAATAGGATACTGTACACGTATGTGTCCTTTGGAAGGGAACTTCTGGGACCTCTTACAGAGGAAGTTATGAGTTGAATTTTGGTGCATTGGTAGGAATAATAAAAAAAAAAAAAAAGGGTTTCAAAGCAATGATTTCCCAGGGTAGGGACAATGTCTTGTTCATCTTTGTGTCCCAAGTGACCAGCACAATGATGGTACATGATAGATGATCATCCACATGTTTGAAGTAATAAGTGAGTCATCTGATCTGGCTGCAGTGGAAGGTCATTAAAAGACAAAAAAAAAAAAAAAAAAAAGTTTGTCTGAAGCAGACCATGCAGGTGGAGAAAGTTTTTGAGCTGGGTATTTCCATCATGTGGGCTGTTCATCAGGAAATAAATCTGGTGGTAGATTTATAGAATGCTTTGGTTGGAGAATAAACTTGGAGGTATCTGGGAGAAGCAAGAGTTGTGGTGTGGGCTGACGAGGACCTGAAGTAGGTCAAGGGCAGTGGGATGGAGTGGAAAGTCTTGACATTGTTCAATGGTGTGCTTACAGAAGAAGCCCTACCTACAAGACTTCCCCCAGCTCTGTCCTACCCTGACACTCCACAGAAGATCCTCAGATGCCACCCCGTCTCTTATTCTGAGTGAACACATGGGAATTTCCACCCCAAGAAAAGTGTGATATCCAAAACCTGTGTTTCCTCTTTGAATTCACTCTTTCCCTTACAGTTAGCCAAGGGGCACACATATTCTCCCAGCAAAAGGTAGCTAAGCACACCTCCCGCAAGCCTCCTTAGCCTGGCTCTGAGAAACAGAGGGGCTTCTCAAGGTCAAGGGTCTTGGCTTAATGACTCAGCACAGGGGCAGAGCAGAAGAGGTCTTGATATCACAGAACTTGCAGGATGGAAGACACCTTCAGGACCATGAAATTGAACCTATTTTGTGAAAAAGGCACAAGGCCTAATGAAGAATACCAAGTTGTTCAAGAGAGGGGCCCTTGTCAAAAGGAGAGGGAGGTGAGGCTTCCCAGGATCTGACACGCCCAGTCCTGTGTCCTGCCCAAGCCAGCTGCCAGTACCAAGAAAGAGGACAGTCCAGAAATCCAGATCCAAATGCCAACCAGGGAGGCTATTTTATTTCCTTTCAATTTGAGGGATGGAGGTGCCCAAACTTCCCTAGGAAGCCCTGGTCCCAGGAGATTTTTGATGTTACTGGCTCCATGGTGCTGACCACCTCCTGTGGGCACCTAATCTGGAGTCTATCAAATTCATTTTAGTCTTTCTGCTCCAGACAAAACAATTATCACCACTAATAAGGATAAATCAGGCCAGGTATGGGGGCACAAAACTGTAACTCCAGCTACTCTGGAGGCAGGAAGATGGCAAGTTTGAGGCTAGCCTCTACAACTTAGCAAGACCTAGTCTCAAATATTTTAAGAAAAAAAATAATAAAATAGAGTAAAAGGGCTGCAGATGCAGCCCTTTTGGTGGTAGAGTGCCTCTGGGTTCAATCACCAGTAATAAATAAATAAATAAACAGAAGATTTTGATTCAACTATTCAATAGGAATCTGCTTTATAAATAGCTATGCAGTCACTGATTGTCAGTGCATTCTAAATAGGGAGAGAATCTGGAGAGAGTCAGAATCAGAAACTATTCTTTCTTCAGAATATTAGATCACCCCAAAAGGTCCGTGCCTTTTCCCAGACTATCTATCTGTGATGGGTCATTTAATGAGCTGACTTGACTGGGCCATCGGGTGCCTAGATATTTGGCTAAACATTATTCTGGGTGTGTCTGCGAGGGATTTTTCTGGATAAGAATAATATTTGAATCAGCAGAGCAAATAAAGCAGATTGTCCTCAGGCCTCACCCGTTCTGTTGAAGCTAAGAGTAGAGCAGAACAGAAGGCTGAACAAGGGAGAATTCATTCCATCTGCCTGACGTCTTTAAGCTGGAACATAGTTCTTCTCCCACCTTTGGATTAGAATTTACATCCCTGGCTCTCCTGGGTCTCAGACACTGGACCAACACTGGAACTACACCACCAACTCTGTCTAGAGAACACAGACCAAGCCCATCACAGAGGATGGGCACAAGCACTCACATTTTGTTATCATAACAATCCTGGGGGGAGGAATGGTGGTGGCTTGGACTGCCACAACAAAGAACCATGGATTGGGAGACCTCAACCACAGAAGTTTCTGAGTCTGGAAAGTCCAAGACCACCATGCAAGTGACATCAGTTCCTGGAGAGAGAGTCCTTCCCCTGGATTGCAAAGAGCTTCCCTCGGCTAAACCTAGTTACGTCCAAAGAGGCCCCTCTCCAAACAACATTACATCCCAGGTGAAGGCTTCAACATATGAATCCTGGAGAACAAAAATATTTAGGGTTCAGAAGCATGTTTTCCATGGTACAGATGAAAAATAAAGTAGCTTTTCATGAGCCACCAAGCTTGTGAGTACGATTTACATTCTTAAGACCCTGCCTCCCACACTGTCACCATTCTTTCTACAACAACCACGGTTTTTATGGTGTTTTTTTCAATATATAGCAGGCTTCTCATCTTTAGAAATAGCCAGTAAAGATATGAAAAGTTGTTCAACCTTACTAGATATCTGGGAAGTACTAATTTAAATGACAGCAAGGTTCCATTTTTCACTCATCAGATTGGCCAAAATTAATATCCAGTGTCAGTGAGGGAGGGAAAGAGGTATACTATTAAATACTGCTTGTAGATATGCACATTGGCGGCCTGTTTGGAGGGCAATTTGGAACTGTCTATAAAAATTTTAAATGCCTATTCTCTTTGATCAAGCATTTTAGTTCTTGATACCTACCCCAGGGAAATAGTTTCACAGAGGTACAAAGAAGTATACATTGCATTTTCTTATAACCATGATATATTGGAAGCACTATATTATCCATTCACAAGGTACCATGGTGTATCCCAACTATAGCATCTGTGAAACCTTCTAGAAGAATGTGGCTGGTTTCCATGTTCTGACATGGAATGTTTTATTCAGTAGAAAAGCAAACTGGGGGATATGGGCAGCATAATTCTATTTATGAAATTTTTAAAAATCACCACATAACTCTTTGTCTATATTACATGTCTTTATGTCTAATATTTCATGGAAAAAATTCAAGGACACATTCAGATCAAACTGTTCAGAGTTACTTCTGAGACTGAGTTAAAGAGAGAAGCCAAAGGGAATTTTTGAGTTGATGGTGTATTGGCTGAAATTTCAAAGTGAAAATACATTCATGCTATTGTTTTCATAATTATAATAAGTAAGCAGTTCCATAAATCCATAAAAACATGGAAAAGGAAGGTGCTTTCCTTCAAACACTTCTAATTCTTCCCAAACAATAACCCTACAAGGTGGACAATGTGGGATTATTGCCTCCACATTCCAAGTGAGAAACCAAAGAATCTGAGAGAAGAGGGGACTTGTCTGGGGTGACAAGGTGGATCAGTGACAAAACTAGGACAAGCGCCCAGGTCTTCTGACTTCAGTCCTAGAGCTCTGTGGACTGCATCTCCTCGCTTTCTTTGACTTCCCCAGTGCTGACGCCATTTTGCCTGTGATCCAAGCAAGCCATCAACACATCCTTGCAAGAAATCCTCCAACTCTTACAGAGAGTTTGAGGGTGTTTAAACTTTTTATCTTTCTGCTCTTCTATTTTCAAACCATGCCTGGGACTGGAAGCTGGCATTCTTCAAATCTCTACTTGAAACCTGCAGGGTCAGTGTGGTGGAGGAATCCTCTGATGTTCCGTCCGATTTCCATCCAAATAAATCTCATTTTGCTGATGTCTATAAAGTCTGACTTTATAGCAGAGAGCTCTCCTAGAACTCTGTCTTTAATAAAAGGGGAAAGAAGTGGAACTACTAATTTAGTTTCTTTAAAAGGCATGTATTTTCATGCACATTAAGTCCATCTGTTGGTGAAATGGATGCCTTTGCGCAGTGTATAATTTGATAAAACCCAAACGAACTCAGAGCTCCTCGCTTGAAGCAGAAATAGAGAAAGTGGCTGGGAACCTGACTAAAGTAGAGAAATCCACCAGATGCTATTTTTAGTACTAAAACCTGATTTTAAAAAAAAAAAAAAAAAAAATATATATATATATATATATATATATATATATATATATATATATATATCTTCATCATGGGGAAAGATGAGTGTTTTCAGTGTAAGTAACAGCCTCTCAGCACAAACTGCTGTGGGGACTGAGATCAAAGGGCCTGTCTTTTATTGGGGATCTCCTTTTCATGGCATTGTGCAAGATCTGATCACCTCATTCTCTGCCTCATGCTAACCAACAGGCCCCTATTGGCTGCAGAGATCTTAAAAACCAGCAGCTACGTGTTTATTTGCCAAGATGAAGTATTTAAATTTTTTAAGTGTTGGTAACATTTAAAACTTGGCATTCCCCATCAAAATCCAGATTTCTCGTTTCTCGAAAAACCAGAAGATCTAGCCATGCTGGGTCCAAATTCCTGTGGAACGTTCATGGGCTGATGCTGATTAGTGGTGGCATAATTTAGACACCATTCATTTCCCCCTGTGCCATGAGTCTCACCTGGGCTTCCCAGTTATAGACACTTGAAGTTGTAATGCCTGGTCATGAAGATCTAAGTCTAAACTTCGCAGAAGAACATTCGAGGTCCTTCTCTATTGGCTGAGGGTCAACTCCTCCATACTCATCTTTCTCCACTTATTTACTTAGTCAGTTAACCTTCATTTTTCACGAGCTTGTGCCAGACAGTTGCCTGGTAGATACAAAGATAAATAAATAAAATTGTACATGTCGGTTAGGGTCCTAGCTGATCACACACACAGATTAGGACAACTTGAGCAGGGTTGGTAGAATAGTAAGGGGCCCATGGCACCTGAGCCTCCAAATTCTGGGATTGCTCACAGGGCTAGGCCTGAAGCAGGGATGTGGCCTCCCAGAGAGACATTACAACCTTCAGATAGAAACGCAGTCAGCTTGAGACCACCCTGCAGAGCACAGCCTGGGGCAGGATCACCTTCCCTTCCTCTCCTCTCTTCCTCTGCTCATCCAAGGGCCAAAGCCAAAAATAAGGAAAAATAATGGGAGCTCTTGATGCAGCCCATGAGATCAGCTCCTGGAGGCAGGGATCAGGGCAGGGAAAGGACAGAGTAGAGCCAAGGTGCAAGAAGGTGCCAGGCCCACCCCAGTCTCTCTTTCAAGGAACTCAGCCTCGTCAAGAAAAAGGAGAGTCACCAGACAGCGCGAGTGCAGGGGTGGGAGTGTTTACGGACAAGAATCACAGAAAGCTGTAAGAGCCCAGGGGGAAAAGCTACCCGGGCGGGCTGAGGCAGCTAACCTCAGACAATTGGAAGGTCCCAGGAAATGGCAAGCTTGTGACATAATAGAAATGACTGAAAAGCAAGAGTTATCCAGAAAGAGGAAAGAAGGAAAGCTGAGGAAGGGAGCCTCCCATTGCTCAGGATTGATGAGCACCAGGGGCCCACCCACTGGGTCCCTCAAATTCTCCAAAGATCTCCTGCTCTACATAGTCACTTCCTCCACTCTTTGGGGGAGGTTACCTCCTCCTTCAATCACCTCCCAAAGTAATTCCACTCCTGAGTCTACCCAAGAGAAATGTGGTAGAAAGGCACCAAAAGACAAATACTACAGTGCTCAAAAGAGCACTATCATAACAACCAAATGTCTATCAACAATAGATGAGATCCATGAATGATGACACAGTCACAGCACAGAATGCAGCAGAGCAGTGAGGGGGTACAATCTACATGTGCAAAAACATGGGTGAATACCACAAATAAATATTGAGTGAAAGAAGTAAGACACAAAAACACACATCCCAATAAGATTCCTTATAGAAAAAAAAAATCAGACTCAAGCAGAGTCATATTTATGAAGGCTAGAATTCAGGACAACAGTGACCTCTTAGAGGAGGAGTAGAAGTTACTAGAAGGTTGCCCCAGATGGAGAGCTCTGTGTTGTTCATAATGTTCTGTTTGATGATATGACTGCTGGTTGTGTGGGTTCATAAAAATTCATTGAGCTGTAATCACATATGTATACTTTGCTGTGTGTTATACTTAAAAAATGTTCAAAATACTTAAGTCACCTTCTCTGGGAAGGCTTTCAAATAGCAAGAACTGGGAAGGCCCTGAGTTGCAGGATCCCAGAAAACCCTTTCATAAAACCTACCTACACCTCTGGAAAAGGGCAAGGACTCAGGAGACTGGACCTACCTTGAATTCCCAGGTGATCCTGGACAGTCCTGTCTATTCTCTTGGCGCCATATGCTCCTGCAAAATAATGCAAAGGAGCAAATGTGTTTCCATTTCTTCTCAGTGATGAGGAGTTTTGGAAGCATCAGAGATCAATGCATCAGCCAGGCATGAGGGTACGCACCTGTAATCTCAGCTGTCTGGGAGATTGAGGCAGGAGGATTGCAAGTTCAAAGCCAGCCTCAGCAACTTAGAGAGGCCCTAAGCAATTTAGTGAGACCCTGTTTCTAAATAAAATATAAAAATCTAGGATGTGGCTCAGTGGTTGAATGCCCTGAGTTCAATCAATCCCCAGCACCAAAAAAAGAAATCCCTGGACCATCCCTCTTCTTCTAAATTGCCTTTCCAGCCTGGCCCATTTCTGCTTATTTCTGCTGCATTTCCCAGCTGAGCGGCTCCCAACTCTCTTATCAGGGAGGGACCTTGCCATGGCTTTTCTCCTTTGAGTCCCACATCCTGAAAGAAGATGCAACAACAACAACAACAACAAAAAATGTTCATGGTGTAATAACTCATTTGTTTTAATCAAGACATTTATATTAGCGCCAGCCTAACCTTGTGACCAGCATGAGATAACCAATGTCCCCTGACTGGGTTGTGTAATTCCTACTCAAACACAGTAACCTGATCGTTTCGCTCACCAGGGAAGATCTATGGCAGACGTTCAATGTAGGATCTCCGAGATTAATTTTATGACACAGAAATTAATGAGGAAGTCTTTATTTTTCTCAACTCTTCTCAAGGTGGCCCTCTGGGTCAGGGCCCCACATCCTGAAGAGACCTTGGATGCTGTCTTCAGATATACGATGGTGCTGCTTGCCTGACTTCTTTTCAATAATGATCTCAGAACGATGAGGTCTTCAGTGATAAGCCAAGAAAGGCAGAGATGATTCAAATAATATTTTATATTTATAAAAATAATATCATTGTTTTAATAATTATTAAACTAGTATGAATTACCTTCATTTATTGAGCCTGCAAACAAAACCCTATAAACCAGGTAGATGATAAACAATGGAAATTTATCCCTCTCGGTTCTGGAAGCTAGGAAGTCTGAGACTAAGGTGCTAGAAGATTCGTTGTCTGATGAAGGTGCTCCTTCTAGTTCACAGGCAGTACCTTCTAGCTGTGTCCCCCACATGGTAGAAGGTGCAAGCAAGCTCCCTGGTGTCTGTTTGAGCACTCATCCAATCATGAGAGTCCCACCCTTGTGACCTAATCAACTCCCCAAGGTCCCAACTCCTATTGCCATCACCTAGGGGGATGAAATTTCAATCTATGAATTTGAGAAAGGGGAGTGGATGACAATATTCAGACCATGACTTTAAAACTGACTACTTGTATGTTGGACATCTTTTTTTTACTAATATATATTTTTAATTGACACATGGCAAGTTTACGTATTTGATTTCAGTGAACGGGTCCTTAACCTCCCTGGGTCTCCATTTTCCTTCTTCTTACCTTAAAAGGTCAAATGTGTGCAGGCCCGGGAAGCACACGGTACAGGGCTCAACACAGGAAGTGCTTGAAGTGGTTAGGTTAGCTCTTCCTAGTAACTCTAATATCTTCACGATGCCTTTTTCAAAAAAGCTTCACTATCCCCACTTTACAAAGCAGAAACTGAAGCCTGGAGATCTCACGGCCACCAGATAGCAGATGCAGGATGACCCTGCTTCTAATGGATGCCCAGATCTGACCTCTGTCCACTCTAGAGTCCTTCAACCCAGCAGATGCTGTGGCTGATCTGCTCAGAGTTGTTTCTATTCTCTCATCAACATTAGTTTTGAGAAGAAAAGGATATTTTAGTTGACTTAATTTTTTAAAAAGAATAGGAATAAATGATTAGGTAAGGCTTTGCCCCTATCCTAAAAACAATTTTTCCTAAGCTTATTTCTTATGGACATATTCAAGATTGTCAGCTTATAATTTTGGGGGACTCTTGTTAATCTTATTTCAGGAATAAGCAAAGGATTCAGAGAGACCCAGCCATACCGCAACACCTTGGGCACCTCTTCCTCTGAGGGACGTCAGCTCCCTTCTGTGGAACCCGGGAGTGATAGAGGCTCCCCAGTCCCAGCACCCTGACAGCGAAGCTTCTCGTCTGACATCATCCCAGGACCTTTACGTGGATGAGCAGCTCTGCGTCAAAGGTTTGACATCCGCCCCTTCTTCCTGAACTGTGTCAGAGGGGAAAGAAAGGAAAAGAAAAAAAAAAAAAAGAATCCAACATCTGTTTTCACACCAGAGCTGGGAACTCATTCCTGAAACAGTTTTCATACTTGACCAAAAGGGCATTTCGTCACGAGTAACAGGATCCCTCCCTTGCTCCCTGGCTGCCTCTGCACTTTGCTGATAAGACAGTAACTAATATGCTGATGCGCGTTTCCAGGAATCGAAGCTTCTCCCTGGCTGAGGCCAGCCACACAGCCGCTGTGTTCACAGGAGCAGGTGTCGGAGCCCAGGGCCTGAAAGGCTGTCCCTTCCATCATTGTCCGTGGGCTCCCCTGCCCCGAGCACTTCCATCAGGACTCTGGAGACAGGGATTCAAGCCCCCTGTCCCTGACTTCCAGGTCCAGCTGTGGGCAAGGCCCCTCCCTGCAGGCCTCTGCAGCCCCAGCCACAGCAAGAACTAAGAGAACTCTCGGTCCCACCAATGCCCCCAGCCTCCCACCGCCCCCCTGCACCTCCGCAGGGCTAACCTTCCTAAAATACAGGAAACATTCTGATAACTTGTCGTATCCGTTCTTAACTGACCCTCTCAGCCACCTCCATCAGCTTCATTGCCACCTACGGGGGAGAACACTAAGTCACCAAGAAGCTGTGTTGGGTACCTAAATCCACGCACATCCAAGACGTGAGCCCAGCCAGCATCCTGCAACACTGTGGCCCCAGGACCCCTTCACCGTCTTAAAAATTATGGAGGACCTCAAAAAACTCATGCTTCTGTGGGTTCTATCAGATACCATACTAGAAATCAAAACCATGTCATTTTTCAAAACTCAAGAACACCTAAGCACAGGTCTCATTTGTCATCAAGGCATGATGACATCACACAGTGAGTAAGCCCCCAAAAAGATCACTCCATGAATGGACGGATGGTCATGAAAAAGGCAAATATTTTTACAAAAATGCTTTTGACCTCAAGTTCCCCTTAAAAACTGTTAGGGTCTCCAGACAGCCCTCTGAAAACTTATGCACTACATGGTCTCATTGCCCTGAGGAAGCACATGCCTAAGAACCCTGTCTTTCTTACAGAGTGCTACTCCAGTCCATAAGCATTTATTGGGCTCCAGCTGTGTATCAGCCACACTGTTAGACACAACGGCAATCTTCAAACTCATCCCTGTCCTGGGGAAGCTTCCAGGCAAGTGGAGGAGACACACAGAGCAAAAACAGACCACTGCAATAAGTAATTTTTTTAGGTATTTATTTTTTATTTGTAGTTGAACACAATACTTTTATTTTATTTATTTATTTTCGTGTGGTGCTGAGGATCAAACCCAGGGCCCCACAGGTCCTAGGCGAGTGCTCTACCACCGAGCCATGACCGCAGCCCCCTCCAATAAGTAACTTTTAACTCTCAAAATCATCAGAAAAGAATGAGGCAGAATTAAACCATGCTTAACTCAGAGACATCACAGAATCTGAGGGTCAGGAAAGACTTTCCCAGGGAAGTGGCATGTCTTGCCAGGAGCTCTGCAAACTGTGACCCTCCTCCAGCACGGGTCTGGGCTCCCCTATCATGGCCTATCTTTTCCAGTTCTGTCTGCTCCTAGTTACTCCAGATAAATCCTTCCAGTCCCAAATCTCCACCTTGAGCCCCTGTTACATCCCTCAAATCCTTCCCTCCTGGCATATCACACCAATACAGCTATCCCCAGTGTCCACCAGCAGTGGCAGAAATCAGCGGGGAGCAAGAGTGGAAGAGTAGGGGTGAAAGAACTCTGAGTCTGCGCTGAGTCCTGGTCCCAGTCCCTCCTCTTCATATCCATGTAATCCTCCTGGTCAGGCTGCCTTTCTGGATTCTCAGTGTCTTCAAGTCTTCAGGAGTACTTATGAAAAATAGAGCACCTAGCGGGATATTCTGCAGTTCCATCCAGTTACCAGCAAATGCCATAATTTCATTCTTCTTTAAGGCTGAGTAATATTCCATTGTGTAGATGTACCACATTTTCTTTATCCATTCATCTGATGAAGGGCACCTAGGTTGGTTCCATAGCTTGGCTATTGTGAATTGAGCTTCTATAAACATTGATGTGGCTGTGTCATAAATGTTCTCTCTGATATGTGGATGCTAACCCACCACAAGGGAGGGTGGGGAGGGGAAGAATAGAAGTTCTTTGGATTCAACAAAAGGGAATGAAGGGAAAGGAGGGGGCATGGGAATAGGAAAGACGGTAGAATGAATCAGACATGACTTTCCTTTGCTCATATATGAAAATACAACCAGTGTAACTCCACATCACGTACACCCACAAGAATGGGTGGAATGGGTTGTACTCCATGTACATATAACATGTCAAAATACACTCTACTGTCATGTGTATCTAAAAACAAATAAAATAAATATATATAGCCCCTTCCCCGGGTGGCTAGGTGATAATCAGGTGACCTGATGGGTATGAGGATGCCTGATGAGTGTCCCACATACAAAGAAATGCATAGATATAAAGTGAAATCCATGTGTTAAAAATAATGACAATATTCAATTAGAATCCAACAGTGACGTAAACTGGGGGCAGCGGCTTTATCTGGTGTCCCAGGCGCTCGTTAAACTCCACACTTAAGTACAGGCCGTTTCCCAGCAAGTCTGTAATTCAGAATGCATAGCTGGAAGGATGCGTGGTGGTTTTGATGGGAATGCAGAAACACCATGTGAACGGGTAGCTACGATTCTTCAAGACAAAAGCCTGGATGCAGAGCTGTCTCTGCTCATCTTCTTTATCATTCGAAGCCAAAACTTCTTACAGGATCCACTGGGGCATTTGATGGAAGTCTCATCAGGCCAGGAGCAGAGAGCTCAGGACCGCATCCCAGCTCAGTCGCCAACTCGCTGCAGACTTGTGATTGTCTTCTTGTTTGGGCCACAGTTTTCTCATCTTAAAATAGGAGGGAGGATGGTGATTGACATCTAGGAAATGGGCCGACATCTCCTGGGCGTGACTGTACTGATAGTCCTCACAGTGTGGGACACAAAGCAGCACAGGACCCCTTTAGGACAAGACATCGGGAATCACAAGTTTAAATGAAAACCACTTGGCCAGGTGTGGTGGTGCACACCTGTAATCCCAGTGACTAGGGGAGGCTAAGGCAGGAGGACCACAAGTTCAAAGCCAGCCTCAGCAAAAGTGAGGCACAAAACAACTCAGTGAGACCCTGTCTTTAAATAAAAATTTATAAAATAGGGCTGGGGATGTGACTAAGTGGTCGAGTACCCCTGAGTTCAATCCCTGGTTACCCCCCCGAAATAACAAATCACCATAATCATGAATTCTGGATGAGAAGAGTTTATATGGTGCTTCCTTGCATATGAACTCAGGAATCCTCTACACACGTCTCTAAATTAGACATCAGTTGTGACCTCATTGTGAGGGAAGGGTATCAGTCTCAGAGAGCTTAGGTGACTTATAAAGTCACTCACCTAGAAAGAAATAAAAGGGGATTAAGTCTGCATCTTTTGTCTTAAATCTGATCTTTCTCTTGATGACATGGAGACACCCCAGGGACAGGAGAAGGCTGGGGAACAAGATGCAGGCCCCTCATTAGCCCCACCCTGAAGCAGAGCCGGTATGAGGATGGGCTCTGGATTCTGCCCCTGCTCTCCTGCTTTCTAAGTTAGAACCTCTGCAACCTCGGGCGAATCAGCTCTTATCTCCAGCCTCAGACACCTCATCTGAGATGGGCATAATGACAACACATACCCTGAAGTGTCACCAAAACAACTAACCAACAGAAAAGTAGTGAAGTGCTGAGCTTTGTGCCCTGCACTTAGAAAACAGCGGGTGTCATTATGGTTCTTATCATTATTATGTTATCTTAAGGATTATTATAGGGGCCCCGGTGAAGTTTTGGGTTTTCTGCAACACTTTCTGCTCTTTAAGATGTCTCTCAGACAGAATCCTCCATGGTAGTACAAATTAAGTTAATGCCTGCTGGTGAGACTGAAAATTGGTGCAACCCCTCTGGAAAGCAGTATGAAGATTCCTCAAAAAATTAGGAATAGAACCAACATTTGACCCAGTTATCCGGCTCCTCAGTATATATCCAAAGGAGTTAAAGTCAGCATATGACAGTGTCGCAGCCACATCAATGTTCAGAGCAGCTCAATTCACAATAGCTAAGCTATGGAACCAAGCTAGGTGCCCTTCAATAGGTGAATGGATAAAGAAAATGTGGTGTGTATACACAATGAAATATAACTAGGCCATAAAGAAGAATGACTTTATGACATTTTTGGTAAATGGATGGATCTGGAGACTATCAGGCTAAGTGAAATAAGCCAACCCCCCAAAAACCAAAGGTTAAATGTTCCATCTGATGTGCAGACACTAACACTCAATGGGTAGGGCTGGGGAGGAAGAATAGATGTTCAGTGGATTAAACAAAGAGGAATGAAGGTAAGGAAGGGGAAGAGGAAGAGGAAAGAGAGTGAAAAAAATCTGACATAACGTTCCCTGTACATCTATGAATACACCACAGAGAATTTCCATATCACGTACATCCACAAGACTGAGGTCCTCATTAGAATAAAATACACACCATGTTTGTATAAATATGTCAGAATTCACGCTACTTTTATGTATAACTAAAAAGAACAATTTTAAAAAAAACTGAGTTAATGCTGCCCAGTGTCCAGGTGGGGATTGAAGTTACTGCTATTCACGGGACAACTCTGAACCTCAGTTTCCTCCTCTGTGACCCAGGGATGCTCCAGACACAAGTGGGCTCCTGTTGGGAGGATTCCACAGGCAGGGGTGGGAAGTGGCCAACACTGGGGGCTCAGCACGGGGTGGGGGGATGTCCAGAAATGGGAGTTCCCTTTATTTTCCTGCTGTCTCCCTGGGAAAACACAGAAGTGGAGGTTAGGGACCCCCTGGGGCTTCTCTGGTCACCTGACCGGAGGGTTGGGGTGGAGAGCAGGAAAGGGGTGGTGTGGTGTAATGCAAGCCAGCCTCTTTTTCCTCTATGACTCCAGCAATTTGGAAACAGATTCCCTATCTGCTGGGCTGTTCGCCGGCAGGACGGTCCCACCTCCCACCTCAGCCCTTCCCAGAACAATGGCAGGATACAGACCCGTGCTCCCCAGCAATGGCACGCAGGCCTTGGAGCCAGGTTGGGTTGGACCTGGCCAAACAAGGCTTGTCCCAGGCCCACACAGGCCAGCAGCCGCAGCATCAATGCGGGACGCGCCTGTGCAGCCCTGGATACTGCACCAGGGAGGCCCCAAAGGTAAGCCTGAGAAGTTTAGAAATCCTTGGAGACCTGGTAGACACAGAGAAGAGGTAGCTCAAGGCTTCTCCATCGTTGTGAGGGGTTTCAAAGTATGGCACAAGCTGACATTTGGGTTTCTGGTGTCCACTAACGGGTCTCTACCTCACTCCACTCTGTCCCTGATAATAACATAATAAGTGACCTCCCCCCCCCCCCCGGCCTAACTCTACATATGGCCAACTCTCACGATTTGAGTATTCTGTATTTGCAAATTCTTTAACTCAGTGAAAGTTTTTGGCAATCCCTGTAACAGTCCTGCTGACATTCCGGCTTCTTCGTGGGTATTCACAGTCAAGGCAGAGCAACAAAGCATTCTGCACGGGGAGGCAAACGTTCCTGGAGATGGTCAAACGTGACAGGGCTCTACCTTCCTGTTTCAGCTCCCGTCCTATAAGCAAGCGGACTTTTTAAAGTCTATTTGGTGCCACTTACTTTCTGGGGGTCAGTTTTCTGTCTCAAAAGAGCATGCAAATCTAGTGCTAAAGAGCCAAGACCACTGGCGGAGAAATTGCAGATCTTCCCTAAGCTTCATTCAGAGAGGACCTGTAGTGTCGATGGCCATGAGGTCAAGGCTAATGATCAACAGTTATATCAAATAAGGCTTTTCATCAAAAGCACACAAGATCGTGCAGTGATCAGTTGACAGAAATGTGATGGCAAGTTTCCAGGAGCCTAACCCCGTGTGTCCACCAGGAGCAATGGCCCGGTATCCCGCCATTCAGTGTTCAAAGCACCTTTATAGCACAGGGCTCCCTGGCAACGTGGCGATCGACAGTATCTGTTGTCCCGTGGAATCCTCAACAGCCACAGAAATCAGCATCATCCTCCCGTTGTGTAGCTGTGGAAGTAGGAGTAGAAGGCTGCGTGCTTGCCTGAGACTGCGCTGCTCAGAGCGACTGCGCTGGCCTGGGGCTGTCTCGCATCCTGCATGCCCTGCTGCCCTGCTGTGTGGGTGTCCAGTCCCCAGTGGGCTAGTAGGACCCCCAACTCATAGGAGCAGAGTGTGTGAGCAGGACGAGTTCTCTGCAGTACAGCTTTGTCCTCACCCAAGGGGGAAAGTGAAGTCTAACAAGTGTGTCAAACCCAGGGACATGTGACATTGGTCAGAGGCCCCATGGAAGATTCTCATACACCTTTCTTTGGGGAAAATATTGATTTTTTTTTTTTAAAGGAAACGGACATTTCTCAAGTGGCAGGCATCACATTGCCTATTCTCACAACTCTGAGAGGGACAGACTTTACTCCTGAGCTGGTCTTCATGAAAGCCCTGCTGCCCACTCTCAGTACCAGCCTCTACACACAAAGGCTACAAGTGCAATATGCACACACTTCCATCTTTTTTCTGACCATGGGAGTCTACTTGACCCTAGTGCAAAGCAAGACCAGGGGGCAGAGAGTCAATGTCCCTGAAAACAGCCACCCAACAACGTAGGAACAGTCCCCAGTGGGCTGGTAGGACCCCCACACTCACAGGAGCAGAGTCGCTCCATAGTCCAGCTTCCTCACCTCCAAGCTGGGCCACACCTTCATCCTGCGTTCTCCATGGACTGAGCTCCCGTCACCACTAGTGGCAACAGGCTTGAAAGTATTTCCCTCCCCTCCCTGGTTCAGGTCTCCTTCCTGGAGTGCTTACTGGGGACCTCCAAATAAGCCACCTGGACTTGAATGATACCTTTCCGCTCCTGGGGAGGTTCGCATGAGTTATCTGTATTGCTCTGTGCCGAGGCATCACAAAACTGGCCGTTTAAGATAGCACACATTTATCTCACCATTTCTAGGACTCTTGGGGTCTCACGTAAGTCTGCAATCAAGGAATCTGTCAGGCTGTGTCCTCGAATGCAGGCTCAACCAGAGAAGAACCTACTTCCGAGCTCATTCAGGTGACTGGCGGGCTCATTTCCTTGCAGATGGACAGTCAAGGGACCCCACTTGTAGTATCTTTTTGCTGAAGGCCTCCCACAGCTCCCTATCACGTGTCCCTAGCATGGCAGCTGGCTTCTTCACATCCAGCAGGAGAACCTCTCACTCCAGTCCGTTAAGATGGAGTCATTTATAAAGCCGCATAATCAGAGCAGTGGGTGACAACCTCTGACATACGATGGATAGATTTGTATTTATATTATTATCATCAACATTTGTAATTAATATCATTTATTGTAATTATGATAAACTGGGTATTCTGAATTACAGTGTTACAGTCCCATTTATCGTTTACATAAAACCCACACTTAGTTCCCAATGCCCATGAAATACAGTCCAGGTTCCCTAGCCTGGCACTCATCCCCTCTTCTCTCCTGGCCCCATCTTCGTCCTGGCTCTCTCCCAGCCTTGTCAAACATTTACATCTCCTTTCAGCACAAGCAGCCCCTCCACCTTGCCTGCCCTTTGCTGTCTCCTCAGTCTAGTTCACGTATTTTGCAAATGCATTAGGAAGATGGCCTGATGCTCCCAGGGTGGGCTGAGCCTCTCCTGTCTCTGGGCTGCACCGCTTCATGGGTGTGCTGGTCACGCTCTATTGTATAAATTTCATCAAGCAGCGAGTTTCCATCCATCTCTGAATTCCAGGACCTGACACATATTAGAACTCAATAAATCAGGCTGAGTAAATAGATTATCAATATTATTAATAGCAATTTTTTTTTTCTTTCTGGGCCCCTTCTGGTTTGCAACGTCTATTAAGCTGACACAGACAAACCTGGAGTAAAGACGCTGGGCTGAAGACAGAGAGCAACAGCTGGGTGACCCGAGCAGGGCCAGGGCAGTTGGGAACCCCATGATCTCTTCTTGTAGACAGCAGGCTCTGGACGAACACCAAGGCTCTGCACAGAGCCCGTGGCTTATCACTTCCCATATTCACTCTTGCTATTCTCTGTGCTCCTCTTCCCCAAAGCCTGCTTCCATATTTTCAGGTCTTTGACTGCTGCAGCCAAACCACTGCTGTACTTACGAAAGCAGAACCAAAACACGCCACCGGCCACCACTCCTCACTGACTTCCAGCTCCTGGGGCTGCCATCCCAGCCTCATGCTCCACCAGGAAGCCCATCTACCTTCTGTGCAGCCCTTGTGCATACCTGGCCCTGAGACCCCCAGCCTCTGCCTGTTCCCAGGAGCCCGCTTATCTCCCCTCTCCTCCCTGTGCAGACACTTCCCCATGAAGCTTCTGCATGTGCCTCCTCCCTCCATTCTGGGGGAAGCCCGTTTCAAAAAGCAGTTGTGACTTTCCTGAGTTAAAGCCCAGGATTAAATATAAGTAGGAGTTACCATTTCTGTCCCCCAAGGTCCTGAAGCAGGAAGGAGTTGCAAAGGCTATCTGCCTTGACCAAGCGAAGAAGCGGCCCAGAAAGGCCTGGCCAGCCAGGTCCCAAGAAAGTGGGCAGCCCACCAAAGGGATCAAGAATGAGCTTTGGCTACTTAGAAAACTTAAAGGATGTTAAGTTTATATGCTCATTTTAAAGGTGATTGCTCTCAATTTTGAGTTTAATTGAACCCTACGACCAGAATTCACAGAGGCAAGACTGAGTGAGCCCAAGACTCAGACAGGCTTGGATTGGAACGCCAGCTGCAGGACCCAGGAAAACAGGAGAAGCCAGGTTTCCTCTAGAACAGGAGAAGAACAAGGTCCTCCGTGTGGCATGGCTGAGACACGAAGGAGATAACGTGTAAAGCGAGAAGGGCAGCCTACATTCCCTAGAGCTCTCTCCAAACAAAGCCAATTACCTTCTCCTTTAAAACTGCTGGTGGGAGTGGGTGGAGGCTGGGGCTGTCAGGCTCTGAAGCTCCCTGCCAGGAATGCCTTTAGTGCCCGCAGGACACTGCCATCAGAGGCTGCATGGCAGGCCTGCACCTTCCATCCGGGGTGGTGGCAAATGGCCCTGAGCCAGCGTCCTCAGAAACTCCAGGAGCTGCTAAGAAGAGGTGGCTTTGATGCTATGCCAAAGGAAGACCTGTTGCAATTACCTCAGCCACTCAGGGCCCCCACAACATTTAGAGAACCGCAGGCTGCCTGCAGAGAAAGTCAAATTCCCTGCCCACTGCTCCCCGTCATCCCAGCTAGGTTTTCAGTTCCCCATGAGGTCCCGCTGTCTCTCACCTCAGGGTCTCTGCACCTGCTCCAGTCTGTGTAGAGTTCTCCTCCCTCCCCTCTACCGCTGTCCACAAAATTCCCCTTCTTGCCTCAAAGCCCCATGGCTCCTTCTCCACCAAGCCATCCCTAACCGTTCCTCCGGTGTTCCTTCCTCACATCTGGCACTCACCACTCAGCTATCGTCACCCTTTAAGTGCCAGGTCCCCAACAAAACTGAGAGCTTCTTAGGGGCAGGACCAAGCTTTGTTGAGGGGCCTGGTGCTTACAGAGCCCCGCAGGAGACCTTCACAATGAGTGGCGGTGGGGGAAAGAGCCAAGGCTTTCACATCTACAGATTTCTGGAATTCTGGCTATACAACGAATAGCTGTGACATTGGTTTGAGTTCCTTAGTCTCTGCCCTTTAGTTTGCACTTTCTAAAATGGTACTATGGGACAAGTCTCAGGGAATCATTTGGAAAGCGCGCGTGCACACACACGTAAAGCCAGATTCTCATGGTTAGACACAAGTGGAGAATAGGGCCATTTACACTGATACTCCCGTTAGAGCAGGAAGACCTGTCACCACCCTGGGTGTTGACTTGATGTCTAGGCTCCTCCTTCTTCCATTCCCTGGTTCCTAGGCTCAGGAGCAGCCAGCCAGCAGGGGACCAGGAAGCAGCAGGCTTCTGGCCTCCCCTCCTGAGGACATATCCTCAGCCGTACAGAATCCACAGAGACACTGAAAGGGCAATTTCCGATGGGTCCTCTCACAGGCCAGAGCAGAGGCCCTGGCTCCTAGATGCCCAATCTTTCCATCACATTGAGAAAAATAAGAGCAGCTGGAAACCTCACACTCAGCTAGTCCTCCCAGGTCCTGATCCAGCATTAAGTCCACGAGCCTTTTCCTGCCTTGAAGAAGATTCGGCATCATGAGTCGAGTGGCAGGCAAGATGGATGGGGTTGTGCTACCATAACAACACCCCAAATCTCATTGACCTCAAATCACAACAGGTTTTGGCTCCTAGACCTGGTTTTATGGATCCTGAAGATCCCTGGACAGCTGGCCTCCCTAGGGTGGTTTGGAATGTCATCCTCACGTCAGCACGAGCTTCCCCAGTAGCACGGTCAAGGCAGAAGGGACACCAGAGCCTCAATCACGGTCGCGTGATTCACTGGTGCATGCCTGTTCCAGAAGCATTTAATAAGTAATTTAATAATTATTTGTTTCATAAATGGATAAAATAATAAATAAATAACAACAATATATATATCATTGATTTACTCCTCACCTAGGCCCCCTGAGTTGTAACCACAATAATTTGTGCCATACTCTGAATTGGGTGTTGGGGAGGCTACTGGAAATGGCTTCAAACTCCAAAAGAAGAAGTTGAAGTACCAAGAAAAACTAATCCAATCCAGAATAATATTCCAGGGCCACCATTGACATCCATGGCACCTGTTCAAGGAGCAAGTTAACAGGAAAAAAAAAAATCTTTCCCAGGAAATCCTGGAAGGATTTAATGAGGAAGTGATACTGAGATGGCTCTTAGAAGATAGGATTTGCTGGGCAGAAGGAATGAGCAAGGTAGAGACAAGGGCTGTAGCAGGGATGATGAGGTGGATATCAGAGCAGACCTGGTATGTTCGGAGAGGGGAGAGCTTCATCTCTGTGTTGCTGGAAAGTTGTGTGGAAGGAGGGGACAGAAAGAAAAGCAGGACTCTGCAGTGGAGGACAATGTGTGACAGACTAAGAAGTTCAGGTTTCTTCCATAGATCCTCTGTGGCTTGTGCCTATGGGGAGCGGTGCAGAGAGCTCTGAATGCAGAAGACCGTATGGGACAGGGAGCACCCAGAGCCACAGGACCAATGTTTTTGCAATGGACTGAGTCTCCTCTAAGTCTCCCTTGGAAAGGTGCTCTTGGTTCTTCAGTAAGAACGTCCTCTGATGCCTACATGTGTATTTTATGTATGTACGGACATGTCGATGCACGTGCATATGACAGGGTATTTAAAGCACTCAACACTGACTGGTATATATCTGCCTTGAAGAAGATTTGGCATTGCAAGTTGAGTGGCAGGTAAGATGGATGGGGTTAGGCTACAATAACAACCCCACAAATCTCAATGGCCTCAAATCACAACAGGTTCTGGCCCTCTCCAAGGAAGGCAGTCAATAGGGAAAACTGAGCTTCCCAGTGCTGTCATTTCAATGTGTCCACAAAAGTCCATCAGTTGGAAACTTAATCCCCCAATCATACCTTGATGGTGTTTGGAGGTGGAGCCTTAGGAAGTACTTAGCATTAGATGAGGCTATGAGGGTGGGGTTCCCATGATGGAATTAGTGGCTTTATACGAGGAGAAAGAAAGACTTTGTTTTGACACAGTGCCAAGACCCTCACCGGCTGCGGCCAGGCCTGAGGACTCCTGAACAAAAGAAGAACTTGTGTTGTCTACAGTTGACCCAGTCAGTGAAATTCGGCTACAGCAGGAGAAAATAGACCAAGACTCTGTGAGTTTAGTATTGAAATCACAGCTGACATTTGCCATTTTTTTCTACAGAGAGCTAGAAACATTGGAATCCAAGAGAGATTTATTGTCAATGGCAAATGAAACCTCAGAAGCTTCTTCCTGCTCTGGTGTCCATAAAGCTTGGGCATAGAAAAGCTAAAGGATCCATCCATGTTGATAATCAGGATTATTGGAAGTCCAAGGCGGCAAAATCTGAGGTAAAAATCCGAGATTGATCAGCTTGTCTTTGCCATCACAAACCACATCTCGGAGATCTATGTGAGGGCCATGTTGATAATTTTCTTGGAGTGATCAGGAAAAATAATCAGTTAACTGTTCAAAAATAAGAGTATTTTCAAATCATTAACGTAACAGTTGTTTTTAAGAATTATTTTATAAATTCTCCTGCCTCAGCCTCCTGAGCTGCTGGGTTCAATCCCTAGTCCAAAAAAAAAAAAAAAAAAAGGGAATTATTTTATTGACTTTGTGAAAAGCAAAACATAAAAATATCATTGTAAGTCTTGACCTGCTGGTTGTTTGGTCTGGGTTGGTGAGATCGTAGGTGTTTCCAGACTGAATGGGGGTGGGAAAGGCCAGGTGTCCGCAGAGAACCCCTCACTGCCGACTCCACAGGGAATCTGAGAACCACTTTCAGCTACAATGTTAGTCTAGTCGTAGCAGAAGGAGGCCCTCCACTGAGGCTAACTGTGGTCCAGGGTTTGGCCACAGGCATTCGACAGGCATCCAAAATGATTATGGAGATTTTTTCCTGAGAATTCGTGTAGAGGTTTGCAGTTTCATTCTTCTTCCACTGAGTCAGGCCAGGAAGGGCAGGTGCTGCTCTCTCGGCTCACCCTGGGGAACCCATTCCACTGTAAGAACCGGAAGAACTTGGGATAGGCAGGCGTCTCATCAAATCTGCAAATTCTTCAGAGCTATTTCATTTCATTTAAAACCATACATATTAGTCAATGTTCTCCAGAGACATAAAAACAATTATATCCATCTGTTCTTCTATTTGCCGGTCTGTCTTTCCATCCTTCCATCTATATATGTATGTGTATAAACACACATGTATAAATACATACATGTAGGTGTGTGTGGTGTGTATGTGCAAATTGGCTTATGCCATTATGGAGTTAGTAGGTAAATCCCTCCAGTGGGTAGCAGTCAAGAAACGCAGACAAGAGTTGAGGCTGCAGTTTTGAGACGGAATTTTGTCTTCTGCAGCTTTTAAAGGCTTTTAGTTTTCAATAAGGTCCCTTGGTCTCCTGTACTTAAAGTCAACTGACTGTAGATGGTTAGCCACATCTAAGAAAGACCTCATAGCAACACAAAGATCAGCATTTGCTCATATAACTGGGTACTAGAGTCCAGCTAAGTTGACCCCAGAAAATAACCAACACACCGAGTTTCTGCCATTGTTCAAAATCTGTGCTCGCCCTAGATTTGAGGCAATATAGCAACAAGAGGACAATACTTTTTCCAGTTACCACAAACTCAGTTCATCTATTGAAACCAGCCACACTCCTGTTTTTTTCCTTGTAAGTTTGAACTCAGTGTGCGGATGTCTTGTCCCATCAATTAAGAAGCACAAACCTGTGAGTCATGAGGGTCTGGCAGGGTCAATTTTCAAGTCCCCTGAACAGGTTTTTATGACCCAGACATCTAATTGCCCTCAAATAAACCCAATCGCCATGCTCTGCCTCACCTTCTTCTAAATACCCTGTGACCTGGAGATGACTCAAGATTCAAGAATGAAGAAAGCATCCAGAATCCTATATCACTTCCTCTCACGTCTTCAGTGAGCCTGACTGACAGAACTCTCCAGATGAATAAGTATTGCTGAACCCAGCAGCCCACTCCTTGGACATGAGCCCACAGTTGTGACATTCTTTCCCCTTCATGGAAAGAGCCCATCTGAGCTGAGGGAACTCAGCCTCTCCACCATTTCTTGGCATGTCTCAGAGGCTGCCCTGGCAGGTGGATGGCCCTGCTGGTTCCTGTGTGTTAGAAAATCAGATGCAATTGTCAAGTGCAAAACGAAAAAGAAAGTAAAAGCTAGTTCTGTGGGGACTATAATGCAACCTTCAACACTGCTGATAAGAATACAAATTGGTTAAAAAAAAAAAAAAAACACTCTGACAACCTGAAAAAGCTGAAAACAGTTTATTCTCCAGCAATTCTTCTCCCGGGTAAATATACAAGAGAAATGCACACTTCATAGCAGTGCTCTTCTTAATACCCAAATGTCAGAAACAACTCAAATGTCTGTCAATAGTCAGACGTTAGCATAGAGTGATGATAATTGAGACCCACAGCTATAAGCAACCTCAGGGGAGGATGTCATAGGTGAACTGTGGAGTCAAAGAAGCCAAACACACAAAAAGGACCTGGTGTATGATTCTATTGATTGAAAGTATATAAGCAGGAAGAAATGATCTGTAGTCTAGGAAGTCGGAAAAATGATTTCTTTTATTGAGAGGCACGGTGACTAGAAAGTATCATCATTTTGCAATCACTGATCATTTTCAGTTATATTATTGCCTAATAAACGACCCCAACATTGAAGGGCTTAAAAGCAGTCATTTCGTTTTATCTCATGGTTTGTGGGTCAGGAACTCAGACTGGGCTAAAGTGAAGTGATTCTTTTGCTTCAATTTTGACAGAAGTCCCTTGGTCTTCACTTGGCAGATGGTCTATAGGGTTCAAGAGAGTTCTTCTAACAAGGTTCATGCTTTGGCAGTGGTCACAGGAGGCCAGGTTCCACTGGAACTGTCAACAGAAGTGGCCTCTCCAACATGGCGGTCTCTGTAGCTGGATTCAGGGTGGTTCCAGAAAGTTTTCAGGAGACCCCAGGCAAGTCTCCCTATCACTCAGCCCACGCGTTGTTTCCACTTCGTGATGTTGTTTAAAGAGATCTCTAAAACCTGCCCAGATTCAAGAGGAAGAGATTCCCCCCCTCCCTCTGCAGGGAAATGTCAATAACAAAGTTTGAGGAGAACACCACGCAGGATGACCATCCGACAGGCTGGTCCCACGGAGCTTTGTCTATGACTCCCCTGGAGTCCCCTGGCCCACCTCCAGCTCCGTGGTGTTGGGCCCCCTAGGTGCACACCATCTGGCGTCCTTCCCTGAGAGGAGCCTCAGTTTCAATGAGGAAGCAAAGCAACACCTGCCTGCGTGGGTCACTGTGGGGAGATTGAGACAACCTGAAAGAAAGTTCCAGAAGATCCTGGATGCTCTGTACATGAGTTTCATTTCCTTTGGAGCCCCGATCACTTCCTCAGACCCCTGACTCCTCAGTGGCCAAGGAATTTAGCAGCTATGACTTCTCAGAATCCCTACTGGAGCCCAGAGAGGGTCGGCCCTCCTGCTCTCCACGGTCCTCACTCTGTGAGCAGGGACGGGGCTGTGTTCCCAGGCCTCTCACCCCACCGAGAAAGCCCGGGTCAGAAGTTGATGAAAATCCTCTGCAATTCCTGCAACAAGGCCAAAGTCCCCAAGCAGAGTGACAAGTGAATCACCTCAGCTAGTAGTACTTAGTCACCGCAAGGTACTTTCCACACAGACACATGGAGATGGTTACCAGAGAAATGTCTGCTGGCCCATCTCACAGCAGCTCAAAGAAAATGTTGTTTTAACCTTTACTTTGCAGGGGGAAAAAAATAGCATCACTTTCCCTTTTCCTTTCTTTTTTTTTTTTCTTTTTGGAGAGATTGGTTGGCCACGGAGTTGAAGTGGTTGTTTTTGTTTACCCTGGCGGAGGTTTCCAGATAGCTCCGAGTCCAGCGCCCTGTGCATGTGGCAGGCCCTTCAAGTCCTAAGCACTTCATGTTCAAGTGTGTAAACAACCCCCTTGGAGGAGAACGTCACAGGCCATCCAGATCTTGGGCCTCCCATCAAGCTCTCTGGCCACCAGCAGAGTCCTCCAAGTTCTAGGACACAGAGTGGCCAGGGGCCATATCCCTGGCTCCGCCTATGCTATCTGAATGGCCTGGGACATGGATTCTAACCTCCTGGGCCCCCGGCGTCCTCAAGAGTAATGATGAGAACCAACACTGCTGACTCAAAGGTGGTCATGAGACGTGAGTGAGGGGACGTCAGAAACCCCAAACAATGCCTGGCCATCACTTAATAGTTGATCAGTTAAAATGAGCTTCTCCCTCTGCCCTCATTCTTCTGTGATTTCCTTTGCAGCCTCTCCCTTTTTAAATTCCCTCTCTTCCTCCTCTCTCCCTCTACCTCAAAGTTAGTCCTCACTCTCTTTCCCTCTCTGCTATCTGCATTTCTGGTTTTGTTTTATTTTATTTTTTTCTTTTTCTTTTTTGCCTTGTTTTCAAGCCTAGTCTCAGCCATCTCTCTGGCTGGCATAGCCTTGGCATGGAGCTTTTGAAAGTCAGCCAAATTCTGGCTAAAAACAGCGATTTTTGGCCAGACTTCCTCTCCTTACAAACGAGGGGGGATGTTTCAGGCCTGGGAAGTCGTCCCATCCATTTAGGCCCCAGGGTAAAAAAAAAAAAAAAAATAGCCATGCCTCAGTGTGTGGCCTTAGGTGGATGGCGAAGCGGGGCTCTGGGGATTGACAGAAATAAATGCGGTGTTTCTGAAAATTGTGAAACATGCGCAGTGCATGTGTCATCCCAGCCGAAGTGAGTCAGTCCCCAGGCCTGGGCCCAAACCTGGCTGCATTGGCTTTCTAAATAGAAAGTGTGTTCCCGGCCAGCCTGACATGAGTAAAGCCACAGAGGCAGCGGCCTGCAAGTCCATGCGTTGCAAGGTGATGGAAAACCTCACGCTTCCCTGGGAGAGTTCGAAGAACGCATCCCTCTTCCTTCCTCCCTGTTTTCTGGATCCTGAGGTCTGAGTTTTTCCTCCCATCATTGCTTTAGGCTGAACTGCTCCAGCAACTTCCAAAGCAGCACAAGGAGCTGCATCGAGGTAGCCAGGGTGATTGGGTGCCATCACCTTCCGCGTGGTACAGGCCTGGGTTTGAATCCCCATCCCACCTCCAACTGGCTGTGTGTGTAAGAGTGTGCATGTACGCACATTGAAGTGCAAATTTCTAACCTCTCTGGAGCCCAGGTGTCTCTTCCACTGAGTGGGAGGAGCTCTGCCTCTTGATTGAAGTATTAAAGAAGTTGTCCTGCCAAGTGCTGCATGCCCAGTGGACGCTATGATATCTGACTGGCCTTGCTCTCTCCTGGGAAGGTGCTATCATCTGGGTTCTGAATGTCCCCCAAAGGCCTGTGTGCTAAAGGCATGGTGACCAGCTGTGGCCCTATTGGGAGGTTGGTAGAACTTTTAGGCCAGGGGATCTAGTAGGAGGGTGTTAGTTCATCAAGGACATGCCTTTGAAGGTACATTGGGACCCTGGCCACTTTCTGTCTCCCTCTTTTCATTCGCCAGCTCCCACAAGGTCAAGGTGAGCAACTTCCTGGGCCTCACGCCCACCACGATGCACGGTCTCCCTACAGGCCTGAAATCGCTGGACCCACTGACCATGGACTGAAGCCTCTGCAGCTGTGAGCCAAGAAGCCTTTCCTCCTCACACATGGATTAGCTCAGGTGTTTGTCACAAGCGCAGAGAGTCGACTAACGCAGAAGGGAAGCATCCAGAACTCCAGCGCCTCTTCATCCTCCAGTCCTCAGTGCACGTGGGGCTCCCCCTCGGGGTGGGGGTGGCGAGAGCCCAGCCTCTGCGAGCAGCAGTGACAGCAGCAGCTGCAACAGCAGCTTGGCCTCTTCGCTCCACACACAGAATTTGGAGAAAAGAAGCAACACAGGGGGCCCAGGGCCTTCTGCGCCAGCATCACGGGCAGGCGGGGCGCCCCTGCATCCCTGGCAAGCACAGATGCTGGAGTCACGTGGCAGCCCTGGTGCCAGAGGAAGTGGTGCAGCCATCCCTTGGCTTTGGGTCAGCCTGGAGGGAAGTGTCCTATTACAGCGTAGGCGGTGCTGGCTTGGGCCTCCAGGCCCTCTCCCTGTCCCAAACCTCACAGAGGGACAAGAGGGAGATCCTGCATTCGGACACACGCGGCTGCTGTTCACCCTGCTGTGTACACCACCATCCAAGGCCTACAGAGGGCTGAGCCAAGTAAGCCACCCCTGGCCCTTGGCTTCTCCCTGCTCCAGCTCACAAGCCGCCTTCACTACAAAGGCTGTTTTCTTTTGTCCTGGACCCCCTGGGGTCCGGCTATTGTATCAACTTCATGTGCAGCAGGAATATAATTGGATTCAATTATAATAACTACGTTCATTAACTATCTAGGTAATGTTCATTAAAAAGTCTAGGTAATATGCAATTAATGGCATTACCGTATGAATTGTGCATTGGGTCACTAATATGCAGATTATGTAGAACGCTCCATGTATGTGTTAATTATAGCCCATGCCAGAAAAACAGAGCATTCAGAGCTTGCAGACCTGTCCTAGTTGTAAACTCTTTTGATCCCATACACATTCTTTTTTATGGAAGAGGGTTTTCATTCAGGGGAACATTTTGGTTTTGAGCTCTTTACACAAAGATGACTCTTGTAGAGAAAGGACTCTGAGAAGCTAGTATGTTAGTCAGCTTTTTATTGCTGTGACAAAATACCAGGCTGGAATCGACTCAAAGGAGAAAAGGTTTATTTCAATTCATGGTTTCAGAGGTGTTAATCCTGAGGCAAAGCAGAACATCATGGCGGAAGGGGAGAGCAGACCAAAGCGACTCATCTCACTACAGCCGGGAAACAGAGAGAGAGCGTGAGAGCATGAGAGGAAGGGGCTAGGGACAAGACAGAGTCCCCAGGGGCCCTCCCACAAGGACTGACTGTCTTCAGCTGTGTTCCATTTCCTACAATTACCACCACTTCCCTAAGGTCCCTTTAAATTATGGATCCATGAATGGATTAATCCACTTGTGAGGTTTCAGCCCTCATGATCCAGCCACTTCCTAAAAGCCCCATCTCTGAACACTGCAACACTGGGGACCCACTGGGGACCAGCCTTCAACACAGGAGCCTTGGAAGGACATTTCAGATCCAAACCTTAACAGCCGCTGAGTGTTAGCGCTGGGTAAACTTGGGAAGCCTGAACCAGAAGACCATGACCTTGGAAACAGAGTTGAGATTTCTGGGTTCCGTCCTGGACTCTGTGAAGACTTCTCCTGCCAACCGTCGCCCCTTCCAATGAGACGTTCATTATCTGGAAAATTGGGATAATAGGCCTTGATGGTGACGACGTCACCAAGACATTAAGCGGATGATCTCACTGGAGACAGCAACACAGAAAACACAGATCGGCAACAGCATTGAGCATCGTGGCCACAGAGCTCCCGGTGGAAGCTTCTCCCTACGGGAAAGACTCTGCTCGACTCCCTCAGCCTGCCCTGAAGAGGGCAGGTTAGTCCCTGGGCACTTGACCCTGACGGGAGCTGAAATGGAAGTGGGTTCTCTCATGCTTCCTCCTCACAGTACATCGTTGGCATCGACTGGTACGTGGAGTTGCCTTCTCTATTTTACCTAATTTGGAAACGGAGGCCCCCGGTGAATGAAGCAAGTCACCCAGGGTCATCTCGGCTCCACTGACCTGAAGATAATAAAAAACGGCCAGAGAGGTGTGCATTCTGACCCCCCAGCTGGCCTCTGTCTCTGCACCCAGACTTTTCCTGGGTTCCTGAGCCCTCACACCGGCCTCCCTTTTCCTCTGCCTGTTGCCACCCTTGGGGACAGCCCTGGTGATCTGCCTCTGAAGCACCTGCCACTCTGTGCTCTGCTCTTGAGTGTTCAACAAGTTGCAGCTTTAAATCAGCCACTGTGTTGGTCACTGGGTTAAAACATGAGCCAGTCATAGTCCTGCCTTCAAGGAGCTCAGGGACACATAAGGACTTGACCCCTTATTCCTGAATGAGGGATAACCTCAGTGTCCTTTGCCTTGAATTTCACCTTCTTCTCATGCACAAGAGTCACAAGAACATGTTTTCTAAATTTCAGAACTGTCCGGGCACAGTGATGCACACCTGCCATCCCAGTGACTCTGGAGGCTAAGGCAGGAGGATCTCGAGTTTGAGGCCAGCCTCAACAAGTTAGTGAGATCCTGTGTCAAATTTTTTTAAAAAATTAAAAAGAGCTGGGGATGTGGCTCAGTGTTAAATTCTCTCTGGGTTCAATCCCCAGTACCAAAAGATAAGTTAATTAAATTAGATGAAATGCCAAACTGGCCCTGTACTCTCTCCCCTGCTTGAATTCCCTCATGGACCCCATTGCTTACAAAATAACGTTGAAGCACTTTCACTTAACATTCAAGGCCCATCAGGATGTGCCTCAGTCTCTCCAGCCTCCTCTTCTCCACCACCTACCAAATACACCAAGATCACTGCCCACAAATTCTTCCTGTTCCTCTAGCATGACTTGCAGATCCTTTTACGAAGAAATAGAGTATAGCCAGGCATGGTGTATTATATGCCTGCAATCCCAGCCACTCAGGAGGCTGAGGCAGGAGAACCACAAGTTGAGGCCAGCCTCAGCAATTTAGCAAGACCCTGTCTCGAAATAAATAATAACAAATAATAAATGAGCTGGGGGATGTAACTAAGTGGTACAGTGCTCAACTAGCACACACAAGACCCTGGGTTCTATCCCTAGCACCACAAGAAATAAAAGAAGAGAAAGGCAGGGCAGGAAAGGAGTATATTTCTCTACCCCTTGAATCTCAGATGGTCATGAAAACTGTGTTTGGCCAATAGAACATTAGCAGATGTGAAGCTAGCCAAAGGTTGAAAAGCCGGCTCTTTCTCGCCGCTGGCCCCTCCCGCCATCAGGTCTATAAGCCTCAGCTAGACTCCTTGAGGAAACATCTGGATAGAGACGGAGATGTGAGTAATACCATCCTAGTCCTTCCAGCTACAACGAAGCTGACTCCAACCAGAAGGATCACTCAGTCAACCCACAAAATCATTTTGAAAAAATAATAAATCTTGATTGTTTTCAATGACTTAGTTTGGGGCTGACTTGTTATACAGCCAAAGCTAACTGATAGAAACTCACCACTGAGCCCATTCTTTTGTGTTATGGTGCTCTACCAAATGCTATTCCCTTTGTTGGCATGCAGCTAATCCTCCTTTTGTGCCTGATTACATTTCTGTTCACTGGGTGATAGATTTTACGGGGGGAAAGAGAGAGAGCCCCATAGAAAAAGCATCAACTGAAGTGTATGTTGGATTTGCGTGTGGCTCTCACTACCTTAGCTGCCAGGGCCTCGGGTATACTAGGCAAATAATCTACCACTGAGAGACACCCCAACCGTCTTAGCTTCTCTTGCAATCATTCTTCTGGGTGGGCAAAGATCTCTCAATAATATGCACGAAGGAAATGTCCTTTCTTTTCCATCCCATGAGACCCTGGGCCCCTCAGAGGACGTGAACTAAACCCACCTAACACCTCGCCTGAGCCTACACCTCCCTCACCACCCCCAATGCCATCCTCATCCCTCCTTGGTCTCATTCACATTTGTTTTCCACACTGGGCTTCAGAAAGCAGTGGGACCAGTGAGGTGCTTAGCTCATCACCAAGTTTCTCAGAAAAAAATCCAGATCAAAGTCAATTCCTTCTCCAGCTCCCCAAGTGAAGCGGGTTCCTGTGTCCACCTAATGCCCCCACTTCCATGGTGCTTTTCCAGGCACCTCTTAGGGGTCATCTGTTTACCTATCTCCAGTCTCAGCACACAGTGTGAGCCACCTGTCTTTGTGTCCCCACACAGTAGAACTGCACCAGGAATGGGTTTGATTCATTAATCAATCCATCACTGAGGGGTGCAGAAGGGAGTCTTGCTAAAGAGAGAACAGTGTGGCATCAGGCAGATCTGAACCTCAGCCCTGCTTTGGCATGTTCAAGTAGGAGCAATCTTGGGCCCGCATGTGGCTCAGATGTTAAATGTCCTCTTACAAGGCCATATGTTAAAAGCTTGGTCCCATGGGTGATGGTATTGGGTGGTGGCCAAACTTTGAGAGGTGGAACTTAGTGGCAGGAAGTTAGGTCGTCAGGGGCTGCCCTTGAAAGGGATTTTGGGACCCTGGACCCTTCCCCCTACCCATCCCCACTTCTTCCTGGCCACCATGAGGTGAGCAGCCTCTGGCCACGAGCTTCCACCATGATATCCTGTGCCACCTACTATAGGCCCAAAGCAACGTGGCCCAGTGGCCATGTATTGAAACCTGTGAAATCACGGCCAAAATAAACCTCTCCTCCTTGTAAGTCGTTTATCCAGGTATTGATGGAAAGCTGTTATGGTTCAGATTTAATGTGTCCCTGCAAAAGCTCAAGTGTGGGGTGAAATGGTTGGGTTGTGGGAGCCTTAACCTGACCAGCGCAATCATCCACTTGAATGGATTAAGTGCGTGGGAGCTGTAGGTGGGTGGGGTGTGGCTGGAGGAGGTGAGTCCTTGGGGATGAGCCTTTGGGGTATATATTTTGTCTGTGGTACGGGGAGTCTCTCTCTGCTTCCCGGTGGCCACATCCTAAGCTGCTTTCCTTCACCCCACTCTTCGGCCATAATGTTCTGCCTCACCTCGGGCCCAGAGCAACGAGTTGACTATGAACTGAGACCTCTGTAACCATGAACACCAAATAAACTTCCTTCTCTAAAGTCATTCTTGTCAGATCTTTGGGTTGCAGCAGTGAAAAAGCGAAATAAAACAAAAGCTAAAGGTTATTTTCAAATACCTGGTGAGTGTGTGCAGGTACGAACGAGGGAGTATTTTCAAGGGGATCCTAATCCCTTCCTGCTGTTGATTTGAGGATCCATGACATATTATAAGGAAGACACAGGTGCCCAGAGGATGGCACTTGGTGGACCTTCAAGCCACATCCTGGTCATGGTCTCTCTTCCCTCCAGCTATCTTCAATTTTGCCTGTTTGTTTGGGAAGATCAGATGGGAGAGGGCCTCTAACTGCAGAATGGATCCAGGCCCTGGCTGCTTGTTTTGTCGATTGGCAAATGTCTCTCCCACACCACACAGCATCCTGAGCTAGAAGGAGAAGGAACGTCTTGCTTGTCCAGCGCCCACCTGTTGCCTGGACCTTAGGACCTTGTCTTACCTGCTTCCTCCTGTATTACACAGGCAAATGCAATGGTGCCCGTTGGTGTGACCACGCACAGTAAATCAAGGTGCAAGTTTTCATTATTCCCATTCACTTTGGGTAAAGGAGTCAGCCATCACCTATCTGCTGCTCACCCTGCCCTCCCAGAGTCTGAAACTGCAGATGGCCAAAGGCCCTGGGCAGCTTGGTGTTGGACACGGTGCTGGAGGGGGACAGCCGGTTGACACTCACTCACCATCCCTTCCCGCCCTCGCTCCCTCACACACTCATCCGTTCCTTCATCCGTGCATTTCTGCCATCTCTACGTAGGCCTGGGGTGTTTGCTGTGCCAGGCCTTGTGCTGAGAGCAGGGAAAGAAACACAGAGGACTGAGCTGGTCCCTGTCCTGGAGCAGCTGCATGTCCAGGCGCAGTGTGCCTTCAGCTGCCCTGGGAGCTCCAAAGATGGAATCCCCTTTGTATGAAGCTGGAGTGGCACAAAGTGCAGATGACAGGGACAAGTGCAGAAAGGACATTGGATTATAGTGGTCACCCCCACAGGGCTCTGCTTTCCTCCCAAGAAAATAGGAGCCAATGACAGACAGCCTTAAAGCAAAAAAAACGAACCAGAGTGATCATCTAGTTTCTTCTGAGTCAAATGCAGCTTGATCTGCCCCCCGAGGGAGTAGGAAGTACAGTAAGCAGTGCCACCAAACCGTCCTTGTAAGACTCCAGGAAATCACTCTGCAGGTGTGTGTTCCTTAACAATGGACATTTGTTCTGAGAAATCTGCCTTCGGGTTATTTTCTCTCTATGCAAATATCATAGAATGCACTTACACATACCAATGGCTACCATGTCTCTAGGGGATGTGATCTTACGGGACAATCTTCATACAACGCTTGTCATTGACCAAAACATCACTAGGTGGTTCACGACTATATTCCTTTGAACCTCAAAGAGGTAAATACTGACATTATTGTCCTGCTTCACTGAATACGTGAGCCATACTTCAAAAGAGCTAGTCCAGCAGTTAAGCACGCACAAGTTCAGGGGTCAAACCTGGTTACTTTGGGGCCATTTAACTACTTGGATCCTCAGTTTTCCCCATCTGTAAAACGGGCATAATCCCATTTCCCCTGTGGTTGTGTGAATGAAAAGGGACAATGCACCTTTACAATGAGCCCAGGGCCCCGCACACTGCAAATACACAACACAAATCATTATCATTAGTATCTTTACTAATACTGATGGGATAAGCACATTCCCTGTTCTTACCTCACATATTCCCAAAGGTTTCAGGCCCAACCCCAATACCAGGCCCAGGCAGTGTCCCCTCCCAGAGTTCCACATTTGGTGAAGGAAAGAACTGCCAAAGAAATCAAAGAGAAAAATAACAAATGAAAAGCACTTTCTGGAACACATCGGTTTTTGTCCAGGGACTTCCTAGGAGCCTGTGGGCCTTTCCACAGTGAGTGCTTCCGGCCCTGCCTGCTACCAGGACACTTCCCGGCAGACATCCCAGGTGCCCCCGTCAGGCCGTGAGGAGAGGGCAGGGAAGGCCCCGCCGGGTGCAGACGCGCCCAGGGCTGAGCCCGCTCACCGTCCTCGCTCCCTGGCCTGCAGGGAAGGCAGAGCAGGCTTTGGGCTGCATCCAGGGTTCCAAGGAAGAATCCCTTCCTGTTCATCCCCAGAACAGGAGACTCGAGATTCTCCCCAAACCCATGGCTTCCTGCTCCCTGCTCCTCAGGTCAACTGAGCACCTGTCCCTTCCGGGCCTTCTGGCCTGTTCTGCCCACCCATCTGGGCAGAGCCAAGGCACCATCCTGAGCCCCCCTGTGCCCTCTGAAAGGCACCTGATCCCACAGCGCAGTGGAAAGGGGGGGCAGCCCGTGACTGGTGCTCCCTCAGGCAGGAGCGGATCAGCTTCATCACTGTCTGGTGCATACTGAGAACACCCCTCCCAGCACACAGTAGGTGCTCTGGAAGTGATACGCAAGGAGCTTATCAGGTTTCTAAGCAATTAGATGGGGCTAGTCATCAGAGATCAGCCTCATGAAGTAGCAGCCACCACCGGGGCTGTGCTATCTGATTTAATTCTTGTGCTGAGCTTAAAAAGGAGGTCTCCTTAGCTCCACTGTGTAGGTAAACAGGCTCAGAAACAGCCCGACCAAGTTTCCAGGGATGAAAACAGACAGAGTTCAGCTCTTTCTCAGGGCAGCCTCTTCCTCTCAGGAAAGGAGGACAGAGATCTCCAAGCTGATAAGCCTTCAGCCTCCAGGCCCACGTTGCACTGCCCGCAGCCGGCTGGAAACTGGCCTCCATGGTCCTGCATTCTGACCTGGAAGACAGCAGGACACACTGAAGGACAACAGGAAGTGGCACCGATGAGCAGGAGGCAAGGAAGGGCAGAGGGCACGGCATGAACATGCTCAGAGTCAACAAGAGTCTCACATCCAGAGCCACTGAATGCCAGTCTCCAGTCCCCTTAGCCCCCCGGTCAGGAGGACTCACAGAGGAGGGGCCTCCCACCCAGGTCAGCCAAGGGGGTGAAGGAGTAATAACAAAATCAAGAGCTGTCGCTTATAAGAGGCCTACGCTGTTGAGACTTTCTGCGAGGCACCGCAGATACATAGCAGTACCTGTATTATGATCATGAACACACGCCAAGTGTGCAAATCAGTTCACCGAGACAATTCCACGCTTGCATGTATCATGCTTTGATGGTATCCACTATGGCGTTTAATCTCCAAACAACTCCAAGGGGTGAGCGTTATGATTCCCAATTTACAGATGAGAAAACTGAAGCTCAGGTGGAGTAAGTGACCACACGGCCAGTAAGTAACAGAGTCAGAATCTGCATTTACAGCCAACTGACTCAGCTGACTGTCCAGTGTCATAAGCCCCAAAGCCCCCGGGTGTCAAGCGGGGTTCATGAATGAGGAGAGAGAGTGGGTGTGATAAGGAGGCCGGGACAGCAGACAGCGCGGTGACACACCTGGGCTTCTCAGCCTCAGCCCTTTCTGGCCGTTTGGGAATGTGGATCTAGTGTGGCCAGATTTTCCCATTTCAACCTAAGTCAGAAATCATTCCTATTTCTGAATGTAAAAAAATCTGACTTGTAAATGTTAGAGATTAACTTTTTAATGCTTAAACGCTTGGCTGACCTGACAGCGCCAGTCTAAAGGACAGGTGTGGCCGGCAGGACAGCACCTTGCCACGACTCTGCTGCCACGTGGTAGAGGGCCCCGAGGTGCCAAGCACGTCGTGGACGGCAGATCCGAGGGGCTGGTGAGCAGCCGTGGGAGCGGGTTGCTGAGGTTGGGCCTGTCAGACTCCTCCCGAGTCCGGGACTGTGCTGATCCACAACTTGGCAGAGGGGACAAGGGTGGTGTCCTTAGCAAGAAGAGTGCTCTGCGGAGCAGCCTGGGGCCAAGAGTGCTCCTCTGGCCTTCATTCACTTGCTACTCCAAAACCTCCCTGTCTCCCACTGTGCCCTGACCTTGGCAACCAGAGCCGGCTCTGCCCTAAAGCAAAAGGCCTGACCGTCCATCGTAATGGCTCTGGGGAAGGTACACTCAGTGTGTCCTGGACCTGCCTCAGAGCCCTCTCTACCTGGGCTGGGCTCGCACCTCCTTTCTGGGCCCTCTCCCCAACTCCCAACCTACCCATAATCCTCGCTACTCAGGATGATCAGAGGACAGTTACAGCCATTTGTTTTTCCTCTCCAACTACTCGATAAACCCTTGGCTGTTTATTCCTCAAGTGCTCATTTGTGGTGCCCCACCTTAATCCATTTTCTATTGCTATGACAGAATAGCTGAGACTGAGTAATTCATAAAGAAAGAAGTTTACTTGGGCTCTTGGTCTGTGGTGACTGGGAAGCCCAAGAGAGGCGGCTGCATCCCGTGAGGGCCTTGCGCTGCTGCCTAACCATGGAAGTAGGGAGGGAGAAAGGGTGCTGAACTCCCGAGAGAGCTAATTCCTTTCTCCAGAATCCACTCATGATAAATGCGTGACCCTAACACCTCCCTGCACTGCTGCCCTGAGGAATTAAGGTTGTCACCCATGTGCTTCTGGGTGACACTCAATCATCTACCATCTTTAGAGTTCTACACTAGGCCTCCAGGGAACCACCATGAACCTGTAGACACGGCCCCCTGTGCATTCCAGGCCCTGCTGGGACCACAACAGTACCTCGTCTGGTCCCGGCTGGGCAGGGGACACTCTTGCTAAACGGAAACATGATGGCAAAATGGAGAGGGCTCTGAGCACCCCAGCTCCAAACCCTGTGCTTCCTGTGCCCCATCAACACTGGCCCTGTTGACTCTGCTTCCTTAATGTTCCTGCCAGCACCAGAGAAGAGACCGTAGGAAACGCCCCAGGAACCTGTGAAGATGGGTGTCGCAGATAGCTCCTTTTTTTCTTTTCTTTTTCTCTTTTTTCCCCCAGTGGTCTCTTCCCCCACCAGTCCTGGCAAAGGCCCACTTGCAGACACACTCCTTCTGAACTTGGAAGCTGGCCTTGGCCTCTGCTGGGGCAGGCAGCCCTAGGTCAGCTGCCAGGACCTGGGGGTGGAGTACCAATAGCCCCCTCCCCTCTTCAAGGAGATCAAGAGCCAGGAGCTCACCCCCGGCACCCAGCCAGGTTGCCTTCCAGCCAGGGCCTGAGCACGGACCCAAATCAACTAAGCCTCCCACCCTTCCTTCTGCAAAGCCCCTCCTGGCCAGCTGCAGGGCAGGCCAATGGGCAGGGCTGATCCTGAGCTCCCTGCCCAGCTCCACATCTAGGGAGCTGGCCCAGGAGCACCCTGTCCAGCCAGCAGCAGCTGGTCATCTGGAGAGGGCTGTCAACTGACCTCAGGAAAGGAGGGGAGCTCTGGGATCAGACGAGAATACTGGACACCTGCCCTCACGGCCTCCCCATCTCTGCATGAATGCCACCGCTCAGGGCCGCTGTTCCTGCAGTTATACACACCCACCACACGTGTGCAGTTATACACCTTACCATGCTCCATTTTCCTTTACAGGGCTTCAATAGCATGAAAGTTGTTCTGTTCACCACTCTAACCCAAATGGCCAGTTCCAAAGAAATGCTCAGTAAATCACTGGAAGGAGGAGGGAAGAGGGGAGGAATTCTTTAAAGAGGGTAGCTCTGGTTCAGCCCCTTCTACTCAGTTGGGATCTCTCCTTCAACTCTACCCCAGACGGGTGGTGTCAGGCAGCAGACACGGGATGGCACTCAGTTTCCCTACCAACTGTAGGTCCGAGCCGGTGACTGGCTCCCTCAGCCCCAGCCCCAGGCACACAGGGCGGTGTGTGTGTGTGGGGGGGACATGTGCTGGGCCTCACGGGGTATTTAGTAGCATCCGGGCCTCTATCTACCAGATGCCCTTCCTCCCAGTCACAACAACCAAAAGTGCCTCCAGACATGGTTAAATGTCCCCTGGGCGGGGGGGGGGGGGGGGGGGGGCAAAATGACCCCATTTGAGAACCTCCCTAGTAACTTAACAAATAAGGAAACTGAGGCCGCTCGGTTGAGCTGGGTCAGCTGCTAGGTACTACAACAGCAGGGACACCCTGAGCCTGCTTGTTCTCTGCATTCTCCCAGGCCACCTGCCCAGGGAAGTGTGACCAGAAGGTCAGGCTTGCTGCCCAGGGAAGTGTGACCGAACAAAAGACCCACAGTCATCCCAGGGACCACTGCAAGCCCCTGTCGTGCAAGCAGAGCCTCCCCGAGCAGCTCTGCCGGGTGCAGGGCCAAGCAGCTCAGAAAACACTTAGTCACCCTCTGGCCGTGCCTGGGAGACAGCACCAATGATAAATCATATCTCTTAATTATCTGCGATGCCGAGGCCAGCCAAGATTTCCCTTTAGTGACAAATATTTGCTCTGAGAGTCTCCTCCTCCCCACCCCTCCTGTCCTGATCCCCCACCCAAAGGAAAAGTGATGCAAGGGAGAGGGCCCTGGGGCTGGTCCCTGTTGAGTCCAAGCCTCCCCTGGTCAGCCCTCCCTCTGAGCCAGCCTGGCGGGAGCGGGCTCCTGCCTGGGCATGCCTCTCTGTGAATTCCCCGGGTTTCTGTTTTGGTTTTTGTTTTCTGTTTTCTCTCGGAAGAATTCCTGATTCGGAGATGTTCTCTCCCCTAGATGAACCCTGTGTGATATCGCGCTGAGGAAGGAAGGAAGACAGAAAATGAAAGGCTGCAGGGACCAGGGTTTGATGTTAATAGTCTTTGAACTTGGGATTAAACCCAGGGGCACTGAACCACATCACCAGCCACTTTTGTCTTTTTATTTAGAGGCAGGGTCTCACTAAGTTGCTCAGAGCCTCGCTAAGTTGCTCAGAGCCTCGCTAAGTTGCTGAGGTTGGCTTGGAACTTGTGATCCTCCTGCCTCAGCCTCCTGAGCTGCAGGGATTGCAGGAGTTTGCCACTGCGACTCAGCTTCAAGTCAACTTGAAACTGCTACAGGAAAGGTCCTCCCACCCTCTCGGGCTCTTCCTTCCTGTAAAGCTAGTGCCCAGGCTTCTCAGTCCCACACCTAGGAGCTCTTCACCTTTTGGGGCTCTTTCTCGCTTCATTTCTCCTCATTCCTCCCACTGGCTACAGTCCTGATGAACCCATTCACGAGCTTTTAAACATGATTTCACAATGTTGCCACATTTGTAGTAAAATATTTTCCCTCTTCTCTGCCCAGAAAACTCCTATGTATACTCTGAAACCCAATAAAAATGTCCCTTCCTTCTTCAACTCCTCTCCCAACCCAGGTCAAGTTTATCTCCCCCTCTCTAGGATCCCTTGGCAACTTGAACAGGTATCAATTTAACTTGCTGTACCATCTGGTGGAGGTATTTCTGACAGGTATCTGGAGTCCTTGGGAAAGGCTCAGTCAGTAACTAGAGCTAACACAGATTGCTCACTGAGCTGTTATCTTCCCCCGGGGCCTGCCTTTCTTCCTTGGGCTTCGTTTTCTAACCTGTGACTTGCACAGGTGTCTCTTTTCCAAGAATTAGCAGGGGAGCTCTCTGGCACTCAAAGACCCTCACCCTAGGTTGTTCTGGATTCTGAAGCAAACCCGTGAGCCATCACTGCCTGTGAGAACAATCCAAGTCCCCATTACAGTTGGGTGTCGTGGACAAGGAGCGAGGCTCACAGAAGGCACTTGACCCTGGTTTGTTCTTTCCTCTTAGTGTAAAAATGTGGAGGAAACTGGCATCCACCTCTGTAGGTCAGAAATCCACAGCTCCCCCAGAGACTAGCCACAAGTCTGGTTGGGACTCAGGATGCTTCTGTCTGTTCAGATCCTGATGGGGAGGGAAGAACAGTCAAAAGTCCTGCCTTGTGTACCCAGAGATGGCTGCCACTACTGCAACGAAGTCTCAGAATGTCACCCCCTACCCCAGAGACTACCCCCAGGCTTCCTTGAACTGCGTGGCCAGTAAGAAGCTGCATAGGCGGCCCCCTTGCAGAAGCTGGGTTTGCCTTGGGCCTGCGGGGGTCTGCGGTGCTCTGTTGGGAAGGCAAGCATGCAGTTGGCATGCTGGGGGAAGCTCAGAGAGACACCCCTATTCCTCTGCCTCCCCAATACCCTGAGTCTATCCAACAGCAAGTGTATTTGGAATGCCACTAGTTAAATGCAAGTGTGTAGAAAGTGACTCCTTGCTCTGGAGTTAGCAGGCTGCTATGGAGTGGAAAACCTAGAAGCTTTTAACTGATGGAAGACTATGAGAGTCAGGATCAGGGCGAGTCAGCCACGTAGGGTAGGCAGCAGTAGGTGTTGGATGACAAAGTCAGGATTCTTTGGACGCTTTGCAGTCAGAGGAGTGGCGTGACCTAACCTGGCCCGGGGAGCTCACCCCAGCTGCAGGTAGAGGAAGCGGCAGGGCAGCAGAGCTTGGAGCCCAGAGACAGGGACGGGTTGATGCTGCTACTGCCACCAGAAAATTGCTGAGAGCCTGAAGGCTACCATGTGGAAAAGGGGAGAAAGGGGCAAATTGGAAAAATTCATCAAGTTAGCAGGTCTCAGTAAATGATTAGATTACTAGTTAAATAGAGAGTATCGCCAAGATGAGTGCCCGGGCTCAGGTCACTAGGTGGATGGTGGTACCTTTAGCCAAATCAAGGATCAGAGTGGAGCCGAAGGGACCATCTGCCAGAGACGAGGAGGGTGGGGGCAGCAGGGTTGCATGGACTTGGCTGTGGGTCTGCTGAGTTCAAGGCACCTGAAGTGCATCCACTGTTTGCACCATGTTTCCCCATACAGGCACACATACCTATGATAAAGTGTGTCTGCAAATTAGTCACAGTAAGAAATGAGCAACAGGGACTAACAGTAAAATAGGACGATGATAACAACATACTCTAAAAAAATCATTTAAAACCTATAAATGGTGTGTTTCTGGAATTTTCCATTTAACATCTTCAGACCACTGTTGACCACAGATTACTGAAAATGAGGAAAGTGAAGCCACAGGAGTGGGGTGGTGGGGGGCCTACGGTATTGGTGATTTTCTACCCCGCTGCAGCAGGGCCCACAGTAAGAGTGGCTGTGAGTCACAGGGCTCTCTAGGTGGAAGGCCGAGCACCTGCGCTGGAGAGCACGTGTGCTATTCCTAGCCTGTTATTGTTATCCTGATTGCGAGATAAGGGCTTGAGGCACAAGAGGTCAGGGGAGTGCCTGGTGCCTAGGTGGAGATTCGGCGCAGGTCAATACAGAGTCCATTCTAGATAAGTGGCCCTCCAGCACATGCACCAGTCAACCGTCACCTACAGGAGCCCTGCTCCACCTCCCACAGCTGCAGCCTCCAGGACTTGCCGGCAGTCCAGAGCGCTGGGCCCCGCGTCACCCAGCACATGTCGGTTCCAAGTCGGAGAGGGCCCCTGGCTGCCAAGCTGCGATTGCAAAACGACTTCTGATGATTTAACTGTAAATGAATCTGAAACATACGGACTGAATTTCCCTTGAACGACACATTAAATTTTTCATTTGATTAAAAAATTTTTTAAAGGGCCTGTTGAAAAATGGTAAGAAAGGAAGGAGAAAAACAAAGTGGTAATTGTGTGGAGGTCACAGGGGTATGGAAAGCCGGGAGAGCACTTTCCACACCTCCCGGTGCACGGCGAGTGAGAGATTTTACAAGGAGCTGTGGATGGCTTCCACCTCCCATTGCGGCGCAGCCCTGCTGGAGCTAACGACAGCATCGGGCTGGTCAGTGACATTGTGGCAGCTTAGGAAAGAGAAAACCCAACACACGAGATGGTGCCTGTGCACACAGGGGCCTGGGAAGGTGGGATGTGCATATGTGGCATGTGCCTATGTGTGCATGTAAATATGTGTGTACAGAGTCTTATTCTCATCCATCCCTAGACCCACCGACAAATATAAATACATGAATAGATATACTTAGGAGGTAAACACGTGGATAGATAGATATCTCCAAGTAATTGCTCAGGAAAGAAAAAACTATTCTCTCTATAAAATTTAAGTTATATATGTGCATATAAATATATTTATTTCATATAAAAATAATATAAAGCACTGGGCACAGTGGCACACACCTGTAATCCCAGTGGCTCGGGAGGCTGAGACAGGAGGATGGTGAGTTCAAAGCCAGCCTCAGCAAAAGCAAGGTGCTAAGCATCTCAGTGAGACCCTGTCTCTAAATAAAATACAAAATAGAGCTGGGGATGTGGCTCAGTGGTTGAATGCCCCTGAGTTTAATCCCCAGTACCTTCCCCCACCGAAAAAATAATAATATAAAGTTTAGATGTTTTGTATCTGTTATAAATATACAGGTGCCCATTCATATATGGTAAATATCAATATTTAAAATAAATGTATGCTCTTTTTAATGTATGTAATGTAAATGGGTACATGTATATTCTTTTTTTTTTCTTTTTTTTTTTAGTTCTGGGATTGAACACAGGAACACTTTTACTACTAAGTTACATCCCCAGATCTTTATTTATTTATTTATGTGTTTATTTTATATTGGGATATGGTCTCACTAAGTTGCCCGAGCCAGCCTTGAACTTGCAATCCTCCTGCCTCTGTCTCCCAAGTGGCCACCACACCTGACTGGCATGTTCTAAAACAAAACACAAAAGAAACTCAAACTTTCAGGATAGCAGAGGGTGCTTAACAAACCCGACCTGGCTCCAGTGTGAATTGGGGGGCTTAGAAGAGGCCAAGGACAGCCGGTGAGGTCTGTAGGCATTGTTCTTCTGGTGTAGGAACAGCGCTCCATCAGCAGAGCAGAGGGGAAACGTGGGCAGGGAGCCATCACCTGCAGACCTAACAGCTCTGCATGGAGCACACAGATCCTCAACGCCTTCAGGAAGGACAGCTTCTAGGACCTGATGCTTCTAGGCCACTCCTGGCTACACTTCCTGTCCTGAATGGCATTATAGCCAGCTCACAACTTGCAAAAGGTGAAGGGAAATCCCTCCAAAACAACCATCTAAACAACCATCACCTTTGCCAGACAAAGTCTAGCCCCTCAGAAGTCCTGACAATGTTGAAGGACCCAGCGCCCCATCCAGGTTTCATAGTGGTGGTGGCAAATGGTGGTGGTCGGTTTCTCCAGTAATTTCTATGGTCCTGTCCTGTTTTATTTTCTTTCCTTTCCCAACCCCATGGTGCTGTTAGGAAATAGTTTTGGGAAACAATTGTTCAAAACAGGACAGCAGAAAACGGGTGAGTAGCCAATATGTTTTCTTTTGAAAGAACTAACTGGCCGTCCTGAAACAGACCAGCACACGAGGACAGACCTCAGCTGGCTGTGGGGTCGCAGATGTCAGGGGGCTGTGCATTCAGAAATCCACACAACCACAGGACCTCTAATCCCACCGACATTGTCGTGCATTGGCACATGCAGCCTGGTGCGGAGGAGGAAGGCCATTCGGTCATGGGCTTTACCCTGGGTGCTGCAATGCTGCCGTTAACAGCCCTGGAAATTCCTTGACTGAACCCACAGGAACTGGGCCTCTCCACGCACGTCTCTATCAAAAATGCCTTTCTACTAGGAGAGCCCTGTTAGTGACAGCGAATGGGGACAGCTGTCAGGGCTGTCAGGGCACGGCTGTCCACCCTGCCTGGAATCTGCCCAGAGCTAACCCTTGCTAGGGTGCAGAAGTGACACAGTCCACTGCCAAGGTCAAGAGCTCCGAGTCAAGAGAAGGTCAAGAGAAGATGACCAACTGGAGCCAGACTGCATCCGTTCAAACCTCAGCTCTGAATCCTCCCAGGGGGGGCGTGGGTGGCTGTAAGTGACCTTAGAGTCCTTGGAAAAGCACCTTGGGGAAGCACCTGGACCACTCTGTGCCTTGGTTGCTCCCCTGTAAAATGGGCATGATCACGATTCTAACAGTGCTGTCAAGACAGCGTGAGGATTAGGTGTCGTAAACACGTCAAGGATTCAGCACAGACCCAGATACGTGGCGAGCCCTCCACAAACAGCAGGGACTGTTTTTCCTGTTCAGTTGTTGTTAGCTCCACAAAAACAAAAACTGTTTTGCCTGAATTGGCCTCTGCAGAACACTGCCTATGTATGAATCCCTCCCCTTCTGCACCTTAAGAATATTTATCCATCATGAACACCCCAACCCAGACCATGCTGTATTTATTTCACCTGCTCACTAACTCACCAGTTCAGCCCTTTCACCTTGGCACTGAGGGACTGCAGTGTGGGCTGGATGTGGGGCTCCCAGTGTGGGCAGGATGTAGGAAGTTGGCGGGGCTCATCATGTACTTGAGATAACCGTGGACAGAATGGAGACACAGGCACAGTCACCCACGTCCCCCTGGGAGGACTGTCAAAAGCAAGGAGGAGGAACTGAGGGACCCAGGAAGGCCTCATGGTGGGGCGGTGTTGGGTTTAGGCTTAAGATGACCAGCGCATCAGGAACTGAGAGGGAGGCAGGGGGCCAGCGTGCAGGCTCAGAGGCACCGAAAAACAAGGAGCACGCAGTCCTCTCTCACCACCAAGGAGCTGTGTGAGAAGCGAGGCCAGAGGTGGACGTGGAGAGCTAATGGCGCCACACAGGCGTGGCATTCCCTCCAGAGGACAGAGGGAAGGAGGCCAGGTCCACCTGCGGCTTGTCGCCTTTGGCTGGGTTCAGACATGACTTCTGGCAGGCGCCTTCCCCGACTCTTCCTCCTGCCCTCGGCTGGCTCTGCACATCTTCAGCTCTCTCAACACACAGCGGGGCTGGCCTGTCACCCTGTGTCCTCTAGACGGGGTCTTCCTGCCTGTCTTAAACTCCATTTCCAGGACTGGCGTATGGTCGACATTCAGAGAGCAAATGGGCAGGTGGACAAGCTCCAGGTCATCAGAAAAAGACTTGTGAGGAGGCAGCGACGCTGGCCTGGGGCAGTTCCCTGGACAGTGCTATCCACATAGCTGAGACCCGAGCAGAGAAACAGCTGTCTGACTCGAAGCTCATGAGTAGTCTGTGTCTTCAAGAGGGCAAACAAGGGGTGAGACCTGAGGATTCCCAGGGTGAGTTAATACTCTTTTTTTTTTTTTTTTTTTTTTTTTGCCAGAGCTGTTGAGCTGGAGGTCAACTTGAACCATGTCACAGTGACAAGTATTGATAACAGAGTGGTAATTATCCATGGAAATGAGCCACGAGGAAACTCATGTATGCATGACCCATGGAAAGCAGCCTCTTAGGCTGGTTTTGGAATTCACCCACCAGTCTTTCAGCAAAAGGAGATCCAAAAACAGAACAGGAAGGGGAAGGAATGCTGATTACAGTCCCCGGATCCAGGTACTCTGCCAAGTCTGTCACACACAGTCTTGGAAGACAGGTAATGTTATCTCCATTGGACAGCCAGGGATCTTGAGTTTCAGAGAGGGTTAACACGTTGCCCAAGGAAAGACAGAGAACTAATAAGATGGGATGGGAATTGAACCCAGGTTTGCTGACTCCAAAACTCTTGCTCTTGCTTTTGAATCATTCTTCCCTCCTCCTTTGCATGCTATATCAGATCACTCTAACTTCCTCACTAGGCATTCAGTTCCCAAAGGCATTCGGAAACTGCTTAGTTCACCATCATCTGGCAACTGGGCACAGTTCTTTAGGGAAATTGGGGAGCCCCGGATGAAAATCTTGCCCATAGATTATCTTGAATTGCCTGTGTTTCCTTGAAAAATGCCAAGCACTGCCAACAGCTCTGGCCTGGTTTCCAGCAATGGCCAGCGCCCTGTTCCACCAGAAGGCTCTGAGAATCGATTGGCTGTGGTCTCTGACGCCTGACACCAACAGATGCTATGGATCAGAAGCTGCCATCTGTCCACGACACTCAGCTTTATGGGGGCCCCTGGGTTTCACCAGCCTGAAGAATCATCCCTGCTCCATTAGGGGCACCGCCATGGCAAATCCTAGGCACTGCAGGAATTCTGGCTTCCAGTGGGAAACCACGGGCAGGCCTCGTGGTCCTGTGTGGGCTTGACGACAGGAAGAAGGCAAAGGCGTGGCCCAGGCTTCAGGGAAGAAGGCTCCCCTTGTGTGAAGGAGGGAGAATGTTCAGGAGAGACAACTGGAGGAAGGTGCAGGGAAAACACAGGCTTGACATCACTTGTCAGATAAGGGAAATGGGGATACTGCTCCCTGGGCAAGGCGAGCACACTGTGCCTGTCTCTGGGGTGGCATTGACACACACAGGTCTAGTGCTTTTGAAATCAGGACAGCTATCTCCATTTTGCAGATGAGAAAACAGAATCAAGAAAGGGTAACTTCCTACTCCATACCCTCACTAGGGCAGATTGTTGCCACTTTTTGCTCACCTGTGGATTCTGCCACCAACATCAGGAGCATCTACATTATTAACAGACTCAGCACAAAAAGAAGATGCAGCTCAATGATTGTGAAGAATCTCAAGATGGTAATGGCAGTTCATTGAGCCGTGCAGGGACCTGGGAAGCACAGAGCCTAGTGTAACTGTCCAAGTCACACGTCCACAGCATCACGCCTGCCTAGCACAATTTCTAGCACACAATAGCTAGCCAATAAAAAGTCTATGAAATGAATCAATGAATTATGGACAGTCAACCGGAAACTAGGTCTGTTTGACTCCAAAGCCTAGATCCTTCCATCATTCCTTGCCACCTTCTTTCCACTTTTCTCATCTGTAAACGTACCAACACGGAGTTGATGTAATGGGAAAGAGTATTTACAAGAGAACTTAAGAGAGTGTACTTTGGAAGTTATAATATGCTATAAATTAATTTTTCAAGGTCTCACTTCCAAGCTTTTCCTGTGTCCTTAGATCAAGACACTGCTGGGGAGAAGAGATGGTGTAGGCTGAGTGCTATCACCCTGAGTTACAGTAGGGTCCCTGTTGGCTCTGTGACACATGGTGCCAATCATGGTGCCAATCAGGGCAGCCTACCCGCCATGCTCTGCTGCTCCCTCAGTCCCCCTGCAGCTCACCCAGTGCCTTTCCTCACATGGCACTTTCTTGTAAATGTCTTAAAATACCCTTTTCCTCCCAGAGGAGCACAGATCTGGGTTAAACCACACTTTGGCAAGGAAAGACTGGATTCTCAAATTCATCTATTTAAAAATTAGGATAATATTTCCCATGACCTCCCATCTTTACCATCATACTGCAACCCGGGATGCTTGCTTCCGCTCCTGTCTCACTCAGCTTTGTATCACTGGGACCAAAATACCTGACCAGAATGACTTAGAGGAAGAAAAGTGTATTTTGAGCCCGTGGTTTCAGAGGTTCAGTCCATGGTCAGCCAAATTCATTGCTCTGGGTCCAAGACGAGGTGGAGCATCATGGTGGAAGGGCATGATGGAGGAAAACTGTCAGCTCATGGTAGCCAGGAAGCAGAGACAGAAAAGGAGGAGCCAAGGACATGCCCCCAGTGACCCACCTCCTCCAGACATACCTCATCTGCCTACGGTTGCCACTTAATAAATTAGCCCTTTCAAATTGATAATCTATCAAATAGGCTAATCCATTGATTAGGTAATGGCTCTTAAAATCTGATCATTTCACCTCCTCTTGGGAGACATCTCATATGCAGACCATAATAGTTCCTCAGCTTGTCATCACCCAAGGAAAGAGAGCAATACCAACCCCCAGAGATGTAGGTCAAAAACAGAGATTTTCTAAGGATCAATATCAGGTTCAGGCAGGCAATGAATATCTATTAAGATGTGTGAACTGAAACATTCTGCTTTTCTGAGAATTAACCCACACCTTAAAATAAATAAATAAACAGCAATAGACCTGGGTGAATTTGACGTTGGAAAACTGATTTGCTCCCTGCCCCACCAGGCGCAAGCTGGAGTACCATGGGCAGTGGTGTGTTCTAATCATGCGTCCATGTCTACACCTAGGAAATGGGAAGAGCACAGTTTACCCTAAAGAGTTCTAGTAAGAATCAAAGAAGATAACAACATGGAACATTCAGGGCGGGGCCTGGTGCCTTCCAGAGGCACCATAAATGCCAGGAGGACTGAGTCTCCTCCTTCACTCTGCAGTGAAGCTGCAGCTGTTACATCTGAAAAGCACCTGAGCACAATTCTGAACCAGACAGACAGTCATTGTTAGGGTTGAACATGGTCTGTCCCCTCCTCCCCTGCCATCGCCTGTCCATGTGGCCCCTCCAGGTCTATCGGCCTGCCATGTGGCAGGAGGTACTGCAGGTTCCTGTGAATCTTACTTTGGGGATTAGGGTGCATCTCCCTCTGCTCAGAGAATCCAGAGTCACTCCCCCAACCATAACCTCAGTGAAGCTTTGTTACTTGGGGGACTTCTTCCCTCAAATCCCTGACTACACCAGAGGCCTGCCTACTGCTGCCCAGGTAAATTTTTCCCAGCAGGTTGACCTGCTCCTGGTTTAAAAAAAAATAAATTGAATTAGCTAGGAATGGTGAAGCACACCTATAATCCCAGCCACTCAGGAGCCTGAGGCAGAGGGATGGCAAGTTCAAGGCCAGCCTGGGCAACTTAGAGAGACTCTATCTCAAAAAAAAAAAAAAAAATTTTAAAGACAGAAACTGGGGATATAGCTCAGAGGTAGAATGCTCTTGGTTTCAACTCCCAATGCCACCAAAAAATAAATTGAATCAATTACCAAACTTTAAAATCAGATTTCCCACAAAGATCCAGAATTCTCTCCTTTCAAAAGCTGGGCACTCTGGCGTCTCTGGGTTCACCCCGACAGCTGTTGCCTCTGGGGTGAAGCATTCACAATTCAGCTCACTCTGGCTCTAGCGCAGGGAATCATGCTGATACCCAGCCTGTTCCTGTGTCTTGCTGGCACTTTACCTGCCGGAACCCTGCAGGAGTTTGGTTCCTCGAGGCTTAAGCTAAACCACAGACTTCTAGCCATAAGCCTCCTGGATAAAGCTCTGAGGTCCAGAAGCAGGGAACTTCTGCTCACTTGAGTGGAAGAAAGTGAAAGAGAAAGGAGAGGAGGGAAATCCGGGAAGATAAAAGCCAGCTAATATTTTAAAATCATTCTATCTCAGAAGCATTTACTGGGATCAAGCTAAGAGCACACAAATGTGTCTCTGGGCTTCCTGAATCTCTCAAAGCCCATCCCCCATGCACACACCTAGGGAGTGAGAAAGGCATTGCCAGGCCACCTGCTCTTGGGTGACAAAGGGTTGCTCTCCAGTGATGCCTGAGGAGCCAGTGAGCACTATGAGGCCACACTGTGGAGAGCCCCCCAGACAATACAAAGACGTCATAGGGTATTGTCCCCAGAGTGTGGGTGTCCCTAGTGCTTGGATGGTGTTTGGCACCCAATCAATGGGAACTGTTTCTATAAACCCCTTTAATTCCCATGAAAATCCCAAAAGACTGGCAGAGACACCCTGTGCTAATGTGGAGAAACTAAGGCTTCAGGAGGCTAACTTACCCAAGGTCCTGAAGCTTGTGAGGGCAGAGAGATTTAGGGAAGACCATCTAGTTGGAATTCTAAGTGCTCTTTCTACTGAGCAAAAGAACCAGTGACTTGAGCAGGCCTGGGGTATTCTGAATGGGGTTGGCAACAGTCAGGGAGACCTGGGCATCCCGCAGAGAGAGCACTCACTAAGGAGAGGCAGCTGCAGCAGCCTGCGCACCACGGAGCTGGGGGCCTCGGGTTCGAATCTCCGTTCCACCTCTTTCAACCTCTGTGACATGGGGCAAGTCACTCAAGTTCTCTGTGCCTCAGTTTGCTCTTGACAGCTTCACCATCTGTGAATATGAGGGCAGGCATAGTTGAGTATTTCCAAGCAGCAGATACAGTGTCTGGTACAGGGACTGTTGGATATGTGACCTCATACCCCAGAAGCAGGCCAGGCCTCACCTTTGCACCCAGTCATGTTGCGCTGTGCAGCTATAGTTCATCCCTGTAGGGACTACCTGGTCCCTACAGGCAGCCTCAGGGCAGAGGTTATCTCTGGAATGTTCCCTCTGTGCACACCCATCATTGTGGCCAGGACTCTCCTCCACCATGCTCTCCACAGAAGTGCCAGGCTCCTGAAGGCAGACCCAACATAGGCTGACCCTTGTTTTGGATGCTAATGCAGCATTGGGTTCTGATTATTTTTCTTCAGCTGGTGCAGAACAGGACTGACCTAGCAAGTGAGAGATACAAAAATACATTTTGAGGGGAGGTGGGTACCAGGGATTGAACTCAGGGGCACTCAGCCACTTATTTTGTTTAGAGACAGAGTCTCACTGAGTTGTTTAGCACCTCAATTTTGCTGAGGCCGGCTTTGAACTCTGGATCCTCCTGCCTCAGCCTTCTGAGCCACAGGGATTACAGGCATCCGCCACCACACCCAGCCAGAGGTGCGTTTTGATATTGCAAAATTTAGCGGCTGGAGAGGACAGTGGGAGACACTGATGGAGGTGGGGAAAGGTGCAGGTTTCTTAGGCAAGGCTGGCATGGGGCATCTAGGAACAAGGGGATGGACTTGACGCACAAGATGTCCAGCAGGCAACAGCACAGTACTGGTGGGCAAGTTGATGAGCAGGGGCTTCCAAAAGAAGAAAAATTGCTGTAGGAACAAGACATTTTGCAGAAGACAGAAAACCTACAGGACACAAAGCCAAGCAGTTTGGAATTGGGCAAGGAAATAATGGCCCAGGCCATGGTAAGAGATGGAAGCTGGCAGCCATGGGGACCATGGAGTAAGGTCAGCCCACTCTGCCTGTCCTCCCCATCCTCTCTGGTGCTCCAGTGGTTTAGACTGTAGAGCATAGTTTTGGACGTCAAGATCACATGTATTTAATATTCAGATCTTCCATGTTCGAGCTGTGTGACCTTGAGCAGGTAGTCCCTGGCTTTATAGACTTGCTGTGAAAACTCTGTCAATTAATCTAAATTAAGCTCTTGGCAGCACAGAGCAAGTTAAACATAAACTATTATAGTTATTGCACTCTGGTGAGTGCCCCGGATGTGGGCTTATCTTCTCATTTCCTGGCCTCAGCAAGCTGAGCGCCCTGCTTTGGCTCTCTCTTCTTCTGGTGATTTCTCTGGGCTACATGCTGCTGCTCTCTTTAACCTGCCTACAGTCTTCCAAAGAAGACTGCCTCTGGACCAGCCTGTGAGCCTGCAGGGATCCCCAGACTTCCTGATGAACCCCATTCGTCCTTTTGAGCCACATCCAAGTTCTCTATCTCCTCCTGATCTTCAATGGTGGTTCTTAGCAGAGTTACTAGAATCAGCTTCCAGAACCCACCAGCCCAGAGTATACCTTGGGTGATACTTGGCTAGTTACCATACTCCCTTGCCACTATCCCTTCCGGTGTGGTTCTACTACATAACCTCCTCCCAGACGGGAGCTGTAGGCCCTGGGGTTTATGATCCCCACAGCAGCATGAAGCCCAACCCCGTACTCAGAGAATATTAGTTAAATGAAGATACGAATGAGGGAGTGAACAGATTCCTACTTGGCTTCTCTCTAAATTCAGCCACATTTCTGCCTCCAAGTGGACTTCTGAAAGCTCCTCCAGCCAGAACGCAAGGCTTGTGTTTTCCAGAATCTTGGATACACCTAGGAATGCTTACCATTTCTGGGTGCTGAGAGTGGATTTCCGTGGTTTGCATCATGGAAACCAATTTGTAAAAGAAAGGGATTCAAAAAAGACTGCAATGGAGATGATGTGTCTAGTGTCCTTGTGATGAGGGTGCAGGGTAGGTTATTTATGAAAGCTCGCAAATGGCTTTCGGACATCAGGAGAAGGCCTCAGGGGTTATGAGGACAGGAAAGACGGAGGAATGAGACGGACATCGTTACCCTAGGTACACGTATGATTGCACGAATGGTGCGTCTCTACACCGCGTACAACCCGAGAATTGAAATGTTGCCCTCCATTTGTGGACCATGAGTTGAAGTGCATTCTGCTGTCCTGTACAACTAAGTGGAACAAATTAAAAAAAAATTTTAAAAAGAAGAAGGTCTCCCCAAAGCATGACTCCCTAGTTTCCAAAAGTGGCTCTGCCCCTTGGTCCTGCTGCTGCTACTGCCATGTGTCTGTGGCCTGGCACTGCAGATGCAATCCTTTCATGATCTCTCTACACAGCCCCCTGGCCATCCCAGAGAAAGCACAAAGCCAAAACTAGGTCCTTGTGTCTTATAGCGAGACTCTTGTGTCCCCAGCCCAGGTGGGTAGGCCTCTCATCTCCAGCATGGAGTGGCAGTGGGTATGTGAAGCCAAAGTCAAGAAAACCCTCCAAAATTGGCACAGAGGCCCTTATTATATGCCAGGCTCTCTGTATCCATGATTTTATCTTACCTTTACATAGAAAAGAACAATTTGAACAAACCCTGCTTCTTTGAGGGAAGAAGCTTTATCTAAAGCTTTATCATTAATAAATAGCAGATGCACGATCTCATCCCAGACCTGCCACCTCAGTCCTGTGTTCTAGACTCTTTCCTTGAAGCTTCCGGAGAATTCTGTGACCTCTATGCACCAGAAGGGCCTCAGATGCTTAAGACCTCTTTTTCTTTTGAAGCTTCAAACACTTGCTCAGCACTTATTATGTACCAAGCACTATTCTCAAATGTCCCATGAGAGGGCTGGGGATGTGGCTCAGTGGTAGAGCACTTGCCCAGCACACACAAGGCCTCAGGTTCAATCCCCTCAGCACTGGAAAAAAAAAAAATGGTCCCATGAAAGATGCAACACAAAGCTCCATTTTACAGGTGAGAAAACTTACTAGTCAGGCACTAGAAGATGATTTCCTGAAATCAGGAATGGTGGCACATGACTATCATCCCGTGACTAGGGAGGCTGAAGTGGGAGGATTGCGAGTGGAGACCAGCCTCGGCAACTTAATGAGTCCCTGTCTTAAAATAAAAAATTAAAGAGAATGGGGGGCGGTGGGTACATTGCTCAGTTGTAGAGCATCTCTGGGTTCAATCCCTGGTACTACAAGTGAAAAAATAATAATAAAGGAGAAGGAGGAAAAGCTTTTCTTTCTCTTTTTCCCCACGGCAAAGCTCTCAGGCTGGTGCATAACCAAACTGGTGGCCCTGAGGAAGGGCGTATGGACAGCACATGTCATCTGCCCACAGTGCTGGAGTACTCTGTGTCCTTCCTCTACTCTGTGCTTTCTCCAAATCCCCACACGCATTACTAATTCTCCAGGTGCCCAAGATGTTACAGACTGCCCTCCCATTTGTCCAGATGGGGAAACTGAGCTGAAAAGATGAGTTGGAGACCACACAGGAAGCAAAGCCCACAGCTTCCAGAAATGAGCCTGGAATTGCAGCCTGAGAGCTCGGTCCACACTCCCCTGGTAGACTCCCTGCCTGAGACCTGCAAACAGGCCCTTGAACGTACGATGCTGAGAACCGTGGACCTGCTTCAGTGAAGTAGCCGGGCTCTTCCTGCCGTTCAGATTCTAACCTGCAGAGCTGGGTGGTATGGGATGGAGACTTAGACTAAGAAGGTTCAGGAAGGTTGCAGAGCTGACACTACCAGTAGCTCCTGCTTCCCCACCCAAGGGGAGAAGGTAGATTTCCATACACGAAGTGCTTGTTGGAAAAGAGGAGCTTTCAGAATCCAAATGTACCCAAGCAAATCTTTTCCTTAAAATATCTTATGGTCCAGACCCTCCCGGCAGGACAGCTACATTCCCTTTAGGACAAGCAGCTCACCCACACCTCCTACCCACACTGGGGAGTCATTTGGTCTCTTTGTGATGCTGTTATTCCCTTCACCAATCGGAGTACCTGACCTCAAGCCTCAATATTAATACATGAACGAACCCTCATCCTATGACACTGTGCATAACACATCACCCAGCTGTCACCATTAGAACCCAAATGAAACTGCACCTGAGTCCTTGGCATCTCCTGTCTCACTCGCACACATGAATGACCGTCTCTCCACTATAACCCTTAGTAGTGTGATTGCTACTTCAGTTGCCCATCTCGTCTCCAGACTGCAAGTCCTCAGGGGTAGTAGGGACTCCAGTGCCCCCCCATCCACACAGGGTCCAGCCCTGGGCTCAACTTGGTAATTCTGCTAACTGGCTGAGTGAAGAGTCCCTTTTTCCTGAATACAAAGAGATCAAGGACAATTTTTTTCCTCCCTAAGACACCACTTTAAGGACTTCTCTGTATTATTTCTTAGAGTTGCATGACAATCTACAATCACCTCAAAATTTTCAGCAAATATCTACCATTTAATATTATATTAAGTGAACTAAAGGGGTTCTATAGACTGAAGCTCCGCAGACCTGCCAAGCCCGGCTGTGTTTCTCCTGCAGGCATGAACCAACCTAGACCTCTGAAGCTGCCAATGAGTCCTCCTTCAAAGGGCTGCCAGTCTGAAGCAGACTTGCATCCATCTATCTACCAGTTTCCTTTTTACAAATGTGACACTGATCCTGGGGACCACTGGGTCCCATGTGAAGGCTGTTCATAAAAGCTGGTGAGTTCCTTCCTCCAGTCCTCCCTGCTTCCAAATCTCCTCCTTCCCCACAGCCCATGGGCAGCAGATCGAACATGCCCCCTGCTTCACGGCCCCACGGCTTCCAGAACAGTGACTGCGACTCAGGTCATCTGACCAGCACGGTGTGGTCTGAGAACAACAAGACCCATTTCCCTCCCTCGAGGTTCCTGCAGAAGAGGGATAAGAGAACACACGAGTCCGACAACTAGAGAGAGATCTGCTGACATGTTTTACAAGATGTCATTAGAGGACAAAAGAAGAAAGGAGAAACTATGTCTGGCTGAAGCTGTCAGGACAGACTCCCCAGGGAGAGATTCTCAGAGCTGAGATCAGCCCTGTGCCAGGACTAGGCAAGAGGTGAGGTGGGGAAGGGCTGCATCAGAAAAAGACCAACCACTGCAAAGCCTGGGTCACACCGGCTGCTTCTGGAAAGGGGCATGCTGGCACCACTGGACCGTGAGTTGTAGGAAGTCTGAAGAGGAGGATGAAGATGAAGGAAAGGCAGGCAAGGGTTACCCTGGGGAAGATGCAGGCGTCTACATCAGGAGCTTGGGTTTCTAACTTGAAAGTCAACAAACTAATAATGCAGTTCTTAGGTTAAAAAAAAAAAAAATACTGAGCACCTGTTATCTGGAGATGTTCGTGAATCAGTCTATGTGACCCCATAAACAGGTGAACTTTACCTGGGTGCTGATTAACATGGGCCACATAACTTCCCACTAACTCCATATGTTCCTGGGAGGATATTGCTTAACAGAATTGCTCTTCTGGATTGCTGGGGTGTAAAAAGCTAAGAGCTACAGGTGGATTGCCATGGTTCCTTGGCTATAAACTCTCCAAAGAGAGGAAGAAAGTGACTCACAGTAAAAGCATGAGCATGCCATGGAGTGCTTTCTCAAGATTGCCATCATTGCCAAGAAAAGCTTTATCCTTGTGGCCCTGGGCCAGTGGATCCGGGCATCTGTTCAGCAGTTGCTCTTCCCTCAGACTGAATGCAATTACTTCATTACTTCCTAGATCACTGGCCCTTCTAGGGATCGCATGTAGGAAAGGGACACACCTGTGTTCCCATCCCAGGTCCACCACTTTCCAACAGTTGGACCAAGGAGAAGGAACTTCCGAGCCTCGGTTTCCCCATCTGTCACACAGAAATAATCGCCCTCACCTCAGAATGTCGCTAAATATTACAATGCATAGAAAGATCCTAAGAGAGAGTCTTTGGTACTATTGTTGAGGGCCAATTCCTGCTTTAACCCATCTTCAAAAGGGTGCAGAATGTGGTGCTGAGAGCGTCAGAGTCAAGCTCTCTCCCAACCACATGACTACACATCATTTCAGACCCTGCGGTGGCTAGGCCAATGAGGAGCTGGCAAGTGGCTGGTCTTTCTGGCCCAGCACCTGCCTTACTCTGACTTGGCTCACGATGGGGATGACTGGCCATCCCTTGGATGACGCTTGTATGGCTGTCAAGGACCTTGAAAAAGGACCTCAGGTTGGAGGATTAAAGGGCAAATCTGGGAGGACAATATTTGCACAAATCCATTTAGAAGTCCAAGGTTCTGGTCCCGTCACTTCAATGAGGGACAGAAACAAATACCTCCCCAGTCCATTGCAAATGGACTCACCCCAGAGGAATTGATATCAAGTGACTACTAAGTGTCCGTCACTGTAGCCTTCATAATCTTATTAGACAGGGCTTGACTACACGGCAGTAACCCTAACTTAAAATTTCAAGTCCAGATTCCAGAGGACTTGAATACCTCTCATGCAAAAGGATAGCAGGACTCTGAAGGCAGTCTGCTTCAGTAGAGAGTGACTTCCTGCCAAGAGGGACTCAGATGATGCCCCAGGGTACAGCAGAGGACAGTCATTCTGAAGAGGGATATATTTTTCCTGGGTGAGTATAGATAAGTGTGTTTAAACTCGAGAAAAATCACATCACTGACATCAGGAAGCAGAGATACCTGCAGCATTTCAGAGGGCACAGAAGGAAGGAACATTCGGCTGCTGTGGAAATCAAGTGGTAGAGGTGAAGCTCTTTGGGAATCTCCTGAGACCTTAAGCAAAGACAAGGTCTCTGCAGCAAGGGACAAGTGTTTCGGTATCCACTGCCCAAGATAAGATCAGGGAACATACCAGGGGACCCATGGGAGAAGAGCCAGCCTGGGATTAGGCTGACGCTCATCCACACCAGGCCAACTCCAGTTCTGGGAGGGCAGAGGAGAGAACCTAATATCTGTGCCCAAGGTGTCGGCCTTGGAATTCATTGGCTCTCCTTCATATAGACGCTGCATGGACTTCATCATGATTATCATGATGGTTACAGATTATATGCTCAGTCACCCATCATTCCCAGCAAGCCCTGTGTCGCCTTCAAAAAGTCCTAAGTCACAGAACCCCTTCAGGATAATATTTCTCCATTCTTGCAGACAGTAAACTGTGATTTCATGTACCCTGATGCTTGCTTATTTTCTATATAAGCCATTTTCTTTTAAACATACCCCAAATCCCACAGCTAAGCTGTGATCCCCCCAGGATTCTAGCAAGACTTCATCACAGTACTCCCTAAAGAATTGGGGAAGGACATCTGGCTTGACTCAGCGCCCAACAATAGTGTTTAGGATGTCTGTAAAAGTCACCGATTCCAGAAGCATCCTGAGAAACGCGAAGACCATGATTTCTGCCATGAGGAGGAGATCTGGGTCACTGGGTCAAAAGGTGTGATGAGATAACATGTGGTACCCATTCTTCATGGGAACAAACCAGCAAGGGGTTTTTCTCATTGTCTCAAAGAGAGTTTTTTAATGGAGATATTTCCCATAATACCACCTACTCTAGTGCTGCTGCCAAGGTCAAGGTCAAAGACAACGGTCTCTGGATTGCTGCAACATCAGGTAAGAGCCATGCAATTACATCACTTCCCTATCCAGCCAGAAAATTGCTTCCCCCTCTTCCCTCTTACCATTCCACTAACTCGATAAATTCCAAGGAGACCTCCCTGGAACCTACTCTCCATCCAACCACTAGGAAGTCACATCTTTTCCGTAGCCTTTCCATGGGACCCCTATTTGCTGAAAGATCAACAGGCACAAGCTTCACAGAGTCATGCACTGCATAACGACCCTTCAGTCAATGACTGACACGTGTACAATGGTGGTGTCAGAAGATGACATTGCCTATGGACATCATAGCCATCTTCATTTCTGTAAGTACGCTCTGCCATGTTCTTATTATGAAATCACCTGATGACACATTTATCCAAACATATCCCAAGTGACGCATGATTGTACTTATCACTGTGACCAGGAGCTCAGAATATGCCTGATCAGACTCACTCAACAGAAGTCTGCTGAGCTAAACTTCCCTTGAGCATGTCCCAACTGCACACATTTACCTACATTTCTTGTTTGGCCTATGTGACAATCTCTGGGCAAATAATCATCTCTCTTATTTTACAGATGAAAGAAGCCGAACTCCAAAGGGATCCTAGATGGCAACGGGGCTGCTGGAGCCGCGGGAAGCCAGGCCGGCCCTTCCTTTGCTCCGGGCTCTGTGCTATTCCTTCATCTCAAGCCAGGATATCGACGGTGTTGCCAGTCTGCAGTTTCCCCTTAGTCACTACTGGAGATTAACTTTTTTTTAATGTTTAAAATCAACATCTAAAGGCCACTTTCAGTGCAAACAGACTAGCTGGATGGGCCAGTCCTACCCTGGGCCCACTCTGCCATTTTATTGCTAGAACTGACCTCGTCATGAGTATTACACGTTTTAACATCAGAGTCTTTCTTAATAGACCCAGCACAGTACAAAGGAGAGAGTGAGCCTCTGAAGTCAGACTGAGATGAAATGCTGGTTCTCCCATGTTGGCAGCTGTGCGACCCTAAGCAGATTGCTGAAATTGCCTGTGGCCTTGAATTCTTCATCGTTAAGATGGGGTTAAGGAGGCCTAATTTTTAGCTTGAGGAATTAAAAGAAAGAGTAGGCCAGAAAAAGTATTCTTAAATGTTGATACAGAAGACATAAATAGATGACAGATAGATTGAGATGACAGATAAGTGAAGATAGAAGATAGGTAGGTAGGTAGGTCTATAGCAGCCCATAATATTAAACTCATTTTATAGCCTGAGAAATTGAATGTTAAGAGTTTAGAAAAAGGTGGAGCAATGACAACCTCAGAAACAACTGTCCTTTTTCTGGGTGAGGGATCTGAGTACCAGATCTATTAAACAACTTGCCCAAGGCCACATAGCTACAAACTGGCTGGATCTCTGTGAATCTTGCCCACGTGTGACACCAGGCATTCTGTGGACATTGCAGACTAAGTAACTGAATGAATGAGACAAGACTCAGCCTAAAACTCCAGGGGTGGAATCCCAGAGTGCAGTCCTCTGGCCCTCTCCAGACAGTGCTCTTCTTGTTACATCTTATCTGGATCAGGACTGTTACATGAGCTTAATGGCCACAACAAGAATTGTCTCCATAGCCCTGAGAACTAACTGAACTGATCAGCTACAACGTTCTCAAAAAGGAGAGGCCAGGGCTCAAGATCACATGGATTTTAACTGCTCCAATGACTATTCTTTAAAAAGTAAGGTCAAGTTTCCTCTTGCCCTAAGGATATTACAGAAATAGAATCACACTGGGCAAGAATCAATGGACCCCATTCCTCATTTGCTTGAATGCTGTAGAATTGTTTAGTTCGATACACAAAAAGCCATCTTCACATCAGTGTGACAAGAACTGGATCTGAGTTAGGAACATGGGTTCAGATCTCAGTTTCTATGAAATCTAGGCATGAATCTGAGCCTTGTGTATGAAATGGAAATAATAATACTGGCCCCTCCCCATTATGGTAGTGAAGACTAAGTGGGAATGTATAGATCAAAGCACCTGGATTGATGCTTAGTGCATAGAAAGTGATTAATAAATATTTATTCAATTGATGGAATTCACATGTAATGACTGACACATTACTGATGGCCAAGAAGATGCTGTCCATCAGATCAATCCTAGCATTCCACCTGCCTCTCTTAGAGGCCCAAAGTAGATGTTTTTCATTCAATGGAATATTTATCCAGTGGCTGTCATAGTAGTTGCTTAATGAATGTTCATTCATTCAGTGGAATCCTACACAGTGCATAGCACTTAATCAACACTCAATAAATGTTGGTGGAATCCAAGTAAGGAAAATAGAACTTTATTCATTTAATGAGTTTTTGCAATCCCATAAATACTGAATGTTGTTGCCAGGGCTTTACAAAGTGAATCAACCATTGCTGAAACATTCTCAGCTTGTGCTTGTTAACAAATCATTGTAAACTATTTTCCAAACATACAGCATTCCATGAATGTGCCATAACAACATTGGCAATCCTAAATACCCCCAGGACCCTAAACAAGTGGCAAGAGTACAATATATGAATTAATTTAGAAGTCAGAAAAGCTTCTGTCTTCCCAGAGGAAAAGCAGCTGCTCAGTTCTTCCTATGCTTGTCCGGAGCTCAGCTTGACAATTGTTCTGCAGATCCTAGAGACCTTGGGCCCCGAGAAAAAATTCCCAGGTGCAGGCAGAGATTGTCAGAAATTTTGAGTTACTGTACATATATGAAATTGTGTGCAAGTGTGTGCGTGCTTGTGTGTCAAATCTTACAAAGGCTTACCCTCTGAAAGTTTTGCTTTATTTAAGTCCTTTGCAACAATAAAGCAGTTTCTTTGCGGTGGGGGATGGGGGAGAGACAGGGAGTGAATTTTCTTATAATAAATTCTTCCAGAGGCCACAGTCTCAAAATTGACAAGCAAGCAAAGTCTTCAAAGAAAGGCAAGAAATATGCTTTTGATACGCATTTGTTTTCCCCCCAGCTAATGAGAAGTTCAGGAGGGAGACAAACTCGGATTCCTTTACAGAGCAGATAATGCAGAAGCTTGGATTTAAAGGAGGGATGGGAGTCCTCCAGGCTGAAAAGATGAGGGAAAGCGTCTCAGGTCTAATAGCCATGGCAAGGAGTATGGTACCGGCCTAAAGGATCAGTATCGACAAGTGATGCTAAGGAGAAGGGGCAGGCTGGGGGACCTTTAGAGCCATAGTACAGAGCTTAGACTTTGCTCAGTGACCTGTGAGGAGTGTGTTCTATTTATATCTCCTTGCTAACACTTATGGCCACGTGTTCTATTTTAGCCTTGGTTGTTTATTATTATAATTTTCTCTACTTCCTTTGTCCAATCCCTAAATTCTTTGAGACCAGGATGTATGTGTTCATCTCCTTTATTCAGAACCGCAATTCTACTGCAACCCATTACATGGAACATGTACAAAATGAGTTCCAACTTAAATAAAAGGCTGTGACGCTCTTCCAGGTGTGCGTGTCTTACCACTTCGTATCTAATCCTCCTTTACGTAGAGTCAGTGTGCCACTTAGGGGTTAGTACAGAAGCCCCTCTAGGTCTTTTAAATGGAGAGCACTTAATTCAGGAAATGAGAAATGTGTAAGATCCCTCAGAAGGCCAGAGGAGCCACTCTAAGGGTGACTGGTTCAGTGCACACCTCCAGCGCTGATTCTGAGGTCAGAACACTGCTGCGGCTGCTGTCACCACCACCACTAACTTCCACCACCAAAGCCTCTCATTCTCAAAACATCAGTGCCCACGTCACATGCCATCAACCTGAATCAATCCACAGCATGCATGTATGACCTCACTTGCCAACAGCAATGAGATCAGGATATGGCTTTCAACTCACTTCCAACATCCAAGTCTCCTAGGAGTTTGTTTCTTAGGAGGAACCTAATTTGCTTCCAAAACTCCAACTGCAAGAGAGTAACAGAAATGTAGTTTTTAACCCTCCAGGGCCCATGGTAAGGAAAGGCCCCAGAGGCAGTTGGGAAAAGATGCTTGATTCTAACCCAAGATAGCCAACCCGGTCAAGAGAAATCCCGATTATCGAGGTTTAATGTAGTAAGTACATCCTTTAGAAATTTTCTATTAGCCTGGATAAAATTTATGAGCGGAGCATGGTGGAACATACCTAAAATTCCAGTGGCTCAGGAGACTAAGGAAGGAGGATCTCAAGTTCAAGGCCACCCTCAGCAATTTAGTGAAACTCTGTCTCAAAATTAAAAAAAAAAAAAAAAAAAAAAAAAGGAGGGGGCAGTGCTGGGGATGTGGCTCAGGAGTTAAGCACCCTGGGGTTCAATCTCAAGTACCAATAAATAAATAAATAAATAAATAAAATCTCCTATGAAATAAAAACATTATTTTAGAAGTCTTTTTTTTTAAAAAAAAAAACAGCTTTATTGAGGTACGATTGACAAATAGCCTTATTTTTAACTAAAATGATAAGCACCTGCTCTTTTCTCTTCCTCTTTTTCTTTACTTCCTTTTTCTTCCCTTCTCTTTCTGAAGAATGCAGTCCCGAATGCATTAGTTGAAACAAACCAGGGTCTATACTGGCAGTGGAAACGGTCTAAGTCAGCAAAGAGGCAGCCGGGCACAGGCACCTGAGCACAGGGTCAGCTGGGAGTCCACACAGAGGCACAGCCCAGTGGGGGGCCCCAGGGCCTGAGCAGTGAGAAAAGCCTGTCTTCAGTCAGGGGATGGCCAAGGAGGGGGAGCTGAAACCCCAGAGATCCAGGCGCACAACCACAGTATGCCTCAGAGACTGAGTTGGGGCAAAAACATCCACAGAGGGAAGGGATGGTGGTAAAAAGAGAAGATGGGCTGCATTCAAAGGCATTAATATGTTTAGGATCATGGGAGCTAGGTTTTTACACTGTGGGGAAAGCAAGCCACAGAAATGGAAAGGGAGAAGACTAGAATGAGTCCTGAATTGTGGGTCTGGAATGGGAACTGTGTGTAGAAAGATAGGTATAGAAATAAATAGATGTAAAATATGTGCATGCGTGTGTGTGTGTGTGTGTGTGTGTAGTTTGGGTGTGTGTGGTTGTGTGTGTGTGTGTGTATGTGTGTATCCTGGCTCTGACCACACAAAAGACCTGGGAAACACGATATTCCAATTACCATGAGCATATCTAGCACCCAATCTTGGCTTTCAAACAGCATTCTGCACTAAAAGTAACCAGAACTCCTCAGAAAAAATCACTGATTCCAGAACTAGGTGGAGTAGGGAAAGGACAAGATGAGCCTGGAGCATCTTGATGTACCAGGAAGGAAGGAAGGCTTCAAAGAAGGATGGGGACATGTCAGTTGGACGCATGAGCTACATTATTGGAAGGACTCCCACAGGCCAAATCTGGAACATTTTAAACACCATAATAAATAACGAAAGCAATAGATTAAAACTCATTGAACCAAATGGGAAGCAAACATTCTTACTGACAAACAGCTTAAAAGTGAAAGTTAAAATTAAAAAAAAAAAAAAAAAGAATAGAAGAAAGATCCGTGGGGTAGACAAAAGGGAGTGAAGGGAAAGGAGGAATGGGACAGGGGAAAGACACAGAATGAACCTGACCTCACTTTCCCATGAACATATGTGAACATACCACAGTGGATGGACATCCACAAGACCCTAATTTGAAAAAAAAAATAGCAGAAAGATCAGTAGAGTAGGGAAAATGAAACAGGGGGAGGAAGGAATTAGAACGAATTATATTCCATGCTTTTATAATTATTCAAAATGAATCCTATTGCTATGTATGACCCAAAAGAACCAATAAAAGAGTGAAAGTTTAATGGAGAACTTATTTGCAGAGCTTAAAGAATCTCCCTCCAAAATTACAAAGGGGAAAAAGAAGTATAACTTTCCAGTGGAGAATCTCAGCAGATGCCACCTTGGGAAATGACTGTGGTGACCATCATCAGTAAAGGAACAAGCTTGAACCCCACACCCTACGATGAGATGCAATGGGAGGAACTGCATGACTCTGGCCTGTCCCTGCCAAAGAGGCACAATTGAAATATCGTCAAACCAAGTGATGTTCTACAAATAACTGGCCTATGAGCTTCACAAATGTCAAGGTCATGAAAATGAAAAGACTGATCTCTGTTCACATTCTTGTTTCTTTTGCTGGAAAGAAGCTTTTGAGTTTGATACCATCCCATTTGTTGATTCTTGACTTTACACTTATAGAGGAAGTTGTTTTCTAAGCCAACACAATGGAGAGTTGGGTCTACTTTCTCTTCTAGTTAGTGCAGAATCTCTGGTCTAATGCCTAGGTCCTTGGTCCACTTAGAGTTGAGTTTCATGAAGGGTGAGAGAAAGGGGTTCCACTTCATTCTATTACATATGGATTTCCAGTTTTCCCAGCACCATTGTTGAAGAGGCTATCATTTCCTCCAATGGATGTCTGGGGCATCTTTGTCTAGGATGAGATGACTATATTTTTGTGGGCTTGTCTCTGCGTCTTCTGTTCTGTTCCAGTGGTCTTCATGTTTGTTTTAATGCCAATGCCATGCTGTTTTTGTTACTACAGCTCTGTAGTATAATTTAAGGTCCAGTATTGTGATGCCTCCTGCACTGCATTTCTCACTAAGGATTGCTTTGGTTATTCTGGGCCTCTTATTTTTTCCAAATTAATTTCATGATTGCTTTTTCTGGCCAAATGTTCTTTCTGATTTGTGGATGCTAACCCAAAACAATGAAGGTTGGAGAGGGGAATAACAGAAATCCACTGGATGATACAAAGGGAAACGAAGGAAAGGGAGAGGGGAGGAGAATAGAAAAGACAATAGAATAAATTGGGCATAACTTTCCTAGGCTTGTATTTGAATACAAGACCAGGGTAACTCCAATCATGTACAACCGCAAGAGTGGGATCCTAAACAGAATAAGTTCTAATCTATGTATATATAAATGTATGCATAATTTGCCAAAATACATTCTACTGTTATGTATAACTAAAAAGAACAAATTTAAATAAAAAAAAAAGACTGAGAAATTGTTCCATGTTAAATGAGACTGAAGAGGACACAACCACCAGGTACAACCTGATTCTAAACTGGAGTCTTTTAGAAGGACTAAAAGAATATTATTGGGACAACTGATGCAATCTAAATGGGTTTTGAGAATTAAACAGAAATATTGTACAGATACTAATTTCCCAATTTTGATGGTTCCACTGTGGTTATATAGAATGTCCCTGTGTGTAGAAAATAGCCACTTAGCATTCAGAAGTCATAGGACATCCGTTTAGTAATTTATTTCCAAAAAGTTTTAGAAGAAAAAAAAAGTTCTTTACATTATATTTGCAACTCTTTATAAGTCTGTGAATATTTCAAAATAAAGTAAAAAATATTTTTTAGATATGGTAAGTACCCAAGTTCCAGGGGAACCCAAGTGCGTGACTCAATGACCAACATGCTCACCTCTCTCACAGCTTCAATCCAAACTGCACAGACACTATCCAAAGAGATGAGAGCCTTCTTCGTTTCAGTTGGAACTTGGAAACTTAAAATGAAGTTTTCTGGAAAACGCAGTATTCCTAAAGACACATTGATTGTACCTATCAGCCTTGCAGTGTCTATTGTAATGTATGGAAAGAAAACACGGTTAAGAAGAGACAGACTCAGATCTGAAGGTCACATTTGCTACTTCTTACAGGTGCCACATTGAGTAATTGCTTAATCTTCCTCAGTTTGGTTTCCTTCACTATGAAATGGAGATAATAAGATTTACTCCACAGTATTATTGAGAGAATTAAGTACAATGATGGGTGTGAACCTCCCTCCCTACCTAATGATTGGCATAAGAGCATAAGGTTTTCTGTTTTGTTTTTAATTGCACAATGATTTCGTCTTATATAACCCAACAAGTTCCTTTGACCCTGACATAATTTCCTCTGCCTATAGCCAGATACATTTGCAATTTACTTACCCATTCTCACTCATTTATTTATTTTTTTGTTTGTTTGTTCATTTTTGATACCAGGGATTGAACTTAGGGATGCTTAACCACTGAGCCACATCCCCAACACTCTTTATTTTTTTTATTTTGAAACAGGGTCTCACTAAGTTTCTTAGGCCTTGCTAAGTTACTAAAGCTGGCTTTGAGATTGCGATCATCCTGCCTCAGCCTCCCAAGCTGCTGGGATTACAGGCATGCACCACTGCACCCGGCTCTCATTTATGCACTTAATGTTTGACAAATAGTTATTGAGAAACTATATAATACAGGGTACTAAGGCTCTAGTCTGAATGAAACCCAAGTCACATTTTTTATCCTACAAAAGGGAAGATGTGATGAAAGACAGTTCTTTCCATACAGCTATGCATTATGAATTTAAATCAGTTTAATAACCCAACCAAGGGTGTGTTTGCATTTTGTTCCCTCTTTGCTTTGAGCTGTTGACTCCACCCACCGATCCGTCACATACATATTTATTTTCCGACGAGTTCTGAAAGATTTCCAAGGTAGAGCAAGAAACAGGGAATGCAGCTGACGTCTGTCTCCCTCTGGGTATTATGTCACTCCTTGATTTAATTCCTCCTGACATTTTCTTCATTCTACTTTCTGCTCCTCATCAAAACACATCCCTCTTGGAAAACAGACGTACTTATTGACCACCCAGGACAATCTTGGAAATTGTTGCAAATGTTCATGTGTAAGGTTTAAAAATAAATAAATAAATACTGGGAAACAAAATGTGCAGCCCTGTTCCATAAGGTCGCCTGAGCACACAAGGGTTACTTCAGATACCCAAAGTCCTGGGAGTTTGTCTGCAAACCCCACTTAGGAGAAGTAGATGGATTTATTTTCCATTTTTAGGACACTGGCAATTTTGTTTGCTAAAGCTTAATTGTTCCCGGATACTGAGAGGGTACAGAAGGTAACTCTGTTTGATTTTAATGACTCTTTTTGGCATCAATTTAACATTCTCACTGAAAAGAATCACCAAAACACATGCATGCAAAATAGACTTTGACGGGTTTTTTTTGTAGTTTTTGTTTTCTTGCACTGAACAACAACAATTCCCATGGAGGTGGTACAGAGATAGAACCCTGTGCCACCTGCGCCCTTCTGTGATTGGAGTGGGCATCCCCAAGAGGGAGGGGCGTGGGTTCTGATCCTCAGGGTGGAGCCAACTTTCCTTCAAATAGCAGCTGTGTCCTCAGCCAGGCAACTAGGGAAGGGACGACTGTCCACACCTCTCCCTGCTCTGCAGTCTCTTTTGCTTCCTCTGTTTCTCCAAAAGGAGTTTGGACAAAGTGTCACAGCAGTGGGGACACCCAACTTCCCTACGACAGCACAATTTTAACTGGTAGAAATGTAGCCGAGCTTGAAGAAGTGTAGGAAATCGGAGACACTAGTTGTGAAATACTGTTGGGTGATGACATCAAATCACGCAGCCAGGTCCCCTTGAGGTGAGGAAACCACCTCCGCCCTCACCTGGCCTGACCCCCTGGATGTTTGGTCACATCAGTGTGCACCACAGCCACCCACCATCTGTCCAGCCCCAGAACTGGGACCTCACCCTGGTCCTCACCCGGGCACCCTGGACGTCCACTTCTCCCAGGAGCCCCCTCCCCTGCTCCCTTCCCCATTTTCCAGACTCTTTTCTCAGACTCTTTTTTCACTTGAATTGTTGCTACAGCTCAGTTCCCCATCCCATGACCTCCTCTAACTTCCCACATCTTCTCCCTGAGTTGGTGACCCTCGGGAGGAATCGGGGGGAAGGTGGGAGAACGAAATGCCAGCCCTAACAGAAGCTCTGGAGCAGAGTCAGTAAGTTCCGGAAAGTCACGTCCAACATTATTATTTAACAAAAGGAAAAGATGTCGATTGTTTTTAATACAAATCATGGAAGACAGAGCTTGGCACAACCTCCCTGGTGACAGAGACATAAGGACAAGGCAGCTAATCTTAGCTGGGCCAGGGCCACGTTCGCCAGTGTGTGATTGGTACTTTCAGATTGAGAAACCCCTGTGCCCAGGAGCCTCCTCTACTCCCACGGCTTCGATTATGCCCACACGCAGGCGACTCCCAGGGCTCTATCTCCATCCCACATCTGCCCGGGGAGCCTTGGTCCACAGACAGGCTGCTTCACACCTCACGGGTCTGGATGAGCTCATCACCTTGCCCACACCCTACTTTGTCCCTGTGAGTGGCAACCTCATCGGCCTCATCATCCAGTGGGTGCTGGGACGCCTCCCTTGCCCTTGCTCTTCCCACACAATGTCACCCCTGAAACATCTCATATGTTCATCTTCTGTCCAGCAGATAGGCCCCCAGCTCAGGCCCCCCGTCCAGGGTTGCTCAGGAGATAACAGTCTCCTTGGCTTCAAATTCTCCTTCTTGCTTGTCATCCACACTGCTAAAAAAATGGCCCACCCGAAATGCAGGAATATGCAGGTAACTGACTCCCTTGCTTAAGACAAGGGAGTTGTCTGGTAGTATCCTGTTGCTCGGAGAATAACATTTAACATTCTTAGAACAGCCAAGGGCCTTCCATGGTGGTGAGGCTCCATTCCTCCTTCCCTGCCTCTTTTCTTCCTTCATCGTCTACTTTCGGCCACCTTAGTCCTCCACTCGCTTCTTCCCACCTGCAGACCTTCACTCACTCAGTTCCCTCCACCTGGAAGCCCCGCTCCTTACCTGGCTGCGCAGGCAACTCCTATACTTGGTGCAGAACCCAGTGGAATGGCGCCTTCTGCGGGGAGCCTCTCCCAATTCCTCCAAGTAAACATAATTGTTTCCCCCAGGGGTCTCCTGTTGTACGGCCTACAGCTTCGTTAGGCCCTGATCAATTTGTGATTTTCATGATTTGGTCAGTGTGGATCTTCCCCACCCTGAACGCAGGAGCTGATGCTGAATAGGCCTCCCCAGAATCTAACCAGAGCCTGATGCAGAGTCGGGAATGACTGAATGGAGAACTCAAGAGACCCTCCTGCCTTGTAACACTGCCACTGTCCTTTCAAGTTCTCGAGGACAAATGGGGGCCAGGAGGGACAGGACAGAGTTGTAAGATCTTTTTACTAGCTCTCTAATGCTACAAAACAAACCCACCAAGTTTAGAGGTTTTAAAAAAAAATAAATAAAGCAATAGTCATTTGTGATCTCTCTGTGGATGGGAAGTTCAAAGGGATGGCCTGTCCCTTTCTCATCCTTGACTGAAAGACTCAAAGCTGAAGATTCACCCTCTTACACCTGGTTTAGCAGAAGCTGTTGGTCAGATGGCCTCCGTGTGATTTCTCCACGTGCACTGAGCTTCCTCACAACACACTAAATGGATTTCAAGGACAAGTGTCCAAAGACTGAGAAAAAAGCAAGCAGAAACCACATTGCCTTTTACAACCTAGCCTTGGAATCCAACAGCATCATTTCCAGCACATTCTGTTGATCCAGTCAGTTCCAAAGGTCCACCTGGGCCCACGGAGAGGGAACACAGAGCCCACCTCTTAGTGGAACAGTGGTTTTGTTTGTTTTGCTTTGTTTTTGGAACTGGGGATCGAAAAAGAGGGCCCTTCACCACTGAGCTTCATCCACAGAACTTTTAAATGCTTTTTTATTATTATTATTTTGAGATAGGATCTTGCTAAGCTGCTGAGATGTGCCTCGAAATTGTAATCCTAGGATTACAGGCGTGTGCCACTCACTTGACTGGGAAAATATTAATATCACATTGTAATAAAAACATGCAGGGTGCCATTCACACTGGCGAGAACACTTCTGCCACCATCTTCTTCAAGGGCCATCTGTCTCCGCTGTTGTGTAAGCACTAGCCGTAGTCTTAAGGGGCACTGGAACACGTCTCTCAGATACCCCAAATGGCACCTGAAATTTGTTACATGCATCTCTGTTCTGAGTCTCAGAACATTCTACTAGGCAGAGCCACAAGTGTCAGAGACATATGGCTGTGGAGGAGAACTGAGAAGAATTGTGCAGCACCAAAAGACTGACTACTGTGAACCATGCCCAGTAGATGAATCAGGCCTGACCCTTGCTCTCCGGAAACAAATGAACTCCAAGCCACTTTTCCCCCTCCCCCATCATCTCTACACCAAATCAATGCACTTGTACACTCTTCCCCCCGTTGAGATGGAACTTCTATTTTATAGGAAAAACGGACTCTGCAGACACATCAAATCATTCCTGAGACAGGGAACAGATACGATTTAGGCTTCCAAGATGAAGCCCTCTGTTTCACAAGGAGGAATTCAATAACACCACACACACACACACACACACACACACACACACACACACAAATTAGCTATCAGAGTATATAGATATTATAGGGTTGTTTTCTTGCATGAGAAAACTATAACCTAGGGGCCAAAGACTGCCAGGAGCCTGTTTTATCAATAAAGTTTTATTGGGATAAAGCCTTTCCCTGTTGGTTTAAGAATGCTCTGTGTCTCCTTTTGTGTGACAGAGTCGAGTAGTTGCAGCAGAAAACCATCAAGCCTCAAACTAACAAGAGTTTCAACCTAGGACTTTGCAGGAAAAAGTTGCTGACCCTAGCCAGGTGCAGTGGTGCACACGTGTAATCCCAGTGGCTTGGGAGGCTGAAGCAGGAGGATTGTAGGTTCGAGACCACCCTCAGCAACCTAGAGAGGCCCTAAGAACTTAATGAGACCTTGTCTCAAAATAAAAACTAAAAAGGGCTGGGGACGTGGCTCATTGACTAAATGCCCTTGGGTTCAAGCCCCAGTATAAAAAAAAAAAAAAAAAAAAGATTAAAAGATTAAAAGTTACTGACCCTATTCTAGAGACTAGACTAACTCTGCTTACTGACTTACATAAACCCTAGCATCTGCCATTTATCATGCATCATCACCCTTGTGCCAGTCTGTATGGCTGGAATTCTTTATGTGTTATCTTTAAATTTCACATAGAGCCAATGGGAAATATTATTACACCTATCTTGAAGATGAAGAGAAATTAAGGTTTAAAGAAGTTTAAAATTTTGCACAAAGCCACAACTAGTAAATGGTGGAATTTAAACCCAGATCAAAGTAACTCTAAAGCCCATCCTTCTTGTTCATGCTTTTCAATAAAAGCATCCTGCTTCTGCCTCCTGCCTGAGAAAGAATTGCCCTTCTTGAAGAATCTAGAAGCCACTGTACATGATTATTAGCCTTGGGAATCTGAACTGCAATATAACCTCTTTTGCCAAATAACTGATTACAGTGGATAATTTATCATTCCTGCAAACTGGGATCATAGAGAGTCCCCGGAAGCCCTTGAACAAATGGGGAGATAGGCCACGACCACCCACAGCTCATGTCTCCTGCCAGCTAAGGCAAGGGACCCAGAACTACAGACAGAAGTGCAGGGGACTCCACCACCTCCCTCAGAGCTCCTCAGGCTGGAGGGGCTGTCTAGGCCACCTGGAGAATCGGAAAGAGCTGTCACCACAGACATCTTACCCCCGAACATCAGCTACCTGTTAGGGCTGAGCCCTGAGCCCTGAGTTCAAAGATTCTACATCCAGAGGCTTAGCTTCCCTGTAGTGGGGAGGGAGAAGTGTTTTCGGGGCCCAGCGTATTGGGAACCAGAAAGGATCTGCTCAGACATGCCCTAAAAATTCTATTACCACCTTTACTGGCACTGGGACCCACGTCTGAGCTCTGCTAACAAAGGGGAAAACCATTGCCCACAGTATACGGAGGGGTGTGAGGTTGTTGCTGTTTTTCTGTTTTTTTTAATTCTCTGTCATTCACTCCTTACAAATTTATTGAGCACCCATGAGGTTGTAGTTTTAGGCACTGAGAATAAGCAATTAACAAAAAAAGGCAGGCTTGGTGGGACCTTCCTCTAATCCCAGCTGCTCAGGAGGCTGAGGCAGGAGGATCATAAGTTCAAGATCAGACTGGGCAATTTAGTAAGACTCTGTCTCAAAATTTTAAAAAATAAAAGGGCTAGGGATGTAGCTCTGTGGCAAAGCACTTGCCTAATATGCATAAGGCCCTAGATTAAAAACCCAGTACTGAAAAAAAGAAGAGACAGAAATTTCTGCTGACAATAATAATCAGAGTGCTTATCATACGTTAGGCACTATTTTAAAATTTGTAGTAAATATTTTTAATTTATTTACTTATTATTATTCAAAACATTACATAGTTCTTGACATATCATATTTCACACTTTGATTCAAGTGGGTTATGAACTCCCATTTTTACCCCGTATACAGATTGCAGCATCACATCGGTTACACATCCACTGTTTTATATATTGCTATACTAGTGTCTGCTGTATTCTGCTGCCTTTCCTATCTTCTACTATCCCCCCTCCCCTCCCCTCCCCTCCCCTCCCATCTTTTCTCTCTACCCCCTCTACTGTAATTCATTTCTCCCCCTTGTATTATTTTTCCCTTTCCCCTCACTTCCTCTTGTATGTAATTTTGTATACCCCTGAGGGTCTCCTTCCATTTCCATGCAATTTCCCTTCTCTCTCCCTTTCCCTCCCACCTCTCGTCCCTGTTTAATGTTAATCTTCTTCGCATGCTCTTCATCCCTACTCTGTTCTTAGTTACTCTCCTTATATCAAAGAAAACATTCAGCTTTTGTTTTTTAGGGATTGGCTAGCTTCACTTAGCATAATCTGCTCTAATGCCATCCATTTCCCTGCAAATTTTATGATTTTGTCATTTTTTAATGCAGAGTAATACTCCATTGTGTATAAATGCCACATTTTTTTATCCATTCGTCTATTGAAGGGTATTATTATTTAATTTATTTACTTATTTACTGTATTTCCCAAGCTGGGCTCAAACTGCAATCTTCTCATCTCAGCTGGGATTATAGGCCCAGACCACAGTGTCTGGCCATCCAAAACTCACAGCAACACTACAAGGTAGGGACCAGTGTTGTCTAACTTCCCAAAAGGAGAAACCAAAGAATAAGAATGTTCATTCATTCAGCCAACATATAACACACACCCACAGCCTACCATGGTGATACTCACAAGAGTGGAATGCATATAATTTGAAGTCAATCCTTTTCCCTACACATTTACCATACATTTCCGATTGCTGCATCCTTTCTGCTGAGAAGGTCATTATATAGATCCTCAAGTCCCGAAAGGCATAAGTGACTGCACAAGGCCACAAACCCAAATTCAAGAGCAGCTCTATCAGAAGAATTGGACTTCAGAGGAACCCCAGGGCTTGAGTCCAATGTGTTTCCATCTCCCACCCTGCCCTGCATCCCCACATTAGAATCTTGGGTCCATCCTCAGGCACCTCACAGCAAAAATTAAAAGTCTGCTCAACCAGGAAGAAGTGAACTGAGAACCAGGCCACCAGGAGGTGCAGAGACCCAGAGCCAGCTGCTGGCTTCAAGGTCACATGACTTCCCTTTGACCTTCAAACTCAGAGCGATCTCACCCAAAACAGTCCAGTGAGGAGGCTGAGTACTCCCACCACCCCCTGGGAGGGTCACAAAGGCAAAGGCACCTCTAGAGCACATTTGTCTCCTCCTTTGAAAGGTCCCAAGGTCTTCTGACTTTGTCGGAGAGCCATAGCTGGAAAGCTGTCACCCACAAGAGGAAGGAATCTTCCAGTTAAAAGCCACTGAGAAGCAAAGACAAAGTGAGTGGAGAGGTGGAAGACAGGTTGATTTGGCCCCAAAGGTGATGCCTCTGAAAAGCAGCCGGCCTCCCTGGGTTCTCGTGTTATTTTTAAAAACATTCTAGAAGTTTCTGAGAGGTTCTCAGAATCATTCTGCTAGGCGGCCTGAGATCTGTCTCCCCATTCAAAACCTTCCAAGGGAGTTTACTGCCCTGTGTTAAACAGCATTAATCCCTTTAGGATAGAAACAAACTTGCTAATGCTAGATGTCTTCATGTCTGTCTGCACATCTTCGCCTGGTAATCATGTTTTCTTCTTCTCAAGCTGCCTTACCCTTCAAGATTCCAGTTCAGTCTCACTTCCTATTTGACGCCTCCTTTCTCACAACTAAAAAAATAAATAAATACTTCTCAGTGTCTATATTTCACTGATATGCTAGGAGGTCATTGCTGATAGACTATGTCTCATTCATCTTACTTTTATGATGGCTAAAGGAACCCTCCATTTACCTAGGAGGAATCTGAGGCACAGGAAATCCATGTCGCAAACTCACTGTTACATGCCAAAGAAGGATCTGTACAGAAACAAAACCCGCCCAGGGAGCTTGAATCCAAAACTTCGTCCTGCTCCACTTTTTCTTTGTCCCATGTCTTCATTGCATCGAGTGGAAATAGCATCGCTAGCTCTTCTCCGTACCCCTCTGAGCCTTCAGCAACAGAACAAGGGAAATGGAGCTCTGTGTGGTCCTCCAGGAAAAACTAGGTCACCTTTCTCCTTCTTCAAATTTTCAAGTTTCTGGGAAAGCTGGTGAAGACAGCCCAGAGGATCCAAGCATTGCTGCCACTCCGTGCTCTGAAGAGATTTCACTGGATTCCCCAACCAGCTGGATGGATCCTCTTCAGTCATTGGCTCATTCCTCTGGGTTCCTCCGCAAACATCCTTCTCAAAGTCAGCAGGTCATTCTGCAGCCAGGTGAATTTTCCCACCTTCCCAGATGCACTCACAGCACGATGGTCAGTGAAGTGTCTGGTCTCCATGATGACCCTGTCCCCGTGACAACTGCCTTACAGCATAGGGAGTGCAGACCATGCTTTGGGGGTATTGGGTCATGTGGAAAGACTTAAGAGAAAAACACAAAACTTAAATTCACCATTTCCTTCTGAAGAAATAACACAAAATTGACGTGATTCTCATCCAGCAATGAGCTACATTTTTTTGAAAAAATCCTTCAGGGCTTGGTGGATTCATAGGAAGACAACATCCCATCATTAGGCACTTAGGTCTTAAATCTAAGCCTTCAAGAATGTATGAGAACTGACCTTGGCCTCTGGGCCTGTGGTTCGCTGCAGAATCTTGGCTGTGGAGCTGTTCCGAATTCTAGGAGTCCCCTGAGACCTTCAAGAGCTCTGCAAACAATCAAGTACTCTCCACTAATTGTTGAAGGTTTACACTGTGTCCTCTCGATTTCCATATTGAGCTCCAGATAAGACTTTTGTTTGTTTGTTTTTAAAAAGATAGTTCTGTGGCTTATTATAAAAAATTAAAAACAAAACCACTGCATTCAATGTTACAGGTTAAATTGATGGATCTAGAACATACCTAGAGCTCAACTTGAAATAAATCTGTAGATGACTAGTTTTTTCAAGAAATAATTTCAGAAGCAAACAAAGAATTAGAAATATGAGCGAGATAATTGAACAATAATTCTGCTTTTAATTTTCCACACTACCCATCAAGTGCCACATGCCAGGAGTCTCAATACTGTTCTTGTGTCTTGTGGTGTCTTCTGATTTGAGAATCAACACTGACAATTGTGGGGGTTATTTTGGGGGGAGGGGGTTGTTTGGCGGGTTTTTTGTTTTTGTTTGTACTGGGGGTTAAACCCAAAGGTGCTTTACCACTGAGTTATATCCCCAGCCTTTATTATTATTATTATTATTATCATTATTATTATTATTATTATTATTATTTTAAAACAGGATCTCACTAAGTTGCTGAGGCTGGCCTCAAACTCGAAACCCTCCTGCCCACAGCCTCCCAAGCCTCTGGGATTACAGGCATGTGTCACCGCACCAGGCCTGATGCTTGGTCTCCATCTCAGCCTCGTCTTCCCAGAAACAACCTTGGCTGCTTCAAATACAATTCAGGCAGGCTTTCTTCCATCAGGCTGCATCTTGAGCAGAGGCCTTACCCCTCTGCACCTCGGGGGGCCTCAGCTGACATGTTCTGCGTCCACTCCACCCCTGAAACTCTCTGCTGCAATTCAGGACTGAACAGATCCCGTTCAGCATACTAGCCCATCAAAAATAGGACTAAAACCTAACTTTCAAAACATTGGTACCAAGCTCCTACTAAGCAGACAGAGGCACGAAGTTAGAATCACTAATATTAGCAAAGACGGTCCACCCACCCACAGCAGGCCCTACAGTCTCCTAGGATCTGCTCGTGAGCATCCTCACTCTCCTTCCTCCTCACTTCTCCAGTGCCCGCGGGAGCTCCAGCTGCCTCAGAATTCCTCCCCTCCCCTGATCTGTCACACATCTGTGTATTTTGCCCGTTGCTCCCTCCTCTTCTGGAATGACTTTCTCTGCATTCTTCTCTTCCAGATGCCACTTAATGACCCACATCTAATTCATAGGTGAATGTCCCTGGCAGCCAGCGGGTCCTTGATAAATCTGAATAAAGGCACAACTCAATTGTCTACCAGCTGAATTTCTCAAGCAGAACGAGTGTACTGCCTTCTCCGTCATCCAATCACCCTTGGTTTACATCTTTATCAACACACCCAATAGTACACTGTACTAAAATTATTAGTTTATGGGTCTCAATCCCACCCAGCTGACGACCAAGAGCGACTCGTGCATGACTAACTGACTGACTTACTCATTTTTTAAGAGTAAGGATGGGGTTCTAGATATATCCATAGGTATCATTCATTTCCCTAATATCTGTACTACCTCCCTGGAATTATTACTGTCAATATATATGTGATTTATAGAATTATTACTGCTTTATATATATATACACACACACGTGTGTGTGTGTGTGTGTGTGTGTGTGTGTGTATGGTTGATAGAACAATGAACATATGAATTAAGGCTGGAAAAATGACTCAGCAACAGAGTGCTTGCCTACATGCAAGAAGCTGTGGGTCTGACCCCAACCCTGGGAGAAAAAAGAAAGAATCAATGAATGAGAAATGAATAAAAAAAAAAAGCATGCAGGTACAAAGAAAAGAGGATGCATAGGCACACAGAGAGGTTTCCTAGGCACACAGGTAGTGTACACCTGTAATCCAAGGTACTCAGGAGGCTGAGGCAGGAGGATTGCAAGTTCAGGCCCAGCCTGGGCTACCTACTGAAATCCTGCCTCAAAATAAAAAAGTGCTAGAGAAGTAGCTAAGTGGTAAAGTGCATGCACAAGGCCCTAGGTTCGTTCCCCAGCACCCCCCATAAAAAAAAAAAAAAAAGAGGATTCATTCTTACTAGGGAATCATGAAAAGCTACGTAGAGAAGTTGGCTAAGGATTGAGCTTTGAGAGACTAGCTCAGAGGTAGAACACTGGATAGCATACACCAGGCCCTGAGTTCAATCCCAGGCACCAAAGAAAGAAAGTGCCCATTAAATGGAAGAGAAGAAGATATTGTGTGAGAAAGGTCAGAAAGAGTGAAAGATGTGGCAGATTTAAGGAACAACTCTGATGTGGCCTGAGCAAAAAAGGAGGCAGTCTCTATGGCCGTAAGCAGAAAAGTAGGGTGATGATGCCAATTGATGAAAGTTTGGGTGGCCTTGCTGAGGAGTATGGATTTTGTCATGGGGCTGCAGGGGAGTGGCTCGGTCGGATATGCATTCTAGAAAGCCAAGGGAAGACTAATGACGGGTAAGAAGCTGATGGCCAGGAGACCTTTCCAAGGCAGCTGGCCCTGGTCCCCCCTCTAGGAGATTGATGGAGAAGATCTGGACTAACATGATGAATGTGGAGTTAAGAGGAGGGAAGGATCCATAGATCCTTGGGAAATGGTGCAAAAGGCGCTCTGATTCTGCAGGAAAGATACCCACAGGAAGAACCCAGAAGATGAAATAAAAGTGGAAATCAGATGATCAGATGAGGCGGATTGCCCAGGCCTTCACTGGCCTTCTAGAAAACAGTGCGAACTCAGAAGTGAAGGAGATGTTATTGTGAACAGGGAATCCAACCAAGGAAACCTCCCACCCACATTCTACAGAGTTCCGAGACAGCTGAAAAATGCTAGGATCTTGGCTGAGGCTCCCACCCAGCTGAAGACCAAGAGCGACTCGTGCATGACTAACGGGGCCCTCCTAGGCCCTTCCTCACAGGCTGTAACGGGAGCCACACCGACAGATGTGAGTACTGCCAGCCGTCTTCAGGAAGGGACCACGGCTGAGCTGGCTTGGAGAGACCGGTGAGACCCGCTCCTGAAATGTCCTAGCTGTTGACGTGTGCGTGGGCTGTGCCCCTCCAGCATCCTGAAAGTGGCTTCTGTACCTTGGGGAGGGTTGCCCTGAGTACCGCCTAAGCTGTGAGACCCCATGGAAGCCCCCCTCCTGGCTGGGGCTCCCTCCCCTTATCTATAAAGTAGACCTAACATTACAAACCCCTTTGAAGGGTGACGGTGACAAATGGATGAGAAAATGGATTTAAAAGTTCTTGGTCAACTAAGAAGCACTGAGGAACATTAAGGGGCTAGTAGTCCTGCTTTACAAATCAAGAACTTTACGTGGCACTTATTACAAATCACTTAAAACAAACCTGGCAAATCATCTGAAGCATTAGCAACCTTTTTTTTTTTTTCCCCCTCATGGAGAATAACTTCTTCTCCTAAAGGGGACGTGACTCTTTGCTACTGACCAGCACACCGGCAGCCTGGAGCCTACATGAGCTTCCCACAGCCTCTCAGAGTCCACGGACAGCCCACCTGCATCTGCAATGGCTCTGAGGGGCAGGAGACAAAGGGAACTGGCCACGAGGCAAGGAGAGAAGACTTCTGTGGTCTGAAAAGTTCCAAAGGACACTACCAAAGGCTTGTGACCTCTGGGCATGAGCTGGAAGACAGGGGGATAAGAACACTTCAACCTCTTAGAAGGGGTCACTCCCTTCTCCTGAAGGTCAGTAGCTCTGGGGGACGCTAGGGGAAAGTGCATCTAGGGGAGGCCAGGAAACCCATTTGTCTGTCTGTCTCTCTCTCTCTCTCTCTCTCTCTCTCTCTCTCTCGTTATCCCACATAGTCCTCATGCTAAGCCACGCGGGCAGATGTTATTATCGTCATCATTATTCTCACAGACGAGCTGGAGAAACTGGAGCTTAGAGTGACAGGCAACAGCCGTTCATTGCCACCCAATTCCCCAAGGTCAGGACTGCGACTCTGTTTCTCTTAGTGTCTGGCCCACTACTCCAGGGAGAAACTCCACGTGCCTCCTAGTTCAGGTATCTTGTTGGTACGTGTTTTGGTCAGCTCTTTCACCACGGGGACCAAAAGACCTGACAAAGCACAGTTTTAGAGGAGGAAATGTTCCTCTGGGGCTCGGTTTCAGAGGTCTCGGTCCACAGATGGTCCATTTGTTGCTCTGAGTTCAAGATGAGGCAGACCATCATGGTGGAAGGGTGTGGAGGAGGGAAGCAGTGCAGGACCGGACCGTCAGGAAGCAGAGAGAGTTCTGCTTACCAGGGACAAAATACATACCCCTAAGGCATGCCCCCAGGGACCCACCCCATCCATCCACTCCCTACCTGCCTACAGTTACCACCCACTTAACCTCCATCAGGGGATTAGGTTAAGGCTCTGGCAATTCGATCATTTCACCTCCAAACTTCCTTGCATTTTCTCACACATGAGCTTTTGAGAGACACCTCCTACCTAAACCATGGGAGTTTGTGTTTATATTAATGCCAGGTATACGTGATGTTCCCCAAATTAATACTGCTGTGGATGATGACAAATTTATACGTGAGCTGAATCCTACTTGAAACCTTGTGCAGCAGAGTTTGAAGAAAAGAGGCAGCACCTCTGGTCATGAGGGTTGCCGCTCCTGTAGGAGGACACCAAGCAGGTCACAGCAGCTGCAGAGATTGGACAAGTCACCATCTCGAGGGAAGAGGGATGGAGTCTGTGGGGACAACAGAGGGAGGTCCAGTCTCCTTCCTCTGGGCCAAAGAGTGTCAAACTTTTTGAAGTGGGATAGGGCCTGACCTCGGTGTTCTTATCAGAATTCCCAAGGTAATTGAAAAAAATGAGGCAAGAAAAAAAAAAGAATTCCTTAAGTGGTTCCCATATTGACAAAGCGAACCACTGTTTTTTTCTTGGGGTGGAGTGGGGAGGACAAATAAGTGACAGAACTCAGGGGCGCAACCACTGAGCCACATCCCCAGCTCTATTTTGCATATTTCATTTAGAAACTGGGTCTCACTGAGTTGCTTAGCCCCTCCCTTTTGCTAAGGCTGGCTTTGAACTCGTGATCCTCCTGCCTCAGCCTCCCCAGCCACCGGGATACAGGTGTGAGAACCGCTGCTCTAAGCAGACTTTTCTCAAGAGTTCAAATTCAACAGACAGTGGCTCTGAATTTTCCCTGCTTCTTCCCTGGCCTGATGTAAAGCGTGAGTTCCCAGGGCAGGACCTTTGTACCTTAGGGATATGGCTCATGTGTGAATCTGCAGGACTCCGTCAAGGCTACCAGTCTCTAGCTTAGGAGGAGGAGGAAGCTGGCTGGGGGGCTCTCACCTCCTGGGAAGGACACTGCTCTAGGGACACGCCTATGGTGCCTTCCCTGAGGCACATTTCTGCTCCTTCAACAATGTCTTGTTCAGGGAACTTGGACTAACTCACATCTCTGTACCAAGTCCTGGGCCACCTGTGGCATAACATCACCAGTGTTGGAAGGAAGGAGGTGAGCCAAAGCGGCAAGACCAGCTCAGCCCAGCCCGGGAAAGGCTCCCGGAGGAAGTGACCTTTGAAAAGCATGAGTGCACCAAGCAGAGAAGAGGAAGCAAGTTCTGGGTAAAGAGGGTGGTTGGCAAGGAGGCCAGAGGGCGCCTGGACGGGGCCCAGCTGGAGGGGTAGAGCAGGGCAGATAGGGGGCCAGGGGCCAGCGTGGGCTTAGCCGTAAGCAGCGGGAGCCTTCCCTTCTCACCACCTCCCTTCTATGCCCTACTCTCTGCTGTCCTCTCCCTCCCCTGCAGGAGGCCAGAGAAGGGAGAAAAGCAAAGGAGCAAGGGAAGGGAGAACAGAGAGAGGAAGAGAGGAAGAAGCTCATTCCAGTTCCCTTTTCTGGCTCCATCTTGCATGCTGCTGCTTGTGTCTTATATGAAGTTGGCGAATTAATGAATTCTGGCCTCACAAGAGACTTCAGGGCTGAATGTTTAATCCAGGAGGGCTTGGGGTCAGATTTGGGTGGTGGTTCCCAACCTCTTTTTCGATATTTATTTATTTAGGTGCTAAGGGTCAAACCCAGGGCCTTGTGCATGGGAGGCAGCACTCTACCAGCTGAGCTGTATCCCCAGCCTGGTTCCCAGCCTGTGATCTCCAGGGCCATCCTTCCCTAGCTGGGGGTTTATTTAGACTTCTAGTTTCTGCTAATTGAGAAAAGAAAATATGAAAGGAGACATAATATTGTTAATTTAGGCTCACTCTAGAGCAAATTCACATTTATTGTATATGATAGGAATCACACACCTTCGGAAAACTGTGATTGCACAATTACCTACGTTAAAGACAAATAACAGATATGGCCAAATATCTGTAACATATAAGATAGAGTGTCTTAATATGTAAAGAGTTCTTACAAATTAATTTTTAAAAAAACTAACAACAGAAAAGTGACAGGAAAATAAGGAGGGGTCATAGTCATAGTTTAGAAAGGGTATTGGGAAAGCACCATTTTCTTCCAAAAATAAGCCTGGATGCTTGGGAAAAGTGAATGGGAACAAATTATTTAAAAAGGCAATTTGTCTACATTTATCAAATGGAAAATATCCTATTGCTCTACACAGAAATTCCACTTCTAGAAATTCATTCCCCATATAAAATCAAACATATTCACAAAGAGTGTCAGATGAGATAGATTCAAATAAGGGGGGATTAGCTGGTGTGGTTGGGGAAGCCTGTAATACCAGTGGTTTCCCCCAATTCATCCTGTCACAGGAGATGAAGGTGGGAAAGGACACAGCACACACTGACAACATCCTCCAAAAACGCCTCCTCCCAGCCTCTCCAGCCTCATGGCACATCTGAAATCTGGAGTTGGGCAGTGGTCCCAAGTTCTCTACAGAGGCCGCCCAGGTGGCCTGGCACCTCATTTAGGATTGGGAGGAAGATATTTAGCACCTAGTGTATCATTTCAAAGGATTTGGAGCTTCAGTTAGAAACTAAGACTTTAAAAGAGTTCTGTTTAACATTCAGTCACATGTATATACCACATACACCATTATTAGAAATACAAAAATATAGTTCTAGAAGTTTTCTGGTGGGATTTTTTGGATCTTCTAAGTATAGAATCCTATTGTCAGCAAATAGTGATGGTTTGAGTTCTTCTTTTCCTATTCTCATCCCTTGAATTTCTTTCGTCTAATTGCTCTGGCTAGAGTTTCAAGGACCATGTTGAATAAGAAGTGGTGAAAGAGGGCCTCCCTGTCTTGTGCTGCTTTTTAGAGGAAATGCTTTCCATTTTTCTCCACTGAGAAAGAGGTTGGCCTTGGGCTCAGCTTAGATAGCTTTTACAGTGTTGAGGTATGTTCCTACTCTCCTTAGCTTTTCTACTGTTTTGAACATGAAGGGGTGCTGTATTTTGTCAAGACTTTTTCTGCATCTACTGAGATGACCATGCGGGATATTACTTAGCCTTAAAGAAGAATGAAATTACAACATTTTCAGGTAAATGGATGGAGTTGGAGAATATCATGCTAAGCAAAGTAAGCCAATCCCAGAAAACCAAAGGCCAAATGTTTTCTCTGATAAGTGGATACTGATCCATAATGAGGGTGTCTAGGGAAAAATGGAAGAAATTTGGATTGGGCAGGGGCGAGTGAGGGGAGAGGAGGGGGTAAGGGGGTGAGAAAGATGGTGGAATGAGGTGGACATTATTACCTTAGGTTACACGTATGATTGCACAAATGGTGTGACTGAATCATGTACAACCAAAGAGATGAAAAGTTGTGCTCCATTTGTGTAATAAATAAATAAATAGAAATATTTTTTAAAATAGGAAAAAATAAACTAAATTTCTGATAAGTTTTTTTTAATTAGTTACACATGATAGTACAATGATCTTGACATATCATACATTTGAATCAAATGGGGTATAAGAAATTTAATAGAACAATTATACCACAATCTGCACATGTCATTCTAAGAAATGTAATTTATAGCTCTGGGCAATATATTAAGTTTTGTTTTGTTTTGTTTTAAGGAGAGTATGGAACACAGTAGGCTCCCATCTGTATGTGAATGCTTTGAATGGGACATTCTGTTATGTCCTGTACATGACTGGGCCTGCACAGAAATTCTGAGGATGAGACTTAAGATTGGCAAAACAGGAGGACTGCTATTCATTAAATAAGTTTTAGCACATTTTGACTTTGTACCATGATGCATCAGTTTTATAAATCTAAAACATTATTAGGGTGCTGTGCGTGGTGGCAGACACTGGTCATCCCCGCACCTCGGGAGGCTGAGACAGGAGGATAGGAAGTTCAAGTCCCACCTCAGCTACTTAGTGAGACTCTGTCTCAAAATATCAAAAGGTTGTAGCTCAGTAGAAAAGAACTCTGGGCCCAATCATTAGTACCAATAATAATAATATAGGGTAATTAACTACATGATTCAAAACACCCAGTAGAGAAAAAATTTTGAATGTTCCCAATATAAAGAATTTTTAGGGCTGGGGATGTGGCTCAAGTGGTAGCACGCTCGCCTGGATGCGTGCGGCCCAGGTTCGATCCTCAGCACCACATACAAACAAAGATGTTGTGTCCGCTGAAAACTAAAAAATAAATATTAAAATTCTCTCTCTCTCTCTCAAAAAAAAAAAAAAAGAATTTTTAGGTGGTGGATATATCAACTACCCTGATTTGATCATTACACATTATAAACATATATTGAAATATCACATTGTACTCCATTAATATGACAACTATTCTGTGTTAAAATTAAAATATGTATCGGAAGAGGCAGCATATAATAAACCTATCTTAATGGCAGTAAACCCCTGCATCTACACCAATTCAACAGAGTGCTAGGGGCATGCACCGAGAAAAAGACAGCCTTCAATAAGCAGTCCTGGGAGCACCGGGCAGCCACAAGTGAAAGTTGAAGCTAGGCTCCTGTCTGTCTCACCTTACACAAAACCAGCTCAGACAGGAAAGACAAAAAAGTAAGCTCTGGAGGTACCAGAAGAAAACATAGGGTAAATGCTTCAGGGCGTGGGGATAGGCAGAGTTCTTTTGCCTAAGACCCTAAAATACAGCAAAAATATACACATGGGATATCAAACTAAAAAACATCTGCACAGCACAGAAATCAACAAACTGAAGAGAAAACTTTGAGACTGGGAAAAAAAAAATTTGACAAGAGGCTAATATACATAATAGATAAGGAGCTTGATAGCAGAAACAAAACAGAACAAATAACAACAAATAACCCAATTTAAAAAAAAAAAAAAACAGGAAATAAGCCAGGCACACCCCTGTAATCCCACCACTTGAGAGGCACAGGCAGGAGGATGGCAAGTTCAAGGCCAGCCTGGTCAACTTAGGAAGACTCTGTTTCAAAATTAAAAAATAAAAAGGGCTGCGATGTGGCTCAGTGGTTGAGTGCCTCGGGGTTCAATCCCTGGTAAAAAAAAAAAAACAACAACAACAACCAAAAAACAGAAGGCTAAGCTATAGTTGGCTAAGAGAAAGACTTCTCTTGTTCTACAGCCCAGTAAGGTGACTATAGGTAATGATGACGTATTGCATATTTTTTAAAAAGCTAGAAATAAAGAATTTTGAATGCTTTCATCATAAAGAAATGATAAATGTTTGACCAAACAGTTATGTCCGTCCTGATTTAAACAATATATAATATATACATGCATCAAAACATCACAGAGTACCCCATAAATCTATATACTTGTTACATATCAGTTTTAAAAACTTTTGGGGGAGAACTGGGAATTGAATATAGGGGTGCTTTACCATGGAGCTATACCCCCAAAAAAAAGTGTCACATTTTTTTTTTTTTTTTTTTTTTTTTGCACACCTGTAATTCCTATGACTCAGGCGGATCCCAAGTTCAAGACCAGTCTTGGCAAGTTCAAGGTCAGGACAGGATACTTAGCAAGACCCTGTTTCAAAGTTAAAAAAAAAAAAAATTTAAAAGGGCTAGGGATCTAGTTCAGTGCTAAAATGTCACTGGGTTCAATGCCCAGTACCGAAAAAAAATTTTTTTTCAATTAAAGAAACTATTATTGAGAGAAAAAAAAATAAAGATGAGCATAGTACATAGTGTTCCTTTTCAAAAGTATTAATTTTGTTTACAAAAGCAAAAAGCCCTCTTGCAAATGCAGAAAAAAAGAAAATATCTACATAAAATACATAGAAAGAAAAAAATTAAAAATACATCTTCTACGGGAAAAAAAAAAAAAAAAAAAAAAACTATCTTCCCCACTTCCGCTATTCCCACAAGGTAATCACTTTTAAGAGTTAAAGTGTATACATTCTTCCAGGAATGTCCTCGGACTTTGCAATATGTACAAAAAAATCATCATATTCTTACCAAGCTGTCCATACTGGCCTCAAACTGGTGATCCTTTTGCCCCAGCCTCCAGAATAGCTGGGATTACAGACATGTGCCACCGTACCCGGCAGTATGTATAATTTTTTCAACCAAAAATGAAAGCATGTTACACAGAATGGTCTTAAGCCTGATTTTTTAATTTCACTTAGAAATATACCTTAGACAGCTTCCAACTCAGACACATAGACTCACTCTGCTCTTCTTACCATTTGAATTGAGGTGCCTCTGAAAGTCCCTGACAAGTGCATGGTTGAGGACATCAAAACTCACCACTGCTGCTCTTGTAAGCAAAGCTGCAGGGACCACCCTTGCATGCACATTAGCCTTAGTCCATTCCCTTAGGTAAGACTGATGGAACACTTAAAATGCCGACAGACACTGCCAAAAGGCCACAGAATTCCTCCCCCTGCCAGCCCCCCTTGGCAAACCTACATTTAACAACAAAGACCTGAAGCAACATGGGCCACCTGTGGGCACCACTCATAACCCACACTGATCAACTCATGCCCTACGCAGTGGAACCCGCTGACCCACATTAGGACTTCTCCTTGGAGGTTATGCCCCTCCCTGCAGCCATCCAGTGGGACAAGATGGAGGAGAAAGAAACAATGTTATAGCCACACTGCAGAGCACAGTTTATGTTTGGAAAGAAAAGCAAAGTCTGTTTCAGCATTGCTAAAATAAAATATTAAGGCCAGGAACAGTGGCCGCATACCTGTAATCCCAGCAGCTTGGGAGGCTGAGGCAGGAGGATCATGAGTTCAAAGCCAGCAATTTAGTGAGGCCCTGAGCAATCTAGCAAATCCCTGTCTCTAAATAAAACATTAAAAAGGATGGGGGTGTGTCTCTCAGTGGTCAAGCATCCCTGAGTTCAATCCCTGGTACCAATAAAATAAAATATTAATCACCCATGAAATGTCTTGCACAGGCCCAGCAGCTCCAGGGTCTGGCCCAGGCTCCATTGAATGATGGAAGGGACTCATCCAGGTCCCATGGTGGCTTCATTTAACCCTCAATTTCATGGATGATCACCCCACCCCACCCCCATTCGCGGTGCTCCACTCCTGGTACACGCACACACACACACAAAAAAAATCACATGGAATTTCTCCAACCTTCTAGAAAAGCAGTCAATAATTAGGCCCTTGAAAATTCTGGACCTCACAGGTAAAACAGGTATGAGAGCCGTTCACTCTGTAGAAGAAAACAGCTGATGAGTGGTGACCACTGTTATTTTTAAAAATTTCTAAGGGCTGCCCTGCAGAAGGAGGATCAGGCTGACCTGCAGAACAGGAGCAAAAGTCTGGAGCAATGAGCAGGCAGATTTTCAAGCAAGAAAAGAGAAATTTCTAACCATCAGAATTGTTCAGGAGCCAGGCATGGTGACGAATGCCTTTAACCCCAATGGCTTGGGAGGCTAAGGCAGGAGGATGGCAGGTCCAAAGTCAGCCTCAGCAACCTAGCTAGACTGTATGCAATCCAGTGAGACCCTGTCCCCAAACAAAACAAAAAAAAAATTTAAAGGGCTAGGGATGCGACTCAGTGGTTAAGCACCCCTGCATTCAATCCCTGGTAGGGAAAAAATATATATATATATATCCTCAGCTTCCAGGAAAAGGTTCACAACAGCTAAGGCTAGAATCAGTGACCTCAATAGAAGAGCCAAAGGTAAGGTGTGTGGCAGCATAAGCAGCACTGTCTGAAGTCCAACTGGCTCTCACCAAGGAGCCACAATGCTCTCCATTTATTTTATTATTTTTATGGAATCCTCCTCCACCAGGATAGGGGCTAATGCTTTTCCATCTCTGAAACCTGATTTGATTTAAAAAGAAGAATGAATTCATCTCTCACAGAAAATTCACATCAAATGAGCACAAAGACATGATGAGTCCGTGAACCAAGCACCAGCACGCGTGTGGACAAGGAGAGGCGGCCATCGGGTAGACCAGCAACTCAGCGGGACCTCTTCAGACCTGCCCTTCCCTGTGACACAAGGACTCCATAGGGACAACTGTGTCCACTGTAAGTGGACAAGACTCTGGCTTGAATGAGGGAAGGGACTCATCCACGTCCCAGTTTCATGGATGGTGACCCCACCCCACCCCCATTCGTGGTGCTCCACTCCTGGTACACAAAGGCCTTCGTCTTGTTATTGATGAGTCCAGCTGTTCTGAGGAGCTCTTTCCCCCCCGAATTTGAAAGCCTTTATTTCTTTCATTTTTTTTTTTTTTAAATATCATCATCGGTGCATTATAGCTACACAGAAGAGTGGGATTCTTTGTGCCATACCCATGCCTGCACATAACATAATCTGATCCATCTCATTCCCCCTCTCTTCCCTTCCCCTCCTGCCTTCCCCTGATCTTCTTGCTCTGAGAGACTCTTTCTAAGGGGACTTTGTGAATCTCTATTCTGGTTTATCATATCTGGGTTTCAGGACTCAAAGATCAAAGGACAGACCCCATTCTAGAAAGAGAACACCAGCTGCCCCAGGAGGGAGAAGGGGTTCCCATGCACTGGCTTCCTGCCGGTGGGAGCAAGAGGTAGTATGGCATATCCCAGCTAAGAACACAGGCTCCCCAGACTGAATCCAGCTCACCAGCAACTCACCGGAACACACATCCTCTCTTTCGGCCTCAGTTTTCTCTGCTTCGCTGTAGATAAGAATACTACATACTGCCCTTGTGAGGAGAAGAAGTGAGTTAATAAATGAAGGTCTTCCAAGGTTACCTGGCACGTAGTCTGCATCACAGAAGCGTCCTGTCATCACCAGGCCCTCATAGAGACCCTACCTACCTGCCTCTCACCGTGAGATAAGTCACACTCTCATCTCTACTTGGCCACCAAGAAAGCAGAAGCCTGGCGAGGTGGGAGAGGTAGAGAGCCGGAACTGAAACCCAGGTCCCTCTGCCTGCAGAGCCGGGTCTCTCCATCACCCCCATCCAAAACATCCTTCCCAGAGCCACAGTGGAACCACTTCTCTTCTCTCCTCCGGGTTGGGGTGGGGTAGGGGGAAGTCTATTTTCATCTCTGCAGCTCACCCTTGAGCAAGAAAAAGGATCAAGTTCCCTGACCCTGGGAGGCCAGAGCCAGGGGTGAGCAGCACCCTTGCACAACACAAGCAGCCGCTGTGGCAGATGTGTGCACGGCTGAACGCGGCAGGAGTTTCATTTCCAGAGCAGAGAAGATACCTGTCCCCAAACATCCTCTGCGGCCTCACCGGAAGCGGATGGGGCAGCAGAAGCAATGGGAACTCTTCCCAGGGGTGAAAGTGCAGAGGCTGTTGGCCCCCCTTACAGTGTGGGCTCTGATCACAGGGGTCCCTGATTCTTGAATATGTGAACACTGCCTCCAGGACAGTCACCCAAGACACAGGGGGAAAAACAAAAAAAAAAGAGGAAAAGAGAGCCAGCGACCTGGGCATTCACCATTCACCGCAGGGTGTAAGGGGAAAGCTCTGGGTCATTCCACCCGTTGGAATTTTCAAGCTGTCAGTCCTGACAGTCTAACTTTGAACGAGCCAATCACACTCTGACTTTGGATTCCTATTTCAATAGGGAAAACTATTCCCAGCTTGCAGGTCCACTGTCAACCGGGAAAGGCAAACTAGGTAAAATGCTGGGCCCATTATTAAGGAAATTTCAAAACCTCGACACTAGTCCAAGATGATCAAGGGCAGGATGGATGTCAATGTTATTCTAAGAGACCAAGAAAGCAAAGCACTGAAATTGTCCTATATGTAAATTAATTTCAAAGGGAAGAGAAAAAGGGAAGGAATATTTTTGAGTACCACCCAGAGGCCGGAGATTGTATGGGTCCTTTTCCTACAGTGAGTCTCTGGGCATCCCACCTAGTGACTTTATTGCCCTCATTTCACAGATAATGATGCTGATCACAGGTCGGTTCTCTTGGCTCTGCAGGAACCAAGGGCTATCTGACTCTGCCCACATGTCTTTTTGATAACGCCATCCACTTTTTCCCCCCAGAGTGAAAATGCTGAGAACTTTGTACCTGGAGAAAAAGAAAGTGTGACTTTTATAGGGTGGACCAAAGCAGTACTTCTCAAGTAACTTTGAGGAGAATCGGTTTGGTTTTGCTGTAATGGACAAATCCATCACAGGTAGCAATATTTGTAAAATAGAATAAAAATAAGTTACTAGATATGAAATTTTTTAAAGGACATACCAAATATGAGCAAACCAATGCTTTTTAAACATTTGATTCAACACACATAGCATCACTGTGCCAAAATTTTCTGAAACCCTCCAAGCCTCAGCCCTGTGCTTTGCTGATCTCAGGGGCGGGGGGGTCAGCTTCGGGAACACAGTTTGAGGAGTGCTGTGGAGAGCGGAGGCCATCCACCTGTCCTGGAGAAAGTCCTCAAAAACTACCTTAGTTGGCCTCCTGCCTCCAGGCGAGGCTCATTTGACACCCCAAGGCTGTGGAGCTATTTTCCCAGCATATCCCCACAAACCTCCACCATCTATAACAACGTGGCTATAGATCCTACTGTCTCTCAGGGGCCTCCCCTGTTTGGATCGGAATCTTGGATGCCAGGATTTACTTGAAGTTCTTCCCTTATCCCTCATCAGTTTCCCCTTATGGGCTCCCCTGCAAACACCAAGCCATTGTCAAAGTCTCTTTGAGCCAAGCAGATGCCGAAGGCGGAGCTTCTGTGAGCAGGTCGGGGAGCAAGGACAGGTAGACCAAAAAAAGGAAAAAGGGTGTCAGCCCAGTGCAACTGCCCACTTTGCATACGTTATCTCCCCTTATCTGCATAACAAGCTGCTCAAGCTGGCTGTACATATGAGGAGACTGAAGAGAGATGGCAGAACAGGGACTGAGACATCTGTCAGGAGGCTTCTGAACCTATGTGGGAACCCTGGTTGGAATCCCTAGTTGAAAGGATCCAAAGACAGTAAAGGCACTTCCAAGGCTGACCTTGAACTTGAGCAAAGCCCACAGAGCCACTTCCCACATGCATGCCCGGATGGCAGCAAATCTGCTGACGGAACTTCTCCACTGCCACCCCCTGACATCTTAGTGGGAACCTGTCCCCTCAAGGACTCCCAACTCCAGATCATATTTGTTACCGAATGTTGGATCCTTGTCTCTGATGCCAATCCAAATAACAAGGACATAGTTTTGAGAAAAAGGAAAAAAGAAGGTTTATTGCTTTGCCAGCAAATGAGAAAGACAGAGGACTCCTGTCCTGGAGGCTGTGGTTCTCAAGAGGGGGCTTCTTTTCTTTTTTCCATGATTCTTTCTTTTTATTTATATATGACAGAAGGATGCATTACAACTCTTATTACACATATAGAGCACAATTTTTCATATCTCTGGTGTATACAAAGTATGTTCACACCAACTCGTGTCTTCATACATGTACTTTGGATGATAATATTCACCACATTCCACCATCATTGCTAACCCCCTGCCCCCTCCCTTCCCCTCCCACCCTCTGCCCTATCTAGAGTTGGTCTATTCCTCCCATGCTCCCTCTCCCTACCCCACTATGAGTCACCCTCCTTATATCAGAGCAAACATCTGGCATTTGGTTTTTGGGGATTGGCTGACTGCACTTAGCATCATCTTCTCTGACTCCATCCATTTACCTGCAAGCGCCATGATTCTATTCTCTTACCATGTTCCTGAGATCAGGAAGAAGATCCATCAGGGAGGAGGGGATCAGGGAGAAGAAGGTTAGGAAGCAGAAGGTCGGGAAGAAGGAGAACACGCGTCAGTTTTAGAGAAGCAGGGGCTAGAGTCAAGGCTGACCCTGGGCCCCTGTTACGTACGACTAAACGGAAGGCCAGGGGAATGGACACCACTCAGGGGTTACCACCTTCCCCTGTGCCAGGTCTCCCCATCTGTCCCCTGAGGAATCCCTCCAGACTCCCAGTCCCATCTCTGACCACTTTCCCGCAAGCTGGGCAGGGTCCTCTCCCTGGCAACAATGAAGGCTCCGGCTCTGGGTCTGCTCCCAGCCAGACTCTATTTTATCTCACTTCATTTTATAATCGTTATTTTATTTTTGTACCAGGAACTGAACCCAGGGGTGCTTAGCCACCGAGCCTCATCCCCAGTCCTTTTTACTTTTTATTTTGAGAGAGAATTTTCTAAGTTTCTCAGGGCCTCGCTAAGTTGCTGAGGCTGGCTTTGAATTTACCATCCTCCTGCCTCAGCCTCCCAAGCCACTGGGATTTTACAGGTATTGGCCACCATGCCAGCCACAACTGTCCTTGAAGGAAAGTCTCAAGACTTATGTTCTCCACAAGCCGTAACAGTGACTCTGAGATGTTCAATAACTTAGTCAAAGAGCTAGTAAGGAATAAGAACAGAATTTGAATGGAGGTGTCTCCATCACACGGCATCATCTCAAGTGACAACCTGTTTGTAAAGCATCTTGCACTGAAAGACATGCTCAATAAATAAATCCCTGAAACCAACAAAAATCAGTAGGAGGGGAAATAGGGGAAATGCATTTAAAAAGTTATGGTATATCCACCTAATGGAATACTAGTCAACCATTAAAAATGATGCTGAAGAGTAGGTCCCAGTGTGGAAAGAAGTTTTTGATGTTGATTGATAAGGCAGGAGACAAAGGAGTATGTACACATAATCCTGTTGTGCAGCCACATAGATAGGTGTGTATACGCACACATATGCACACTTTCTGAAGAAAAATGTCAAGGATGGACACATCTTTATGATGATATTGAAGGTGGTTTTTGCATTATTTATGTATGTCTACAATTTCTAACATTTCATAGTGACTGTGGCCTCCCTGGCCTTGGGAGGTCACACCTGAACACTGAAGGAACCACGTGGAGAGAGGGTACCAGACAATAAGCCTAACAGTTTTTTGTTGTTGTCGTCGTTGTTGTTTTGCATTTTTTTAATGTCCTGTGAGCGACTTAAGTGTTTCTCAGTTTTTTCTTGCCACCAATCTGGAAGAGTGTTTACCAAGAGTGGAGTACAATAATTGAAATGTGGAAGGAATTAGGGCTTCCCAATGTCCGGACTTTGGGAGACTGACACTGGATTTGTTCAGTGTCACTCCAGGTTGTTTCTGTCGGATGCTCCTAGGGCCCGTTCATTTTTGGTGAATATGTTTTCTTGATCAGCCGTTATGTGGGGGAAAGGAGAGAAACCAGCCACCAAAGCTCTGTGAGGTTTTATCATCATGATGTCACTGTGGTGAAGGGCTCTGGGGTCCAGAGGGATAGAGTTGTCCCAGTCCCCAGGCTGATGTGAAAGAGGCTGCACAGGTGACCCTGCTGAACTTCCAGCCAGGCTCTCCGTCACCAACAGACACACTTGCAAAGGTCTCTTGCTGTGTTTCCTGAGCGCTTCACAGGGTGACTCCCCTGAACCCCACACTGGCCATCAGGGAAGCAGAAAGCCACAGCACTGGCTTCACGAACACCCTCCCCTGACTCCGCTCTTACCTCTCCTGGCCTTCTTGTCCTCCCTGTGAAGTGGAGGTAACACTGGGCTGTCCCACTACCTGCCATAACCGTAAGCCTCCCCTCTCTGCCTGCCACCTGAGGGCTGCAGGTTTCCAACGCGTGGCAGCCGTCGTGAGGTGAGCAGGTTTGCGGCCCGACTGGCTAAGACCAGGACAGCCATGGGAGCTCGTATTAACTGTGTCCTTAACAAGCTGCAGGTTGTAGTCACAGGTGGAAATGCGGTGGACTTTACCAGGGTTAAGGGACATCTCATAACACTGAAGCAAGTTTGGAGATAAATGTATGCATATTTCTTCTATCCCCTTGTAAACCTCAAAAAGGCATAATTATTATAAAAACCGTAGGCTTAGAAAACAGATCTATTCATCTTTTGGACCCTGCCTTACTCAGCCAGCACATCATTCTGCAGGTTCGAGATACAATTCAGGCACTCGTGAGACATTAAAGAAAAAACAAAGACAAAAGGTAACCACCTGTCACAGTGTCCCACCCCCTCTCCATAGGGACTCTCTGATCACACTCAGGTGCCACTGTCCAAGACCAGGTGGGTCAGAGGTGACATAGACACCCCCAGACAACACCTGCTGCCTCGGCCCTCCCTCAGGCCAACTTGTGAAACAGCCGCCCGGGTTGGACAAAGTCGGAGCCGCCACCTTGGAGACCACCGTGAGGAGGCTGGGGGATGGAGTGAAATCACGACTTAAAATACAGCGGTTCTTAAGGAGCAGTCAGGCAGGGTGGGGGCTGGGAGGCGGGCTGGTCAGGAAATGCCAGTTTAAAGTTAGCTCTGACCTATTAATCAGCAGTGGGGACAATGATGCAGGAGGGGCGGGAAGGCCGGACATGTGCTTGCGCCAGATTTACGGGCCCAGAACAAAGGGTGGCCTGCTCGTTTAGAGAGTCTCTTTCCCTTTTCCTCTGGCAAAATGAGGACATTGTTTGAAAAGCCAAAAAGAACACATATTCTAAAGACTGAGGTCATTTCCAAAGCTGCTAGAGGTCCCAATGGGGATCCTTACACACATGGAGGTGAGGGAGACTGAGAACCCTCCCCTGTGCTCTCCAAAGACCTGGGGCCACCTGCCTGAGGACCTACCTGAGGTGCTCACCTGAGTCACTCAAGCCTTGTTTCACCAGTCCAGGGAGAAGAGGGAAGGGGGCAGTAGGAAGGAGAGAGAGGAGAAAGTGCCCACACAGTAACTGGGTTATAAAAGCCAACCCTGAGGTGCTGATTCTGACTCTCAGAGCCTTGTGGAGCCTGGGGATCAACTGGCTGTGTCTTCACGGCCACCCCCTCTGCACGGCTGCCCCGTCAGTCAAGTGCTGACTACCGCAGACCTGGAACCTTCAGAGGGGTCCCCTAGAGCTGCCTTGCTCTCCTGCAATCCAACACTGTCGCAGCCGCCAGTATGGCCTTTCAAACCTCCACATCGAGTCATCTCCTTTCTGGATCAAAAAGATCCCATTGCTGTCCATCCTCTGCAGAAAAGACATGCAGAAGCCTCAGCCTGGCCCCAGGGCCCTGCAGATTATGGCACACTGGCCTTTCTAGCTTATCTCTCATTTCTTTCTAGCTCCCACCATGTCCTTTAGCCCGACAGAAGTGTTCTCTGTTCCCTGAATATGATATGCCTCTTCTGGAAGAATTCTAGCCATTCTTTAAGACCTGAGCTTCAAGGTGACCTTCTCTGTGAAGGTAGACTCCCTTATGCTGATAACTAACACCCGTGGTTCACACTGATCATGATGATGATGATGATGATGATCATAACATCAATACACTGCTTAATTGGGGTTGTCACTTGAAGGCATAAATGGCAGAGAATAAATGACTTCCTGATTAATTGAATAAATGATGATAGACTACTAGAAAGGCTACTCTTTGGGTATATATAGGCTCTCTATATTTATAAGCAATTTGTGTCACTGAAAATCAGCGTTTCAGCCCATTCCAATATTTTAATTGCATGTGATACTACAAAAGAAAATACTCCTGGCAGGCAGAAAAGATCCTCTGACTAGGTAGCTCTTTTGGAATTGGGGCCTGGTTGTGGATCCCTAGAAAAACCTTACAGGTGTGAGTCCTGGAGCTCGCCTGGGACATCTGGTCAACCCCAGGCACTAAGAACAATACTAAAGAGCATGATAAAGGAGAGAAAACAGGGACCTCCGCTGACACCACCCACATCAGGCCCAGAGCACCCTGTCAGAATGGCACTGCAGCCTTAGCCAATCCCCATCAGTAGGGGCCTAGGAAAGTGGAGATCCTCATTCTAAATGCAGTCCTCCCTGAGGCCCAGCACCTGGGGGCAGAATCCCCACGTGCCCAGGTGGTACTGCTCTTGAGTAACCATGTGATTATGCATTTGTCATTCAACATTTTCTGCCTATCCACTCTACTGTGTTAGGAGCTGAAGTTACATGCCCATTGTTTTTGTTTTTGTTTTGTTTGGGTATGGAGGATTGAACCCAGGAGTGCTTAACCAATGAGCCACATCCCCAGCCCTTTTCTTTTATTATTATTTTTTATTTTGAGACAGGATCTCCAGAAGTTAGGACCCTGCTAAATTGCTAAGGCTGGCTTTGAATTTGCTATCCTCCTGCCTCAGCCTCCCCAGCCTCTGGGTTTACAGGCGTGTGCCAACTCACTCTTGGCTTACCCATTGTTATTTACCACTGGGAGTTAGCACATTATCTCTGCCAGGCAGAGAACCCAATAACAACACACCAGGAACTGCAGAATATCGCAGCATGACTATCATTTGGCTTATCAGGAAATTGAGCCAGAGAGGGGCCGTCAGATATTCCATGAAGTCCCCACCATGCGCTGTACTCCTGGGTGTGGTTAGCCATGCAGCACAGAGGTTCCTGAGAGAAAGCAAGGCAGCCCATTGATCTCACTTCCAAAAATAAACCAGAACGTGAGGCGAGAAACAGCACGATGACTTGGAGCCTATTCTGAGGCTCTACAGATGATGGAAATAATGGTTAAACGCATGCAAATGCTCCTGAATTTAACAGAAACAGCAGCCACAGAGGCAGCCAGACAACCCCTTATAGTGGAGCAAGGGCAAGTTCAGTGACCTGAGGGCCAGGGAGGATGCTGGCATCTACCTCTCGCTCTGGGTCCACTTCCCTTCTGCAGACCAGGGATCAGCACCCTTGTGGGTTGTGAAATCCAAGTAATAGGAAAGGTCAAGAACAACCCGTAGGTACTTACGGCACCACCACGGATTGCTAGCTGTTAACGAGGAGGTGGAGGAGCTATTCTGTGGCTTCTTCACCAAATAAAGAAAGTGGGGGGTCCAGTTGTGGGTGAATCAAGGAAGAAGCAGATCTCTGCTCAGGCTAACTCTGAGGTCCTCCAGCCCGCAACTCCACGCAGCCTCAGTTCTGCCCAAGTGTCCTGCACACGCGCATGCGCACATACACCCCCCCCCAGCATCCCTTCCAGCGGGTCATGGTTCTCAGCCTAGGGCAGTTTTACTCCCCACATAATCATTTGGCGATGTCCACAGATATCTTAGCAGTCCCGTTACCTTAGTGGGAAGAGGACAGAGATGCTACTGGCACCCTGCAATGCCCAGGACGGCCCCCAGCACAGGGAACCATCCAATGGAAAATGTCCCAGAGTCCTAGTCAAAAGACTCCCCTCCAAGCCTCTGCTCATGCCAGTCCCTAGGTTGAGGGTACGCCCTTTCTTCCCTCTGCTGCTTCTACTCACCTGCCACCGCTCCAGAGAGACCGGAGAGACCCTTCACTCGGTCAACATAACCTTTCAATAGTTTGCCCACAGCTAGCAGAATTGTAAACACTCGCCCCCTCGCAGCAAGCCAATTCCCTGCTCTCACAAAGTCCCCAGTGGGAACTTGAGGAGGTTTACCGCAGCCCTGTTTGCGATGATAAGAAAAGACTAAACACAATCTAACGGATCCCTTCAGGGGGGATCAGTAGCTTGAAATGACAAAGCTTTTCTGCGAAGTAATTATCCGCAGTTCTTAAAAGGAATGAGGTCATCAGCAAAGGAGCTGATAGGGGAAGGTCACTGAGAGACGTTGTTCAATATCAAAGTGATGTTCAGTTTGGATTGAACAGAGGGGAGGTAGGGAAAGGGAGGAGTGGCGGGGAGATGGTGGAACCAGACATGGGTATGCTTGCACGAAGGGTGTGACTGCATCATGTACAATCATAGAAATGAAAAATTGTGCTCCATTTGTGTAAAAAAATAAAACAAAAATTTTTAAAAACTGATATTCAGTACAGCTTTGTTAAGATGTCCCATTTTGCAAATAAGAACTATCCATAAATATCTTCATGTACCTCTATTTAAAAATCCACAACATGTAAGCAAGTGTTAATTGTGGTTACCTTCAGGGAGAAAGAGGGCAACTAGAAGATTTAGTTGTCCTTTTATTATCCTTCAGAAAAGACTCTTTTTTTCTCCCCCTGCACTGGGGACCCAGGAGCACTCTGCCGCTTAGCTACATCCCCAGCTCTTTTTTTATGTTTATTTTTTATTTTGAGGCAGGGTCCCACTAAGTTGCCCAGGCTGCCCTCAACCTTGGAATCCTTTAGCCTCAGCTTCCTGATTAGTTGGAAATACACGTGTGCATTATCTCACTGAGTTAAAAAAAAAAAATGTAAAAAAAACACCCAGAAAAAACAAATAGGAGACTATCTCCATCACCTGAAGTGGGTGAAGATTCCTTAAACAGTACACCAAAAGAACTAGCCCTAAAAGGAAAACATAGACATCTAATATTTTATTAAAAGTGAAATCTTCTTTCATCAAAGTGACCTAGAACATGAAGAGTAAGAGGGTAAGCCACAGACTGGAGAAAAGATTTGTAATAGATGTATCCAATAAAGGACTTGCATCCATAATATATAAAGAACTCCCCCAAATTGATAAGGAAAAAAAAAATACTTCACCAATTTTTTTTAACTGAGCAAAAGATACGAACTGGCTTTCACCAAAAGAATATTCGAATGGCTAATAATCTGATAGTGCCTGGATCTACAATGACCCAAAGAAAAACCTAAGAAAGCCAAAAATCTGCTGTGCTAATCCAGTTGGTGTGTGTTCACAGAGAGTGAGAAAGGTTAGGCTAAGGAAAAGAAATAGCTATTTGTCTCCTACCACTTCTGTAAGAGGCTTTAGCCTGGTTAGAACCTAACCCTGGGCTGGCCAATTTTGTATCCACTAGCTCATCTCATTCTCACAACTATCCCATGAAGCAGGTGTCATTATCACCATTTGACTGTTGAGAAAATTAAGCTTAAGACAGGCAACATTATTTGCCAAAGTCGTATCATCGGAAACTGGGGGACAAACTCCCAATCTCTTACTTTAAATTTTGGTTCTTGCCCCTACATCACACAAGTCAGAAGCAGCTCAGTGCAACTCTGGAAAGGCCTGGGTCTAAATGTCTCTCTGGCTTCTGTGGTTTGCATCTGCCCTCTTTTTTAACCTCTGCTGTAGTTTTTAGTCTTTCCAGAAGGCCTTCTTGATAGAGTGGATATGTTTTAATGTCATGGCCATGAGTGGCTCAAGCGTCCTATCCTATGGCTTTTGACAACTTATGGTGTCTTGGCTTTCAGCTTGTGAACTGTTACCTTTCCTGTTCATTGCTCAGTTCCCAATGCCTTGCTCTGCTGGGGGTTCAGTACATACCACTGAATGAATGCATCCATGATGAGGGAAGGTATTCCTCTAGGTGTAAATTGGATCCCTCCAATCCTGTCTACAAAGCCGCAGAAACCCAAGATCAAAAAGGGTAGGACCAATGATCAGGTGGACCAGGAAACACAAAATCTCATCCTATTCTGGCCCTTATTTGCTGGGACACCCCTCCCTTTTCTGTAATTCAATTTCACCAATTATACAGTAGCAGCATGGGTCCATTTTGCTTTTATAACATACCCAGCACCACTTTGCTCTGTTGCTATTACAAGACATGGCCCCGACAACACCTAACCTGTGCCAAGAGGTCAGTTCTACCTAAATCCATCTGCATTCTTAGCTGCAAAAGATCGGTTCCGTGTGTGCTTTATATGGGTTAGGAGAGATTTCTGTAACTTTAAGGTGATGCCTGGTAATGAAAGTAAAACTCATGAATGGCAAGCATGTGACTGCTAACCCTTTCCTGGAATGCTTTCTTATAATAAATAATAGTGGTTCAGAACTATTTTCATTTAGTGCAGCCAGCTCTGCCACATCAACTTTTGTCAAGTTGTTCTTGGAAACCCCCAATTTTGGATGGTGCTGTCATTTTAGGAAAAAAAAAAAAAAAAAGTTATCTGGGGGAAAAAAAAAGAGTAGAAGTAAATTATTGACATTCTATTAAAAGTTTGCCTTGTAAATCATTAGGAATGCCAGAGGCCATCTGGCCTCACCCTACTGCACATCACTGTCAGGTGGTCATGCAACTCATATTTGAAAGCCCCTAAGTCTAAGGATCTCATTACCTGCCAGGATGCACATTCCATATTAGACAGTCCTAATTGGAAGAAAGTTATTTATTATGTTTAGTTGAAATCTGCCCACCCTGCAATGTTCATTCCCATTGGACTATTTCACTCTTCTTCATCCACTGAGTAAATGTCTAATCCTCTTGTTTCTGACAGCCATTGCAAGTATTGAAGGATGGAAGAAATGAATGGAATTGCTACATAAAAGTCAAAAACTTAAAAAGCAAAACCAATCAGCAAATTCATTCAGTGGAAAAAAATGGGCAGAGTATTGTTAGGGTTTTAAATGCTTTTGTCCCCTCCAAAGCACATGATGAAACTTAATCATCAATGCCACAGTCCTGGGATGTGGGGTCTCATGGGAGGTATTTCGGTCATGAGGACTCCGCCCATATGAAAGGATTCATGCCACTCTTAAAAAGGCTTGTTTGTGGGCATGGATTCACTCTCTTCTGCTCTTCAGTCATGTGAGGAACAGAATTCTTCCCTTTTAGAGGACACAGTATTTAAGGTGCCATCTTGGAAGTGGCTCTCACCAGATGCTGAGTCTGCAGGCACCTTGATCTTGGACTTCCTGGCCTCCAGAACTGTAAGTAATAAATTTCTGTTCTTCGTAAATTACCCAGCCTGTTGTATTCTGTTATAGCAGCACAAAAAAGACTGATAAGTATGAGCTGACAATCCCTGTTAAAAAAATACAATGGTACTAAACATATGAAAAGATATTCAAAAGTGCTAAAGTAATCTTAAAATGTAAACAAAGACAAGATCATCACACATGCAAATTGGTTCACTCTTTCAGGAGGGAAATTCAATAATATCAAATTTTTAAGTGTGCAAGTGTTTTGATCCAGAAGTTCTACTTCTGGGAATTTACTCTAAGAAGATAATTAGCCTAGTGAATAATGATATAAGGCAAGAATATTGAAAAAATATTTGCTTATAACAGCAAAATTATTCAACTTTTGAATTAGGCAATTACTTATATAAATTATGAATTTATGAATAAAATTCTAAACTGCCATTAAATATGATGACTTAGTTGACACAGAAATATGTCCATTACATAGGCAACTTGATCTTGGACTTCCTGACCTGAATTTGGGTGAAAAAAAAAAAGATTAGTATCAAGCTTTTTATGTAAAATTATGTGTATATTTTGTGTGTATCTGAAGCATGCTGTCTAGGAGGATATTCATGAAGACAGTAATGATATTCCTCTTGGATAATTCAGGATAATTTTCTTTTCTTCTTTATATTTTTCAGTTATGTTCACCTTTTTCATATTGAGTATGTATAATTTTAAAAATAATAAAGGTACTTTTACTGTGAAAGCATAAATACTGAAAAACACTTTTCATGTTTACCTCTAAGTTTTTCTAAGCTAAGCCTACCCAACACTTTCAAGATTTCTTCAAGTGAAATGATTGGGAGTGCTCCAGTGTCCTGGATTTTCTCCTAGAATTCCTTATCTCCACCCAGGTCACCTTGTTCCCTCTGACGAGTACAGTGGTCAGAATGACCCATGATGTGGAGATGGTCTCACCAGCCCAGAGAAGCACCTGCCAGTCCTCATGTAGACACTGGTATGGTGCCACTATGAAGCCACACTGAGTTCCCTGGTCTCTCACACATGCCACTGGGTCCCCACCTTACATTGTCCCCACCCCAGCTATTGCTGAGTTGGGCTCAGGTGTAGGAATCAACATCTATCTCGACTGACAATTCACCAGCCTAGACTGGGCTTACCTTTCCAGCCAGTGACGAGATTTACAGAGCCTGTCATCCAGAGAACACCTCCAGGTCCCCTCAGACATCAGGAACTCCACAATGATATGGTAATTTCTCCCAGAGTTGCTCCTGTGTCTCCCTACTCCCCTAACTGCTTCCCGCTGTGCTCTGGGAGATGAAATTGTTACTCGGCAAGTCTAAAGTGTATGTTTTTTCTAGTCCATTATAGGTAAGAGCATAAATCAGCATGGAGCGTCCAGAAGGCACCCAGAGGGTGCTTATGAAAACATTAAATGCTAATAACCTTTGACACCAAAATTACCTCATTCTGTTTGATACTAGAGGTTGAACCTAGGGATGCTTAAGCACCACTGAGCCACATACCCAGCCCTTTTTATTTTTATATTTTATTTTGAGATAGGGTCTCATTAAGTTGCTTAGGGTCTCACTTAGTGCTGAGGCTGGGCTCGAACTTGCAGTCCTCCTGCCTCAGGCCCCTGAATTGCTGGGATTAGAGGCATGAGCCACTGTACTCATCTAGTCCCATGTATATTTCTGTATCCAATATCATATGGAATTTAACTTGAAAGATGATTTCCTAGAAGTATTTTATGCATATGGAGGTATATGTATATATATATATTCATCATCACAAAGGTGTTTAAAATGGTGACAAATTGGCACTATTTTTTCCCCTGGTGCTGGGGCTTGAACCAATTGTCTTGCACATATTAGGCAAGTGTCTGCCACTGAGACATCCCCAGCCCCAAATAGTCAAAGATTAGAAGCCAACTAGATATTAGACCATTGAGTGGCCAGGTACATATGATAGTCTTTATACTAGTAAATGTACTACGGACATTAAAAATGATGATGTTGTCTTGTAATTATTGTCATGGGTATCTCCAAATTATTAAATGAAAAAAGCATGATTAGTTCAACTTCTTTTGAAAAAGCATATGGGAAAATAGGAATGTTTGGAAAGACATGTTGTAAAGTCTTAAGAGGTTATCATTGAATGGTGAAAGAGGATTCTCACTCTCTCAGGCTTTTCTATAATGCCTACATGTTTCATTGTGACTGTGTGCCCAGTAATACTCACTTGGAGGGTTTTGCTTTGTTTTTTGTTTTTTGTTTTGTTTTGTTTTGTTTTGTTTTGGTTTGGTTTTTTGGCTGTTCTGGGGATCAAACCCAAGCCCTCATGCATGCTAGGCAAATTCTCTACTACGAAGTTATACCTCTGACCCTTTTTTGGAGTTCTTGAAATTTTGTGCTTCTCTGCCTCTACTCAAATGAAAGTTTGCACTTGAAGCCCCATTTACTGTTATATCCTACAAACTTTTTTCCTAGGAAGAGCCAGATAATAAACACCTTAAGCTTTAGTGCTGGATGGTCTGTGTCACAATGGCTTACTTCTACAGCTGTTGAGTGAAATTGGCCATAGACTTTATGTGAACAGGTGGTGAGCTGGATCTGGCTTACGGGCAGTAGTTTGTCACCCCCTTTCCATCCACATCTACCTCAAGAGTACATTTTCTTAACCACAGGATTAAATTGACCAATCTAACATTATAACTGCTTTGAGGTAGCCAAATATACACTAAAAGTCTTAATTAAAATTGTGCAATTTTGTATTCAAAAAAGTGTACAGAGGCTGGGGTTATGGCTCAAAGGCAGAGCACTTGCCTAGCATGCATGAGACACTGAGTTTGATTCTCAGAACCACATAAAATAAAAGTATCGTGTCCACCTATAACTAATATATATATATATATATATATATATATATATATATATAAAATTTAAAAAGAGTACATATTCCTTTTCCTATTTTGTGCTTACCATCTGTCACATAAACCTTGCACCAGTTAGTTTTGCCATGTAACAAATTGTCCCAAAATCAATAGTAATATATTTGCTTATGATTCCAAGGGTCAACAGTTTGAGCTGGAACCATTTATCTGTTCCATGGAGAATCAACTTGGCCCACTCATTTGTGTCTGAGCACACCTGGCCCTCAGCATTTTTGCACAGGTATGGCTGGCTGTCAGTCAGGTGATGAAAGTAACCGGAATGTGTCTCTCATCACCCAGGTTGCTTGGGCTTATTCACACTGTGGTGGTCACAGGGGAACCAAGAGCAGTAGGAAGCCAGGTACAGTGGTGCACGCCTGTAATCCCCGCAGCTTGGGAGGCTGAGAAAGGAGGACCACGAGTTCAAAACCAGCTCAGCATAAGCAAGGCACTAAGCAACTCAGTGAGACTCTGCCCCTAAATAAAATACAAAATAAGGCTGTGTGGCTCAGTGGTTGAGTGCCCCTCAGTTCAGTCCCTGGTACCAAAAAAAAAAAAGAGGTTGAGAGCTTTCCTTTGCCACCATCCTGCAAGCTGCCCGTTGTGTCCACTGATTTCTGGACACCTCAAGGTGCCTTCCTCTAGCACCTGCTCAGGCTGTGGGAGAACGCAAAGAGATGGACATTAATGGGACACTCTGTTTGTTCTGCTCAGGTTTTTCACATGGGAGATATGAAAACTGCTTCTCCGGGTCCCTCCCCTCCTTGCAGAGGCTGGACCTGGATGATGGGACCTGCTGCTCCATCTCAGGAGCTTTCCTGCACACCTCAGCTCTCTCAGCGTCTCCCTCATGTTGCTCCTCACTGTTGAGCAAGGGCTTCTTTTGGGGGATTGCCACAGAGCCATACAGGCTGTTGGGGGAGGAAGGGAGCATGAAGCAGGCGTGATCCCGCTTCACAGAAAGGATTATAATGAGCTTCAGCTGTCTGGGTAGTTCACTCGCCATGTGAGAATAAAGAGGATCAAAGGGACCGATGTGTCACCATGGGAATTGTCCCAGTTTTATAATCTTCACTTCTCAAAGGCCTGGAAACAAACACATGGAAATCAGGGAAAAGTCAGTGATAGGAAGCGATGCAGTCTGATAATTGAAATATAAGTCTTAAAGGGGGAAATCAGAGAGTGGAGAGGACTTATAAATAGCAGCTCAACTCATTTTTTCCGGGATGAGTAACAATTGACTGAAGGTGAGAAAAATAATGACAGTCCTGAATCTGGAAACGATGCATCAAGATTGGTGCTTCCTGGCCAAAAAGTTGTAGGTGTGGTCTTGCTGCAGGACAGGTGCAGGAGTCTTCTGGAGTCTTCCATGGGAGGTGAGGGTATTGGTGGAGTGGGTCAGATTGCAAAGGTGGACACCTGTTATGCCCCACCCTGAATGTACCCTGTTGCTGAGCCTGGTTTTGAACTTGCAATCCTCCTGCCTCAGCCTCCTGAGCGGCTGGGATTACATGCACCACCATGCCTGGCCCTAGCTTCCACTTTTAATTCTCTGTAGAAGAATGATATTGGAAGCAGAAAAAAAAAATGCTTAAACAGTTGTCAGTTTCTGAGTTTAATAAGGAGAAAATGCATAACAATGGCCCTCAGACTCATTTTGCTATCCAGACCCTCCCCATCTTCTGTCCTAATCTGTCTTGATCCCTACAGAGCACACACTCAAATATGGGTGCACTGACAGTGTGACTTCCTGCACTTCATCCTCGGTGGTCAGTACCTCAGAAAGAGTCTGAAAGCTCAGCTCATCCAAGGAACAGCGAGAACTGGATAATGAGGTTCTGGAGCCATGAAAGACAGCCACTTTGGCAAGAGAATCTCTGGATAGAGGACAAGAAGAGCAGAGAGCAAAGAGACAATCTTTTTTTTACAAGAAATAAAGGTTATTTTACTTTGGTTTATATCACTGGGTTATTTATTTTTGTTCTTTAAAAAAAAAAAAGTGGCAAGAGAGCCAGGCAGGGTGGTCCATGCCTGTAATCCCAGCTACTCAAGAGGCTGAGGCAGGAGGATCACAAGTTCAAGTGAGGCTGGTCTCACCAACTTATTGAACCCCTCATCTCAAAGTCAAAAATAGTCCAAATTAGAGTTGATTGCAAAGCCAACCTGTTATTTGGGTGATTACAAGCAAATTAATTTCAACTCTCTGAACCTTGCAATGTTCAGGATAATGAAGACAATTATCCTCATAATCTCTGATAATGTATCAACACTTTCTAGAAAGCATTCAAAAAAAAAAAACCAACAACAACAACAAATGAATGATAAATAAGCTCCATACTATTTATTCTTTGTATCCCCAAAGCAGTGTTTAGGAGAGAGAAAGAGAATTTTGCACCTCTGGTGTGCCAGCACTTTCAGTTGGATAACTTCAACACTTGGTTCTGGTTTGGGTTTGTTGTTGTTGTTGTTGTTGTTGTTGTTGGGGTTTTGTTTTTTTTGTTTTTGTTTTTGTTTTTTTTCCCAGTTGTAAAGATGAAGAATCTGAGGGTCAGAGAAGTTAGGCAATTAGGTCAAGACCACAGAGCTGCTAAGCGCAGGTTTTACTGACTTCAAAAACTAAGGCTCTCTAAGTCATTGCCCAACACTGTTAACCAAGGCAGAGAGACAGAGCAGGGCTCAGCTTCCCATGGAGAATGCTTTTCCTGCTGAGACGCCTGCATTGGAGGTTGGCAAAGGTCCTCAGAGAAGGGGATCTGGCCTGGCTGGTGGGGTGTCTGGCAGGCACCCTGGGGAGCCGTGTTCAGTCCAGCCTCATGCACAGTCTGCACCAATGAGCAGGAAGAGGGTGTAGCTCCAGCTCTAATGAAGTCTGCAGATGCTGGGGACAAATTGTAAACACCAGTGGGTGTGGGTGACCAGGAGGGTGGAGGAGCGACGATGAGGCTGCAGCTCAGCGCTGGTAAAAATATGGGCAAGAGGTAACCAAAGGAAACCCCATCTACTGGGGCTCGTTTGGAAACAGCGCAACCCAGACGCTCTGAAAGAAGAGGCGAGGGTTCCGGAGGCCAGTGTAGCCCTGAAGCCAGAGGGAAGCTCCCAGAAGACTGGAGGCAGTGACCCAGGGCTTAGAACGGCTGGCCTGGTCCCCTAGAGGGTGTTTACACACCCTGCAGTTTACAAGTCCGCAGTGAGAGTCCCAGTCCAAGACACCCCTGCTCACCCAAACACAGTATGATGAGCATCCTCTAGAATCCCGACTCCCCCGCTCCTGGCTGGGTGACTTGGCCAAAAAAATCACTAGCAACTCTAAGCTCTACTTTCCTCCTCTGTAAAATGGGTATATTAATTAGCACCTTCCACATAGAGTCATTGTGAGGATTAAATGATATAATACATCTTAAAAAAAAAAAAAAGCACTTGGCACAGTATTTAGCCCAACCTGAGCCTTTAATAAAGGGTGTCTGCTAATGCTATTATCAAGCCTCTCTCCTGGACCCAGGCACCAGGCTTGATATGGTCCAGGTAGTATCAAGAAGCAGGTGAATACTCAAGGTACCTAAATTAAATATTATTCAACAGATTATCTTTGCTGTTGTTGATACCAAGTATTAAACTTGGGCGTGCTTAACCACTGAGCCACATCCCCAGCCCCTTTTCGTATTTTATTTAGAGACAGGGTCTCACTGAGTTGCTTAGGGCCTTTATAAGTTGCTGAGGCTGGCTTTGAACTCGCCATCCTCCTGCCTCGGTCTCCCAAGCCTATGGGATTATAGGCGTGAGCCACCGCGCCTGGCAAAAAAAAAAAAAAAAAACTATTTATTGAGGACTGGGAAGGATTAGGTGGAGTAACAATGGATTTCCAGATACCCAGAGCTAACCCCTGATTCCTCCACCACCGCACACACCTGTCCAAGAGCAGAGCCCAAGGAGAGTGGCCACTGTCACTGGAACCTGGAGCCACAGAGGGATTCAGTCATTGACCAGAACCAATCCTGGCAGAGAGGGGAACCTCCTTCTCCTCCCACGTGTCCCGCAGTCTTCTGCCATGACCTCCCGTTGGCAGGATTCCAGGAAAGGCAGAGGGCAAGGGTGCTATTACTGTCAGCCTCCCGGGCACCAATGGAGTAGGGTGGAGCAGGGGTTCAGGGGCAAGGAACAAACAGAACAACCAGCCTAGGCTCTAAAACTCATTTATTAGTCTCATTAACCCTCTGAAGGTTGGTGCCATTACCTTCCTTTTCAGAGGAGGGAGCTGGGATCAGAGAGGAACAGCACTCTCTCAGACACCCAGCTTAAAAAAAAAAATGGCCGAACCTCCGCCAGTCGCCAAATCTGACTCACCACACTGCCCCAACAGACACCATCACGCCATCACTGGGAAAACAGACTTGGAGGTCCCTTGCCCTTAGGGATTTGGGAGGAAGGTTTTCTATATGAAACCAAAAGTTGCATAGAATTCCAATTTTTTTTTTTTTTTTTTTGAGCTAAGGGACAATCTTAAAAAGCAAGCAGACTAAGTGGGGCCCAGGTACCCAACTGGGTTAAGAGTTTGTTCATCCCTCCGCCTCTCCTTGAGTTATGGGCACGGCTTCCGTGTATACAGCAACTACCCCGTACTTCCCCTGCATTCCCACATTGGGATAAGAGATTTAATTCACTTATCATCATGAAAGCCTCTAATCAAACATGGGTGCTGCCGTTGAAGACCTCCCACAGCCCTTCGGGTAAGAGCCTCGTGCACTAATGATCCCAGCAAGTGTGGCAGTTGCTGCCCCAGGAGGGCAAGCAGATGTGTGAGGGCAGGGAGTTGAGCTGGAGAGAGCTTTACCTGCTTCTCCCAGCCAATAGCACGCACCCCTTGCTGACTAAGCAACCTGGGACTTCCCTCTGCTAAGTGAAAATTGGTGAGAGTAATCAGCAAACCTTATTCATAAAGGCTTTTTCATATGTTAGGGACAACGGTTGTTTAAGCTCACCAGTTTGCTGCCTAGAGGGCTTCCTGGAGGAGGAAGGAGAGGTGTGAGGTTGACATTCCTTCCTGGCTTCTCTGACTTGGTTGAGCTAATCAAGGGGCCTTAGCCTCCCCTGCCCCCAACATCTTCATGCTACCCTGACCTTGACCCTGAACTCTCCTCCAAGCTCTTCCTCTAACTCACCACAGAAGCTCTTTCTTCCTGGTAAGATTCTGTAAAGAACTTTCTAGGCCAGCTCCTGCCCAGATCCCAAAGCGAGCTGAATACCAGCTGAAAATACCTCGGGCCACCCTGGCCATCACCAAGCCTTGGTTTCCTGGGCTGTAAATTGGGGGGAAATGCGAGCTGCCCCTTCTACTCCATAGACTTGTGGGAATGAAATCAGACAGTCTCTGGGCCACACAGGAGAGTTGAGCACCAACAAAGGCACGCAATGACACGCAGGACCCGGAGCTGGAAGCCAGCTCAGAAACCATCGAAACCAATCTTCTCAACTTACAAAGGGAAAAACCAAGGCGCTGGTAACAGGCGTGTTCCTTGGCTAGATGACCCAGGGCAGTGGAAAAACAGGATCCCCTGAGTGTCCCAGAAGACCTGTCTTGTTTGCCCACCATGGACATGTGGGCACCACCAGGCCAGACCTCCCAGGAACGAGAGGCTGGATCCAGTGCAGAAGCAACACTGCCCAGAATTTGTGGGCAGTGGGCCCGTTGAGGAAGGGCGCATCCTGAGGGAAGAGGGAGGGGGTGGGTTGGTGGGGCACGGAGAACCCAGGAGGTTGGCCCTTCCGTGCTACCTTGAAGGGCGCAGTGGAAAGGCAATCACGGTTACAGCGGCCCCGTACCCCAGCAGAAGGGAGGAATCAGGCAAGGCCGAGAGGCGCAAAGAGAAATGGGGTAATGCAGAATTGAAAAGGCCAGACTAAAAGAAGACCTGGAGCTCAAGGGCTGTCCAGGGTGGAGCTCTGCAGGCAGCCCTGCCCAGGCTCAGGTGGGATGAGCGTCCACCCATCACAGCGGCACTGGGGGAGTGCAAGACTTAACCTGACCTTGACCCTGAACTCTCTTCCTAGCAAACAGTGTAGACCTCACAAGCAAAGCAGAAACATCCCTTGAGATGGACCCCTCCCGCCACTCTCTGCAGAGGTGCACTGTGACCTGCATCCTCCCAAGCCTTTGTCCCCAGGCTCACATCCATAGATGTTCCTAGAGGAAGTTCCTACAGCCTCAGATCAAAGGGATCAAGCATGCACACGTATCTGATGTTTACCATTTATACCCAAGATCCCCTCAGTACTGACAAAGAGCTATCCTATTCTTTGTAAATTGTCCACACAATTCCGTAGCCTAGGTTGACCGGACATGGTAGTGCACACCTGTAATCCCAGCAGCTCAGGAAGCTGAGGCAGGAGAGTCCCAAGTTCAAAGCCAGCCTCAGCAACTTAGCAAGACCCTGAGAAACTTAGTGAGACCTTGTCTCAAGATCAAATTTTTTATTTTATTTTTTATTTTTAAAAAGAGTTGGTGATTTGACTCAGTGGTTGAGGGTCCATGGGTTCAATCCCTGCTACCCACCCCCCATCCCCCCCAAAATTTCACAGCCTAGGGAAGGGATTGATTATCTACCCATTCTCATAGTAAAAGCCACATTAGGCTATTTCCTATGTTTCATCTCCACACAATCTACCAATGAGCATCCCTTCCCAACCCTGTTAGCCAAAGAAGATTATATTTCACATACATTTTTAATGCACATGTATATTTCAGGAAATACATTCTACTTCACTCTCTGTCTTTATCACATACATGTGCAAAACTACCCTTTCCAGAGTTGGATAAGCCAGCGCCTTGAACCCTGACACATCCCTTGATCTAAACTTCACCTGGACGAAGACCTTAAAGGAATATTGTCAGGACCTGGGACCGCATGGTTCAGACGGGACCAAGAAGCCTAATAAGTCACTTCCATCCCCACTTGCAGGATCTGTTTCCCGTGCCCCTTAGTCATCATTTGGGTGAGTTCTACATATTTATGCTTGTTCGTTTTTTCATCTGTCCTCATAAATCAATTCCTGCAGCCTCCTAATCAAAGCCAGCTTTTCAAACGAAACTGTAGCCGGGTGTTTAACTATCTAAATATTGTTTTTCCCCCAGCACTGACACGGAGAGAGGGAGAGGGTGGGATGCCGCCTTGACCATGTCCGCCCTTCCCGGCGACCCCAGGAAAACCACATGTGGCCACAGCAGTTGCTAGCAGAGACCCAGGTGGGTGTCACCCTGGAGTGACAGCTGGGACGTGTCCTTCGCTCTCTGGGTTTTCGGCTGTCTATTCCTGGGATCCCCAGGAAGTAGGTCACCCTTCCCATTGCTACTCTTAGTAAGGCAGGAAAACAAAGTGTGAAGACGTGGGGCAGGGCACCCAGCGGCCACCCCGCCCTGCATGCATGCAGACCTAGATTGACCTATTGACTTCTCCCCAGGGCCTGCGAGCCACTGGCCTGCAGCTGCTTTGGGAGAACAGAGGGACCTGGGCCTGCTGCTCCTCCTTCAGGCCCCCACCCTGGTCTCCGGGGGCTGCTCTGTGGCCTCAGGAGTGGACACGGAGGGCATCTTTCCCTGAACCGGCCCTGAACCTCACCTTGAACCTGTCCTCAGTCATGCAGTCGCCTGCATCATCTGGAGCAGCGGATCTCAGAGCGCTCCCCCCCCCCCAGCAGCCCCTCAGTAGCACCTGGGAACCGGATAGGATGGGAGGATCTCCAGCCCCACCCAGACCCACTGGATCAGCGTTTCTGGGGTGGGACCCAGCGGTGTCAACCAGCCCTCCAGGTCATTCTGACACATGCTACATTAAAGAAGTGCTATATTCACGCCTTTCAACAAGTCTGTGAGGGAGGCCTTCCTATAAAGTTTGTGTGTCTATGTAAATTGCTGAATCCTTCTTTGCTTCTTCCAGCTGGGTTTTGTTGTTCTCTATTTCAATGAGATGGTAAAGAGAATATATTTTTTTCTTACAGAGCTGTGTGACCTTGAGCAAAAGTACCTAACCTCTCTGAGCCTCCGTTTTGTCATCTACATCCCTCCTTTTTTACAGATGAAGAAACAGAAGCCCAGAGAACTCAAGCATCATGTCCAAGTTCATAAACAGTGCATCAGGTTTGATCCTCTCTCCCTGGACCCTCTGAGGGTGGTCTCACTCCCTGTGAGGTATCCAGCCCAGAGGTTTGACTTCCTTGCTTGAGCCCCCTCAGAGCACAAGGCTCCCACTGCTCATGGCAGCCCTTAGGTCCCGCCCGCCACGGCTCTTCTCCAGGCCAACGCCCCCTGCTTCCTCCACCCACCTTCCAGGACCCACAGCAGCCAGCTCAAGTGGCACAGCTGGCTTGGTTGGAAAGGAGGAGGCCTCCACGGGTCCCCCTCGGGTGGCCTTTGCTTTCTCCCGTTTCCTGTTTCAGTCTGAGCCTCCACATCGAGAATGACAACATGACACACTTTCCAAAAAATCTCATTTTCTAAAGGCATTTCCTATTGATTTCCTTCCTCGCCGAGGCCCCTCCCAGCCGCCATGTGTCAGAAAAAGAGAGAAAGGATTAAAAGAGGAAAAGAAACCTGTGTTTTTCCAAGTTCAGACTGCTCTGTGCCTTCCTGCTCAGCTGGCTGGCAGGGGTGCTGCCTGGGGGACCCCAAAGCGTGGACCTTAGAACCATCTCCAGAAATCTGACCACCAAAATTCCTCCACTTCACCACCTGTGGGATTAGTAGAAAAAGTGTTTCACTGTAGAAACTGGCCAAAAAGAAGAGTTGCGCCTAACGCGGAGGCACACACCTATAATCCCAGCAGCTCGGGAGGCTGAGGCAGGAGGATCGCGTGTTCAAAGCCAGCCTCAGCAATGGCAAGGTGCTAAGCAACTCAGTGAGACCCTGTCTCTAAATAAAATACAAAATAGGGCTGGGGATGTGGCTCAGTGGTCGAGTGGCCCTGAGTCCAATCTACCAAAATAAAAGATGAGCCTCCACATGAAAGAGCAAAGCCCCCTCTTTCTTCACTTGGTGTGGGTCTCCTCCTGGAGGCCTACTGCCTCTTCAGCAATCCCACTTATTACTGAGCAGGGTCTGAGGACCTGCTATGGTGACGGATGAGCCTGACCTTGAACTGCAGTACCATAACCTCCCTGGTGCAGTGTTCTCACTTAGAAAGTGAAGATAAACTGGGCGCACTGGCGCACGCCTGTAATCCCAGTGGCTTGGGAGGCTGAGGCATTTGGGTTGCAAGTTGAAAGCCAGCCTCAGCAATTTATTGAGACCCTCAGCAACTTAGTGAGACCCTGTCTCAAAATAAAAACTAAAAAGAGCTGGGGATGTGGCTCAGTGATTGAGTGCCCCTAAGATAAATAAATCCCCAGTGCCAAAAAAAAAAAAAAAAGAAAAGAAAAGAAAGTGAAGATAATCTGTATGAGTTTCCTGTGGCTGCTGTAACAATGGACCGCAGACTTCATGACTTAAAACAATGGAAATTTATTCTCCCATGGTGTTGGAGGCCCAAAGTCCTAAATTAAAGTCTCCTCTGAAGGATATGCATACAGATGCGCCTCTACTCATCATTAAGTAATAAATCCACTGTAAATTTAAAATATTGTTGAATCAAAAATACATTTAAGTAGGGTATGGTGGTTTCTGCCTGTAATCCCAGAGACTCCAGAGGCTAAGGCAGGAGGATCACAAATTTGAGGCCAATCTCAGCAATTTAGCAAGGCTCTAAGCAACACAGTAAGATCCTGCTTCAAAATAAAAATAAAAAGGACTGGAGGTGTGCCTCAGTAGTAAAGTACCCCTGGTTCAATACCCACTACCCTAAAAAAGTGCATTTAATACACATAACTTACCAAACATCATGGCTTATGCATAATCAGCCTAGAGTTGAGCAAAATCATCAAACACAAAGCCTATTTTATAATGAAGTATTAAATATCTCCTGTAATTTATTGAATACTGTACTAAAAATAAAAAACAGTAGTTGTAGGGGTAAGTTTTTTTCTTTTTTCTTTTTGCAGTACTAGGGACTGAACCCAGGGCCTTATGCACACTAGGCAAGTACTATATTGCTGAGCTACATCCCCAACCCTTTTTATTTTATCTTGAGACAGCGTCTTGCTAAGCTTCTAAGGCTGGCCTCCACTTGTGATCCTCCCACCTCAGCCTCCCAACTCACTGGGATTACAGGTGTATGCCACAGTGCCCTGTGACCTGTACGGGTGTGCTTTTTCACTATCACAAATAATTCGTAAATTGAACCATCTTAAGCCAGAGCCCATCGGTAGATACTGTGGCACCCTCATTGCCTTTTCCAGCCTCCAGGGCCCCCAGTGTCCCTTGGCCAGGACTTGCATCACCCCGGTCTCTGCCTCAATCTTCACCTGGCCACTCCTCTTCCTCCTTAATGGTTCCCCTCTATATCTCTAAATCTAACACTTCTCATTAGGTTTAGATCCCACCAGATAATCCAGATGGTCTCATCCCAAGATCCTTAATCTAATTTCATCCATAAAGACCCTTTTTCCAAACACGATTATGTTTGTGGGTTTCGAGGATTGGGGCTTGCATGCATCTCTCCAGAGGCCCCCAGTCAACATGTGCAGATACCTGCTTCACAGGTGCAAGGTGTAACTGAAAGGAGAACGTGAGCAGAAGGGCCTGGCCAAGTGTCAGGCACCGGGTGCCCCCCCACGGCCTTTACCTCCACCTGCCCCTCATCCTGGCAAGCTGGCTCTTTGGGGGCTGCTTAGGGCTTGCCCAAGGCCAGCAATGTGGCCACACTCTATAAAGCCCTGCCCACACCCGGAACCATGGGGCGCACATCCACACCTGGGTGAAGCAGCCCAGGAGTGCTTAAGGTGCACACGTGGAGGCTCAGTAAGGCGGCTTACTAGGTGGCTTACTAGGTGGCTCAGTAAGGTGGCTTACTTACTAGGCTCTCTCAGATGGTACGTGGTATATGAAATAAGACTCTCAGATTCCCTGGGTTCTCAGGTGTGGGCAGAAGGTGACCCTGACAGGAGGCCCAGCTCTGGGTCAGCTAGAGGCAATGAGAATGTGAGGAAGCGGCTTCCCAAGGAATGCCATCCCTGCCAAAGATCAGAACCTATTTCCACCTCTGCTGTGAGTTGGACAGTAGGTGCAGACTGGGCTGGTCTCAGGGCATCCTTCCACCTCACTGCTCCACTGATATCCAAGGTTTTTCATTTCTCCTGCCTTCAAAAGCTGGGTTGGACTGCTTGCTATGTCAGTGAGATGACATTGAGAATGTGGTTTTTTTTTATACTTAGCTGTGTGGCCTTAAGCAACTATCCAACTTCTCTGAGCCTCAGCTTCCTCGTCTATGGGAATAACAATCATATCTGCATTATTGTGTTAATAAGAGGACTAGAGAGTGTGACACAGCAAAACCCATGACACAGTAGAAAGTCTATGGAAAGCACCTGCTCATTTTGTAAGCATTAGTATTGTCTTAACTCCAGATTGATGCCAAGTGGCTTGTGACCCGAATGTGGTTCAGTCACAACATCTTCCTTCAGGATGTGCAGCGCTCTCTCTCTCTCTCTCTCTCACACACACACACACACACACACACACACCTCTTTTCTCGGTCCCCAGAGCTGGCTGCTTCTCTGGGCTTCAGAGGCCAGGAAGATGCCCTGGAAATCAACCCCTGTGGGAGCTGCAGCCTGGTGGGCAAGGAGGCCCTGGAGAGTAACCAAACTGACTCCAGCTGCCATAAGGAACATTCCAGCCAAGGCCTGTTAGCACTGGCTGCTGGCTGAGCCCTCCACAGAGAGGCAGTATCTAGATGTGTGTGCATGTACGGTGCATGTGTTTGGTGGGGTGCAGGTGGAGAAGATGTTTGCTCCCCTGTTGACCTGAACTAGGTTCTCCCATTTCTGGACTTGCTCTCCCCCCAGCTCCAATCACCCTCTGAGGGTGGGGATAATAATGCTAGGCAGCCTAATGATGCAGAGAGAGATGCTGCTCAGGGCTGAACAAATGACTACATTCTTTCAATGAAGCCCTGGAGCCTAGGGAGCATGCGCAAGGCCCCAGAGCACCCACCCCACCCCAATCCTTCCAGATAGGCTGTGATTCTCCTAGAGAATAGGCTGTGGTTTCATTCATTATTTTATTCATTCAACAAGCATTTCTTGACCCCTTTTGAGGGTTGGAGCTGTGTACATCCTTGGGACACAGGTGAGAAGGAGGCGGTATGTTGAAGGACCACTGGAATCCAAGTGCCACAGTGAAAGCTGCAGCAGAGATGTGAACAAGGAGCCAGAGAAGCTGCAGAAGCTTCAGGGGAAAGGAAGCACTCCATCTGGTTCCCGAGGAGGGAGGCGTTCCACGAGGCAGTGCAAAAGGGAAAAGAATATCTCCAGCAGAAAGGCAGGTCTCAGAGCCTGGGGGGTACCCACTGAAGGAATGGGGAGATTAGCCAGTGGCTGGGCTGGAGGGGTGGGCGGGGCTGGAGAGGTGGGCGGGGCCGGAGATGTGGGCGGGGCCGGAGATGTGGGCGGGGCTGGAGGGGTGGGCGGGGCCGGAGAGGTGAGCCCCGCTAGAAGAAAAAAGGGCCCCTGACCAAGTCATGAAGTGTAGACAAAGACCCAGAAACTCAATCCGTTCTGACTCATCAGCAGCCTCCAGGACTCCAGGAGCAGGTTAGAAATGCAGACCCTTGGTCCCACACTGGACCTAGTAATCAGGAGCCCTGAGGTGGTGCCTGGGAATCTATTTCACCAACCTCTCCAGGGGGTCCCGCTGCAGGGGTGAGTTGGCTCTCAGAGGAATGGAGCTTAACAACGACCCACCCTCATCTAAGGAGCACCTACTTCCTGGCAGGCAGGTACCAGGAGTCCTTCTTATGTCTTACCTTATTTAATCCTTAGAGGTGGCTCTGTCATTATCCCCACTTTATAGATGAGGAAGCTGAGGCTCACCGAGGAAAAGCAACTTCCCAAGGGCATGAAGTTACTAAGGAGCAAATCTGAGATTGCAACGGGAGGCCCCCACACTCAAAGGGCAGTTGCAATTTTTCATGGGGGTGGGGGTGGAAAAGAACAACAAAGAACTTGTGATTTTTTTTTTCCCCTGGAAATAAGCAACAGAATCTGTTGACCTTGACATATCTGGGAAGGCAGCAAGAACAGACAGGGAGACCCCGAGATTCCAAAGCTGAGCAATGGAGGGAGCAGAGACACGGATACCTAACATGAGGACAAGTGGAGGAGAGTGGGAAGACACGTGGCCTCCCATTGGGATTCGCAGAGAGAACATCAAAAAGGAAAATGTGCCCAGGAGACCTGGAAAACAAGGCTGTTCCCTGCCACTTAGAAGGTGGTATGACCACAGGTATACTGGATAAGACCAAAAAGTATACTTGGCTCCAATTACTACAGAGTAGAACTGTCAACCATCAGAGAGACTTATCACAAGATTTATGAGTGTTCAGGGATGAGGGCTCAGGTTAGGGACATTGTTCTTGCCATAAGTTGGGGGGGGGGGGCTAAGTCTTTGGAACTGGTCTCATTCCTCTGAGGTTGCACAAACTTGGCCTTGATGTGACCTCTTCCTGGATCTCAGAAAGAAAGTGGTTGGGGGTGAAATCTGTCTTGATAAAATCCGACCTGGTAGTAAAGAGGTACAGATCCATTAATAAAGCAGAGTTTCAGGCTTCTGAACTTCCCAAAGCCAGGTGCTGAGTTTCCCTGTTCTAAAGACCAAAAAATGTTCTTTTGGTTCCTATTTGGGTAAAGCTGGACATAAATCATTCTTTGAAAAGGTGCAGAGGGTGCATTTCCGTGTAGGACTCAAACCCTTTCCAAACACGGTCTCATTAATCCTGGCAAAGACTGCGGGGACAGGTGGCACTTTCTGTGCCACTGGACAATTGCGGCCTGGCCTCTAACTTAAAGACACAGGAGGGCTCCTGGTGGACCTGTCACAACACCCTCCCTGCCCACTGGCTGCTAGCGAGGCTGCCCTGTGGGCTAGAGGAGAGCCCGAGGCGAAGGACATGTTTGAGCTCAGGAAAGTGCAAGTTATTGTAATGTGCAGTTCTAACCCCCCCCCAAAGGGATGGGGAAGGGATTAAGAAAAAGAAAAAAAAAAAGGTTTAACAAACTCAAACAATAAGCACCCAAGTCTCCCTTGTCCCCTTGAGAGTGTCTGGGAGTGGAGTCTGCTTTGGTGTTTCAAAGTAAGGACAAGATTTTTTTTTTTAAGTACGAGGTGACTTTCTTTGAAATGCAACTCATCTGATGTGGTCTCTCCCTTTGGTTTGAATAAAAAAGGGAAAGGAAATAAGAGAAGATCGAAAAAGAAAGAGAGAAACGAAAGAGAGAAAGAAAGGAAAAGGGGAGAAAGAGGAAGAGGAGGGCGCCGAGCCGAGCGCACCGAGGGGAGCCCGCGAGGTCCCGGTTCCTACCCCGGGAGCCCAGCAGCTGTCCGCCGCGGCCGCGGGCTCGAAGCTTTTAAGGGTTTCTAATCCTGGAAGGCTGTCTGACATCACCCCGTTTCTTGTCGGCTGATGTTTCGTACAAGCCTCTCATTTCCTCAGTGTTTTCGGAGCCACCAATTACTGCACCGATCTCAGGGCTGTTTGCGCCCCGGCCGCTGGCCCTGCGCCGGGAGCCTCGCTTCCCTGGCCGCGCGCGGCCCCGAGGCGACAGGGGGGCGGGGAGGCGAGGGGAGGGGGGACCTGGATCGGGCCTGGAAGAAAAAGGGAGGGGTCCCCCTTAATTTTTTTTCATTGACTTCAGCACCATGTGATCAGGAAGTCTGGCCTCCCTCCATTTCCCCTCCCGACTAAAGGGAAACATTGTGTAGCAGCCGCCGCGGCCACTGGTGGGATGGCCTTCGCTGCCTGACGTAGGGAGATAAAAATAACCGGCATATTTAAGGCAGGAGCAGGAATCCCGGCGCTCACACGCGGCCTGGTCAGTTCCCGAGGCGGCCCAGCGGCGCGGCCTGCGGGGAGGCCCTGCGCTCAGCTGTGCGCACCCGCATCCAGGGAGGGCTGTGCGGCTGACCATGACCTTGACCTTGACCTGGGACCCATACAGACTCAGGCGGGGCCAAATCCTTGGAAGAGCCCCTGGGTCAGCGGCAGCCTGGCTCACGCGCGCGCTGGGCTGGGCCTGTGTTCTGTACCCTGCCTCCCTAGAGATGCGAAGGGACAGAGGGAGGGTGGCCTGAAGTCTTAGAGAATTTCTGTCTCTGGGGAAAAGGACAACAAGCTACCTCTCAAAAAGCCGCCCGCTTCCAGCCATACACCCAATGCCATCACAGGACGGTCTGTACACGTTCTCAAACCAAGTGCCCCTTCTCCATCCCTTTTTGCCAGTTGGAGCTGCATATTGCAAAGATTTGCAAACATGTGGCGGGGTTGGAAACAAACAAGAAGCACTTACCAAGGCCAAACTCGCCAAAGAAAATGGAGAGAATCCAAGCAAAAATCTGGTAGTTTCAGAAAAAAATGTAGTTTCCAGTAACATATTGTCCAGCCACCCCAGCCAATAACCCTCGGGGCTCCCTCCAGCCACTTACCACTCCTATCACCTCTGACCTATCCAGGGACCCAGAAAATAGAAAAGGAGGAAGTGTTCCTTGTGTCCTAGATGAGCTCATATCCCTCATATCCCAGGTCTCTGGAGCAAGAACCATTGTGAACCGTACCTTACCCTGTCTGGCACCAATACATTTCTATGTTCATGCCCTTTCAGACCTCCACGTGCCCTCCACAGAGGTTCTGTCATTTCTATTTTACACAAAGGGAAACTGAGGCTCCGGGAGATGAAGAGATGCTCGGACAGTGGCCTCCCTCAACTGCACTCACAGTGTCACATTGATTTCTCATCCTGGAGCTCTTTCTGTCCTTTCTCCTCCCTAAGTGAAGGTAATACCAAAATACCAAAATCAACATTGGTGAGCTTTTCACTGACCTGTGCAATTTCAGCTTTGCCCTTGCTCTGGATGGCAAAGAAGTTTTTACTTCTAATTCCTAGTGGGAAATCTCCCTGTCTTCCTATGTCTAAAGCAACAAGATGTTTCAACATTTCTGGCAGAGTTTTTCACCTAAAAGCCAGATGTGCTGATGAAATAGGAATGCATACTCACCCCTCATTTATTTTGGTATTACAGAGATGACAAAGAGCTAGCTCTCTGGGTGGAAGACACAGAGAACTTTCGATTAAAAGGGCGGGGGGGGTAGGAATTTTAGGAAGGAGACTCTAGGATTTGACATGGTTGGTTTTGCTGAATCCCCAGCACCCAGCACAATGCCTATTGATTAAAGTACTCAATCCATAATGGTTGGACCAATGGGCAGGCAGGAGGTGGGAAGGGAGACACAGCATTTACAGGCACCTCAGGAGAATGTGTGCGGGTCATATCTTTATGCCTGTAGAATCATGGTGGCCTTTGGTCCTTACAGCAGCCCTGGGAGGCAGGTGTCAGAATTATCCCTCATGTGGAAATATAGAAATTGTAGAACAGAGAGTAACTTGCCCAAAATAACACAGCTAGGAAACATAAGCTCAGAACTTGAACCCAAGCACTCTGTTGCCAGAGCCAGGTCCTTAATCCCCAAAGGAGACCCATGAGACGTGGGTGGGGGAAAGGGATCCACCGTTTATTAATCCCCTTCTTGACTCAAGTTCCAACTTGTTCCTGGAGAAGTGGATCAGGCACTCCAGGCTCCAGGGACTCAAAAGAGGTCAGGTAGGAGGCAGGACTGGACCACAGGCTCCCTGAAGGCAGCCCAGGCCCTCTCTGGGCTTGTCTTTGGGTTCCCAGCATCAGCTTACAGTAACATCTTGAATCGCCTGCCCCCACTCCCGGAAGCCTTCTTGGACCATTGGCCTTCTCCTTGTTCTCCCTTTGGACATGTCTCAGACTTCAATAAAGCACCTGTCACAGTATCCAAGCTCCTTTTTACCTGCCTGATCTCCCACTGGTCTGAAAGCACATTGAGGAGAGAAAGGGTGCCTCAGTCAGTAGAGGCTCCAGGGAATGGAGGCCACTCATGGATGATGAATGCATAGAATGCATTAGACCTTAACCAGCTTCCCTAACAACAGGGGCCTCTTACCATCACTCTTTTTTGTGGGGGGAGAGGTATATGGGGATTGAACCCAGGGGCACTTAACCACTGAGCCACATCCCCAACCCTTTTTTATCTTATATATTGAGACAGGGTCTCCATAAATTGCTTAGAACATCGTTATGTTGCTGAGGCTGCCCTTGAATTCTCAATCCTCCTGCCTCAGCCTCTTGAGCCACTGGGATTACAGGTGCATGCCGCTGCATCCTGCCCACCACCACTCTTGATTTTTCTCTCTCAGCTCCCCATTCTGTTGCCCACGGAATTTGTCACAGTTTTTAATTTAATCTGTTTTCAACTTCTCCCCTCATGAACCCACGAACACAGGAGTCACCTCTGTTGTCCCTCCGTAGTATTCATCACATCTCCTAACGTGCCACACACGTCGCAGACGCTCAATAAACACGTGCGGAATAAATGAGTGAATGAACGAATGAGTGAATCAACACTCCTTGGAGCAAGTCCTACCTCTGTATTTACAAGCTGATTCCAGAGTCAGTCATAACTGTGCAAAGACACTTGAAATAATGCCATCCCCAGATGATATTCCTAAAGTAAGCGCTTTCTGTTCAGTGACCACTTCAAATCCAAGACTCATCCATATTGATGATAGAGAGGACTTGAAAGGGGGGCTATTGAATGAGGCCCTTCTTCTCATACAATGTGGGCTCTAGTGACCACTATCGTTAGCTCGGTACACAGACTCTCTTTATGCCCCTGTTTTCATTAGCTCGGGGAACTTGCCAACGAGTGAGCCTTCTGGGCTGAAATTTTCCATGCTGGGTCTTGGCAAAAGGTGAATTTTGGGGAAAAGTTTGAATAAAATCCCTTCAGCCGTATTTTAGTTTGATGAGGATGAAAAAAAATACATTTTTTTTTCTTGCTTTTAATTGAAGACATTTTTAGGATACAGGAAACGCCAATTCGGTTGAACTTTGAAAACTTGAAACTCAGATCTAACCCCATCTAAGGAAACCATGCAGACCATGTTGAGCTCAAAAAATATCTTTGTTTAAATAATAAAAAAAAAAATGTAATTGAAAAATTTCTTTGCAGTCTTAGCAATCATGGCACCCCCCCCACCCCCCACCCATTTGGGCTATATGAGTCTTTCTGTGATTCTAACAAATCACAAAAGCTCAGAGCTGTTTAGAAAGGATTATAAAACTTGGATTTCAGCTCCTAGGCCATGACATGTGATATTATTTCCCTCTTTCTTTTGTCTCAAGAATCTTTCTTCAACATCGTAACAGGAATATATGATTTGAACGACAGCCTCAGAAAATAACAAAGCCCGAGTTCCTGGAATGAGAGACCACTCCTTCAAAGCCAGTTACACAACTTGCTTTCCAAAGTTTTCTTAGACAAATGCTAACCAAAATATTTTATCTTATATTGGATTTTCTCAGTCCTCTGCTCAGTATCAGATTCTTGCTTTCTTATTCACTGGAAACTACCTTAGACTAGTCATATGGTGGTTCTCACCACAGAACGATTTTTAAAAAGCGATGTTAGGCTGAAAAGAAAGAGAGATTTTCAAAAAGCGATATTAGGCTGAAAAGAGAGAGACCTGGGTTTGACTCTCGGCTCTGATATTTACCAAGCAGATATCTCAGCCTCTCTGTGGCTCAGTTTGTCTGTCTTTGAAATCGGAATGACATGGACTCGGCGACGGTTGTCATGATTATTTAGGGCAAGTGCATGACCCTCCACCTCCAACGGTATCTGGTACAAATCAGTGCTCAATAAATGACAGTGACCGCTTTCTCCGCCTCCACCTGGTACTCGTTCACATTTATCCTGTCTTCACACCTCCTCGTGGCACCTCATGTCTTCACCTTCAGTCCCTCGTGGTGTCTAGTCTAATAACCTGAGGCACAAGGTAGAGACGTGCAGAGTAGGACTAACGGGGTGCTGGCTCTACCTCCATCTCTGCTGGCTCTTTTCAGTGACACCAGCAAATGTGTTGTCTTTAAGTGTTTACTTGTCTATCTCTCCTACTAGGAGGAGCTCATCCACCTTTGCAACTCCAAGATGTGACTGGGTCAAGGAGTAAATGGATGAATGAACCCAGAAGGCCCCCTTGCTTTAGGATTGGAGACCTGAATCTTGGCTATTATGTTTCATTTAAGTTGGGCATTGTCTGAAGGTCAGGATGTGTCTGGAATGCACATTCACCTTAATGGTTTTAGAGTCAAACTCTAGCATCTCTTAAATGATCTTGTTTTCATGCAGTTTTATTTAGCAGCAGGTAGGCAGAGGACCTTCAGCCAAATCCTTCATTAGGCCAAAAACTGCCTCTATTCAAATTTTCTCCTGCACAGATACACAACTACTCTAAAAACAGAAAATACTTCAGGAATCAAAAAAAAAAAAAAAAAAAAAAGAAGAAGAAGAAGAAGAAGAAGAAGAAGAAGAAGAAGCAGCAGCAGCAGCCAGGCATGGCAGCACAGGCCTATAATCTCAGCAGCTCAGGAGGCTAAGGCAGGAGGATGGTGAAATCAAGGCCAGACTCAGCAAATTATCAAGGACCTAAGCACTCAGTGAGACCCTGTCTCTAAAGAAAATATTAAAAAGGCTGGGGATGTGGCTCAGTGGTAAAGCACCCCTGGAGGGAAGAACGGAAGGAGAAAAGGAAGAAGGAACTTCTTAAACCAGCCCCCTCCACCTCCTCTGAATAAGGTGAATTGACTTGTCTGTTTTCCCTCTGCAAGTTTGACTAAGCTTTACTTCCTCTTTAATAGTTTATTTTTTTTTTTTTTAAAGTTTCAAGATGATTGAGATCCAAGTATGTGCCATTCCTTTTAGCACATCTCATATCACTTGATCCTCCTCTTGTTCATGTTACAGATGAGAAACAGGCTCAGAGAGGTTACAAAGTTACCTTCCATGACACATCCAGAAGATGCCACCTTATTTTTAGAGCATTTCCAATTCACATGTGTTCTCCAGTCTTCCACCCGCTCCACAGCCACCCAACACATGTGCTTGTGCACATGCACACACACACACACACACACACACACACACACACTCACATACTCACAAATGCTTGATTGATTATGTTTTCCAGAAATGTCCAAGACCAGGAGAAACCTATCCGCTGAAACGAACAGGGTGTGAGAGTCATTTGGGAAGTATAAACACTAAATTCACAGCAAGGCTCACTGGGGGGACAGGAGGGGACCGAGTCAGGGAAGGGTGCATAGAAAGTTTCCGCTGTGTTTGGTCAAGTTTCATCTCTCAAGCCGGATGGTATTTATATGGGTGGTTTTTATGTTGGAGTTAATAAGTGTCCATCTGTCATAAATGTGTCATGATACTTTTTTTTTTTTTTTTTAAGATTTAGCAGCATCGCCTGGTGCTCACTGCCAGTTCTTGCCATTCACACACACCCGTCCTTAAACACACACACAGGAATTCAGAATCACACTCAGCACACACTCCATTCCGGACAAGCACCCACGAGCTGACACCCACCCGCACACAGGAACATATGCACGTGGCTTCCACAATCACAAGAACCCACACACTCGCTCAGGTTGGCAAGCACACAACGCCACGCTGCCAGCCTCTGACGGCCACTCTTCTCCTTCAGTCACAGGCAACAGGGTCAGACGCAGGGATCCTGAAACCTGGGACGCTGACGTGAGCGACGGGATCACTGGAAGTGGGCAGAGTAAGGAGGGACAGGACCTGCTCTCAGGAACAGCCACAGAGAGATGCCACCAGTGGCCAGTGTGTGGCCCAGATCCAGTCAGATGGCCTCTGACCACGGGCTCATCTGGGAAGGGACAGAGTTAAGGAGCAGAGGGAAGTCTCTGGTCTTTCACAGCTCGGGGTGGGAAGCGGTAACTTGTGTGGGAAACAACCTCCTCGGAAACCATAGCAACACCCATTTGGCGGCTCTGGATTGGACCCGGACCAGACATTTATTAAGCAGCCTCATAAGCTGTGGTCTCCAGAAGAACAATACCAAACTGATCAAATGTTAATAGCTTCAATCTGTTCCTCCTCACAGAACTCCCAGCCCATCCCCCTGCCTGAACAGGCTGCATTTCTAATTCCCAGCCTGGCTGAACACGCCTCTGCTGCTACTCCAGAGCCCAAGTACAAGGCCCGGACGAGAGGCACGTGCAGGTGACCTGGGGCACAGAGATGGAAGACGGGTCCAAAAGGGGACGCTTGGGGCCTAAAGGATGCCATTCTCAGGGTAGACTACCGGAGTGGACAAGTCTCCAAGGCATCTGATCCGACAGTTCTCCATCTGACTGCATTTAGGAATTACCTGGTGAGCTGTTTTAAAAAGGCCAATTTCTGGGCTCCACCCAAGTCCACTTGAATCTGAAGTCCTACAGGGTGGAGATCATTTGTAATTTTAAAGCTCCCCAGACAATTCCAATATGCAGCCGTGGTTGAGAACCGCTGACTAACTCCAACCCTCTGTCAGATGGGGAAGCCCAGGGAGGGACAGGGACTCACTTCGGTCACCCAGCTGGTGGGGCACCATGCTCAGAATAGAACCCAGACACCCAATGCCCCAGCCCAGAGTTCCATCCTCTTTCCTGGGCTACAGAAACTCCAGATAAGTCTTAAAACCTCCCCTGACTCCTGTCTCACCATGAGTCTTGACCTTTCCCATCCAGGGCTGGGGGTGGGGGAATTAAATGGACCCAAGAAGGGTGTGAGAAAATGTACTCATAACAAAAACACGAGGACCAGACACACAAGAAATCACAGCCCCACCGTCGGACTCTCGGTGTTTACCACGGTTGAGAGAATTTGTCATGGCTAACCATGTGACTCTTCCCCCAGATTCCCAGGCCCCCAAGCAAACCCGAGAGACATCTCAACGCTTTCAGTTTTACCAGTGGCCACATGCAGACCGTCTCCAAGCTGCGAGGAGTCTTCCTCCTAAGGATAGAGCTACACCCAAGGAAAAACTGGCAGACTCACCAATTCACCATCCTCTCTCACTTAAAATGCCTCAAGGACCTGCTCCTAACCAGTCTCTCCAGGGGGCACATGTTCTCCATCCATCCTCCACACAGCTACCCAAATAGTCTCTCTAGAACATACATCTGCCTGTGCTGCCCCTCACCCAAGGCCCCACAAACAAACCACTGCCTGGGCTCAGGTTCACTCATGCATACTGACCACATCCTGCGCACGCTGCTAGGGGTGGTGGCCCGTCCTTGGTGGAATGCAAGTAATATTTTTCTTTTTGTATTGGAGATTGAACCCAGGGGTGCTTTATCACTGAGCCACATCTCCAGCCCTTTTTATTTTATTTTTCATTTTAAGACAAGGTCTCATGAAGTTGCCAGGCTGGCCTCAAACTTGAGATCCTCCTGCCTCAGCCTCCCAGGGTGCTGGGTTTGCAGATGTGCACCACCACACCCAGGTGCCAGTTACATTCTTGAAGAGAAGACACACACCAACCAATGGTGTGACTGCTACTGTGAAGGAGCTAAAAGAAAGGTCGCGGGAGAAAGTGTAGTGGAAGGCAGAGTTATTTATTCTGGCAGATGTCAAAAACGGACTCTTCTGAGCAAAGGCTGGATGTTTACTTGGATATCTGAAGGATGGAAGAGAGTTAAGGAGACAGGAAGGAAGGATACGTTAGACACAGGGATCTCAGTGAGGGAGCAGTCTGGGACCCCGAGGGTGAAGGAAGAAGGGAGCAAGATGAGGGGGCAGATCATGCAGGGCCTTTCAAGTCATGAAGAGCTTCCAGGATTCACCTTTGCACTTTAGTAGCTTGACCAACCAACACGTATGCCCGGGCTGAGGGATTCCCCAGGACGCAGGACTTCCAGTGCTCAGATATGGAGGAGTGATGGAGAGAGGTGACCAAGGACAAACCAGGTCTCTGAGCTGCACTGCAGGCTAAGATGGTGCCTCTCCTGGAGGGAACCAGGACCTGAAGAAGATACCAGGGTGACAGACTCAGGAGTTGAGCTTAGGAAGTCAGGGCAATAGCTAAAAGAAGATGGTAGCCAGCCTCTTGCTTCTGCTGGTCTGAGGCTGGAGATCTTTTGCAGAATTTGGAAGCTATCAACCCAGAGACAGGAATTGAATGAAAGAATATAGATAAAAGAAGAAAAAAAAAAAGCGGCTAGGAAGACTAATATCCCAGCCATGAGGAATTCCAGTGTATAAAGATCTGGTGGCCAAGGACAAAAACCAATACAGGAAACTGAGAAAGAGCAGCCCAGGCTGTAGGAGGAAAACCACGGATCTATGGGGTCTTGAAGCACAAACATTGAGTGTCTACCAGGATAGAATCACCGCCGTGACCAATGGCACTGGAAAATCAAACTGAATGACTGGTCAATGCCAACGGACGACCTTGCAAAGAAGCAGTGGGGGTAGAAGGCGGACAGAGGAGGCGATGGGAGGTGAGGAAATGGAGTCCGTGTACAACACAGAAAAGGTCCTCGAGAAATTTGGCTGGAAAGGAAATTGATGGGCCAGAGGTGGAGAGAAATGTGAGGCAGGGGGAGGGTTTGCTCCAAGACCAGAGGCCTGAGAGCAAGCTTCATTACGAAGGGCAGGATCCGATCCACAGGAAAGAGAAGGGCTGTTCCCTCCTCCCACCTCCCGCAGCGGTGACGTGTTTCACAATCAGGTGAACCTGGGTCCCACACCTCCACCAAACCCCGCCGTGCACTCTTTGCCTGATGGGTGCTTTCCCTTCCTGGGATCGCAGGGTGACCCTGGGAGACCCTCCCTGCCCTGTTTTTAAACAGCCCAGCGCAAATACCTCCACCACAGTGGCCAGATCTGCCTGGTTTCTCGGTCATCTCCCTCACGAAATGGTAAGCTCTTCAAAGGCCGGAGACCCACCTCAAGCCTTGGCCCACCCTCGGCACCACCAGCCAGGAGTGTATGCTCAGGAGACATTAATGGAAGGAAGAAATGAATGAACCATGTTACTAATCGATAAAGGGGAGCCAGAGGACCCCCGTGGGCAGCCAGGAGGCTGGCCCGGGTCCACATGAGAGGTGATCTCTGTTTCCCAGAAGCCGGGCCTTCAAAGCACTTGGTTCCTGTGGTCCCCAGAAAGGGGCAGGGGACGAGGCAGGGTGGAGCGGACTCCTGCCTGAGATGGCATTCTTTCTTTCCATTGTTCCTAGGGCTCCTCAGGGAAAGGACAACACGCACTAAGGCCCACGCGTTCCCCTCCTCAGCAGGGAGGGAGCAGATGGGCGTAATTTATGCCCACACCCTTCCCCTGCAGCCCTGGCACTGGGGTGAGGGGTGCAGGGGCTGAGACCCACCCAGGTTCCACAAACGTCTCTCAGCATCTAGGCAGTGGGGCGGTGGCAGCGGGGTTGGGAGCAGGGGAGGACAGGGAGAAGGGGGTGGCGCAGAGAGAGGCGGGAACTGCCCCTTGGGAGTGTCCGTGGCATTCCCGCCCATGGGTCAGCTGGGTGCACACTTTGTGATCTCAGCATGACGCTGCAAGGAGCAGACTCTTGTACCTGCTTCAAAGACTAAGGCACTGAGGCTCAGAGAGGTGGAGGAACGGTGCCAAGGTCACCCAGCTGGCTCCAGAAACTGTCCTGTCCACCAGACCTCTCTGCAGGAGGAAGTCGCCTCCTCAGGTCTCCTCATTCCTCACTAACAGGGTCATTTAGGGAGATGGACAGAAGAACCCTCAAAGCCCAGAGTCCTCTGCTAAGGGACTGTCACCAAAGCGGTGGTAGACACACTGAAGGAGAGAAGATGGTGCTGGGAGGAAGCAGGAAGCATGGGAAGGGCCTGGCAGGGCGGGCATTCCTCGGATGGCCTTTGGAGATCAGTCCTCTGCGAGTGCCTGGAAGGGCTAAGGTCAGTGTTCTGAGGAAGGCTGAGCTCTGAATCCCTGGAGCAAGCCTCCCTGGCCACTCTTGCCTCTACATGCAGGGCCAGCTGGGATAACTGGCACAGCGGTCACGTGTTTGGGAATCAGGTGAACCCGGATCCCAACCCCAGAGCCTCAACCTGCTAGCTGTGCACCTGTGGCTATGTCACTTGACTTCCTTGAGCTTCAGTCTCTTCACCCATAAAATGGGGTTATGGGAAAGAGATGGGTGACACCAATCTACCATCTTGTCTCCTGGGCCTTCTCAGTATGGATTCAGCTTGGTTTCTTTTTGCTCCATTAGATCACACTGTACCTAGACGTTTAGATGGCCAGCTTTTCTTGAATAATCAGGTCTGCAACTGAGTCCTGCATTGGGCCACAGCTACAATTTGGTAAGGACATATACATGCTGGTTTCCCACTGTTTCAGCACTGTCTCTCTGCCTCAATAATGTCACCTGCCCATAGGATGTGACATCTCCTACACCTGCTATAAGAATCTCTCTTTTTTTTTTTTTTTTTGGCACCAGGGATTGAACCCAGGGGCACTTAACCAATGAGCCACATCCCCAGCCTTTTATAATATTTTATTTTGAGACAGCATCTCACTAAATTGCTTAGGGCCTTGCTAAGTTGCTGAGGATTAGAACTCATGATCCTCCCCAGCCGCTGGGATTACAGATGTGTGCCACTGCACCTGGCTATAAAAATCATGTGGACCCTTGCCCTGAAACTCTGAGTACTTTGAGAGCAGTAATCACATCTACCCAGAGTCCAGCACAAGTCCTGGCACCCAGGAGGTGCTTAGCCACTCATTTGTTCAACAAATGCATACACTGCATCCCTACTGTGTGCAGGCCCCTTGTGAGATACTAGAGATTAAGCGATGAAGAAGCCAGATATACTGCTTCTGCTCGCAGACATGGGTGAGATCGGCTCTATACGTATCCACAATGTGCAGGTGAGAAGCGGAAACTGAGGCCCAGGGAAGGTGAGGAACTGGCACAAGATCCCCAGACAAGGAGAAGAGGTAGGGTTCAAAGACATCAGTTTGGCTCTAGAACCCCTCAAAGCTCTGAATTAGGTGTTTGCAAAGTGCAGCCTCTGAGCCAAAGCTGTCTTTATCAATAAAGGAGCATAGCCAGGCCCATTTGTTGACTCGGTCTGGGGTTGCTGTCCCACCATGGCAGAGCTGAGGGATCACAACACAGACAACAGCCCCTCCAAGCTTTGACCCTCACAGAAGCCCCCACAGAAGCTTGCCCACACGTGCTCTTCACCACAGTCCTGGGCATCCCACCTTCACCAGGTCTTTGTTCTCATAGAATTGAGAGCAGGGCCAGGGGAAACACAAATTGTTAAGATATATTAAAAAGGCACACGCGAGGATAGAGAGGACCTTGTAGCCCCGTTCCCGAGTGCCCAAGGGAAAGACCAGTGAAGCTGAGTTTGAATGACGGAGTCTGTCACACAGAGCTGGGGGAGCCTTCCAGGCAGAGGACCTTCCAAGTAGAGAAGCAGCTGAAGCCAAGGCCCTGGGGAGGCCCAGGTGGGGTTGGGGACAGGAACACATAGAACCATGGTGCCTGGAGCCCCGTAGGTGTGGAGTAGGGTGTGTGGATAGAGAAGGGCCTGGCATGACGACTTCCTGAAACCGTGTGAGCAGATGAGCTAAGCAGGGCCTGGGAGAGGCCCCAAGCCTCCTCCACGACGCTGGCAGGGCCTCCCCTCCCTTGGCCGTGAATGAGCTCTCACCCCGAGCCGCCCTTCTGGGACTGCTGTGGGTCACAGACAACGAAAGCCATGACGGAAAAGCCCTCTGCAGGACGCAGGGCTGCCCCAGGACTTGACGGCTGGCCCTGACGTGGGTGCTGAAGTGAGCCGGGAGGCTCTGGACCCTGGAGAGCGGGAGGCCCTGTGAGCCAGCCTCATCCCGGCTGGGCCAGGGAGGCTGCCGCTCCCTTCCCAGCCAGGCTGACTCATGCACAGCCTCACACGTGCCCCCTGGCCCGGGGCGCCCGCCTCACACAGCCCAGAGGAAAGGTGGTGGTGGAGTGCCGAGGGCGGGGTCGGGGGACGCCACAGGCACGCACTGCAGAGAGTGACCGAGTTCACTGGGAAAATACACTCAGAAGGTCAGGCAGCCGAGCAGAGAGTGCATGGGTGTGCATGCATGCGTGTGTGTGTGTGTGTGTGTGTGCATGTGTGTGCATTCACACGCATGGGTGTGTTGGCACTGGGGGCAGGGGTCAAAGAGGGGCGCCTGGATAATATGTGGCCCGAAGAAACCAGGCTTCTGTCATCCATCCAGCTCCTGGCTCTGCTCACTGAAGGGTAATGCTAAGCAGCTGTTCTCAGGACCGGCTTATCCAATCTGGAAGGACTGGAAAAGTGGATAAATGAATGAGCCTCAGATGAAGGCTCTGGAGTCCAACTGGTCAAGGCCATGGCGGGCTTCTTAGCTCCATCACCTTTCAGACGTGTCACCCTGGACAAATCACATTCCACTCGGCGTCTCGGTCTCTTCACCCATCCAGGGGGAAAACCGTCTCCTACAAAACCTGTTCCAAGGGTGAAATGGACTGGAATAATCATAGGAAGCATTTAGCAAAGAGCAGGGGTCAAAATGTTAGGGCCCTTCCCTCCTGGAGTCCCGGGTCCAGCTGGGGACCAGCACAGCTAGACTGGGTAAGACTCTGTAGAAGGCAGTCTCTGTGTATCTGTTATACTAGAAAGGTCTGGCTCTTTGGGACCCACAGGAGAGTCCTGAGAATACCCAGGGTACCAACCAGGCCTGTGTCTTGGCATCATTCATTCATTCACTCAACAAAAATTTATGGATACTGGGGTATAGTGGCGCAGTACTATAATACCAACGGCTCAGGAGGCTGAGGCAGGAGGATTGTGAGTTCAAAGCCAGCCTCAGCAACGGCGAGATGCTAAGCAACTCAGTGAGACCCTGTCTCTAAATGAAATATAAAATAGGACTGGGGATGTGGCTCAGTGGTCAAGTGCCCCTGAGTTCAATTTCCAGTACCATCCGTATAAAAAAAAAAAATGGAGCATCTGTCCTTGCAGGCCATAGAAAGATGAGTAAGAGAGAGGCCCTGGACACCGGGATGGAGAAGGACAAACAGCTCTTAGCAGACACAGAGAGACCCTGGCTGAATGAGCACATGCACAAGGACCCGTTTCCTCCTGATCTTTGGGCACAAATATCACTGACCCTCAGGTAGAGCTGACCTTCCTGCTCGTAGGAAACCATCACCTCCACCAAAAGCAGGTCATGTGAACAGTTCAGGTGTTATACTCTAGGCAGACTTGGATTCGAATCCCAGCTCCTCCAACATCCCACTCTCTGATCTTCGCAAGCCATTCACCTCTCTGAGCCTCAGAATTGTTAAAATTAAATTGGGAATTATACTTACTCAATTTAAACTCACACATGTGGGGCTCATCGTCTCCTGTTTTGGTTCTCCCCTTCTCTCTCAGTAACAGAACTTCCTGATATTTGCTGAGGGTCTGGCCACCCAGAATAAATTGCAACCTTTCTTGCTTCTGTGCTTGGCCAGGCCACTCGGTTCTGACCCAGGGGATCTCATCAGAAAAGGTGTATACAACTTCTAGTAAGTGTGCTTGCTCTCATCTCTGCCTTTCCTGCTTTCTGGAACTTATATACAATGACTGGAGCTCTCGAAGGCATCTTGGAGCTGGAGGTGACCTTGAGAATAGCAATGAGACACAAGGATCCTGAGCCCTTGGCACTATATCATATGCCAGCCCTGGACTGACCACTTCTGACTTCTTACATTAAAAGAAGGAGGAAGAAGAAAAGAAGGTTTCTCTCTGGTTGATATGACATTTGATACTGAATCCAGTTCTTCTGACCAATTTTCATTAGTAGCAGCCCAGCGCATGCAGGGGAGGAGCCTTCTGTCCTTCTGTGCTCTCTGGCTTAGCCAGCACCGTGTGGTGAGCACTGCTCTCCATTTCCTCCCGACTGAGGAACTGTCTGTCCTGGCACTGAAGCCCCTCCCACACCCCAGCCCCTCCTTTGGTTCCAGTTTTCCTTCAGTGAAGTCATACAGCCTGTAGGATGCTCCCAGAGTCCATTCATAGATAACAATGCGTCTACTGCAGAGGGCAGGTGGCTACAAGGTCAGAAATGCAGGAACACCTATATAAATGCACAAAGAGGAGAATGTTCTCGAAGTCAGGGCCCGACGTTGTACACAGACAAAGTCCAACAGGGTGATTCAGCACCAGCTGCTTAAAAAGAAACCCGTGTGTGCACTTGTCCGGTATGTCATCACGGAACGCCTTCTGCAGCCCGGGCACTGTGCCAAGACCTGCAGGCCAGAGGGGAGCCCAAGGCCCCCTCCCTGAGACCCAGAAGTCAGCATCCAAATGAGGAACTAGCGAGCAACACACAATGCAACTCATTCATTCACTTAGTTAATCTTTACTGAGCACCTACTACGTACCAGGAAAAGGGCCAAGTGCAGAGGACAGGCAGCAATTCGGAATGGAAGGGAATTAGGAATTGGGCCTGGGTCTTCCAGGGGAAGTTGAGAACTCAACCTCTGAGTCCATGGAGGCCAAGCATCACCCTAAACCCCTCAATTTGAAATCCAAATGTCTAACAGTGAAAGGTATCCTGGGGCTAAACACACTTGAATTTTGAGAAACTGGCCACAGACAGACAGGTTCAGTAGTACTTGGAAAATGGCAGTAGTTCCCTAGGTAGCAGTCATGTGTGGGAGTCCCCGATCCCATAAACCCCAGGTGCTTATCTTTAAAATGTTATCCTCAGCTGGGCACCATGGTGCACACCTGTAGTCTCAGCAGCTCGGGAGGCTGAGGCAGGAGGATCCTGAGTTCAAAGCCAGCCTCAGTAACAGCAAAGCCCTAAGAAACTCAGTGAAACCCTGTCTCTAAATAAAATAGAAAAGAGGGCTGGGGAGGTGGCTCAGTGGTCGAGTGCAATCCCCGGTTACCCCACCCACACCAAAAAAAAAATGTTATCCTCAGAGGTGGAGCACTGGCAGTACACATGTGAGGCTCTGGGTTCATCCCCAGCAGCACCAAAAATTAAAAAAAAAAAAAAAATAAGAAAGAGAGAGAGAGAAAGGTATGGCGATTGTCATCAGGCACACCTGAGATGGCACACTGACAGCCCCGCCCCCCAGCCAGGGAAGCTGTGTGACCTTGGGAGCTTGTTGGACGTTTCTTTGAGATGGGAACAATATGTTACCATCCTCATTTGGTACTAGAGGATAAACTGCTCTCTATGAAAAAAAGAAGGAGCAGGAGAGGAAGAAGAGGGGGAAAAGTCTAGAAGCTCCCGTGGAGCTCAAACCCCAGGCTGTTAAGAGTCTCATCATCTGCTCATGCAGCATATGGGATGGCCCTCTCTGGACCCCTGTCATCCCCTGTGAAAAGTGGAGCTTGGACCGCAGGGTCCTCCGTTCAGGAGAAGCCAGCTGTGACACCAATCTGGAGGACAGCCTGCGCTTCTCCAGACGGCGACGTAGCAGCCTAGTTTGATGTCTGCAGGGCATTCAGCAATGAACCATCCCAGGACAATCTGCCGGTGAGCACCGTGTCGGGGAAGGAAGAGCTGAGGCAGGCCGAGCCCGTGGGCCCTGCCAGGATGGGCCCGGCCAGGCCCGGAGCGCGCCCCGCGGGAGCCAGCCAGCGTCTCAGCCTGAATCCCAGCCTCAGTCACCCTGGTGCTGCCAACCCGTGACCCGGGCTGTGTCCAGAAGTCTCGTTAAGTCTGTTTTATGACCCCTTTTTGACAAGTGAGGCCTTTAAAACATGTTTCCTCATTGTGCGAGGGTGAAGTCCAGCCCAGACGTTTGTCCACAGAGGAAACAGGGCAGGCTCAGGGGCCAGGGGACCTTCACAGACCTCACCCACTCCCTGGGGCCCCCAGAAAGAAGGGCTTCTTCACGACCCCCTGCCTGGAGCTCTGCGGAGAAAAATAAAGCAGAACAAAGGGTCCCGCCCGGCACCTCCTCATGACTACGCTTTCTATAGGTTCAGCCCCATAAACCCAGAGGAACACCCTCATCCAAGGGGACCCAGTCAGACAGGACCAAACCAGTATTCAAATTCTAGACCAACAGGCGCCAGAGCCTTAACCCATTCAACTCCACTAGCCACCTGCCGAAGATGGGCACCTCTGGGAACAGAGTCCTTAATGACCCCCCCACTTTGGTTTCTTCCCCAGTGCTGGGGACCCGACCCAGCACCTCACATATGAGAAGCACATGCCCTACGACTGAGCTGTACTGTCGACCACTGAGCCCCATCCCCAGCCCTATTTTGTATTTTATTTAGAGACAGGGTCTCCCTGAGTTGCTTAACGCCTCGCTCTTGATGAGGTTGGTCTTGAACTCGCGATCCTCCTGCCTCAGCCTCCCGAGCCGCTGGGATTACAGGCGTGCGGACACAGCTCAGTCAACAGAGTGCTTGCCTTGCTGGCCCAGTTTTTGTTTGTCTTGAAGCACTGGGCATTGAACCCGGTGGTGCTTTACCGCTGAGCTACATCCCCAGGCTTGTTTTGAAACAAGGTCTCACTAAGTTGGTTGCCCAGGTGGCCTCAAGCTTGGGATCTTCCTGCCCCAGTGTCCCGGGATCATTGGAATTATAAGCGTGCACCACCACGCTGGCATGGCCAGGCTTTTTAAGAAGAGTCTTCAAGATCCTCGATTACTGCTTTCTCTTAGGCCCAAGGAGGACCAGTCTCTTAGCTCTTACCCGGGAGGCGCATGATTCGGGGTCAAGTTCCCCATCCGCAACGACAGGGCGGCTGAAGCTGCTGGACAGTGACTCATCTCGCAGCAGCAGAGCAGCAGATGGCAAAGCCTTGCCTGTGAAGCAGGTGACTGGTCCTCAGTGACTCCTGAGCCCAGCTAGAGTCATGATCACCAGTTGTGAAGGGGGGCGTCAGTGGTAAAAGGGAGCAGGCAGTAACCTTCTCCATCATTCTTTTTTGTTGTTGTTTTCTTGGTACCAGGGCCACTGACCACTAAGCCACATCCCCATCCCCTTTTTTATATTTGATTTAGAGACAGGGTCTTGCTGAGTTGCTTAGGGCCTCACTAAGTTGCTGAGGCTGGGTTTGGTCTCACGATCCTCCTGCCTCAGCCTCCCCCACTGCTGGGGATACAGGCATGGGCCACTGCGCCCCACTCATCACCGTCCTTCTTATCCAGCTTGTATTCCAAGAACCCTGGAGGGAATGTTCTAGCAGGAGCTAACCACGTGGCTCAGCCTTGCCTTCCGGGGGACCTCCTCTTGCCTTTCAGGGGTTGGCTTAAGCTTCATGCTGCTTGGCCTCCTTGGCTACCCTGGTGGAGGAGTTTCTTCCCTCTTTGGGCTCCCAACAAGCTGAGTGTGCAGCACTGTGGGGGCCCCTGGCCCCAGGCAGCGACGGTCTGTCTGCACGCTGCTCTCCAATTCCGTGGAGAGGGGACCTTTTCTGAAGCCGAATGCTGACCATCTGGATAACGAAGTGAGGCCAACAGAGCGGTTTTCTTCCTACATCCCTGGAGGACCCCTTGTTGGCACAGTGCAACTCCAGCTAGAAAGGAGAGGGACAACAGGGACAAGTCAGAGCGTCACCCTCTGCCATGGGCTGCTGTCCGTGGAAGCAAGAGAGGGGTGAGGATCTTCCCTGCACATTTACTTCATGCTTCTGTCTGATGGTTGGATCCTGGGGATTGAAACCACTCACCTACCTCCCAACCCTTTATTTTCTATCTTGAGATAGGGTCTCACGGAATGCGATCCTCCTGCCTCAGTCGGCCAAGTCGCTGGGGTTGCAGGAGTGTGCCACCACGCCGGGCTCTTGGCTTCACAGGAATTTTGAGATAAGGCTCTTAAGGCTCTTAAGGCCCCAGCCCTATCCCTTCAGGGGAAACCCCCCATTTCTTCCAAAGCCAAGGTTTCAGGCCACTCCCCAGCCTGGTCATCTTCTTCCACTTCAATGGACTCCCACCCGTCCCTCCCACTCACAGTGCAGGCCCCCAGAGCAGGTTAGAAACAGAGGTCCTCAGAGACCATCTGGGGAAGTTCAGCTCCTTACCCCCCACCCCCAACACACACACCACCAACAACAGATGAACTTAAGGCCGTAGAGATGTGGCAATCTGCCCCAGCGTCCTGATTCCCAGTAGAACAGGCCACATTTGTTCACGGCAATAAACAATATCATCATGGTTGTTGGGACTGTTTTCACTGGCAACGGTCTCACAGAATGAACTCATGTTAGACTTTGGTCTTCGGATTCTGATATGTTCGTCCGTGATGTCAACATTAATCTTGGAATTCCTCCCAGTAAACAAGTCAGGAAAGAAAATCAAATAAATAAATAAGTAAGTAATAAATAAAGGAAATCCTTAGAAACCTTGAGAAGATCAGTGGTTACCAGAGGCTGGGAAGAGAAGGGGAGAGGAATCATCACTTCTAGGGTCTGAGGTTTCTTGGGGGGGGGTGATAAAAATGTTCTGAAATTTGACAACGGTGAGGGTTGCACAACTCGGTGCATGTCCTCGAAAGCCACCGACACATGTGCTTATAAAGATTGCATCTTATGGTATATGGATTATATCTCAATCAAGCAGCACAAAGAAATGCCATCAACTCTCTAACTTTCTTCACCACAGTTTCCTTTCCTTAGTGCCCTTAGTCAGAAGATTCTCAAAAGGACCCTAGGAATTGGAGGAATGATATCACTAGTCAGAATGAACCTAAAGCCAGGCACGGTGGCTCAGGCCTGTAATCCAGAGAGGGTTAAGAGGCTGAGGCAGGAGGATCAAGAGTTCAAGGCCAAAGCCAGCCTCAGCAATGGCGAGGCACTAAGCAACTCAGTGAGACCCTGTCTCTAAATAAAATACAAGATAGGGCTGGGGATGTGGCTCAGTGGTTGAGTGTCCCTGGGTGAGATCTCTGGTACCCTCCCCCCAATAAAAGAATGAACCTAAAAAAAAATTCTCTTTTTTTAAACTTCTCATTCCAAGAAGATTATCTTTCAGCATCCCAAAAAACTTCTACTCCAGCCTGGCTTGTTTCAGTCTAAGACGTGAGCACCCCCATTTTAGAGCACTCTCTGACAAGCACCCTAATGTAATCATCTGATGTATTCTTCCCAGAAATAATTAAGATAGTGGTTCTTAAACTTGAGCATGCGTCAGAATCACCTGGAAGGCATGTTAAAACAGGTGACCGGACTCCACCCTCAGAGCTACTGATTCAGGGGGCAAGTTTCCTGGTGACGGTTTTCTGCTGGCCTGGAACGGCACACTGGGCTTTGGGAACCACTGCTACAAGGAACTGTTCTCCTGTTTCACAGACGGGGACACTGACCCCAAAAGATTCAATACACTACACAGAAGCACGTGGTGTGGCAGATGCTATGGTGAACTGACCCAATACTGTTTCTCAAATCTCTACTCTCCCGCCTCCTTCCAGATTGGAAACACTCATAATCCAATATTTCTTGCAATAAGGGATGGCTTGGCCACACAGTTCCCACCAGTGTCCAGTTCTTCCCCTCCAAAATGCAGACCAGAGGTGAGGAATGTTCTGTTTTCCCATAAGAGCAACACGGTAGAGATGTTGAACAGAACAAAATGACCCTGGTCCTTGACGATTGGTAAGTGATCCAAGGATCCTCATACTACAAAATGATTTCTTGTTCTGCATTAAAAATAAACCCCAACTGGTTTGCATCACTGTTAGTTAATAATTATTTAATAATTATTGCTATAAATAGGTAGCAGATACGACCCCTAATGATGCTCAGGAATGACAAATGCTCAGGCCAGGATTTATATCTAAGTTTATCTAACTTCAGACGATTTTTTATGGCACTAGGGATTGAACCCAGGGCCTTGAGCATGCTAGGGAATTGCTCTACCACTCAGCTACCTCCCCAGCCCTGCAACTTCTTTACAATCTCCATATTGCCCCTGGAGATGGAATTGGGGGCCAGGAAGGAGTCAGTGCTCCCTAAAAAATCTCTTGACTTCCCTCCAATCATGTCCTTCCAAAGGGAAGGGGCTTAAGTAATGAGCTTCAATCCCAAGGAAATTAATTAGATGTGGTATCACTCTAACCAACATCTTATGACTGACCCAAGCAAAAAAAAAAAAAAAAAAAAAAGCCTTTAGACAAACACCTTTCTACTCAAAGCACACAGCAGCAGCACCTAGCAGCTGCTTAGAAATGCGCAATCTCTGGTCCCATCCAAGTTCTCCTGAGTCAAAATCTGCACATGAACAATATCTTCAAGGGTTTCACATTCTCACTAAAGTTAGAGAAGTAGTGTTCCAATTCAACAGTTCCCAAGGCTGACTAAGCATTAGAGTCACCAAAAAAAAAAAAAAAAAAGAGAGTCCTAGGTCTCACCCCAGACTTCCTGAAGCAAAACTTTTCTTGGGTAGAAACCGGAAACCACATCACCACATTATAGTATTTTTACATTACTTTGCTCAGGGACGGTTTTGATAAACTGATTAAATCTATGGCCTTTCTCCAAGAACTAAGTGTATACTTATATACTCGACATTTTGTGTCCAATTCCAAAGGTTCTCAGGTGGTTGAAGTCCACCCAGGGACCTCTGAGGACCTGTGAACTTCAGAAACAAAGACCTCTCTACGTGTCTGGGCAGTTACAGAAATGAACTCTGGATCCTAATGAAAAGAGGCAACCCAGCTCCTGTCAACCAGGCAAACGCTGGTTAGTTCTCACCTGAAGATGGCTTATGTAACCAGCCTGAGTCCAAGGTCACAGCTCAATTAGCAGCTTCTGCAGCAAGTGCAGCTTAGCCCTGCTTGGACTATCCTATCGCTCCAGATTACAGAGCTATTCATTTCACTTTCACCAAATTAACTTAATTCACATGGAGGATGACTTCCTGCCCAACCACTGCCCACAAGGATGCCACAGAGGCAGGTGCCTCATTCGATTAGGAAGAGATCTTGAAAAATACATACAGAACACATTCTTCAAAAACAAGGTGTTCAACAAGCAGGGACAGAGTACTACTGCCTCCCCCAACCAACAGGGCAGACCTAATCTCCCTACACCTACATGTTTCTACAGCATTTTATCATGTCGTTGATTGTCCTTTCAACAAGCCATGGTCTCCTGGAGGCCAATGACAATTTTTCATCACAATAGTATTATACCTAGACTTAGGATAGGCCCTGCAATAAAGTAAGAACCAAAAAGATGATTGGGTAAATGTTGGATGGATGGATGGATGGATGGATGGATGGATGGTAGGATGGATGGGTGAATGGATGGCAGGATGGATGGGTGGATGGGTGGGTGAATGGATGGATGGGTGAAGAGTTGGGTGGATGTGTGGATGGACAGATGAGTGGATGGGTGGATGAATAGATGGAAAATGGGGGATTTTGTCCTTTAAACATAGTATGATGGAAAGGACAGGAAGTTAGAATTTAGAAAGTTCAGGTCAAGTTCTGCCATGTACTAGACAACTGTGAGCCTCAGTAAAGGTGTTTTAACCTTCTGATAAAATTCCCCTCTATAAAATGGGGTGCACTAAGAACACCATACCTGAATTTCTACAGTTATTACAACCATGAAGTGGAGAAAAGTGTGATGACCTTTGCCTAGGAAGCGGCCCTCACACCAGGGTTATGGAAGGAGGTGGGTCCTAGGACCTGGCAGAGCTGGGCTCCAAGCTGACTTCATCATTATCAGCTGGTGGACGGTTGGGCAAATGTCATAAATCCTCTGCTCTTGCTTCCTCATTTGAGAAATGGAAACGGCAATCACCCCACACACCCACCCACCCACCCAAGGAGACTCGAAGATAATGGCCTCCTGTTACTGGGTGGCAGGTGTAAGTTTGTGAAACTGCCAACACAAGGCCGTGGAATAAAGGAAATGGCCATTTCAATCAACCTGATCAGGCCAGGTGGGAAAGCATCATCCAAGGGCAACTAGAGGTGGGAGGCCGGGGTGCAATGGCAGAACTCTCGCCACACAGACCTAGCAATCAATCCAACGCAAAGCTTTCTAAGCCAAGTTTCACAATTTTCCACCACATGAGCAAACTTCACTTGCCTCGATGAAGCAATAACTGCATGCATTTCTTTATATATTTCTGTTTCCCTCCTCCCCCCACCCCCCTGGCTAATCCACTTTCCTTCTTCGTGCTTCCTGCTTTGGTCTCTCTCCCTCTTAGCCTCTGAGGCAGCAAAGTTCTTCAGGACGTTGTGACTGGAGTCCTGGGTTCAGATTCTAGCTTCTACTTCCTGCATAAAAGATCTAGATGAGTCAGTTCCCCTCCACCAACCTCAGTGCCCTCGGCTGCCTGGGATTCATTAGGATTCAGTGAGATATCACAGATAATATGACAGGGTCTCGATGGTCTTCGTTTCTCTCTTCCTCTGTGTGTGTGTGTGTGTGTGTGTGTGTGTGTGTGTGTGTGTGTCCATCTAGAAGAAGCTCAAATGGATTGGATTCATTTGTTCAGGAATTGGGGAAGTGAGAAACTCAAAGATGTAAACGAGGCTTGGATGAAAGTCAGGAAGCAGGGAAAGTCCTTTACTGCAAACACCTATAGAAACATCCTGGTATTTTACAAGCCTCTGGCGCCTTCCCCCAGGGCGATGAGTCTGATTGGACCGGAAGGACAGCAGCTGTCTCCATGATGGCCCAGCGGCTCTCCATCCCTCTCCGCTCACCTGTCTGTCAGAAGGTGGCTAACAGGCAACTGCACACAAAGAGGAATCCTCGGCCCAGGACCCTCAACTCAACCTCGACGTGGCAAGGCCACAATTAGAACAAGCTCTGACAGAAGAAATGCAGGGGAGGGATGGAGGGCTCCTGTTGAGCCCCTGAAGCACGGCTCTGAGGGTCAGCCAGCCAAGTGCCCACTCACATCACGTCCCACGAACCCACCATGTTCCAGGGCAGCTCACTCCATGCCCCGTCTCCTAAGTACCGGGGTTCCAACGCAGGCTCGAGTCTTCTCCCTTTCAATTCTGCTCAGGATGGGGAGGGGGGGAGGAAGTCCTGAGTGACCTTGAACAGGTTGCTGTAGCCCACACGGGGTCGGCGCCACTTGCTTCTTCACCCACAGCACATGAGATTCCTTCATACGCAGTCTTGTTCAAGCTCTCTCTGGAAAGGTAGACCCTACTGGGCTCATTTTTTAAAACGAAGTCACTGAGACCCAGGGAGATTACCAAGTGGCCAGATGAACTCAGCTGTGTCCTAGCCAGCCCTGGGTTTCCAATCTGTGTCTGGGCAGCCTCAGATCCAGTGGCCTTCCCACCCTCCAAGAGCTTTCAAACACCCATGTTTCCCCATCTGTAATTTTCAGTCCTTCTCCACCCAAGTTTCCGGTGTTCCGGGCCCAACTTGAAGGGCAGACAGAGGACTGATGAGGTGCCAGACAGCAGAAGACACTTGCTGGCAGGTGATGTGAGGCTTTTCTTCTGCACAGTCATGGCAGAAGTCATCCCCTAGCAAAGAAGGCCACATGAACAGTCCCCATCAATGCCCCAAACACCCATGCATCCCAAAGCTCACAAGCTGTCCACGACAGGGCCTCAGATCTAGGAAACAATCTTCACACCACCAACCTGAGCCAAAGAAGTGCCTCCCAAGGTCAAGTTCCAACAGAGAAAAAAGACGGACTGGGCAAATGTGGCTTGATCCTGTGCTGGGGGGGGGGGCGGAATCCAATGAAAAGGGGGGAAATAATTTATCAGGAGGATGATAGCAAGCCCATGGGTAAAAGCAGAACGACATTTTCTCACCAGGCACAGTAGATGTGGATTCCCCCCCATGTCTCCGTAATTAAGGGGCTAGTGCTGTCGGTGAAATAATTTATGACCCAAAGCACTCCATTGTAAATGGCTGCTATGTTTGCTGGCTGTAAAAATGTCTCTGAACACACTGACCTTCAGCAGCTGAGCCCTTGAGTTTATAGCACCGAAGAATTGTTTTACTGCCTCAGCACAAGCAACCAGCATGCTGGACACCTGTTGGGAGTGAGAGATGGGGATCAAGCCCTCTGGGATTTCAGGAAGAGGAATCCTTCTGAAGAACAAGGTGCTCCTAATATGAGTCAACGGGAGAAAACCAACCACCAAGTACCGGGCCAGAGCTTGGTCCATGGTAAACAACTGGATTCAGGATAAGCCAACTAAATCGGTCTAGGCTAAGGACTGAGTCCAAGGCAAGTCCTGAGAGTACTCCAAGGACTAAGCTGAGATAACCTGAGCACGTTGGTTAATATGAAGGGCAGGGGCCAAAGAAAGACCAAAGTCGGGAACCGCAGCCGAGGTCCCGTGTTGAGCAGACCCAGAACAGGGCAAAGTAAGAAGTGCTCCACAAAGTGGTCGAGAGCCAGAGTTGACATTTGCCATTAATGACAGCCACCAAATGGTGCATGGGGGGATTCGAGCAGGGTAACAAGATAAGGGCCGGGATCAATGAAAAGTTCTTCCTTCTGCATCCTTCAGCTCGCCAATCGACTCAGTACGTCGATTTCATGGAAGTCCCAATGGGAAACACACTTCCCCTAAAGATGGCTACTCCCGAAGAATCAATGTGGATGACTGTGCCAGGCTTAGCTCAGCATATCGTCTTCACCAGAGAGCTAATGTGACCTTTGACAAAACCTCCAGAGTTCCGAACCACCTTATCGGGCCTACACCCTTTGAGAAGAAACAGAAGTGTGCAGAAGAATGGAGAGAACCCAGCCGCAGAGCACAGTTGGTGGGTTCGACGCCCTGAAGGCAGTGATGAAATCAGGGACTGCGTGCTGTTTGTTCACACGAGGGGGCCTGGAAGACGGCTTCGCACTCAGCAAGCGTCCCGGCCAAAAGAGGAAGAGTCAAATGGGTTGGCCTGCACTTGCCCAATGCCCTGGGCCCCTGGGGAGAAATAAAGAGGAAGCAGGCCATTGTGCCCAGACCAAGTGAGAAACCTAGCGATTTCCATTCCTGGTATTTTTAATTCTTGTGCCTTTGAAGGTCATTTTAATTTGTTATTTGAAAAAAAAAATTATAGTTGATGACCTGCCAATTTTTCACACACACATGATCACTGGAAGCCAGAGCCCCCCAACTCTGTGTAAACAAACAGTCAGAATGATCTCTAAGAAGACCTGGAGGGGGCAGAGAGGAGTTTCCTGCTCTCCCCACTGCACCCACTCATTTGCCTGTGACTCCTCCAACAAGGACCGCTGCCCACCTAACCCAGTACCTAACCTTGGGCCCGGGACAATGCACCTACTGGGTGACTATTTGGCAAATAAATTTTATAAATACATAAGGATATAAATGGGAACTAGAAATGAAATTTGCAAGAAAGAAAGAAAGTACAAAGCAGATGTGGCTTGAACTTCTAGCCGTCCCCCAACCTCACCCACCAGAACTCAGTGATCCATTGGCAGTAACAAGGCTGACATTGGCATCACACCCTTCACGGTAGGAAGCCTGGGCACATCTCACATCACCATATTCCCACCACTCCACGCCCCCGGGAGGTAAGGGGCTTTATGCTGATGTCGTAGGAGAGGAACTGACATGCGGAGAAGGCACGCTGGCTTTCCCAAGGTGGAAAGAAGCACTTTTTGTGCGTCAAATTTTTTTTTTTTTAATAACGAAACAGTAATACTCATGTAGTCATAGAGAGACACTGCAGATAAGTGTCCAAAAACAGAGGTCTTTTTGTGAACAACTGCATTTCCATAAGCGGGTTACTGCAGTCAGATGAAATGACAATCATGTAGTTTTGGGGAAATGTTCCAAAACACAGAAATGTCTGGCCACCTGTAGACTGAAGACCGCTCACACCTCAAGCTCACGCAATATGTGGAGGCACCCACACTCTGCACCCACGCCTTCCTCGGCCTGGGTCACTCTGAACAACTGGCTCGTTCTCGCTCCCTGGCTCTCCGTTCCTGTGACCCTCCCTCAGAGTGGCTGCTCCAAGAGGACTCCTTCACATAGTTGCTCCCCCGTGAGGTCACCCTCCCAAAGCACTGTCACAGTCCATAAGGACCTTGTTTGCTTATTTGCTCATCCCTGAGGTCTCTTCCCAGAGAAATGGAAGCTCCAGGGGGCCAGGTGTTGTGTCTGTCCCCTTCACTGTTGTCCCTCCAGCTCCTGAACACAGCCTGGAAGCCACAGGTGTGCAGTGCATTTATGCTGACCAGGCTGTGGCCCAACACGGCCTCTCCTTCCAATGTATCCCAAGGAGTTCTTAAAACAATACTGTAGAAAATAAATAATGGCCATTAAAAATAATAATACTGTACATGGCAATAGTCTGCATTATACACTTTTTTAAACGCTAGAAAAATGTTTTTACCATAAAAAAGTGATAATTGGCCAGGACCCGTGGTGCATGCCTGTGATCCCAGCGGTTCAGGAGGCTGAGGCAGGAGGAGTGTGAGTTCAAAGCCAGCCTTAGCAACCTAGTGAGGCCCTAAGCAACTCAGTGACACCCTGTCTCTAAAAAAAAAAAAAAAAAACTGGGGATGTGGCTCAGTGGTTAAGCACCCCTGAGTTCAATACTGGTACAAAAAAAAAAAAAAGAAGTGATAATTCTTTGAGGAGATTGATATTGACCTTGATTTGAACTTTACAGAATGTGTATCTGTATCGAAACCTCATCTGAACCCCATAAATATGAACACTTTTTATGTGTCAGTTAAATTTTTTTAATATTGATACAGAAATACTAATGTAGTCATAGATAGCCACTGCAGATAAATGTCCAAAAACAGAGGTCTTTATAGTGAACAACTGCATTTCCATAGGCTGGTCACTGCAGTCAGATGAAATGACAACCATGTAGCTTTGGGGAAATGTTCCAAAATAACGTCAAGTGATAAAAGGAGAATAAAACACGGCCTGGGTCGTACCATACTTAAAAGTGCTTGTGTGCCTGTAATCCGGAATCCAAGGGACAAGGATGACCCCAGGAAGGGAGGGGTGAGAATCCAAGGGGAGGCCGATGGGCCCCGGGGTGTGTTTTCTTAACGGGGCTTCCCATCTCCTCACACTTACTGGACAGTCAGTGGGCCACGCGGAGCCACGTGCGATGACCAGATCCCAGTCCAACGCGGTGGAGCAGCGTGGGCAGTAGGAAGCCCCCGACCTCACAGAGCTGCTGTGAGGCTCAAGCGGGACCCTGGATTTAGCAGCACCCAGCTCCAGCCTGACATAACTGTTTGGCCCATGAAATTGAGGATAATAATAGTGACGACCCCAGTAAAACATAAGGCCCATGAGTACCACATTCCAAGGACAAGAAAAACCCCTCAGCTGTGATCTGTATGGCTTTGGGGAGATACTGAGTCTCCAAGTCTCAGTTTCCCCATAAAGGGAGGCCCGATAGCGTTGACTTCACGCTTTCTTGCTTTTGTTCTTTAGCTTTTTTTTTTTTTAATTAAAAAAAATTACGTTATACATGACAGTAGAGTGTATTTTGACATGTCACACATACAAGGAGTCTGACTTCCCATCCTTGGGGTTGTACAGCATGTGGAGTGTCTCTGGTCGTGAATTCATGTATGAACACAGGAAAGTTCTGCCTGATTCACTCTCCTGTCTTTCCCATTCCTTCCCCCGCCCTTCCCTTCATTCCCCTTGGTCTCGTCCAATGAACTTCTATTCTTCCCTGCCTCCACCACCCCTTATTGTGGGTTAGAATCCACATACACAGAGAACATTCGGCCTCTGGTTTGGGGGGACTGGCTTGTTTCAGGAAGCTTTCTTGACTGTAGCATCTCCTCCCAGGATCCCGTCACCGTCGTCGTCATCATTAAGCAGTAAGAGCTGAGAGGAACGAAACCTTCAATCAGCCTCATATTCCCTGCGCCTTGATCCGGTTGGTGCCAGCTGTTCTTTGATTGTTCTGAGAGCAGGAAAAAGGGCTTTCATGGGCAGAGAAGGACAGAAAGAAAGGAATCGCTAGTCCCTGCAAGAGAGGGGATCTTTTATTTATTATTCCCATTAACATCGAAAGAATACCCACTAGCTGCATGATGGTCTCAACCACGTGTGGGCTACTGACTGGGTGTTGAAGCCCCGGCCACCTCACTTCTTCTGAAGGGTGCTGAGTGCTTGGGGCTCAGGGATAAACGGCAGCTCAGGTGCTGTCTGTGCACGCAAAGAGCTGTCTCTCAAGTTACAGAGAAGAGCCAGGAGCAACTGAAGGAGCAGGCCCACTTCATGAACAGGATAACACTGTCATATAGAAAATCAGGAACCAGTCACTCAGTCTACCCCTGGGTCCCAGTGAGAGGTGCCCCCATATCACTTACATCTGTCTGTTGCTTTTCACCTCCTCACCCCAACATCCTACAGCAGGGCCCTTGGTATTCTTCTCCCCTAGTTTGGGGAAACAGGTTTGTAGTCAGCCTGTCTATATTTAAATTCCAGCTCTTCCTGTGTGATGTTAGGCAAGTTACTTAAGCTCTCTGAGGCAGAGTTTCCTGAGGAGGTTATTGTGAGAACTGAGTGAGATGATGAAGTGATGCTTAACACAAGGCCTGGAATACAAGGACATGGCAACAATTAGCATTATTATAAAGTCTAGGAAGGGGTTGTCAAAGGCCAGTTGGAAAGTTACTTTTTAAATGAGACAATAAAAGAAATGAAGAAAGGGAGAAAATTTGACCTTATGCATCCCCAACATAAAACTCTCCTATGGAGCAACTGGAGTGTGTGCTCAGCAGGTGCAAGACCCTGGGTTAAGTCCCAACCTCCAAAACAAACAAACTACTGCTCCAGTTAATACCTTCCCTCCAAGCTGGGCACATTGGCCCATGCCTCTAATCCCAGTCCCAGCGGCTCAGGAGGCTGAGGCAGGAGGATCATGAGTTCAATGCCAGCCTCAGCAACTTAGCAAGGCCCTAAGCAACTCAACAAGACCCTGTCTCTAAATAAAATATGAAAAGGGGCTGGGGATGCGGCCCAGTGGTGAAGCACCCCTGAGCTCCATCCTGGTACAGTGCGTTGTGTAAAAACAGATGAACTTGCCCGAGTCGCTCTGTGCTTTCCCCCAGAGGTCCCAAGCGCAAAGCCTCCTGCACTCAGATTCTTCAATGAGGATGTGACATCCTGCTTCTCTTCCACAATGCTATGGATCAGATAAGGAGGAGGTATGTTGGGACACACAGAGCAGTATTGAGAATTGACACCACTATTTTTAGGGTGGATCATAAAGCTGAATGGATGCCCATGTAGGGACCAACAGCTACCAGTAGTATTGAATTAGGAAATGCATTGCCTCAAATATATCAACTACAAGGGTTTCAGGTAAGTTACACAAGGAAAGTTCCCACACACACTCCTACCCATGTATACCCTTACAGTAAGTTCCCATTTTTTTTTTTTTTTTTGGTAGCCCTAGGGATTGAGCCCAAGGGCACTTTGTCTCTGATAGACATCTCCAACCCTTTCTATTTTTTTTTTTTATTTTGAGGCAGAGTCTCACTAAGTTGCTTAAGGCCCCTGATAAATTGTTGAGGCTGGCCTCTAACTTGAAGTCCTTCTGCTTCAGCCTCCAAAGTAGCTGGAATTTCAGCTGTGGGCCCCCAGCCTGCCTTATCTCATTATTTGTAAGTTCCCATTTTAATCATCTAACTGTAGAGAAGCTTACTGAATTCAGAATGAGCACACAAGGCAGTGCAGTTCACAGCACATGTCTTAGGCTTCTTCCAGCTTCTGATAAGACACAAAGGGCTGTGTCACTTTCCATTCCTACTCATGGCTCCTGTCACAAAGCTGGAGGAATTAATCCTAACAACTATGGCTTCTGTTTAAGGGAGTATTTAAACACAGCAGGAATTAGTCCATTTCCTCACCTGCAGGAAGAAAATATAATCTCTGGATAGCACTGCAGGCTACCAGAAAACTCATTTTCTTGCATTTTATTTGAGGATTTTGATGCACAATTCTGGTTCAGTTATTATAGGTTCATCTTCCCCAATTCAACACGAAGGCCAGAGGTAAAGTGACTTCAGGGTTGATTTGACAACTTCAAGAATCCAGGTTTTTTCATATCTCTGTAACTTTGTCCCCAGACTGTCTCCCCTCATAGTCACAAGAGTGCTGCTATGATGCCGGGTATCACATCTGGACAGAAAAATATCCAGGGGGACAAAGGAGACTAAATCTTCTGTTTTCTTCCTAGAAGAGTTGACAACATCTTTTCCAGATCCCTCTCAGACTAGTGAGGTAGCTCAGGGGTAAGAGGCTTGCAGGGTCTGGGCATGATCCCCAGCACTGAAAAGAAGAAGGAGCAGGAGACCCCATCTCACAATAGAACATGAAAAGGGTTTGGGATGTGACTCAGGTGTTAAGTGCCCCTGGGTTGCATTCCTGGTACAAAAAAAAAAAAAAAGAGATAGAAGGAGGAAGAGAAAGTGGAGGAGAAGGAGGAGGAGAAGAAGGAAAAGGGGGAGAAGGAGGAGGAGAAGGAGGAGATGAAAAGGAGTCTGAACTCTAGATGCCACTCATCAGCTTCCATTGAACACACGGGGTGACACGCCCATCCCCAAATCCATTACTGATAAGAGGAAGTGAGATTACTGTGCCTGATTGGCAGGATTCGGCTTGAGCTGGAGGTAGTGACACCTTCCAGGACAAAGTCAATGCCCGTCGTCAAAGAACTGTCCAGTCAGTGGAGGGCACCCTTCTTCAGGGTCCTGGTGGGAGTCTGTTCGACCTCCAGAGGTCTCAGGCAGAGGGGCCTTTAGAGAGAAAGCTGGGGCTCTGGGCCACCCATGGCATTTGCCCGAGCAAACCTCTCCCGACCTCAGCAGAGGGGCGGGTGATATGCCAACAGGACAGTCCATGCCCCCACGGCTTATCTGCATACCTGTGCTATTTTCTCAAAGTTTCCAAATCTCAGAGGACACGGGAGGGGGGCGTGCAGTCAGAGTGCAAGGTCAAAGGAGCAACTCGACTGAGCACCCAGGAGACCCAGAGCGTGCTTTTACACAGCAGAGATTTAATGTTCACAGGAACCCTCAGCTAGGTCCTGTCGACACCTGCTGTGAGGGCGGAAGCAGCGGCACCATCAAGCTCTCTGCCCAGCACACCTGGCTGGAAAGCGGCAGAGCCAAGACTCCAGCACCAGGATGCCTAAGTAGCACCAGCAGAATGTCACCTTCCTTCACCCAAGAGAGCCAGTCACAGGCAACAGAAAAGAACCCACCAAAAAAACACAGCTGGCACAGGAATAAAGCTGGAGAAGCCAAAGAAAAAGTCAAAACCAGTGCACACCTGTCATCCCAGCAACTCAGGAGGCTGAGGCAGGAGGGTCACAAGTTCACAGCCAGCCTCCGCAACTTAGCAAGGCCCTCAGCAACTTAATGAGACCCTGTCTCCAAATAAAAAGTATAAAGGACTGAGGTGTGGCTCCGTGGTTTAAGCGCCCCTGGGTGTAATCCCTGCTACCAAAAAAACTAAAGAAAGAATTAAAACCATTCAGGAAACGTGAGGCAGGCAGCACATTCTGACCCCGCAAACATGGAGCATAGACACAAGCCATCCATAAAGCACAGTCACTGCCATGATTCGATTTCCTGAGACTCCTAAAGCCATGCCACTCCAGCACAGTCCACAGACTGCAGCTGGTTCACACTGCACTTGTTTCAAGTCCACAATAAGGTACAGAAAATGAGTGGGAGAAAGAAATCTCCCTCCTCCTTCTTTTTCTTTTTCTTCTTTTCTCTTTCTCCTTCTTCTCTTCCTCCTCCTTCTTCTATCTCTTTTTTTTTTTTTTTTTTTTGTACCAGGGATTGAACTCAGGGGGCACTTAACAACTGAATCACATCCCAGACCCTTTTTATATTTTATTTTGAGGCAGGGTATCACCGAATTGCTTAGGGTCCTTACTAAGTTGCTGAGGTTGGCCTCAAACTTGTGATCCTCCTGCCCCAGGCTCCCAAGTTGCTGGGATTACAAGCAGGTGCCATCACACCTGGCCTGAAAGACACCTTTCTAATACTTTGGCCATGCTGTGACACTTAAGTATATGACGAACAGACGTGTCTCAAGGAGCCGGTCCACACCAGTCTGGGTGTTACTGAACTCAGATTGCACAGAACAGGAGCTGAGGGCTAAACCAGATCTATGATGGATGGAAAAGTTAGAACTCAAGCAAATGAAAAGGAGGAGGAGGAGGAGGAGGAGGAGGAGAGGAGTAATAACAACAATAATAATCCTGGTACCAGGCTGGGGTTGTGGCTCAGTGGTAGAGCACTTGCCTAGTATGTGTGAGGCACTGGGTTCGATTCTCAGCACCACATAAATATAAATTCAAAAACTCCATTGGTAAATAAAATAATATTAAAAAAAAAAAACAAAACCTGGCACCAAAAATAAATAAATAAAGAGAAGAAGAAAACCTGGTGCTGGTTCCCCACACTGCCTGGAAAAGCACCACCCTGGAGGTCAGCTTCATGGATAGAATTACTCCCATTTTACAGGTGAAGAGAATGAGACGTAAAGAGAGTGAGTCACTTGCCCAAGGTCGGCACCACTGGGAGGAGGCCAGACAGGAAACACTCCAGTTCAAAAACAGACGAGGGGCACTCTGAAATCTCCCTGCTCCTGATATCAGAAAGACTGCTGGCCGCAGAGGGCTGCGGGAGGGCCGAGGCTTACGGGGGTCCAGCATCCCCCAGCTCTGCAGAGCCTCTGATGAGCACTATCTAGAAAGATCAGTAGGGGAGGTGGGTACAATATATTTTTTTAAAGTGAGAAAGAGGGAGAGATGGGGGTGAGAGGAGAGGCCAGGAATGAGAGGGGGCTGGACAGATTCGTTCCTGACAAGGGCCAGCCTTGTGCATCCAGATTCCCTGGTGGTCATCAGTGGGACATAGTCATTGTCACTGTGCTTTCCTTTCCACAAATCACAGAGGACCTTTTTTTTTGGGGGGGGGGGTACTCGGAATTGAACCCAGAGGCACTTAACCACTGAGCCACATCCCCAGCCCTTTTATTCTTTATTTTGAGGCAGGGTCTCTCTAAATTGTTTAGGGCCTCACTAAGTTGCTGAGGCTGGCTTTGAACTCACCGACCTCCTGCCTCGGCCTCCTGAGTCGCTGGGATCAGAGGTGTGCACCACCACTTCTTATCTGTGTCGACCTCCTCTCTCGCTAGCATTGCGCTAGTGTTTCTATACTGTCACTTGCATAGTCACGACCTCCCAATCCCAGTCCCACCTTGCCCCTGTAAGAAGGTTGCTCCAGCACCAAAAGGACCTGGCTCTCTGTCCCCAGGCTCAACTTCCTGGAAAAAAAATTGGCTGAGCTGAGCTCATCTTCTCAAGCCAGGCTACTAACCAGTGGTCACCAGCCTACCTGAGAATCTCTTCTCCTGGGGTCCAAGGCCTATCTCTGGTCTCAAGAGCTATCACAGCAAAGTCCAAGTAAGTGATACTGAGAACATCTCCTTAAGCCACCTGTAATCCCAGTGGCCCCGGAGGCTGAGGCGGGAGGATGGAGAGTTCAAAGCCAGCCTCGGAAACTTAGTGAGGCCCTAAGCAACTCAGCGAGACCCTGTCTCTAAATAAAATATTAGGGCTGGGGATGTGGCTCAGGGATTAAGCGCCCCTGAGTTCAATCCCTGCCCCATACCAAAATAAATAAATAAATAAGAGGACAGCTGCTTTAAGTGAAGAAGATGGAAATAGGTGAACCAACATCGCCAACCGAGTGTGCCCAGGAATTGACGATGAATAAATATACTCCTATTTATGCTGCAGTTTCCAACCAAAGGACACCTTCTCTGGGAGACAGATCCTCTCTGATTTCTTCATGTTGGTTTTTATTCCTTCAGCCTATGAAGGCCCAAGTTTTCAATGTCATGAGGATTTCAACAACGGAGGTGATTAAAATGTGAACATGTGCCGCTCAATCTAACTTTCCACAGGTGTTCCACAACCCGGGGCAGAATGGGTTTGTAACCACAGGCGACGGCGTGCATCCTCCTGAAGGGACCCCCGCCACGTTCACCTGAAGCTGCTTGAGTGCTGCTCTCCTTCCTCACGGCCCCGTGAGGACTTTGGAAACCTAGACCCCACCACGGTCACCTTGGTACCCACGGTGGAAAGCGCGGAGCCTGGCGCCGGGCACAGAAAGCTCAGTAGATGAGCTGGGAGTGAGGGATGATGGAGGGAGAAGCTGCACCCGTGAGCTGTGAGCTCCAGACCAACCAGGGAGGGGTCAAGGTCAAGGCCAAGGGCGTGCGGGAGGCGGGGCAGAAGCAGAACCAAGAGTCCCCAGATTCTACAGGGAAAAGCAAAAGCACAGAATACCAAACGCCGATGGAAAAGACTTAGAAGTGTGCAGCTGCTGCCTCTGCGGCCGCATCTTGTACTTCCAGATAGTTCTGTAGGTGCTTTTGGATCCTGTGCCATAGCAGGCGGGGAGGAGAGGTTACGGCTGGGGTTTAGCTGCCCAGCCTGCAAAAGGGAGATAATGACAGCTGCTTTGTTGAGTGGCTGAAAGAACAAGAAGGAGATAACAGGTGAAGCGGCCCCGCAGAGCTGGTAAAAATGGCTCAGGGGCCCTGGGTGTCAGGGTAGCTTGGAACCGCCCAGAACCCGCCGGCCAGATGGACCCTCACAGCAGAAGGGAGCATGGCCCATCTGGGGGCTTGCACAGACCCGCGCTGTCCTTATCCAGTCACCTTCACCCTGGGGTCTAGAGCTTGGACCAGCAGGGCTGTCACTGTCCCTCGGACGCAGACCAGCGGAGGCCAGTAACAACGCTATGGCGTTAATCATTAAAACACTCTGTCTGTTTTTGTCTGGGAACAAGGCAGTTCGATCTTTGTCCTCCCTCTATAAAGATGAAAGGTGAGATGCTCCTGAGGTGGGGAGTCGGAGCCCAGGGAATTGGCTGGCCTGCCCGGCTACTGGCTGCAAAGCCTTGGGCTCCGGGGCAGCCTCCAGCCTCTTCAGTAGAGGACTGGGAGGGTGAGGCCTGGGCAGGTACCGATTAGCCCCTCCCAGCAAGCCAGATTCTGCCATTTGCCTGAGCAGACACAACCCAAATGCCCATCAATTGATGGGCATATGATAAGATTCCACTACGAAAGTGCCCAGCATAGGCAAATCCATAGTGACAGCTGACAGATGAGGTGGCCAGGGGCTGGGGGCCAGAAAATAGGGAGCTGACCGCTCATGGGTGTGGGGCTTTCCTTCTGGGTGATGAAACTTTGCAATTCTGTAAATGTAATAAAATCACTAAATCCTACACTTCAAATGGGTGGATTGTGTAGCAAGAAAATTATATCTTTGCTTATTATTGTTATTATTATTGGGTAACGATAATTGAACCTAGAAGCTCTTCACTAAACTAAATACCCGGCCATTTTTTTTTTTTTTTTTAAGTTTTATTTTGAGGCAGGGTCTCACTAAGTTGCTGAGGCTGGCCTCAAATTTGCAATCCTCCCACCTGAGCCTCCCCAACCACCGGAATTACAGGCATGGCCCCCTGCACCCAACAGAAAATTATATCTTTAATAAAGCTGTCATAACAGTTCCTGCCTGGACTCTGGGTTGAATCGTGGCTTCTGTTTTTTTCACTGGGAGAATATTAAGCACCTTCTAAGTGCCTCTCGTCGTTCTAGATTTTGGAGCCATGATGTTGAGCAGGACAGACAACGGCTTGCTCTTTGGGCCCTTGGGTTTTACTAGGGAAATCTGCCAACAATTTTTTCAATTTTTTAAAGTGAAATAAATAAATAAATTTGAGTCTGATGAGACTTTGAAACAAGAGCTCAGGAAAAGAAGGTTTTAGAAAATAGAAGCTGCCCAGGATGGGAGAAATTCCAGTCAGAAAGACTGGGCAAAGGGTATGGGGTAGGAAAGACCTTAAAGGCACTGAAACAGGGCAGGAGGGTTGGACATCTCTCTGTCATTTCTGTATGTGTCCTTAGTCCCTCCTGCTCCCTCAGTCATTAGGCAGGATAACAGGGAGAACTGCAATGCCCGGTCGGTCCATCCTGGAAGCCCCCGCTGGGCTGGACATACTCCACTCTGACTTCCGTCCCTCTCCACTCCCTCCTGTCGTGGGCCACAGGAATGAACCTGTGATCACTTGGCTTTCCATCTCTCAGCACCAGGTCGTCCGGAGCTGGTCTGCATCAGAAAACCCAGCTGAAGAAAACACAATGCTCTTTTTTGTCATTGTCTTGCAGGGCTGGGGATTGAACCCAGGGGTGCTCTACCACTGAGCTACACCCCCGTCCTTCTCATGTTATTTTGAGTCAGAGTCTCACTAAGTTGCTGAGACTGGCCTCGAACTTGGGATACTCCTGTCTCAGCCTCCAGAGTAGCTGGGATTCCGGGCGGGTGGGCAATACAATGCTCTTAATAATGAGAAGCTTTAAACTCAAACATGCCTGGGTTCCAGAACGATATCTACTTCTTCCTGGCCAAGCACCCTAGGCATGGGACTGCTCCTCTCTGGTCCTCTTATTACACCCGCATCAGCTTCTGCGACCATTTGTGGAGCATCGTCCGTGAAGTTTGCCATGGCTATTAGCCTCATTTTACAGAAACTGAGACTCCGAGGTTGAAGTCAAGTGCACAAAGTCAGACAGATGGAAGACCCGGGATTGGAATCCAAGAAGTCTGGCTCCTAAGTCCCTAGTCTTAACGACCACACACATGCCTTGATGAAAGAACAGGACAATAACACCTGCGTTGCAGAGTTTTCCTGCGGACGACTGAGCTAAATCTATGTGCAGTCTCTTGCGAGTCTGGGAACATGGAATCTGCAACAAATGGCACCTGCCTGCTGCCCTCGGCCCTGGGAATTTTAAGGGGCTCTGCTCTAGGAAGGGACTTCTCAGACTTCCAGGTAAGGTTTGCCCCAGAGGAGACTGAGAGTGCCAGGTGACTACTCTCTGGGGACCCCGCAATCCAGTAAGGCTCAGCTTGTCCCCACACTCCTCAAAACAGACCCAGGAGAGGTGATCAGAGCTTTTGAGGGACCCTGCTGGGTCAGCTGCTGGGTTGCTTCTGGGCACCACAAAGCCCTGAGCTGGAGGTCAGTGGCTAACTGGAGGAAATGGGCTGCCAGAGGGGCGCTGCACTCCAGTCTTCCAGATCCTTCCATGTTAATGGCCATCAGGGTCAACCCTGAGAGTTTCCAGAGGCTCCCAAAGAAGGACATTTTCAGTAAGACACTCTCAAAAGCAGCTTGGATCTGTGAGTTGACCATGAATGACGGACGCCTTGCTCCAACCCCAGGAGAGCTGGGTTTTCACCCTGGGGTTCAGGAAGGCCGCAGAGAGAAGTGGAAGCAGCCCTGGCCCTGCACATATTTTTATTTCATAGCAACAATAACAGAGCTCTTATTTGCTATGCTAATTTAGAGAGGTGACCAGGGATTGAACCTAGGGGTGCTCAACACCTGAGCCACATCCCTTTTATCAGATTTCTAGGCTCAAGTGTTCTTCCCACCTCAATCTCCAATGTAACTGAACCACAGGTGCATGCCACCATGCTTGACTCAATGATATTTTCTTGGTTTTTTTTTTTTTTTTTTTGAGAATTTTTTTAATATTTATTTTTTAGTCTCAGCGGACACAACATCTTTGTCTGTATGCGGTGCTGAGGATCAAACCCGGGCCGCACGCATGCCAGGCAAGCGCACCACCGCTTGAGCCACATCCCCAGCCTTTCTTGTTTTTTTTCTTTTATCATTTTTTTATCTTTTACAGTGCTGGGGATTGAACCCAGAGACTCCCACGTGCTAGACAAATGTTTTTACCACTCAGTTACATCCACATTTTTTTTTTGTTTTTTGTTTTATTTATTTTAAGACAGGGTCTGGCTGAGCACAGTTGCACATGTCTATAATCCCAGCAGCTCAAGAGGCTGAAGCAGGAGGATCTAGAGTTCAAAACTAGCCTTAGCAATGGTGAGGGACTAAGCAAATCAGTGAGACCCTGTCTCTAAATAAAATACAAAATAGTCAAGATCATTGTATTGTCATGAGCAACTAATAAAAAAAAATACAAAATAGGGCTGGGGATGGGGCTCAGTGGTTGAGTACCCCTGAGTTCAATCCCCAGCACCTCCCCCTCACACACACACACACACACACACACACACACACAAAGACAGGGTCTGGCTAAATCACGCAGGCTGGTCTCAAACTTGGAATCCTCCTACCCAAGCTCCCTGAGTGGTTAGGATTACAGGTGGCGCCATGGTGCCCAGCTATATTAAATTTTATGCATATGTTTGATAGTCTGGCTGAATCCTCATAACCACTCACTCTAGGAGGTCAGGGCTATTAATAGACCCATTTTGCAGATGAAGGAAGGGAGACTGAAAGAGATACAAGCTTACATGTTCAGGCAACTAGACCAAGTCACCCGCAAAGTCAGGCCCCTAGTGAGTCATCTGGCAGGATTTGAACCCAGCCTCCACCTGAATTGGCTCTAATCTCTCAGGAGATCACACTATCAACCCAATACCCATTTATATTTCCAGAGCCATGTTGGTAAATGGGACAGCGTAGAGGAATGGCTAAGGCCACCAGCCAGCTGTGGACAAGGCGAGCACTTCTTTCAGAGAGATGTTATAGCAGTGTCTCATTTAATGCTTTCAACAGCACTGTGAGTGCCATAATCTGTTAACTTTCTGTGCAGATGAGGGAACAGGGGCAAGTAGGTAAAGTGAATCATTCCAGGTTACACTGTCAGTTTCCGCTTAGAAACTGATGCCCACTTCAGACTCCGGCTGGCTTCCAGAGAAACAGTCACTAGATAATAAGTTATCTCTCCTCTGTGAGGCCACGCAGTCCTGTGTCTACACAGGAAAACAAAGGTAGATAAATGCAGAAATTCACAGCCCTATAAAAAAGGAATTAAGATAAAATGCATGCCCTTACTACTTAATGAGGGAGGTTTATGAACGCAAATGCATGACAATGACTCAGAGAAACATAATTATCTTATCATAAGTTAAAGGCAATCGATTTTCATTTCTAAGTAAATATCATATTTCCTCAGTCCTAACACACCTCTTTTTTTTTTTTTTTTTTTTTTTTTTTTTTTTTTACATTTGGGCATTTCTGAAGTCTGAGTGCACCTTACCACACATGCACACATCGACTGTCTTTCTCCCCTGCCAGGGGCTGACTTAGCCCCACTTCCTATCCCACCTCTGTCCTGGGTAAAGCAGGGCTTCCCACCCCTGCCTTCCCTCCCTCTTTTAAGTCAGAAGAACACCTATGCTCCTCCTTGTTAGCAACTAAGAGATGGCTGGCACTCTCTCTTTCCCTGCAGTGTCTTACAGGGACAGACTCGTGGAAGAATCAAGTGATTAGAGAAACGGAAAAGAGAGGCGCTGGGCATGGTGGCATGTGCCTGTAATCATGGTGACTCGGGAGGCTGAGGCAGGAGGATCTCAAGTTTTTCATCTCAAAAGACAAAAAGGGCTGGGGATGTGGCTCAGTGGTAAAGCACCTCTGGATTCAATCCCCAGGATCAATAAAAAGAAGAACAAAAGAAAAGAGAAATCCTCTCTCCCCCAGGACCACCCCCACATCCTGATCCCTAACACAGGGAGTGGGATGGGTGACTGAGCCAGGTCTACCTATCCAAGGCTGGAGGCATGGTCAGTGGAGAGTGTGTCTTGGTGCAGCTGGGACACGTGAGTCCCCACGGGAAGAGCCACACTCCAGACCGCGCAGCAACTCCAAGGCAGAGTCAGCAGCAAGCCCAAGGCTCTGGGTTCCCAGAAGGGGCCTGTCTCACTGGGCTGCCTTCAACTTGTTCCCCCGACTCTGTCCAGGAAGAGTCTGAAGCAGATGAGAAGGGACACCACCTTCCTGGAGGCAGAAGGACTGTGCACCCCTGGGCAAGTGACTTCACCTCCGCTGTGCTCAAAACCCTCTGCCTTACCTGTCCTGTGTTTCTACTTGGGGCAAGCAATGGCCTCCCTCCAGGGCCCTTATTCTACAGGTGAGATTGACAGCCACCATGGGTCACCAGGGCCTCCTCTCTCCTGAAGTCTTAAAAACAAAGATAAACTATAAAAAGAAAAAATGGAGTCAAAGTAATACCCAAGAGTCAAATGTGCTGGGCGGGAGCCTGCCTTGGACCCTCCTCTCGCTGGACAAAGCTTCCTCATGCGGCCTGGCCTTTGAGACCTGCAGGTGCTAAGGCTGAGGGCCACCTTCTGGTGCTCCCAGTGGGCTTAGGGATTCCATGGCGGGTGGGTTCTTTCTGGAAGCTCTGCAGAGGCAGCCCCGGGCCCATCCATCGCAGCAGTAACTCAGAGCCATACTCTGGCCTCGCTTTAAATAGCAAACTCCCCAAACAGGCAGGTAGCAACTTTATATCTCTCAAATCTTTGGCCTAATGGGGCTGAGACTCATGGAATGTACGAGAGGGTGGAACAGAGGGAAAGCAAGGTGTGGAGGAAACCCCCACAGTGACTTTGGGCTGAGTCTCAAGAAGGCAAATAACTCGCAGCACCCAAGTTATCTAGGAGCAGCTGGACCCAAGGGATCCTCAGCAAGGCCGTGGGCTGGCCAAGGGCCAGATGCCAGTACGCAGTCCCTGCCCTGCCACCCACAAGCTATCTGACCTTGGGCCATGCCTTAACCTACCTGTCAAATGGGAGAGCTGGATAGGACCTCCCCCTAGGGTCGAGGGTCCCTTGGAGCATGGCCTAGCACACAGCTAATTCTAGAGTACAGTTCGCTGCTGCCCAGAGCTTCGCATGCACGATTATCTCATAAGAATCTCCTAACAAGCCTGGGAAGAAATAATGACTTCATAGATGAAAGACCTGGAGCTCAAGCACACTGCTGGTTTAAGCAAGGCCGGGGCTTAAGGGTCCCTCTCATTTCTAACTTCATGTCACCTTCTAGCAGGTTCTCCCCCAGAGGGACAGGATAGAAAAGAACAATATGTAAGGAAGAGGAGGGGAAGGATGTCGAAGGGAAACTGACGCTGCAGGCCTGGGCTCGCGGCGGGGAAACTGATGGAGAATGGGCTCCCAGGAAGGTGCCCGCTGGGGACCGGATGCCACACACAAGGTTTTCACAGCGATACTGGAGTTTCAGCCTCAAGAGACCCTGCTATAGGTCAGAGCCATGAAAGGGGAAGAGAAAGTGACAGGCCGGTGGGCAGCCCACGCCAGGTCCCTGCACAGGCCCTGAGGCTCCAGGCAACTGCCCCCCAGGAAAACCCATCCTCCCCAGGCTCCTCGGGTTCCAGACATCCCGTTCTGACAAAGCAGATGGGCAGGCCAAGCCCAGGTAGAGTCACAGACAGCCGGCAGCCACTGTCCCGTCCCTCCCAGCAGCCAGCAGGGCACGGAGCCAGGCAGGAGCCCAGAGGTCAGCCATCTTTCTGGCCTCGATTGGGGGTGAGGATGACCAGGCAGAGGCCCGCCTTCCTAGCCCGGAGAGAGCGGTCCCCTCCATTTGGAGGAGCTCCAGCCTCATGCCATTTGCCCATTTCCAGACTCCCCACTTATTAGAGAGAAAAGGGGCTTCCTGAGAGCAGCCAGGAGGGCCTTCACAGTCTGTCGTGGAGGAAAACCAGTCCACGAGAAAACCAGAAGATGTTATCGGTGAGACCAGAGCCTCAGTGCCCGGACACCTAGTCCCACGGTCTTAAGGGCAGGCACCGGAGACCCAGAGCCAAATCTCCATGACTCTGGCTCTTCGCCTGCCCCCAGCTAGTAATCCTCACTACTCTAGAAGCTTCTGTGACATAGAGTGATGTGCAGTGTGTGGAGGTGGTGGTGTGTGGGGGGGGTAGGTATGTGTCTATTCATTCCACAGCAAATATTGATCGAGTGCCTTGGGCCAGGTTCCATTTGAGAGCCAGAAGATAAAGCAGTTCACAAAACAGATGAGGCCCCTCCTCTGGGACAGCGGAGCCAGCCTTCCTCGGGAAGGGACCTCTTGTCCTGTGGGGCATAGTTGGCCCTCCCTTGTGAAGGATCAGCACCTACACTCTGGTGGACAGGAGGTGGCCTGTAGAGACCACCCAGAGCGCCAACCCTCCTCCTGGTCTTCTGGGGCTTCCGGGGGGGTTTTGAGCAAATCTGGTGGAAGTGCTTGCTGAACCCCACCCCACACCCAGGCTCCCTGCCCCCGTGGTGCCCCAGGGTGCTCCTCCTGGCATCTGCACCCTGCCTCGGAGACACCGACCTTCTCAGCAGCCTGAAGAGGGACTCCCTAAGTCACCTCTTACTCCCCAGACCCTGGCAGGTGTGAGCTCCCCACACACTCTGGTAGAATAAAGGGCTGAGTCCACGAAGCCATTGATTCCGGCTCCAGTGGCTCATCTACCCTACTGCAGTGATAACCATCTGGAAGACTCCTGATTTCCCTCCAGATCAGATGAGACGTGGGAGATGAAAGGGACCTTGGAACCAAACTCCAGCAATGATATAGTTCTTATTATCCCCCATAAAAATGGTGCCAGTTGAGTGTCTCTCTGGGAAAGGACTCGGCCATGAGGGTTCTTGGTTCTATCTGGAGTGTGTGCTTGTGCATAAAGCTCTCTGTGAGTGGCAGCCCAGGTGCCCACCTAGCAGTCCGGCCCCGATCCCAAGAGAAGGTCCCCAGGCCTTGGGACCTCCCCTCAGGCTGCCCAGACCAGCAAGGTCCCCAAGTCAGCCCCTAGCAGGGGGAAAAGGGGACCTTGCATCCCTAAATCGTCATGTCTGTCCATCTGACCAGCTGTCTGTCAGCTGCAGCCAGGCAGGACGGAAGCACTGCCCGGCCATAAATGACCACTGGCTCCAGGCTGGCCACCCGCCCTGGCCGCCCGCACGGAAGGGCCGGACTTTACCCGGCAAATCGGGAAGGAACTGGAGCCTCTGAACTTGGGACTTGGGCTCTGTCGATAAGACAAGTGGACAAACAGAGGGCAGGGCCAGGGCTCCCCTCTATACACACAGAAGCCCGGCTCCAGGCTGATACTGCTGAGATCTTTGCCCTTTAGTTGAAACAGGAAATCTTAAAATGGAAAATGAGCTGCGTAAGGAAGGGGCGCGGCCACGGGCCTACGGGGAAGAGGAGCCTGGGCCTGCTGCCTGTGGAGGAAGGCCTGTGGCCGGCCAGAGGGGTTGGAGAGAGAACCGAACCGCAGGAAGGTAGAGCGGCCCGGCAGAGAGGTTGCAGGGGTAGAGTCAGAAGCCTGGGTCTGAGCCACAACCTGCAATTCACTCCCCGTGTGGCTTGTGGGGAATGACCTCACCCACAGGAACCTCAGTTTCTCCCTCCAAGAGTGGGGCTAGCAATGCTATCAAAGGGCGAAGGAAGTCATGGCAGGAAGGTGCCATTCGAGATGCAGAGGCTCGGGTTGGCCAATCCTGCAACCCAGCTAGGCCTCCCCCAAAAGGGGTTGCACAATCGGGAGGGGAAATCCAAAATAACATCTCCAGCTCCCCATCCACCCCCATCCACCCCCGTGCTCACAGTTCAAAGAGGAGAAAATTGGGAGAAGGTGAATAATTAGAGAACCCCAGCAGTCTCCCCGCTGAGGTTTCCAAGTAATTATTCACCTGTAAATTACTCCTCTCGCCTTAATTCTATCTGCAGATCCTTTAGACAAGGCAAATTCCTTTATTTACGTCTCTAACTATCCTGCTTTGGTAAACATTCCAGCAAGCTTGGATGGCCCATTAAGCGGGGAAAAAACATGGAAGAAGTCAGGCCAGGAGAGAGAGAGAGATTAAATCCTGGTCATTACGGGCGTTTGCAGAATTACCTTGAAGGGTAATTAATGAGGACTCAAAGCCAAGACAAACCTCATCCTGAGCCAACAGGGAGCCCATCGCAGCCAGGAAGGAGTTAACTGCAAGGCAGCCCCGCGTGCAGATGGTCCTTATTCCCACCTGTGAAACTGAAGGAACCTTCCAGCAGTCTTCTCTCAGCTCCTGCCCCAGAAAGAACCCTCCCTCCAGGGTGAGGTCACTTGACTCTTCCCTCTCACAGGCTCCAGACCCTTCCATAAGGCCCCACAGCCAGGTCAGGCCGACTGGGGGCCCGGGGTATCTTAGATGCTCACGAAATACTTGTGAATGAATGAGTCAGTGTATTATTCATTCTTCTGTCTCGACACACCTCCAAACTCCAAAGTCACCCCCCAGATGACGCTAGGCCAGGGCATCCAACTGTGCTGCTTCTAGTCCCTCCTCCTCTCATGCTCCACACTGAATTATCTTTCTGAAACTTAGACTGAAAAATTGGACAAGGAAACCCTCCAGCTCTGAGCACGGAAGAGAATGTGTCCTTTGTACAGTGGCCCCCAGAGTCTATGAGTTTGAAATCTGGGTCAGCCACAGACAACCTGTGTGGCTTTGGGTAAATCACTTAACATCTCTGAACCTTGGCTTCCTCGTTTGCAAAAGGAAGATTAAAAATAGCATCCCCCGCCCTGGTAGTTGTTGTGTGCACTGAGTTCAGAAGAAGGGCTTAGCACCTCATCAACATGAGCAGCTGGCATCCCTGCTTGAAACCCGCCTTCTCTGCTTTCTCTGAGTCTTCCAAGTCAAGACCACAGGCTCCTCAGCATGGCGCCTGACTCCTGGGCCCTGCTCAGCTCTCAGGCTGGGGTCCCACCACTTCTCCACCCTGCCTGGCCCTTGTGATTCCCCAAATGCCTTCTTCTCTCTTCACCTCAGCTCTTCACAGTCTCCTTCCTCTGCTGACAGTGTCTGTCCAGCTGACATCCCAGGTCCAGGGGCCTTCTCGGACAGCAAACCCAGACAGGTGACATCCAGGGGCTTGGTAGCATATGCCCATGATCCCAGCGACTTGGGAGGCTGAGGCAGGAGGATCGCAAGTTCAAGGCCAGCCTCAGCAAATTAAGAAGACCCTGTCTCAAAAAAATAAAAAGGGCTGGGGATGTGGCTCAGTGGTAGAGCAGCCCTGGGTTTAATCGCTGGTCTCCCCTCAAAAAAAATTAGTATAGTAAATAAGAGCTCTATTATTGTTTCTATGAGATAAAAATATGTGCAGGACCTTGAAAGAGTGTGTGAGGCTCAGGTTGGACCTTTCAGTCAGCCTTTGTCAGTACATATGTCTTCCAGAAAGAGCTTTCCAGGGCTGGGGCTGTGGCTCAGTGGTAGAGTGCTTGCCTCGCACACAGGAGGCCCTGGGTTCGATCCTCAGCACCATATAAAAATAAAATAAAGGTATTGTGTCCATCTAGACCTAAAAGTAAATCATTTTAAAAAAATAGAAAGGGCTTTCCAATTGCTTAGAAACCTTCAACAATCCTACCAAAGGCAGATATGAGTCTCCCCAGTTTGAAGAAGAAACCTCTGGAAGCACTTAATAACCGCTCTTCAGATCTCCAAGACACAGAATGGGGGAAGGAACACAGGCTTGGAGGTGGGCCTGAGTTACAAGACCTCAGGCAGATGTTTGCCTCTTCAAGCTTCCAGTTTCTTCATCTGTGAAATAGGGGTGGGAATGGCTTTCTTGCAAGCTGACTTTGGAAGATGCATTAGACCAGGGGTGGCCCTAGGGGTGGAGTCCCTGCCTGATAAGGCAGCAAGGGGTGGGGAGGGGAGGGCGTGGGCAAGGATCTGGAGAGCAGGAGAAAAAAAGTCCTCAGCTTCTGGACTCAGGGATTCTTACAGCCTTCACTTCCAAAGATCAAGAGCAAATAGTGGGGCTGGGGATGCGGCTCAAGCGGTAGCGTGCTCGCCTGGCACGCGTGCGGCTCCGGTTCGATCCTCAGCACCACATACAAACAAAGATGTTGTGTCCGCCGATAACTAAAAAAAATAAATATTAAAAAAATTTTCTCTCCCCCTCTCTCACTCTCTCTTAAAAAAAAAAAAAAAAAAAAGAGCAAATAGTGCCCTCGGCAGAGTCAGGGGTCAGTTAAGGCAAGAAGCAGGGTCAAGGTGACCCAGATCTGGGGGAGCCAGCATCCACAGGGAAGCCCCGGGATGCCATGGGTGACACTTCCCAGAGAAGAAGCCGAAGATGGAAACCAGAGGAACCTAGGACCAGGAGGTAGGTAGGGAAAGAGACTTGGAAAGGGCAGGAACTGAAAATACACAGTGACCAACAATAGTAGTAGAACTGTCACCACAACAATTGGCCCCAAAATAGCAACTTTTATTTATTCAACATTTTCCTCCAAGTGTTTCTATGAGATTCGTTTTTATATCGCTCTGAAAGAATAAATGATCTCAGCATGCTCAAAGGCATGTTGGAGGGCACGGCCGTCTCAAGAGCAAATCCCAGGTTGTGCCCAGACCAGAGCCCAGCCCAGGGCCCAGCCATGACGGAGGAAAGGAAGAAAGAGCTCGACTCATGTCATACGAGGACCTTCCCCAAAAAGTCTCACACATTTGTATTTTATCTTATTTTTCAAATGATTGAGTAATTATATAAGAAAAAATAGTAATAAACTATTTTGAATTAAATTAGTCAAATTAACACCTGCTTCCCCCACTTACCTCTCTGAGCCTCAGCTTCCTCATATGTCAAATAAACACTATTTGTATCTGAAATGTTCATAGAAAGAGTCAAGATAACACATATGAACAGCCATCCAAGCCGGGCACGGCGGTGCATACTTCTATTCCTGGCTACACAGGAGGCTGAGGCAAGAGGATTGCAAGTTTGAGGCCAGCCTTAGCAACTGAGCAAGACCCTGTCTCAAAATTAAAAACAAAAAGGGCCAGGGATGTAACTCAGTGGTAGAGCACCCTGGGCTCAATCCCCAGTACCAAAAAAAAAAAAAAAAAAAAAAAATCTGAGATGCAAAGCTACATGCATCATATGATGCATTTGACTCATTCTACTTTATGGAATGAAGTGTTACCCAATTCTAGAATCTTGAAAAAATTTTTGAAGAAATTAATAAAAAATAAAATCAGGCTGGGGATATAGCTCACTGGTAGAAAGCACGGGCCTAGCGTGGAAGATGCCCTAAGTTCAATCCCCAGCACCACAATAAATACATACTACATACATAAAATCATAAAAAATAATATATTGAAGCATTAACTGTGGCTATCACTGAATGACAGATATCAGTCATTTTTCTCCCTTTTTGGCTACTTTGTTGAACAAGACAAACCTCCTAATCCTAAAGATAAATACTAGGCAGTTGGAAGGAGAAGAAAAAAGAAAAACCCACTAGGTATAAAAATAACTTTCCTTGGGTTTGATCTTCAAGCAACAAGCCACAATCTCAGGAACTCTCTCTCTCTCTCCCCCTGAGCTTTTCTGGGTCCTAGCAACAAAATTAGGCCAAATGTGCCTGTTGGATTATATTGTTCCCTAGGCAGGTAGAAAAAAGAAATCTGTTGTGCATTTAAGGAGAAAAACACACCAGGCCTTATTTTTAGATTTACTGTCATTTGGTCCCCTGAAAGACCTTGCAGCCAAGTGTACTCAGGGTTTGCTTTTCCTTCTTCAAACCTCATTTGTTGCTCTTGCTGTTGTTGTTGTTGTTGTTGTTTTGTTGTGTGTGTGTGTGTGTGTGTGTGTGTGAGTTCAAATCAGCCTTACTGCAGGCAGGAACTTCCCCTCAGATTAGCCTGTTCCCTGGCATACATCTGATTTGGCCTCAGCCCCTTGCTGGCCTCAGCAATTGCTAAATTATTTCCTGGGAGGAGATTAGGAACTCGGGGCAGTGATAATAATAGTAACAATAATGGTCAACTGGGATTAAGGTTCCCCTAATTCAGAATCTGAGACACCAAAAGGTTAAGATGTGCATCTTGTCCCAGGTGCAAGGAATCAATGCCACACGCCCGCAGCCTGCTTTCCTTGGACCTTGCCCTGCGGTCCCTAGATCCTGTCCCCTTACACCCTCTGGGATGTCCCACCCACCTGGATGACAAGAGTCAGGGCCCCTTAAAAATTTTCTCACGGGTGACCTATGAAGAGTGGAAGTCGAGGGAGAGAAGGAAGGAGAGATGAGAAGACAGGCTCGCTCCTCCCTACAGCAACCTTCCGTCCGCGCTCGCCTCACACCAGGCATCATTTGAGCAATTTCTGCTGTATTATCTCATTGAGTTCTCATGAAGATCTAAGAAATGAAGTGGGGGGGGTCCTATATTTTTATAGAAAAAAAACTGAGCTTCAAAAATGGTCAAGCAATTTGTGTAGAGTCACATGCTCTTTGGGGGCACAGCTAGAGGTTGATCTGCAGAATACAGTTTGGAAACATGAATCTTTGCTGCATTTGTTCATACACACCTATCAATCACTGCAGTGCAGGGTGCTAATCATTTTCCAGGGAATAGAAAAAAAAAACAAAAAAGCCAGAGGTGGCTCAGTTGCCCCCAAGGACTCCATGTCCTGAAATTGCTCATCAGAATCCCTGTCAACCTCTAGTCTTTCTGAGTGTGACCTCCACTTGGTCACAACCCAAGGCCCAACTTTGTGCAGAATGTCTGGACTCTCTCACAGGCCTGTGCACCTCCAAGTTCAAGGCTATCTTCAGTTTCTGCTCCAGTCTCTCAGAATGTCTTTTCAGCCCACTGACCAAGCTGAGTCTCCTCCAGGAAGCCTTCTCCAATTTCATAAATTTCCTAGCTCCTTCAGTCAGTCAAGGAATTGTAGCCAGGCACAGTGGCACACATGTGTGACCCCAGCTACTTGGAGGCCGAGGCAGGAGTCCAAGTTCAGAGTCAGCCTGGGCAATCAATTTAACAAGACCCTGCCTCAAAATTTAAAAAATGAAAATAAAAAAACACTGGTAGAACAGCCCTGGGTTCAACCCTCTATATGGAGGGAGGGGAAGAGGAGGATGGGGGATGGGTATCTCAGTGACAGAGCACTTACCTAGCATACGTGAAGCCCTGGGTTCCATTTCCAGTACCAAAAAAAAAAAAAAAAAATTACTGAGCAACTACCATGTGAGAGGCCCTGTAAATGAAATAAGCTATAAATACATAACTGAAAACTTATCCATGAGATCAAGAAAAACTGACTTGAAGAATCAAGGCTTAGCTGGGCACAGTGGCACATGACTGTAATTCCAGTGGCTCAGGAGCCTGAGGCAGGAGGATCGCAAATTTAAAGCCAGCCTCAGCAACTTAGTGAGGCCCTAAGCAATTTATGGAGAACATGTTCCAAAACTGAAAGGGCTGAGGATGTGGCTCAGTGGTTAAGTACCCCTGGGTTCAATTCCTGGTACCAAAAAAAATAAAAAATTAAAAAAAAAAAAAAAGAATTGAGGCTTGAACAGGGACCTGGGGGATAAGAGTTAACTAGAAAAACTGACAGAGGAGAATGTTGCTAAGAGGAGCAGCCCAAGGAAAGGCCATGAGCTGATAGACAGACAGACCATTGCTTCACCACAGACTCGTCAGTTAGCCAGACTCCCTGAAGCTCAGCCTCCTGCTCCAGAGAGCAGGGGAGGTGCTTGTTATCATACTGTCAGACTGCAAGGCCACCGCCCTTGTCAAACCCCTGGCCCAAATTCTATCCCAAAGAGGCCATGAACCGTTCATCCCTTCTGTTAGACTTTTCTTTAGGGGAGTGAAATTCGTCTTCGATGTCAAAGCATTGTCATTTTTGTAGGTCATCAGCGGTTTGGAGCTGGCAGTAGGACATTCCTGGGATCAGGTCGACTCCGCGCCTCTGAGGCACCATGTCTGCGACGGGTGTCCGCACCAGATGCTCTGAGGAAGGAGGGGCCTTCACTTCCGTTGCTCACCATCGCATCCTCAGTGCTGAAGCAGCCCCTGCCACAGTGCTGCCCCGGAGTTGAATGAAGGTTTGACGGCTTTACACATCTACCCGCCCAGTGGACTCAAAGATTCAAAGCATCAGCAGCATCACTGCTGGGAACCAGTGGAAGATGCCCCACCCAGGCCCACTGAACCGGGGATGGGGTCCAGAATCGTGTTGGAACAAGCCCCCAGGTGACGTTTGAGTTTGGGAAGCACCGCTCTAGAATGAGCTGCTAGGGCGCAGGGCTTGGCTCACTTGGTTCTCGGCAAGCACACAGCCCTGAGCAAGCTCAGCACTACTGAGAATGGACACTCCTCCCGGAGCCCAAGGCCTACTGCAGAACCTGGAGAATGTCAGGACGGAACTGGATCGAAGCAGAGGGCCTCCCCTTTCCCACCAGCCTCCAGGTGGGTGCTCCTGCCTTTCCCAAGGGTGTCCTTCCCTTCTGGGCACAATTGAGCTCCAACTCAAAAGTCTTCTCCTCTGGGAAGCCTTGGGAAGCCATTCTCATATAAAATGAATGGCCCCCCACCCCACCCCATCCTGTGCTCCCAGGGTACAGAGTTCAGGTTTTCACAATGGCCAGCATCCCATGTTGGTGTCAGGATGAATGGAGAACTAAACTGTCCAAATATGATAGCCACTAGCCACAGGCAGCCACGGAGCAGTGCCCATAGGGCTAGTGCAAACTGAGATATGCTGTAAGCATAACATCCACACCGGCTCTTGAAAACATAGTACAAATAGAAGAATCTAAAATGTCCACTGAGAACGTTCATTTTAGAGTGAGGACATCGCTCATGAGAATGTGGGTCCATGGTAAAGAGTTTGCCTAGCATGTGCAAGGCCTGGGGTTCAATCCCCAGTTCCACAAAAACCCAAGCGGACAGCTGTTGCAAAGCCCAATTTATCTTGAGAGTTTCAACGACAAGCCACCCAGTACAGGTTCTGATTTTAAAAATTAAAAATAATTCTCCTGGACAATTCTCTCTAGGTACGTAAGAATTACACCATGATGGCAGCCAGGTTGCAGGACAGCTTTGCTTGGGGCCCCAGTGTCCATCCTCTCTTCTGCATTTATGGGTATTCAGGAAACTTGGTGTGAAAAAGTAAAAGAATTCATAAATCCCTCAAGGCCTCCAAAGAATGGTCTTCTCCACCCTGGGTGCACTGATAACAAAATCTGGGATGGATTCAGTCTGCTCAACTCAAAAGCCAAAGAGAGAGGCTAAATCTGAAGGGTCTCTGGTTCTGCTACGGGCCCCTTACTAGCAGTTCATTTCATGAAACGCCGTCTTATTTTTCCAGCCTGAGGGATTGAACCCAGGGCTTTGCACATGCTGGGCAAGCACCGGAAGCCAAGCTACACCCCCATCCTCGATTTTGTTCTTAATGCCAACGATTGCTGCCTGCCTACTCTGCAGGCTCGGAATGAGAAAGTAAGCAGGAGCTAGGCGAGACTTCCAGCACTGGAGGAGTGTGAGAAATTCCCCTCCACCCCCCACTCTCCCCACCCCAGTTGTCTGGCCTGGATTTTCTGGAAAGCTACAGAGTGTGCAGACACTGTGTTCCCTGGATTTATAGCTCATTTTATAATGCTTTGGGTGAGGCCTGAAGCTTTACATGCAGTGTTGTTTTCCTTGCCTTTAAGCTAAATATGACTTCTCTCAAAGAGAAGAATTCAGAAAGTGAAAAGGGAGGGGGCTGCTGAGAACAGGAGGAAAGTTCTTGCTCTCTTTCTATATTTTTGTTGTTGTTGTTCAGCATGAGGGATTGAACCCAGGGGTACTGGAGTTACACCCCCAGCCCTTTTTATTTTATCTTATTTTATTTTGAGATAGGGTCTCACTAAGTTTCTGAGGGTGGGCTCAAACTTCTGATATTCCTGCCTCAGCCTCCTGAATCACTAGGATTACAGGCATCTGCCAACCGGGCTGATCTCCTTGTCTTACTTACCCAGAGTTTGAATTTCAATCCATGCCCAAGGAACTGAAGGGAAATTATCTTCTTCAGGTTAAAAGTTTATCTCAGACCATCCCTGCAAGTATCAAAGATTTCAGCAAGTACCAGATGCCAAATTCCACAGTTCTCATCAATGCAGTTTTAGTCTATAGGATTGAACTCTACCACTGGGCCTCACCAAATTGTTGAGGTTGGCCTCAAACTTGCAATCCTCCTGCCTCCACCTTCCAAGTTGCTGAGATTACAGGCATGTACCACCATGCCCAGCAAGAACTCTGAATTTTCAAATTCACCTGCTTACTCAAATTTATTTGTAAGCTCCACAATCAGTTCTTACAGTGCTTTCCTGGTCCCTGGCAGACATGCACAGAGCTGCAAAAAAATTTCAGTTGCCCACAGATGTTCCCAGGTACAGTTGTCAAAATGATTCTGGGTTCTTATTTCAGTATCCACACTATCAAAAAGTGTCCTTTCCACCATCTATTTAATGCCACACCTTTTGTACGTTTGTTTGCTGTTTAAAATGACCCCCAAGCATAGTGTTGAAGCAGTAACTGGTTCTTAAGCACAAGAAGACTGACATGTCTTAGAAAATATATCCTAGGTAAGTTTCACTGAGGCCATGAGTTATCGTGCTATTAGCTGTGAGTTCAATGTTAATGAATCAAGAAAATATATTAAATAAGATGTCCGCTAGGTTCTGTCTCCTGTGAAATTTGTAGTGGGGGATGCTGAGGGTAAAGCTCAGTGACAGAGCACTTGCCTAGCATGTGCAAGGTCTGAGGTTCAAGCCTCAGCACTATAATAAGTAAACAAACAAACAAACAAACAAACAACACTGTGGTGGTGGAAATGGTGGCAGGTAGGACTTTTAAGAGATGATTAGGTAGTTAGGAGAGATTAGTGCCTTCTCCTAGAAGGGGGTTTGTTCTCCATGGCACAGGTTAGAATAAAGCAAGGCTGTCCCTCATGTTCTATCCCTTCCACACTTTCCTTTTACCTTTCTGCTTTGCCACCATGTTTTGATGTAGCAGAGACCTCACCAAAGCAGCTGCCCAATCCTGGACTTTGTAGCCCTCAGAACCGTGAATCAAAGAAACTTCTTTCCTTTATAAAATTATCCAGCCTCAGGTGCTCTGTGAAAGCAACCAAAAAATGAACTAAGACAGTGTCATTAAACAAGAACACACGTGCAACATGGTCATGTATTCACTGGTAGACAAAAATGTTGTAACCAGAGATTCAAAGTGACCTAGCCGTGTATTTTCCCTGGTTACAACAGTTTGGTATCTACAAATTCAGTATTCAGCACAACTTTTTACAGAATAACTACTACAAATAACTGAAATCAATGATAAGTGTTTCTAAGTAAATGAGCTGTGAGTTATATTCTTTGATAAATGGCTCTACCTCTCTGGGCTTGCTCCTCTTCTTTATTTTGAATTGACAGACTCTACCAGTGACATCCAGCAGTTATCAAGAGAGTCATGAAAAGGAAAACCCAGTCAATCCTCAGTGGACTTTACTAGGAAAGCAGCCGGATCTCTTTTATATAGTTCGGGGAAGGGTTTATATTGATCAAGTGCAAGCATGAACAAGTAGATTAAGGGAAATAAATTAAATCCGTAATTTGACAAATAGGTGCCAGCATCCTGATATTAAAGTAAGATCTGGGTGCAGTGGTGCATACCAGTGACTTGGAAGGCTAAGACAGGAGGATTGCAAGTTCAAGGCCAGCCTCGGAAACTTAGCGAGAATCTCCCCCCGCCCCCAAAATAAAAAGGACTGGGGAGTAACGCAGTGATAAAGTGCCCCTGGGCTCAATCCCTACTACCAATAAATAAATAAATAACAAATATAAAATGTCTTGCTTTTTACCAGTTTCCCAGCAATGGAATCAGGTACAGAAAATACCCAAAGACAGTGAAATGTGCAAACTTTACTAGCTACCTGGCGTGAAAGGACACTTGCCTCAGAAGAAGGAGACCCATGACCCTGTTTCCTCACTCACAGGGCACCTCACCTGCCGTGGAAAGGTCAGGGGTGGTGGGGTGGTAGAGTTTGGCACAGATGGGTAGATTCTGCCTGTCCTACTCAATGTCCTTATCTATAAGTTGAGGGCCATAGTAGCTTATGTCAAGGAGCTATTAGAAGGATTGAGAGAGATGAATTGCTATTGCAATCTGTGATCTATCTGGGTTATTCGAGAAGGTTCTTTTCTGTCACTGCTTTTTCCTCTAAGGCATTTTTCTTTCTTTCTTTTTTTTTTTTTTTTTTTTAGGTCCCTTAGCAAAGTTCAATTGTGTATCTACTGCTTGTCAAGCTCCACGGAGTGTGTGAGTAACAGGAATGCAAATCCCATACCACCTTGCTCTGAAGGAACTCTTAGTGTCAACAACAGCATCTCCATATCCTAAATAATATCTTAGTGAGGGTCTAAACCCATACTGCCTGAAACAGAGTGATAAAGGAAGGCTGAAGGAAGCAGGTCTATCACCATAAAAATTCTACGAATTTTATAGCATTAGCACCGTGGTGGGCAGGGAGATCCAGGAAGCTTCGTGGGGAGGTGGTGCTCCATCTAGGCCTTGAAAGTAGGATTCAGAGAAGTGCTGACCAGGCAGATGGGAGATGGGAGGAAGAGGCAGATGGGAGAGAAAGTGCGGGGCTTGGTTTTGGCAAGAGCGTGGGTCTCAGCCCTGGAGGTCTTAGTGAAGCCATGTCGGGGAAATAGGCTGGCTTAAACATCTTTCAACAGTTCTTCCTCTCTCCTGCAAAAACTAAACCTCTTTTTTAATTTAATGAAATCGAATGAATTTTTAAGCTTACTTTCTAAAAATACTGAGTGTTCAATTAGCAAAATGTAAAAATTCAGACAAATAAGAATAAAAGTAAAAGCACGCATATTGCTGAACCTTAGAAATAACCACCATCATTGTTTGGGTGAGCCAGGCATGGTAGCACATCCCTGTAAGCCCCGCTGCTTGGGAGGCAGAGGTAGGAGGCTCCCAGTCTGAGTAAATTAGCAAGAGCTATCTTTAAAAAAAAAACAAAAACTATTTTTGGTGAAAGCCTTTCTAGAATACTAAGCAAATGTTTTCATTGTGTACATATGTTTGTGTTGTACTGATCTTGACAGTTACAGACTAGAATCATATTGTACCTATGTTAGTCAGCTTTCTGTCACTGTGAACAAAACATCTGACAGAAACCAACTTAGAGGAGGAAAAGTTTATGTGGACTCAGTTTCAGAGGCTCAGTCCGTGATCAGTCTGCTCCATGGCTCTGGTCTGAGAGGAGGCAGAACATTCTGGCAGGTGGGAAGGGCAGAGGAAAGCTGCTGAGCTCATGGAGCCTGGAAACGGAGGGGGTTGGTGGGAAGAGATCAGGGACAGACCCAGTCACATATATGTCTGTCCACATGCCCAGTGACCTACCTCCTCCAACCACAGCCTGCCTATCTACTACAGTTACCGCCCAGTACTCCATTAATCTATCAGTGGATTAACCCATTTGCTGATGATGTCAGAGCCCTAATCATTGCCTAAAAACCCCACCTCTGAACTTTGCTGTTTTAGGGATAATGCTTTCAAAACGTGAACTTTTCAAGGCTATTCCAGATCCCAATGGTGCATGTTTTATATCTTACCTCTTATCACTTTAACATGCTGCAAACACGTTATTGATGTTGATAAATATGGAAGTCCATCACTGTCTGAACACTTATGTAGGATCCACTGAATGGACGTACCATCACCGATTCACTGTCCCTTCTTTGAAGAACATGTCATGTGTCTCTGCATTTTAAAGATGGCTTTAATTATCACAAAAATAAATATTTGGATAAATAAAGCATTCAAAAAATATAGAAATATTCTCGTTTTTTATTTTAACTTCCACATAAAGTTTTTTGTATCAAGCTCACATAAAAAATTTTTTAATTAAATAATTTTTTAGTTATCTAGAATAACAATGACCTGGTTAACAAGTAGATTTTACTCCACATCCAAGAAAATTCAGGACTTGGCAATAATGACTATTTGATAATGAGCCTAACTAGGGATCAGTTTTCCTGGTAGCTAACAACATTCTCCTCTTCTTTCTTACAAAGAAAATCCAAGCCAAGTACAGTGGCACAAGCCTGTAATCCCAGAACTCAGAAGGCTGAGGCAGGAGGATCATGAGTTCAAAGCCAGCCTCAGCAATTTAGCAAGGCTCTAAGCAACTTAGTGAGACCCTGTCTCAAAATAAAAAATAAAAAGGGCTGGGGATGTGACTCAGTGGCTAAGCCCCCCTGGGTTCAATCCCTGGTACCAAAAAAAAAAAAATCTACATAATGCTGGCTATAATAATTACATTATGTATAACTGAAATTGTCTTAGGACACATGTATGGATTTAAAAAAAAAAAAAAAAAAAAAAGAATTCCACAAGGCAGCTGGGACATGGTGGCTCATTCTGTCATTCCAGCTACTTGGGAGGCTGAAGTAGGAGAATTGAAAGTTCAATGCCATCCTGGGAAAATCAGAAAGACCCTGGCTCAAAACAATAAGTAAATTTTTAAAAAGTGTTGGGGATATAGCTCTGATTGAAACCCTTGGTTTCAATCCCCAGCACCACAAAAACAGAAAGAATCCTACAAGACAAAAAGAAATATGTACAGCTGCTTCAAAAATAGTTTGGTCCAACATTCTCACACTATTGATTCTGGAAACATATGGTTTAGATAAATGCAAAAAGGGCAATGAACAAGGGTTAACTTTCCACATTGCATATTTCTCTAATGCATGCAATTTTATTTAATGATTTTGCTAATTTTTTTTGTCAGAAACTAAGGTTTTAGAGTGTTTCATAGACATGCAAAGTTGAAAGAAAAATAAAATCACTCTATTCCTAACACCCACTGTGAACATTTTGGTGTTTCCCTGTAACATTTTTATACATATTTTGTAGCCTATTTTTACACAGCTGGGATTACAATAAAAAAATACAGTGTTACATCCTGCTTATTTCTATCATAATATAAGCATTTTCCACTTATAAACTTTCATAAACATTTGTAATGGTTGTATAATATTCCATGGTGTAAGTAGTATGTAATGATTTCCATGATGCTTCCCCTATCTTCAAACAACTTAGGTCTTTTCAAGGTCTTCTCCATTATACGTGAAGTTTGATCTTGGGGCAGGAATCCGAGCCTGTACTTTGAATTATTTCCTTATGAGAGATTCCCAGAAGTGGTATGACTAGCTCCAAGGCAATGAACATTTTTCAGGCCTGCGATCCGTATTGCCAAATTGCTTTCCCAAAAGGGTTGAACCCTTTCACACTCCCACTAACAGGGTTGCTCATTCCATGTTTAATGGCGTCATGTGACTGAAATAGCCAATAGCAAGGCTTAAGTGAGCTGTGATACATGGAGCCAGTGAATTATACAGCCCATGAACTTGATCATGAGGAACAGTTATGCTGCAATGCTCAGCAGGAAAAGCAAAACGCAGAGTTGAGCGTAATTACCGCTGCAGGAAAAGCAAATAGATAAGTCTGCCTAAGGATGAGGTGGGGGAGGGGGGGACAGAAAAAACTGACATGAAAGGGCAAGTGTAGCAAGGTGATGTCCCTGTCCCTCCAGCTTCCAATATTTCACTCTCTGCTTCACTTCACCTCATATTGCGATAACATTATTCAATATTTCAGCAACCTTCCCAACAAGCAAAATATTCAGGCTAAAAGAAAACTTGCCCAGTACAGAGTTTCCCGATGTCTCCTCCTGCAGGATTCTAGCATTTTTAAGGCCGGCTCAAGCATTTTCGTGGCTAAAAAGGATCATGGTGGTCTCTTCTGAATTCCCAGAAATAATTAAGTCAATGAATGGAATTTTCTCAAATGTAAATTCTCCCAGGATTTTTTTTTTTTTTTTCCCTCCAACCTCTGGCAACTGCCACCATCCTTCTGCTAGCAGATGACGAGGACGAAGACTTCACAAATAGTAACAGAAAACCACCGAAACAGCTGGTCACCCTCTACAGATACCGCCTCTGTGGCTGTGGGGTCTTACCCCGGCGTGGAAGAGAGCCCTATTTTCTGCTGGCAAAACTCTTCCAAGTGTTGTTGATGGAGGGAGGGTCAGTAGGCTCTCAGGATCCCCCAAGAGCATCATGATGTCAGTTGCCAAAATTCACCATCTGTACAGACACAGCTGAGCAGAATTATGACCTGTGGGGTTTCCGGCCCTTCTGAGGTGGGAGAAATACAGAGGATGGCATAGCCCAGGGCTGATGATTCTGCTGCTCAAAGCTAACTTGAGAAGCCAGTCTTTTTTTTTTTTTTTTTGGTACCAGATATTGAACCCAAGGGCACTTAACCACCAAGCCACATCCCCAGCCCTTTATTTTATTTTATTTAAAGACAGGGTCTTGCAGAGTTGCTTAGGGCCTCGCTGAGTTGCTGAGGCTCAGTTTGAACTTGCAATCCTCCTGCCTCACCCTCCTGAGTCTCTGGGATTATAGGCGTGCACCACCGTGCCTGCTGAAACAAAACCCTTTACCTTCACGTATGGTGCAGGGACCAGTACCTCAGGACACCCTTCCGAACTTAGTAGGATTGCAGAATGCCGTGGACTCAGAATCTGCCTTTAAGATACCCAGTGGATTCCCATGCGCACTGAGGTGGAGAAGCCCTGAGCTGAGCCTCAAGGCCATGGTCATCTCCTGCCCCAGCACTCCAGCAGCTCCCCACTGCCTGCAGAGAGCCGGTCAGTCTCACTCACTGGCCGCAGCCTACCTATCCAGCCTCTTCCCAATGAAGCCTCACATACTTGACATTCCCTAAATACAGGAGGCTTTCCCAACCCCACAAAGCACAACCTTCCATGTGCAGATCTCTCAGGGCGGATGCCTTTCCATAAATGGTAAAATCACTCTCACTTCAAACTCTCAATTCAAAGTCCTCCTCCAGGAAGCCTTCGGGCCTCCTCCTCCCCACACACCCACCACTTCTCCTTCCTCTGGTCTGCAAGAACCTCATATCTTATCTAGTTGTGTGTGTACCTGTGTGAATGCCCGGTGGCTGGCAATTTCCTGGCAGGTGTCTCGGTGGACCTATCATCCACATTTAGCAAGTGGAAATGACCGAATGAAGATCTCCTGCTGCCAGGAGATCACGGACATGATTTTCCTCATCCCTATCTCATGTGGGTTTTGTGAAAATCAAACATTTATGTGTGGAAAAGTGCCTTGCAAGCCACAGAGATCTATAGATCATAGATAAACACATGGCTTCCCAAGGACTATCCCTAGATCTGCCTGGGCTCGATCCCCTGATAATGACCTGAAGGGACACTGAAGCTGGATGACAAGACCCCACCCACAGAGATTCTGATTCTGGAGCATTGCTGCATTTCTGCAAGCCTTTCAGGAAGTTTCACTATGAAGTCAAATCTGGGAACAGTTGGCTTGGGCCATTGTCCTACTCCTTCACCCACGGATGGGAGGAGAGACTCTCACTCTTGAGTTTGCACAAGTGCAGGTTTGGCCTCCTGAGAGAGAGGGTCTCCTTAAAAATCACGAACTCTGCTGGGCACAGTGGCACACATCTATAAACCCAGTGGCTCAGGAGGCTGAGGATTGTGAGTTCAAAGCCAGCCTCAGCAAATTAGCAAGGCCCTAAGCAACTCAGAGAGACCCTAAGCAACCCAGCCTGTTTTTAAATAAAATACAAAAATGGAGATGTGGCTTGTGGTTAAGTACCCCTGGGTTTAATCCCTGGTACCAAAACAACAACAACAACAACAAAAACATATCCTCGGGATCCCTCTTGTCTTGACTGTCCCAGCAAAGTAGACCCCGATGTGTGCAGCTGCTCATCCAGCATGGCCAGCTGCTGCTGCATACCTGGCCACGGTGCCCACCACTCAGAATCCACCCTGCGCCCATTGTGTAGGGTGCGCCACAGCCTCAGTCACAGGAAGGCCCAGGTGAGCTGAGGACAAGGTGCCCACATGACCTTGGAATTCCCGACCACTGCAGCCCATTAACGGTCTGTTTTCCCTTAGTGGCAAAGAGGCAGACTGATGCTAACCTCATGCCCCAGGACATCTGACCACCTCAGGGAGCCAGGATCCTTTGAAGAGCCCAAGGCTTGGCACCAAAGAGAGCAAGGTTTTTCTCAGTTCTTCAGACTCTGATTGCTAACCCTGAGAATTCTGGTATCCTAGAGCCAGGGCCCTCTTAGGCCCAAGGAGACTGTCCCAGGCTGCCATGCATGAGGGTGGGGGAAAGCCCACTTTCCAGGATTGCTCTCCAGCCCTCCAACCTCCCAGAAGGCCCAAAGCTCCCTCTACTACCCACTTTTCATGGGCTGGCCCTGGCGAGGGGCATCTGTGCATGACAGACTCCACAGAAAGCACATTGCAAATACATCCTTCCTATGAGCCCTGGTACCACTGTTTCACAGGCCAGCAGACTAAGGCTCCCGAGGCAAGGGAATCTGTCAAAAAGGCAGAGGGCAAGCCAATGCCAACGGGATTTAAATACCCAAGTTGGTTCCTCCCCCTGCCTCTCTGAATTTGTTTTAGCTTTTTGTTTTTAGGTAGATTTTCATACCTCTTTCTTTATATTTCTAAAACCTTTCCTGTGTTTTCCTGGAGTCTAAAGATAACAGTAATCCACAACTTGAGTTCTAGAAGTTTCACCTCCAGGTATTTCCCTGAACCTCAGGCTGGATTCTTAAGGAGTTTGGAGATGTACATGTATATGCGTGTACATTACAGAAGCTCATTTCAAAATAACGTGTTTACATACATGAAATAAAGTATGTAAAATGACAAAGGAAAGCAATTGACTAAGATATCCAATTATCAAAATATTCAGAAATGAATTTGTGATAAGTAGTGTTGGTTCGCCTCTGGGCATGATGGTGCATGCCTGTAATCCCAAAGATTCCGGAGCCTTGAGGCAGGAGGACAGCAAGTTCAAGGCCAGCCTCAGCAATTTAGGGCAATACACTGCTTTCAGAATTTAACAAGACTCTCTCAAAATAATAACAGTAATTTGTTTTAAGTAAGAAGATGTGATGGCAAAAAAAAAAAAAAATCTCACTTCTAAGTAGAAGAAATGAGCATAAGAGATATTTGAGAAGTCTGCAACTACTGTCATTTGACATGAAAATATCTGGGATTCCTATTCCCAGATAGTATGCACGTATACATATGCTTATCTGTCACATGTAAGCAGAGGACAGATGGAATGGAAGTCCCCTCGTTCAAGAAAGCTGATGCCTTGGGAACAGTAAGAATCCCACCTTCTGACAGGTCCTTAAGGTTTTTTCTTTTAAAGTGCCTACTTATAAATTCCCAGTGTCTCCAGGACTGCTCAGAAAAAGGATAGTATGTCCCTCTCTTCTTGAGAAACTAGGAAACAAAGGTTCTCATTCAAAGTCACAGCTAGTGAAAGAAGGAAGCAATGAATCAGACCGCTCCTGCCTGCCCAATACCCTGTGCAGGCGACTGCTCAGGGAGGGACTGAGTGGCACCTTATCAGCCTCGAGCTGAACAGGACAGCTGGTTATCTTGGTAGTGGAAGAGATAAGTGTTTTGGGGTAGGGAGGAAGGGAATGTGTGTTGTGCATTCTGATCCCCCATAACTCTGTAGAGTCGCCTGGGCAATCAATCCTTTATAGATAGTGTGCGTCACCAAGAAATACTGATGTCCAAAACACTGGGTAATGAATCACTGAACAATGCCAGGCAGGCCACAGACAGACTGACCCACTGAGGTGCTGGGAAACTGCTGGGTCAGGGTCAGGCAGACAGGGGAACCCCTCAGGTGGCAAAGAAGGGGGTGAGGAATGTTTATGAGTTGAAGAAAACAGGGAGCCACTGACAATTTTTTTTGTCTTGTTTGGGGTTTTTTTGGTACCAGGGATTGAACCCAGGGATGCATCACCATTGAACCACATCCCCAGCCCTTTTTATTTATTTATTTATTTATTTTTATTTTGAGGCGGAGTCATGCTAAAGTACTTAGGGACTCCCTGAGTTGCTGAAGCTGGCTTTGAACTTTCAATCCTCTGGCCTCAGCGTCCTGAGCTGCTGGGATTATGGACATGCATCACCACACCCAGTAACTGAAAGTTTGGTAGGAGAGGAGAAACTCATTGGGCACCGTGTGCTTTAGAGTCACCAAGCTCCATGCAGAGTAGCAGACACTTCCCAGGGTTGGCTCTGCATGGTCCTGTGCTAGACTCGTGGTTGGGGAGAGCATGGTAAGTTAGAAAGAGAAAGAGGACAGGAAACTAATAATCCCCCCAGTGGGACAGGTATTGTTTCAGGAAGGAGCTCCAGGGAGGCACTGTGGCAGAGTGGGGGGCTGAAGGGCAAGCAGGGGTGGACTAGAGGAGAGGGAGCTTCCAGGGCTTTTAGAGCAAAGGGAACATTTTAGAGAGAAGGAACAACAAATATGGGTAGAGTGGGCTGCACATCTCCCCTCTGACCCCCAAATCCATCCTGCACATTTCCTCACTGCTCTGAGACCCAGGAAGCTGATCCTTCTGGATTATTTCAGTAATAAACTTGACCCTGGCTTCTGGTCAAGTTCAGCTTCTGCAAAGCAGGAGATGGGCAGGGCAAGAGGAGAGAGGGTGGTTTATTGATCACCTCTCCCTCCCCCATGACCCTTCTAGCCTGGAGATGTGGACCAAGTGGCCATCAAGCCTGTAGGTATCAGGCAGGTCAGAGGCCACCAGTTCCAGCGGTTACCAGGCACAGAGGTACCTGTGTCGAATCCTTGTGACTTGAGAGGCTGAGACAGGAGGATGGAAAGTTCAAGGCCAGCCTGGGCAATGTAGAGACACCCTGGCTCCAAATAAAATTTAAAGGGGCTAAGGATGTTGCTCAGTAGTAGAGCACTTACACAGCACGTAGGAAGTCCTGGATCTAATCCCAAGCACTGCAAAATAAAAAAGAGCCATAGCAGTGACCCAAAGAGTATGTGGAGACTTGGCCAAAATGCATGGCTGGTCAGTAAGGGAGCCAGGGCCTGCAGCCTAATTGTTTGGTTGCTAAGCCAGTCCCTTTCTACCAAGGCAACTCTAAGTAGGCCTAGAAGAGTGAAAGAAACTCAAAAGGGCTTTCAGGTACACACACGCGCGCGCACACACACACACACACACACACACACAAGCACATCCCCTTGATAGGCTTGTGATTCATTCAACAAACATTTATTGAGCTCTAACTGGGTTTACAGACCTATATTAGAAACTGACGGATGAAAAAGATTAGATATGGGGAGAAGGAACATGAGTCAGAAGAAGGGCTGCAGTGCAGAAGGGTGGACAGGGAGGTCTGGCCCCCCTGTCTGGAGTCCTGGCTCGAAGGAAGATCTCCCATCAGATGAACTCGAGAATCTAGAGAGGTCAAACACTTTGTTTTATAAAGCATGGTCAATCCCAGCGGCACGGGAGGCTGAGACAGGAGGATCCCAAATTTAAAGCCAGCCTCAGCAAAAAGCAAGGTGCTAAGCAACTCATTGATATCCTGTCTCTAAATATTACAAAATATGGCTGGGGATGTGGCTCAGAGGCTGAGTGCCTCTGAGTTCAATCCCCAGTGCTCCCCACCCCCCCAAAATAAAAACATGGTCAAATCAATTTCAGATGCTACTAGAAAGTTGAAATAACTTTGATAGCTTTAGACTTCTTTATTAGGGGAAGGGGAATACTGGGGATTGAACCCAGGGGTGTGCTTAACTGTAAAAGGTGTTCACTTGATTCTCTCACTATATCCCTTGTGGCTTTGAAACTTAACATGTTTTTTTTTCATTTTGTTTTGTTTTGTTTTTTTCCCAACCTTCTTCTCCCTGATATTCTCCTCCTTGATCTCCTCTGATCTTTTCCCTGATCTCTTCTCCCTAATCTCATTTTTCTCTGAATCACCTCTTTAAAAAACCCCTGTTCCTGCTGATGGGCAGAATCACAGCCTCTAGGACAAAGGTCCCCTGTGCTTCTCCTTTGCTAGCAAAGCAATCAACTGTCTTTTTCCTTTTTCTCAAAACCATGTCCTGGTTATTGGATTGGCATCAGGGACAAGGACCTAGCGTTGGGCAATATGACCACTGAGCAACATCTCCACTTCTTTTTTTGTATGTTACTTAGAGACAGGGTCTCACTAAGTGGCTCAGGGTCTCGCTAAGTTGCTAAGGCTAGCTTTGAATTTGCAATCCTACTGCCTCATCCTCCCTAGCTACTTGGATACAGGCATGCACCACCATGCCCGGCAATAGCGCTAGACTTCTAAGCATGACCACAGGGCGCTGTTACCTGACCTTTGCTCATCTCTCCAGTCTGGATTGCCAGAGAACCCATGCCTCCTACTCTGCTTCTGACTGTTCCCAAGAGCACATTCCCTCTCTTACCTCTAATAATTTGCATAAATGTCCCTAAGCCTGGGTGGCTTTTCCCCACTCTTTCCTCTGCATTTGTCAAGTGGATAATTCTTACTCAAATTTCAAGATTCAATTCAAGCTAATTCCTCTACCCTCAGTAGTAACCGACACAATACTAGAGGCACAAAGATAGCCCCCGTTATTTTGGAATTCGTGATGCAACCGATTAAGTAAGACCACTAAAATAATTAGCATGCAATGAATATATTCTATGTTCATGGAATAATAATAGAAATAGCATTTTGGAAACTAGGAACTAGAACCTAGAAACTTGAATGAGAGAATGGATGGGTGGATGGATGGGTGGTCAGATGGATTAACTGAGGATTGGTGAGTGACTGTAAGAGGAGGAAATAGTTCCAGAGCTTTTGTGTGCAATTTTTACATAGACCGCACTGCTCCTAGGCCAGCCTACCTCCCCTAGGATCCCTCAGCACACTCCCCCCATGGACTTTCTTAAATCTCAGAGCATTCTGACAGACATGTACCAGAATGCACTGCACCTTGGAAATCTGTGCTTCACATTAGTACCCCTGACTCATGGTCCCCCTTTTTCTCTCCCCACATAGAGGATGCTCAGTGGCTTGTCAAACAGGTGCCTCCCAGAGGGTCAATAAGAGCTGATAACGACAAGATCAATGTCACTTAGCCCAGGAAAAGCTCTGAAACCATTTACTCTATTGACCTTGAGCAAGGTACTAAACTTCTCCATGTCTTGGTTTCTTAATCTATAAAAGAGGGATGACATTTGTGGGGTTGTTGTTTTGTTTTGTGTCTTTTGTACTGTGGAACGAAGCCAGGGCTTTGCGCATGCTAGGCAAGTACTCTACCACTGAGCTACGTCCCCAGCCCTTTTTTATTCTGAGATAAAGTCTTGCTAAGTTTCTTCCCCAGGCTTGTCTCAAGCTTACAATCCTCCTATCCCCACTTTCTAAATAGCTAGGATTACAGAGGAGCCCCAATATACCCAGTAGTATTCACAATATTAATTAATCACAATTAAGAACTATATTAGCGGGGCACCATGGCACCCGCCTGTAGACCTGTTACTGCAAGTTTGGTCCTTGTCCCTGATGCCAATTCAATAATGAGGACATAGTTTTGAGAAAAAGAAAAAAGACATTTTATTGGTTTGTTAGCAAAGTAGAAACATAAGGAATTCCTGTCTCAGAGGCTGATTCTCCCCATCAGGAAGAACAGGGGAGTTTTAAAGAGGTCATTCAAAGGCTCCGTTCCATTAGTTTTCTGTCCAGAGTTACAATTCACTTGTTAATTTGAGAGATCAGTTTTTGTTTGTTTGTTTGTTTGATTGATTGTTTGTGTTTTTTTTTTTGAAGGGTATGATAGTTTATTTTTTAAAAAATTGTACCACACTATTCATGATGACCAGTATACACATGATAATGGCTTTTCTCTTGAGTATCAACATTGTATATTTTTGTATGCTGAATAAAGTTCTTAGATGAAAATGGACACTAATAATTCTGATGTTCTAACCCACAGAACTAATTCAAACCCCCTATGAACCAGTGACATAATGTTACCTAGTTATGAAGAACAAAAGTTCCCTTAGAAGCAGGCAGCATGGGGCTGGGGATGTGGCTCAAGCAGTAGCGCGCTCTCCTGGCATGCGTGCGGCCCAGGTTCGATCCTCAGCACCACATACAAACAAAGATGTTGTGTCCACCGAAAACTAAAATAAATAAATAAATAAATATTTTAAAAATGAAATTAAAAAAAATTAAAAAAAGAAGCAGGCAGCATGAACTTATACCTTTTTGCACTTTAATCTTTGGTTTTTATCATTTAAGCTATGGTCACCCTGACTTTTTTCTATTTTCTTTTTTTTTCTTTCTTTTTTTTTTTTTTTTTTTTTGGTAACAGGGATTGAACCTGGAGTGTTTAACTCCTGAGCCATATCTCTGGTCCTTTTTTATTTCTTTATTTTAAGACAGGGTCTTGCTAAATTGCTTAAGGCTTTGATAAATTGTTGAGGTTGGCCTTGAATTTGCAATTCTCCTGCCTCAGTCTCCCTAGTCACTGGGATTACAGGTGTGCACCATTGCACCTGGTTTGGGAGATGGTCATCTCTTAGATCTTCTAGTGGCATCCCTAATTTGAATTCCTTCCTTCCTGTGGTGGGTGTGTGCTAAAGAACAGATAACTCTGCATAGGATGGGGAAGAAAGGCAATCTTGTTTCCTCCCAGATTAGGGAGGAGAGAGATTAAGGAGGGGCAGGGAGAGAGGAAGAGAAAGAAAACTGTCCATTTTAAACATAAGTCACAGTGGCAGAGCAGCAAAAGCTATATTCAAAGCATAAAGTGGACCACTGTTACAATCCCAGCTACTCAGGAGGCTGAGGCAGGAAAATCACAAGTTCTAGGCCATCTTGGGTAATTTAGTGAGACCTTGTCTCAAAATGATATAAAAAGGGCTGGGGGTGGTGGGCGTGGTAGCACATGCTTATAATCTCAGCAGTTTGGGAGGCTGAGCTAGGAGGATTGCAAATTCAAAGTCAGCCTCAGGAATTTAGCAAGGTCCTAAACAACTCAGTAATATCTGCTTCAAAATAAAAACTAAGAAGGCCTGGGGATGTGGCTCAGTGATCAAGTGCCCCTGGGTTCAAAAAGTACCAAAAAGACTGGGGGTGGAGGCACAGCTCAGCCATAGAGCACTTGAGCATGAAGGAGGCCCTGGATTTACCTGTGTGTGTATGAAAGAGAGATAGTCAAGAAGAGAAAAGACAAAGATCTTTTAAGTGTCACATCACCATTAGCCACTGCTTCTGTAGCTGGATAAACTCACTGGTTAAACTTGGCCACTCAGGTCTGAGGCCTGGGCTTTGGTGCAACAGGGCATGTAAGAGCAAGGGTCCATATCATTCTCAAAGTAAAAAACAAAAGTCAAAATCTAGCTCAAGGGAAACAAATGCTTAAGAAATCTCATAGCTCACTTTGGTTCAGCCCACGTTTGTGGATCAGTTCCTATATCGGGATGAACAAGACTCAGAGCCCAGTAATTTGTAGCCAGCTTGAGCAACACAGAGAGACCTGGTCTCAAAGGCAATAAACAAATGAAAAGAAAATCAGGCTGAGAATGTATCCCAGTGGCTGAGTGCTTGCACAAGGGCCTGGCTTCAACCCCAGTAAGTAAATATGAATAAATAAATTCAGCAAAGGATTCAAAATTAATTGCTGATTTAAAACCCTTGAAACCTGGGAAGAGCTTCGAGAACAGGAGGAGCTTTGCTCTCACTGGAAGTATGAAGGCCCGCAAATCCTCTCCTCTGAAACTTCCTCGTGCATGCCTGACACACGGTAGGAACTCCATAAATATCTGTTAAATCAATAAGCATGCTTTAAGATCATTCAAGGAATCTCACTTGCCAATTGTGATGGTACACCCTGGTAATCCCACCAGCTCGGGAGGCTGAGGCAGGAGGACTACAGGTTCAAAGCCAGCCTCAGCCACCTAGTAAGACCCTAAGCAACTTAGTGACAAGACCCATTCTCAAAATGAAAAAATTTTTAAAGGGGCTGGGGATGTGGCTCAGTGGTTAAATGCCCCTGGGTTTTGGTACTGGAGAAAAAAAAAAAAAAAAAAGAATCTCACTTAATAAAAATTTTAAACAATCAGAAAATCTTCTACAAAGATGATAATGATGGTAGCTTGTGTTTTCTGCAGGTTTGCCATTCTGGCCTGCACAAAGAACTGTGCAGAACATCACATTACTAATCCTCAAAAACCACAGCATGAGCTGGGTGCATGGGTGGGTGCATGTAGTCCCAGCCACTCACAAGGCGGAGGCGGCAGGATCACCTGAGCCCAGGAGTCTGGGGCCAGCCTGAGTAACATGGTGAGCACCATGTCTTAGGGAAAAAAATTAAAAAGGGCGCCACCGCATGAAACCTGTGTTATTATACCCATTTCAATGATGAAGAAGCCAAGGCTCAGAGCAGCTAAATGCAGCTTACAACTGCTGAGTTTAGACTCTGGTCTGTCTGACCCTGCAGCCCATGTTCTTTTCTTTTTTTAATATTTTTTATAGTAGATGGACACAATACCTTTATTTTATTTTCAATGTGGTGCTGAGGATTGAACCCAGCATCTCACACGTGCCAGGTGAGCGCTCTACCAACTGAGCTACAGCCCCAGGCCCCAGCCCATGTTAATCATCACTGTGCTTTATTTCCTCAAATATTTTTGAATATTTGATATTATCCCTTTAACTTGGTCATGAGTTCAGGCCATGAGACTTGGAAGAGGAAATTTTAATTAGGACTCATTTTTATCACTTTACTGATCCCTTAGACAGCTTCTTCCATCTGGAACTGGAAGCAGGATAATACAGAAGAGTGGAGAAACATATATATATTTGTACACACACATACATACATATATACACATACACACCCATACATACATACATACATATATATTTATAAAATATAGCTATATACATACACATGTGTCTATAAAATAGATACTATATACACATATAAAAGTTATGTATATAATATAGATACATACATATATAAAATTTATAATCAGTGTGTGTATATACATACTTATATACACACACATATATATGCACTAAACTCCTCAATCATGAATTTCCTTTCTAAGCATGCCAAAGTGATTTTGTATGTGTTTTTTGTTTGTTTGTTTGTTTGTTTCTGATATGGGAGGTTGAACTCAGTGGTGTTTAAGTGCTGAGCCACATCCCCAGCCCCTTTTATTTTTTATTTTGAGACAGGGTCTCACTAAGCTGCTTCAGCCTTCACTATATTGCAGAGGCTAGTCTTGCCTGGCTTCAAAACTTGTGAGCTACGCCTTTTCCGCTGAACAACCATGAATTTCTTACATCCTTAACCTAGTTGTATCATAACTAATAAGATTACATGTAAAGGATGAGAAATAATTATCTGTGCCTGTTCCAAATACACAATTACACACACATTACAAGTAAAAGTAGACAATTTAGGGGTAGAAAGAGCAAGAACATTTTGGAATAGAGATGAACCCCAAAGGAGCTGGGGACTGGGGATGTGGCTCACTGGTAGAGTGCAAGGCCCTGGGTTTGATCCCCACCACACGGGAATTAAAAAAGGTAAATAACGAAAGGAGCTGGCCCTATACCCCAGCTGATATAAGCTGAAACTACTTCCTTCTATGGAAGAAGAATCTACACCTGAATGGCGACTGTGTTTGGATTAAAGCAACAGGACTATTTTTGGTCCATCAAATATTAATTTTAGCTAACTTTCCAACCACTGAGTGGTTTACACAACAAGCACTGTTGTACATGAGAATCAGTGTTTGTAATGGGTACCTTGATTTGCATGGGATTTCAAATTACATGATCTCATCTGATCCTCAGAGCATCCTTGAGATCTGGTATTACCACAACCATTCCCAGATGAGGAAAGAAGACTCAGAGAACAAAGGAATGGCCCCAAATCATAGTCAGAAGAGGTGGAACTGGGATCCCAGCACAAGGCCTCTTCCCTCTGCAATGCACTGTGGGCCCCTGTAGGGCACATGCAAATCTACATTATGTACTATTTTTCTGTGCTGCCATGCACATCACAAATGCAGTCTAGATAAAATACACAAACTACTCTTCTATGACAGCCTTGCCCTCCCGATGATATTTCTAACTTACTGTCACAAACAAGGTCCATTCTTGGAAGGGGCTGCTCATGCCCTTTTCATAAAGCAAGACATGGGGTCTCTGCTCTCCTTCCACTTAAATCCAAAACAGTGCTGGACAGGGCACAAATCCACTGCCTAAAGATGCTCAGAAAAACCTCCTCTGACCCTAGGACCAAGAACCCCATTCTAATCTCAAACTGTCTCCCAAGGGAAGTGGCTTGTCCCCACAGCCTATGTAGATCATGCCCAGGAGCTATTCCCTGAATTGTCTTTGTGGATAGTAAAATCCTAATTTCAATGTGCCGGGAAGTTTGTTATTTAGAAGAGCCTGGCTGGCAATTATTAAGCAGATCCAGGATTCCTTCTGTAATGAGAATCCTTGGCCCCAGGGAAACTGTCTTGTCTTATTGATACCAAAGGATTTGGTTAACCAGCTCCTACTTTCAGGCATGGAATTCTTGGAAATATCATTCTGGGCTCCCCACTGCCCAGCCCTGGAGCCTCATTTCCTCATCCTGCTTCCCTTTCCTCCCAACATGGTAGACACAAGGTTCCAGCCGGCAAGTGGAGGAGGGGATGGGCCCTCCCTCCTGTGCTAGCTCTGGGGAGAAATGAACACAAGGGGCTGGCAAAGGCACATGTGCTGCGAGGTAAACAGGAAAAGAGGTGTCTAGTCTCCTTGGCGGCAGTTGCTAATGTCACTTTCATTTTTATGCAAAAGACAGGGTTCCTTAGGTTGACTTTTGCTCATGATTGTGCCACTGGCCACTGAGAAGGTTTGTGCTCCTGAGCGAAAGCAGGCCGTCATAATGCATTCTGGGCAACTTCCGCTCTGCCCTTGCTGAGGATGCACCTCAATGCAAAATCTCCACCCTGCTCTGCACCCACCCACGGCAGGCTCATTCCCTCAGCACGGAAGACACTGGTTGGTGTTTTCCCCGCATCCACACTTCCAGCGGAGGGGGGGGGGGCGGGGGGGAGGGTAGCACCCTGCCAATCATCACCTCCACCAGGAGTATCCTTAATCTTTTATCTCTTTTCCCCAGCTCTTCCCATCAACATTCAAGCATGCTCAAGTCTCTCTCACTAATAAACAAACAAGCAACTAAGCAAATAATCCTCAGCGTTCCCTCCAGCTAAGGCCTTAGCTTTCACAGCAGTTGGCTCGACTCTCCTTCACCCCTCTCTGGCACAGCCCACAAGCTGGCATCAGGCCTATTCTCCTACCAAAACACTTCTTCCAGGTTACGGTGAGCTTTTGTTGGCCAGATCCAATGGTTAATCTGAATACCTATCCTCCACCGGGCTTGCAGCCTATGCTCACTGTTCTCTCTGCAGACAGACCTGCCCCAGGGAAGCCATATTGCAATTTGGGAGGGGCTTGGTCCTGTGACCTGGTGAGCTAACCTGTCCTGAAGCATCTGTCTCCACATACTCCTAATAGAGAAGAACTTTTAAAGACTGCTCGAAAGGTGGTCTTGGTGGTGCTCGCTTGTAACCTCAGAGGCTCCAGAGGCTGAGGCAGGAGGATCGGGCTCAGTGGTCAAGAATCCCTGAGTTCAATCCCCAGTACAAAAAAAAAAAAAAAAAAGTGCTGGGAAGATATCAGCCGCTACTGTGTGTATATATGTGACTGCATGATCAATATGATTCTGCAACCTGTACATTCAGAAAAATGAGAAATTATATCCCATCTGATTCAAATGTATGATATGTCAAGGTCATTGTACTGTCATGTATAACTAGTTAAAACAAATTTTTAAAATATGCATGATTTTTTTTTTAAAAAAAAAAGATATCAGCTGCTATAGTTCCTGTTTTCTGTCTTCCCCTCCCCAAGATTCCAGGAATGACTTCCCTCCTTTTAGAAATGCTAAAGTTCTGAAAGGTCAACTATTCTATCTCTTTTTGGTTTTTGCATAGTTTGGGCCCCATTGGCTTGCTAGTTTATAGTTCACCTTTTAGAAGTCAGCTCCATTTGCAAGAGACTGTGATATGTTATGGCCCCTGGGTACCACCAACAAGGGATCCTGTTACAGCCTTGAGATCCTGGAACTGGAGTTCCTGATCCTTCCACCCACTAACTCTCCAAGTGTCTCCCTTCAGCCCTGCTTCAGCCCCCTGCGGTTCCTCCCCAAAGGCCTCCTGAGTTCCCAGAATGTGCAACAGGCAGAACTAATCATTCCACTATGTGCCCTCCCATGATTACAAATTTATCATCCTCAATATTGATTATTCTTGGCATTCTATTAGGATCATTTTGGGCTTATTCTCATATTTATTTTCATTTCAAAATAGGATGTTAAAAAGTAATCTATAACTGCCTGACACCTAAACAAACACCCAGACCCATTATGTCAATAAATTGGTAAATGTTTTACTTGCTGGTTTCCAGCTGCCATGAGGAAAGATCCAACCATTCACCAGATGCTCAGATGGGGTTTGGAGAATTATCTTTAAGGGGCATTCTCCTGGGAGTGCTGCAATGATAAATCATTTTAGAATTGCTGAATGTTTCATGTCTGTCTTTTTGAGGAGGAAAATAGATATAGTGGGAAAAACATAGAGTAAACTTAGATTCATCTTGGGCAAAATTAGTTACGGAAGGAGGATAAGGCTAGGATTGCAAGTTCAAGGCCAGCCTCAGCAATTTAGCTGAACTCTGTCTGGAAACAAAAATAAAAGGGCTGGTGACGTGGCTTACTAGTAAAGAGCCCCTGGTATCAACCCTAGTACCAAAAAAAAAAAAAAAAAAAATTAGACTGTGGTCCTGACCCTAATAGTGTTATGAGTTCCATGTAGCCGCTGAAACTCAGTTTCTTCACCTGTATAATGGCACAAATAGCAGGCAAATATGCAACTTCCAATCAAGGAGCCCACCATCCACTGGGCACAGTGGTGTACACCTGTAATCCCAGTGGCTTGGGAGGCTGAAGCAGGAGGATTGGGAGTTTAAAGCCAGCCTCAACAATTTAGCAATGTAACAAGGGTTCACTTGATGTTTTGACTATATCCCTTGTGGCTTTGAAACCTACATTTTTTTTTTTTTCTTTTTCCCAACCTTCTCCCTGAACTTCTCCCTGATCTGCTTTTCCCTAACCTTCTCCTCCCTGATCTGCTTTTCCCTGATCTTCTCCTTTACTGATCTCTCCTCCCTAATCTCATTTCCTCTGAATCAGTTCTTTAAAAAGCTGATGGGCAGAATCACAGCCTTTGGGACAGGAGTCCTCTGTGTTTCTCCTTTGCTAGCAAAGCAATAGACCATCTTTCTCCTTTTTCTCAAGACCATGTCCTTGTTATTGGATTAGCATTGGGACAAGGATGGCACTTTCAGCAATAGCAAGCCCTTAAGCAGCTTAGCGAGATCCTGTCTCTTAAAAAAAAACTGGGGATGTGGCGTAGTGGTTAAGGGCACCTGGTACCAGTAAATAGATAGATACATAGATAAATAAATAAATAAATAAATAGAAATAAATCAAGAAGCCCACCATTACATTGGACCAGCTGGGTCACTTTGGACGTAGGATGTTTTATAATACTTCAACAGATTCTTTGGATGACTGATATAGGAAATGGCAAATTGCTTCCAAAAGTCAAGAATCAGGGGCAAATCTTGGCACTCAGTATAAACTGTGCAGAAGCAAACTGATAAAATTTGTTCCTAATATCAGCCCTGGTAATATCAGTCAGAGCCACTGATGGGGGTGGGGGTAGACTTAGTATCTACTGATAACATGAACCACTGACCCCATCCTTCCTCATCTACCTGGCCTGGCAGCAGAAGACTCCGCAGTTTGGATGACCTTGGCCCATCACTTCAGTTCTCTCTTCTCTGTCTTCATTGTTGACTGGGAACTAGGGGGAAGTCCTCCCTAGTTGTTTATTGTGTATCAAGTGAGGTCATACATTCGAAAGACTTCAGTAAACAGTAACTGTTTACAAAGCTATCTGCATATGAATGATCAGCACTATGTATAGTACCTGTGAGATAAATGACAATCCATATTTTGTCCCTACTGTTGAGAAACAGAATTTTCTGTCCAAAAATAATGGGTGGGGGGTGGGGAGAGGGGGCTGGGGATGTGGCTCAGTGGTAGTGTTTGCCTAGCATGTGCAAGGCCCAGGGTTCAATCCCCAGCACCACAAATTAATTAATTAATTAAATTAAAACAACCTGGGTTGGTGGTGCTTTCCTGGGTCCCAGGGGGTTGCCAGGAGGGGGTCTGTATAAAGGTCTAGCTTTGCAATTTGGCATAAAAGTTTGAATCCTGCTCACATGACTAGTGATGACGAATTGCATACACAGGCAATTTAGTCTTTCTGAGTCTGGTGGGGAAAGACCACGTCTCCACAAACCAAAAATAATAATGGCACCTACCTCACTAGAATTGTGACGTTGATTGTTGAGATAATGAACTTACCAAGGTTTGCACAATGCCTGCAATGCCTCAGTGTATAGTTACCAATGTTAATTAAAAAAAAAAAAAAAAAGATGCTAAGGATATGACTCAGGTGTAGAGTACTAGCAAGTGTGAGACCCTGGTTTGATCCCCAGTACTGCAAAAAAGAAAGAAAGAAAAAACACACAATGTTTATTGAACTTTCAGTAGGTAGATAGGTAGAGAAAGGAAGGAGGGAGTGAATGCATTCACTGGTAAATTATTTCCATTTTACTGCATGCCTTAGGTCATTCTCACCTAATGAAATATAAAAAGTACACATATTAGCATGAAGTGGAACAGGATAGGGAAAATGGAAATGGAGTTGCCAGCTGTGGTGGAGAGATGAGGAAGTGATTACTTTTCCTTTATCGCTTGTCCCAATGTCCTTTGCACAAGGGATACAGTTTTGGTTTTGTTTTTTATTTAAAACAAAAAACAAAAAACAAAAAAAAAAAAAAACAGTGTTACTCTGAAATGTAGTAGGAGTTGGCTTTGAGGATGTCTTAAAGCTAGAAGTTTTAGGCAGGTAAAAACAGAAATCTGTAGCTTGCAGGAAGAAAGGGCAGAAAGATGTTAAAAAGTGATAAATTCAGGTTAGGGATATAGCTCAGTTGGTAGAGTGCTTGACGCACATGCACAAGGCCCTGGGTTCAATTCCCAGCATCACAAAAAAAAAAAAAAAATTGATGAATTTCCATTGTTTGAGATAAAATCTGTGTTCCTTACTGGGGCTTAAGAGCACCTCTATGAACTTCAAAGATTCTCAAAGCAGGATGCCACTCTTATCTCTCTCCTCCCAGTTGCTCTCTTGCAGCCACCTAAGCTAGCCATCATTCCAGCCCTTGGTGCCCAGGTCTCTGTCACCTCTGACATAACTTTGGCTGGTTTCTGCTCAATGTTATCTGTCCCCAGAGTCCTTGTCATTCCATTTCATTATCTTTTTTTGCGTTCTTTTCCTCACAGCACTATGGACTATCTAGAATCCTGTCGTTTATTTACCTGTTTACCAGGTGCCTTTCTTTCTCTAGAAGATAAGCACCATCAGACAAGGGACCTAGTCAGTTTCATTGGCTGTCCTATCTCCAGTGTGGAACATTGAGAAGGCACTTGAAGTATTTGAGATGGGCTCAGTGGTGCATGCCTGTAATCCCAGCTACTCTGAAGGCTGAGGCTGGAGGATTGCAAATCGGAGGTCAATCTGGGCCATTTAGCAAGAACCTGCATCAAAATAAAATGTTTTTAAAAGGCTATCGACAGGGCTGGGGATGTGGCTCAAGCAGTAGCGCGCTCGCCTGGCATGCGTGCGGCCCGGGTTCGATCCTCAGCACCACATACAAACAAAGATGTTGTGTCTGCCGAAAACTAAAAAGTAAATTAAAGAAATAAATAAATAAAATAAAAAAATAAATAAAAGGCTATCGACATAACAAAGTGATAGAGCATTGGCTAGCCTTCAGGGGACCATATGGGAGGTCAATTTCCACACACACACACACACACACACACACACACAAATATGCTATTTGAGGAAAAAGGGAAGCAGGATATGGTGACACACCTGTAATTCCAGCCAGTTAAGAGTCTCAGGCAGGAGGATCTCAGGTTCCAAGACACCCTGGACAATTTAGCAAGACCCTGTCTTGGAATAAAAGGGGCTAGAGGTGTAAGTCAGTGATGAGCACGCATATGAGGCCCTAGGTTCAATTTCCAGCGGCACACACAGAAAAAGAAAGAAAGAGAGGGAGGGAAGGAAGGAAAAGAAAAGAGGTAAAGGAAAAAAAATCTTAAAATCTGGTATCAAGAAAATCAGCCTGTTCTTCTGTCACATAAACCAGTGGTGAGACGTGGCAACTTGGATCTTTCTTTGGAGGGTTGGAGTACTAGGGATTGAACTCAGGGGCACTGAGCCACATCCCCAGCCCTATTTTGTATTTTATTTAGAGACAGGGTCTCACTGAATTGCTTAGTGCCTCACTTTTGCTGAGGCTGGCTTTGAACTTTCCTTGTAAATGGGCAGGACAGAGGGAGTCAGAAGACCCATCTACAAGGAATGCAAAGAAAGAGCCTGGCCTTCCGTTGGTGTAGAAGTGAAAGTGCCTCCTGCGGAGGACTCCATAGCAACCGGAGTCCATGAGGTGACCTTGCAGCCTCCCAGCTGTCTGGGTCAAGGTGGCTCTTCAAGATCTGATAAACGTTCTCTAATACCACAGATGGTGGCAGGCCTGGGGGCAGATCCCAAACAGGCTGCTGGGCAAACTGCTTCCCGAAAGCCATCTTGCTATTTACAGAAAGAAGGAAAGTTCTGGAACAACTCAGCTCCCAGTGAGGACAGCTGGTTCAACCCACAGCATGGACAGTTCAGAGGCTGCCTGGCAGGATGTGAGACTTCTACCTGCATTTGGCAGGTGAAGGCCAGGCTCAGAACTCCAGAGGAAATGTAATGGTATCTCCTCTTAGCTGTGGACCTGCTCTTAAAAGACTTGACTAAGGGCCTTTGTGGACCCACTTATAATAATAATATTTTTTGGGGGGGTGCCATGGATTGAACCCAGGAGTGTTTTACCACTAACCTGCATCCTCATTTCATTTTTTAAATTTTTTAATCTTAGACAGGGTCAATAAATCGCCCAGGTTGATCTTAAACTTGCAAACCTCCTGCCTCAGCCTCCCAAGTAGTTGGGACCATAGGTATATGCCACCACATCTGGCAAAAATAGTTTCTTTTTTAATTGTCCCTTCTACCCTCTCATGTCAGGAATTGCATCAGCAGAGCCTGGAAGATTACCTCCAGTGGTTTGTTGAAACAGCCAGAGCTGTGGGGTTCATGCATATGAATTCAGTCATGTGACATCCTTGTCTTTCCTTAAGGAAGAACTTTCCCCTCCTTGTGCCTCAATTTCCTTGTTGCCACATGGGGACTGGATGAAAGCAGTGTTTGTCAAATTGAAAATTTGGATTCATTAATACATAATAAAATCAGTATGGTGGGTTGCAATCTATCTACATGTATGTATGAATACATATAGATGTGTATACGTACGCATAGCCTACGGCCTTTGCAGGCTGGGACAAGTGCTACACCACTCCTAAACACCCCCTAATCCTGCAATCAATTTGTTAAGTAGAATGGATTACTATAGAATATAAAATATTAGGTGCATGACCATCTGTATTGTCTTATGAAGTTTATTTCATCTATAAACACATAGGTACCAATATCAATGCAAAATGTACTTCTGATCATGGGTTAACTCCGAAAAAAGTAAAAAACTCAGAACATAATAATGATGCTGCCAAAAGCTTGGTCCTTGCCCTCAATGCCAATCCAATAATGAGAACGTGGTTTTGAGAAAAAGGATAAAGGATTCATTGCTTTGATAGCAGAGGAGAAGCACAGGGGACTCCTGTCCCAGAGGCTGGGATTCTGTCCATCAGCAGGAACAGAGGGTTTTTGAAGAGGTGATTCAGAGAAAATGAGATTAGGGAGGAGAGATCAGGGAAGAGAAGATCAGGGAGGAAAAAGATCAGGGAGAAGGTCAGAAAGAAGGAGGTTGGGAAAGAAAGAAAAGAACATGTAAGTTTCAAAGCCACAAGGGATATAGTCAAAGCACCAAGTGAACCCCTGTTAATGACCCAGGGCTCTCCACGCTCCTTAGCTGGGACAGGCCATCCATAAGGCATTACCACTCTTTGCCTACTTGCCTGCCTCCTGGGTCTGCCTGAGGACGGAGCCTGGCTCCAAGTGCACATGCAATTTGGCTCAGCTTTCTAACTGTGGACACAGTGACCTAGAAAAGGAGATGCTCAGTCCTGCACTTATTGTCCAGCATGACATCAGCCAGAAAGCATTACGAAAATAAAATGTTATGATTATTGAGTGAAGGCTTGTTAGGGGCCAGATTCTGTGCTAAGTGACTTGCTACTTGAGCTCATTCTCACAACAAGGTGCGTCTTATCCAAGGAGCGTGTGATCATCCTCATTTGTGTGTGTGTGTGCGCGCGTGTGCGTGTGTGTGTGTTTGTGCGTGCAAAAGTTAAACCGAGACCTGGGGAGTTATCATGAGGCCTTCCAAGTCCTTAGAACTGGCAAAAGTTCAAGGTAACATTGAAGTTTTTACCTGTCTTTTCCAGAGCCCTCTCCCTTACACACTTTTCCTACAGGGCTGAGATGCTTTGTAACAAAGTGGCTTTGAAACAACAGTCCATTCCATCTGTGAGGAACCAGTCCATAAGGAGTAAGTAACAGACTGACTCACACTAGGTGATGGAGTTGATTTGCATTTCTAAGGGAGCAATCAAACCACCCTGCTGCTCCAGCCAAGGAAAGGAGGAGGTTCCAGAAAGCCTGAATTATGCTGCAAAGTCTAATTTGGAGACTTTTTTTTTTTTTTTTTTTTTTTTGATACTGGGGAAATTGAACTCAGGGGCACTCAACCACTGAGTCCCATCCCCAGCCCTATTTTGTATTTTATTTAGAGACAGGGTCTCACTGAGTTGCATAGTGACTCAATAAATTGCTGAGGCTGGCTTTAAATGCTTGATCCTTCTGCCTCAGCCTCCCAAACTGCTGGGATTAAGGCCATCTGGGATTACAGGCGTGGGCCCACCATGCCCAGTTTGGGGACATTCTTATAAACAAAATTTCTTCCAGATCATATGGTTCTTTGAGATTTCCCCAAATTGCCAACAATTAGAAAATCCCATCCCCCTCTCCCTGACTACTTGATATCCATCACTTCCTGCCAGATTTACCTGTGAGTGGACTTCATTTGTGGGCTATATTGGTAATTCCTTACAATTCAGAAAACCTGTCATTGCTGTTGTTTTAACAAGTATAATCACTTTTCACTGCTTCATTGATGAAGCCATATCTGTCTGCCCCATGACATTTGTTACAAACTTGTTCAGTGTTCTCAAGAACAGAGGTTAAAGAGATCCATGCATCAGTTTCCTTCAAAGTAGTGATTTTTAGAGATTGTAAACTGGGCACAGTGGATCAGTTCTGTAATCCCTGCAGCTGGGGAGGCTGATGCAGGAGGATCAAGAGTTCAAAGCCAGCCTCAGTAATTTAGTGAGGCCCTAAGCAACTCAGCAAGATCCTGTATCTAGATTTTTTTAAAAATATAAAAAGTATCTAGGGATGTAGCTCAGTGGTTAAGTGCTCCTGGGTTCAATCCCGAGTACCAAAAAAAAAAAAAAAAAAAAAGGAGTTTTCAAATTCTCCATCCAGATTACAACATACCCAACCAACCCACAGTTCCAAGGAAATTAGTCAGGGCTTAAATTAAACTTTAACCTTGTTTCAAATTAAAAATAAAATCTAGCACATTAGTTTCATATGTTCCTATTTCCTGGCCTCAAAGACACTATCAGCTCCTCAACTATGGAGCTGTTAGCTCTCAAGAACCAAGGCAGAATCCCCAAACCCTGGGCCAGGAGACTTGAGGGGCCTTCTGCTCCCAGAATGCTTTGTAGAGTTTGGGAGGTGCTTCTCTCATTCTTTACTCTGTCCTTCCCTCCCTGAACTTGACCCAGGGCTGTAACACATGGTGTTCTTATTTGTCCCGATGTCTACCTCCCGTACAGGTGCAGGATAAGACTCCCTGCTCCCTGCCTTTCCTTAAAAGTGGCCAATTGAATTTGACTTTTTAAGTATACTTTGAAGGGGGGGAGAGGTTACTGATCAAGCTGGGGGCCTCCCTACTCCCAGCCCCAGGAAACTACAGATTTTGCTAACAGCATTCGTCCTGGGACTTATCCCCTAGGGACACTGAGGGATCACTACTTTTCAAGAGGCCAAGAAACAAACAAACAAAAAAGGTGCACCAGGAAATGCAAAGTGGAACTAGGCGCGAGCTGCCTGAACACCCAGGAAAAGTGGAAAAGCAGGTGACAGTCCGAGTTGGCCACCCCGTGGGGTAACTCAAGTTCAGACCCTTCTGGGGAGCAGATATTGGTCCACCCCCTGGATTTTTTGTTTCACTGCTGATTTACTGAAGTCCAGAATGTAAATTAATCTACCCAAAGTAGCTCCAAGTGGGAGTGAGGAGGTGGTGACGGGGAAGCCTCCACAGCTGTCCCCACCACGCAAGTGCCCTTCAGGCTGTCCACAGGCATCTGCTGAATCCATCGGGACAGAACCTTTGTTTATTTTTTTCTTCTTTCTATTCCTTTACTCAGATGTCAAACACTCCCTTGAGCCATATTCTCTGCTTGGCATTATGCTAGATGCTAACACCACTGGGAATAAGATTGGGTTCTGACAAGGCTGGGTTCTGACAAGGCTGGGCTCTCACGTTCCTGAAGAAACAAACAGGCACACACCACCAACATGAGGTTCCAATCGTATCCAAAAACTCCACCTTTTTTTTGATTGGGGGTGGGGGGCAGTCCTAGGGATTGAACCCAAAGGTGCTTAACCACTGAGCACACCCCCAGCCTTTTTTATTTCTTATTTTGAGACAGGGTCTTGCTAAGTTGCTGAGGTTGACCTTGAACTTGTGATCCTCCTGCTTCAGCCTCCTGAGCTTCTGGGATTACAGGTGTGCTCCCTCCACCCCCCATGCCCAGCTCATTTTCTGGGTGTGGATGACTTATTAGGATTGTGAGATTTGGTATCAGAAGGATCTCCCTGGCAGTCCAGTATAACAGATTGGCCGCAGACTGCCTGGACTGGAAATGCGGACTAAGAGGAGGCTTAGTTGTGGCAGTGTAGGAGAGAAGGTGACTGCCTGAATTATAATGAGAGAGAAAAGGGGAGAAGGGAGAGGACACCCGTAGCCCCAGTTTCTTCCTTCTGCTTCCCTGTAATCAGTCACCTGACTTGTGCCACTCTGTCAACCCTGGGGGAATCTGGACTCAGTTCTCTGCACATGGCAATCTGGACTTCCCCACTTACTGCCAACACTGTCATCTCAAGCAAGCTTCTTGATCTCGATGGTCTTCCAGTCTGTGAAGTGAGGGTAACAGGAACCCCTATTGCAGAGGGCATCAAGGAGGATGAAATGACCTCATTCCTTCGAGGCTCCCCTCCCCTCCCCTCCCCTGGCTTGGACTTGCTCTTGGTCAATATTGTTATCAGTTTTGCTTATTTTCTGTTTTTGTTTTTGTTGCTGCTGTTGTTTGATTTGGTGCTGCGGATGGAACCCGGGGCACTTTACCACTGAGCTACATCCAAGGCCCTTTTTGTTTTGAGGCATGGTGTCTTAGTCACTTTTTTGCTGCTGAGACCAAAAGACCTGACAAGACGTTTTAGAGGACGAAAAGTGTATTTGGTGCACAATTTCAGAGGTCTCAGTCCACAGACGGCTGGCCCAGTTGCTATGGGCCCGAGATGGAGCAGAACATCATGGCAGAAAGGTGTGGTGGAGCAAAGTGGCTCAGGACAGGGCACCAGGAAGCAGAGAGAACACTGATTACCAAGGACAAAATATAATCTCCAAAGGCCCCCGGTGACCACCTGCTCCAGCCACATCCTACCTGCCTATAGTTACCCTCTAGTTAATGCCTATCATGTGATTAATGCACTAACTAGGTTAAGGCTTTCACAATCCAATTGCTTCACCTCTAAACGCTCACACATGAGCTTTTTGGGAAGACTTTGTGTCTAAACCAAACCCAGGGTCTCACTAAGTTGCTGAGGCTGGTCTCAAACTTGAGATCCTCCTGCTGTAGCCTCCAGAGTCACTGGGATTACAGGCGTGGGCCACTGCACCTAGCATTCCTTTCTTTGTCAGGAAAGGTGTGACTATCACTGTTCTCAATGGAACAAGACTTAGGTCTTAGCTTTGGATGGGTATTGAGCTCTAGGCCTAAAACAGAGCAGGTAAAGGGGTGGATGAAAGTCTAGGGGAACAAAGAGGGGTTCAGGATGATAAATTGGAAAGCACCGCTATAGAACATGCTTTCATTAGGGGCCTGTATTCTTTAAGGTGCACTTTATGCTATAAAGTCCAAGAACAAAGCTGAGGAATGAATCATGTCCCCTCTTCTCTCCTCTCTAGCCCCACTCTTAAGCCTGAGTGTTGGTTCCTATAAAGTTTTGGCCAAAAGTGGGACCAAAAGATTCCTTCATTCTTCTCATATTTTAGTAGGGTAATAACTACAGCTGATTGACCCCATTTTAGGATCAGTGCTAAGGCCTTTAAAAATCATCTCCTATAGGGCTGGGGCTATAGCTCCGTTGGTAGAGTACTTGCCTTGCAAGCCCTGGGTTCAGTCCCCAGCGCCACACACACACACACACACACACACACACACACACACAAATTATATCATATAATATCACTTCTATAATAACTCAGAGTTGTTCTTTCCATCTCCCATGTACAGATGAGGCAAGGGAGTCCCCTAGATGAGGAAGTGACTTACACTCAGTTGTCATGGCCAAGGACCATTAGAGTCCACCTCCAGTCTCTGTGATTTCAAGGCCCAAATTCTAAACCCAGCAATGAACACACGGACTTTGAGTTGGAACTTGGGAAGGTGAGAAGTCTAGCTTGGCAGATGAAAGAAATGATCTTTTGTCATCATTGAGCTATGGCAGTTAAAGGGACCAGACACATTTATATCTCTGCACAGTGACAGAATTTATTGAATAATAATTCATAAGCCACATCCTTTTCCTAAGTTTTCACTCACCAAGTGCTCATGGTTTGTTTGGTATCAGGACTGTGGCCTTCACAGATTCTTGTATTCCATTCCCATTTTTTTATTATTATTTTTTGGAGGGATATTAGGGATTGAACTCAGGGGCACTCAACCACTGAGTCACATCCCCAGCCCTATTTTGTATTTTATTTAGAGACAGGGTCTCACTGAGTGGCTTAGCACCTCACTTTTGCTGAGGCTGTCTTTGAACTCTCGATCCTCCTGCCTCGGTCTCCTGAGAGGCTGGGATTACAGGTTGTGAGCCACCACGCCCAGCTCCATTCCCATCTTAATTACTAATATCTGTAACCCTCAAGTCACACATCACACTCTACCTAATGATAAAGAGTTTACAGAACAGCTAAGAAAGTGTTAACAGTGGCCTCCAGGGTTTAAAGATGCAAAGTTGAAAGCAAAGGCAGAGGACCTGCACAGATGAAAAAGAGGTGCTTGGCAGGTGTCAGGTCAAGTGCAACCCAGCCAAGGAATTTGTTCAAGGGGTGGAGCTGTTCAAGGCAGGGCGATGGTCCAGATGGGCTGGCTGACTTGAGTGGGTTGCATCAAGCAGGGGGATGAGGCTGAGCCAAGGCCTCGAGAGTCAGGCACGTTGCTGTGAACCTCCCAATGCGTTCACTGGATGGTCTGATGAGACAGCGGGTCGGTGTGTGTGGCTGCACCACGACTGCTCACTGTTGTAGGCATTTCTTTTATGAGTTCCAGATGAGGGGTTGCATCATTCATTGATCTGGTGTGTTTGATAAGCTCATGAGCCTGGTTCCCCCGATAGGGGCTTGATACACCCATTCATCCATGTGCTTCTGGTTTGATATGCTAAACTCACAGGTGGAGGCACACACAAACACACATACTGGGAATTGAATCCACAGTTGTTTTGCTACTGAGCTATACCCCAGCCCTTTTTATTTTGTTAATCTAATTTATTTTGTTTATTTGGGTGATCGTTGGAGGGCTTTATCTAAAGGTCTCACTAACTTACTGGGGCTGGCCTCAAACTTGTGATCCTCTTGCCTCAGCATCCCGAATGGCTGGGATTACAGGCCTGTGCCACTGCACCCACCAAAAGTGGTCATTTTTTTTTATTATTATTAATGCAATGAATTTATTTGTTAGCATTTGCTTGTGATTGCGTTATACAGGTTGAAGTTATTCTTTTCAGTAAATTCTGTTTATCCAGTATCTGTGGTTATCTATCTATCCAGACCAGTTACCAAGTCATCTGCTTTAGCACTGGTGTTCAACGTGGAGTAGCTCAGGCTGAGGCAGGCCTGAAAACTGCGGTTCTGTACAGTGTGGAGGAACTCAGAGCAGGGCACAGCCTGCTCTGCACTGTTCTGGAGGATTCGGGAAGGATTTCTAAGAGGGAGTCGACTGATCCAGTCTCTTTGCATTGTTCTGGTGGAGAACTCGGAGTCCAGAGAAGAGAGATGCGCCCAAGCCCACTACTCACAGAGTTCGCTGTTGAGTCCTGGGGGGTCCCTTGACCCCCCCCCACCCCCACCCCCTGCAGTATCTGTAATTGCTACCTGGCTTCAGGATGAAGGGGAATGTCCATAGTGTTGTATGACCTGCAGGGAAGAGATATTATCCCAGCCTGAATAAGCCTATGGAAGGGCAAAGGAGAGGATTCAAGCCAGACTTACAAATACTGGGGGTAGGGGTGAAAAGCTCCTTGAGGTCGTTGGAGGGTTTCATCTCCCAGGCCCAAATCAGGGAGTATGCGGAGGCAGGGCTGTCTGCAGTGGAAACCAGAGGGAGGGCAGTCCAGGTGGAGAAGGCACACGGAGAAGGGATTACGAATAACTTTAGGGAATCTTTACTGAGCCCTAATGTAGGTTCTATGATGAAAGTTTTATGAGCATTAGTTCCACTGAACCCCAAACCAGCCTCTAAGGCAGGTCTAAGACTTTCTCATTCCAGGGAAGAAAGAATTAAGACAGAAAAGATGAAGCAACTCTTCCAAGGACATATGGCTGGGCCATGTCAGACTCAGAATACAGGCAGGAAGCCAGGGCATGCCATAATCCTAGCAACTCACGAGGCTGAGGGAGGAGGATCAAAAGTTAAGGGGCCAGCCTTGACCATTTAGTGAGACCCCCCCCCCAGCAACTCAGGGAGACCCTGTCCCCCAAATTTTTAATTTTTAAAGGGGATCAAACTCAGGGGTGCTCTCCTACCCAGGCTAAATTGCTGAGGCTGGTCTCAAACTTGCAATCCTCCTACCTCAGCCTCCAAAACTGCTGGGATGACAGGATTTAGAGAGAAGAGCACAGGTTGTGACAGAATCTCCAAGCCCAGCTCTAACAGATGCAAGACCTTGGACCAGCTCCAACCCTCACTAGACTTCAGTGAGTTTCTGAGGGTGAGCATCCTGACCTCGTGGGCTTAAGAGAAGGTGTCTCCCAAGACCAGATGGATGAGGGCCTGCATAGTGCTTGGGGCCAAAAAAATGTTTAATAAATACTTAATTCTTACACTTGACCTTGGAGCTCCTTTTCTCCTTGGAGGATGCTAGAAACCAAAGGGGCACAATCTCGTCCTTGGTTCCTTGTCTCCCCTAAAAACGGAACTACAGATACTTTTCTGCTGGATACAAGAAATCATGGAAACCAACACAGAAAGCAAGGACGGTCTCAGAACCTGCACCCCATTCACTCACCAGCAAACTCTAGCTCTAAGCGATAGCCGCGCCCTCTGTGGGTGGCACCCACTACTGAAAATCAGATGGAAAATCACCCAAGTGTCCACTGACTAGTAAATGTGGCGCACAGGTGCAGCGGAATATTATTCAGTCTTGAAAAAAAAAGGAAATTCTGACATATGCTACATGATGAAAGAACTTTGAAGACATTGTGCTAAGGAAAGAAGAGTGTCATAGGAGGACAAATATGGTGTGATTCCACTTCCATGGGGGGTAACTAAGTGTAGTCAAATCCATAGAGACAGAAAGTAGAATAAAAATTCCCATGGTTCAAAAATCTCTACCTACCACTTAGAGATCTCCCCATGTGGTTGAAGAAGTGAAAAAGTGAACAAGTAATTTCAAAGTCACAGGATGAAAGATATGGATTGTACGGGTGGCCACAGGTGTCTCAGATTGGCCTTTCTCCAGTGTAGGGAGGGGAGGGTTTTCTGTAGGCAGTGAATCCCTTCCATGTGTCCAGGCCTAAAGTGGGGGTACAGACGTCTCAGAAGATCCCTGACCCTCACCAGACAGGGGGCTTCAAATAAGACTTTCAGGGCTGTGGATCCCAACCTCCCTGCCCTCATAAACACCTTACCTATCAATTGCTCATTCAGAATTCACTTCCTTTAAATAATTCCCAGTCTTTTTATTTACTCATTTATTTTTTTTGGGGGGGTGGTACCAGAGATTACACTTGGGTGCTTAACCACTGAGCCACATTCCCAGTCCTTTTTATTTTTTATTTTGAGAGAGGGTCTCTCTAAATTGCTTAGCGCCTCGCTAAATTGCTAAGGCTGGCTTTGAACTTGCAATTCTCCTGCCTCAGCCTTCCAGGCTGCAGGGATTACAGGTGTGGACCACCAGGGCCAGCTGAGTCCTGACCTTAACAGGAATGGACATAATGAACACAGCACTCCCCGCTGCCCCACTGCTGGCCCTGAGTTTCCAACCTAGGTAATGGCCTTAATCTCTGTCATTAGGCTCTTTCTTTCTCCCTACCTTCCTTCTAAGATCCCCCAAGTCCATGTTGGCCTTTTTCTACCCACAACCAGAGCCCAAGACAGGAAGGACAGCCTGGGTGTCAGAGGGACTTGATTCTAATCCTGTTATCCGCGACCACCACTGGTCACAGGACTTTTGCAGGTAGGAGTGAGTTAGAGATTAAGGTGCCAGGTGACATGCCCTGAAGCTTTAAGGCAGAGATATGCAAAGCTGCAGAGAGATAAAATGGCTTCCCCAGAACAAAGCTAAACTCCATTCAGGATTAATATGTCTAAAGAAGGAATGTGCCCTTCAGGAGTGGATGTGGGGGTGGGGGGTGGGGAAGAGATGCTGTCAATCTCAGAGCCATAGAAAAAAAAACAGAGTAAGTTAATTCATTCATTCTAGATCGTCCTTTGTGTGGTAGCCCATGCCTGTAATCCCAGCAGCTCAGGAGGCTGAGGCAGGAGGATTGCAAGTTCAAAGTCAGCCTCAGCAATTTAGCAAGGCTCTGAGCAATTTAGCAAAACACTGTGTTGAAATAAAAACTAATAACAAAAAGGGCTGAGGATTGGGCTCAATGGTTAAACCCACTGGGTTCAATCTCCAGGACCAAAATAAAAAGCAGAGCGGTCAAAGACCTTTACCGTTCAAGGTGACTGGCCTCATCCCTCCTGCAACGGGAAGGAGAAGGTTCAAGGTTCACCGGGGAAGACTCCTCTTTCCTGCCCGGTGTCAATAGAGCCCTGACTGACCTGCTGAGACCCCAAGTCCATCAACAAGGTAGCTTTTTGCTCAAACCCTGGCTTCCCATAGATAGATCTTCTGGGGGGGGGGGGTGTTTGCAATCTAGGTATCGTTCTACTCTTCCCAGTAAATAAATATAAGGGATGTGATATTAACAATATAGACATCCACATCATAGAGCTTGAGTAGAGGAGCTCCTGCCCCAATGTTGAAGTGGCCCTGACAGGTGAACTAGTTCGATCTCTGCACCTGCCAGGGTTCTGGACTAGACCCCAAGGCCTCAGCGTCCTCGCCACAGCTGGGCCACCTCATGAGGCCACATGGAGGCCAGCCGCTGCCCTTCCCTGGATGCTATTCTCATCTCAGTGCTTAACAATTGATCCAAACTACTGTCCCTGACCCAGCCTCCACTTACCCAGCTGTAAAATGGACAGGCTATTTCTGACTTCCAAGGTGGCTATGGAAACCAGATGAGATAAAACATCAGTGGCCACAAGGCTCATCACTTCGCTACGACCTTCATTTCCTAACCGAGACCTTCATTCCCACCCCTTTTTAGACAGGTCAGATCTTAAAAATACAGAATGCTTCACAAGTTTTCGTGCTGCCCTTGCACGGGGCAGTGCTCATCTCTTGATCGCTCCAGTTTTTGTACGTATGTGGTCAAGGTGAGCTTCCCAGCCTCCCCGTTCCCACCCTCACCCCTACCCATGTGCTCTAGAGAGGCACCACCCTTTCGTTTGTTTGTGAAACTGGGATTGAACTCCAGGGTGCCCCACCACTGAGCTGCACCCCCCCAGTGCTTTTTATCTTTTATTTTTCCCTTGAGACAGGGTCCCCCTAAGTTACTGAGGCTGGCCTTGAACTTGCTGCCCTCCTGCTACCGTCTCCCAAGTCGCTGGGATCACAGGTATGGACCACCGCACCTGGCTCAAGACCACTCTAACACAGTTCTCATCATGTCCCTCCCCTAAATAAGATCAAGCTCCTTAGCCTGCATCCCAGACCCCCTGGCTATCCCTAGGCTCGAAAGGGAGGACTCACATCCCCAGCAGCAGGCGTGTCCTTGTCCTGCTGAGGGAGGTAGCTGCCTCTGGTTAGCATGACCCCCTTCTCTGCCTGAGGAACTGCAGACAGGCACCTCTCAAGTTCCAAGTTCAAAGGTCACTTCCCCCTTCTTCAAGGCTTCCCAGACTCCCTCTGCCAGGTGAGTTCTCCTGCCGACCCACAGGAGCCTTTGCTTTCTTACCATAGCACCTAGAGCTACACTGCCTTTTGCTGATGAGTTTGATTTCCCTACTGAAATGTGAGCACCCGAGGACAAAGGGGACCCATCATCTCATGTCCTATAACTCACCACTCAGCCTGCCAACACATTTTGAAAGTGTTTGCACGTGCTTATTTATTTATTTACTGGTACTGGGGATTGAACTCAGGGGCACTTGACCACTGAGCCACATCCCCAGCCTGCTTTATTTTTTTTTTATTTCGAGACAAGCTTTCACTAAGTTGCTCAGGGCCTTGCTAAGTTGCTGAGACTGGTCCTGAACTTTCAATACTCCTGCCTCAGCCTCCTGAGCCACTGGAATTATAGGCATGCATCACTGAACCAGGCTATCCCCAACACTTTTTATTTTTTTATTTGGAGACAGAGTTTTGCTAATTTGCTCTGATTTTAAAAAATGCAATAAATTATTATTAATTATGGTCATCATGTTGTAAAACCTGCCAGCAGACTTTTAGATTCACCGTTACTTTGTGCGCCACTAAGAAAAAAATATTCTTTCCAGATGCAGTCGTATACACCTGTGATCCCAGAGACTTGGGAGGCTAAGGCAGGAGGATCACAAGTTTAAGACCAACCTGGAAAATTTAGTGAGACCCTATCTCAATATAAAAAAAGAATTTGATGTTATTTATCATTCTTATGCATTATACACACACACACACACACACACACACACACACACACAAGTGCCTATATATAACATCAGTTGACCAAGGCCTTCACACTCACACTAACCAGCACCTATCCAAAAGTATTTATAAGAAGCTGATTGCAACCTCTATCCCAGTTTTAGAGATGTCAAAATATCAGGGGGGAAAATATGTCATAAACTTTAAAAAATATATTCTTTCTCCTTCTAGACTAGAGTCTGGGTCATAGTAGATGCTCAGATTTTTCAGACTTCCTATTGCTTTGTGATATGCCTGCCCCAAGCCAATCAAAAGTAAGCATCACCATCTCCATATTGCCTAGACCTCTCACATGTGTCCAGGCTTCCAGAATGACAGGTTGTACCACAGAAGGTCTTGTGAGGGTGCAGGGGGCGATCTGGAGACAAGGGAGCTCGGAGGAGCTCCTGGTTTCTGAATGGAAGGGAGCACCAGGAATGGGGTGTCATTGGGCAGATAGGAGGCGGAGGTCAAGTCCCTAAATTCTCCTGACTGATATTCACAGAATCAAGCCAAGACAAGGAGCTTTAGGGCACACAAAACTTTGACCTTTCCTGTTTTTATATGTCAATTTTTGAACCCCTATATCCAGAACGAGGAGTGTGCTCTACGTTTGGGCTCTGGCTACTCCTCTTTACCTCAGTGAAGTTCAAGTTGGAAAGAGGAGTCTCCTTTTGGAGAAAAGAGAAGGGAAAAGGGTTAGAACCTAAGCCCAGAAACATCTCCTTATGTCCCCATGTAAATGCACTTTTGTTTGAACAAGTTGAACTAAATTTAATTTGGCTGATCTTGGATTTGCACCACACACACACACACACACACACACACACACACACACACGTAGACATTATTACCTGGGGGGAAAAGGCCCCCGTTGCCTGGTGTTGCATTTTAAGCCTAGGTAAATTCAGGCGACCGCTCTCAAGCCCTAACATTTGGCTGCCCTCAGCCTCAGCCTGTGCAGAGGATGGTGTCAAAGCTGGGGCAGGGTCTGCTCAGCCAAAATGCCTGACATCACACAGAACAGAAGAGGTGGAAGAGGCCTGGCGTCTCAGAAGAGTGCTGAATTCAGAGGCAGGGAACCACGAGACTGTACCTCTCCAAGCTTCAGGTGTTAAGATGGAGTCTGGGCTGGGGATATAGTTCATGGTAGAGTACTTACCTAGCATGCACAAGGCCCTGGCTTCAGTCCTCAAAACTGCAAAATAATAATAATAATTTTTAAAAATAGAGCCTGTGACCACTCCCACTCTCCATGGACAGGGGTGACTGTGTCCATATTTCATAACCCACGTGGCAGAGTAACGGCCACACGTTGTATTAAAGCAGGTTCCTGGGGATCCCTGTAGGGTGCAGGATCTACTCCAGCTGCAGTCTCATAGGGAGGACCAGAGGCTTCCAGGGAAGGAGCCATTCTGATGAGGGGCACTTAGTGATGTCAGGATAGCGGCCTTTTATTTACCAACCACGACACTGTTGATACAACCACTGCACATCTTGCATCAGTGTGATGCATGTGAATGGCAACCCACCCAAGCAGAGGGTCATGCTGAGGAATGAGCAAGCGAATGAAGCAGGAAATGGGCTTCTGGGGCTGTGCTTATTAGTCAAGAAGGCTCTCAGCTGGCCAATTGTTTTTCGGTGCTGGGATCGAACCCAGGGCCTTGCTCATGCCAGGCAAGTGCTTTATCAATGAGCTGCAACCCCAGCCCTCATCCACTGAACATTTTTATTGAACACCTACAATGATCCTGCTGAGGGTGAAAAGCTGATTTAGAAAAAAACAGCCTTCCGGAAGTCCTCCCTAGAGCTGTAAGTGATGGTGGGAAGGGTGTCCCTGGTGGAGCGGGTAGGATGAGCAAAGGCACAGATGCAAAAAACAAAGAAAGCCCAAGAAACAGAAGGCAGCAGGCCTTGTTCAGGAAGCCATGAACTATCACTGTGCCCAGCATAAAGTGTGAGGCTGAAGCAGCAAGAGACAGGCCTCAGGAAGGCGCAAATAGGGGCCTTTCTAATTAGAATTGAGTACTGCCGTGCAGGGAAGCCAAGGGTGAGCTAACAGGCACGACAGGTTCTTTGCACAGTGCAGAACTTACTCTAGCTGCAGTCCCATAGGGAGGACCAGAGGCTTCCAGGGAAGGAGCCATTCTGATGAGGGGCACTTAGTAGTGTCAGGACAGTGGCCTTGTATTTGCACAGTTAAAGAATACTGGGCATAATGGCACATGCCTGTACCAGGTGGGGCAAGAGGATCGCAAGTCCATGTCCAGTCTGTGCAACTTAACAAGACCCTGTCTCAAAAAAATAAAAAAGGGGCTGGGGCTAGCTCAGTGGTAGAGCACTTGCCTAGCACATGTGAGGCCCTGGGTTTGATCCTCAGCACCACATAAAGATAAATAGATAAAATAAAGGTATTGTGCCCATCTACAACTACATTTTAAAAGAATAAATTAAAAACTTTTTAATAATTAAAACGGACTAGGGGGTGCCATTTAGAGGCAGAACACACCTAGGTTCAATCCCTAGTACTGAAAAAAAAAAAAAAAAACGAACTTTCATTTCAGGAGGATGCAGTTGGAGCGCAGGGGAAGAATGACATGCCATGACAGAGCCATGAAGCCCCAACAGCCTTCTTCACATGGGACACAAGACACTTGGGGATCCAGCCCCTGCCCACTGCTTCTCTGTCACTGCAAACACCACCAACCCATTCCCCTTCCAGCCTGGACTCACTGGGCCTCGTATCCCCAACCCAACTGCCCACCCATCCATCCTCGCCCACTGTGCTCCCCGGCCTTCCCCAGTACAACCCACATCCCTCCAAAAAGCTCTTCCATCTCTTCCACTTCTTGAAGGCTTCCTCCTCTGCCCTCCTAACCCCTCACGGCACTTACTCTCCATTTCAATTGCTGCTTCTTTTCTTTTCTTCCTAAACTTTACAACACTCCAGTTTACACAGCTATCTTTCCAGAGTCTTTTCTTCCACGGGACTGTCTGAATCTGTCGTCATCATGGAGCATTCAACAAATGTCTGCGATAGATAAAGGAAGGAAGGAAGGATGGAAGGAAAAAACAATTCACTTCCATTCTCAATTTCTGAACCTGGCCCAAAATGATGTGTTCACTATGAAAAAGTGAGTCTCAGAGGGGTCCAGTTTTTGAGTTCCAGCCCTACAACGGATCAGATGTGGTCCGTGGACACATCGGTTAACTGACTAGGATCTGATCTGGGTCTCAGATTCCTTCTAACTTTGCAGATGGCCAGGATCCTCAAGTCAAGAGTTCAGAAGCAGAATAAATAGTACATTAGCGACCTTGCTCTATTATTTCCACATCCCGCACTGGGTCTCCACTTATGTGAATAGAGACTGATGCAAAACATATTTCTTCTCATTTTTATACCCTGGAATGTAAAATTGAGAGGCTGAGGGGGAAAGAAACAAGAGATGCTGAATTCTTTCTACACATGATACAATGAAGTTGAATAATGTGAGGTTTTAATTGTTCTGTACCAGAGGGCTCTATTGAATAGCAAGGCTAGCAAACTCCACTGGCCCTCTCTCTTTCTCTGCAAGGCAATGAGATCCTAGGTTCTCAAGGGCAAACCGGCCAACCGCCCGCATCAGTCATTCTCTTTAATGAGGCTCCTCCATTCAGGCCCCATTTTCTCGTGCACAATTCATTTCATTAAACGGCCGCAGCTGCAATTAGGAGTGGGGGGAATCCAGGCATTTGTTTGGGTTCGAGATGCGTCCTGTGTGATTTTTCAAATACTTTGGGTTTGGCAAAAGCCAAGATGCATTCTGTCAAGTTCTTTTTCCCCTTCGTTTTTAAAGCCATGTGTATTCAAGAGAAATGTGGTCCATCTGATTTTCATTCTGTTTCTCTTGACTCAACAAAAAGTTGTCTTGGAAGCACTAGAAAATGTCCAGGCAGCAAATCTAGCCCCTTTAATGGAAGCCTTATTAGAATCTCTTTCTGTGGATCCCAGACAGCTTGACATTGCCCCAATGGCTGAGCATCCCATTTCTCTATGCCCTTAACTCTTGCTCTTTCCTCTTCCCTGCTCATTGAATCCTCATCCTCTTAGTCCATCCCGAGGATGTCGCCTGTGTGCAAGCATTCTTCCTGGCCCAACCTGCAAATAATTGTGTGATCCTCTGAGCTTCTGCTACCCGGCACCTGCAGGGCTAACCAGCCCTTTCTTCCATTCCCACTCTGTGCTGCAGACCGTTGGTGAACACGTTAGCCAAGCCCTCCCTGATGTCTGCTTCAGTGTTAAGCCCTTGACCTTAATTAAAGGCCTTCACAAGAAATGGCAGACAAAAATTGGCATTTGTGGTAAAGCTCTTGCCAAAAACATTCATTATTGTGTCTATCAATGTCCCTCTGTGGGCTTCCAGGTGAGAAGTGAACTTGAGGTTTAAGGACCAAAATAACCAAGGACTTCTTCCTCTCTGATGATGAGAGCTATGGAACCTAGCTTCTTCCGTTTTTTTTTTTTTTTTTTTTTTGTCTCAGCTGCCAGGAAGCTGAGAGACAGATTTGATGCTCAATCATAGCAACTATATCACAGGCTAGCTTCCCATTTTTTAAAATAAATAACGAACTTGGTTTTCTATTTCTCTATTATTAAATTTATAGAGGAAAAAAACATATTATTCACCGAATCATTTCCCAGTGTCTGTAGAGCAGCAGAGTAAGTTACTGAGAAGCTGTTCACGTCATCCCCAGCACCAGCAAGGAAAAAAAAAAAAAAAAGGAGAAGCCATTCTTCTTCTGTAAAACAGGTTTGGGTTTAGCATTGGAGAGACAGGAAAAGGTTTTGCCTTGAATCTTAGACATCTTAGGAGAGAATGTCATGCTTTGGACCAGATAATCCCAGATTCAAAGCTGGGCTCTGGCTAGGAACACGGCACTAAGGAGGGCAGTTCTTTATCTGTATAATGGGGCTCTATCCCCTCTTATTTTATCATTGTTTTGAGGACTGGTTCAGGGACAAGCTGCTTAATACTGCCAATTGCCTTCCTTTTACTTGTGAATGTTCATGGGAGGGAGAGGATATTGTGTGCCCAGCACAACGAAGGAACAGAAGCTACATTGCAGGAGAACATGGCAGAAGGGATGTGGTCGACTCTCTGAAGGGCAGGCTTTTTAGAATCACAAAACATGGAGAAGATAAGATGAAAAGTGAGAGTCTATGCTCAAAGGACGCAATAGTCCTTACCTGTCAGTCAAAGAAACTGCAGTTTATTTATTTTTTTAAATTTTTTGGTACCGGGATTGAATCTAGGAGCACTTAACCACTGGGCCACATCCCCAGCCCTTTTTAAAAATATTTTATTTAGAGACAGAGTCTTGCTGAGTTGCTTATGGGCTTGCTAAGTTGCTGAGGCTAGATTTGAACTTATGATCCTCCTGCCTCAGCCTCCCAAGCCACTGGGATTACAGGTGTGCACCATCACACCAAGTGAAACTGCAGTTTAAATACATTTTGACCCATCACTGAAAACAACACATGAATGATGGAAGAAATAAACCCGCATTAGCTTTTAGCATCTAAATTGTCCTGGAGTTGTGGTACAATGTTCCTGTTTGCTTTTTGGTGCTGAGGATCTAACCCTGGGCTAAGCATGAGCTCTGCCACGGAGCTACATCTCCAACTCTTACCATGTTTTTTAGTAAAATGTAAAAAAGTACCACTGCTGGGACTCAAGATAATTTTATATTGCATGCAGAGAGACACTTTCACACTTACTATTGCAATTATTAGGCATTAAATATATTATGTATCATAAAACACTGAGTTAGCACATCCAGGTTGCAACACTACATGCTTTCTGGTGAAGTATGTTTTCAAGTTTAAAAAAAAAATTAAAAATTGAGTGGATTTCACCAAAAAAATGAATCATTTTCAAAACTGGTAGGACACACAAAAATAGTTGGAGTTCTAGAATCACCGAAGTGTGGAAAATAGAACTTCAACATCTGGATCTTGAATAACTATCTGACTTAAGGGAAGTTACAACACTGGGCCCCTCAACTTCTGGCTCCAAATCACTTGTCCAGAGGTTCTCCCATACCTCCCACAGCCTCTACGCGGGCCCCACCGGGCGTCGTATGAGCCCACCTACACACCTTGCTCTCTCCTTCCTGTTAAATCTTCTGCCTAGACACCCTTCTTCCACACCTGCCAGGCACTCCTCCCTGGGCAGAATCAGTCTTCTGGGCGCTCTTGTAACCATGAGAACCCTTTTTGTTATCGTCAAACTTGGAACCTTTTATTGCAATTTCTTTTAGGGTGTGTCTCAGGCACTGTCATGTTTATCTCTGAGTCCCGAGTCCCTAGCCTGGAGCAGTCCATGAAGGAAAGGAAGGAAGGAAGGAAGGAGGGAAGTGGGGAAAGGGGAAGAAGCTAGGAAAGGAGTGACCACTGCTAGGCTTAGAAATTTAAGGGCACAATCTTAATCATTTATTGGGGCTCAGATGCCACTCTCCTTGCTCATGCAAGTAGGCCAGCTCTCCCTGTTACAAGCCCTGCAAAGCTGTGTGCCACTGTTTGGATCGAAAGTGTCCTTCAAAAGCCCATGTGTAAAATGCTTCTTCCCCAGGTTGGCACTACTGAGACACAGTGGGATCTGCAGGAGGCGGGGCCTAGCAGAGCATGATGAGCACCTGCACGAGGTGAGTAGCTTCTTCTGTCGCGTGCTCTGCCATGACACACTGCCTCGCCATAGACCCAAAAGTAAATGGGCCAAGAAATCATGGACTGAAAGCTCCAAAACTGGAAGCCAAATAAACCTTTCCTCTTTTTAAGTTGATTACCTCAGGTACTTTGTTACAAGAATAAAATGCTGACTGTGACAGCATGCATCCTCCTTTGTAGCAGTTATTGCAGTTTGTCTTTATTTTCATGATGATTTTATTAACGTTTTTTTCTTCTGGAAATAGATCACAAGCTCCTTGGAAGTTGAGATTACATCCTTATTTATGTTCCCAGCCTTGCAAACACATAGCTGGCACTCCCTAAATATCAGCTGTATGAATGAAGGAATGGATTTTTCTACACGTCCACACAGTTGATCTTGTAGCTCTTACCTAGCTGAATAGATTATGGAGGGGCAGGTAGTTGACAAAGACCAGGATAAACCCTCCTATTTGTCTTTTCAGGCTGATTCCAGGGCTTTCCAGCTAGAAGAAGAAAAATTCAAAGTGGTAAATGGAGAACTTACACTTTTAGGGCTTGATGAGGACTTGACAAACACAGAACAAAAATAAAACTTTAAAAAGTATACAGCCAGGTGTGGCCGTGCACTCCTGAAATCTCAGCTACTTATACTCAGAATTAATTGGAGAATTAATCCAAACAGGATTGGATTTGCAGAGTAGGAAGACAATTCTGTCAGCAGGAGAAGCCTTGCTCAGGAGAGAGGTGAGAGGCCCTTCAGAAATCCAGCCACAGTACTAGTCTGAGCCAGGCAAGAGCAACGGGGCAGAAGGCTGACTCAAGATGTGGGAAGGAGACTGCAGAAGACTTGGGGCAGCTTAAATGTGGGGTCTTGGGAGGAGGGATAGTCAAGGAGGACATTTTTCATTTCTTAAAATGAAAAAATACTGTTTTAAAAAAACACAGGGGATGGGGATATAGCTCAGTGGTAAAGCCTGTAGGTTCAATTTCTAGTACCACCAAAAAAGAAAAAAAAAAAAAATACTCAGCAAAGGAGTGTTGATCATGTTCTTTCAATAATTTTCTGAGCCATCAAAAAAAAAAAAAAAAGAGGACCCAGGCAACTAGGGAACATATAAATATGTTCAAAACTGGGAGAAATCTCAAAACTAGGAGAAATCTGAGACCACAGGAAGAAAGGAGAAATAATTGGTGTTATATTAAAATGAAGGCAAAGTCACTCTAAGAATAGCTTTTGTCTAAGCAAACAACAGACTTGGGGAGTGGGTACTGGGGACTGAACTCAGGGACACTCAACAACCAAACCACATCCCCAGCCCTGTTTTGTATTTTATTTAGGGACAGGGTCTTACTGAGTTGCTTAGCATCTCACTGCTGCTGAGGCTGGCTTTGAACTCGAGATCCTCCTGCCTCAGCCTCAAGAGTCACTGGGATTACAGGTATGCGCCAACACACCCAGCGGACAAAAGATTTTTTAAAAAATATTTTTTTAGTTATAGGTGGACACAACACCTTTATTTTATTTTTATGTGGTGCTGAGGATGGAACCCAGCGCCTCACGCATGCTAGGCAAGCGCTCTACCTCTGAGTCACAAGCCCACCCCAGACATCAGGTTTTTTTTTTTTTAAAAGCTCCTTTCAGAACTCAGTGTTCAGCAGTTTCAAGAATAGGGAGATGAATACCTCCGCCCTGAGAGCCAGAGGTCTGTCACTTTTGTCATTTCTTCCACTGAGAATCTCTAGGCTGGGCCATGCGGACGGGCAATCCAGAACCCATCTAAACTTGGGACAGCTCACAGGACCGTTCCCCGCCCTACTTCCTGTTACAGCCAAGGGACCCAATATGCAGGCAGAGCCATGTTCACCAGTGGTAGTGCAGTTCAGGGCAGAGTTCAGGCCTGCCAGCCTGCAGCCAGCCCCAACCCGGAGCACCCAGAGGAGGCCCAACAGCAGGCCTCCACCCCCACACCCCGCAGGCCAGACAGAGCCCACTGGCTGCCAGTTTGTTTCCAGATCAGCTGGGTTTTGCTCCGTGTACCCTGGTCTATGGTCTATTATCTCTTAGTGGTTTTTCTATCCCCACAGACATTCCTGAGGCATCTGCAAACAGGGACCCACTTGGAAAAAATAAGCCCTGAGTTTCTTCGTACTATTTTTTTTTTTTCCTTAAATATCAATGGGTTTGCTGGGCACCATGGTGCGTGCCTGTAATCTCAGCTGCTCAGGAGGTTGTGGTGGGAGGATCACAAGTTTGAGGCCAGCCTCAGCAATTTATCAAAGCTCTAAGCAACTAAGAGAGACGCTGTGTTAAAAAAAAAAAAAAAAAAAAAATTAATTAATTTAAAAAAAGGAAAAAGAAGGTCTGTGGATGTAGCTCAGTGGTTAAGTGCTACTGGGTTCAATCCCTGGTACCATATACATGATATCATTATATATAAATATATACACATACGCACGGCGAGAGAGAGATCTCAACTGGTTTTCAGGCAATCTAAACTGATCAGATCATCCAGCTGTAAATACCAGGACAAGAGTATTGTGGCTGGCCCTGAGTCCCTTGAGGGTAGAAACTATCATTCTATTCATCTGTGAGACCTTAGGGCCAAGTCCAGTGTCTGGCTCAGAGGCGTCAGCAAAATGAGAGGCCATTTGAAATGAACATAGAATTTGAAATTGAAGCCAGAGAGCAGTGGGTTCAAACTGTTGGGCAGAAGCTTACAAAGTTACCTACTCTCTACAGGCTTCGATATTTTTTGCATAAAACACCAAGTTCTAGGAAGGTCTCTTGAGGTAGAGGGCTTGCCTGGTGGGCATGAGGCCTTCATTTAACCACCAGCATCACAATAAATAAATAAATAAAACAATACAAACCCCGGGTGCCTTCTAGAATTGCTGCAAGGACAGAAGGAGATGCCCGTGGAAGGACTACATGGTCAGAGGCAGCTCCATCCATCGCAGCCATGCAGTGACCACATCCTGCGTCAATATTTTTGCTGCAACAAGTCAAACTTAACTGGGTTCTTTTCTAGGAGATGAGCAAGAAATAAAGAAAAAAGGAACAACAAATGCGATTCCCCAGCCAGCGAGCCGTCAGTGTTTCCTCTGCTATTTATTGTCAGAGCTTAGAGCCTGTTCTAAAGCTGGCCGTGCCTCATCCCAACTTCTGCTTCATCTCCCAGTGAAGTCATAACGTTGGGCTTACTCTGTCTATTGACACAGAGAGTCTGTGAGTCACAAATTCAACAGGATGACTTCGCTGCAGTGTGATTGACTGGAAAATGTTCCCTCATCTGGATTTTTTTTTTTTTTCAAGCAAAGGGACACACTTATTTTTGCAGCATGGAGCACGGGCTCTATTTATTTGACGTTGGTCTCTTTGACATTCACATTGGTCATGGGAGGGCTCCCAATGTTCATGTTTTGCTTTATGAATCGGCATCTATTCCCACCCCCCTCCTTCTCCTTCCTGCTGACTCTTATATCTAAAGCAAACAGTCCCAGCACAATAGTTAGACTGCACTTGAATTTGGTGTTTACTTGACATTTACACACTGGCCATGCTGGACAGCTCAGTCATTCCAGAACAGGGGCTCGGCCAGTAAGGGATTGTGTTCTGCTTTGACTCCATCCTGTGCAACCCAAGATCTCAAGGTGGCCCTGCAGTGCCTTGAGAAGTCGCTCATCCTGACTCTTGTTCCTGAATCGGGGTATGTTAGGTGAGAGACAGTGTCCAGAATATCTTCAGTCTCCCCAGGAAACTGCAGTTGCTCCACGGGGGCCGGCCTGGTCAAGCTGGTACTATCTTCCTCTTCCTGAACCCAGTATGCACACTCCACTGTATGCTAGTCCCTGCTGCTAGATGTCCTCAGGATCAGCCGTAGATTCTTCATTTGCTTAACTTCATCTCCAGTTCTTCCATTTCTCCCCCCATATACTATTAGGACACATTAATAATATCTACTTTACAGGATTATTGTGAATCTATGCATTGTGAGGGTTTGGGGTGTACCAGGGAAAGGGGCTCACAGACATCAGGTTACAGGGCTTCCTGCATCAGTGCTGTTTGGTGCAGGAAAGAGGCTTAGACTTGCACTTGGCCAGGAGTCAGGACATCTGTGTTCTCATCCTAGCTCTGCCAACATGGGGCACCGACAAGTTACCTCTGCTCCCCAGGCCTCTGTTTCCATATGCACAGAGTTGGGAGGGGGGCTCCCATTGCATTCTAATGTTGAAAATTTCCATATCTGCACAGTCTGGAGGAAGTCCAAACATACTGACATAGAAATTTGACTAGCCCAAAAGTTGATAAAGAAGGTGCTTTTTTTCTTCTTCTTTCTTTTTTCTTTTTTTGGTCCTGGGTATTAAACACAGGTGTGCTCTGTCACTGAACAACATCCCCAGCCTTTTTTATTTTGAGACAGAGTCTTGCTAAGTTGCCCAGGTGGGCCTGGAATTTGTGATTCTCCTGCTTCTGCCTCCTGAGTTGTTGGAATCACAGCCATATGCCACCATGCCTGTCCAGATGCTGATATTTAAAAGAAACAGTAAAAGAACAAGATCGTAATATTGATCCTGGGAAGCATGTAAAGGAAACCAATGTTTGGGCTGGGGATGTAGCTTCATGGTAGAGCATCTGCTTGCCAGCCCCTCAAGGCCCTGGGTTCAACCTGCTGCACAGCTAAAAAACAAATACAACCAGGACCTTGACAGCTTGCCTATGAGGATGGACATTGGTGAACATTTTTTTGAAGAAGAGTTTAAAATGATTGCAATTTATTGAAAATTAATTTCTGTAATTTGACTCTAAGGAATTAATTGAATATGTCTAAGGGTGCACACAAATTTAATAATAATGAAAAATTGGAAACAATCTAAATGTAGATCAAAAGGGAATTGGTTAAATATCATATGAGGAAATATCATGTTTAAAAATATAAGGTATATCTATGTGTCTGTGATACATTGCTAGGTGAAAATGAAGAAAATTTATCAAGCTATGTGCAGACAATAATCCATGTCTTAAACATAAATTTACATATTTTCACATATGTCTAAAAATTCTGAAAATATTTAAACTATACATTGTGATCATATCTGAAGAGGTGATATATGGGTCTTTTAAAATTTAAAACTCATGTTTATTTATTACTTTTTTAAACAAGTATGCATTGATTTATGAAATCAGAAAAAAAATTACCTTTAAAAAATAAAATATCCAGGTGTGGTGGCACACACCTGTAATCCCAGTTACTCAGGAGGCTAAAGCAAGAAGATTGCAAGTTCAAGGCCAGCCTCAGCAATTTAGTGAGGCCCTAAGCAACTTGTGAGATCTTGTCCCAAGATAAAAAAATAAAAAAAATATCTGGGATGTGATTAAGCACCCCTGGTTCAATCCCTCCTGGTACCTAAATAAATAAATAAACTAATAGGCTGGGGACATAGTTCAGTGGTAGAGTGCCTGTCTTGCATGATGCATGAGGCCCTGGGCTCAATCCCCAGTGCTGGAAAATAAAAATAAACAAACTAATAAAAGGTGCAAGGGATTTTTGGTTAAGCATGGTGTAATAAACATGCTTTCTGATGCTGCCTTCTAGAACCCTGTTAAAATAACTGTAAAGAAATTGGAAAGATAAACCCAACCAGGAAAAAGTGGGATCGATGAAACAGAGGGACAGATGGACACAGATTTAAAGAAAGCAGAAAACCAAGTCAACTGATTTCAAGACGCAAGACCCCTGAAGGGCTCCTGAAGTTGGGGCCCCAGGTTACTAGCAAGTGAGGTGCATGTGGGAAATGAAAACAAGATTACTGATTAAAAGCCTATACAAGGAAGTCAGACATGGTGGTATACACGTGTAATCCCAGCAATTCAGGAGGCTGAGGCAAGAGAATCACAAGTTTGAGGCCAGCCTCGGCAATTTAGCAAGACCTGTCTGAAAATAAAAAATAAATTAAAAAAAGACCTGGGGATGTAGCTCAGTGGTAAAGACCCTTGAATTCAATCTCCAGTAGTGCCAAAAAAATAAGAAAAATGTCAGAAAACTTATCCATCCATATCCACCACAAGCAGCTGGGTCCTAAGATTCTTCCCCATCCCTGGGTCCAGGCTCAGTGGTAGAGAACCCTGGGTTCAATCCCCAGTACACAAATGCCAAAAAGTCTATCCAGGGTCTCTGGGCGTGGGGAAGCCAGGCACAGCTGAGGATAGGCACAAAGGAGGACAAAGGACAAGCCACTTACAGAGCAGTCAAAGCACAGGTCTATTTTCCTATGTGGGTTCCAAGACACTGGCTGCCTCACTAACTTGACTACATTCCCTGGGCTAGTTCCTAAACCATTCCTACCCAACGCCTCAGGCATGCTAAGTACATAGTACCCCTGGGCTAAACCCTACCCTCAGGCTGCAGCTGTTGGATTTTTTTTGTTGTTTTATTTTTTATTTTGTTTTGGTACTAAAAACTGAATGCAGGGCTGCTTAGCCACTGAGCCACATCCCCAGCCCCCACCCTTTTTTTTTTTTTAATTTTCAGACATTGCTTAGGGCCTCCCTAAATTGCTGAGGCTGGCTTTGAACTCACACTCCTCCTGCCGCAGCCTTTGGAGTTGCTGGGATTACAGGCATATGCCACCAAGCCCAACCATAATGCAGTTTTTTAAACTATAAAATGGGACGATTTTTTCAAAAAATATATATTGAGCACCTACAAGGTGCCAGAAAAACTGCATTACATTCTAGAATAAGAGTAGGCCAAGCCGGATCTCTGCCCCCGGAAGCCTGCCTCCTAAATGCCTATTCTACACCAGCATGAACTCATAAGCAGGTTGTGAAGACAAAATAACTCAAGGCATACAAAGTGGTGAACACAGTACAGGTATAATATCTGAAAGTGAAGATGGTAATTTTCGATTTGAATGTCCCCACATCTTCCAATTCTTAGAGAATACATATCCTTCCAGTACTCCTTTCCAAGAAAAACAAGATCAGAACTTTGCCAACATAACATTGTCAATCAGGATTATAATGCTTCAGTGGTGAACTTGTCTTTGAAATTCCCCTTTGTCCTAACTCAAAACTATCTTATATGGTTCAAGGTCACAGTCTTTCTAGATTTAACAAGACCCAACAAAGGTCTTTGCCAATCCTGGCATGCACTCAGAAAGTGTGATTCCCAATTTGTTCTTGGCCCTACTTAAAACAGTGTCTGGGACTACTTAAAAACTACAGTCCCAGCAACTTGGGAGGCTGGTGCAGGAGGATCTCACATTTGAGATCAACATCAGCAAGTGAGGGAGATCCTAAGGTCTCCAAAAATAAAACATAAAAAAAGAGTTGGGGATGTGGATCAGTGGTTAAGTGACCCAAGGTTCAAACTCCAGTACCAAACAAACAGAAACAGTGTCTGTGAAGTCCTAAGTGACTCTAGTCCTTGATTATTGCATCTACAGTGACACTGAGTATTGGGGAAAGAACATACCATGACAAAGCCTTGCGGTCTTCAAGGTATTGCATCATTTCCCAGCGATGGGTGATACAGTACCAATGTCAAATTACTATGTCAAGTTTCATTGATCAAGAGGAGAAACATTAATGCTATTTTTGTTGTTGTTGTTGTTCTTTTTTTTTTTTTTTTTTTTTTTGGTTTTGGTGGTTTTTGGTTTTTGGTACTAGGGATTGAACTAAAAGCTACATTTTTACCACTGAGCCACGTCCCCAGCCCTTTTCATTTTTTATTTTGAAACAGGGTCTCACTAAGTTGCTTAGGGCCTTGCTATGTTACTGGGGCTAATCTCAAACTTGAGATCCTCCTGCTTCAGCCTCCCTAGTCACTGGGATTACAGATGTGTATCCCCATGCCCAGCTAATGGTACCTTTCCTCTCTAAAAATCTCACTTCATGTTCACAAAAAAAAAAAAAAAAAAAAAGACAGCCTGTGAGGCAGGAACATTCATAGACCCATTTTACAGACAAGGAAAGTACAGAACTGGATGATGTAACTTTCCCAAGGTCTCTGGGCTGGTAAGAGGCAAATAGGGCCTAGAGTCTAATCCCCTCAGGTGACAGAGCCCCCCTGCCTCCCCCCACCAGTCTTGGTACACGTGTTGCCTGCTATTCCTTCATCTCCCATAACCCAGTGAAACCTGACAAGGTGCCCTCCTTCATTAAGTTACAGCAAGAGGACTCAAAAGAATTAAACTGAGACAATGACACCCTAATCTGCATTTAGATAAACCAAAGATATTGTTTGGTCTTGAAAGAAACCCAAATGAGTCTTTTTTTTTTTTTTTTTTTAATGGGAAACTGAGTTTGTTGAATGAAACATCAGAATATTTGGTTGGTTAAATTTAGCAACCAGAAAAATTCATCAGTAAGTGACTACAAAGAGGTCACTCTGAGTAGATGACCTTTTCGAATATCTACTATGCGTTAGGAACTTCTCTAAGATTAGAAACTCTTCCAGGGACTTCCTCCTCCAAGCTGCTTCTGGCCATCCCTGGGCATAAGACAAGGTTGTGTCTAGATCACAGTTTCTCCACTTGGAAACAAGGCATCCAATACCACAGGAGCCTTTTTGGGTATTGCCAGAAAATTCTTTGGACTTTTTTTCTTTTCCTTTTGAACACTGGTAATCACCATTCTTCCAGCACTCTTCCCACCAGCCAGTACATTAGAATCGATTAAGAAGCACAATAGGGAAAAGAACTGACCACAGAATAATCAAATGCATTGTTAATTTAAAAAAGAAAAAAATCATTTCCCTGACTCAAAGAACATAATGTCATATTGGCAAAAATAACCTACTCTCTTGTCCGGCCCACGAACTGAGAAGAAAATTAAACACAGAATTGCTTGTTTCTTGTTTGCATTTCTCAGGGTGTGAAGCATTCATTTCCAAACCCTCACAAATCCTATACTTTCCATAACACAAAAATGTTCCCTTTAATCCGATTTAAATCAGGGAAGTGTGTTTTCCTCAGAAGGATGACATTGTCCTAGTCCAAGAATCTGAGGCATGAGGCTTCTTAGATAAAGAAAGTAAAATCTTGGATAGTATAATGTCTCAGTTCTCCTTTGGAGCTAATTCTCCCTCTCTTCCAAGAAGAAATAGAGCTTGGTGGACCATGTTAAAAAGAAAATTCCAGCAACAGGTTTTCTCTGTCCCTTTGCCTTCTTTGCTAGGTCATTTAAATAGTTTTACATTTTTCATTTAAATTTTAAATTAGGATACTTTTGAATTTGCTAGCTCATTTGTTTTTAAATGTTATTTCCAATGTTTATGGTATCTAAAGAATTTTTCTGGTGGTCTTAAAAGATAAAGGTATTAGACTCGAATTTCTTTTATGAACATAAATATTCCTGCAACATATCTTACTCTTTATAAATATCACTCCCTACCTCAACAGATATTTTGAGAATAAGCAAGCTAGTGAGGCTTGCCTATAATCCCAGCTACTCTAGAGGCTGAAGCAAGAGGATGGCAAGTTTGAGGCCAGCCTCAGCAATTTAGTGAGACCCTGTCTCAAAATAAAAAATAAAAAGGGCTGAGGATGCAGTTCAGTGGCAAAACCCTCCAGGGTTCAATCCCTAGTATCAGGAGTATGAGGTAGGGAAGATAACCCCCAAATTAAATAATTTTAATCTCTCTCTAAATATCTCAGAACTGAGGACACTAAAAAGCTGAATTTTACCTGTTGCTATCCAAATAGTATTTCAAAGATGTTTAAGGTAATCCCGTTAATTTTAAGGTTTTTGGTTCTGTGTTTTTTTAGTGCTGGGGATAGAACCCAGGGCATACACAAGGAAGTGCTGGGCAAGTGTTCCAAATCGCCAGCGCTCAGGTTTTCTTTTAAAATAGCTTAAAAGGATGTACTGGGCCTAAGTTTGTATCCCTAGAATGTAACTTAAGTGATCAAACCTAAGGGTTTACAAAAAAGATTTTAATTGAATTTCTGAGAATTGATTTTTAAGCGTCTGTGATTCATTTTCTGCTCTAAAAACTTCAATACCCCAAGTTTGGGTTTTGAAAGGCAATGAATCTGGCTGAGGAAAGAAGTTGACTCTCACTCCATTTGGTTTTGGTTTGGGTTTTGGTTATTTCTGTTTGTGTTTTCAAGTTTGCGTTATTACAATGCCTTGGCGCTGCCGGATCCCTCTCTTTGTCCAAGTGTTTTGAGAGGACAGAGTTAAGAAGGATTTTATTTTTTTGTGTGTGTCTCCTTTATAAAACTTTTCAAAGGAAGAAAAGGAGTGGGTGGAGGAAGGGAAGGGATGGTAACCAAGCCCGTGAACTCTCCACTAGAGACAAGTTATGGATAAGATGGGGCTCCCCACCCCTCCCCCACCCTGCCCTAGGAGCAGTTTTACTGTCATTCATTATGCAGTGACAGCTCTGTCCTGGGCATGTGTGCTGACGTTGGCCCAGTGGAAATGGAGCTACCAATGTGCAGCTGGACAATGCAAGTCCTCAGAAAAACGTCACCACACCACTTTACTGGAGCTCAGGGAAAAGAGGGCTAACCTCAAAGGAGACCCACAGGCAAGGGACAGTTTAGGGGAGGGACTTTGGAGTTTGATGAGGGCCCCGCGGGAGAAAGGGCATTTCAGACAGGGAAAAAGCAGCTGATGAAAATACACATCACATATTCAGGGATTTGAAAGAACATCCAGTTAAAAGTTTAGGGTGGGTGGGGTTGGTCTCCAGAGATGATTCTGGAAAGTTTATCTAGAGCCAGATAAAGTAGGAAACATTGGGTCCACAAGGGTAAGCGATTCTGAATGACTCCTCTAGGCAAAGGTAGCTGTTGAAAGGTGTGTTGGGGAGGCACAAGAAGCAGGCGCCCCGGCCCAGAGGTGGCTGGTGAGCCTAGTGGATTAGATTGAGCAGGGACACTCCCCTGGGGGGTGGGGGAGTGGGGAGGCAGTCTCAAGGCAGAATTAGAAGCTATAAATGAGCAGGGCCTAATCCAAGACAGCACTAAAGTGGTACCACCAAAAAGAACCGGGTGGGGGGCAGGAAAGGACAGAAAAAGGAATTGAGGGAGATTTTAGGAAGCTGGGGAAGAGCGATGAAATCATGAGTCTGGGTTGATTGTGGTACTTGATAAAAATGGGGATCAACAAATGAGCCTATGGTTTCAGCCGAAAGACCAGTTTCCGGATAATGGGCTGTTCAAAAAGGAAAAGTACATTATTGATTCATTCAACAAAAGCTGTATATATAAATATACAGCTAGGCAGGCACGAAACTAGGTCCTGGGGATAGAGTAGTGAATGAAACAATAGTCCCTATCCTCATGAAGTTCATTTATGGTGCCCTGGAGAATACTGGTGATACTAAAGAGCCATTATGTCATCAAGTAACAAATCCTGCACTTTACTTAGGAGATCTAATTTGATCCCCATCACTCTCAAGAAATAGGTACTTTTAACATTTCCATTTTACAGAAAAGGAAACAAGCAAAGAAAGGCCTAGTTAGAAAGCAGTACAGTTCAGGATAGGAAACTGAGTGTCAAAGCCCACTTTTTTTGGGGGGAGGTGGTGCTGGGGGTTACTGGGAATTTAAGCCAGGAGTCCTTTACCACTGAGCTAAATCTCCCAGTTTTTTGTTTTTTTTTTTTTTTAATTTTGAGACAGGATCTCAGTAAATTGTTTAGCCTTCCTAAATATTTGAGGCTGGCCTTGAACTTGTGATCCTGTCTCAGCCTCTGAAGTTGCTGGGATTATAGGCATATGCCACCGTACCCTGCTCAAAGCCCACTTTCTTAACTTCTCCATAAGATGGAGATTAAAACCCTGCTATTCAGGAGGCTGAGGCAAGAAATCACCTGAGCCCAGGATTTCAAGAGCAGCCTAAGACCTGGATAACACAAGACCCAGTTTCAAAAAATGAAACTGGAGTTTACAGGGAGATTGAAGTGGAAGCTAAGAAAAATCCTAGCCCCCTTGTCAAAGTTGCAAGCCCCCCTCACAGTTATTAATAGGGGTTTCATTCAAAGCCATGTGGGTACTTAAAATCATCCCTTATAGCCAGGCATGGTGGTATATACCTGTAATCTTAATGACTCAGAAGGCTGAGACAGGAGAATCCCAAATTTGAGGCCAGCCTTAGCAATTCAGCAAGATCTTGTCTCAAAATAAAAAAAAAAATAAAAAGAACCTGGCATGTAGCTTAGTTGTAAAGCACCCCTCAGTTCAATCCTCAGTACCAAATTTTTAAAAAATTTTTAAAAATCCCTTGCTTTCACCTTTTAATAAAAGCAGCTTTTCCTGAGTCCTGTAGCAGTTATGCACCAGACAGCCCAGGCCAGGCCCCCAGAGGGCTGTGTGTGCCTAGAGCCATTCTCAGTTATGGGTGCAGGGCCCTTCACTTAAACACTGGGGTTCTCTCTTCAGTCTATCATACTCCTCCATGGATCCACATTGACCCCCTACCACTAATGGCATCCCTCACATCACCTGCCAACAAATGCAGTTTGTGTTGCAAGGAAAAAAAAAAAATTTATAACTCCAAAGACATTATTAACTTCCATACCACAAAACTTGTAATATCAGTTTGCTGAAATAAAGTCACCAGTATTTAATTCTCCTTTAAAGGGTGTCTTCCATTATTATTATTTTAGAGTGCAATTTAGTCATCAAAGGTTTACTCAGACTCATGTTTATAAATTATATAGGGCAGGGATTCAACTCTTCTGGCCCTACCTGTTCTGAAGAGAGGGAGGGTCATAACCTTGTTGTCGCACCAGGCACCTGCCTTGAAAGGGGATGATTTGTGAACTCCAGGTTCTTAACCTCTTTTAGAAATCTGGGTGAATATAGCGATTTCCCTTTATGACGCAGTCGGAGGAATAATCAGTTGCCTGCTAACAGACACTGTTTTTTTAACCTTCAGAAGCTCATTTGGAATCTTCATTTTTTTCAACTGAGTTTCAGAATCTTGTCTTAATTATATGACATAATAATAGCGGCTTTCCAATTCATCTGTACAATATCGTTTTTTCATTGTGCTGGTCATGGTGGGTTTTTTTTTTTTTTTTTGAGGGGGAGGGGCTACTGCCTTAGATAAATAAAAGCATGGCAGAAAGGAATCTGGTTCACTGACTACTTAAGTCGTAAATTCCAAGTCCTGACTTATATGTTTACATCCCGAGGGTGATGGCTGCGATTCAAGGGCTCATCCAAGTTCACCGGAGTGTAGGGACTTAATGCAAAAGTGGCGAATTTCCCAAGCAGCCCTCAAGTCCTAGCATCCCAAGTGGGTTTCGCCATCATAATGAAAAGGGTGGGGGGTGGGGTAGCAGGTGTTTTCCTTTCTTGGTCCCTACGTTTGGAAGGGAAATATTTTCGGAGTTAAAGTAACTGGCTTGGTCCTATGGAGGTGGTGCTGAACCTCCGAGATGCCAGAGAGGAGGACCACCGTTTCCCTGCCGAATCACGCTTCCCACTCCCAGCGGCTCGCCCACGCGCCCCTTCGCCAAAGCCAAGCAGGAAGATCCACACCGGCGTCCAACCCTGGATATTAAGAGATTCCTGTTGTTGGCAGAGTGGCCTGACTCGATTCTTTTGGGGCGAGATACATTCCAAGAATGTTTCTGTGGTCGGCGAGGAGTGGAAAAATCAGGGATAACAAATATTCTGAGGAAAACTAATAGTTACCAGGATCGCGAGATTCAAACAGGTGACAACAACAACAAAAAAGAACGTGGCAAATGGAGTTCCATGAAGGATGAGCGCACACACCTCTTTCCTTGGCTGACACCAGCCAGAGGCAGCCGTCACTGTAGAGGGGGCTCAGAAGAGAGGGCGCGGGCGGAGCCTGGCTCTGCGCGCTGGAATCCAAAGTAAACACCTCGCAAGCCTACGTTTAGCAAGTGATACTGAACACCACACTCACGTTTAAAAAAAAAAAAAAGTACTGTTTGCAGAGATGAGGGCGAAAACATTTCCCGACTGGAAAATTACTGATCACTAACTAAGGGGCGAGTGAGGTGGGGAGGCAGCGTTAGAAGATTGAAATAATGATCTCTTCCTTTCCTCCTCCCGGTGGACACGGACGGCTGTGCCGGTTCGGTGTGCACTTTGGGGGAACCAGGGTCCCACCTTGGTCACGCCACTTCCTGGCACCTGGCTACTTTCCAGTTAAGTCCCTTTTGGTGGGCTTGACCTATTCGGAGCCTTGGCTTAAAACAACGAGCTATCGTTTGACCTCTACTTCGCCATTTCACCTCTTTATGACTCAGTTTTCCTATCCATAAAGTGGAAAGGAGAGTGCGTAGCTTGTAAAGTGCTTTGAGATGTCTGGTTGAAAGGTGTCTCCGCGCCTCACAGTCCCTCTTCTCTTCTCCCCCCACCAAAGTAAATCTTGAGTCCTTCCTCTCCTTTCCTCGCTCCTTTAAATATTAAAACTATGACTCTCTTCCCATTCTGGCTTCTCTCCGCCTGTTGCAGGAGCAGAGCACTCCTCCAGTCTTCTGCAGCTCCTATTCCTCGCCACCGAATGCTGCGCACCGCCTCCTCTCTATCCCCACCCCCACCAGGCAGGCCGCCCCACGAGGACCCGTGCGAGACCAGGCCCAGCGCCTGCCCCGGCACTGCGGGGCGGGAGCCGGACTCCAGCGTGCGTATGCGAAAGAGGGCGGGCTGGATGAGTCACGCGGATAATCGCGCTCTTCCACAGCGCGCAGAGAGCGCGGCGAGCGCGTACGCGGACAGGGGTGGGGTCGCGTCACTTTCCCCCTAGACCCCATCAGCCTTCTGGGTAGCCAGCTTCGAACCCTGGGAAGCTGACCATGGCAGTGCGGAAGAACTAGTCGCGCAGCCACCGGACCTGCGCCCGCTTCTCCGCGCCCAGCACCGGAGCCATCGCCGCCACCGCCGCCGGCGTCAGCACGGCTCCAGCCCGCCAGCTGCTGGGCTGGCGTCACGACCCAGCCCGGCCCCGCCCGCGCCCCTCCCTCTCCCCCGCCCCCACGTGCGCCGAGTTTGTTTATTTAGCTGCTATGACAACGAGCGGGGGGGCTGAGGGGGGGCGGGGAGAAGAAAGGGAGGGGGCGGGGTCTGACGGCGGACCCTGGCGCGCAGCGGGTAGGAGGCGGGGAAGGAGCTTCCCGAGAAGTTATAAGTAAGAAGCGCGCGGCGGCCGCCGGCAGTTCCCCGGCCCGAGAGAACGAGCGCGGCTGCGGGCGCGCGGGGAACAGAGGCGGTGGCGGGCGGCGGCGGCACCGGGAGCCGCCGAGTGCCCCTCCCCGCCCCTCTGGCCCCCCACCCACCCACCCGCCGGTGGCCCGCGCCCATGGCCGCGCGCGCTCGGCGCAACCCCCAGGACTCCGCGCCCTGCGCCGCCGCCCAGCTCGCAGCTCCGCGCCACCGCGGCCATTCTCACCTGGCGGCGCCGCCCGCCCACCGCCCCGGCCACAGCCCCTGCGCCCACGACGACAGCCGCAGCGACCGCGACAGCGGTGGGGGACGCTGCTGAGTCGAAGAGAACTCAGCCTGGCCACCGGACCTACTTACTCGCCTTGCTGATTGTCTATTTTTATAAGAGTTTACGACTTTTCTAAAACTTTTGTATACAAAGGAACTTTTTTAAAAAAGACGTCTTCAATATATATTTAATCCAAAGAAGAAGAATCTCGGGCAATTGGGTTGTTTCTTTTTTTTTTTCTTTTTGGTTTTTGGCTCCGTTTCTAAGGGTTTTTTTTTTTTTACCCCCCTCTTGACTTTGGGGTTCGGATACCCCAGCTGCTTCGGGCACCCGAGGACCTTCTGGGCCCCACATTAATGAGGTAGGTAAGATGCGAGGCATTGGGTGGGAAGGGGAATCAGTGGGACGCCACTGGAGCAGTGGTGGAGAGTGGCCCTTGACTCCTGCCTCCCTGTGCGCCCCGCAGGCAGCCACCTGGCGAGTCTGACATGGCTGTCAGCGACGCGCTGCTCCCGTCCTTCTCCACGTTCGCGTCCGGCCCGGCGGGAAGGGAGAAGACACTGCGTCCAGCAGGTGCCCCGAATAACGTAAGTGTCACGCAAGGCTACAGGGAGCACCTAGTGGATTTCTGTGGGTGGTACGTGGTGGAGCGGAACCCGGCGGTCACTTAGAGACCCCCGACAAGGGGAAGGAGTGGCCGCCTCGCGGACTCCACAGCCTTCCCAGGATGGCTTCCACGCCCTTGGGTCGGGTACGTGCGTGTGGTCCCTCACTGCGGTGCTGCCAGGGGCGCGCAGGCGGTAGGGTCCGCGCGGCTGGGCCACCCGGCGGGAGTTAGCCAGGTCCCAAGACACCGGCTCGGCCCGAATAAGCTTAGCGCGTAGGCGGCCCGGTGGCAACGGCGCACCGGGAGAGCCGCGGTGTCCCAATTCCGGGGGTGGCAGGAGAGTCTCGGGGATCTGGAAGGGGGAGGGCCCGGGGCTGGCGGTCCGGGGCGCTAGTTCAGGCAGTCAAGAAGACACAACATGCAGACGCATCAGCTTCCCTCGAACCCGGGTGTTGGCAGAGATTGCAGCGTTGGCATCTGGAGTCCCCCAGAGCTTTCTGCCCTGCCCAAGTCTGGGAGGTGCGAGTGCGCTTGGCTCGCCAAGAAGTCACTGCGATGGGTGGTTATAGGGGACCACCATTAACGGTCTCTCTCCAACCCTGTTCCCACAGCGCTGGCGGGAGGAGCTCTCCCACATGAAGCGACTTCCCCCGGTGCTTCCCGGTCGCCCCTACGACCTGGCGGCGGCGACCGTGGCCCCAGACCTGGAGAGTGGCGGAGCCAGCGCTGCGTGCGGTGGAAGCAACCCGGCCCTTCTACCCCGAAGGGAGACGGAGGAGTTCAACGATCTCCTGGACCTAGACTTTATTCTCTCCAACTCATTGTCCCACCAGGAGTCGGTGGCCGCCACCGTGTCCTCCTCGGCGTCAGTCTCATCCTCTTCATCTCCATCGAGTAGCGGCCCTGCCAGCGCGCCCTCCACCTGCAGCTTCAGTTATCCGATCCGGGCCGGGGGTGACCCGGGTGTGACGCCAGGCGGCACCAGTGGCGGCCTCCTCTATGGCCGGGAGTCAGCGCCGCCTCCCACGGCTCCCTTCAACCTGGCGGACATCAACGATGTGAGCCCTTCGGGCGGCTTTGTGGCGGAGCTCCTGCGGCCCGAATTGGACCCAGTATACATTCCGCCGCAGCAACCGCAGCCGCCAGGTGGCGGGCTGATGGGCAAGTTTGTGCTGAAGGCTTCGTTGAGCGCCCCTGGCAGCGAGTACGGCAGCCCGTCGGTCATCAGTGTTAGCAAAGGCAGCCCTGACGGCAGCCACCCGGTGGTGGTAGCGCCCTACAGCAGCGGGCCGCCTCGCATGTGCCCCAAGATCAAGCAGGAGGCGGTTTCCTCGTGTACGGTCGGTCGACCCCTAGAGGCCCACTTGGGCGCTGGACCCCCGCTCAGCAATGGGCACCGGCCTAGCGCGCATGACTTCTCCCTGGGGCGGCAGCTCCCCAGCAGGACTACCCCGACCCTGAGTCCCGAGGAACTGCTGAGCAGCCGGGACTGTCACTCTGCCTTGCCGCTTCCCCCAGGATTCCATCCCCATCCGGGACCGAACTATCCACCCTTCCTGTCCGACCAGATGCAGCCACAGGTCCCACCGCTCCACTACCAAGGTCAGTCCAGGGGATTCTTAGCTGGGGCTGGGGAGCCCTGCGTGTGCTGGCTCTCTGGGGCCCACGACATGATGTTGACCCCACCTTCTTCACCCCTAGAGCTCATGCCACCTGGTTCCTGCCTGCCAGAGGAACCCAAGCCAAAGAGGGGAAGAAGGTCTTGGCCCCGGAAAAGGACCGCCACTCACACTTGCGATTATGCCGGCTGCGGCAAAACCTATACAAAGAGTTCTCATCTCAAGGCACACCTGCGAACCCACACAGGTAGTGTGACAGAAGCTGAGAAAGCAGGCAGATTGGTGTCCCGGGGCTTATAGGATAGCCGTGAACGCACTCCTTTGGGTGCTTGTGGTATATATATGTATAATCTCCTTCATCTCCTGGATCACAGGAGAGGACAGCAAACCGGGCCTTTTGCTTGATGGATGATATCTGCTTGAATATGCAGTTTTGTTAGGTCTTTAAAAGGCAGGGAGATTCCCAGCGGTATGTGGGCCTCTCCTTAGTTGGGCAAAGCGTTGATCTAGTAATCAGGAAATTATACTTTGCCCTGCAAAAATTGATGGCTTTTTTCTTAAATCAAATTTTAATTTTCTAAATTATTCTCTTTTCAGGCTCACCTTCCTGTTAGTTCTAGTTTAAATAATTAGATTTTATTCAAATTCCAATAATTAACTATTAAGGTTCTTGGAGTTCCTAAAATCATTTAGATAATAGTGTTCATTTAAAAAAAAAACAGAATTGGCAGTACATTGGGGGGAAAAAGAGGGATAGGATACTTTTTTGGGGCAGAGACAGCATCAATATTTCCAAGTTCATTGACACCACTATGATGTCTTGGATTTAAAACAAGAAAACATTAACCTGATAGCAATGTGGATGTGGGCGGTTTGTGTGTTTTCACTGCTTAAGTACTGTTTCCCTAAAAACAGAGCAAATGCTTATTAACTATTACTGATGTGAAATTTAATGTGGCCCTTTAGTGGTTTATAAAGAGATTTCTAGATTCTTTCACAAGGGGGCATCTGGGGAGTTGATGTTAGTATCTGGCCTCCTGTTATAATAGAGGTCACTTCTTTATTCTGGCCATGGCTTCAGCAGCTTTTTTCCCCCCATTTCCCTTTACAGGTGAGAAACCCTACCATTGTGACTGGGATGGCTGCGGGTGGAAATTTGCCCGCTCTGATGAACTGACCAGGCACTACCGCAAACACACCGGGCACCGCCCGTTCCAGTGCCAGAAGTGCGACCGGGCCTTTTCCAGGTCGGACCACCTGGCCTTACACATGAAGAGGCACTTTTAAATCCCAAACAGTGGATATGACCCACACTGCCAGAAGAGAATTCAGTATTTTTTTTTAACCTTTCACACACCCTCTTCCCCCGGGGGAGGAGCCCAGCTGACAAGCACTACAATCATGGTCAAGTTCCCCAGGAGTCAGCTTGTGAAGGAACGGATGATCAGTAGAAAGGAGGAATGAAAAAGACAAATCAAAGGACTGACTGACGGGTCTGTGACTGGATCTTCTATCATTCCAATTCTCAATCCAACTTGAACATGCCTGGACTTACAGAATGCCAAGGGGTGACTGGAAGTTTGGATATCAGGGTATAAATTAGATCCGAGAGTTGGGGGTGGGGGGAGGGAAGACCAGAATTCCCTTGAATTGTGTTTCCATGCAATATTAAGCATAAAGATCACCTTGTATTCTCTTTGCCTTCTAAAAGCCATTATTATGATGTTAGAAGAAGAGGAAGAAATTCAGGTACAGAAAAAATGTGGTTTTTAATAGCCATCGCGATGGTGCTTGGTGAGTCTTGGTTCTAAAGGTACCAAACGAGGAAGCCAAAGTTCTCAAACTGCTGCATACTTTGACAAGGAAAATCTATTTTTGTCTTCCGATCTACATGTATGACCTAAGTCAGGTAAATACGCCTGGTTTACTTCTTTTACATTTTTTATGCAGACAGTCTGTTATGCACTGTGGTTTCAGATGTGCAATAATTTGTACAATGGTTTATTCCCAAGTATGCCTTAAGCAGAACAAATGTGTTTTTTTTCTATATAGTTCCTTGCCTTAATAAATATGTAATATAAATTTAAGCAAACTTCTATTTTGTATATTTGTAAACTACAAAGTAAAAAAATGAACATTTTGTGGAGTTTGTATTTTGCATACTCAAGGTGAGAATTAAGTTTTAAATAAACCTATAATATTTTATCTGAACCATGATTTCATTGTTTTTGTTGTGGAGAATCATGTAACAGATTTCAGTTTATACATTGGGGTAGAGGGCATCTGAGAAGCATGTTAAAAAGCCAACTTGTTCTGAACAGAGGTTGTAAAAGACTTAGTTTTACAATCAGTACTACCAGAGCTGAGTACTGAAAATTATCAAATTTAGAAAACATCTGGTCTGGGTTGCTCTACAAATGTACGTAAAACTACACAAGAGCAGTTTTCTTATTTGAATGTGATTTCCCAGGTAGAAACAGCTCAATTATTCTGTTCAGTTTTAATATGAGTGTTTATCAATAAACATACACATTCCAGGTCCACATTTAAAAATATCTTCATGGTTTGTCTTTAAAATAAGTGAAAATATACAAGTTTTGTCTCTCTGGAGGCCCGCTGTTGTGCTCCCCACAAATTTTGAGTAACAAAGGAATCTTCCTCAGGCAGACAACCATAACAACAGTTCCACAGTGCCCTCCTGAGGATTAAAGGATCTATTCATTCTGTTTGTGACAGGGTGTGTGTGTGTGATCCCCAAAGAGGTCTGGAACAGCTTCTAGCAGATTATTTTAAAACTTCCTCAACTCCTCTGAAGACAGAAACTGACTAGAAAATTAAAAATTAACTCATTCATGGTGCTGGGAATGTGGCTCAGTAGTAGACTCTGCCTAAGTTTCTTGTTTGATTCCCCAGCACCTTCAAAATTATTTGAATTAACAAAACTAATTATAAATTTTAAATTTTTAAATGGTGTTTTTGCAAGTTCATAGCATTTTATTTCTGGGATTTTTTTTGTTCTAATTAGTTATGCATGACAATAGAATGCACTATGACACATCATCATACATAAATGGAGTATAACTTCCCATTCTTCTGGCTGTACATGTTGTAGAGTTACACCAGTCATCTAGTCATATCTGCACATGGGGTCATAATGTCCAATTCATTCTACTATCCTTCATACCCCTCTCCCCTCCATTCCCCAATGCCTAATCCAAAGTAACTATTCTTCCCTAGCCCTCCCCTCAATATTTCTGTAGTTTTTTTAAGTTTCAAAACTGCACTATTCTTTTTTTTTTAATTAATTTTTATTGTAGGTTGTTCAAAACATTACATAGTTCTTTATATATCATATTTCACACTTTGATTCAAGTGGGATATGAGCTCCCATTTTTACCCCATATACAGATTGCAGAATCACTTCAGTTGCACAACCATTGATTTACATATTGCCATTCTGGAGTCTGTTGTATTCTGCTGCCTTTCCTATCCTCTACTATAAAACTGCACTATTCCAATCTCAAGTGTCTTGAAGTGGGTGCCCAAGAGAGTCAAGTAAATTCATTTGTGGCTGTCACAAAATGGAAAAGCATTTGTGACACTTGTTGACACCACAATGGTGATATGAGTGACTAATAAAATCAGGGGAGCAGAGCTGACTGTCATTTTCCTTAGAGTGCTTATTAACTGTCCATTATATCTAGTGTCCAGAGGTGTGTTGGCTCCATTGTTCACTTATGAATGGAATGAAAAGAAATTCTCGAGAGGCTCGTGGTGGATCAACACAAGGTATTGTCTTTGGCTTTTAGGAGTCCAGCCCAACTGGAAAGCAAGGCATGTGTCTTTGCTTAAAAGAAAACAGGTGCATCAATAGGATGGAATTTTATGTGGCCAAGAACATATTCAAAGCATACTTAATGACATAGAAAATGCTCATGGTATGTTAAGTGGAAAAAAAGCAGGATAGAAGACTATTAAAATTTCAAATGTGTGCCTTTCTTTGTGTGTGGGGGGGGAGGGTATAAAAAAATTGAAAATTAACAATTAATTAGTAATTAAGAGAAAAACCTGGAAGGAAATACCAAAATATTAAATTTTCCTTTTCTGCAGTTTCTAAATATTCTAAATCAAGTGCAATATGTAAGGAGAATTTTTTAAAAATTAAAAATATTTAGACTTTTTTTCAAAAGAGTAAAGTTATGGACACATTTTCCTTGGTATTAAATTGTGTTTGTTGTTCTTAAAATAATCCACTTATACAGAAATTTCTTGCAAAGTGTTGATGTATGAATATGTTTATTGAGTGATTGTTGCCATCTTTTCCGCTAAGTGCCTGTTACCCCATAGAAGAACATCATGATAAACTGTCAAAACATTTTAAATTGATTAAAATTTTTCTGATGTCATAGGGAAACATGCTACACATTAACTTTTTGTAACCTGAGAAAGAGAGCTTCAATATCAAAAATGAATGAGGAAGATTTCCCCAAAATGTAACAGAACAAAATGCTATTTAACACACAAATAGTTCAACTATTTGCTCTTACACGTATCAGTTCTGCACTCCTAGGTGTACAGTCATTACGGTGTTACAGAGCCATTTACACTGTATAATAAAAGAGCACCTAATAATTGAGATGCCTGCTTATTATAATTTTTTCCTTATGACATTTAATTTTATATGGCTTGTGTGCATACAACCACAAAGGATTAACAATAGTGGTTTCTAGCAAAATATTCTTTTGACAAGCATACATACCTGACTCTTCCAACCATGTTTCGATTTGTAAAACTAAAACTGGACTTTCACCATCACAAGTATGGTCGGGGAATAATTCTTTTCAAAAATTATTCCTAATTTTAGAAATGGAGATTAACAGTTTTTACATTCAATTTCTTTTACTTTTTTTTTTTTTTTTGTACCGGGGATTGAACCCCGGGGAGTTGAACCACTGAGCCACTTGGCCAGCCCTTAAAATTTTTATTTTGAGAGCTGGAGTTGGAGTTAAGTGGTAGAGTGATTGCCTAACAAGCATGCATGAGGCGCACTGAGTTCAATCCTCAGCACCAAATAAATATAAAATAACGATATTGTGTCCACCTAAAGCTCAAAACTAATTTTTTTTCTTTTAAATTTTTGAGACAGTGTCTCACTAAGTTGTTTAGGGGTTGCTAAATTGCTAAGGCTGGCTTTGAACTCAGGATCCTCCTGCCTCAGCCTCCCGAGCCACTGAAATTATAGGCATGTGCCACCTCACCCAGCCTACATACAGTTTTTTTATATATGAGGAAGCCTAAGTGAGGCCATCTTTATATTATAGAAACAACTCCACAGAGAAAATATTAAAATAAGCAATAAGCCGGGTACAATGATCCACACCTGTAATCCCAGAGTCTCAGGAGGCTGAGACAAGAGGATTGCAAGTTCAAAGCCAGCTTCAGCAAATTAGTGAGACCTGTTTCAGTAAAAAATAAAAAGGGCTGGGAATGTAACTCAGTGGCTAGGTGCCCCTGGGTTAAATCCCCAGTAGCCAACTGAAATAAGATAAAATAAAACATGCAGTGGTGGTACCTGATAAATTTTGTTATATGGGAGTATATGAATTTCGTAGCCTGCATCAGCCAACCTGTTGTATGTGCTTCTGACACTGCATTGAGCACAACTCACACGCATAGACAGATTTGTAGGCCAGATCCTCCCTGCACACACACCTCCCTCTCTCTCCCCATTATATAGACATAGGCACCTCCAAGGTCTACATAAACCCATTTATGATTTTATCATTTTTGTCATTATATTAATTATTTCTTTTATTTTACGTATTTGCTTTAGTTCTTAGCACCCTCCACAGGTTATTGTATATTGACATGGTTTTATAGTATAGAACTGAAGGTATGTCTGCCTCCTAAAAGTTATTTATAAAACTATATTGTTCACACAGAACCATTCAATATTTCACATAAAACCACTACAGCCTGTTCTCAGAGCAGAACACAGTGTTTAACCCTAGAAAACAATTGTCAAAATCAGAATGCTGTATGAAAGTAAAAGTTGTTTTTGTTGTTGTTTTTACTTTTTTTTTTTTTTTTTTTTTTTACATTAAGTGAAACTAAAAAGTTGGAAACAACCTTTGGGCACAAGGTATTGGTATTCAAATACCAAAAGCCAAAATAAATCTTAGTGAATTTCTCACCATCTCTTGAAAAATGAATGAACTCTTAAATCCTTTTGAAGTGCTTAGTGCTTCAAGGCCTTTGTCAGTGTCAAAACAGAGCAGGGAGGGAGAGAGAGAGAGAGAGAGAGAGAGAGAGAGAGAGAGAAACCAACTGCTAAACTATTGGCAAAAACACGGAAAATCTTTCAGGCTGGTATCAAGATTGCTGCAGCCAGGTGACTTGTTTGGGGAGGGAGGGGCGCTGGCCCATCAGTCAAATTGCTTCTCTGAAACCTCGTCCATTCTGCAACCATCCTTTTAATCGTTTTTTTTGTTTGTTTGTTTTTTTCAGGATGTCCTTGATATAGTATCACTTTTCTGATTGCTTTAGTCTCCTCAACACCTAGATGAGTCAGCATTTTACAGCAGGTCCACCCAAATGTCCTTCTCCGCTTGTTCTTAGAGGAAAAGGAGGAAATAAACAGAAACTCAATTTAATTACAAGAAAATGTAAATTCACGCTTACCTGGTCCCTTTGAGAGCTCCTCCAAGTTCACCTAACAGCATTTTTCACTGATGAAACATAATAATTAAGAGGATACCACAGAGTGTTAGGACATTAGCTACATTTGTTATGCTTTTATGTTTCTTTCCTGTCAGTGTTACATGTTATCTGAGCAAAGCAGGAAATAAGAGAAATGGGTTTTTTTGTTCTGTTTTGTTTTGTTTAATGGAGCCTAGGTGGATGGAAGGGGAAGGGAGAATAGAGCCCTGAGTTTGGCAATTATCTAGTTAAATCAACTACAGCAAACAGTCAAACCTGTCCAATCTGAGGCCAGGAGATGGAGTGGATTATCTCATATAGAATATTTTAATCTGTACTGATGCTGTGTTACTACATAGTGGCCAAATCCCCATGACACACAACCAAGGTAGTCAGCTGCTACACCTGAACACCCACATAAAAGCCTTTAAAGTAGATAATAACTACAGAGAAATTGAAGGCAGCCTAGACACACACTTGCTGAAAGCCTGAGAAATTAATAAATTGGTGCAAACTACAAAATCAGAGTGTTCTAGATTCAACCAGAAAGGGTTCTGAGGACAAGGGGCAGGCACGCCTTGTGTCTAGACAATCCAGGTCCCTTTTTGTTGGTATATAATAGTCCCTTACTTCTGCACAGCACCGTGAGCTTTTTTTTTCTGAAGTATTTGCAACTTGGGTTACGTAATTGATCCTCACACCAAGAGGCAGAGGAAAGAATTTTTTTCCCCGCCCCTCTGCCCACTATACAGATTGAAAATCGGAAGTTCCTTTCACAGGTTAGCATTCTGTTTTCATTCCTGCTGACACACTCAAAGTACTCCTCCTGTAATACTTTAGTCTTCATCTGCTGGGCAGGTAGGACTACAGGCAAAACAGATACACACCCACTTCAGAAGAATTTGCTAACATCCAGGTTCTTCCAGTAAACCCGTTTAGAATCACTAGCCCGAGACTTTCTGTCTCCATATCAGTGTGCTACTTCCTTTGTCAAGGAAGCCTGGGGGAAGCCTAAGGTTCCTGCACCTTGTTTCTCAACCCAGTTAGGAACTGGCTCACTGTGCCACGCACATGATCTTCCAGTTCTGAGCTGGAAAAAAAGGGTCTCATTTCTGACCCCGCCTCTGGCCTGGCGCACAGAGCTGTCCTGGTCATACAGATCCAGTCACCCCTTCCATCCCCCATTCTTTAACTTGCCAATCCCCAGGGCCTATGGATGTACCCATTTAACGTGGTCATTCCTGCAATGATTGCCCCCGCCTACTTGTCTAGTATCCTCTCCAGTCACACCTTAGATAAACTGGCCATGCTAAACTCTCAGGCCCAAGTGCACCTTGCCTTTCCTTGAAGACATCTGCTGCCTCTGGAAAGACCCGTATTTGCCTAATCAGGGCCCCTGTGTCCCTTGAAGTCTAGCCCAACTAGACAACTCTGGGGGCCCAGCGTGGTGGAGAACGCCTGTAATCCCAGCAACTCAGAGGCTGAGGCAGAAGGATTGCCAGTTGGAGGGCCAACCTCAGCAACTTAGCAAGGCCCTAAGCAATTTAGCAAGACCCTGTCTCAAAAAATAAAAAGGGCTGGGGGTGTGGTTCGGTGGTTAAGCCCTCCCAGGTTCAATCCCTGGTACACTCTGTGCTACTTGCTTTAGATCTGTCAACACATATCCTTATATATTACAAGGCTTGATGGGTCTGGCTCTCCCAACAGATATGAACTTTTGGAACACACTGGAAGCGTTCCTTTTTTTTTTTTTTTTTTTGGTTGCTAAATACCCATAGGTTCTGGACTCAATTGAATACAATTAATCATTAATTGAATATTTAGCCAAAGAAAAACCTGGCCTCTCCTTTTAGAGGATTCTTCCTGGCCAGGTGATTCTCTGCATTGATTCTGAAAAGAGTTTCATTTGTTTGAGGGGTTTCCTCTTTGTTGGGGAAAGCAAATCTGTGTCCGGCGACTGGTGGGGCTGGTTAGGAGGAGCTGCAGGGACCATACAGTACTTACAAGGAATGGTTGCAGATCACTGGGCAGGTTCTCCAGGAAGCCAAAACTGGGGGAAAGGAGATATTTTATCCTTTTCCTTGGAATGACTGTCATTCCTTTCAAGGGAAAAGTATGTGTACTAAGAAACTGAACAAACAAGACTTTAAAAAAACCGTGCCTGATGCAGGGCTCAGTGGTGTAGGCCTATAATCCAGATGATTTGGGAGCTTGAGGCAGGAGAATTGCAAGTTCAAGACCAGCCTCATCAATTTATCAAGGTCCTAGGGCTTAGTGAGACCCTGTTTCAAAATATAACATTGAAGAAGGGGCTGGGATGTTGCCAAACATAAACCAAAAAAAAAAAAAAAAACAAAACCTGCACCTTAAAAACTTCATGAGGGCTAGGGATGGGGGATGGGGGATGTCAGATGTAGCTCTTGTCCCATGGGCACAAGGCCTTGGGTTGGATCCCAGCCCTGGGGATTTAAAAAGCTTCAAGAAAGCTCTTTCCATTCTACTCTAGGCTACTGGGTGGGCAGACCCCTCTTTCTGCTTGGGTGACAGTAGTTTTCCGATGTCTGGACTAGTCAAATACACTGACTCTGAAAACTAGGGCATGAGATTGACAAATGCCTCTGCCCCTGAGGCACAGCTACACTCAGGGAGGAATAGATAACAGGTGACAAGGACCGGAGCTGTACGATTCCATAGGAATCTAAGCAGGAAAGGGGCTTCAAGAAGATTAAATTCAAATTGAAAACTAAGGCCTGGGTAAAGGTCTGGGCTTGTTCAAGGTCACATTAAGCTGGCCCTGAGCAGTGAGCACTGCCTTGATCCGGTTTAGCAGGCCACGTGGACGGTTCCCTCCTCTCTAGTGCAGCCAAGACGGGCATGTGCACTGAGGTCCCCCTGGAGAATACAGGAGCCCTTCTCTCAGTTGTGACATAGCCTGCCACCTTTGTTCTGCTGTCTCTTTCCATGCAATTCCATTCCAACATGTGGAATCTAGTCAAGGGCCCACCTTGCTAGCCATTATGCAAGGGCAGGAGAACAAAACACAAGTAAGAATGCATAAAATGTGCCATCTACAGATATTTTTCCTTAGTACAACTGCTCTGCGAAAAGTACTTGGTGTATATTCAATGAAAAGCCCAATCCCAGTCCTTGTTTAAAAAAAAAAAAATTATCTCTTTCAGGAAAGTTCTTTGAAAGACTCAACCACAACCACATTCACTGTAACAACACGCACCATCTTTCCACGCATGTGTGTGTGTGTGTGTGCGCGTGTGTGCGCGCGCGTGTGCTAGGAATTGAACCCAGAGTCTCACACATGCTGGGCAAGTGTTCTACCCCTGAGTTATACCTCCAGCCCCCTTAAATTTTGAGACCAGTCTCCCTAAATTGTCCAGGCTGACCTTGAATTTATGGTCCTCCTGCCTCAGCCTCCAGAGTAGCTGCCCCCTTCACCCAGCTCCTCTACAATTTTCTTGATCACTTATTATTTTAGATACTTTCAACTTGTTTATCGGGTGCATGTTAAATCATGTTAAAACGCGTTATTCAGGTTCAGCATGAAGATTTGGGCCTTATTCACAACAATATTACAAACCTCAGCTGGAATGAATGATTCAGGCAGAATGGAACTTAATCTTTTTTTGAGTCTTTAACCCAAGAAACACCTTGGGTTACTATGGTTTGGGGATTGCTTACCTAGATCACGGGAACAAATTGATTCTCTTTTAAACACAATTAGCCTTATAGCTAGGGAGCATAACTAGCTTCCTAGGACTCTCCTGGTGCCAAAGCCTGGAGAGAGGAGGAGGCCTTACCTGGGGGATTCTTTGCATAGAAGACTTTGTTAAGCAAAGTCACTCTGCTGTGGGAGTCTGATTTGCAATTGGTGCCTTTGTCAAAGGATTAGAAGATCCCTATTGTTTAATGTTTGGACCTCAATTTGCATTTGGAAACACATGACCTCTTCCAGGTTTGGTTCTCCTCTATTTTCGTTTTCTTGTCCCCGTACACAGTTGATACTGCATGTTAAACACTTGATAAAACTGCTTGGCCAAATGTTTGCAGTAATTAAGGAAGTGAAGTCAGTTGGCTTTCTCTGTGAACGATGGAGTCTACCTGGGCCCCAGCAATACTGAGCCAGTAATCTATTTGGCAACTGACAAATAATTCATAGGCTGCCTTCTACACGTTTCATTTATTTCCTTAATTAGAATTTATGGGACATTGTTCCCATTGAGAGAAAGTTCTACAGAGATATTGTCAGACAGTGGATCTGTAAAAGGAACTGAAGGAGAGAAAAAAAAAAAATCCTTTCTGTCTGCCTCGGACATATTTGAACACTTCTGTTCAATGCCTTTCCTTTATAAATAAAGGTTTGAGAAAGAATTATTTTAGGTTTGCCATAACAATACTCTCATCTCTACCTGATGTTTAACTACCTGTCCTTTGGTAAACAATTTTTAACTAACATTTGCTTTGACAATGTTCCCAGATTGGCAACATAAAACCTGGAATAGAAACTTTTTGTGAGGAAGGCAATTTCACAGATTGTGGGTTTAGACCATGTGGTTTGTTTGTTTGTTTGTTTTCTTTTTAACTCTTCAGTGTCTCTCTTCTTTTCCTTTGTCATCAACCACAGGAAATCATTTCCTGCTTGTCAGGATGAATATACTGGGGAATCTGGATTTGAGAATTGCTGGCTGGGCTGGGCTGTGGCTCAGTGGTAGAGCACTTGCCTAGCATGTGTGAGGCACTGGGTTCGATTCTCAGCACCACATATAAATAAATAAATAAAATAAAGATCCATCAACTATATATATATATATATAGTTATATGTTGTTGGCTGAATGACTTGGAGGTAAATGGAGACTAGAAAAGTGAATTCACATTCATTAAGCACCTATGGTATGCCAAGAACTTTGTTAGGTGCTTGGAGATTTGTTATACCTATTTTGTAGAGAAGAAGACAAAAGCCCAGAGGAATCAACCAACTGGTCCAAGGTCACACAGCTGTGAATGGAATCCAGGTCTGCTTAACTCCAAAGCCCAGATTCTCACTGCTATATCACACTCTTTCAGATAAAGTTAAGCTCCTCACCTCCTAGGAATGTGTGCTGGTTTCTCAATCTAAACAGGATGATGTTTGGTGCACACAAAGCTACACGGGCAAGATTGACCTAACCCAACCTTTTTTCTAATAGAGACAAGCAATCTTATCTGTCATTCTATTAAAAATACCCTACATTCCTCTAGGCTCCAGCTGGGACAATGGATTTAAGAAAAGTCTTTATTTCTGCATCAAAACATCCCCATAGACTCTACCAAATCACAAGAATAAATAAGCCATGGCCCTTCTTCCCAGGTCTTTTATTCACGAATTTCAAAGCATTTGACACATGTATTCAAATGATTAGAACAAGGACTAGCAGCCCTGTGTGTAGTTGGACCAATTGAAGGTGAGCTTAGGGAGGTATCTTGCTGAAGGTCACCCACTCTGGGGCCCCCTCCAGCACAGAACGCAGGGAGAAGTTAGCCACTAGGAGCGGCACATGTGAGCTCCATCTTTTGAGCCTGCAAACTCAGCCATAGCCCATGGGAAACAGTCCTGTTGCTTGCCCATCTTCCAAAACTCTTTGCCAACATTCTTCTAATGCTCCCAATAACTAAAGATAATCCCTTTTCCCCTAACCAGGATCTCAACCTAAAATAGATCTGGGCATGTGCCACTGGGCATGAACAAATGACTCAGGGAGTCATTTCAGATCTCAGCAGCAGGGAAGCTCTGCAGAGCACAGGGGCCGGATCGAGGAGCAAAGGAACTACAGGGCTGGGAAGTGCACCCTTTTCCCAAAGCCTCCTTTGCATAAATGGAGAAGCTGAGGCCCTTGCAGAACTTCATTCTAGGCCAAGACTCCCTGACCTCCATCATCAGCCTGCAGAGGAGGTGTCAGAGTGACCAGTGAGGCAAGACCCAGAGGTCCCTTGTGACAAATGGTACACAGCTTTTTGTGAGAGGTGTGTTCAGCATCAGGGAAAGCCGGAGGAGGGGGAGTCTCCCAGAACGTGCTGATTTGAGATCTTGTCTACATAGAAGTTTTGTGTGGCATTGTTGTTTTTTGTTTTGTTTTTCTTGTTGCTTTGCTTTTCTCCTTTAGTTTCCTCATTGGCCATTAGGTTATTGGTCTTGTTTTTGGTACTGGGGACTGAACCTGGGAGTGCTTTTCCACTAAGCTACATTCCCCAGCCTTTTTTTATTTTTATTTTTATTTTGAGACAGGGCCTCCCTCAATTTTGGGGGCTGGCCTTGAACTTGGAATCCTCCTCTTTCAGCCTAGTCACTAGGATTACAGATGTGCACCACTCACTGTACCTGGCCATCCATTAGGCTGATATCTAATTCTTCCTGACCAACAAGGGATATCCTTAGAACAGAGTACTATGCTTCCTTAAAGTTATTGAGTAAATGACAATAAATAAGGGCAAACATTTATTAAGATGTACTCCATGCTGTTCAGTATTTTAGGTGTTCTTCTCAGTTCCCCCAATGACCCTCTGAGACAGGAATAACTATTCTAATTTTAAGGATGAGGGATCTGGGGCTGGGGATGTGGCTCAAGCGGTAGCGCGCTCACTTGGCATGTGTGCGGCCCAGGTTCGATCCTCAGCACCACATACAAACAAAGATGTTGTTGTGTCCGCCAAATATATATATATATATATATATATATATATATATATATATATATATATATATATTAAAAATTCTCTCTCTCTACCGCTCTCTCTCTCTCGCTCTCTCTTAAAAAAAAAAAGGATGAGGGATCTAATGTTTAAATAATCTAACTGGAATCCAAATATATATATATATATACCATGAAACTGGAATATAAACCTGACTCTACCAAGCCCACATGCTCTTGAGCAATATAGTCTTCATATGCAGAAGAATGTCCAGAAGTTAATGGGCAGGGGCTTATATAGTATGACCTAACTTGGTAAAATCTATCTGTTCAGGTGTTTAGGGGTATATTTGTATTGGGAAATGTCTGGAGAGGCTGTTCAATGAAAATTCTTGGAGTGGCCTTTCCTGTCTGCACTAAAAGAGCCCTCCAGTCCTGCCCCTGCTATCCTCTATCTCTTTAACTTGATTTCCCCCAGGACACCTACCTGGAATGCAATACATTCTGAAAGTATTTATTTATAGCTCCCTTCCATCATGAGGGGGAGGACAGTGCTTGACAAAGTGTGCTTGGCACTTAGTAGATACTCAATAAATATTTGTCAAATGGAAAGAAGGCACCAGACTCTTAATGATGGTTGTTATTCTCTCTCTCCCTCTTTTTGTCATGTAGGGATTGAACCCAGGGGCTCGTATGTAAATATTATCTACCACTGAGCTGCTTCCCCAGTCCCTTTTTAATTTGATTTTGAGACATGATCTCTCTAAGTTGCCCAGGCCAACCTCAAGCTTGCAATCCTCCTGCCTTGGCCTTAGTAGCTGGGACTACAGGTGTGCACAATGGCTCTCTCATGCTCTATCTCCCTCTGTCAAACAGGGAACAGTTTAGACTCTTCAGACTGAAGCAGATGTAGTTTTTATTTCCCAGGTTTCATCTGAACTCCTTTGAGTTAAAAAAAAAAAAAAAAAATCCATTCCACTTAAAGGTGGAGAACCTAAAATGATCTACTTTCAAATGCAGAAAGGTGAACTTCCCCTTTTTTACAGTAACTTCTCTGGAGCTGAGGGCTCCTTTGGATTGCTAAAGAGAAGACCACAGGAGAGCTGCTTAGATAAACTTGTTTTGAATCAAAAGGTAATCACCAGTGTTTCAACTGCTAATTCACTTAGTGTCCCAGTCCTTCAGAAGGCTTTTCCTAGCACCATTTTCAAAAGATAAACCCTCTCCTGACCAGACTCAATTGAGACAATTGACGGTAGAGGAAGAGATTGGCGGGAAGTTGTTTTTGAGATGAATGACCCCCTATCTGGCCCAAGTGAAAATGAATGGGACATTTGAAGGGCACTGATAGGAGTTGTTTGGGTTTTATCCTGATGAGAAGCTCCCTCCTTCCTCTTTCAAAAATGAATAAGCTGTGAAGGGAGTCACATTCAACTTGCCCAGGTCTTCAAGCCACGTGGCCTTGACCTTGCTTTTGCACTTGGTCTAGTCACATTCAGCTGGGGGGTTGCCATCGAGCCCCCCCCCCTTCACTTGTGTCCTTCTGAAGGGTGACTTCTGTCCCATCAGCGGTTTCAAGAGCCCTGGAAAAGCCAGAAGCAAAGTGTCCCTGCATTCCTCCAAGTCAAAGGGCTGCTTTGGCTGGCTTCCTTCTTTCCCCAACCAGAACCAAGCTCCTATATAAAATTCATAAATTCTTGGCAGGAAAGAAATCCTCCCATTGGAAGGAACAGATGTTCTACGAGTAACTTTTGCCATGATACGCTGTTCCTAATATCGGTCTTAAAGTGTGTGATTAAAAAAAAAAATAAATGTCAACATGTTCTGGGCAGTTTTTCCATATCCATCTGTGGCATGCACATCACCAACCCTCCCACTGCCTCTTTTTAAATTTCCAGAGAGTAATTGGGAATTGGAAAGACATTAAAAAGTGAAAGCAGAAAATCCAATCCAACAAGTATGCTAATGTATAACCTAAAAAAGAGTCACTCCCTCCCAGTTGCGAATCTCGAAACGTCCTTCTTAGAACTTGGAATGGGCCAGACTTTTTCTAACAAGGCAATTAATTATGACCAATTAACACGGTGGGGTCATTGCTATTAGCAGAATTCCATGATCGTGATCTATTCAAAATATCCCTTTCCTAAAGAAAGCATCAACCAAGGGGCTGCGGGGCTATTTTCACTTCGTTTACACCTCATTAAACTGCCGACCTCCATTATCTGGGTCTCCGGTGACTCCGGGAAGCGGCAAGGTTAGTGGACGCCGCTTACCTAGCCTGGGAGTCACTAGAGAGCTGGACCTGGCCTCGCTAGTTCCGAGCTGGCGCTCCCTCCCCAGGGACAGGGATGCAGGCTGGCGGGCTTTCTGCAGGGTGCAGAGCGCCCGCGGGCCCTGGCCGGGCTCAAGAGCACCCCTGTCGGCTTCAGGGTTCAAAGCCAGCACGGGTGGGTGGTCTGGTGGAGTGCGGTGGGGTGGGCTGAGGTGTGAACTCCGCGGAGCCGAGGAAGGTGACGGCGGGGGCAGAGTGGGAAGCAGCCCCATTTGACATTCAAATGCGCACGGGTTCGGTCGCGTCCAGGCTCTCAGGCCAGTTTTTCTCTCCACCGCCAGATCGGACTCTAAAATCCAGGTCCCTGGTGGGGCCAGTGCCAGGAACCCCACCCCACCCCACCCCACCCGGAAGAGCCTGTCCCCGAAGCCCCTTCCGTGCCCAAGTGGAAGTGGCAGCGCGCGGGGCGCGGGGCGCGGGCGGCCCCCGCACGGAGAGCCGAGCCTGGAGGGCGCCTCTGCGAAGCCCGGAGTGTCCCCGCAGGCTCGGGCCCGACTTCCTCGGTATCCCGGCAGGGAGGCCGGGCCGCGCTCCGGGGCCGGGGCGGTGGCGCGAGCGACGCCGGGAGACTCAGCCGTCCCCTAGCGCGCGCCGAGTTGGAGGCGGCGCGGCGCCGCGCGGTCTGCAACGCCCCCCGCCGGTCTGTCGGGCACAGGACGGCTCCGCACCGTGGGTCCCCAGCGCCGCTCGTCCTTTTCAGGCAGCAGAAGGGCGCCCTTCCTCTTCCTCTTAGATGAGGTTTACAGTTAAGAAAGTTAAAATCAAGTTTAAGTGGAGTCTCATCTTAGCTCTGTCACTGACTTCGGGCTCCAGGAAACTCTAGAATTCTAGGCTTCCTTTGACAAGTGTGAATATCATTCCTGGACAAGGTTATTGAAATAATTCAGAGCATGTATTAAAGTGCCTGCCACATAATGAATGCCCAGTGAAAGGAGGGCACTGTTATTATTACCAGCTGGGTAGGCTCTCAATGAGGAGGTCTGCTGTCCTGTTCCTCTGAGCAGGATTGGCGTGGACTGGCAGAGAGGACCGGGTTCAGGCTTCTCCTTGGCTTTTGTTTCTGTTTGCTGCTGGGGATGGAATCCAGGGCCTGGTGCTTGCTAAGCACTGGCTGTACCACTGAGATGCACCCCCAGCCACTGTCTTTTCTTGGAAATGGAAAAGGAACCTGAGCTCACAGCAGGGCTCCAGCTTCACTGTGCCCTCCAGCTGCACTTGACTATGGACTTAGACATCTCCTTTTTGAATCAAATACCCTCTTTGCAAAATAGAATAACCGTACTGGACTCAGAGTTACTACCAGGTAAGAAAAGCAGAGCTCCGGGCTCAGGAAAAACCTCACCCCTGCTGGCAGTCAGCAAGTCCAGAGCACCTGTGCCTGTAGCACATAGTAGGTGCAGGGCAGGACTCCTGCCACTCACACAGGCAGCCAGCAGGCCCAAGGTTCCTTTCTTACAACAAGTTCTGCCCACTCCCAGCATTCCAGAGACCCCAGTGCCTCTTGCAGCTCTTTGACTAGGCAGCTTGGGCTGTTGGGAAGCTTTAACTCTCATCCCCCCTTGACCTCCCTCCTACAGATGCCTCAGATCCTTTCTGGAAGGTACCAAGCACACAATAGGCATTCAGTAAACTTTAATTTATTATTCTCTTTTTCAAGCACAAAGCAGATGCCCAGCAAGTATTTGTTCTATTAGTTTGAGCTTCACCTTTGGCTGAGCTCCACACCTGGGGAAGTTTCCCTTCAGGTCTTTCCTCAATCTTGGTCTTGCCATATGTCACATCCCGCGACCTGCTCCTTCTGCCATCTTTCTAAAGGTTGGTGCTTTACATAGAGGAAGAATGATGGATCTTGTTAAAGTTCACTGTCTAGAAATTTACTGAGATACAAATCAACATGTGAAATCTCCTTTTTCTTTTTTCTTTTTTTTTTTTTTTTTGGTCCTGTTTTGTTTTTTGGTAGTCCTATGCCTCTTTTTTAACAATTTTTTTAAGAGGGGGGGGGATTTTAATATTTATTTTTTAGTTTTCAGCGGACACAACATCTTTGTTTGTATGTGGTGCTGAGGATCGAACTGGGCACGCCAGGCGAGTGTGCTACCGCTGGAACCAAATCCCCAGCCCCGTCCTATGCATTTTGGATGGGAGTGGGGAGGGTGAGGAGAACAGGAGTGCAGTTTTAGTTGAAAATGATCCCCTATATCTGAACACTTGTGTGACAATGTTTTCTGCCAGACAGGCCAATATGATACATTTTTATGGATGTGTGGGAAGGCTTCAGCAGCTTCAGGGTCCCATTCCCATGATTTCTTTAGCTTGCCAACATGGCACACTGCAAATGGGGAAATCAAAAACAAAACCAGAACAGCAGCTACAAAATATCCTATGAAAAATGATACAGCTATCTGCCTTGGCAGCCACAGTACACTGTGTGTGTGTGTGTGTGTGTGTGTGTGTGACATCCATTTAATTGTTAGCACAGTCCATGTTCCCAAGGAACCTCAGGGAAGTAGGGGGCCTTTGGACCTGATGTCCATGGGAGTCTTCGCCCACATCCTGCCTCACCTCCACGTTGTCAAACAAGGTCCTGCTCTCCCAGACTCTGACGTGGGACTTTTCACTGGCCATCTGAGCAAGCATTCTTAGGGACTCTTTAGAAATGATAGGACACAGACTTTATTAATACAGAGCACTGAACAAATTAGAGAGCTTTCACATATTATGACTAGGTATGCGACAGCTGTTACTTTACCAAAACTATTCATTACTGGGCCGTTTGTTTAAAAGTTGTCCTGGTGGCTTGGAGACAGTGCTTTTTGCTTTCTGACTCACAGGAAGCAAAAATAAGTTACTATCAGGGGATGACCGTACCTAGGAGCCAAACTAAAAATGAGAAGGCTTGTCATCCTCAGGCAGAAGGCAAGTTGACTCCACTTTTAAAGCAGGAAGTGCCAGACTGTTGAACATTTAAGATTTTCTTTGCGTCCTACATTAAACAAAACAAAAACCAATTCACTAACCGTTTGCAGAATAATTACAGTGTGCCAGTTTCTTCCTTTCTTTCATCATAGTGCTACATCCCTAACCCTTTTGGTTTTTCATTTTGAGACAGGATCTCACTACGTTGCTGAGGCTAGCCTCAAACTCTCAATCCTTCTGCCTCAGCCTCCCGAGTTGCAAGGGCCACCAGATCCAACCAGTGTCCCAGTTTTTGTGCTTGAAAACACATGAAGGGATATCACATGGTCTCTGTGGTTCAGAGTCTAGCAGGAGAAATGCATACATCTATGCATTCCAAGCCACTATGAAGTGGTCACCTCTTCATTACGGTAGGGACCACCAGTCCCCACTTCATGGGTAGTTGGGAGGCAGGGCTATGGAATGCCTAGGTGAGTAGCAGTTGCTGAGAAATTGATCTAAAACAGCCTCCCACAGAGGTCAAGGTGGTATTGGCCCTATTCCAGGCTGAGAGGGGCTCACAACACAGCCAGGATTCAAGTTCAGATAAGATCATGTTCTTCCTACCACATTACGCTCATGAAGTGCAAGCAGTGTTGCATCTCCTGAAACCCTTCTCCTCTGGTCTCAGTGTGGAGTGGGAATGAAAGATTGCCCAGCTTCACGCCAGCACTTTGGCGTATTAGGTCTCCAGACCATGTCAGATGGGTTCCCCGCCCTCCTCTTCATTTCCATTTTCCACAGAGTTCCATAGGAGGAGGATGGCTTCCAGCTCCATTCGTGTTTATCCTGGAAACAACAAGAGACAACTTCCCTTGCTCCCTCCCCAAAGGATTGATTGTATTTGGAAAGCAAGCAGAGCAGGTATCTAAAGTTCTGTGGGAACAAATGCACTTTTCATTTTGTTTTTAAATTAGCTTCAGTTGAGGCATAACTGCATACTCTAAAGCTGTATATTTAATGTATACAGTTTGATGAGTTTAGATCCATGCCATCTGATCAATCAAGGTAATAAACATGTCCATCACCTTCAAAGTGTTGTTGTGTTCTCCTGTGTGTGTGTGTGTGTGTGTGTGTGTGTGTGTGTGTGGTTTGTGGACTTAACATGAGATCTACCCTCTAAACAAATTTGAAAGCATACAACTTTATGTTGTCAACTACGAATACCATTCTATAGCAAATCTCTGGAATTTATGCATCTTGCATAAATGCAACTTTACACATGTGGAGTAACAATTTCCCCTTCTCCTTCCCCCAATCCTCTGGCCACCACTAGTCTACTCTCTGCTTTTAAGGATATCATGCATGACAGACAAGGGCTCTGCCACTGAACTACATCACCAGCTCTTAAATTTTTTCCATCTGGGGTCTCAATATGTGGCTAACCCTGACCTTGAACGCCTTTACTCCAGCAACCCTCCCACTTCAGTCTCCCAAGTAGCTGGGACTACAGGCATGCACCACCACACTTGACTCCTAAGTGTTGAAGACTGATATTCCACTGTGTGCAGCTTGCTTCCTTTGCTCGTAAATTCATGTTATTGCCATCACTTTAATTCATGCCAAAATTATTATTCATTTTCCAACAGACATTGTATTTATGTCTGGTTTTGAATCATTATTGACAATGCTGCTGTGGACATTCTTGTGTGTATTCCCTGGTATTTAGGAGAAGAGCTTCATCTAGGGTAATTTTCAAGAAGTTTATTGCCAGGGTTGATAGGGATGGCATTGAATCTGTGGAGAGCTTTGGGTAGAGTGGACGTTTTAATAATAACAAATGTTCTGATTCACCAACACAGGATGTCTCTCCAGGTGTCTCAGTCCTCTTTGATTTTTATCATTAATGTTTTGTACTTTTCAGTGTATAGATCTTTCACCTCACAGTTAATTCCTAAATATTTTTTTTTGTTTTGATAATTATTATTATTTGGTACCAGGGATTGAACCCAGGGGGTGCTTAACCACTGAGCCACATCACAAGCCCTTTTTAGTTTTTATTTAGAGACAGGGCCTCACTAAGTTGCTGAGGCTGGCTTTGAACTTGCAATCCTCCTGCCTCAGCCTCCTGAGTCACTGGGATTATAGGTGTGCACCACCACACCCAGCTATAATTTTCTTTTTTGAAGTGTCTTTGGTACTTTTATCAAGGTAATCATGACTTTAAAATGAGTTTGAAATTGTTTCCATCTTCAATTTTCTGTAATGGTTTGAGAAGGATTGACATTAAATACATCATCCCACAGCTGATCACATATCTGTTCGTGTGGGTGATAGAATGAGAAAATGGCAAATGGAATGGGTCAAATCTCTGTTCATAGAATAGCCATGGAATCTTGTAGAATTCACTAAATCACTTTGAAATTATGTCCATCCCCCCACCTCCAGTACTGGAGATTGAACCCAGGGCCTTGTGCATGCTAGGCAAGCGCTATACTACTAAGCTCTATCACAAGCCCTTTTTGTTTTATGTTGAGACAGAGTCTCACCAAGTTGCCCAGGCTGGCCTCAAACTTGTGATCCTCCTGCCTCAGCCTCCAGAGCCACTGAGATTATAGATGTGCAGTACTGCACCTGGCTGATGGATCTTCTTTCTAAGGGTGAGACCTTGGTTAGGTTACTTAACAGAGCTAAGCTTCAGTCTCATCATCTGTAAAATGGGGAACACAATAGGGCTTGTTAAGGGTAGGGTTGTAAATAAGAATTAACTGGCATAGTGCATATAAAGTGTTGAAAACAGTGTTTGCCTTTCAGCAAGTATTCCATAAATACTAGCTATCTTTATTATTATTAACTGGGTCAAATTTCTTGGCTGCTGGGGAAAGGAGGGTAAACTGGGTATAGTTTCTAAATGATGATGATGACAGCACATCTCTGGTAGGAGATTGTGGGAGTGAAGCTCTGAGGACTTCTTTCTTTCTATTGGAGATTGAAACAGGGATGTTCTACCACTGAGCCACATATTCATCCCTTTTATTATTTATTTACAGATAGATAGAGTCTCACTAAGTTGCTGAGGCTGGCCTTGAACTTGCAAGTCTTCTGCCTCAGCCTCTCAAGTTGCTGGTATCACTGGTGTGTGCCACCAGGCCAGGCCAGGGCCTTGATGCTTAAGGGTCTCACCCACTCACTGGTCTATGATCTTGGGGTCTAAGGCAGACCTCTGTCCCTCTTTAGGCCTGAGTTTCTTCCCTGAACTGTCACTCAGAGGAACTGATCTAAGTCTCTGGGAGCACTGAGGAAGCTCTTTGCTATGACTTGGAGGAACTCACCATATAATTCTCTTCATTTTTCTTCATTCTATTCCATTTCCTTGGCCTGAAGGCAGAAATGAATCTATATAAACTTTGTCCACTGTGGCTGCACGTTGAAAATTCCAAGGGCTAATTCTTGCACCTTGAGATGAACTCCATACAGTCAAAATTTTACTGTAAATTGACCAACAAACTTGAAATATGGAAGGCCCACAAGACTAAAGTCCTGTATCAATGTTAATGTATGAAATTGATAACTGAAGTTGAGCAAAGGTGAATGTCCCTATGCTTAGGAAATATACCCTGAAGGACCTAGGGTGAAAGGCCAGGATGCATGCACTTACCCTTAAGCAAGTAAAATCCTAATAACAGGTGAATCTGGGCACAGGGTATATGGAGGAACCTGTACTATTTTTACTTTTGAAACTTTTTGCAAGTTGGAAGTTATTTCCAAATAAAAATTTAAAAATAAAAACCTAATAAAGAACAAAGAGCTCAAAACTTCCTTGTTACTGCTTTCTTAGTAGCATGAACACATGAGGTTCTGGAGTAAAGGTTTCTAAGGTAATAGTTCCTTGTAAAATACTGGACTTGAGCATGCAAATCCTATTCCAGCCAATGGCTTGGCAGGGCCTTTATACAGTATCTTCTATTTTGGCCGCTATAGTTATAAGATATGGTTTAATTAATCTCTCAGCCTTGCCCATTAAATGGCTTGCTTAAGGTTGCCATCAGTATATGCTGGAGCTTGGCTTTGAGTCTAGAGACACCTGTCTCCAAACCCCATGCTCTTTTCGTCCCCCTCCTGCCCCTGTGTGTCAGCATGGGCCCTGCCCCACGGGAATTCACAGTTTCCGGGGATGGTCCATACCTACATAAAAAGAGACCAGACCTTACGTCTGAATCATGTATGGGGTTGTAGAAACAGCTGTAAAAATAATGGCATCATTGCAGAAGGATTAGATGGAGTCCATCTCAGCCACAGAACAGGCTTTGTGAGCGTTCAGCATGGACTCCAAAGACTGTATCTGCAGTTAAAGGAAATCCCCAGATGTTTTATTAGCGATGTGTTTCCAAATCATCCAAGCACAAGGAAAGAAGTGTGCTGGCATTTATCACCGCACTTACCTTTTCATATCTTATCTCCCCAAACATTGTCCCATTGCTACAGCCCATGTGACAGTGTCTCCTCCAAGGTTTCCAGCAACCTTGCTGGGCATTTTCAGATGATCCCTACAAGTGACAACCAAATGATTAATATCAAGTTCCTCTCTCCTAGGAGTTCAGATGTTTCCTTGGCAAATGAGGGATGGGCCGTCCTAATTCTGCTTGGCTCGGAAAGGACCGTGCAACTGAGGTAAGATTGGAGTCAGTTTCTACGGTGTGAAAGAATGGCCCTGTCCATTCAGGTTCCCTCGCCAGAATCTTTGAAACCAGGTAACCAGTGTCTGTGAGAAGCAACCTCTGGAACAAAAGCAAATAAAAAGTCTTCTAAATATATTCTTATGGGAAAGCTGCCTTCTCTGCACTCCAGTCTTCTCGCCTGTAAGCTGAAACCAACAAGCTTCACATGGCCCTTTCTTGCAAAGATTCAGCAAGGCAATGAAACTTGAAAACTTTGGAATACAGAGGGCACCTGGCAATCATCCCTATGGTTAAGGATGGCAATAGCACTGGCAATAAAAAGCATTTTTTGAGCACTTACTCTGTGCCAGAAGTGGTACAGAGCATTGACATGGGTGGGGAAGATATTAGAGAAGTGTGTAGTTGAATGTGGCCTTGGGAGTCAGCAGGCCAGGTTCCCACCCTAGATCTGTCATTTACTAGCTCTCTGTGATCTGATCTAGAGCAAACCTACTTCTATGTTGATTTCCTGTCTATAAACTGAGGATTATATCAAACTTTGGCTTGAATGTCTCTCCCCAGAGTTCATGTGTTGGAAGTTTAACTCCAAAATTCATATGTTAGTGGGGCCTTTGGAAGGTGATTAGATGACATGAGGTCAGAAGGGTGAGACCTTCAGAATGGCACTAGTGGCTTGATTTATTTATTTATTTTTTAATACCTTGGTTCCAGGGATTGATTCCAGGGCACTTAACGACTGAGCTATATCTCCAGCCCATTTTTTATTTTGAGACAGGGTCTCACTAAGTTGCTTAGGGTCTTACTGAGTTGCTGAGGCTGTCACTGAACTTTGCAATCCTCCTGCCTCAGCCTCCGGAGCTGCTGGGATTACAGGTGATGCATCATGCCTGTCCTGATTTATTCTACTCTGATGTCACTTAAAAAAAAGATGGTGACTTTTCTAAATAACGTTTGTTCTTTATAAAGTTCTTGTGCACACATGAATATGCTACGGTTTGTATCATCATAATGATCTGGGGACACAGAGATAAGTTGGATGCCAAGGGTGTAGAGGTGTGGAGGGACCTGTAGATCTGGGCCTGGGGTCTTAACTCTGTCCCATATGGCTCTATGCTGTCCCATGATGTCATTCTAGTCAAATAGAATAGGCAGTTCCCTGTAGACCGTTCCCATGGGGCATCTTGGAGACTGAAGGAGTCGGGGTCTCTCTGGTTTGATAAATCAGAGTCTTGCTTTATTAAAAAAATATATAAATAAGTGCTAGAAAAGAGGGAGAATTGTTCTATTTAATACATGCATGCCCTGGAACATAGAAATGTATCAATTACAATGACACCACATATATCGTCTTCCAAACTGTTGCAGATCCTGAGTTTGAACCATTCATGATGTGGTCCTGTCTCAATCACCCTTTTGCCCCCTGAATGGTGAGGGGTTGCTGTGGCCAAACTTGTTTTGCATGAATTTCCCTGGATGGAAAGTGTAGGTGAGCATGCTGCAGCTGATTCCGAGGTAGGGACGGAAGCCAGCCATCAGGGAGCCAGGGCAGGAGAGGGGGGAGAGAAGCGGAACAGGTGTCTTTCCACAGCACGCTGGGAAGGGCAGGGAGATCCGGGCAGGGGTAGCATGGTGGTTCAAGGAATGCTCATGATGAGGTGGGAGAGACTGAGTGCATGAGAAGGGCTCGGTGGTCTGCCTAATGGCAAGACCCAGGAGCATGGTAGTGGGGTGAGACTGGGAAAATAAGGAGATGCCTACTAGGAGAAACCAGTCTATTGCAGAAAAGGATCTTTCTTCCCCTCCAAAATCAGATGTGATGGATGGACCACACCCCCGGGCAACCGACTGACACCTGAGGGAAGGTGTCTCCTTATGAGACCTTTACAAGCTAACCTGCAAGAAAGATTTAAAGTGCATGGACGATCCCCTCAGGGACATCCAGATTTTGCTAATGGCACCATCACCTTTCTCTCTCTCTCTCTCTCTCTCTCTCTCTCTCTCTCTCTCTTTGGTACTGGGGATTGAACCCAGGGGCTTAACCACTGAGTCACAACTCCAGCCCTTTTTTACATTTTATTTAGAGGCGGGGTCTCAATGGGTTGCTTAGGTCCTCACTTAGTTGCTGAGGCTGGCTTTGAACTCGCCATCCTCCTGCCTCAGCCTCCCAAACCACTGGGATTACAGGTGAGCACTACCCTGCCCAGCTGTATTACTTTTTTAAAGACTGTATAGAATTTCTTTATCCGTTCATCCACCACTGGATGCTTAGGTTGCTTCCATTTCTTGGCTATTGATGAATAACACTGCAATGAACATGGGAGCTGAGATATCTCCATGAAGTGCTGATTTCATGTCCTTTAGGTATATAGCCAGCAGAGGGATTGCTGTGTGGGTGGACCTTGAGGACATGCTAAGTGAAAAAAAGGCACAGAAAGAGAAATATCACACGATTTCACTAATATGTGGGATCTAAAAAAAAAGTCAAGTACATAGAAACAGTAAAATAGTGGTTATGCGGGTTGGTGGGAGGAGAGTGGAGAAGTGGGTCAAAGGGTACACATTTATAGTCATGTGGGTACACATTTATGGTCATGTAGAGCATGAGACCTATGGTGAATAAACTGCATCACATACTAGAAATATGTCAAGAGAGTAAATTGTGGGTGGTCTTGCCACATGCAAAAAGGGTAACTATGAGAGTTATGGTTAAGGTAATTTGCTTAACTGTGGTAATCATTTGTGTGTGTGTGTGTGTGTGTGTGTGTGTGTGTATAAACATTCTATATACTTAAACATACTTGCAATTAAGAATAATAAGATGTATGGAAAGGAAAGGGGTGAAGGGGAAACCCACAGACTAAACAGACTTAAGAGATTTATCAAGTTTTTTTTTAAAAAAGGAAGAATTATTATAACATTTAGATATGCCTAATTGGATGATAGATGCAAGGAACTAAGTACTCTAAAAAGTAAGAACCCCAATATTGTGGCAAGAAGGGTTGGGTTTGTGATGGGAATGGGGCCTCTGGATGGCTTATAGGACAGTAGGCAAAGTTCTGGTTTGTTTGTTCATTCGTTCTTTTTTGTGGTAGTAGGGATTGAAGCCAGGGCCTTACATATGCTAGAAGTTCTCTACCACTGAGCTATATCCCCAGCCCTTTATATTTATTTATTTTTTTTAATTTTGAGACAGGTTCTCACTAAATTGCTGAGGCTGGTCTTGAACCTGTGACCCTCCTGCCTGAGCCTCCTGAGTAGCAGGGATGATGGACATGCATCATGCCGCCAGGCAAAGTCCTGTTTCTTGACTGGGCTAGTAGTTAAAAATATGTGTGCTTCATAATAATTTGCAAAAACATACATTTATATGGTTTTCTGTATTTGAGTTTTATTTTACAAGGTGAAGAATAGCCAATTAGCACTGTTGGGTTGTATGTGCATGTGGCTTTAAGCTCTGGAACTCAGAACAATAGTTGAGGAGCCGGCGGCTGTGGTTCTTCCAAACCCTAGCACTTCTGCAGCTTCTTTCCTCATAGCACCTCCAGGAAGGAGACCTTGCAGCCTGACCAGAGAAGGATCCAGGGAATTGGGGTCACGTACCCCGGGCTGTCTGTGCTTCTGACTGGTCGCCTACTGTTCAATGGCTGCGCCATGTTGTGCGACCCCTCCAGGCCCGCAGAGGATCGACTTCCTCATGCAATGAACAGGGATAATGGATTGTTGTAGGGATTAGACAAGTGAGTGCAATGGTACACAGTAGGTGCTCAGTGATGCCTTACTATAATTATTTTTTATGAGTCAAAGAACAGGTTGGTCAGGTGGTAGGGCCTGGAAAGTGCGTGTGGACCTGCCGCCGTGCTGGGTAGCTGTCCTGAGTATTCCCATAGTTGATCTGGGACCCAAACAAAGGTCTTTTCTCCTCCCGCTGGCGGTCTTCTCCTGGAGGACAGGCCTGAGCAGGGAGGCATTAGGTCATGCTTCTGTGGGGCTGGAAGCACGTGACCTCTCTGGGGTGTTCTGCCCTTGACATCAATGAATGTGAATCAGTAGTTGGTGAGTGTTAGGGAATCAATAAGTGACCCAGGGACAAAGGCAATGACAAAACTATTCTCAGTGATTCCCTTCCCATCCAGGGGCATGAAATTGAAGGCACTGGCCCTTGTACAGGAAGCTTTCTGCTATCAGGGGTCCAGATGTAGCCTCAGCTGCTGAGGCCACCCAGACTCATTCCACCTCTTCCAAGACAAGTCTAGGTGACATGCTCCTCCTCTCTCAGGGGACATTTGGCAATGTCTTCACATATTTTTGGTTGTCGTAACTGGGAAGATGTTACTGGCTTCCATGGATGGGGCCGGGAATCCTATTAAACAACCCAAATCACACAGCTCCCTGCAGCACAGCATCATCAGAGCCCCCTAACGGATAATTCCATGGAAGGAAGTACTCAAGGAGACTTGTGACCTGAAATCTTCTGGTCCTGCCTCAGAGGCCTTGACATACATTTAGGATAAAAAGAGGGTATACTGCTGGGCACAGTGGCACATGCCTGTAATTCCAGCTACTCGGGAGGCTGAGGCAGGAGGATTGCAAATTGAAGGCCAGCTTTAGCAACTTAGTGAGAACTTATCTCAAAATAAAAAATAAAAAGGGCTGGGTGTGGAGTTCAGTGGTAGAATGCTCCTGGGTGATTCAACCCTCAGTATCACAAAAAAGAAAAAAAAAAAAAAAAAAAAAACGAGTCATAATACAACTTGCCCAAAGATGATGGTTCTGACTCTAAGGCTCAGTTTGAGTTGGAGATATGTCCTCCCTGATGTTTCCTGAGAATTGAAGTTCACAGTTATACTAAATAAGTCTTCTGAAAGCTGGGCATGGTGGCACACACCTGTAATCGAAGCAGATTAGGAGGCTGAGGCAGGAGGATTGAAAGTTCAAAGCTAGCCTCAGCAATTTAGCAAGGCCCTAAGCAACTGTTAAGCACTCCTGGGTTCAATCCCTGGCATCAAAATAAATAAATAAATAGATAGATAGATAACTAAATAAAATAAGACCTCCAGGAAGACAACCTGAGCCACACAACCAGGAGTTCTGGGCTTCCCTTTCCCTTGGGAGTGCTCACAGCACCGCCTCTCAGGGGCTCTCCATTCCCAGCTCTGTGATGATCCCAGCCTGGCTCTGGAGCCAGCATGCAAGCCCTTTCAAGTTCAGGCCCCGTCTGCCCTCCATCCACACACCACGCTCTGAGCCTCATGCTTGCTCGATCAGCATTGCCTGCAACCCCCACGCTCTTACTCACAGCCCTGACTTTGTTCAGTGATTCCCAAACGTGGTACCCGTTCTCCCTGGACGTCCAGTCGATTGGACAGGAAGAAAAGGATGACTGTCTCTCACTTGGCTACTTAGGCATTTACTTTAACGTGTATTAGGACAAAGGAAGCGAGCAAGTAAATGCATGACACGGTGTGTCACTTTTAAACAAACGTGTTCAAGTCTTAAAACAATAGTCCAATAAAATATTATGTAAACGTTTTGCCGGTGATGGTCATATGTAGTAAAAATCGTGGAGGTGGGATGCCCAGACATGAAATGTGTCATTGCTCACTCTCTCCCTGGCTGAAGGCCCTTCTCCCTGCCTCTCTGTCCCCTCACTCACTGAGCCCCTTGACCAGTGAATGCTCCTCATCCTGAAGATCTGCTGGGGCTTGCTTCCTCCAGAAGCATCTCCCCTCATCCCCCCACTTCTAGCTGGGTCCCATGTCTTTCCTCTGTGAGTTCCTGGAGGGGACCCAGAGCTAAGATAACCCGAAAGTGAAAGTGCCCAGCACAGGGCTAGACTGAGCAGAGGCTATAAGGAGCTGTGTTGTTGAATGACACAAAGCACTGCTTTTTACCATGCAGTGTTCATTTCCAGTTCAGACCATCCCCAGGAACCAGCTCCTAACCAGAACAGAGGCTCAGTAGCGAGCCAGGGCAGGAGAGACCTTCAATGCCTCTAAACATGCACCCTGAGCACCGTGCAGCCTCGTCCACAGACCTGCTGCCTGGTCCGGAGGATCTCTGACTTTGGGCCTGGGAGACCTGGGTCTGTCTGAGTTTGGCCAAATCAGTTTTCCTGTCTGAGTGTCAGTTTCCCCATCAGTGGAGCCAGGAGGGGGAGTGGTCCCCAGGTCCTAAGGCGGCCAAGTTTTGACCTCAGTAAGTAGTTGTGGAAGCACTTTGAGTAAGCCATCAGGCACTTGTGCACGAGTGGAAGGGGTGGTTGTTTTTCAACTCCTAAATGAGGACAACCTGGTGCTCTGGGGCTTTCAGTGCGATGCTGTGTAACCAGAATAACCAGATTGCATGTTCATGCATCTACACACGTGTGCGCGCGCACGCACACACCCTGATTATAGAATGTGGCTTTCGGGCCTCTTTGAGATGCTTTGAGATCCAGCGCACACAAGCAGCTCAGAGAGAGTGTTGGACTCCGCAGCTTAGAAGAGAAAAGCCCAAGAGAAGGGAGATCCCATCTGAACCCCAAAAGGGCTTCTTCCTCACAGCTCCCCTTGCCAGGCCCTGGCAACGTGGGGATGGAGGGTGGTCTCCCTCACAGGCTTCCATTTGAGCAGGGAGGACCTAGGAGAAAAAGCCATTCCATTAAAAGCAGCAAGGACAAGCACCCAGTGACACAAAATGGAGCAGAAACCTCAAGAATTACACTCCAAGCCCCAGGGAGGCAAGCTCACACAGGACACAGGAGGAGGTTGTTTTAGGATGAAGGTTTTACCCCAGACTGTTTGGGCAGCACTGCACTGAGGGGCATTGAGGGGCATCACCTGGCATTGAGGGGACCACTTTTCCCTTTGAGGGAGGGAGCTGCCTTGGACTTACTAGCAAGTGGAGTGCTGGGGGCCTGCCCTTCCAGCATCGAGGGCACAGAGAAACCCCTCGGAAAATGGTTTCCGAGAACAGCATCTGCCTTACTGTGCAGCAAAAATAGCTCTTACAGTGGGTAGGTGCCAATTTACATACAACAGCCACGGTAGGCCAGAGGTGATATAGGACCCCATCTTACGGGAGTCCAGGCACCAAGAGTTCAGAAACTGCCGGGTAGGCTGACCTTGCACCAACAGGGGAATGACTTCTTGTCATGGGAGCCAGGAAATGGTGCTTGCCAGTGTTCTGACAGCGCTGTGTCCCCAAACATAGCGTTCTGTGTTAGGACTCCCTGCTGCACAGTGAGCAAGGTAAGCATTCCTCGGCGAGGGTCCAGAGTCAGGCCCTGCAACAGTGGAGTGGAGTGAGTGCTCCCGCCGTGGTCGAAGCTGCCAGAAAACACAACGTCAGGGTCAGGATACTCCAAAGGCCTCCGACAGCCCATGGACCCCACCTTGCCATGTCCCGTGCGTGGCACTGGGGCTGGGAAGTCAGACGGCAGACAGTTGTGTAACAGTGGGCTGGAGGAGGGGAACAGTGCAATGATGCCACCTCTCGGGCAGAGAGCCACAGGGAGGCCCATGCAAAAGAGGCCATCCAGGTCAGTGGGAGAGCGCTCCCCAGAGTCATCGGGGTCCACGGGACCTGGTTCTATGACTTCATTCCACTTGGTCTTTCTGGGTCCCACCATTTCACACTCTCCAACTCCACAGCAAGGACTAATTCTTTATCCCCAAACACTGGCACAGAGTTGGGACTTAGAATGGGTGCTGAGTGAATACAGCCTGGAACTGTACTAGTGTCGACAGAAGAGCTCCCCAGGAGAGTGGCATGTGCCCTGAAACCCTGCGTTCTCCAGAACTATCAGGGGATCTAATTTAGGTCTCACTTAATTTATTTGTTGGTTTATTTATTTATTTACTTACTTTCTCTTTTGGTACTGGGGATTGAACTAAGGGGCACTCAACCACTGTGCCACATCTCCGGCCTTTTTTTGAATTTTATTTAGAGACAGGGCCTCACTAAGTTGCTCAGGGCCTCACTAAGTTGCTGAGGCTGGCTTTGAACTCGTGATCCTCTTGCCTCAGCCTCCTGAGCTGGTGCTCCAGGCCCCCAGGCCACTGCTCCTGGCCTCACTCGGTTTATTGGGGCACTTTTACTATGCTCTCTTGCATTTTCTGAAATTGAAAGTAGGATTAGGAGCCAACATATGATGTAGAGAAAAGATATATGTACTATATATGTAAGTTAAGAGATACAATTTAAAAAAACAAGTACACACAATCCGTCACCCATCTCAAGGATAGGAGCATGTCTAGAACAGTTGTATCCACCTTTTTCCCTTTCCTAACTCTTCCCCAGATGGCCCCCTCAGCCCTCACCCATGGCCACTGTTCTGAACCTTCTGTTCCGTATTTCCTTCATTTTCTTCATGGTTTCATTCTGAAAGTACAGGTAAGAAAAACAATCTACTATTTCTTTTTCTTTCTTTCCTTGCTTTGAGCTTTATAAAAGGTATCATACTCTAACCTTTTTAGTTTTATTGAGATATAATAGATTTGCCAAAAAATGCACATATTTGACATATAAATCTTTATATATATATTTTTTTCTGGTACTGGGGATTGAACTCAGGGACACTCAGCCACTAAGCCACAACCCGAGTCCTATTTTGTATTTTATTTAGAGACAGGGTCTCACTGAGTTGCTTAGTGCCTCACTTTTGCTGAGGCTGGCTTTGAACTCATGATCCTCCTGCCTCAGCCTCCTGAGCTGCTGGGATTACAGGTGTGCACCCAGCTTAATGCACAAATCTTGATGAGTTTGAACACACGTACACACCCATGACAGCACTGCCATAGCCCCAGCTCTTAACATGTCCCAATAGTTCCTTGTGTCTTCTTTTTTTCTTTTCTGTGGTAAGAACATTTAACATGAGATCTATTTTCTAAACATTTTAGAGTGCAGAATACCATCCTGTGAGCCACAGGCACCGTGCTGTGCAGCCCAACTCTAATAATCAGTCATCTTGCAACACTGAAGCTTTGTACACATTGAGCAATTACTCCTCCTTCCCCTTCCCGGCCCCTGGCAGCCATCATCTTACTCTGCTTTATGAGTTTGGCTGTCTTAGATAGCTCATGTAAGTGGAATCATGCAATATTTGTCTTTCTGTGTCTGGTTTATTTCACCTGACACAATGTCCTCCAGGTTTATCCATGTTTTTGTAAATTATAGAATTTCCTATTTTCTTTCTTTCTCTCTCTCTCTCTCTCTCTCTCTCTCTCTCTCTCTCTCTCTCTCTCATACTGGGCTTTGAACCCAGGGCCTCATATATGATAGGTGATAGGCAAGCACTGACCTATATTTTCAGTCCCTGTTCCCCTTTTAAACCACATTCCTGTCTTACCCTCCCTTTTTTTTTTTTTTTTTTTGGTACTGGGGATTGAACCCAGCAACATACAACCACTGAGCCACATCCCCAGCCCTTTTATTTTTTATTTAGAGACAGTGTCTTGCTAAGTTGCTTAGGACCTCACTAAGTTACTGAGGCTGGCTTTGAACTTGTGATCCTCCTGCCTCAGCCTTCTAAGCTGCTGGGATTACAGGCATGTACCACCATTCCCAGATTCCTCTTCTTTTTTAAAACTGAGCAATATTCCCCTGTGTGCAGCTTGCTTTTGTTACTCATTTATTCCATTTGGCCGTGATCCATTCGTATTCCCCTCTGTATAGTACTCTTTGTATGACCATAATTATTATTTATTTATTTGTGGGTAAACATCATTTCTAGTTTTTCTACCATTATTTGCCACATTACCATGGACATTCTTGAGTGTGTCTCCTGGTGCATAGGAGTAAGGTTTTACCCAGGTGTACATCAGGAAGCTCACTACGGACTTGGAAGTGTTCCCAAGGTGAAGTGCATTCTTGGCTTGACATCCAGGGCTGAATTCTTTCCTGCGTGCTTCTCCTGCCCCTCTGTGTACCATTCCCAGACTGCCAACTGCCCTCCTTGTCTCCAGGGGTTTTGCCCAGGCGACTCCCTGGCCTACAGTGCCTTTCCTGCCCCACTTCCAACCCATCTCTTCCTTCAGATTTGGGCTCAGAGCCCTGATGGCCGGTCTTTTCTGTATCTCTGCACACTTTGTTTGAATTTAGAGAGAAACAATCCCATGTGAAGCCCCATCTCTATCATCTCCAAGCATTATAGTTTTAGAGGGTTTTTTTTTTTTTTCTCTCTGAACCTCAGGTCTACACTAAAATAGAGGGAGAAATGCTACAACTTATTGAATCTTGACTGTAGCCACACTTACCTTTTTTTTGCCAGCATTTCTCAATAAAGTGCAATGTCACGGTGTGGTTAGGATCATATGCTTTAGAATTATATCATCCTGGGTTTGAGAATTACATGAGTCAATGTATATAAAGGACTTAGCACATTGCCTACACACAGAAAACGTGCGGTAACCTCCAGCTGTTATAATATCATGCCTTTTCCTAGGAGTCACTATTTTTATCTCTAGGTTGCAGGTCAAGAAACTGAGGCACAGAGCAATTGAATCTCTTATCCCAGGTATATGGTGAAGCTTGGATTTGAGCCTAGGTTCTTGACAAGCTCAAGCACCTAACTACTTCCTTATAGCAGTTTGAAGTACAGATGAATTAGAAAGTACTAAAATCTGAAAGCATTTTTTTCCTTTTCTGCCTGTTGGATATTTGGACAAGCCTCCCGACCTATGCCTGAGTCTCCATGACCTATGACCTATGCCTGAGTGATAGTAAAAACTCCCAGATGGAAAGTCTAGTTATCTGCACATGTGACATCTGGTGCCTTCATGGTATAGTGGGGGCAGAGGAAGTATTTAAGTGACTGAAATGGTTCATTTAGGGAAAACGTCCCTGCTTCCCTCTGTCTTTTTCTTGTCTAAAGAACAAGCTGGTGAAGTAATAAGCCAAGAGTCTCATCGTGTTTTCTGATTCACTTCCAGCCATCTGGTGAATCACAGAGCTTCTTGAAGCCAGGTAGAAAGGAGGACCATCTAGACAGTGAAAAGATCAGGAGACTTGCAGTTTTAAAGTGGTAAATGGGTAAACCAAAGCCCTCAGATCATTTGGGTCTTTTTGAAACATGAACAACTTCCCTCATTCCTCCCTGATCTTTCCATCCAGGTCCCCAGTGCTTTTCTTTTCTTTTCTTTTTTTAAGTCTTTATTTATTTTTTTTAAAGAGAGAGTGAGAGAGAGAATTTTAATATTTATTTTTTAGTATTTGACGGACACAACATCCTTGTTTGTTTGTGGTGCTGAGGATCGAACCCGGGCCACACGCATGCCAGGCGAGCGCGCTACGCTTGAGCCCCATCCCCAGCCCCTCCCCAGTGCTTTTCAACAGGATTTGGTGTCGGGGTGTTTCTGCCCATGGACAGGTGCTAGGGTTTTCTACTAGCTAGAAGTTTTAGTGTGCTAGGGAGAGAGTGGAAGGGGCTCCCTTCAGGATTCTGCCAGTGGGCTCCGTCCTGATGAAAGACTTCCTCTTAGGATGAGGCTGGACAAGGGAGTATTAGCATGCAGGGGGACAAGGATCAGGAAGCAGAACCCAGCTGTCCTGAGCAGCCCCCCCCCCCCCCCACAGACAAAGGACCAGGACAGAACTTGGGCTCAGAAGCAAAAGGAGTTTCTAACAAAGCAGCACGTTAGATGGCTAGGGAGTGAGGGTGCCCCCTGTCCTAGAGGAGTGTAAGTGGTCACTTGGTTGAGGGCAACACAGGGATTTACCCATGCAGGTGGCCCCAGCAACTCTGCCACCTGGAGGCTCTGACCCTATCACTGTACTAAAGCCTGCGCCCTTTGACCTCATGCATACAGCTCTCTGCCCTGAGCTTCCTCTCAGTCATTGACTTCCTGCCTGGTTCCACTTTTCAGAGACAAAAACTACATGTATATTTTTTAACTATAGCAAAATGCACATAACAAAACTTAGCAGCTGAACCTTTTTTTTTTTTTTTTTTTTCCAGTACTGGGATTGGACCCAGGGCCTCATCTATACCAGGCAAGTGCTCTACCACTGAGCTACATCTCCAGTCCTTTTTATTTTTGACTTTGAGTCAGAGTCACTCTAAATTGTCCAGGCTGGCCTCAAACTTGCGATCTTCCTGCCTCAGGCTCCAGCATAGCTGGAATTATAGGCGTGCACCACTATGGCCCGGCTCTCTTACCCACTTATAAGTGAACAGCTCTGTGGCATTAAGTACGCTCATGTTGTTGAGCAGCAATCACCACCATCCGCCTCCAGGACTTTCTCATCTGCCTCAGATGAAACTCTCCAGTTCCGGCAACCCCAACTCTACTTTCTGTCTATGAATCTCTCTACTCTAGGGACCTCGTATACATGAAATCACACAGATTTTGTCTTTTTGTGACTTATTTCATTTAGAATAATGTCCTAGGTGCATCTATTTCTAGTGTCAGATGTCTTTCCTTTTTAAAGCTGAATAACATTCCATTATATGTTTATGCTACAATTTGTTTATCCACTCATCCATTGATGGACAGTTGGTTGCTTCCACCTTTTAACTGTGAATACTGTTGTCTGAACAAGGGTGTCCAAATATCTATTTGCAACAAATATCTATAATATTTGGATATATAATATACGGATATTTGCAACATTTATCTATAATCAATTTTCTTCTGGTATAGGGTACTTTAATACATGAGTTATATCTCCAGTTTTTTAATTTTATTTTATTATTATTTTTTTTTTACTGGAAATTTGATCCTGGGGTACTTCACCTCTGAGCTACATCCCAGCACTTACCAAAAAAAAAAAAAAAAAAAAAAAAAATTGAGACAGGCTCTTGTTAAGTTGCTGAAGTTGGCTTCAAATTTACAATCCTCCTGCCTCAGCACCTGAGTTTGCTGGGATTACAGGCATGTGCCACCACACCTGGCCCTTTTAGTTTTTTAAAAAATTTGAACAGGATCTTGTTAAGTTGTCCAGGTTGACCTTCAACTTGAAATATCCTCCTGACTCAGCGTTTCTGAGTAGCTGGGATGACATACACGGGCCACTGTATCAGGCCTTCATTGTTTTTTTGTTTGTTTGTTTTAGTACTGGGGATTGAACCCAGGGGCATTTAACAACTGAGCCACATCCCCAGCACTTTTTTTTTTTTTTTTTAAAGAGAGAGTGAGAGAGGGGGAGAGAGAGAGAATTTTAATATTTATTTTTTAGTTATCGGCGGACACAACATCTTTGTTTGTATGTGGTGCTGAGGATGGAACCCGGGCAGCACGCATGCCAGGCGAGCGCGCTACCGCTTGAGCCACATCCCCAGCCCCCAGCTTTTTAATATTTTATTTAGAGACAGGGTCTCGCTGAGTTGCTTAAGGTCTTGCCCAGTTGCTGAGGCTGGCTTTGAACTTGCAATCCTTTTGCCTCGGCCTCCTGGGCAGCTGGGGTTACAGGCCTGTGCCACTGCCCCTGGCTTATCCAGGCTTTCATTGTAATCTGGAAGGCACTAAGTCTTGGCCACCTCTGTGCTAGTTCAGATCCCCCTAGAAGCAGGTGCCAAGATGGAATTAAACATGCAGGGGCTTTCTTAGAACCAACGCCTCTGAAAGAAAACCAGAAGGGAGCCACAGGACGCTGGGGAGTTCCCAGAGGGAGAAAGGAGTAACATTATCCACAGAGTCAGCCTTCAGCAAGAGGCAGTCCCAGCAAGGACGCAAGTCTGACCCGAGACAAGGAAGGGAACCTGAGAAGGGACTCCTGGACTGCCACCCTATTGAAGAAAGGTTCAGGAGGTTTGCTGGGAGTCCTGGAGCCTACGCTGCCTGTCGGAGGAGCCCACTCTCACCCAGGAACAGGAAGAGCCAGCCTTGGCACATCTGATGCCCTCGACCCATGGCTGGAAGCACGCAGCAGGAAGTGTGGCGGGTGAACCCCGGGTGGACTGCCTAGCAGTCACCAGCTCCATTGCGGTCATTCTCCTGTGGCTGTGACTGTTCTCGTGGCTGCCACTCTTGTGTCCCTCTGGACTATTTAAGGTGTCATGGGTTCATTTCTTCTGTGGTTAGCATACAGCTTTCACATAGTGGATGCCCAACAATGATTAATTAAACAAATGAACAGACTTCTGGCTTCAATCTATCTCCTAAATGTTTTTACCCAGTAGGGAAAATGTGACCTCCTAAAAGCCCATGTGTGACACTTTTTTCTCTTCCCCAACTTGTTGGCCCCCCTGCCATCTAAGGGTTTCTCGTTTGCATATGATCACAGAAGAAAACAGTTTTTTAACAATAAGCTGCATTCTCACTCACTAACCGTCCTGCTTGATCAAAATCCAGAGGGGTTTGGGCCTTTTTTTTTTTTTTTTTTTTTGCAAAACTGTTAACAGATCTTCACCTACATTTTGTTTATTTTGGGGATCAGATCCAGCCTACTGAACTCCCCAGCTCAGGCATCTGCCTCTCTCTCCCCTCAACCCACCTCCAAGAGCCCGGGGACCCGGGTGAGGTGCAGACAAGAGCACGTATGTGCGGCAGCAGCAAACTTTCATACAGGGCTCGTTACCATGAAGACCAGGAAGGCCCAAGACTCTGTAACTCCAGAGTCACTTTCAGAGTGTCCTCAAATGGGCACTGCACACCTTACAGAAAACTTGATGAGGGAGGGGTTTATATTTGTTTCCCCCCTGACGAATGCATATTTGAATTTGTCCTAATCCTGGTGTCTCAGGATAGAACCTTGTTTAGAAGTAGGACAGTGGCAGATGTCATGGGTTAAGTGAAACAAGATGATACAGGAGTAGGGTGGCCTCTAATCCCAGGGGGCTAGTATCCTTATAAAAGGAGAATTTGGGCACAGACATTCACACAGATGCTGTGTTGATGCTTCCACAAGCCAGGAAGACCAAAGATTGCCAGGAAACCTAGGGCAGAGGCCTAGGACCCTCCCCTTCCCTCCATCAGAAGGAAGCAACCTTGTCCACACCTTGACCTTAGATGTCTAGTTTCCAGAACTATGAGACAAGACATTTCTGTTGTTTAAGGCACTCTGTTGGCAGTATTTTGTTACAGCAACCCTAGACAACGAACAGAGAAGGAGAGGAGAAAACCAAGTGGACGTGAGCATTAATCACCTGGTATATTCACTTTTCTAGGAGCTCTAGGTGATTACATTCAAGAAAAAGATTTTACTAGGAATAAAAAAAAAACAAAAAAAAAAAAAAACAAAAACAGTTGCTTATTTGAAGACCATTCTGATAGGGGCAAAACACACGTTTTCAAACAGCTGGTACCTGTAAAAGACGCTCTTGTCAACAGGATATTCCTGTTGGCATGGTACTGTGTATTTGCCTAAACCAACAGCGCCCTGTTTCTGCAACAGTCAACCTATACAAACAAGGAAATATGGCTGGAGAAATCAGAAAATGCATACATCATAGGAAATCCCCAGACATGAATGCCGACAAGATCAACTGAAGAGTGACAAAAGAGATCTGGCAAATGCAGGAACTCTGCCCCTTGGAAATGTTTGACATTTTCCTGGAAAAGTCGCACTCAGGTACGTTTAAAAGGAAAAGCATGGATTGTCAGAGCTAAAAGAGGAACCTAGGGATCACTGAATCTAGCTGTTCAATTTGGTTGATTGAGAAAACTGATGCCCAGGAAGGGGAAGGGACTGATCTCGAGTCACACAGGAGCAAGCACTTGCTGGGAGCCCTGAACCCGGCTTTTCCAACCCCCAGTTGAGGAGTTCTCCCCTCCCTATCAGTCTTTCCTCTTTTCTGCTTTCCCATCTCTCTCTGTGGCTGGTTCCTGAGGTGGATTATCATTATTATCATTATTTTAATCACTACCTGGGAAGATCTTGCCATTGCTCACGATGTCCCTGGGATTCCTGCAGGGGGAGTTCCATGCTCTCTTTCACTGACCTTCCAGTACCTGAGAATTATTCAAATTTATGTCAAGGGAGCTGGCAGGCAGGAGGGTCTCCTTTTCTTCCAAAGCCTGCTCTGTTACCAGATGTTGAAAGCCACTGACTTTGAAAAGTCCTCTCTCCCTGGCTCTGTTTCCATGAAGGTCCCCATAAAGTCCAGGGAGACACACCTTCAGTGACAAGTGAAACAGCATGGAACTGGGGAAACTATAGCAGCACCAGACAGCCAATGCACAGACCCACTGAGCACTTACAAAATCAAAGATGTACTCACGCAGCACACACTCGCCCTGAAAACACACCCACACGCCACGCTGAACACTCACAACATACACACAGACAACGCACATTCCCACAAAGCCCCTGAAGGAATGAGGTGAGCTCCTAAAGAAGCCATGCTGTACAAAGCGGAGTGACAGAGAGTGGCCTTCCCCTCTGGGCTTGAATCTGCCTCTGCCTAACCTTGGTCGGGTTCCTGAACTTCTCTGAGTTTCAATGTCAACATCTGACCATGAATCTGTTCATGGTATTGGATGAGAGTGCCTATCGAGTGTCCAATTCAGCGCTTACTCCTCGCAGCCCTGGGAGTGTTTGTCCATGTTATTTTTGCACAGACTGCTGCCTGTCGGAGTTTCTGAATGCTCCCCACTGCCGGGTCTCTGGACAGCAATAGGATCAAGGCTAGAGGAACGTGCTGGATCAGTGCAGACAGCCTCCTATCTGGTCTCTCTGCCTCCACTCTCCCCTCCCGGATCCATCTGCCCTCCAAAGTGATCTTGCTGAACTGCCAATCTGTTCACCAATTTCCCTCCACAAGAACCTCCTTTGGCTGCCCTTATCTTCCAGGACCAAGTCCAAACTCCTGGGCTTGGCACATGAGTCCTTTATCATCTGGCACCTGGCAGCCCATGTGCCCGAGCCTCGCTGATTTGCTCATTACTCTCTGAACACCTGTTGCATAGACCGCTCCTCCGTGCCTTTGCACATACTCCCCCCCCCCCACTTCCTGGGATGCCCTTCCTCCTCTGGGGGTTTAGCTGAGTGATCTAGCTGAATGGTTCTCAAAGTGTGGTCTCTGGAGCACAGCAACAGCAATACCAGGAAGTCAGAAATGCAAATTCCTGGGCCCCACCTCTAGATCTACTGAATCAAAAACACTGGGCACTGGGCCCAGCAATCTGTGTTTTAGTAAGCCCCCAGAGGGTTTGAGAACCTCTGACTCCTGAAGGCATTCTCCACCAGGTTCAGGTGCTGCTTGTTTATGACATCTTTCAACGCTCTGCTGCCTTTTGCAGATAGGGTCCTGACCCTCGGACTCCTCAAAGTGTTCAGAGACCTCTGAACTCAACTCATAGTGCTGACCACATTCTGTGCTTCTCATTGTTGTCTCTTTATATTTCTGTTCCCATTACTGGCTTGGAAATGTTATCATGCTTTTATCTACTTTTTGCCCAAGTGTCCATTACAGGGCCTGAAATGTAATGAATACACCCATGAATATTAGTGCTCTGAAATTTCTCTATAACCCTGGGCCAAGTTCAGGAATGTGGGCAGACAAGGTCTCTCGGAGAGTTTATTTATGAACTCTGCCTCTCTATCTTTCTCAAATTCATCCCATATCCTTCCTCTCCCTAGCCCCTGATTAACATGAAATTCCTTGAAATTACATGCATTTTATTTATGTGTTTCTGTATTCCCTAATGAAGTCTTTTATTTTTATTTTTTGGTACCAGGGATTGAACCTGGGACCCTTAACCACTGCACCACGCCCCAGCCCTCCTTTATATTTTATTTAGAGACAGGGTCTTGCTAATAAGTTGCTTAGGGACTCACTAAATGGCTGAGGCTGGCTTTGAGCTTGTGATCCTCTTGCCTCAGCCTCCTGAGCTGCTGGGATTACAGGCATGTGCCACCGTGCCCAGCTTAATTTTTAAACATAGGAAAAAATATGTAACATAAAATTTTCCATCTTGATGGTTTTTTGTCAGTAGTATTGAGTACATTCATTTTATGCAAGTTTTAATGGGGGTAAAAAGAATGATTAAAATTGCTTGAAAACAAGAAATTTTGGCAACACAAGAATATTCATCATGTCCATATTGAGATTTGGAATGCTCCAAGAGATATGTGTGCCTGTCTTTGAGACTACTGTATGTACAGTTTTGTGTTTTCAGGTATTCAGTGGGGGTAATGACATATACTCCCCACAGATAAGGGGGTGCCGGTGTAGTAGCCACAGCTAACATTTATTGAATGTTCACTAGGATCCATGCACAATGGTAAGTGCTTTCAAACATATCTTATTTAATGTTGACAACATCACGGAGAAGCAGATATCTTCACACAGCAGAGGACACTAATGGAGAAATAGAGTAACTTGCCAATCTCTGGATTGGAACCTCTAAGCCAATGTGCTGAAGCACCTGACATTGCACCCGTGCTCTGGAGATGCCTGCATGTCTTGGAAACATGGCTGCCCCTTTGCTCCGGTTCCATTTGCAGCTAGCTGGCCCTTGCACCTGTAGGCAATAAGTGACCCATGCAAACTTCTCTGGTTCAGGCCACTGCATTTCTATCCAAGCTTAGCCTGTGTTTTGCCTGGTGAAATCACAGTCCCCTGTTCAAAGCTGGAGCTGAACTGGAGTCCTCAACCTGTCACTTGGCTCCTCTGTGATCTAGCAAACCTTGTCTAGGCCTTACCAAGCCTCAGCTCTCTCAAAAGATCTCCAGGCCAGATGTGTCTCAGAATTCAAAATGTTTCATATTTTTAAAAGGTGACAAGCATACACACTCTGTATTACACCCACTGGAGGCTGGGGCAGCGCACCCCAAATATCAAACACATTACTTTTTTTCGCAGCAAAAGTATGAATATTCACACTGAGTGGGATAAATACAGACTCATGTCATTTCAAATTGGCACCAGATTAGTTACAGAAGCGTTTTCATTTTTTTTCAGAGCTTTTAGAAATGTGAAATTGAGGACTTTATGGACTTATACCTGCCTCAGAGGTTTATTACAAGGACTAGGTGCCCTCAAAGTTCATGCAAGTACTTTTAGTGGAGGCGGTGGACTGCTGGAGGTACAGAAGGCAGGTGGCTCTTCTCTTGTCCCTTCCTTTACAAATCCTACCCTTTTCTCAGCCCCCTTTCAGACCTCCTCTTTGGCTTTCCCATTTAAGATCCACCTACTCAGTGTGCTCTTCCCAGACCCAGACTCACTTTCTTCACACTCTCCTATGTAACTGGAGTCTCCAGATACACAGTCATTTGCATCTGGTCTTGCAGCTTTGGAAATGTCAGACCATATGGTATGCTTCTGGGTGAGCTGGCCTGGGTCATTTTATGCTCCCTGAGGTAAGCTACTCCTGAGACCCAGGTGCTTCTAGGACAGTTTTTCTAGAAGGATGAGTAATATTATGACCCCACAAGAAAGCCCACCCCAAAAGCCCTCTCATGCTGACCCATGGCAGAGGGATGAGAGTCACAAAGAAGTAGAGAACTAGCTGGGCCTATCTCTGAGCTCTCTGGAGATCAGCCAATCGTAGGTCCCTCGAAGGTCTGGCCATTCCAAGAAATCACATATTGCCACGCCAGGTTTTGGGAATGCCACTAGAAGACAGAAGTGTGGAGAGGGCAGAGGGCAAGGTGCCCATTGTGTACTTACGTCAGCCTACGAGTACTGTTGTTGCTGTTAGGATGAGATTGCACCATGGAATGGGAAAGGCCCTTCCCTGATCTAAGCCATTATTATGTGGGTCCTATTCTGGCCACAGACACCACGTGGGAAGTCAGGCCTCCGCTGTTATTTCAGCCTCGGGGGTGAAAACATCCGAACAGTGGAATCTTTTTTGTTCCTGGCTCCAGTCTCGGAATGCACAGACTGTGGATTCACCGCTGTTTGTCTCCACCGATCACCACCCCAAGCAGAAGGGCTTCGCGATGCACATCTACTCTCCTTCCTTGGTCCCTGGCCGGCTCACAGCTGGCACCCGCTGGACACCTTGGCTGGTGTCCAGGGCCTAGAAAACTGGGGAATCTAGACAAGCGCTGGGGACTACGTGCTACTGGGTTAGTGGGGCTGGTGGAGGGACCGCGACGGCGGGAGGTGGGACGGAGCTGGGCCACCCAGCCCCGGGGTCCCCGCAGAGTTGAGCACGCGGGGAGCCTCCCCGCGCCTACCTGCGTGCGCCCCTGGTGGCGGCCGCGGGACCTGCAGGCCGGCGTCCCGGGTGACGGCGATTGTTGATTTCGCCGGCTTTGATGAGGCCAGAGCGGGCCTCTTCAGAGGAATGCAAACCTGTCTGCACCCGAAAACCAAAACCGTGGCCAAGGGGCGGGGCGGGCGGCCGGCGGAGAGGCCCTACCCCACCCGGGCGGACGCGGGCATCTGGAATGGGGCCTGGCGGAGTGGGCCGGTAGGCGGCGCGGGCCCGGGGCCAGCGCGCTGCGTTCCCACGTGCGTAGGCGAGCGCTCCCGGAGCCGGGGACCGGCCCCCGCCGGGGAGCAGAGCCGGGACTCCCCCTCTGTGCGCTCCGACCCGCCGGGGGGCCGCTGCCCCCGAGAGCCCAAGTGGGGCTTTCGCAAAGTTTCTCAGACCCAGTCCCGGATTCCCTGGAACCCATTCATTCTGATCCCTGGCCTCGCCCACACCGACCTCCCACTTCAGCCACCAGGCGCCTCTGGTTACTGAGCGCTCCAAGTGCCCTTCTAATTCACACCAGGTTTGGAAGATTTCGTATAGATTTGGCGAGGATTTTGTATAGTTCATTAATATCTTTGTCTCCTGGGTCAACAAAACAACTAAAATTTATTTTTACTTGTTTCTTTTTATTAAAGAAAAAATAAAATAAAAGTGCTACGTGAAAATGTAAAATGTCCCATGTATTTCCAATTCTTCCAATGCGCCAAGCTGCCTGCCCGTCCCCAGGTCGCAGGGCTTTTGTACTTGCTCTTCTCTCTGCCTAGAATGCTTTTCTTTCAGCGTGACTTCCTTCTTCCTTGCCACTCAGATTTCTCATACCTGACGACTTACTAAACAGACTCACTCCATCTTGCGTCACGCCCTCCAGTTTTATTGTCTTCGTAGCACTTAGCACTCTGTGTTGTATTTACTCCCCCCCACCCCAGCTCCTTGAGCATCAGCCTTGAACATCCTGTTCATTGGGTTCTCCCTGGTGCCCAGAGTAAATATTTGTTGAATTAATGTTGAAAGACTCCTCCTGGAGGTGACTCCTTCAAATGCGTTTGTTTGCACCAAAGCCAGAATTCTGAGTCTGTGTGCCTCAAATAGGCGTTCTCATGGATTCTTTGTTTTGCTTTTCTGTCTTCTTTTCCTGGGAAATGGAAAAGTAAATATGCTTGACTATAACAGTCTTTTGTTGGTTTACAACTGAGCTTCAAGATTAAGGGTTTGGGCTTTAGATAGAAGGGGTTTCTGTCTTCTTCTGCCAATCTCTTCGGTGAACCTGGATAGGTTACTGTCCTTCTTAAAGTCCCAGTGCACCTTAAGTGTTGGGAGGATTTGGGTTTGAGGATTTAGGTGCCTCCTTGGGGCAATTTGCTCTGCTTTGCACTCCAAAGTCACATAGCTGGCATGGCAAAGTCTCCATTAATCAACCAGCCAGAGTGCTTGGGGCAAGAAATGTCCTGATTAATTTAAATTCCTGGCTAAGGATCAGCTAATTAGAACATCCTTATTGAAAGTATGAATAGGAGAAGAATCCATTTTATTGCTCTAGAAAGCAACTTCATCGAACAAAATCACACATTCTTAGAAATATAGTAAAGTGAATGTTTGTTGTTATTTCCCTCTCAAAATTAAAACTGAGCCCTGAACCTGGGGTTGAAGAGACCCTTCGAGGGTTCCCAGCTGCTGAGCATAGCTGTGTGGCTTTAGGTAAGGCTCTGCTTTGACCTGCAGTGTATCTGTTTTCTTGGAGGGACTTGAAGGTGGTACACCCAGCTTCACCGGAATTTGCGAGAATGAAAGGCGGTAACACATCTAAAGTGCCATCCAGAGCCTGGCATGCAGCAGGTGTCCGGTATTTATTATTATTTGCAATGTCTCTGACCACCACAATGTGACTGAGTCACATACCTGAGGACAAATGCCAAGACAGATTGAGCTGGCCCATGGTCCTGCCTGTCTTTAACATACTCTGGGGCCCTGAGAGAGCACCGCTGCTCCCTGGCCTCCGTTTCCTCTTGGGTAAGATGAGGGGTCTGGGTTGTCCCCGATTTCCACATAGGAGTTGGTAGTGGCTAGATTCATGCGATGCTCCAGGGTCTCTTCCTCTGTGGATCTTGGGTCTCAGCCTGGCTCTGGAAAACCAGGCTCCTTCTCTCCCAGTCAGGCTGGGCCCTTCCAGGGACCTCCCTAGGTGCTGGCTGCCAGCCCAGCCCAGTTGTTGTCACTCAAATCATCTTGTAGCAGCAGCTGCACCAACCTGCGTCTTGGAAAAGCTGTCCTGTGACGCCCTCTGGAGGAAGTAGGGCTTCCTTTCCTCTGCCATCAGTTTCTAGTTCTGGGCCCCAGAGACTGACCCAGGCCAGAGTTAGTAAAGCAAAAAAAAAAAAAAAAAAGCCTGCAAATACATGCCCTCTCAGAGTCTCAGAGCTAGGTAGACCACTCTTTCCAACCTTGCACTTCAAGTCCTGCACGACCCCCTGCCTGGGTTCCCTTCCCCAAGACCGCTGCCTTCCTAGGCCACCTGCCCCATCCCCTGTTCAAAGACCTTTAGGATTTCTCATGCCAAGCTTCCCGAAGGACACCCAAAGTCTTTTGGGGCAGGGGACAGGTCACAGGCCTCTCTGGCTCTTTTCCCACTGCAACCCATAATTCAGGGAAATGTGAGGATAAAAGGCAATAACACATCTAAAGTGCTGCACCGTGCGTGGCATGCGGCAAGTGCCCAATATTTATTATTTGCCATGTCCCTGACTTACCAATTATCTATTGCAGGTAGAACTGCCAAAACTTTATTCTAGATCCTCCTTATATATGTATGTAAATTTTCCAAAAATTATAAAACGAGGTTACCAAGTTGAAATTGATGAATGTGTAATTAAATGTCTACAAAAGGTGATTTTACAATTAGCAAGGACGGTGGAATGCGTTGGACATGATTATCCAAAGTACACGTATGAAGACACGAATTGGATATCAGCATACTTTATATAAATGATATGAAAAATTGTGCTCTATATGTGTAATAAGAATTGTAATGCATTCTGTTGTCGTGTATTTAAAAAAGTAAAATCAATAAACAACAAAAAAGGTGATTTTATATCAACGGTCTCTGCAACTGTTCTCCACTCTTAGGCAGTTATATATAATTCACATTTAATATGGGTGGGGGTTAATTAATATGTATGATATGACTTGTGGGCAGGGCCAAGGTCTAAAGTCATTCTGGGCCTTTCCACCCTCCACTTGAGCCATCCTGAGCCACTTGCTGATCCTCCCACAGGTTCCACTTTCCCCAGATCTTTGCACCTGCAGTTCTCTTGTGCCGAGGGTCCTTCACCTTCACCTTGCCTGGGTGATCCCTATGAACTCCTCAATAGGATCTCAGGAAGTACCCCTGAGGTGCCTTCACGGACATGGAGTGGGGACCCCTGCAGCAAGCTTTCTCTGGCTCTCATTTGTGAGGAGGAGAGCTCAGTACCATCGTCTTTTGCCTCCATGCTCATCTGTGCACTGGCCCTGACCATCCTGGAGAGCAAGGCTGGGTCTCATTTAGCCTTGTGTCCCCAGTGAAAGGACATATGGCATGTGGATGTGTGGACAGATGGATGAGTGGGTGGATGGATGCAAGAGGGGTAGCCCGATGAAAGTCCCAGCATTGACATGTAGGAAAAGAGATTCACCATCTGGCTGGTGTCTGAATATTCTCTACATATTCTTCCAACAGGTAGTTTAGGTCCCACTAGATGTGGACTTTTTGTTGTTGTTGTTATTGGTTTTTTTTTTTTTTTTTTTTTGTACTGGGGATTGAACTCAGGGGCATTCAACCTCTGAGTCTCATCTAGGATCCTATTTTGTATTTTATTTAGAGATAGAGTCTCACTGAGTTGCTTAGCACCTCACCATTGATGAGGCTAGCTTTGAACTAGCCAGCCTCCCAAGTTGCTGGGGTTACAGGCATGTGCCACTGCACCCAGCAATGTGGACATCTTTAAGGGACAAAAATAAATAAATAAATAAACTTGTGGTTCTACCACTCAATCCATGAACTTAGGCATGTTGCTCTTCTAAGATTGTCTTTCCATGTATAAAAGGGGCTAGCGATATGCAGAGCCCGAGATCACAAGCTAGGTTAGATAAGAAGACGGACTTATCAAAATGGACTGTAAAGCCATGTTGACACGGGAGCTATTATTATTGCCCTTGTTCAAACCCCATTCAGCAGCCCTCTTGGCACTATAAGAAGCTGCTTCCTCGGGATCATCTAAAACTTCCTGCCCCATGATTCACCTGCTCACCAGTCACTCTGCTGCCTGGAGCCCCCGTGCACGGAGGAGGGTTGGGCATTCTGGTGGCACTGAGGTCAGGGCACTGAGGCCGCAAGGTCCATGCACACCAAGCACCAAAGTACCATCACCTCGTGAAGGTTGCAGTCGGCAAACTTCAGAGTGTCACCAACTCTGGATATAGAATGTTGATTCCAAGGGAAACAACACCAACACACAAATTTAATGAGGAAGAAAAAAAAAAGGGAAAAGGAGCCTTTAGACTAAAATGACGATTGAAGAGATAGAGCAATTAAATGCTCTATGTGAATTTTGTTTACATTTTGATTTAAACAAACCAACAATTTTTTAAAAATCACCATACAATCATGAAAATGTAAACAAAATTATTTTAAATTTCTTCCTTCCTTTTCTCTTTCCCTCCTCCTCCTCCTCCTCCTCCTCCTCCTCCTCCTCCTGTATTGGGGATGGTATTGAATTCAGAGTACTCTACCACTGAGCTACATCCCCAGCTTTTTTTTAAAGAGGTTTATTTTAGCTCATGATCCTGGAGGTCCACAAGTCAAGGCCACATCTGGTGATGGCCTGTTTGCTGGCAGTCCTAAGGTGGAGCAGGACTTTACGTGATGAGATGCAGGGAGTACCCCTATATGTGCCTTCTGGTCTCCCTCGCTCTCTTTTATTTTTATTTTTTTTAATTTTTTTTTCAGTTCTGCATGACAATTAAGTTTATTTTTGACATATTTCCCCAGCCCCTTTTATTTTTTATTTTGAGACAGAATTTCACTAAATTGCAGAGGCTAGCCTCCAATTTGTGATCCTCCTGCTTCAGCCTCCCAAGGTAGCTGGGATTACAGGTGTGCACCACCATGCCTGGCTTTATTTTAATTTTTTTGTTTTAGTTGTGATCATGGTATTGTTTGTGTGTGTTTTCAAGTCTTATCTTTTATAAATACCTGCTGAAATATTTACAAGTGAAATTATGTGAGATGCAGGATTTGCTTTAGAATGAGCTAATATGTGTGAGGAGCAGAGCATCAGGAGTTCAGAGGGGAATGGGTGAAGGAGACTCACATGTTATACAGCTGTAACTGGATACACAGTGGTTTATTTTGCCTTTCTATTTTTGTATGTGTTCAAATTTTTGTATACTAAATAACTTTTTTCTAGATTTATTGAAGTATAATTGACATCATAGCCACTATACCTAGATATGATGTCACATTTTTTTCATTATTAACATAACATTTAATTGGTAAACAAAATCAAAATAATAATAATATTATTATTATTTATTTTAATTTGTTGTACATGACATCAGAAGAATGCATTACAATTCATATTATACATATAGGGCACAATTTTTCATGTCTCTGGTTGTACACAAAGTAGAGTCACACCATTCGTGTCTTCATACATGTATTTAAGTTAATGATGTCCATCTCATTCCACTGTCTTTCCTACGCCCATACCCCCTCCATTCCCCTCTCCCCCCTCTGCTCTATCTAAAGTTCCTCTAATCCTCCCACGTTCCCCCCCAACCCCACTATGAGTCAGCCTCCTTATATCAGAGAAAACATTCATCGTTTGTTTTTTTGGGATGGGTTAACTTCACTTAGCATGATATTCTCCAACTCCATCCATTTATCTGCAAATGCCATGATTTTATTCTCTGTTAATGCAGAATAGTATCCCATTGTACATATATACCACATTTTCTTTATCCATTCATCAACTGAAGGGCATATGATGCTATATTTTAACAAATAAAGTTGTATATATTTAAAGTGTTCGACATGAAGTATCGTGGAGTATTACCACAATCAAGGTAGTTCGAACATCCATCATTTTATTGAATCACATTTTTTTTATGTCCACAATGAGAACTTAAAATATATTCTAAGCAATTTTCAAGTATATAATACAGTATTATCAACCATAAGCACCATGCTGAATACTGGATTCTTCAGAACTTACTCATCTTGCAAGTTTGGATCCTTTGAACAGCTTCCCATTCCCCCCACCCCTAGCCCCTGGCAATTGCTGTTCTGCTCTCTGTTTCTATGACTAGGACTTTTTACAGATTCCACATACAAGTGCAATGAGGCAGTATTTGTTGTTCTCTGTCTGACTTATTTCACTAAACATATTCCCCTCCTGGCCCATACACATGGCCACAATGGCAAGATGCCCTCCTCTTCCATGGAAGAATGAGATCCCATTTACATATAATATTCCATTATATATATTCATATATAATGAACACATCCCCACGCACAAATATAGATTCACATTTTTAAAATCCATTTATCCCTAGAACACTTAGGGTGTTTCATGTCTTGCCTATTGTAAATCATGCTTCAATAAACATAAACAACAGTACCTGTTGGCCATTTGTGAGTTTCTTTGGAAAAAATATCTATGCCCACTTTCACTTAGATTACTTGATTTTTTTGCTATTGAGTTGTATGTGTTCCTTGTATATTTTGAAATGAACCCCTTTCCAAATATATGACCTGCAAATATTTTCTCCCACTCCATAGGTTGCTTTTTCCTTTTGTTGACAGTTTCCTTTGCTGTGCAGAAACTTTTGAGTTTGATGCAATACCCCATGTGTATTTTTGCTTTTGTTGCCTGTACTTTGGAGTCACACCCAAAAAAATCATTGCCAAGACTAATGTCAAGGATGTTGTTTTTTTATTGTTTGGACGGGGTCTTGTTTTCTTGCTCAGGCTGGCCTCAAACTCCTGCATCAAGCAATCCTCCTGTCTTAGCCTCCAGTATAGCTAGGACTACAGGGACATACCATCACACCCAGCTAAGGGGTATTCCCCTGTTTTTCTCTAGGAGTTTTTTGGCTCCAGGTTTTGCATTTAAGACTTCACTCCATTTTTAGTTTATTTTTTGTGTATTATAAGGGTTGTATAAGAAGGGGTTCCATGTTATTTTTTTGCATGTGGATATCCAGGATTTTTTTGGAGGTGGGTAGCAGGGATTGAACTCAGGGGCACTTGACCACTGAGCCATATCTCCAGCCTTTTTTTTTTTTTTTTTTTTGTATTTTATTTACAGACAGCGTCTCACTAGGTTGCTTAGCACCTCACTTTTGCTGAGGCTGACTTTGAACTCGCAATCCTCCTGTCGCAGCCTCCTGAGCTGTTGGGATTACAGGCAAGCTCCACGCCCCCTGCGGATGTCCAATTTTCACGACACCATTTGTTGAAGGAACTGTTCTTTTCCCACTGTGATTTCTTGGTAAACAAATGCTTTTTACAAATCGCATGCCTTGTTCTGGCTTCTGGAGACCTCTCAAATGCTTTGGTGTAAATGATCATATAATCATTCGTTGTGGCTGAGGGGGAAGAGTCGGTTTGGGGAGTTCATGGGTGGGGAGTGATGGGAGAGGGAGCCGAGGGGAGGAGGTCACTCAGCACTGTATCAGCCCCGTCCCCGTCTGGCGCTGGGCTGGCGCCACCCTGAATTCCTACAACATGCACCCATGGGCTGGCTTCACAATGTCCTCTGAGCTCATCCTGGGGGGTAGGTGGTGTCACCCTCACAGACAGGGAAGCAGAGGGTCACATGCCCAAGATCACAAAGCTCAAGAGTGTTCAAGTCCTGCTGTGGGGAAAAACAAAGAAATGCAATAGCATAATGAAGGAGAGAGAGAGAGAAAAAAAAAAAGACATGGGATCTATGAACAGGGAAATCAATCCAGGACAGCAGCAAGTGTGGCCCTTGTGGTCAGGGGAGCAACAGGCTTGAAAGAGGTAAGACTAGCTCGGAGCAGAAAAAAGAAAAATCCCCAAAGAGAAGTCTCTGGAAACCCTTGGAAGAACACTGGATCACAGTCAGCAGACAGAAAAAACTTAGTCTTATATTTCTTATGAAAAGCGTAAGAAATGGCCAATTAAAATATCAGAAAGAACTGCAAAGGTTGTAGAATAAAATATGAAATATAGTTTTTTTTTAAAGAGTGAGAGAGAGGGGGAGAGAGAGAGAGAATTTTTTTTTTTAATATTTATTTTTTAGTTATCGGTGAACACAACATCTTTGTTTTGTATGTGGTGCTAAGGATCGAACCCGGGCTACACGCATGCCAGGCGAGCGCGCTACCGCTTGAGCCACATCCCCAGCCCTGAAATATAATTTTTTATAACTGTCAGTGTTGGGAAGGTATATGGTCATAAAATCCAGAGATCACTTTTTTAAAGGGCTTGATAGATTCATATAGATGACAACTAGCTGTTCCTGGCATGTCAAAAAATACCCTAGCAAAATAAAACACAAATTGTAAAATGGAAAAAAAATTATTTGAACACATAAATAAAGGGTTCATTTCAGTAATATATAAAGAGTTCCTAAAATTCAATAAAAATTGACCAATGATCTAATAAGAAAGTATGCAAAAAACAAAGACAGACGATACAAACACCTTCAAAATATATGAGAAGATACTCATTCTAATACATAAAAGAAATGCTAATTAAAACAATAACAAAATACGGTGAGATTCATAAGGACTAAAATGTTTGGTAAATCCCCTGTTGTCATGGTGTGGGACCATAGACACTTCCACAGGCTGTGGGATAGAGTGTAAATTGGTGCAAGCTCCACAGAGGATCTCTTAGTATCTATCAGAAGGAAAGTGCTCACATCCATTAATGCAAAAACTCCACTTGTAGGAATTTATCACATTTGTACACTCAAACATGAATAATAATACACATGATGTTATTATGCTTATTAAATTTATTTAATTAATTAATTGTTTTTTTGCAGTATGGAAGAGTAATCCCAGGGCCTTGAGCATGCTATGCAGGTGCTCTAATGCTGAGCTACGTCTCCAGCCCCTGTTTATTTATTTTTAAAAAATTTCTTTAATGAGATTAATTTGCATATCACAAAATTTGTCTTTTTTTTTTTTTTTTCTTTTTTGGTATTGGGGATTGAACCCAGGGGAGCTTTACCACTGAGCCACATCCCCAGTCCTTTTTATTTTGAGATAAGATCTCACTATGTTACCTGGGCTGGGCTCAAACTTGGCGATCCTTCTGTCTCAGCCTCCTGAGTAATCAGGATTACAGGCATGCCACAGGGTCTGGCTAAACTCACTTAGGAGTGAATTTCCATACTTGCAAATTTACAAGTGTTAAACCACCACAATTCGGTGGTTTTTAGTATACCCACAGATTTACAGCCTCACCACTAATTTCCGAACATTTTTGTCACTAATTCCGCAGATTCTCTTGTTGCCCAGCCATCGTCGACCACTAATCTAGTCCCCCCGTGGCCGTCAGTGTTTGGCTTGTTTCCCTTAGCAAAATGTTTCAAGGTTCATCTGTGCTTTGTCATGTATTAGCATTTTGCTCCTTTTTTACTATTGAATAATATCCTGTTGCATGGATATACCACATCTCCTTATCCATTCGTCAGGTGGATGACATTTGGGTTATTTCTATTTGGGGCTATCATATATAATGCTCTCTAGACATTTTGTTTGAATATCTTCTTTCAGGGGCTGGGGCTGTGGCTCCATGGTAGAGAGATTGCCTCACACATGTGAGGCCCTAGGTTCCATCCTAAGCACCACATAAAAATAAATAAATAAATAAAATAAAGGTTTTTTTTTTTTTTTTTTTTAAGATATCTTCTTTCAATGCGCTTGAGTATATACCGAGGCGTAGAATTGCTAGGTCACATGGTAACTCTGGTTAGCCTTCAGGGGAACTGCCAGACCCTCTCCCGCCCCAGCAATCTACGGAGGCTCACTTCCTCCACATCTTCTCCAGCCCTGGCTATCCCACAGCTCTTGTCAATACTGAATGAAACCCTGATGCAAAGGCATCAGCTGGACTGCAGCAGCTTTTTGTAAGGGAGTGAAGGGGACGAGGAGTCACCTACTCTTCCTGAGTTATGTGGCTCTGGCAACCATTCAGGGTACAGTTTTTCTCTCTAGACTTTGAGACAGATCAATGGATCTACCCACCACATTGGTGTTCGTTGTGACAGCAAGTTGCCCCACCTGGAGCGTCCTCACACCCCCCCCCCCCCCCCCCGCGTCTCCCTGTTTTCCTGGAGCAAGAGTCCAGGCAGGACTGGATGGAGTCCTCTCTGCAGATTTCTTTGTACCTGCAGAACTCAAGGCAGCTGTATCATTTCCTTTTCTCCTTTTTCCTTCCCCTTCCCCTTTCCTTCTCTTTCTCCTTCTCTGGCAGCTTGTCTCTTAAGGTCAGCAGTGGACCTGGGCACAGTGGCACTTGCCTGTAATTCCAGGGGCTCAGGAGGCTGAGGCAGGAGGAGGGTGATTTCAAAAGCCGCAGCAGCTTAGTGAGGCCCTAAGCAATTTAGCAGGACCCTGTCTTGAAATAAAAATAAAGATATAAAAAGGGCTGGGGATGTGACTCAGCGGTTAAGTGCCCCTGTATTCAATCTCCAGTACAAAAAAAAAAAAAAAAAAAAAAAGTCATCAGTGGAGATGGTGTTTTTCTGATGCTTGGACTCTCTGACTGCAGGCAAGGACTGGACCCTTAGTAAAAGGCTCATCTGATTAAGTCAGGTCAAATCAGGTTAATACGTCTTTTGATTCATTCAGAGTCAACTGATTAGGGACCTTAATTACATCTTTAAAATCCCATCATCTTCACTAAATAATATACTGTAACCATCGCTGTGATAGCCATTGCCTTTGCCACATTCTGTTCATAGCAGTTCCTGCCCACAGCCAAGTGGAGAAGCTCATGGGGATCACCTTAGAATATTAGATACACTGATTGTATTGTGATAATTCTGGCTTAGGAGTGAATTTCCATACTTGCAAATTTACAAGTGTTATTGAGAACCAGTAATTTAGTTATGAACTTCAATTTTTATGTATTTAAGTACAGGTACTGGCTGGGCATACTGGTGTACAACTGTATGCAAGAGGCAGGAGAATCTCAAGTTCAAGGCCAGCCTCAGCAACTCAGCAAGACCTGTTCAAAGTAAAAATTAAAAGGGCTGGGGATGTAGCTCAGCAGTAAATTTCAGCAATTCGGATGAATTCCTTCCTCTCTCTAAGCCTCCTTTTCTTATCTGACCTAAGGGAATGGCTAATAGTCATGCTTACCTCTCAGGGTTGGTAGAAGAATTTCTGGATGAGAACTCTTGTAAACATCTGCCATCACCTCCCCACTTATCCTCTGCCTCTTTATCCTCTCAGCAGTCTACTCTCACATATCACCTCCCACGCAGCCTACAAGTGATTCTTCAATCACACCTTATCCCTCACAACCACCCAAGGGCTCAGCCTTCACTTGCCTTCCACCCAGTCAATCCTATCCCTGGGCAATAGGCATGCCCGCCATATGCATTTCCACCTTTGCATTGACAAAGGCACATGGATTTAACATGTGGTTGCCCCCTAAGTAGGGAAAATAAGCAAAGAGGAAAAGCATGTCCTCCGAAGGGAAAATGAGTAAGCACACACCCTGTCAGGTTGAATGTGAGACCCTGCGTTCCTGGCAGCCTTTAGCAAGCAGGAACAAAGAGCTGCGCTCCACCCATCCAAAGGTATCCTGAGCTGTTACTTGCCCTGGATTTATGATGACATCTGGTCCAGAGTAGCACGTAACCACTTTAATGCCTGACCTACAACTTTATTCACATGAGTTCATCCATTAAAAGGAAGCCCAAGCCTGAGGGCAGCAGATGAAATCCTAAAGCCTTCTGGGTGGTTCTCACTTCCTCCCCATGTCACCTTGCTACCATAGTGGCCTTCTGGGTGTCATCTCTCTCTCTCTCTCTCTTTCTCTCTCTCTCCCCTCCCTCTCTCTCTCTCACTGTGGTAAAATATACATGACATTAAATTTGTCATTCTAGCTCTCCTTAAGTATATTCATATTTTCCTACAGTCATTGATGCTATTTCCAGAAGTTTCTCCTCTCCCGTACGTAACTGAAACTCTGTCCTTATTATAGCAACTCCTCGTTCCTCCCACCTGAGAGCTCCTGGAACCTCAGTTGTACTTTCTGTCTCTGTGACTTTGACTACTCTTGTTACCTCACACAAGTGGAGTCACAAGCACTTGTTCTTTTGTGATTGGCTTACGTCACTTAATGTCTTCAGGGATCACCCGGTTTGTGGTGTGTGTCAGCTCAGACTTCTGAAGTCGGAATAGTATTCCATTGTGAGTAGAGTCCACATTTTATTGATCCATTTATTTTTCAGTGGACATTTACGTTGCTTCCCTCTCCTGGTTATGGCTGTGAATATTACTGGACAAGTACAAGCCTGAGTCTCTGATTTGAAGTCTTTTGGAGACGTACCCAGAAGTAGAATTGCTGGGTTATGCGGCAACCCTATGTATAATTTTTTTGAGGAAACCCCACGCTGTTTTCCATGGCGGCCATACCGTTTTATGTTCCCCCAGCAATGGATCAGGGTCCAAACGCCTTCATATTCCTGCCAACCAGCTCTGCTTTGTATATTTATACCACTCTTGACCCAAGAAAAGTTCACGTCCCCCTGCTTTAGAGGGCCCTTCTCTGGGGACAGCTTGTTCACTGGGCTTGTCTTGACCCTGTTAGGGACCCAGGCCAGCCTTCAGATGTCACGTGACATCTAGTCTGAAGAGTGGGCAATGTCCTGGGCAATCCCTTCCTCTTCTGCTCAGAGATCAAGTCCAGTTTAGTCTCTGATGGCTTGGAGGGGAGGCTTCTGCCAGACGTGTAAATGTCCCACCAGTCCCTCCCTAGTCTGCTCACCTGGAGCTGGGCATCTGCCTGAGGTGAAGAGGGGCTGGTGGGAGTCAGAGCTCAGCCTCTAGAAGCCTGGGAACGTGCAGGCCGCAGGGCCCTGTGAGTGCTATTTTCAACAGGGCTGTCACGATGCCATTTGGAGCTGAGATGGAACGCTTGGATGAATTTCCCTCATTCTCTGAACCCACAAGAATTTATATTGGTCAGAAGTGATACATTATGGAGCCCTGTTTGGGGACACAGAGGCTTCCAGGGTATATTTTTGGTAAATCGGATATATCCTTGATATGCAGTTGCTTAGAAACGGCCATTTGTGTAAGGTATACAGTGACTGCATTTTCCATACCTCAAATCAGAAGACTGCGTCTGGCAAGAAGGAGTGTATTTATGGGGACACAGAACATTTAAAGTTGGAACTATCCCAGAAAAACCCAGAGGTACAGACTCCGTGGAAAAGCACGACCGATTAACTAAGTTCACAAACAGGGGGTGAGTCCAGGTGGTTCATTTCTCCATAGTCACAGTCTTTGACGATAAAAATGAGCTTCTGCACACAGCAGGGTTTGTCTTTTTAATTTGATTTCGACAACCCAAACGTCACATAAACAAATTCTCACTGAAAAGGAAACATCTAAATGATGTGATAAATTCAAAGCCGTCCTTGACTCTTGTCCCCCATTCCAGTTCCATGGTGGCAGTGCTACTGCAGTAAGTGTTCTACGCTGTCATCTTGAGTCTTTTCTATCCATTTAAATACATATGCTCGTGTAAACAGGTTTTCTTTCTTTTGTTTTTGTAGTACTAGAGATGGAACCCAGGGGTACTCTACTATACATACCAAGATTTTTTTTTTTTTTATCTTTTATTTTGAGACAAGGATCACACTGTTACCCAGATTGTTCTTGAATTTATAATCCTTTTATCTCAGACTCTTGAGTAGCTGGGATTGCAGATGTGTGTTACACTGTCAGCCATATTTTGCTCTTTAAAATAAATCACAGCATTGTATTTTATACTAGCTTGCAAATTATTACTTTCACTTAATGTAGGTGAGAGATTTTTCAAAGTCTGGATATAGTCTTATTATTACTCGTTGGTACTATTATTCTATTTTATTGCTCCATAGTACTCTATAGCATGGTTGGGGGGACAGTGGTTGACTTGTAGACAGACATTTAAGTTGCTGTCAGCTCTACATCCTCAGAAGCAATGCTGTGAAGGAATATTTAGATGTGTTCCTTAAGAATGTGAAAGTGTTCCTTTAGGATAAATTAGGGCTATCTAAAAACAATGAAAGAACTTGCCAGAAGGTCAAGTTGCCTTTGGAAATGTGGTTTACCTTGGTCCTTGCTAAAACTGATCTGCTTGCCTACAAGGGGGACCCTACCAGATGGGGTGCAGGATGCAAACCTCAAGACCTGCAGGAGCTGGGCACTGGAGATCAGTGAGTGAGCCAGTGTGGTGAAGCAGTCAGCAACATGGTGAACAACTGAGCCCTGTGTCCCTGTCTAGAGTGGTCTCTACTTAGTGCAGACAACTCTTAGCATATAGGAAAGAAGACTTGGGATTGACAAACACTCCACAGTAACTTGGATTTTTAAAATGTGAAGTCTTCTGGTTTTTAAATGTTGGCACTTGTTACAGTTCAAATCTTGAATGTCCCTCAAAGGCCTACATGTCAAAGGCTTTGTCCCCAGAGTGCTGCTCTTGGGAGATGGTGGAACCTTTAAGAGATGAGGTCTTGGCAGAAAAAGCATTTGACAAAATACTCTTCATGTTCAAACTCTGGAAAAACTAGGGATAGTAAGAACACACCCCAACATGGTAAAAGCTATCTATGCTGAGCCCAAGGCCAACATCATTCTAAAAGGACAAAAATCAAAAGCATTCCCTCTAAAAACTGGAACAGGACAGGATGCCCTCTTTCACCACTTCTATTCAACATAGTCCTTGAAACTCTAGCCAGAGCAATTAGAAGAAAGAAACTAAAGAGATATGAACAGGAAAAGAAAATATCAAGTTATCACTATTTGCCGAAGACAAGATTTTATATTTAGAAAACCCAAAATACTCCACATAAAACTTCTAGAACTCATACATGAATTCAGCAAAGTAGGAGGATATAAAATTAACACCCATAAATCAATTGCATTCCTATATCAGTGACGAATCTACTGAAAGGGAAATTAGGAAAACTACCCCATTCACAATAGCCTCAAAGGAAACAAAATATTTTAGACTCAATCTAATGGAAAAGGTGAAAGACTTCTACAAAGAAAACTATAGAACACTAAAGAAAGAAATTGAAGAAGGACTTAGAAGATGGAAAGATCTCCCATGCTCCTGGATAGGCAGAATTAACATTGTCAAAATGGCCATACTACCAAAGGTGTTATACAGATTTAATGCAATTCCTATTAAAATCCCAATATCATTCTTCATAGAAATAGAAAATGAAGTTATGGAATTCATTTGGAAAAATAAGAATAGCCAAAGCAATCCTTAGCAAGAAAAGTGAAGCAGGAGGCATCATAATACCAGACCTTAAATTATACTAATGAGCCATAGTAACCAAAAACAGCATGACATGGGCCAAAACAGACACATGGACCAATGGTGCAGAATAAAAGACACAGAGACAAACCTACATAAACACAGTTATCACATGCTGGACAGAGCAGCCAAAAACATACATTAGAGAAAAGATAGCTTCTTCAACATACGGTGCCGGGAAAGCTGGAAATCCATATGTAAGAAAATGAAATTGGACCCCTATCTCTCAACCTACATAAAACTCAACTCAAAGTGGATCAAAGACTTAGGCACTAGACCAGAGACCCGACTCCTAGTAGAAGAAAAAGTAGGGCCAAATCGTTACCATGTTGGCTTAGGAACTGGTTTCCTTAACAAGACCTCCTAAAGCCCAAGAAGTAAAATCAAGAATCAACAAACGGGATGGAATCAAACTAAAAAGCTTCTTCACAGCAAAAGAAACAATCAAGAATATGAAGAGAGAACCGACAGAATGGGAGAAAATCTTTGCCACCTTCATTTCAGATAGAGCAGTAATCTCCAAGGTATATAAAAAAACTCAAAAAGTTAACACTAAAAACAAAACAAAAAAGCCCAAATAACCCAATCAATAAATGGGCAAAGGAACTGAAAAAGCACTTAGGTGGCAGTTATTCTGCTAGTTTCTGGTCTTCATGGACACCCACCCCTGCTTTCATTCTGAGAATGCTCTATTTCTTGCAGATAGAGCCACTCAATCTTTTAGGAGAGCATTTGGCTGCAGGTAACAAACACCCAACCAAAAAGTTTCATCTTCCTTCTTTCTTTCTTTCTTTTTTTTGTTTTCTTTTCTTTCTTTCTTTCTTTTTTTTTTTTTTTTTCTTTTGTGGCACTGGGGACTGAACCCAGGGACTTGTGCAGGCTAGGCAAGTCCTCTGCCAACTGAGCTATACCCCAGCCAAAGTTTCATCTTCTTAAAGATCAGGAAGTCTAGGAGCAGCAGCCAGGGATGAAGCAGTGACTTAGTAAAGCCATCAAGAACTCAAGCTTCTACCACTTTCCTGCTCTGCCATCCTTAGCATGTGACCTTCTTTCTTGGGCTACAAGGACATCTGCAGGGCCTCCAGGCGTTTATCCTGGTTGGGGCAGGAAGTAGAGGAAGGACAAAAAAGATAAAAATCATAAGCCAGTTGAGCCTGGTTATTTTTTAATCAGGAAAACAAACAATAGATTTCCTGGTGGCCCCACCCACTGTCCTCAGTGGTCACCTTTCAGCCCATGAGTACCAGGGACATTGAGTTTCTTTAAGTTGGACACATTGCTGTCCCCAATACTTAGGATCTTATTAGGAAGGAAACAGGAGACTCCGTGGATACTGACCAGGCTCCTAGAAGCATCTGTCACATCGAACATGTCCTTTTGTTTAAAAAATATTGTTTTCAACTTCAGCAATAGTTCCTAAACTATCAGCTTGAAAACGGAGACAATCCAAGGGCTCTCCCTGCCAAAAGCTTCTGACCACCCAGTACATTTCTGGTATCTCTCTTTTTGTAAGCTGAGTAGCTGTGATATCTCATGGACTCTGAACCTTATAGCAGAAATGTAGAGGAACAATGTGAATCTACATCATGTACAACCTGAAGAATAATAAGTTATACTCCATATAACCGAGCTGCTTACTATTCACTCTTTCGTCTCCCTTCTCCAGGGGATGTGGGACCCTGAAGTTTGAAGTTTGGGGAGGTTCTTTTATAAAATAAAAATGGACTCCTTCGCCTCCTCTAGAGATTTCTAAAGCCCTGATGCTTCTGAAATGGGCTTAGCATGGATGCCTGCCTCTCGGTCCTCCTCCAGTATCAGAGGCCACCCGAGGATCAGCAGTCATACCCTGCTGGACAGAGGGACACACCAGGAAGAGGGCAGACTGCAGACTGTGGGTCAACAGTAGAGTCCAGCCCAGGAGTTCTGACACCAAGCACCAGTGAGGAGCCCCGCCCACCACCCACGCCCAGAACCGGTCCATCATCAAAGCGAGCTGATCATGGCCGTGACCAGACAGAGGTGAAGGGCTCCTTCCTACCCTCACTCAACAGCACCTCGTCATGACTGAGCCTGGCAACGTCATCCCCCAGGACAGGACACAGTGGTGACAAGGGCGGTGGAAGCCAGATGGGCAGCTGTGTCCTCTGGCCTTCCCTAGGCTATCGCTCATGTGGAGGACCTCTCTGCCTCTGCATTGTCCCCACTGTAGGCAAAGGATGAGAGGTAGATCTTCTGCCAGGAGTGGTGGTGCACACCTGTAATCCCAGCAGCTCGGGAGGCTGAGGCAGCCTCAGCAGCAGCGAGGTGCTGAGCAACTCAGTGAGACCCTGTCTCTAAATAAAATACAAAATAGGGCTAGGGATGTGGCTCAGTGGTCAAGAGCCCCTGGGTTCAAAAATCCCTGTATCCCTAATACCTCCCGCAACCCACCGCCAAAAAAAAAAAAAAAGGTAAGATTTTCCTAGGCACAGACCAGGTGGGAGTTCAGGGAAAGAGTTCTGTGAACAGGATTTGTGTGTGAACAAAGTGTGAACAGGATTTGAGATGGTGGATTTTTTTTTTTCTTTCTTCCTTTCTTTTTCTCAATTTGATTGGATATTCACCCACCTTCCTTGCTGTGAATGAGATGTTCTTCTAGGAACCACTTCCAGAGACTCAGCCTGGAGGATGCCCTTCATTTCTATCAATCCTATTTATTTATTTATTTGTTAGTTTATTTATTTTTGTAACAGGGATTGAACCCAGAGGCACTTTACCACTGAACCACTTCTCCAGCCCTTTTTAAATTTTTTTTTTTTTTTTTTTTTTTTTTTTTGTTGAGAGAGTCTGCTAAGTTGCTCAGGGCCTTGCTAAGTTGCTGGAGCTGGCCTTGAACTTGAGATTCTCCTGCTTCAGCCTTCCAAGCCACTGGGATTACAGGTGTGCACCACAGTGCTTGACCTGTCCATTGTTGTTTAAGCACCTTATTCTCCATATCATGTTTCACTTAAAGTAGCTGGATTATTTCTACAAATAACCCTTACTGGTAAAACTGGATTAGACAAAAACTGAACTGATGTGCAGAACTGAGTTTAGAAACTAGGATTATGGGGCTGGGGATTGTGGCTCAGTGATAGAGCACTCGCTTGCCTAGCGCGGGTGAGGCCCTGGGTTCTATTCAGCACCATATAAAAATAAATAAATAAATAAAAATAAAGGTATTGTGTCTAAAACTAAATATTAAAAAAAAAAACTAGGATTATGTGTAATTTCCCTACTAGCCAAGAGGGTAAACTCATCAAAGCATTCATAGAAGAATGAAAAATATTTTTTCTCTCTTAGAGAAAAATATTCCTATCTTTCCTGATCTTGACATTCTACTTTTTTGGGGGAAGTAGAGTACTGGGAAGTGAACCCAGGGGTGCTTTGTCACTGAGCCACATGCTTTTTATTTTTTATTTTGATACAGAATCTCACTAAATTCCCTGGCCTGTCCTTCAATTTGCAATCCTCCAGCCTCAACTTCTTCAGTTGTATTACAGTCATGGACCAACGTGCCTGGTCTGACATTTTACTTTGAATTGTGTATGTATTCCAATGGATTCATACTCAGTCTGCTCAGACAAGCACCTAGAACAGAAATGCCAATCTATTTTGTGCTGGTTTCCATTTTCCATCCTACACCCGTGGCAGACATTACTAATCAATCATGCATTCCTTTGCTGTGAGACAGGACATAGGTTGACACGACACTTCAAGAAGCCACTTCCAACTGACTAGACTGGAAAGCAAGCTAAAGCCATTTAGCCATGCCTGTCCTAGAACAAAGATGAATTTGAAAGTGCCAAAACATTTTAAAAGTCTCTCTCTATGCTAGCCTTGTCTGTGTGCAAGGCTCTGTGCTATATGCTTTAGAGAAATTCAAAGATTATTTCAATATGGAGTCAGTCCCAGGAATTTTCTAAGGGACTTTTAACTAGTGAAATATGGTGGATTATCAGAAAAGAAAAGGAGAATTCTAAAGGACACAGAAGTAGCCATGCAGGGAGAAGCTGAGAGAGAGTGAATAAAAACGAAGAACTTACAAGGACCCTGCTTCTCCTGCTCCTCTTCCTTCCAAGGCTGAGAGTCAAGTCTCTGAGAGCACATGGCTGCCACAGGACCCTGCAACTTTCTGGTGGCAAAGGTACTTGCCTCAGGGCATGGGCTAGGACTGATGCAAAGAAAAAGCCTTCCAGGTATCATAAAAGTTACCAGAAGGAGCAGGCAAGCTGGAGTCAGTCGATAGGAGTAGCTTTCCAGTGGCAAAGAGGTTGCTGGAGGTCACAGGTTGGAGCCAGGTAAGGGTCAGGTGAATGCTGCTGGACCTACCACCTGCCCATGGACTGCCTAGTTGCCAAAAGACAGCTCCCTGACAGCAAGAAGGGAATCCTCACCTCTTACTCTGGCCTGCCAAGGTCCTTTATTGGCAAAGCTTAAGGCTGAACCCACTGGTAATGGAGAAATACCTCTAGGATCTAGTTCCAGTATCACAAAGCAGGGCAAAGAAGGGCGAATTGGAAACTAAGAGCCAATAAATTGGTAACTGGAGCAGGAGGCTGGGGTGTACACATGACCACAGGATGCATGGGAGGATGGAACCCCAGAGCCACCAGGAGAGGGATGGACAGCGCTTCCAATGCTCTTCTTTTTTTTTTTTTTTTAAGTTTAATTTATTTTATTTTATTTTTTTTAATTTTTATTGTTGATTGTTCAAAACATTACATAGTTCTTGATATATCATATTTCACACTTTGATTCAAGTGGGTTATGAACTCCCATTTTTACCCCATATACAGTTTGCAGAATCACATCGGTTACACATCCATTGATTTACATATTGCCATACTAGTGTCTATTGTATTCTGCTGCCTTTCCTATCCTCTACTATCCCCCCTCCCCCCTCCCCTCCCCTCTTCTCTCTCTACCCCCTCTACTGTAATTCATTTCTCCCCCTTGTTTTTTTTTTTTTATTTCCCTTTCCCCTCACTTCCTCTTGTATGTAATTTTGTATACCCCTGAGGGTCTCCTTCCATTTCCCTTCTCTCTCCCTTTCCCTCCCACCTCTCATCCCTGTTTAATGTTAGTCTTCTTCTCATGCTCTTCCTCCCTACTCTGTTCTTAGTTATTCTCCTTATATCAAAGAAGACATTTGGCATTTGTTTTTTAGGGATTGGCTAGCTTCACTTAGCATAATCTGCTCTAATGCCATCCATTTCCCTGCAAATTCTATGATTTTGTCATTTTTTAATGCAAAGTAATACTCCATTGTGTATAAATGCCACATTTTTTTTATCCATTCATCTATTGAAGGGCATCTAGGTTGGTTCCAATACTATTCTATTTTTATGCGGGTGAGGCCCTGGGTTCTATCCTCAGCACCATATAAAAATAAATAAATAAATAAAATAAAGGTATTGTGTCCAACTACAACTAAAACTAAATATTAAAAAAAAACTAGGATTATGTGTAATTTCCCTACTAGCCAAGAGGGTAAACTCATCAAAGCATTCATAGAAGAATGAAAAATATTTTTTTATTTTTATGCAGTTAATGTGACACTTTTCCAGCCCTAAATCATTCACCTCTTCAGAAGCATTTCCCTGAGGACTCCCTTCCAGCAGGACCAATGGCAATATCTATCAAAAGGAAATACAGACATGGAGAAAGTCACGTGTAGAACATGCTCAGCGAGCCCTGGGTACAGGCACATTCAAAAATACCCCCACCCCAATCCAATCAGACCAGTGAGGTAGGAGTTATCTGATGCCCCTGTTACAGAGAGGGGAAACTGAGGCTCCACTGGATGTAATTGCCCCCAATTCACAGAACCATATTAGTAACCAGAGAAAGGGCAAAGCAGGGGCGGGCTGGTTCTGGGCCCTCTGGTTGGCAACTAGACCAGGGGTTGGTGAATTTCTCCGTAAAAGCCATACAGTCAATATTTTAGGTTTTGTGGTCCTTATGGTCTCTTTCTCAGTTTCTTAACTTTGCCGTGGTGGTGAAAAATCTGCCATAGGCAACATGTCAGTGAATGGACATGATCGTGTTCCAATAAAACTTTATTTATTTATGACTAGCTACACTTGAATTTTATATAATTTTCACGAGTCATGAAATGTTATTTCTCTTTAATATTTCCCCAACCATTAAAAAAATATAAAAAATCATTCTTTAGGACATACAAAGGAAGGCTGGGATTGGCCCATAGTGCTCGGGTTTGCCACTTCCCGATCCACGCTCTTGCTGCTCAGAGTGTAGAGTTGGTACTAAAAGTTTGGCATCACCCAGAACATTCTATGGAAAGGTAGAACCACAGGCCCCACCTCAAACCTTCTGAATTACAGTCTTCATTTTAATAAGATGCTTGGGTGATTAATATGCACCTTATAATTCAGGACACAGGACCTGATCCCCGATTATTTATTAAAATGCAAATTCCTGGGGCTGGGGATGTGGCTCAAGCGGTAGCACGCTCGCCTGGCATGCATGCGGCCCGGGTTCGATCCTCAGCACCACATACAAACAAAGATGTTGTGTCCGCAGAGAACTAAAATAAATAAATATTTTAAAAAAATGCAAATTCCTGCCTCATCCATTAAGAGCCTAATGAGCTGTCAGGAGGGTCCAACACCACCATCCCCAAGACACTAAAGCCCTGGTTCTCCAATTTGGCTGAACACTGGGAGCGTCTGGCCAGCATTAACTTCTGTGATGCCTGAGTCCCACCCTCGGAAATTCTGATTTAATTAGTCTCTGGTAAGGCCCGAGCACTGGCGTTTCCAAAACCTCCCCAGGTAGTTGTCATGGACAGCCAGGTGGTCCAGACCAGTGGTGATGGCTGAGTGGCCAAATGCAATCAGCACATCTATTTAGCTTGGCCCACCCAGTATTTTAAATTTGTTCCACTTCCAGCATTTAAAAATGGAAATTTCATATATACGCACATAAAAAAACCCAGATTTCCAGCTTCTCTTGAAAAAACCGGACCTCTGGCATGGGCCAGTGTTGAGCAGCTTCTGCCTTCAGAAGCCCAATTCACCTCACTTCCCTCACTATCTCACCTCTGTGGACCTTCAGTTCTTTGCCAACCCTGATTGGACTCTGGAAACGAGCATTGGACCTTCTCTGTTGGATCCTGTCTTTCTCTGGCTTTGCTGCTTGGCTGGGAGAGAAAGTGTTCTTTCCAAAACCTGGTTTCAGATTTTCAAATTGCAAAACAGCCAATATGTTGTAAATCTGGGTATCTTGCCCATACGTCTTAATCTTCAATATGTTACAACCTGCACAGTATTGTTTTACAGGAGTTTTTGGATGTCCCAAGACAAATTATGATCCCCTGTTAGAAAACCATATGTACCACTTGACAAATCCAATGCCTGGTCCATTTTGTCATTTCAAACTAATGCATCAATCCTACGGTTCACTTCCAAGCATCAATTGCTTGCATTTGCACGTGGAATAACAAGTCCTTATGGATTCAGAGGCCTTTGCAGTTTAAAAAGCACTTTCCCAGACATTTTTTCACGGACTCTTCACAGTAATCGGAACCAAAGCAAATGTATTGCCCTGAGTAATTGACAGGAGAAAAGAGCACAGCTCAGAGGGCAAGTGACGTTCTCATGTTGCCCTGACCTCTTATTCAGGACTCATGCACTTTTGCTGTTTCCTAAGCCCCTGTTTTCCTCCATGCTGCCTCCAAAGAATGTTCCTTGAAGAAAATTCTCCTCTGAGAAATCTCACAAGAACTGTGGCCACTGCAACAATATCAATCTGGAAAACATAAGGCTTTGGAAATGCTCAGTCCTGCACATCTGCTTTCTGACCTCATGCTGTTCGGATCAGATTGCTCTTGGAAAAGCCTCGGTTTATCAGAAAAACATCCTCGAGGATGCTTGGTATAGCAGGAAGAGCAAGGGCTTGGCAGTCATCCAGACCAGGATTCCAAGAGTCCCCAGCCTCTCCCCCACCAGCTCCAAAAAGGGGAAAACCAGATGCATCCAACTGGTTGGGCATGAATTAGAGCCAGGAGGAGTAGAGAGGATAAGTTAAAAAACCAAGAGGACTGTGAGATGTAAAGAAAAGGGGGCAAGAGAAAGAGAAGAACAACCCGGAGGTTAGCTTTGGTGGGCTCAGAATGGGCAGGGGCCTACCCAAAGGAAAGGTGGAGATTGCTTTCTAGCATCTTTGGGTCTGTGTGGTAGGCACAGTTGTTCAGTAGGGGCCTCTCTGGTCTCAGGCCGTTCTTTCCCTTGCTTCCTTTCACTGTGATAGTTAAGGGGTTGTGTTTGCTTCGCCAAACTCATTCCCAGCTGGAAGGATGTACAACCAAGCAGAATTGTGAAAGGTAAGGTCAGCCTTTGCATCCAAGGACATTTTTACTAATTATGTTTCTGAGCTCAAGGGAAGGGGAAAAGATCAGTGGAATTATTTCCGTTGCTCCTGCCCCCGTCTTTATCTCATCGTCTCTCACCTGGAACACTGCACCAACCTCCTAAATGGCCTCCCTCTTCTTATTCTCTCCAAACAAGTCCATTGTCCACGCCAGAGCTACGTACGCAGGTCTCATTTTTGTCTGCAACCTGGAATCACCCGGGAAGTTAAAGCGATAGATGAGGTAGTCTGTGTGGCCTGGCAGACAATGACTCGGTAAAGCAAGTAATAGGGTTCTGAATCTTCCCTGCCAATAGTTTGGGAATGATTATTTTGTCACAGTAGCTCTCAACCTTGACTTTCCATTAGACTCACCAAGGGATATTTAAGACTCCCTATAGCAGGCCATCCCTCAGATCAACTACATTAGAATCTCTGGGGCCAGGAGAACCAAGCTAAAGCTTCTCGTGCAATCCCAGTGTACCATCAAGGGAGAGGCTCATTGCTCTTAGCTCCAGGGTGGATGATAGATTGGAAGAAGAGACACTAAGAAAGAGGCATGGTGGTGAACACTAGTAATCCCAGCTATCAGGAGGCTGAGGCAGGAGAATTGCAAGTTCAACTTAGTGAGACCCTGCCTCAAAATAAAATTGAAAAGGGCTGGGGATGTAGCTTGGTGGTAGAACGCTTGCCTAGCATGAGCAAGGCCCTGGGTTCAATCCACAGTAGAGAGAAACAGGGAAAGAAGGAAGGAAGGGAGGGAGGGAGGGAGGGAGGAAGGGAGGGAGAGGAAGACGGTTAAGAAGCTGACACAGTGGTACAATGAGCCGTACTAAGGCAGGAACTTGGGCAGAATTAGTAGAAACAGGAAAGGAAGGAGGTGCACTGGGTTAAGAAAGGAAAGTTGGCACCACTGATTTGCTGATATTTGGAGTCAGATTTTCCAGGAATAGGGAGCATCGAAGATGACTTCCAGGGTTCTTGCTTGGTCAACTAAGTGGTGACACCATTAGCAAGATGGGGAAGACAGGGAGAGAAGCAAGAGGGTCAGGGAAGTCATAGAGAGGAGATGTTGACTGTGATAGGACTGGAGGACCCTCAGAGGATATGTCGGATGTGCATCTGAAGCTCAGAGGTGACATCCAAGGGAAAGAGCAAGTAGCTGTTCTGGGGAGCCGACTGGGATTGAGAATCCTCAGCATGAAGTAGGTAATTGAAACTGTAGTGTTGGTGAGATGACCAGGGAGAGGGCAGAGACAAAGACCAGGACACCAACTAGAAGAGGAAAGAGTAACATTAAACAGACAGTGACCGAGACGAAGGCCAGGGGTTCTTGCCCCCCAGCTTCCTAGAGGGTGAGACGGACAGGAGAGAATCACCACTCACAAGAGTGAGCAGGATTGTGGCCCAGCACTTGGCTCCCATCTGAGGACGCTATTTTGCCTAACTTGGGTTACACATGGCATTTTAGATAAGAAAATGAATCTAATGCAACATCCTGGTCTTGTCGGATAGTTATGGAGGGTCCCAGATGATTTAATTGACCTGAAATTGGGGAGGAGTTTAGCCTTGCTTACAGACTTGAAAATGCCTCATCAAGGGGGCTGGGGTGTGGCTCAGTGGTAGAGCGCTCGCCTCGCACGTGAGAGACCCTGGGTTGGATCCTCAGCACCACATAAAAATAAGTAAACAAAATAAAGGTATTGTGTCAATGTATAACTAAAAATATGTATATTAAAAAAAAGCCTCAACAAGGAAGGAAATGCCTTGTCAAGATCACACAGCGAGTTGGTAGCAGGGTCAGGGGGCTGGAAAACTGCTTTCCTAGGAGTGGTCCATAGCACCCTCCACTGCAGTTTGGGAATTGTATCTCAGCACTCAGCATCTCCTCAGAGACTCAGTGCATCAGAGACAACTTAGAAATACCTTGTTAATCTGGGAATGGAACCACCATTTGACCCAGCTTACTCCTCTCCTCGGATTATATCCAAAGGTATAAAAACAGAACACTGCAGGGACATAGCCACATCAACGTTTATAGCAGCACAATTCACAATTGCTAAACTGTGGAGCCAACCTAGATGCCCTTCAGTGGATGAATGGATATAGAAAATGTGGCATATATACACAATGGAATTTTACTCAGCAATAGAAGAGAACAAAATCATGATATTTGTAGGTAAATGGATGGCATTGGAGAAGATAATGCTAAGTGAAGTTAGCCAACCCCCCCCCCAAAAAAAAACAAATGCCAAATGTTTTCTCCAATATAAGGAGGCTGACTCATAGTGGGGTAGGGAGGGGGAACATGGGAGGAATAGATTAATTCTAGATAGGGAAGAGGGGAGGGAGGGAAAGGGAGGAGGCAGGGGATTAGCAAGGATGGTGGAATGTGATGGACATCCTTATCCAAAGTACATGTATGCATACATGAATTAGTGTGAACATACTTTATATACAACAGAGATATGAAAAATTGTGTTCTATATGTGTGATAAGAATTTAATGCATTCCACTGTGTTCTGTATTTAAAAAATAAAATAAATTAAAAAAAAGGAAATACCTTGTTAAGGAGATGATGACTGTTTCAAAACCATCTGAGACCTGAGAAAGAGGATCACTAGGAAGAAGGCAGGAAGGTGTTAAAGGTCATCAATTCCAGTGTTCCTTTGGGCACAATATTTTTTGAGAAGAGACTGACGCCCACAGTGAGGGTATTTCCTTGGATAATTAACTTTGCCCTCACTTGTTCAACCTAACAGCCTCCAATAGACTGGTTAAGCAATGTCATGACAGACGTTGTTACCCTAGGTACATGTATGACTGCACATATGGTATGATGCTACATTATGTAGAGCCGTAGAAATGTAAAGTTGTGCTGCAATTGTGTACAATGAGTCAAAATGAATTCTGCTGTCATATATACCTAATTAGAATAAATTTTAAAAAAAGAAATGTCATGACAGTCTGGGGTCAGGAGACTTGGTCTGTAGGAGAAAGAGCTGTGGAAAGGGGGTCAGGGGTCATGCCCAATTCTGCCATTTACGTTTCTTAAGCTAATCCTGTCCCCTTCCTGGATGGCTAGTGAAATGATGAGATCAGATTCAATTATCTTTGAGATCTTTTAAAACGAGTGACTTGGTTGATCCTCTTTGATTCCCCTGATCCACATGAGAGCGCTACTGGAAATTCTTTCCCAAACATGGAAATAAGAACTCTTCCTTGCTCAATGCCTGGCTCCTTCCTCCAGGTGGAATTAATTAGCTATCAAGGCTGGATGTGGAGAAAAAAGAATTCCATTCTCGTGTTATATTGGTTAAAAACACATTTCCATATAAGCACATACATCTGTCTTTGGGCTTGCTTTGCGAGATGCCTTTGCTGACAGTTTTTTGGCGAGTTTGGTGAGCAGGAGGCCTCCCTTGCCAACTCTCACCTTGCTTAGGAGAGAGAGGTAGGAGGCAGCCAGTCCAACAGGCCTCGTGGGGTTGGGATGTGCGCATTACCCCTTTCAGCGTTCAAGATGCGTCCCCATAAATTATGTCACCGGATTTCCACCGAGGCCCTATGAGGTAGGTAGCCTGGGTGTTGCTATTACCATTCTAAGGGTGAGGCATGTGAGGTTACGAGAGGTTTCGTGACCTGGCCAAGATCACACAGCATTCACTGGCAGAGCCAGGTCATCAATCAAGGTGTCTTGACCCCGTAGCCAACTCTCTTGCCATGGCTCAGTCAGCCATTCATCCATTTGATGGACGTTTACTAGGAATGTCACACAAGCTCAATCCTGTGATGAGCTCTAAACACACAAAGATGAGTACAATGTGGCTCCTCCCAAGAGCAGCTCCGTCCAGCAAGTTGGGAGGCAGAGCTGTGAAGCATGAATGGACATTTACGTGTTGTGCTTTGGGAGGAGAGAAAGAGAAATAACTAGCTCTGTCTGAGAGGGCCGGGGAAACCTTGTCAGAGAAGCAGATGACACAGCAGGAGTTGGGCGGGGGGACACAGGGAACAGAGGGAGAAAGAGCAGTATGGAAAGTTCTAGCAGCAGGCACACCCGAATCTTTGAGGGGGATCCTGAAAGGTCCAGTTGACTAAAGATTGAGGTGTGTTTCGGAACGTGAGGATGAGGCGTTCACAGGGACTGGATGATGAAAATCTTTTTCTTTTTTTTTTTTAATTATAATTCCTAGTGCATATTCATTGTACGGAATAATAGGCTCTGTTGTGACGTTTCCATACATTCACATAAGGTGAAGCTCTCCTTTCAGAGCGAGCTGGCCTTGATCCAGTCAGCACAGGGTTGCTGAGTAGTCTGTGTGTAGATGTTCCAGATTTTCCTGTTTGGCTAATGAATGGTGTGTTGGCCGTTGCTTGGCACACAGTCACCTCCGCAGTCCCATGGTGTCCCACTCCTGCATATGCCTGACCTGACCCAGTTATTCCGGAGCATGGCTCAATCTCAGAATAGCTTCCATAAGGGGGGGGGGGAGAGAGAGAGAGAGAGAGAGAGGAGAGAAAGAGGGAGGAAGAAGAGATGCTTGAGCAACCCATGAGGCCCAGCTGGGGTCTGGCCTCTGAGGGGCCGCTGTGGGCTTCCCATTCGCAGGACGATGTTTGTGGTCCTCTCTGACAGAGGGACAGAGGAGGTTCTCCACGCACCGTCTGAGCACAGGTCTGGACCTGCCTGGGAGTGAGTCAATAGTCACAATGCAGAGCTGGAAGAGAGCCGGGTGGCCAAAGGCACACAGGGGTAGGGTGGGCCCCAGGAGGGTGCTCCTCTCCCAGTCAGCAACGCTTCCTGCTCCTGAGGCTTGTCCCAGTCACCAAAAAATCTCTGCATTTGCTCTTGCCCCCGCCCCTCCCAAGGCAAGGATTGCATAAAGGGGCCTGTTCAAATAGTAGGGACAAAGAGAAAACCCTTCTGACTCCTTTCTCTGACTTAGCCTACAGTGAGTGACAGTAACTTGCAAACACTAATGCAACATACACTGGTAATTTGCAGAGTCCCTTCAATCTGGTAAGTTGATACTTTATCATCCAACCGAGGACCCTGGAGAGGACTCCCATGTTAAGCCAAACTCCAGGACGTCAGATATTAACTGGGACTGTTGTTCACACACCAAATGGAGGGCTTCATGGATCTTCACAGAAGCCTGGGCGTGGGCCTCGCTATCTCTGTTTATACTTGAGGACTTTAGGTTTCCTATCCCCCGGCTCCATCTGGGCGGTATACTACCAGGGGAACCAAAGAGGAAGGTGGTCCAGCCGAGACAGGGGAGGTCAGTGGCTCTTTTGAAATGCTTTTCGTGGTCAGCAGGGACAGCCTGTTAGAGCAAGGTGCATGGTGGAGCCTGGAAGGGAGCCACCATCCACGACTACCAGGGACAAGACAGGCCTTATATTGGGTGCTTGTGTGTACATCCATTGCCTCATTGAATTCTGACATTAGCCCTGAAGGAGATTGTATTTTCCTGATGAGAAAAACAAGATTCAGAGAAATCGAGTAATCTGCCCAGTGTCACAGAGGAAGTAACCACACCCACCCCTCTGTCTTTTCCTCAAGCTGTGGCTGCTTCTTTGTTGACACAGTCCTAAGTGAAGGAGGCCCATGTCCAGGTGGTGGTAGCTACTCTCGGGCAGTCCCCTCTGTGTTTGCCTTTACACACTTACCTGAGTGTTCATTAAATCTAGCCACAGTTTTGCCTGGTATGAAATATGTGCATGGAAAGAGCCCCAAACAACTCATTTGTACACCTATTTCTCCTCTCTGGCAAGGAGACTGGTGTAACAGAGGGCTCACTAACTAAGAAGTCAGCTACAGATGTTCTTGCTGGTTGGTTGACTGTGGTTTGAAGATGGCCCGTGAGCCTCGAAAACCTGAAGCTATCAATGTGAAGACCATCTCCTGACTTCTTTCAGGTGACAAGGCCCAGCCGCCACCAGCCTTCCCTGGCCATGAGCAGTCATTTGCACACAAGGCAATGGGAGTTTGGCGTGAAGAGTTTCTTCAAGCTTCTTGTCTGTTTCATAACACGGGTCTGCAATGGAGAGTCACCTCCATTAGGCTCCTGTTGCCTGAAATGTTCCTGTCTTCTCCAGTGAGAAAAGCCTAAGGTGATCCGTTCTTGGCTATCCGGAGGGTGCATGAGGTTGGGTTGCCCAGTACCTCCTGGGAGCTTGTGGGCAGCATAAAATCTTGGCCCTTCTCCGGGCCTACTGCCCTGGGTTGTGCATTTCCCCAGATCGGGTGCACAGCAAAAGTGGAAAAGAACTGCTCTAGATGCCCACAGAAGTTGAATTCCAAAGCCCCATCATCTCCTACAATCAGTTTAACATAATGAAGATTGGCAGAAGATGGTCCCGTGCTATAAGATGCTACTAAAACACCACAGAGCTCCTCACACACACTATAAAAAAGGTAATCCAATGCCACTCCAAGACAGTAGTACAATTGTCCAAGTTCAAGAACATTTACCAAATATGTCCTCTAGGGCCAAGGCCAAGTGAGTTAGCCGCATGGAGCTCTATCTTGATTGTGTTCAGGTTTAGGTTAGGCCTGGGTTTAGGTCTCCTGGGAATGAGTTGTGGCAGATTAGCAGTGTCTCCCATGGACTCTGGGGGGTGGAGCAGCCATACACATGCCATTATTTACCCTCCTTGTCCCCGGGGCTCTCTGCTTCCAGCCACCCACCAGCCTTTCCACCTCTGAGGAAGGGTTTCTCTATCCAGCCCCTGGCTGTCCCCAGTAACCTTTTTTTCTGGGACTAAGAACTGAATGATTCTGGACCTGATCATATGGGATAAGGACTAAACCCAACACCTGCTGACCGTCCTGTAGAGGGTGACCTCTGGTTTTGGTCTTCCATTATTCCATAGTCCCAGTGACATTTTTAAAAGAAGAGAGCATAAAGATGGCCATGAAATGGGATCCCCACCTGTGCTGACTCCATTTTTTCCTAATCAAGGTCTAGAGGAACCCTGGTCTTCTTATCGCAAAGTCTAGGACTTCTCAGCAACTTGTCCAAATCACAGGGGCAGTTCTGCTCAGGGCCCACAGTTTAAGGTTTTGGGTACAAAGTTAGTTACCCTTAGCCTCAATCCATCCTGCTCAGTCCAGAACTGAATAGCAGTGAGCTCCGGGTCTGGCTGCTCTGAAACCTTCTGACCTGATACTTCCCCAGCAAGGCTGCCTGAGGTCAAGCCAGGAGCGAGAGGAGATCACAGCTGCCCTCCTTTCCCACTTAGGCCGAGGCAGCCACCCAAATCCTCAGGCCCCTGGGTCAGTAACCAGGTCTTTGCTGAGCATGGCTGAGCCTTTAAAAACAGAACCCGGAGGAAGCACAAGACCTCTTTCCAGGGAGTGCCTCAAGTTTCCCTGATTTCCAGCTGTCTACAGACAGTGTGTTGCGTGTCTACTAAGTGCTGTGTGGTTTCACAAACTTTATCTCACTTAAACTTTACAACAATCCCAGGCCAGGTCTGGAGGCGCATGTCTGTAATCCCAGCAACTCAGGAGGCCGAGGCAGGAGGATTGCAAGTTCAAAACCAGCTTCAGCGACTCGCAGCAACTTAGCAAGGCTTTAAGTTATAGAGACCCTGCCTCAAAATAAAAGTGGGGGAGAGCTAGGGATGTAGCTCAGTGGTTAAGCACCCTTGGTTTCTATCCCTGGTACCCCACCACCACCACAAAAAAAAAAAAGAGAATGTGAATGTCATTATCCACATTTATAGACAGGTTAAGTAACACATCCAAGATCACACAGCTAGTAAGTGGTGAGGCTAAAATCCAGATCCAATCCTATTTGGATTCCAATTATGCTTTGTATAGCCCCATGTCCGCAATGGATCTCATCTCTCTATTGCCAAACCCAATGGTCACCTCTTAGTCCTCATTACATTGACGTTTTGGTGACACTCAACACAGCTGACTCACGTCCTCCTTCTAGAAACATCATTTGCTTTTCATCAGCAGAAGTGCCACCTCCGAGGAGAAGCCTTCCTTGACTCCCAGACCCAAGCAGCCACACCGTCAGCCATTACCACAGTCTGTATTTTAACTCCCTGCCTGGCACTTATTGCTATCTGATCATTCTTGTTTAATTTTTTTTTTCTTTTATTATCTAAGTTCCTCACTATAAATCAGGCTCACGCTCTTGTTCTCCGCTCGCTATCATCACCTAGTGTATGGTGCACAGGAGGCGCTCTATAAATGCCAGCTGAAGAGAAGGGTGGTCAAGGGGACAGAGCGCCAGCATTTGTGATCCAGGGAGACGAGCCACCACCAGGCAGCCCTTGCAGACCACCCGAGCCTGCCTGGCTCAGGCGATCCTAGCTCGTTCTTCAGAGGCGAGGCCTGGCCTTCAGAGAGCTCTTTCACATCCTCCAGGGCAAAGTCCAAAGTCAGAGTTTAGTTCCTTTCCTTTCCTCTCTCTTTTTAAATTATAGCATGACGTAAAAATACAAAAAAGTCACACATAGTCCCATCACCCCAACGAGGAAATTCTTTTCACATATTTCCTGTAAATCTTTTTCATGAGTAGATGCAGTTTTCACAAAATTACAGCAATCAGATGTGGAGGATTTACTGAACTTTCTGCATTTGTTACTGTATGTTTTAGCTACTCTAGATCTGCATACTTTTCTCTAATATTGATGATAGCTGGTATACATTGAGTATCTGCAATGTGCCAGCTAACGCTCAAATGCTATCATGGATTTTCTCATTTTATCCTCACAAAGACTTTATAAAGTAGGTGCAGTTATTATTCCTTCCATTCTGCAGATGAGACCCTGGAAGCACAGAGGGGTTAAGTAATTTGTCTTAGGTCACAAAGCAGGAAACAGCATTCCAATTCCACACCCTTACCATGTTGTACTGTGTCAAATGGAAGTTACCTTATCACTCTCTGGATAATGGTGCTTAGTTCTTTATCTATAAAATGATGATGAAAATAATACCTATCTCACAGAGTAGATGTTTTCAGGATAAAGTGAGAAAAACATATCTCAAAAAGATGCTCATGAACATAGCATGTATGGACAAAGACACTCAGAATAGAATTATTGGTAATATCATGATGTGCCACCTAAATATTTGGCAAGGATGTAATGATTAGAGAAACTATGATGTATTCCTATGCTATCATTAGAAAAGAACTGCATAGATCCACACAAGCTCTAATGCAAATAGATGTCATGAGTTATATTATGTTCATTGTGATCCCATTAATTTTCTTTTCTTGTCTTTTTTAGGTATCAGGGATGGAATCCAGGGGTGCTTAACTACTGAGCCACATCCCTAGCCCTTTATAATTTTATTCTGAGACAGGATCTCACTAAGTTGCTTAGGGCCCCGCTAAGTTGCTAAGGTTGGCTTTGAACTTGCAATTCTCCTGACTCATCCTCCAATGCCCCTGAGATTATAGGCATGTGCCATTGCTCCTGGCATGATCCCATTAATGTTTAACTTTGTATGTATATAGATGTGTATTATATATGTATTATATGTGTATAAATATAGCTACAATGTGTATAAATATAGTTACATATGAGGTACACACACTTACACACAAATGAATTCACATGTAAAGAAAGAAGACTGGATCTGGGCGTGGTGTCGCATGCCTGTAGTCCCAGTGGCTCAGAAGGCTGAAGCAGGAGGATCGTGAGTTCAAAGCTAGCCTCAGGAAAAGCGAGGCACTGAGCAACTCCCTGAGACCCTGTCTCTAAATAAAATACAAAATAGGGCTGGAGATATGGCTCAGTGGTTAAATGACCCTGAGTTCAATCCCTGGTACCAAAAATAAAAAAGAAAGAGGACTGGGAATATCATTCTATTTTTTTTTTTTTTTTAGAAATTTTTAAATATTTATTTTTCAGTTTTCGGCGGACACAACATCTTTGTTTGTATGTGGTGCTAAGGATCGAACCTGGGCCGCACGCACGCCAGGCCAGCACGCTACCGCTTGAGCCACATCCCCAGCCCGGGAATATCATTCTAAATAGAGAAAAACTGAACGCATTCCCTCTGAAAACTGGAACAAGACAGGATGCCCTCTTTCACCACTTTTATTCAACCTAGTCCTTGAAACTCTAGCCAGAGCAATTAGGCAAAAGAAAGAAATTAAAGGGATATGAATAGAAAAATAAGAATCCAAACCATCCCTACTTACCAATGACATGATTCTACATTTAGAAGACTCAAAAAAACTCCACCATAAAACGTCTAGATCTAATAAATGAATTAAAGTAGCAGGATATAAAATTAACACCCATAAATCAATTGTGTTCCTATAAACCATGATGAATCATCTGAAAGAGAAATTAGGAAAACTAACCCATTCACAATTGCCTCAAAAAAAAAAAAAAATATTTGGGAATCAATCTAACAAAAGAGCTGACAGAGTTCACAATGAGAAAACTCCAGAACACTAAAGAAAGAAACTGAAGAAGATATTAGAAAATGGAAAAATCTTCCATGTTCTTGGATAGGCAGAATTAACATTGTCAAAATGGCTATACTACCAAAAGCACTATATAGATTTAATACAATTCCTGTTAAAATCCCAATGATATTCTTCATAGAAATAGAAAAAGCAGTCTTGGAATTCATTTACAAAAATAAGAGGCACAGAATAGCCAAAGGAATCCTTAGTGAGAAAAGTGAAGCAGGAGGCATCACAATACCAGACCTTAAGTTATACTACAGAGTTAAAGTAACAAAAATGTCATGGTATTGGCACCAAAACAGACATGTAGACCAATGGAACAGACTAGAAAACACAGAGACAAACCCACATAAATACAGTTATCTCATACTGACAACGGCACTATAAAAAATAAAAGATAGCCTCTTCAACAAATGGTGCTAAGAAAACTGAAAATCTATATGAAGCAGAATGAAATTTAACCCCTATCTCTCACCCTGCACAAAAGTGGATCAGGCACTTAGGCATTAGACCAGGGACCCTGCACCTACTAGAAGAAAATGTAGGTGCAGCTCTGTATCATGTTGGCTTAGGAACCAACTTCCTCAACAAGACTCCTAAAGCACAAAAAGTAAAATCAGGAATCAACAAATGGGACAATATCAAACTAAAAAGTTTCTTCTCAGAAAAGGAAACAAGAAAGTGAAGACAGTGTCTACAGAATGAGAGAAAAATCTTTAAAACACACACCTCAGATACAGTCTTAATCTTCAGGGTATATAAAGAACTCAAAAACTTAACACCAAAAAACCCAAATAACCCAAACAATAAATGGGCAAAGGAACTGAACAGACATTTCATAGAAGAAATATAGTCGGTCAACAAATAAATGAAAAAATGTTCAACATCTGTAGCTATTAGACAAATGCAAATTAAAACTAGTCTAAGATTTCATCTCACTCCAGTTAGAATGGCAACAATAAAGAATATCTTATATTTTATACAATACATCTTATATTCTTATACAATAAATGTTGGCAAGGATGTGGGGGAAAAGGTACACTCATACCTTGCTGGTAGGACTGCAAATGGATGTAATCACTATGGAAAGCAGTGTGGAGATTCCTTAGAACCACAATTTAACCAATTATCCCACTCCTTAGTATATACCTGAAAAACTTAAAATCAGCATACTACAGAGACACAGCCACATCAATGTTTAAAGCAGCTCAATTCACAATAGCTAAGCTATTGAATCAACCTAGGTGCCTTTCAACAGATGAATGGAAAAAGAAAATGTGTATATATACACAATGGAATATTACCCAACCATAAGGAGAAATAGAATTATGGCATTTGCCAGTAAATGGAAGGAACTGGAGACTGTCCTGCTAAGTGAAATAAGCCAATCACCCCAAACCAAAGGCTGAAAGGTTTCTCTGATATGCAGATGCTAACCCATAACAATGGGGTGGGGGCGGGTAGGGAAGAACCGTTCTTTGGGTTAGACAAAGGGGAATGGAGGGAAGGGAGGGAGATGGGAATAGGAAAGAGTGGAATGAATAGGACCCAACTTTCCTATGTTTATATATGAATTCAGGACTAGTGTAACTCCACATATGACCACAAGAATGAAATCTTAATTAGAATAAGTTATACTCCATGTATGTATAATATGTCAAATAAACTCTACTGTCATGTATATCTAAAAAGGAACAAATTAAAAAATTAAAAAAAAAAAGAGGACTAGGAGAAAGTATACAAAGAGTTGAGAGAAGATAATATGGAGATGTGGAGGGTTTTTTTTGTTGGTGGTGTTTTGTTTTGTTTGTGGTGCTGGGGATTCAACCCAGGGCCTTGTGCATGCAAGGCAAGCACTCTACCAACTGAGCTATATCCCCAGCCCTGGAGATGTGATATAAGGTTGAAATTTTATTTTTTTCTTGATTTTATGTAATTCTAATCTTTCACATTGCAAATGTATTGGGAATGGATGTGGATGCAGGGATTCCTTCTGTCTTTGACTACATCAAGGTGAAACTCCACTGCAGTCTCTTTGTTCTTCCTTGCTCCATCAGTAGCGAGGAGACAGCCTGGGGCACTGCAGATCCCATTGTAGAAATTTAAGGATAGGTTTTAATTTCATACTGCAAGATAAATTCCTACTTTTTAAATAGTGAACTTGGACCATGAGAAGAGAGAATTTTGAATTTGAAATCGAATTATTTATTTATTTATTTTTGGTACACGGATTGAACCCAGGGGCATTCAACCACTGAGTCACATCCCCAGCACTTTTTTGTACTTTATTTAGAGACAGGGTCTCACTAAGTTGCTTAGGGCCTTGCTAAGTTGCTGAGGCTGGCTTTGAACTGGCAATCCTCCTGCCTCAGCCTCCTGAAGGCTGGGATTACAGGTGTGCGCCATTGTGCCCAGCTTGAATTTGAATTAAAAGCAAGTGGGGGAAATAGGTTATGCGGTGCCCTCCAGGTCTACCCCTTCCGTCCTGCTCATTCCAGGCCTTTCTTTGCCCACTCCTTTATTTTGAAGGGTAGCTGGGACGTGCTAAGATCTTGCTGGATGACTAGAGGTGAACACTCTGGAATAGAGTAAGTATAAGAGCTGCTGAATGGATGACAGAGAGCAGTGACAGAAACTGAAGGGACCAAGAGACACACAGATCTCCTGTGGCCATTGCAACTGCTCAGGCCATCCCCTGGGGATTATTAATGTGAGGGCCTTGCCTTGGTCACCGGGGTGTATGTAGCCAGCCCATTCCATTCTATGCCAAGGTGGGCATGGCTGGTGTCATTCCCTGATATCCCGAGGGGCAATAGTAAGAAAGTCTGGCGGAGAGTCTCTTGTCTTCGGTAGATGTTGGCTGTTTGGTGGGGCTTTCTTCCTGGTGGCAGACCCCTAGATTTTGTTACTAATGTGTCAGACACCAAAACAAAGCAGTAGTGGTGACTTCAACCAACTCATTTGGATTCTTAAAAGCCTTCCCCCAGTAGCAGCTACATCATGAGCAGGTCCCCGTACAAAACAGAAAAATGAAGCCGTCTGTGCAAAAATCTACCAAATTATGCTCTGTCCGTGTACAGATATACCACGATGAATCTGCTTGTACATATAATTATAATGCACTAATTAAACTAATAATCATAATAAAAGGGAGATCGGTAGATTAGAGCAAGTGGATCAGAGGGAGGGAGGAAGGAAGGGAAGAGGAAGGTACTGGGGAATGAGCCTGATCAAATGATATCATGTGCACGTACAGATACAGTATAACGAATCCCACTATTATGTTTAATTACAATGCACCAATAAAAAAATAAAGGAAAAATAGTAATTATTAAATAGTCAAGACAGCAACATCAGAGGATGAAAGCAAGCACAGGAGCCTTCTGGGCACAAGGTCATGTGCTGGCCCAGGTCTCGGGCTCATGAAGCCAGCCCTGCCGTATACACACACACACACACACACACACACACACACACACTCACTGTGCATCCTCCTCTGACTCCTCAGCCTCTCATTGTCCAACGCCTCCCACACTCTCCCTTTTAGTCACCACCTCAGTGCCCCGCTTCCCCAGGTGGCAAAGGAGGCCTGGCTCTCCCGTATCTTTGGAACTCTGGACCTCAGAGGCTGCCCCTCCCCCTGTTTCCTGAATGGGTCCTGTGACTTAGTTCCGGGGTGGGTCAGGGAGTTTTGGGGTGCTCCAATTGCAACTTGATCTCCCCAACAGAGAAGCTTCCGCTGTTCATCCTGAATCATCTGAGGGCAACAGCACTTGTTGGCACTGCAAACACTGACTTCCTTCCAAAGGGACCAGTCCACATCAAGATAGCTCTGTATTTTCACGTATTTCCCCCTCAGCTAGTGCTCTGAGCCTCTTCCGTCGCTTTCAAAACTCTTTTCCTCTTAGATTCTGTCTTCTACTCCCATCCTCCCCCTCCTCTGGTCCTCTCCTCTCTGCATATAAACATCTCAAATATCACCCTCCTGAAATAACCCCCCCCTTTCCCTGACCTTGACCTTGACCTCAGCTTGTCATCCCATCTTTCCCCCTCACTTTGCAGCCAAATGAACTGAACCACTATTCCTCTCAGTTGTCCCCATGTCCTCGCCTCCCACACATCCTCCACCCACGGCACTCTGGCTTCCTCCTGGCCTCTTTACTGAAACTGCCTTCACAAAGCCTCCGGTCACCAGTGGGCAGTCTTTATCTTGCTCGAGCTCTCTGTGAGAGCATCATCGGGTGAATCATCCATTCTTCACGGAACTCACTTCCCTGGTTTCCAACCTTTCTCTCCAGGTTCCTCCTACCTTCTTGGCATGTTTCTCTCTCTCTCTCTCTCTCTCTCTCTCTCTCTCTCTCTCTCTCTTTTTTGTACCAGGGATCAAACTCAGGGACACTCAACCACTGAGCCACATCCCCAGCGCTTTTGTATTTTATTTAGAGACAGAGTCTCACTGAGTTGCTTAGTATCTTGCTTTTTCTGAGGCTGGCTTTGAACTCTCAAACCTCCTATCTCAGCCTCTGGAGTTGCTGGGATAAACAGGCATGTGCCACTGTGCCCATCCGGCATCTTACTCTTTTATGGTTATACCCACATGTGAACCCTGCCCTGCCCTCCCATCTTCAGTCCTGAGAGCAGAGGGAACATCACCTCCTAGAGTGGCACATGAGCCCTGGAGTCCCAGTGCTGTCTCTGATAGGGTTAAACAGAATTACAGTGTCATTGACCAAGAGCTTGGCAAAGCCACACAGAGGTGCCTAGAGAGCTAAGGGACTGTGTGCAGGGGTGCTAGGGAAGACCCCACTCTCCTTATCTCTTCAACACCATCCCAGAATCTTCCTATCAGGGTGGAGACGTCCTGGAAACAGGGGAGGCACATGGTTTCAGCCCTCAGATGCCATCTGACTCTATGAAATTAAACAAATAAAAACAATTCCAACCTTCACACTCCGAGGTCCCCGGGGGTGGAGAATGATTGATTTGCGATCTCTCCCTTCATGAGCTACATCCCGTCCCTCTTGCCTGCAAGACCATGACTCTAGCAATTCTCCCTCTCTCACCCACATCACCAGTTCTTTGCTCTCTATGAGGTCATTCCCATATGCAAACAAACATGCTGTTATTCTTCCCATCTTAAAAAAAAAAAAAAAAAAAAAGATTCTCCTGTCTCTTTGGATGATTTCCAGGAGTAGCACTTCCCCCTCGTTTATCTCTACTCACTCCTTGGTGACCTCACAGTATTAGCTCAAGGCAGATGATTCGTGGGTACTTTTCTCCAGCCCAGATCCCTCTACAACCTTTTGACACTTCTTCCTGGACATCGAATAGACATCTCGAATTCGACACGTCCAAAATGAACCGCTCTTCTCCCAATCTTCTCTGCCCACAGATTTTCTGATTTCAGTTGATGGTAACCCCATCCTTTCATTTGCTCAAGCTCAAAACCTTGGATGGACCTCGATGCCTCCTTGTCCCTCAAACTCCACCCTCCATCGAGCACAAAGTGCTGCCGGCACCTGCTCTAGATTCTCTTGGGGGTTCAGCCTCTCCTCCTCTCTCTCGGTCCAGACCCCATTCTCTCTCACTTGAATTGCTAAATAGCCTCTCACATATTTTCCCTGATTCTGCCTTTGTTCCCCCTGCCCAATCTATTTTCAAAACAACCAGAAGGAGCCTATTAAAGCATCAGTCAGATAAAGCCACCCTTGTCCAGCTGTGTCTCCATCCTTCACTCAGTAAGATGGCGGCCTCCAGGATCCATCTCCATCCATGCCCCCCCACCCCACCCCCGCTGACCTCTCTGACCTCATTCCCCACCATTTCCCTCCCACTCTTTCCACCCCAGCCTCTTTGGTCTCCTTTCTGTTCTCTGTTTTGTCAACATGCTTGTAGCTTAGAGCCTTGGAATCTAGCTGATATCCAATCTGTTCACCTCCTTGTCTCTTGTCACCTTCTTAATGAGCCTCACTGTGGCTGCCTCATTATAATTGAACCTGCCCTCCTGTACTCTCTCCTCACTTACATGGTCAACTTATTTTTTTTAAAAAAAAGCACACTTATTACTTTTTAACTTGAGATTGTTTTAAAATTATTTTATTACCAACCTAGGTGCCCTCCAATAGATGCATGGATAAAGAAACTATGGTGTATATATTGTATTGTATATATATGGTGTATATATGTATATATAATATTCATATATATATATTATATATAATATATATATTGGAATATCACTCAGTCATAAAAAGAAAAACTTTATGACATTTGCTAGTAAATGGATGGAGATTAAAGTTCCAAGATTCTAATCATGACTTGATTTTTCTGATGACCAAATTCCATCCAGAAGCCCACCAAGAGTCACCTCATTAGAACAGAAGATGCTCCCGTCTGTCACTCAGGAAACTCTAGAGATTTAGGAACTGTGTCACGAACTGGTGTCAAAGACCAAATATTACAATACAAGGTGCTTCTAGGGCCGAGGATGTAGAGAACTTGCCTAGTATGTGCAACGCCCCTGTGTTCAATCCCCAGCACCAAAAATAAAACAAATAAACAAGATGCTTCTAGCACCTCATCACTAAGGAAATTGCAAGAGCTTAAGGAACTCTGTGCCTGGGAACTAGGGAGAGAGACCGAATCTATACATATTTCTTATGTCACAGTGAGTAAGCCAATTGTGACACCATCCAGAGACTACTGGAGTTTTACCTTCAAACTTGACTTTCAGAGCACATCAGCCTGAAGTCCCCTTGTCCAATCTTCCTCCTTAGCAACATGTTAGGCATGGTATAGAAAGGGAATCCGCGTGAATTTAGTGTCTCTCCCATGCGTGTGCATTAGCATTTCACATAAGCAGTTCCTGTTGGGTTTTCATGACTTTTGCGTGGAACAAAACGTAGTGTAAGGAACATGAACGTTGGCACCAGACAGACTCAGGCTGAGCCTCTGCCGCTTAACCAGGTGTACCCCCTCAGAGACTCCACCCTCTCCCTCGTAATAGGGGAACGATGCTGCCTATGGGGATCAACCTGACAGCCTTAATAAGCATTCCCTTCCCTAAAATATCAGCACAACCAGCGGACCAAAGATCAACTAGTCACTCAGTGAACAGAAATGTGGCTGCACAACAAACCCCTGAGCATATAGCAGCTGTCATGCCCCTCTGTTTCCCTTGCTATTTATGGGGCCACTGCAACAAAACAGTGAGGACTGCAATCACAGATCTTCCTGAGGCCCAAATGAGATTGTTGTGATGATGAACCAGGCAGGGACTTCTCTGGGGAGCTTGGTGGTGCAGTGTGGACAGACCAGAAATCCAGTTCTTCAATGGAGGCAATGGAGGGCAGACCACGGGTGGTACTGGGAAGGTCCCCGATAATCATATGGCTTTGCTTGCTGGGGTCAGAGTCACTGGAGAACACACCTAAGAGTCAAGGAAGGATCAAAACACCAGGTTTCATTGCAAAGATTGATGGAAGAATGAAATTAGGACCTACCTACTCCCCCTAGATGAAACCTCAGCCCAACCATGACTAAAGTCATGGTAGAACCCAGCCCTAGCCCTAACCCGCCCCTGCCTAGCAACCCCGTGGGGAGCACGGAGATTCTGGTGCAGTCTGGAGATCGGAAGCCAACAGGGCTGACTATGTTCTTGCCTCAGTGACCACCTCCCGTGGGAGGCGTGAAGAGGTGAGAGAGAAGAGGATATTCTCTCCAGGGAGGAGGAGAGATGGTGTCAGGAGAGCGACCCCGACTTCTTTGCTGACTTTAATCCCAAACTCCTCTCCCCACATTCTCTGGCTTTGACAGATCCACTGAAGCCCCTGCCTCTAGGTCTGAGGGTAGATTTGGGAAATCTGCTGATCCATGAGGACACTCAGACTGCCATCGTCACTGGGACCGGTGCTGCTCCACTGTGGGCTTGCCTGGTGGAAAGTGGCCTTGTGTGTTTGCATGGATAAACTAAAGAGCCTGTCACTAAAGCACTCTATCCTGCAGTTGGGTCCCCTCTGCTCCTGGGCGGCCCTGAAGGGGGAAGGGCCTCCCATCCTGAGGAATAGTCCAAGGCATGGACCTTAGCTGTGGCCATTGGCTATGGTACCAAGAATTCAGAGGTGGCACAGGTATTCGGGGATGGGGGGCAGCACTGAGGTGGCTTGGCAACCACCATCCACAGCCACCCTTCCCAAGGTCATCAAGGGAGGCACAGATGGATCTGCTCCACCACAGATGGCCACAAGATGCCCCGGGACTGCCTCTGGGGTCAAAACTGTAGATCAGATTTGGGGCGGGGTGCAGGGAGAACCAGAGACGGGGGGGGGGGGGGGGGGGGGGGGAGGGGGGAGGGGGGGGAGTTCTGTTTGCAGGAGGTCTTAGAATCCTTACCGTGGAACTTTAAGAGAACTCCAACCTCTTGTAGCACCGGCTATTGAAGTGGTGCTGATCGGTATGTCGCTTGTTTTGGTTATCTTTTGCATTAGAAGTTGTTTTTTTCTTTACTATATAAATAATGCATGCTGATTTTCCATAATTAGAACTATTCATATGAATACCTGGATTAAAAGTATCAACAAGAATCTCATTGCCCTGAGAGAACTGGATGAGAGTTGCTGATAGCTGTTTTTTTTTTTGTGTGTGTGTGTGTGTGTATGTGTTTTTTTTTGGCACCTTTTTATGCATACACATATATGTAGATTTTCACAAAGAGAAGGGAGCATCAAGGATGGTGTTTTGTTGTTGTTGTTGTTGCCTTATCACTAAGTGTTGAACCCAAGGTCGCTTTACCACTGACACCCCCAATTCCTTTTAGGTTTTTATCCTCCTGGCTCAGACTCTCAAGCTGCTGGGCTCACAGGTGTGCACCACTGTCCCTGGTGAGCATTATTAAATGGCTTAGATCATTGACACTATTGGTTCCCATCACCCTGCATCAGCTCCTGGACTCCACCCACACTCCAGCCCTGCAATCGGGGAGGCACCCTTCCTTCTCTGTGTCCCCAACACACCTATGCAGTTCTGTCTCTAGCTTTACACCCTGGTCTTTATTTTATAAAATGAGTTCACCCATTTCCTTTCATCCTGCTTTCCTTCATTGGCAATACCCCTAGAATGCCAATGAGTCCCCTAGAAGGACCCCAGTTTTTCTTAAATGACTGCTTCTACCATACTCTATGGTAGCTGTGTGTGTACAGAGTTCTCCACCCGGTTTCTCCCAAGGCCTCTGATCCTCGTGGGTACAAACAGGCATGTGCCACTGTGCCCAGCTTCTCAGTTTCATTTCTTTCCATCCCATGGTTCAAAATACCAAACTGTATACAAGGGCACAGAAGTGAGAATTCTTCCTTCCATTCCTACCTTCAGCCTCCTGCTCCCCATGCTCCGAGAAGACTGCCATTGTTGATCCTGTGTGGGAACTTTGGGAGTTAGAACTCATTTTTATTTTCTTCACTCCATTTACTACTCCTACCACAGTAAATTGAGCAGGAGAGCAGACAGCAGTCCTGTGTTACAAACGGGGAAACTGAGGCTCAGAGAGATGACGACATGGAGCCCGGCCCGAGTTGGGCCCTGCAGTCGGCCAGATCTGAGTCCTGCTCTGCCGGGCTCCCTTACTGTGTGGCTCCAGGAAAGACGACAGCCAGCCACACACCGGCCCCACAGTGAGCCCTCCCCTGATGACTGCTTTATCAGTTGGGTGGGACTGATGGTTCTCCCCTATTTATTTATTTATTTTCCTGACTCCAGAGCATACCTGGGGGACCAAGCCGAGGCTTGTCCCTCCTGTGTTTGCCCTCCCCGCCTGTGTTCTGGCAGCATCTGGGAGCACTTCCAGAGAAGGCCAGTGCTTGTGCAGCTGGGCCTCCTTCTGTGCCTTCCCTGTCTGTTCTGCATCTGCCCCCGGGGCCTGCAGGACAGAGGCTCTCTGTAACTGCACCTGTTTTGCTACCTCTGCCAGGAAGCCTTTCCTGATACCCTTTGATAAGAGTGTCCTGATGCTCAGTTGGGAAGGATCACTGGCCCTTTGTGGCCTTCATCCCATCTGACCCTCACAATAAACTCAGGAGACAGGCTTGAAGAATGTCTAAGAATCAGAGAGGCCAAGTGACCTGCCCAAGACTCCACAGCATGTAAGTAGCCCCAGTACGACTGAACCAAGGATTTCTAGTTCTATCGTATCATGTCACCTCTATGGAGTGTCCAGCTCCCTTGTTCCTGCCTCTTATGAGCAGGTGAAACTACTGAAAGGCTAATGTCATGGTCGTGGGGATCTTCAGGCTTTGCACTTGCCACCATTGTAAGTCGGGGCACATTTCGATTCCCTCTAACATTAGCCATCTGAAAAATAGACATGATGATCTGACTCCTAAGGTCCTTGTGAGACCACAATGTGAAGGAGAAATTGGGACGATGCACCCAGCACTCATAGGGGCTAGGGACCATGACCTCTAATGATATTTTGCCTTATCTTTTAAAAACTTACATACATATTAGCTTCAGTTCTCCTCCCTTGCTCCCAGCAGACTGAGGCGCAGCCTTGCTGATCCTTGGGTTTGGGGCGCTGCTATGACAGAACAGTTACCACCTGAGCTGAGGCCTGAAGGGTGAGCACTCAAAGCAGCAGAGGCAACCAAGACTGGCAAGAGTGAAGGACTGCAGGTGTGAGCGCACCTGGGCTTTCCCCAGATGATGACTTTTCCCAGGAGCAGGTGTGGGGAGAGATAAGCCTAGAGAGATAACGAGGACCCAGAGCCTCAGAGAGGGTGAAATGGATAACAAAGTTGGCCTGTGGCTTGAAGTGGGGGAGCGCCCAGGTCATGATGGGAATCAAACCAGACCTCCAAGTCTGAGGCTTAGGCAGACGGAGAGACCCAGAATCTCCTTGGTGTCTCCAGCTACTGCACAACTGACTGATAGCAAGAACAGAGTGTTAGTTGTTGGATCAACTCATCTGTTTCTCTTGGAAATTTTCCTTATGGATAATTCTGTTTTCCCTTGATTTACCAGTCTAGCCTCCCACGGCCAGGGTGACTTCAGATGAAGATAATCTCCTATGCATTTGAAAGTGGGAAACACTTAGGAAGGTTGAATTGTAAAATCAGTACAATTGGGAAATAGAGCGATGAGACAAAAATAAAAAAAATAAAAAAAACAAGGAAACAATGAAAAGTTGCCACTTAGACTCTCTGCAACATAGCAAAACAAATTTATTTTTCTTACTAGAACCGTGAGAAGAGTGATTCTCTAAAGCTTGTGTTGAACAAGATGTGGTAGTAGGTAGAAAATGACAATGTGGTGCCCGCAATTTCTAAATTCATGTATATAACGTCACCAGCCCTGGCTTTGTTTGATATGCCAACTTTCTTTCTTTTCTTTTTTTTTTATTTTCATGAGACTAAAAATATTTCCAAGCATAACCTAGTTTCACCTAGTTTCTTGTAGCCTTGGGGTTACATTGAACAGTGTTAATTCATTTTTTTTTTTTTTTTAGTCTACACCTATGATAGGCAGAATAATGGATCCCCAAAGACGTGCACATCTCAATCCCTGTCACCTGTGAATCTGTTAGACTACCAGGAGAAAGAGACTTCAGGTGGCTGCCCAGTTGACCTTAAAACAAGATCATCCTGGATTAGGCAGGCAGGCCCAAATGTAATCCATCATAAAGGTCCTTAAAAGAGGGAGACATGTCAGCATGGAAGGAGATGTGATGCTGAGTGGCAAAGCCACCAGTCAAGGGATGCAGGTGGCCTCTGGAGATTAGAAGACACAAGAAAACAGGTCGGTCCTTCCCTGGAGCCTGCAGGAAGGAACCCAGCCCCACTGACACCTTGATTTTAGCCCAGAGAACCCACATGGGACTTCCGACCTCCACAGCTGTCGGTATATTGGGGTTGGTTCAAGCCACTAAGTCTGTGGTCGTTTGCTGCAGCAGGAGGGGGAAGCTAATCCAGTGCCCTGACTTGCTGTGGGGGGAGGGGTTCTGCCCCCCCCCCCACACTGTTTATTCTGGACAGACCTCCCAGGGCTCCACCTAGGAGACTCGCAAACACTCCTTCCACCACATTCTGGCTCCTTGGTGGTGTGGGAGGCCCACGTGGCCATGGGCCCTGCTTGGGCCCTACTGCCTGAGAGCACCGGTGCCCATTCCAGGGGCCCATCCTGCAGGACCCACAGAGCCTCAAGTTCTGGGTTGCCATAGCCACCCTTGGTCCTGCTGTCCTCATCATACCAAAGCGCACCCTCGATTACAAAGGAGCTGAGGGAAGCCTCCTTTGCCCACCTTGGGTTTCGCCTGGCCTCTGGGTCTCAAGGGAGCACTGCCACCTCCCTGTTTGGTTATCTTCAGGGCCCACCTCTAGCCCTGTCCCCTCTGGGTACAGCATCAGGGAAGGATTGGGATCCGTGTTTGAGACCCAGGCTGCCACCTGGGTGTCTGCAAGCTGCCTCTGGGTGTCTGCTCAGCCACCCACCCCGCCACCTGCCCCAGCTCTTCCCCAAATACCCTCGTGTAGATCGACTTCTGCAGATGCGCCACTCCTTCACCACGTGCACCCAGATTCATTTTCCTCCCTGCTGTGGCCACGGGGACTCCCTTCTACGACTGCAAAAGAGCTTCAGAGCTTCACTTGCCCCTTTCCCTGCTCCCTGGCCCCTGTTTCTGGAATCCTGAGTTTCTCTGCTGTGGACTCATTCACTACAGGTGTATCCAGGATTCTGACTTGCCAATGGGGAAGACCCACGGAAATGCCTCCCACCCAGGACATAAATCAATAAATAAGCAAATAAGTCAATCTCATCATCCCCATTTCCCTAGAGGGCCACTAGCTGGGCAGTAGGCAAAGTGAAGTCATCACCCGAGACAGGTTTGTACCCTGAAGACTTGTCAAGGCAACTCTTTTAGAAAGAGGTGAGGATGGAGGAGAAACTGAATTCAATTGCCTCCCTTCCCACTACTCCTCCTTCCCCCCAAACTTTTCAATCTCTCACTGCCCGCCCCCATGCATGTCAGTAGCAGGCAAGGATGCCCCCCACCCGCTTCTTGTTCTAGTCCCGGGGCTGACCCAGCCTCTCTGGCAGGTCCTTGGCAGACAGATCAACCAAAGCAGAGGGGAGGTCTCCTGCAAGCTGGGCCAGGGCCCACCAATCAGACCCTGTCTGTGCAGCTGAGTCTCTTGTGTGAACTCATTTGCATAATTGGTTCAATATTTACTGAGCCAACCTCATTTTCTGGGTTGTCTCCACGGCCGACAGCTGGCAAGACTGCAATTATGGCATTATGTGCACGCGGGGAAGCCACTGGGAGCAGACACCCAGAGGCAGCTTCCAAACAACCAGCCTTAGGCAGCCCCGGCTGCGTGTCCCCCAGATCTCCGCAGCTGGAAGTCTGCCTGGGCTGCGACTCCAAGCCAGGCGACACCCAGATGCAGCCAACAACAACAACGGCACTAGTAATGGTAAGGGTTACTTTTTATTAAGTTAATATGGTAATGGCAGAGGTTTGTGGGGCCGATGTGCACAGGGGCTAAGCGCTCTATACGGGATTTCCAGCCCTCGCAGCAGCTCTGGGAGGAGTGAATCAGTTAGGACTGTTTCATCCAACTGCTTTAGATAAAATGAAACTCTGTGAGCCAGGAAAAGCCCGGGAAGAGCATTAGATTAGCTTTAGGCAGCGCTAGATCCTGGCTGTGAATGACGTCACCAGGGTCCCCTCTTCGCTAGCTAAATGTGAACGTCACCGAACGTCACGCTCCAGCTCGGCGCAGGCTCTCCTGGCCACGGCAGCTCAGGCTCTGTGCTCACCTGATTCTCGTGGTGGCAAATCTGAGGCTAGTGCCAGAGACCTGAGGTTCACCGAGTGGACGGGATGGCTGCACAGGGTGGCCAGGGATGCGGGGATTGGTGATTGGTTATGTGCCCCGTCCCCAGCCTCCACACACCAGGAAAAGGGGAAGGATAGACCCTTAGGTAAGAAGCAGGAATTGATTTTGGATGAAGTGGAGGCAATTTAATGTGCCTTATGGGTAGGGACTTTGTTGATACTGTTCTAATGAGAAAACAGACCTGGAGTGAGTGGCTCTGTGTCCTCGGAGACAGAAAGCACAGAGCCTCCTCTACAGGAGCCCCAGATCTGTGTGACTACAAAGCACTTGCTCTATACCCAGAGTGCCACCTTGATCCCCCAAAACATGAAGGAAGGCGATCTGGATTCCTCCAGTTGGTGGGGCAGGGACTGTTGAACTGGCCCTCACACTGGATTTAACTTTGTGAGTTTTTGAGCAAAGGAACTCGTGTTTTCCTTGTGCAGTGAGATCTATAAATTATGCATCAGCTCCTGGGTGGAAGGTAACAAAACTCAACTGCTCCTGAATAGACCTTGTCCCTGGGGTGCTGGAGTTGGGGACATTGCAGATTCCAGGCCATGGCACTTGCTTTTCCCACAAGCTATGTTGGGCTGGGCCTCTGCTTTGTATTCATTGATGAACTTTTCAGCTCCTCAGACCAGATCCTGATTCAGAACTGTGAACTTTTAATAGGCCTGCAGGGTCCATTTCCTGCTCCTGAGGACTGGCTCTCCTCCCAGTGACCTGAGGCTTCTTAGGCGAGATTGAACCCTTCTGGCAATTTCCTACCTTCCTAGGATGACTCCTGGTTCTTGCTGCTGGCCACTGGCCTGTTCCTCAGGAACATCTGACTCAGAGCCCACGGCCAGGCTTTACCTGCCCTCACCTCCGTCCATCTCTGGACTTCCAGCAATCTCCAGAGTTCCTCCCAATGCAACACATGACCTCAGTCACAATCACTGCATGGCACCTGCCACATGTCACCTCTCCCCATGAGGCCTGTGCTCTGCTAAGGCCGATGCAATATACTGTCCCAGAAATCCTGAGACCTCCACCTAGAGAGCCACCTCACACAGTTTTCCAGGTGCCAGCCGAGAGAGCCCAGTTCCATCCAGAAACAAAAAGAAGCACCTCTGTCCCGTGGTGTTAGGGTGTCCCCACGCAGCTGTGCTAGGGCTGAGTTCCTGAAAGTCTCTCTGAGACGACTCCGCTCATCTTTTGTGAGCAACTGTTGAGCACCCAGCCATGCCCAGGAATCTGCAATAGTTTGAGGCACTTCCTAAATCTTTGATTTAGAAGCTGATATTTCTGCTCAGCTCATTGCTTATTTACTCAACAACAGGTTGTTTTTCTGTTCCAGGTGCTGGCCTCGGTACCACTGTGCAAAGCATGTAGTCTCAGAAGGAGGTTGATATGGCCTTAGCTCAGCCTGCAGTAACAAAATACCAGGACTTCAGTAAACCACTGAAGCTCATTTCTCATAGTTCTGGAGGCACCACGATCAATGTGTCAAACCACTGGGCATCCACTGAGCCACATCCCCAGCCTTCTCCTCCCCTTCCTGTAAGCACACTAATCCCATCACATGACTGCCACCCTCATGACCCCAGGAGAGCCTAATTGCATCCTAAATGCCCTGCCTCCAATATCATCACATTGGAAATTAGGGCTTCAATATACCAATGATGGGGGACACCAGCATTCAGTCCATAACAAGAACTTAGGACAGTCTCAAGTCACATTGCCTGGATTCAAATGATGATCTGACATTTAATAGCTCCAAGATGTGAGCGTTTCTGAGTTTCATTATGAGTAAAATGGAGGTATACTTATCAGTGTTTCCAAGGGAAACAAAACCAATCGAGTTGAGGGGGAAGGAATTGGCTCACATGGTTGAGAGGGCGCAGCAGGCTGGAGGGAGGTCAGTGTTGGTTCCTGCCAGGCTTTCAACTGATTGGATGAAGCCCACCCACACTATGGAAGGTAATCTACTTACCCAAAGTCCACCTTGTATTAATTTCATCCAAAAAAAAAAAAAAAAAACCCTTCACAGAAACATCCAGAATAATGCTTGACTAAAATCTGTGGGCACATGGCCAGGCAAAGTCAACACAAAATCAACCATCATGAAGTAAGAAAAAATACATGTTAAAGGAGGTGGGGGCTAACTAGTGAATAGAATAAAGATTTTAGGACACACCTGGTACATCATGAGTGCTAAGTAAGGACTGGCAATCATCGTTGCGATTCAAAGATCCAATTACATAACATGAACAGAATTTTTATGATTCTGCAAAGCAATTTTGAAGTCCCTTGGAGCCACAGAAACTCAATACTCTTGGCAAAGGTCTGCTACTGTCAGATCTACCCAGAAAAATCAGTGCCAGCCTGTGTCCCTTTCTTTGGAGGAATAGTCACTCCACCTACTTCAACCAAGGGCTCTCATGGGAGTCGCCCAGGCAGGATCCCTGTGCTCCAGGCCCAAGCTAAGCCAACAGGGTTCTAACTGGAGTTTCAAACTGGAGCCACTGCAAGAGCGCCCACTCTCAGCTGCAAGATGGGACAAGGTCAGTAGTCAGGGCCAGGCTTTACGGAGAAATCCAGGCAGAGCTGCTGGAACCAAGAGCAAGAGAAGAGTGAGCTCGGGAGCTCTGCAGTCCCCTGGTGGGTCTCTCTGCAGCAGGAGACGGCTTTCCCTTGTTTGACCTTAGGAACCAAAAAATTTCCCTGTTGCCCAAGTGGGTCCCTGCTGGGCTGCTGTCTCTGCAGCCAGAAAGGCAGACTCATCTGCTCCTCCCTCTGCTGAATTTGGACTGTTCTGACTCTGCCCAAGTGGCCCATTCTGCTGGTATTTGTAGCAAGGAAAGAAACTGCCAATTCATTCACCGTGTTTGATGGAAACTGTCCTAGTTTGGCTCTGGATGGTCCCCCAAAGGCTCAGCGTTGAGGGCTTGGTCTCCAGTGCAGCAGTGTTCAGAGGCTGCTTTGGGGAAGTGATTAGAGCAAGAGGTCTCCAACCTCATCCATGGATCAGTCCACTCATGGATTCATCTCTGGATGGGAGGTGGTGGAAACTGTGGAGGGTGGGACCTATTTGAAGGGTGTGGGTCCCAGGGGTTGTGCCCTTGAGAAATGGCACCAGTCTGACCAAAGTTTCATGCAATGAATGCAGAACCCTTGCTTAGCCCTTGCTTAGTTCTCATGAGCTACAGTAGGGGAAGCACACTTCCCCAAATAGACGAGTCCTTCTGCAGTCGCCTGTAGGAAGCACTGAGTTTCCCTTACATGTTTATTTCCATCCAAGGTCTCGGCCACCCCACCAGTGAGGCTGACTTTCCCAGAGCCAACCCAAGGAGAGAGGTCACTGTCTTTTATTCAAGCTTCACTTTCCCCGTCTCTGAAAGGAGAGGTTGACTACATGACCTCTGAGGGTCTCGCAGCCCTAAGAGTTGTGTTCCAAACTTGTGTGAGGCGAACGATCCACCTGCTGACCACACGCAGAGAGTGGAAGGTGGGGAAGAGGAGGAAGTCTCCGGCTCTCCTGGGAAGTTTGGGTGGAGGATGGCATTGTGGGTTATCAGCGTCCACCCCCATTGAAATTTGGGTGGAGGGGGGGGGGGCATCTGTATTGTCCCGTCAGGCAGCAGCGAACCTAGATGGGGAGGAATGAAGGGACAAGAGACACAGAGAGATGACAGCAAGGCAGGAGTTCTGATCAAGCTGCAAATTTTTATTGTTCACACAGGGGTATTTATATGCTGGGGATGGGGAAGCTCTCTAATCAGCAATTGCTGGATGTGGGCGGTAAAACTGCCAGGTGCAAGATGTCTGATGATCCTGATAACCATGGGATGTTCCAGGGAGATAGGTAGCTGCAGGATGCCTCCCGGGCAGGATGTCTCCCAGGGGGATGTCAGGCTAACCTTTGAAGGAGAATTTCCTTCTAGACTCCCGATATGTATGGTGGACCTCCTGGGATCTTCTCACCTGAGGAGGGATGAAAAAGGAAGACAGATGGGAAAACACGCTTGGTCCAAAGACATGATTGGGAAGGCAGTTTTGTACACATGACTCTCCTTTCCATCCCTGGTCTCAGGATGGAAAACAATTCAAGCCACCCACACTGTGGCTTTAATTGTTTCCCCCCACCCAAAGATGTTGATGTCCTGTCCCCCAGTACCTGTGAAAGCAATCTTATTTGGAAAGAGAGTCTTAGTAGATGATCAGGATGACTTCACTAGGGCAAGCCTAATCAGGTGTGTTACCCTATAAAAAGGGGAGGTTTGGACCCTGAGATGCACACAGAGGGACCCGTGTGAAGATGAAGGCAGAGATCAGGGTGATACTTGTACAAGCCAAGGAACTCCATAGATCACTGGCAAACCACCAGGAAATGGGGAAGAGGTCTGGGACACTCTTGCTCACAGCCTTTAGAAAAAAATCAACCCAAAGTGGGCATGGTGGTACACACCTGTGCACACCTGTAATCCCAGCTACTCGAGAGGCTGAGGCAGGAGGAATACAAGTTTGAGGTCAGCCTCAGTATTGTGATGAGTTCCTAAGCAACTTCGTGAGACCCTGTCTCAAAAGGAAAAATAAAAAGGGGCTGGGGAGGTAAACGAGGCTCAGAGGTAAAATGCCCCTAGGTCCAATCCTCAGTACCAAAACAGAAGGGAAAGGAGAAAGAGGAGGAGGAGGAAGAGGAGGAGGAGGAGAAGAAGAAATCAACCCTGCCAATACCTTGACTTCAGACTTCTCACTTCCAGAACTGTGACAGTAAATTTCTGTTGCTTTGGCCACTCACTTTGTGGCCACTCTAAAAAATACTACACCTAAACTCTAAGGAGAAGCATATTCAGTCAAAGTTCAAAACCTGTATTACAACTCCAGATTCGTGAGCGTGCCCTCCACATGGACGCCCACCTTGGCATCGGCAGTGATGTCCTGGAGAGAGACTCCTATAGGCACCGGCATCTCCAGGAGCATCAGCAGCCAGCTCAGATTTGCTGTGCCATCACCAGAAGGATACAGTACACCAGAGAGCCAGGGGTGTTGTCCTTCCTGGTTAGTGGAGGGAGAAACTGAGGCACTTATAGCACAAGTGAATTGCACACAGACCCAGGCTCCTGCACCCACCTGGCTCTTCCCAGGCAGGCCCTGCCTCCCAGGCCTGTCTCCTCCTGCTGGCTCAGGCCTGCCCCTGGATGCTCACCCTGTGCTTCTCCTGGCTCTGTCCTCATCTCCGCCCTTCTGCTAACTGTGGAGCCTCTGCCCCAACTGTCACGCTCACTTATTGGACCCAATAAGCCCTGGCCATTTCCCCCCACCCCTGTTACTACAGAAGTAACAGCCCCTACCCATCCTTCCTTGGCAGGGTTACCGGAACCTTCTCTGGCACTGGGTTCTCCTGGTATCCAATAACTCTGGCATTAGTGTTGCCTAGTCACAGATTTTGCCTCCCCACCTCTTCTTCTGCCTCTGGAATGCAGCTGGTGCACCCCCAGCTCCGTGCCTCTGTGCTCTCCGTGTCCAGCACCCTTCCTACCGACGGTCACAGAGCTGACTCCCCCTCCTCCAGAATCAAGTTCAGAGTCTGTTTTTTCAGAGAAGAGTCCCCTTCCCTGATCATCCTAGCTAAGGAAGTCCCCGTCCCCATTTTGTGATCTTCAAGGCACTGGTCATGGTCTGAGATCACCTGACTGATTTGTGGTATCCTCACATCAGTAGGGTCCAGAGGGGGGCGGGGAATAAAGCCCACCCCAGGTAATTCAACAGGAAGAATTTAAAATCGGGATTTAGTCATGGGGCATCAGGAGAGCAAAACCCAGGAAGTGCACCCAACTGCCACCCCATCTGGAAGCTGGAGCAACAACAGAGGAGGCCAGGAGCCACCTCTGTCACAGAGTGGAGCAAGCGGAGGGGAGGGGACGACCCGAGGGCAAGCAGGCAACGAGGGCACATTTGTTCGCAGCCCACTGTCACTCCCCTGGCACGCAGGTTCACGGAGGGCAGGGCCTGTCCTGTTTCTGTTCCGGCACCTCCTCGTCTCTGAGCACAGGACGCGTTCCGTACATGAAGACTGTGGGGGATGGAAGCACACTCAGGCCTCAGTTTCGACAGTGGTCACATGCAGATAAAAATAGCCACCCTAAGTTAGACTGTGATGAGTAGATGAGAACATTTGGAAAGTACACACGCCTAAAATTATAGGCAGCGTGTGACAAGGACTCCGAAAAGGACCGTAGACTTCGTGAGCTGATCTGCTTTCCCGTTGCACTTGGCCATGGGCACCAGACCCAGACGAGGAGTGATTTCCTGTGGGCTACTTGCGTCTCCTGATATAATAAAGGAGTTTCAAAAAATAGCACAGACATTTTTTTTCATGAGACTTTTTTTCTTACAACCTTTACAAAAATGATCTCCATGGCTTCCCTCTAAACGTCTATGTGAATTCAGTAATAACAGCTATTAATTATTGAGAGCTCGTCCATGCCTGGCCCTGTTTTAAGCACTTCACCTCTATCAGTTCCCCTCATCTTCACAAAGACCCTACAAAGTAGAGGTTACAGGTGAGGAAACGGGGGTACAGACAAGTGAAGTGCACTGTCAGAGGTCACACAGCTGGTAAACGGCAGAGCTGAGATTTAACCCAAGCCACTGGCTTCAGCTTACCCTCCAGCCACCAGGCAAGACGGTGGTTTTGTGAGAAAATGGACATGAAATGATTCAGAGGCCTCATAAGAAGCCGTGGAGCTGGGGATGGAGCTTCCCCACATCCTGACCAAAGGCTCGGCCTCTCCTCAGTCTCTGGTGCTCAGGGGTGTGCTACACAGCTTCCAGTGGCCCCGACCCAGAACAGCCCCAGGGTCGTGTGTGAGGTGTAGGGTGGAACAGGGTTCCCCTGTTGGCCTCCCCTTCTCTCCAAGCCAAAGCTGCTGCATGGTCGTGGGTGAGAGTGACCGCAGGTGGGAGGAGAAGGGACTGTTGGCTGGCAGCTCCTGGGGAGCAGGCTCAACCTGTGGCCGTTCTGTGGGCCCTGATACTGCCCCACCCCCATCCACCCAGCCGAGGACCAGGGGTGCCCGATGGGTCACATAAACACAAGCACACTGCTGAGCCATAGCTGGTGGGAATTTTTCCACACACCAGCACAGAGATGCTCAGGGGATCAATAGTGACCTAGTCAGCAGGCCACATTCTGAGGCTGCCCACACACACCTGGGGCAGCCAGCGGCACCTGAATGGTTTGTGGCCACCAAGCCTTTGTGGGAACAGTGAGAGGCGAGGCAGACAGGTCAAAAGTTGACAACTGGGAGTTAAACGCTCTGGAGGGCCACATGCAAGGTGGCATCTTGATTTGATTTGGGGCCAGGAGAAGACATTATTAGGAATCCAAATCTGTGGTTTAATGACTTGTAAGCCCTAAACCCAAAACTCATGGTGGCCAAACTTAATGCTGACTTCTCAGTTGTGCTCAATGGACCACGGTTCTGCCAAGTGCTGATGCTTGGGAAACTGGAGGAGGGGGTTCAGGAACGCTACAATGCAATTTTTTCTGAAATCTTAAGTCATCCCAAAAATGTTTTATAATTTTTTTTTTTTTTTTTTTTTTTTAGTTCTCAGAGGTGGAATTTCAACTCCTTCACATACTGGTTCAGTCATTAAGCTGGATAGAAGACCCCACCCAGCGGCCCCTCCAGGGCAGAGCATGTTGCTGAGCTGCCTGGAGCAGCTTGGCCCATGGTCACGTCCCTCCTGGGGTAGCCACACCTGGTGCCCAAGTGTGTGGGGGAAGAGCATAAAAAGGCCACTTTAGCCAGATGTGGGACTGCTGTGCCAGGACATGATTGGTCCTGGTCTTCCTGGGGGCTGGTCAAGGTCAGGTCTATCTTACCCCCAAACTCCATTTCAGTGTTGGCTTCCAGAGTTGGGGTGAGAGTGGCCCCCGTAAGCAGGTGCTTAGCTGGGACCTGGCAGCTGCTTCCCCCACCTCTGACTTGGCAGCAGTGGATTGCATGGTGCAGCTTGGGTGGAGGGTCAGCTGCCAGTGAAGTCAGGAATTAGGACCTGGGGCGGGGTGGGGGTGCAGGGCTGGGGCTAGTGGCTGTAGATGCAATGACTCTGGATGGTCCTTGTTGAGCAACAATTATGCTACTACTGAAGATACTGGGCAGCTGAGGGCTGGTAGTAACAGCAAGTCAGAAAGGGAACACAAACAGCCTCTTTAGTTGCATTAAAAGAAACTGAGCGTGGTGGTTCATGCCTGAATTCCAGTGACTTGGGAGGCTGAGGCAGGAGGATCACAAATTTGAGACCAGCCTCAGAAACTTAGGGAGGTCTTAAGTAATTTAGTGAGACCCTATCTCAGAATAAAAAATAAAAAGGACTGGGGACGGGTCTCAATAGAAAAGTGCCTCTGGGTTCAACCCCCAAAACCAAAGAGAAAGAAAAATAAAACTTCTTCTGTAGGGGAAGGGGAGAATGAACCTAGGACAAGCCCAAGATTTAATAGAGTGGCTGAACTTCAGAGACAGTTAACGGCTGGGGCAAGGGCCCTGTTGTGGGAGCTGGAGCACTTCAGGATGGATGCCCTGGGTTATTTCAATAGCCCAGAATCTGAAGCATGGCCCAGCCCCCTCCCTCCTTTTGGAGGTGGTATACAGAGGCCCCTCCCAGAACGCATGCTCCCCAGGGCCTACCTCTATCCCCCTTCTCCCTTGGAGATTTCCTTTAAGAAATCCTTACATACTGTGAGGATAAAATAATATTCATATTCTACTTATGAGATTTTATAGTTTCATCTTTTACATTTAGGTCTTTAGTTAATGAAAAATAACTAAGAACACACATATAAAGATGTGATCTTATTTTCATGCATAGGAACTGGTTTATCCAACACCATTTTCTAGATTTTCTATACCTTGTCCACTGAGTTTGGTTTTCCTTTTGCAGTACTGGGGATTGAACCCAGAAGCACTCTATCTCAGGACAGACCTCCTGGATGGAGCAGTGGTGGTGGACACCTGTGCCAGCTTGGCTACATCCCCAGTCCTTTTTTATTTTTTTATTTTTATTTTGAGAGAGAGTGTCACTAAGTTGCTAAGGCTGGCCTTGAGCTTGAGATCTTCCTGCCTCAGCCTCCCGAGTCACTGGAATTCAGGCGTGCCCCACCATGACTGGCTACCCACTGAGACTTGCTATCACTTCTATCCCATATCAAGCACTCATGTATTTATGACTGTTTTAGGATGCACTATTTTGTTCCACGTGTTTGCTTTGCCCTGTGTGGCTCTTTGGCTTCTTAACATGTCAATAACTGGATAGATATCATCACTGCAGATGAGGACACTCAGATTTAGAAAATTGAGTGAGAGCTCTAAAGATCATGCAGCTCTAAGGGGCAAAGCAGGATTTGAACTGAGGTCCGAGTTCCTTCAGAGACCAGACTGTCCTCTGTCTACTGTCTTTCTCGGGAAGGAAAAAGAAACAGGATGGTAATTTGATTGCAGTGGCTTCCTGTTTCAGTCTCAAAGAGGTCAATTGGTGCCTGGAACTGGACAGAGGAGTCACATGGTTGGCGTTTGTCAGGAGCACCCAGCAGGGCAGAGAGAGCAGTGCTGGCTCAGGACCCAGAGAACAGCCCCCGATTTAATGGGCTTCCTGCTTCCTGTACCGTGGCCATGCGAAGGGCTGGGAGGCCTCATAATTATCTTTATATTTTGAAAATAGGCCTGAACACATCTGCCCCCTGCTAAAAGCAAAATAAACCACACTGCCTACCCCTAATCGGGGTGACAATAATTCCCAATGAAGCAATAGGCTTCTAGACTTTTGCTTGTTTGGGTTTTAGTTTCTTTTTAGCCAATAAGACACCTTTCCCCCCTAAAATTTACGTGCAGAAATCCACATATCAAATATTAAATTGTAGCTTGGGAGGCCGGTGGCTTGGAGCCTTCCTGTTTAATGTCTGTGCCAGGTGTAAAGTAGGTGCTTAGTAAAATATTTGTAGAATCAATGAAGTAAGCCTTTGCCCTGTCCATGCATAAGTTGGCCAACCATCAGCTCCAGCTGTAATTAAGGGCCCTGTCCTAAGGTAATCTTCCACCCCGAGGACAATGCCCAAGCCACTCCAGTCATCCGTCTTTCTCTAATTTGGTGCTTTCTTGCATCTGTCCCTTACAAGAGCTGTTACCTCAGCCTGAAGTGCCTTTCCTCCCACTTCTCTGTGTGAGCTCTTACCAAACCCTCCCCCGAGTTCACACATCTGTTCCACAAAATTTCCTCATTTCTTGCCAGTTCCCCTGTGGGCTTGGACTTTGTGCTGATTCTGCACCTGGTGGAGTATTCTTGAGGGCATTGTAAAGCTCCGTCTGTCACAGGACTCCTCAGGGTAGGGAGGGTACCTTAAGCCAAGGCCTGGGCCTAGCACTTCATGCTCAACACTGTCCCCTGAACAACAGTAAACAAATCAACAGCTTAGCTCCAACACCTGAGCAGGTACACAGTGGCAGACACGGTGGAGGTGTGTCATTGGAGGAGGTGGCCCAGGACGGACCTCCTGGATGGAGCAGTGGTGGTGGACACCTGGCAACCTGTGCCAGCCTGAAAGCAAGCGGCTTTATCTGCGTCCACTTCCGGGGAGGACCAGGCACCTGTGGGGCTGGGTTTGTGCCATCACAGCTGAGAAGCAGCAGCCAATCAACAGCCGGCTCTTGGAGGGCGGGCCGTCCTCCTGCCTGGGGGCTCCTCTAACACCCAAGCCTCCCGCTCTGCTCTCTCTCAGACCCAGGCCCCTGAGAAGTCCCCCCACCTTCATGGCCCCTGCCAGGCTGGGCAACTCCTGAGTCTCCTTTCAAACCCTGTAGCCAACTGTTCCACGGGCAGATACCAAAAGTCCCTGCTGTCCCTGAGAACTTTCCTGGATTCCAGTCCCAGATGGTGACCAGAGGGACCAAGGTCTGGAGGCCCAGACCTGTTTTCCTGACCCCTGAAACAGACAGATGATGGTCATCTCTCTCTCTCTCTCTCTCTCTCTCTCTCTCTCTCTCTCTGTGTGTGTGTGTGTGTGTGTGTTCTCAGTTCACAGTGGGACATCTGTGAGACCCAGACCAGCTTTCCTGGGGGTGGTATGTATCCACCATTGCTTAAACTTGCATCGTGGAGCTTGAGATTCTGAGCTCGGTTAACCCATAAAGAAAGGGATTCCGGAAGGTGCAAAAACAACCTGGGCCACAGAGAAAGGGGCTCTCGGGAAACTTTCCTGGGTCCCGACCCCCAGAGGCCTCCGGGGCCCAGGGGCTGCAGGGACCACTCACTGAAGAATCACATGAGCCAGTGAGGGCCGTCCCTGCAGCTGCACTAGGTCAGCGATGGATAACCGGGAGTGGGGAGCTTCAGGCCGGGTTGCAGGCCAGACAGTGGATCCTTCAGTGACCTCAGGCGTGGGGCCCAGCCCTCTGGCTGCAGGAGCTGCCTGTGTTCAAATGGGTTTTGAAGGTGAACAGGGCGACCTTCTAAGGGGACAGGCTTCTCCATCCCTGCCCCACTCCACCCGTCTGACTCCAAATCCTATCCGCTCCTCCTGTGTCCTCCCTGCAGGGTGGCCTTAGGAGGGCCAAGGGCCAAGACCAACCCTGAGACCTGAAGGGAATCCTGTTGTCTTCTGGACCTCTGACTTGGGGGGAGGCGGGGCGGCAGGGAGGCCTGCAGTCAGTGTGAATCCCCATCTCCACCAGCGGTGTCCTAATTCTGAGCACGGGGCCCCATGGCTCAACCTCTCTGAACCTCGGTCTCCTCATCTGCGCAGCAGTTCTTCCTGAGGATCGAGTGCCCTACCTGCAGCCCTGTAGGTCGATTCCCTCTCTCCTTTCCCCTGTGGAGCCTGGACAGAGAGGCCACTATGGGCTGGACTTTCTAACCCAGGCATCTTCCCTTCCTCCTGCTAGCCCCATTCTCCACGGGTGGCATCCGCTCTCCCAGTGTCCCAGAGAACCCAGCTCTTCCTCTCCTGCCTGGACCTTCTTTCTCATTTGTGCTCCTCCCCTGAAGCCACCTGGGCGCTCCTTCACCACGAGGGGGCGCGACAGGGCCCGCTGACGGCGGCTCCCCTTCGCCTTTCCAGCATGTTCTCGTCGGGTCCTGCCTGTCCCTGTTACTCACTCGGGTTTTCCTTGTACTTTCCCTCTATAATGTCAGACGTGCCTCCCTCCTCCCCAACCCTGCGACCTCCCACGACGTCAACGCACAATGCCTCGCCCTTGCCCGGCTAGCTGCAGCCACCTCTGGAGCCGGGACAGGGGAACAACGGTGCACAGACGGTGGCGGTCAGACGGGCACCTGGAGATCAGGGTGGAGCAAGGGCGGGGCCTCTGTGGCCTCCAGCCAGCCTCAGCAAGTGGGGGTCAGTGGAGGAGAGGAGCATGGAGGCTGTCCAGGCAGAGTGTCCAGTCCCTGTGAGTGGGCAGAGGCGTGGACAGGCCGGGTAACAAAGCCCTGGACCCGGTAGAAGGTGTAGACGGGAGCAGGTCTGCGAAGCGCTTTGAGGCCAAGCCAGGGAGCTCAGAGGGGCAGAGGGGCTGCAGCTCCGGGAAGGCCATCTTCCGTCCGGGTCTCCAGCGCCGCCACCTTTCCAAACAGTGGCTCCAGTGTCACTCAAGGAGTCCGGGTGGGAAACCCATGGCACCCCACTGGGGACTTGCAAGCCTTTTGGCTTAAGCACCTCTTTACCTCATTATCATTAGGAAGAGTCTCTGCTCCTGTGGATTTTACCTGTCAATATTTACATGATGGAAATGAAGGGTGTGAAACAAATAATTGCTAATCATTAATTCATTTAAAATAAACATGTTACCTGGTGGGATTCATTTTGGTGGTGCTGAGGATTCAGACTGGGGGCCCTGTGCGTGCTAGGCAAGTGCTTTGCCAACTGAGCTGCATCCTAAGTTACCACATGGTGGAATTTTTTTTAAAAAACAACTATGAAAAATAACTATTTGTCCACAGTTTAGCAATTGTGAATTGTGCTGCTGTAAACATCGATGTGGCTGTGTCCCTGTAGTTTGCTGTTTTTAAGTCCTTTGAGTATAGACCGAGGAGAGGGATAGCTGGGTCAAATGGTGGTTCCATTCCCAGATTTCCAAGGAATCTCCATACTGCTTTCCAGTTTGGCTTCACCAGTTTGTAGTCCCACCAGCAATGTATGAGTGTGCCTTTTTCCCCCACATCCTTGGCAACATTTATTGCTGTTTGTCTTCATAATAGCTGCCATTCTGACTGGAGAGAGATGAAATCTTAGAGTAGTTTTGATTTGCAGTTTCTAATTGCTAGAAATGTTGAACATTTTTTCATGTTAGTGTTGATTGATTGAATATCATCTTCTGAGAAGTGTCTGTTCCTTGGCCCATTTATTGATTGGGTTATTTGGTTTTTTTGGTGTTTAGTTTTTTGAGTTCTTTATATACCCTAGATTAGTGCTCTATCTGACGTGTGAGGGGTAAAGATTTGCTCCCAAGATATAGGCTGTCTATTCACCTCACAGATTGTTTCTTTGCTAAGCTCTTTAGTTTGAATCCAACCCACAGCAGCACAATTCACAATAGCTAAACTTATAACCAAACTGGATGTCCTTTTTTTTTTTTTTTTTTTTTTTGAGAGAGAGAGAGAATTTAAATATTTTTTTTTTAGTTATCAGCGGGCACAACATCTTTGTTTGTATGTGGTGCTGAGAATCGAACCCAGGCTGCACACATTCCAGGCGAGTGTGCTACCGCTTGAGCCACATCCCCAGCCCCTGGATACCCTTTAGTAGATGAATGAATAAAGAAAATGTGGTATATGTGCATATGGACTATTACTCAGCAATAAAAGAGAATAAAATGGCATTTACAGGTAAATGGATGGTGTTGAAGAAGATAATGCTAACGGAAGTTAGCCAATCCCAAAAAACCAAATGCAGAATATTTTTTCTGATATAAGGAGGCTGATTCATAGTGGGGTTGGGAGGGGGAGCATGGGAGGAATAGAGGAACTCTAGATAGGTGGGAGGGGGAAAGGTGGGAGGGGGGAAGGAGGGAGGGGTGGGGGGCGGGGAAAGACTGTGGAATGAGACGGACATCATTACCCTAAGTACAGGTATGAAGACACGAATGGTGTGAAAATACTGTGTGTACAACCAGAGCTCTATATGTGTCATAAGAATTGTAATGCATTCTGCTGTCATAGGTAACAAATTAGAATAAAAAATAAATTTTAAAAATAACTCTTTTTTAAAAATTAGAAGAATGGCCTTGTATCTGATCTTGGCTGATCTCTCCGGGACCTAGTTTCACAGAGGACTGGACTCTCACAGCCACTTCACTCCACCTGCTGGATATCCCACCACAGGGACCCCTGGAAATGCCACTGTGTGGTTCACGCCAAGGTGGGCGTGAACATGGCAAGCGGAATCCTGGTGTCACTGTGAAAGTGGCGTGGACCTCAGAGACCCTCTGAAGTGGTGCTCGTGCCACACCCAAGGAACTGCCGGTCTGCAGCAACCCGGCACTCGCCAGACTGCTAATGGCTGTCAAAGCATCACGAAGCACGGAGACATCACGGGAGGGATGGAGACTGGGATCAGGGAATGTGAAGGGGCAGGGCAAAGGAAGCAGCGTCACCTATGGGAGCTGTGTAGTAGCTTTGCCCAGTTGACCTCAGTTGAACCCATCTGTACAAAAGGCAATGACACCTTGTCTAAGGAAAGCACTTAGCACAGGGTGAGGCCCTGGACTTAATGAATGTCAGCTCCCTTTCCTTGGACCAGAATAAGACTTTACAAAAACAGTAGCATTTTAGTAGCTGGGAGATGTGTGTCAGTACATGGTAGGCGGTGTCTGCTTCTTTAACAAGGACCAGACATGAACCCCAAATGCATGGACACCTGGAAAATTCTGGTAGATTAGCACAACCACTTCATCTAAGTGCAACGTGGCTGTCCAACCAGTGAGCTCAAATTTGGGCTGCATTACTATAGGTATCATGCACAGAACAAGGGAGGTGAGAGCTTCCTGAGGTTCATAGTGCTCAGATCCTCCCTACAGTATTGTTTATCAGGATGGGGAATGGACTGAACACACTCATTCTAATCAGATTTCGTTTTTTCAGCATGAAGGAGACTTGGCCAAAGGATGGGAAGTAGTCAGGGAGACGCACAATCACTTTTCTGAAAGACCTGAAGAATTGACCCAGTTTAGAGGAGCTTGAGTGGCAGAGAGGGCCCCTGAAGAAGGAAACTAGGGCCTGAGGATGGATCAGACAGAGGCTGAGGAGAGACTAAGCAGGAACTGTCCAGTGGCCAGAGAGCCTGGAATCTCAGGCCTGAGCTTGCAGGCCTGAGCACCAGCCTCGGGCACATTCACGTGGAGGCAGGAGGGGCACCGTGCTCCAGCCCTGGGTGACCATGCACAGGCCCCTCCCTGAGTTCCCAAGCCTCTGGCCAAGAGGAAGCCACAGCACCAGGACATGACGGTCCCTGGAGGAGGTGGGTTTTAAATATTGAGCTCCCTGCAGCTCCCTGGGAATTCTGGATGGTGACAGTACACGGGTGGGACCAAGGCACCCTGAGGTCACAGAAGTCACTCCCACTATTGAAGACAGCAGAGGGAGAACCTCCTCAGGGGACAACAGCGGAGAAGAGAGGCAGGAGGCCATGTCACTCGCCGATGCCCCATGAAGGTGGTCTCTCCTTCAGAGTGCAGCCCGACGGACCCACTTCAGCAGCCCTGCAGAGCAGCGGTGCATCTGTTCTCTGCCTGGGTCTCAGAGGCAAGGTCATTTGGCTTCTCAGCTGTGTCCCCAGCCCTCCCTCTATCATGTGACTTTCAGGATCTGCCATGAAGGCCCCCCGGGCTGAGGCAGGAAGCCAGAGCAGCCTTTGGGCCCCTGTGTGTTCTCTCAACTTCTTGGCTTTTAGACTGCAGTGGGGCAGAAAGGTGGAGAGCTGCAGGAAAAACGACAAGCTGTCACCACCGCTTGCTGGTGGTCGTCCACCCTTCCACAGGGCCTCAGCGCCTCCCTGTCCAGCCCCTCCCCAGGATCTGTGAACAGAGGAAGGCCACAGCCCTGAGCCTCCGAGTCTACAGAAGACATCCAAGACATCCAAAGGGGTGGGGTCCTTGTCCTAAATTAGGAGGGGGGTCCCGGCAGGGCTTCCCGGAAGAGGGGCCATGAACTTACAAGTTGCAGAATTAGCAAGATATAAGTGGGAACGTCCCGATCAAGGGCAGCCCATGAAGATGGCTCGTTATTGCTGGATGTATGAACCACGTAAGCAGCAGAGGCCAAGACGGAGGCCAGAGAGCGGTCACCCTCTACACCACCTGCGGGCCTCACTCCACCTAGCCTCCAGAAGGCATGCAGCTGCAGCAAGACAGATAAGGCCTCCTGGTCCAGTGAGAAGAAGCCAAGACTGGACACTGAGCCACAGCACCATTTTCACCTCCACCTGTAAGGCCAGTGGAAAGTAGCATTTAGCATGTCAGTGCTCAGGAAAGGACAGTGGCCAAGCAGCTTGGCACCCAAGCTACGAAGACACCAGCTGCCATGAGAACTGGTGACGGGGGAGCTGGAAATGACATCAGGGATGATGGGAACAATTTTCTGAGAGTTAGAAATATGGGAAGGGAGAAACCAGAAGGCCTTGCGTGCGGATCAGTTATGGGTACGGATTGAGGGCAGTTTTCGATGCTGATGTAACGTGTAGTTACTTTCTTCGCCTGCTGAAGGGCTTGAAGCTGTGGACTCCAGCAGCAAGGAGTTCACCCGGCAAAAAGTATAGGTTTCTTCCTTCCTGTACTGGGGATGGAACCCAGGGGTGCTCTGAACTACACCCCAGGTCTTTTTGTTTTGAGACAAGGTCCTGCTAAGTTGCGCCGGCTGGCCTTGACCTTGTGGTCCTCCTGTCTCAGCCTCCCAGGTAGTTGAGATTACAGGTGTGTGCCACCAAGTTTTGGTTTCTAAATATAATGTCCAGGGAAGAGAAATGGAGCTCCTTGGAGAAATGGCTGATTCCAGGGCAGAGTTGTAGAAAAGCATGGGGTATCTTACTGTCCCAGGAAATCAGAGAGGCAATGGCATGTTAAGAAAACACACAATGGCAGAATCTGAGCCAACATGAGCTACAAAATAACAAGTGAAATATTATATGCCACTGAATAAAGCAGAAATCCAAGTCCACTCATTATAAATAAACTGAGGAAAAAGAATGCAAAGATACGGAATATTATTACCTGAAGTGGAATTTGAAAACCATCACCAAAGCAGAAAATCAATAATGCTAAAATTAATGGGCAAAATTTTGACAAGAAAAAAGATATGAGCTGGGCTTGGTGGCTCATGCCTATAATCCCAGCAACTCAGGAGGCTGAAGCAGGAGGTCCACAAGTTCAAGGCCCTAAGCAACTTAACAAGACCTTGTCTCAAAAAAGGCTGGGGATGTGACTCAGTGATTGAGCACCCCTGGGTTCGATCACTGATACCAAGGGGGAAAAATGCACAAAGGCTCAAAATATCTCATCAAATTACTATCATTAACTAGTAATTATTAAATACAAAAGGACACTAACGTTCCAGGAAAGCCTGGCAGACACCACCTTCAAGTGGTCCAAGTGAACAGCAGTGACGGGACAGAGGGACAGTCTGCCCGAGCCAGCTCCCAGGACATGGTGAGGAGCACAGCAGTGCTGCTGCGCTATCCCACAGTGCCACCCTGAGTCCAAGGCTGAGGACCACTACTGAAGATGGCTGGAGGGGCACTCCACAGCAACTGCCTTGACATTAAAAAATGGTAAGGTCATGAAGATGGAGGAAAGTGGATCAAAGGGGACCAAGTGTGACTGACTACATGTGGTGAGTTCACCAGAGCAGATCCTTTCGCTGCAGAGGACATTAGCCGAGCAACTGAAAAATTTTAAAGGGCTCTCCGAGATGGTAGTAGGGTGAATGGAGCTCTCTGCGCAGTTCCTGTAAAGATGGCCCAGCAACTAGGGAGGCTGAGCCAGGAGGATCCCCAAATTCAAGGTGAGCCTGGGCAACCTATAAGGCCCTAAGCCACTTGGAAAGACCATCTCAAAACAAAAAAAATAAAAAGTGGCAGAAACTATAAATCAGTCAAAATGCCAAACAGAAGTAAATCTAATTAAACAAAAAGAAGTCCATTCCATTTCTTCAAATGAAATACTGCAGACTACAATCTAAGTTTAAAAATCACTTGTCCTTATGAAACCAACCAATTAATATCTCAACTCCTAAACTTTTCTAAGTCATTGTCCCAAATATCCTCAGCAATTTTTAAATTAATTTTAAGGCAATATATTATTATTCTAATCTGCTATTAAGTGCAAATACACAGCTTTTGCAATTGTACAAGCAAACACCTCATCTTAAAAGCAGTTTGAGACATTTCTGGACCTTTGTTATGGAGTGGAAGCTGTCAACAACCCAACCCAGTATCTTTATTGACCATTCCTTGAATCTTAGGGTGGCAATTCAATCGGGCCAGTTTGCCTTCTTGAGCTAGATGTCTTTAGCCCTTGGATTCTGGCACTCCCGATCCCCTGGTTTTCCAGTGTCCCCCATCCCAGCCTTTCCAGACCTCTGGGCTTGCACTGAATCGCACTAGCCTTGTGGTTCTCCAGCTCACATACAGCATGCTGTGGGACTTCTAGGCCTCCATAACTGTGAGTCAATTCCACAATAAATCTCAAACCTCTACCTAGAAATTATCCTTTTAAATTGTTTTTTCTCAAGAAACCCATCGGATCCAAAATCCCAACCAGAGAGCTAATAAAAAAGTGTAGGATAGAGCTTCTCATCTTTCCACCATGGCAAGTAGATGGCCCTCTGTATCTATGGTTCCACATCCATGGATCCAACCAACTGCAGCAAAACAAACTTTCTGTAAAGAAACTGCACCTTTGGTCAGATTGCCATTCCCTAAATAGTGCAATGACTGTTTATACAACATTTACATTATAAGGTACCGTTAAATAACCTAGAGATGGTTTTAAGTATACAGGGGAAATACACACAGGCTATACACAATGTCATCTGCAGATGTGGGTATCCCCCATGGATACCAAGGGGCGACTGTTCCTGTACAACACGTTGAGGGATGCAGGTGAAGCTGTGTAAGGTGGAGTTGGGAAGAACACTACTCCTCTACATCTCTACCCACAGCAAGTCCAACCTGGGCAGCTGTGGAAGAGGAAGATGAAGAAAGCCTATAGCAAAATCAATGAGAATGAAAACTCAAGTTTGAGACTGTGGCTGAGGTCTGGGATGAACTTTAATTTGTGCACCTGGAAGGCACGATTATACCTGTTAAAGAGGATCCATAACTATTAAAATGGCCCATTAGTGTTAGTCCTCTGCACAGTGGAAAAGACCACTCTAGGGTAACTTTTTCATCCTCCCAGTCCCCTCCGTGGCAAAAACCCTATTAACAAGACCCCTGTTTCCAAGTCTAACTACTTTACATTTTTTCATTCTTTATTACTATCCTTGCATTAATGACAGTGCTTCTTCCCATCAAATCCAAGCTTTTGTTCCCTGACTTCTGGTCATTGCCCTTCCTATCCCCCAACTATACCCACAGTCCTCACAATAACTGCCATTCAAACAGACCCAATGTTGTATTCCTCCCTCCAGGGCTCCACCCATTCTTCTCCCACTGTGGTCGATTCTGGGGCCATGGATCCCACAAGCATACATACAACTTCTTCACTGTGCCAGGTGCTTCTGACAGTATGCTCAGTACTAAATGTCACTATCTTACTGTAAGAACTAGAAGTAGATAGCAATGGTGAAGAGTAATCTCAAAGTAGTCACTCAGACAGACACCAGGAAGCTAGCACAACAGGCAGGGGCTCCTCCTTCTGAATGGAGATGCTGGGGCTGATGCAGTGTCTCTGGGAAGTTGTGATGGTCACATGGAAATAAAACTAAAGCAAAGACCTGAAGTCAGGAGTCTAAGAAAGCCAAGAAAGGAATAAAAAACATCATTCAATGTTCAGAACGGGGCTAGCAAACTTTCTGTAATGGGACAGCTAGGAATTACATTTGGGTTTTGCAGGACAGAGTCTCTGTTTCAAGTATTCAATAGCAAACCTTTGTAGCATGAAAGTAGCTATAGACAAAAGGTAAACAAATGAGCATAATTGGTTCAATAATACTATTATAGACACTCGAGACTGAATCATAAATTTTCATGTAATAAAAATTATCTTTTCAACACCATTTTTAAAAAAGACCATTCCTAGCTCAGACTGTACGACAGGTGGTAAATCAGAGCTGGCTCACGTGGCTATAGTTGGCCAGTCTCTCTGGCTTAGAACAACAAAATGGAAAATGGACAGAAGACAAATGAAAGGACATATGCCCAAACCTCATAATCAGGGAAGCCAGTAGAAGAGATCTGGTAAGAAATTACTCATTCTTGGAAATTTAGCTCATCGTTTTTACAGCAGCCTTAGGTTTGCTACTCTCAGTGTGGAAAAGAAGGGGATTCTATCAGTCTCTAGCAGCCTTCATGCATCTTGGCTTACATTCCCACCAAGCATCCCATCTCTTTGTTGATGCGTTGGTTGAGAAAATAATCAGGAGACCCAATAACATCATGCATGGCCACCTATATGTTATATTCACCAATTACTGAATAAAATACAAGTATCGGTGACAGAGGTATTGTCAACTTTCAATCTAAGATTCTATGAGAATCATTTAAAAAATGAGAAATGCAATGTTGTATGTATTGAAAATACTTTATAATTAATTCTCTAGAATCCTAGCCATCTGGTACAGGAAAAAAAATCATGATGAAAAACTTCATTATTTTTAAACAATGAAATATTTGATCAGAGGATGGCAAAAGAATTTTACAAATATAAACTCAAGACTTCCTCACATTTTCCATAAAGCAGCTAAACAATAGACGTATTCAAGAAATAGTTGACAACATACCTCAAATGCAAAATTCCAAAATCAAATAGCCACTTACATTTAGAGATTTATCAAAACTATTTGTAAATTAAACAATAAGAGCAAAAGGCACAAAAAGCCTATTTCATTTATGGTGTTTCAGCTGATTCTTTAAGAAGCAGATAAACAAGTAATGTAAGGAATGGCCAAATCTTGGCCTGAGCTGTCTTCCGGTAATTAATCCTACTATCTGTGGTTGTCCAAGGATAAAAGCTCCGTGCCTTCAACTTCTGCTGTCACTTTCCAGAGGAAAGAAGCGGCTGCTGTTTTTCCCCGTTGCCAGTTTTTACTATGCTTTGAGCAACAAGGTAGCAGAGTGTCCTAAAAAAGCGACAGTATTCCATTCTCCAACCAGAAATGCCACCCCTCTTCCAACTTATTGTTTCGTCTTTGAAAGATAAACATATTTATGAATCTTCTATTTTATTCTCCTGAGACATTATGCATGATCCATTATAAAACATACAGATAATACAAAGTCCAAAAGCCTATCATGTTTATGGAATAAACACAGGATAGTTAAACATGGTACATTGTGAAGGAAAATCATGGTTTCATTTATTTTCATAAGACAGGTTACGAGTGCATGACGTAAGAGCTTAAGAGAGTCATCACCAAACTGTGCTAAGGACATTGCATGACATTACGCAGGGAGAAGTCTGTGCAAATTCATCTTCTTACTTTCAGATGGTAGGAAAAATATTATTTCTTTAAATAGTCTTGTTTATAGTCAGGAAAATAGATTTGATAAACTGAACAAGTAGACATCTGCCCCTCTTTCTGATCAAATATCAATGTCAATGAAACAGATTCCAAAGAAAAAATTGAGATGAAAAAAATTCCAAATAAAAGCCAACACTGCTATCAAGGTTTTTCTTTTAATATGCCATGAGTTATCTTGATTGTAAATTTTCCAAAGTACTTTTCCAGACACGTTTCCCAACCCTTCCAAGAGACTTCCTCAGTCTTTTAATGCAGTAAAAGATGCTGGATTATAGTTCTGTCCATCTCCTCTTTTTGAAAACAATATAATACTAATGACCTTAATGGTAATATATTCTTATCTAATAAGGAAAAACATTTACAAATATCAGAAACCCAGTTTTGAAACATCTGCATTATTTTTGAACTGATTCAGCATTTTGTGGGTTTTAAAAAGACAGCAGGTTTGACTTACGACTTGCTGATAAGCACATTTTTGCTGAGGAAAGGGGGAAGAGTGAATGCTGCATTTCTCCATTGGCCCCAAAAGTGCTAATTTCACAAAGGGATACATCAAAAGCAAACATGCAATGGTGGTTTTAAATTTTTTACTGCAATATAACAATGAAGTAAACAGTAATTAGACACCTACTAATTTCTCCCCAAAACAAACAAACAAAAAAAATGTAAACAGGAAAATAACTCTGCCTATACTTGTACAGCTTCTCAAATCGTGTTTGAAGGGTCTCACATTCAATGATCAAGAAATTTTAAAATAGCAGTAATTATTTTCAATTTAAGAAAAAGTTCCCCTCTTCCCTCCCCCACCCCAAGTATTTAAGATGAAAGAATGGGCTTCCTTACACATTAATTTTATACTTTATGTGAAGCAGCAACAATAACCATCAATAATTTGGCATTTCTGTTTACAGTTGCTCCAAAATTATTTTAAATTTTAAAAAGCATTATCCAGTGTTGCCATGAAACAGAGACTGTAAATTCTAGGTAGCAAAGATCCTTTCAGAAACCAATATTAGGTCAAAGAAATATAAAGCAGGGCATTACACTAAATTTCTGGATCTAGTACACTAAAAAGAGTGAAACCTAGGAAAAGGTACCTATGTTTTATAGAAGAAATAATGACCTGCAAAAGCTGATTTTTGGTTGTATAATATTTTACACACTGTGTGGATTTGCGGCATCTGCTAACAGAAGCAGACATGCACTGTATTTATCCCTGCCCAATAATCTAGATCCCGCCCTCCCCACCCCAACAATCTACTACCATATACCAAGTACTGTGGATATGAGCCCAAGTCATCCCAGACAATCCAGTGAACAAAGTTAGTGTAATGCACTGGTGTGAAGTATGAGATACAAAAAAGTCCCTTTCAATCTTCATCAAAGTTCTGCTGTAGAAGAAAATTGGCAGCCAAATTCTCATTCTTCTCACAAGCAAAATATGCTTGTATCACAAGTCCTTCAGGAAATCCTAATGCCTTTAACTGGAAGAAAAGAAGGAAAATATAAATATAACCCATTAATTATGGCCCTTTTAATTTTCTTCACATACTCTGAATTCCAGCATAGCACTACTAACAGATCATTACCTGAAAACAATACCCACACAAAAGTTCTGAGAATTTTACATGAATTCAGTCCCACCTGAATTTGGATTCATTGTCCAACCCAAGGGTTAGAAGGTACTATGCAAATACTCTTTGCCATTAACACCAAAAACCAGAAAGTAACTATAAGGGCTTAAAAATAATCAATCCCACAGCAATTTGTAGATCCAACAGCTTATAGTACTTTAAAGGTGAAGATAAGGATGGAAGCAACTGGAGAGGCTTTAACTGTCTCAATGAATTACTTGTAAATGTTTTATTTATTAAAGTAACTTATGTCTTTCATTTGGATTAAATATTATTCTCAATCTCCTTCCCTTATTCAATACTTCACACTAGAAAACCAGATGATTATTTTGAAATCAACATATATGGTGACCTATTTGGGGACGGTGGGGTTGGGAGGTGGCACTCAACCACTGAGCCACATCCCCAGCCCTTTTTTGTATTTTTATTTTGAGACAGAGTCTCACCAAGTTGCTGAGGCTGGCTTTGAACTCATGATCCTCCTGCCTCAGCCTCCCAAGCTGATGGGATCATTACAATGCCACTGTGCCCAGCATGGTAGACTGTTTTCACTGCTTAACATGTATAGCATTTTTTTTTTTTTTTTTTTTTTTTTTTTAAAGAGAGAGAGGGAGAGAGAGGAAGAATTTTAGTATTTATTCTTTTAGTTTTTTGGCGGACACAACATCTTTGTCTGTATGTGGTGCTGAGGATCGAACCGGGACTGCACCCATGCCAGGCGAGCGCGCTACCGCTTGAGCCACATCCCCAGTCCCCATGTATAGCATTTTTAATGGTATTACCAGCTACTTAATTTCCTTTTCCTAGTCAATTAAAAAAAAAAATACCTGTGACTCAACATGCACTGCTTCTAAAAGACTTTTAAACACTCAAAGCAATTACCTAACTCATTAAGTATTATTATTTGTCAGCCAAATGCTATTTATGAACATTCTCCTCAACTCCTCAACTGTTTCAATCACCCTATATTAGACTATTTTTAAAAGTGACTTGTAAGAACTGGGCAAAATCCCAATTCAGTGTAAGTATCGATTTATCCACAAATAGAGGAGAACAAACTAAAAGAATGAGATGTTATCTAAATCTTGTTCAGATCATAGCTGGGACAGCGAAAATAAAAAGGTAGGTTAGTCAATAGAGTACATTCCGACCACTTGTTTCTTTCTGTAAGAGACACACACTTTAGATTCAAAACCCAAAAATGTTAAAAATAAAGGAATGGAAAAAGATGAATACTGGTTTTGTTTTTAAACTTCTACTCAATAATATATTGGAGGTTCTAGGTGGGGCAATTAGACAAGAAAAAAAAGGGAAGGTATTCATTTTGAAAAAGAAAAAGTGTCTCTATTCACAGACTTGTATATTGAAAATTCCAAGGAACATGTACACAAATTATTAGAACTAATAAAAATGAATTCAGGAACATTTTAGAATACAAGATCAATGTATAGAATTAAAATTACTTATGCTGGGCATAGTGACACGCTCCTATAATCCCAACTCAGGAGGTCAAGGCAGGAGGATTACAAGTTTGAAGCCACCTTGGACAACTTACCAAGATATATATATATATATATATTTGTAAGTGCTAAGGGTGTAGCAAAGCATCCCCATTACTCCAAAAATAAATAAATAAACTTAACAAAAGTAGTACAAAACACCCTGAAAAACTATGGAACACTAAAGAAAAATTATTGAAAACCTATCAAATGGAAAGATCCCACATTCATGAGTTGGTCAGACTTAAAACAAGGCAATACTTCCCAAACTCATCTCCAGGATAAACATAAACACAAGTCCTATTCAATTTAGCCAGCCTCATCTTTGTTTATTGGTGGCAGAAATTGAACAAGTTGATCCTAAAATTGAAACAGAAAGGCAAGGGACCCAGAAAAACCAAGATAATACTTGGAAACAACAACAACAACAACAAAACTGGGGCACTCAACACTTGCCAATTTAAAAACTTATTAAAAAAGTCACAGTAATCAAGAAAAGGAGGTAATAAGGAGGCATAAGAATAAATACACAGTTCAATGGAACAGAACTGAGAGCCCAGGAATAAACCCTCACATGTGGTCAATAGATTTTCAACAAGAGAGTCAAAACAATTAAGCTGGGAAAGAGAAGTCTTTTCAACAAATGGGGTACAAGTAACTAGATATCCATATACAAAAGAATGAAGCTCAATGCCCACAACTCACATCATATTTAAAAAGCAGATCAAAACTGATCATAGACTGACATGTAAAAGCTATAAATTCCTAACAGAAAAGACAGGATAAACAACTTTCTCTCAAAAGCACAAGCAAAATTAGAAAAATAAAACATAACCCCCCCATACACACACCATAATCAAAAATCATTAACCCTGACCTCAAAATTAAAAAGTTGCTATAAAATAATTTGGGCAAGTCTTTTTTACTCAAATTATATTACAGGGGTGGGGGAGGGGGTAGCTCAAGACATAAATTAAAATCTTAGCAGGGTACAAAGGTGTACACCTATAATTGGCAGACTGAGGCAGGAGGGCCTCAAGTTCTCAATCATCAAGACCCTGTCTCAAAATAAAATTAAAAGGGTTGGTAGTGCAGCTCGGTTATGGAATGCTATAATAACTGGGGGGTTGGACAGGGTTGGGATGGGGATATGTAGAAAACACCTAATTGTAAACTCTGAACACTCTTGTGTATAATACGTAAGGACAAATTATTATTGTCCAGATGACTTTTTTAAGTATATTAAGTTATTATACACGTTATCTGATTTACATCTCAGTTGGAAAAATAGGACAAGTATGATGATTACCTGTTTACAAATATCGAAAATGAGAGAAATCAAACAAATAATTACTGCAGTGCCATGACCTGTACTGGTAACCAGTGCAAAAAAAAAGGAAAAGGATGCAAAGAAAATCAGGATAGCTGGAATATGATGTATACTACACATCATTCTTATTAAATTCATATGCATATTTATTTTATATGACAAAAATGAAGCAAAATTTGAAATAGGATAAGTGGGGGAGTAGGGTCTCCAGGGCTAGACTCTAGGCTCTATGTAAAAGAATTCTCTACAGTGAATGGAAATGCTCTGGATCCGTTCTCTCCGGTAGTAACTACTAGTCCCATGTGACTAATGGGCATCTGAAATGTGGTTATTGTAACTAAGAAACTTCACTCTTATTTTTAGGGGAACTTACCCTTTCTATAGCTTCTTTTTCCTGAGGTGTTACTTGAATGTAATTCATATGCCCACTTCCAGCTTCTGCAATTCCTCCACTGCCACTTCCACCTCCTCCTCCTTGACCCCCAGATTCTTGAACTGGTTCATTTAACATCTGAATAAAATGCTCCTGGTGTTGGCTAATTTGCTGTGATTTGAAGGACAGAGGAAAACAATACACTGATATTAAATATTTTTAGAAAAAACAGCAATTCTAAACACAAATAAGAAAGAAAAGGCTATAACTTTACAATGGCAATATTTTAAAAATAATTTCTCACCTATCATTATTACTAATGAAATTCAGTACTTTTACATTAGGTAAACACTGAGGAGAATTCAAATAGTCTTTCATAAATGTCCCTCCCATAAAATCAATGTTCAAAGCTGTAGAGGCTGGATGCAGCCATGTATGCCTAAAATTCCAGCTACTTGGGAGGCTGATGTAGAGGATCTCAAGATCCAGGCCAGCCTCAGCAGGTTAATGAGGACCCCATCTCAAAATAAAATTTAATAAAGGGGTCCAGTGCAGCTCAGTGGTAGAATGCTTTTCTAGCATGTGTAAAGCCCATTCAATTCCTAGTGACAAAAAATAAAAATGTAAGCAGTTTTTGTTTAATTAAATAACTCTGATTCTCTAAAGTTAATATACACTGGGAATCTGCAAGAGGTAAATGTTTTCCAAACTTATTTGACATACTGAAATTGATACAACTTCTATATCTCAATTTCTTTTCAATACACCTATATACAGCATAATGTTCTACTAAGTGTAATGTGGATTTAATCATTCTCAAGAACTAGTGGAGTGGACAGTACGTTTATGGACTTTTTCAAAATAGAATACATTCTAAACCCACTTTTCAAATTAACACCAATTAAATAATCACCTGCAGTAACTGAGGATTCTCTCGACCTATCTGTTGTAGCAATGCAGGAAGCAGGGAAGGGTTCTGTTGAATAATTTGTCTCATCTGTTGAAACTGAGGCTGATTTCGTAAAAATTCAAGGGGATGCCCTGAAATAAACACAAACATTTAAAAATGAAAGTAGTAAATACACACACAGACACACACAACACACACAAAGAGAGCTGGTTAAATCATATTTATACTGCAAATATTATCAAGTAAAAAATGAATTCTCAGATATAATAAAATGAATGATGCAATCTTCAAATTTTATCACTGTATGAATCTTATATCACAGAAATTACTATTGGCCAAAGCAGAAGAGTGCAGATCACCAAGAACCAAACTTCCTACAAGTTCCCTGCACACCATTACCCCTCCACCCGCAAAAACAAAAACAAAAAAACCCTAGGAATTCCTGTTCTACCTACATTTTCTCAAAATAAAAAGTAATAAATTTGTTCCAATTGTTCAAAAGTTGCTATGAAAAATGAAATGTGTGGTTAGGCAATTCTGTCACTGTATGAACATCACAAACTGTACTGAAGCAAAGTAAAGCAGCTATGGTGTCACTAGGCAATACAATCTTATGGAACCCACTAGTGTTAAATGAAATGACTATATAGTCAAAAATCCATAAAAATCACTATCGTGAATTCCTGGGAAATGTTAAGTCAGAGAGAGAAAGGTATTTAGTATTTTAAAAGTTAGGAATGTCAGGTTTGCACATTAGGAATTTTAATACAAGACTGTGTACAAAGCAATTATGGGATTTTTGTTGTCAACCAGAGCTTAGCTCCACAAGGAGAACTAGGAAAAATACAAGGAAGAATGAAGGAGAACCACAAGTAAATCGTGGGCCTACCACAGGCTCCAGGCTTTGTTCTGAAGTTAGATCCATGGATACTGACCAGTAAGGAGGCCTTTAAGCCTCTTAGGGTTTCATTTCCTAAGTTGTATGATAACTACTAAGATCCTGTAACAAGGTGAGCATTTTGAATGTAACACTATATGCAAACTGGGGAAGTATCTTTTCCTTAGAGCAAACTAAACTGATTATATGCCCTTTTACAAAACTACAGCACTGACATGTAATACATGAAAAATTATCTTTTACACACTTGGAAGAATTTCTTTTGGACCCCTCTTTAATCAATATAGAACTTATTTTCAATTATTCAAATGCTTTGGGAATGAATCCCACCTTAGCCATCTACAACCATTTCTCCCTTATCCAAGAGATTCCACTTTACCTCCAGAACTTGCTGTTGTAGTGGTTGCTGTTGTAGTTGCGGCAGCTGCAGCCACTGCTGAAGACTGAGGAGCCCCAGTACCAGCTGCTTGAGCAGGTTCAACCACAGCTTGACTTTCTCTATCTCCAGGAATTCCCTACAACACAATTTCCAAGCTTTAAGACAATCCACCATACCAAATTAGCTAAATATTATTATACCAATAAAAGGCTGATAGTCGGTTTAAGATCCCTGCCTAATTTCCTAAAAGCATAAAACAGATGTCTACTTCAATTAAAAGTAAAGGATTATTAAACTGCATGGATTTGAATTATATTAGACATGGCCTGGGTGTAGTATAAGGCAGCACTGACCAACAGAATTTCCCACAATGATGGAAATTTCTCTATTTGCACCAACAACTAAGATACCCACCAGTCATACATAATTATTTTAAGTTTTAAAATATTGATATGTACCTTATTAAAACTAAACCAAGGTTTTGAGCTACACATTCATTGCTCTAGTTGATTCTGAAATTCTCAGAAAATTTCAGCACCCATTGCTCAATGATACAAAGGACAATTTGTAAGGACAGCCTTAAGACTATCCAAAGATGACGGTTCTGAAATAACTCCTGGGGAAAAAAAAGTTGACTCTCCCTTACTTGCTGCCAATGGCCTGTTTCACAGTGTGCACTCCCTGCTAATATCCCACAGAAATGCCCTGATTACTCATAGTTCTTCAGGTGAGACCAGTGTCCAGGACACTGGCTCCTCATGTCACTGGGGCTTATGCCAAAGATGTAAAAATTTGGTGCAGATGCCTGAGCCTTTCAAGGTGAAGACCTTGTAGCAAAGTAGCAGTTACAATGGGGTGAAAAGGAATAAAAATAATTATTCCATAGAATTGGGAAAGTCTGAAAGTAATGAAAGATGGTGTAACTGTTGCTAAGTCAATAGATTTAAAAGATAAATACAAAAATATTAGAGGTAAATGAATGGAACTGGAGACTATCATGCTAAGTAAAATAAACCAATCCCCAAAACTCAAAAGTTCTTTCTGATATGCAATGCTAACACAATTGGGGGGTGGGGGGGATAGAAGTTCACTGGATTAGACAAAGGGGAATGAAAGAAAGGGAAGGAGGATGGAAATAGGAAAGACAATAGAATAAATCAGACAATCTTCCAATTTTCATATATTAATACATGCCCAGTGAAACTCCACATCATGTACACCTACAAGAATGGGATCCTAGTTAGAATAAGATATAAACCATGTATGTATAATATGTCCAAATACACTCTACTATCATATATATCTAAAAAGACCAAAAAAATATCTACCGTTAAAAATATATTGGAGGTAAACTTGTTCAGGATATTGCCAATAACACAAACGAGTAGGTCAAGGATGGCACTGCCACTGCTATGTAGTGGTATGCTCTATATCCAAGGAAAGCTTTGAGGAGATTAGCAAAGGAGCTAATCCAGCGGAACTCAGGAGAGGTGTGATGTTAGCTGTTGATGCTACAACTCCTGAGCATAAGCAGTCTATCCTTGCATGATAAACTCTTGGTCATAACTGCTAAAAATATTGATGGAGAAACTCCAAGTATACCTGTTTCAGTTGGCCTTTAGGTTGTGGCAGTAAAAGCTGCAAGTTTTAGTGACAATAGAAAGAACTATTTGAAGATACAGCTATTGCTACTTGTGGCACACTGTTTGGATAAGAAGGTTTGATCCTAAATATTGAAGATGTTTGGTCTCATGAGTTAAGAAAAGTTGAAGAGGTCACCATCAACAAAGATGATGCAATGCTTTTGAAAGAAAAAGGTGACTAAACTCAAATTGTAAGGCGTGTTCAGGAAGTCATTGAGTAATTAATATGCTACAACTAGTGAACAACTAAATGAATGACAGGCAAAACTTTCAGATGGAGCAGCTATGCGTAAGGTTGACAGGCCAAGTGATGATGAAGTGAATGACAAGACAGTTACAGATGCCCTCAGTGCTACAAAAGTTGCTCTTAAGGCATTCTTTTGGGCGGGGGTTGTGCTCTTCTTTAGTACATTCCTGTCTTGGTCTCATTAACTCCAGCTAATGAAGATGAAAAGTTGGTATAGAATTAAAACAAAACACCAAACACAAACACTCAAGATTCCTACAATGACCATGCTAAGAATGCAGGTGTTGAATTATCTTTTGTAGTGTAAAAATCTTTCAAGATCAAAGATTTTCTGAGTATGGAGGGAAAAGCAATCTGATCAAACACAAGTTGTTAAGAACTGCTTCAATGAATGTTGCTGAGGTGGAATCCTTCTGTTAACTTAAAGCAGAAGTTGTAGTCATAGAAATTCCTAAGGAGACAGACTCCAGAATGAGTGTGACGGAAAAGTGGTATGAGAGGTAGTATGTTCTGATTTTCAAAATAGTGCTTTATCATTATGAACGGTGACAGGAAACTCAAAGCAGGGTTTCTCACCAATAACTTCAGAGAAGTCAGTTGAAGAAAACAACTGAAGAAAAGATTAGTTGATGTTGAAGAAAATCCCTATTAACTATCAGTTATTGGTTTCAGTTGACAATATACAACAGTTTACTGGGTTCACTGTCTAAGCCTTCAGATAATCTATTTTGTGGTTTTGAATAAAAAGACAATTGTATATTCCTGATACTGGGTGCAAGAGCAGAGTACCAATACACTGCTTTCAATTTAAATCACTGGGACATTTATACTACTATTCTGCTAAAAATCAGGATTTTAGTGCTTGCCATCACCAGACAAAGAAGTTCAGAAGCAATCTTTCTGTGGAGAATAATTGGGTACAAAGTAGAGATATTCAATTATATGACAACCTTTGTGTAATAAAAACTGCTCAAAGTTAGATATTCTTTACTGATCCAATTCTGAGAATGTGTCAGAAAGTACCACATATAAAATTGTTTTCAAAACTCACAAAATAGATATTAAAGAAATTTAAATAATTTGACTTTTAGTTGATGCTTTTTATATGTCTGAGGCATTTACCTTCTTGAGTTGTTATAGTTTAAAACTGCAAGAACACTTTCTGAACAACCTATTATGAATACATATACTTATAGATTTTATAACTACTACTATTAAAAGGACTTTATCAAATTCTTGGATTTTGAGTTGGGTCTGGTAGTGCATGTGTAACCTCAGTTACTTGGGAGGCTAAGGAATGAGGATCAAAACTTTGAGATCACCTTAAAAAAAAAAAAAAAAAGAAAGTATTACAACTGAATAAGAACAAGAATGGTACATGCTTCTATTTCCTAATAAACCAGAAGCCAAACCCATAAAATCACAAAGAATAAAGGGTAATGAATGGCAGGGTGATGGCTCACTGCATTAGAAACATAGTGGGCACTAGAAATGAGTATTTGGGAAATTGGTAGCCAATTCAAGTCCTCAGATGAAGTTATTAAGTGTTAGCAAACTATACACAGATTTAGGATCTTGAGTATCCACCCAATTCTCAACAGTTTTGTTAAACTAAAAAGTAAATCAACACTGCTATTGATCTACCTGTAATTTTCACACACGATACAGCCTCTTATTAGGTAAGTGACCAATAATTCATTTCTTCTTTCCACTCATTCATTTTTACTTATATGTTAACTAGTAACAATTAAAGGTAGACCTTTTTCAGTCTATGAAATCAACCATAAATATATTCAAACACTTTAAACTGTTTCATGAACTCATTTCATATGTTCATACACACACACACACACACACACACATATTTTGTTTTTTAAAGAGAGAGTGAGAGAGGAGAGAGAATTTTAATATTTATTTTTTAGTTTTTTTCGGCGGACACAACATCTTTGTTTGTAGTGCTGAAGATCGAACCTGGGCAGCATGCATGCCAGGCGAGCGCGCTACCGCTTGAGCCACATCCCCAGCCCCTCATCTGTTCATATATTTGTATTTAATTCTACATAGCAGCTCAGGAGGCTGAGACAGGAGGATAGAAAATTCAAAGCCAGCCATGACAACTTAGTGAGACCCTGTCTCAAAATAAAAATATAAAAAAGGGGTCAGGAATATAGCTCAGTGGTAAAGTGCCCCTAGGCTCAACCTCCGGTGCCAAAAAAAATAAAATAAAATGAGATGCAAGCCAGGCACAGTGGTAAAAAACTGTAATCCCAGCTACTATGGAGGTTGAGGCAGGAGGATCTAAAGTTTGAGGTCAGCACAGGCAACTTAGTAAAAACCCGTCTTAGAATAAAATATTTAAAAGGTGGGAATGTAGCTCAGTGGTAGAATTCTCCTGGGTTCAATCCCCCATACTGGTAGAAATAATTGAGGCTTTCCTGAGGTTAGCTGGCAACTAGAAAGGAATTTGCAACAGAAGTGCAATGTAGTAACAAAGGAATGGGTTACACTGTGATATGTATTCCTCAGAGTTATGATAGTGGATGAGGTTTGTGGCAATTCACAATCAGATCAAAACCTCAGAACACCAAAGAAAATGAGAGAACAAAAATGTAAGATTAAAAAAAGATAACCTAGCATCATTCCAAAAGAATGTAAAACACATTTATATTAGGGCGCAGTTGCACACAAGTCTGAGACAGGAAATGAGTTCAAAGCCAGCCTCAGCAATGAAAAGGTGCTAAGCAACTCAGTGAGAACCTGTCTCTAAATAAAGTAAAACAACAGGGCTGGGGATGTGGCCCAGTGTCAAGTTCCTCTGAGTTCAATCCCTCGTACCAAAAATAAAAAAGAAACAAAACAAAACAAAACAAAAAACCCCACATCTATAAAACTGGCAGATCCCAATAAAATGCCAAGGGCTTCAAATATCCACAATAACCTATTTATCAAAAACTTTTATTACCACTTAAAAAATAAAGGAAGGACTTATAAAAAGTTCCTTAACTGTTAATGACTATAAACAAGCTAACAAATCCAAATCCAGGCTAGGAATATTACACATGGAGGCACACACCTATAATCCCAACTCTGGAGGCTGAGGCAGAAGGATCCCAAGTTGGAGGGCAGCCTCAGCAATTTAGTGAGACCTTGTCTCAAAATAAAAAACAAAAATAAATACCCCCCTCAAACCAAAGTCTGTCCAAAAAAAAAAAAAAAACACAGAAATTTAAGTTTTTATATAAAAATTCCCCAATTTTTCAAAGCTGGCAGCTTCTATTTTTCCTCTGAATAATTCATCCAAGATCATGCTAGGAATAAAAAAGCTATTAAAATGTGGGCCTATTAGATCAAAAACATGTTCCTTGTCCCCAACACATACTTAAAATATGAAGCATGACTCCAAATGGATAGCCAATTTTATAACTCATTTAACCATGTTTCATCCTAACTAAAACTGTACCAGAATGTTTTAGAAAAGGCTGGATTTTATCAATACAAAATGTTAACTAATTTGAGGATAAATAAAAGCATTAATTATCTAGTAAGCATTATTTTTCTCTAGTGAATTCTTTTAAAATCTTTGAGATCTTGATCTTAAAACAAACAATGGAAACAAAACAAAACAAAAGTGTTTCTCACCATTAAAAGATACTCCACTGCTCTGTCAGGGTTGTTGAAACTGGCTCTCAGGGCTGCAATTACTTGCTCTCGTTCATAGCCCATTGACATGATCTCAGTTACCATATTCTCGTATGACTGACCTGTCACTAAAAATGGCAGGGGGGTATAGAACAAAACATTTAATGTACATTCTCTATACATTTCTTAAGTGTATACATGTATACAGTGTATCAGATACTACCGCTAGGATTACAAAAACAAATAACAACCTATATGCAATAGACAGAATAATGATCCAGAATAAAAATCCCCCAGAAATGTCCATGTCCTAATACCTGGACTAGAGATTTAAAAACCATGTTAGATTACTTGGCAAAGGGCAGTGAACCTGTAGGTAAAACTGAGGTTGCTATAATCTGACTTTAAGATAAGGTACCCCCACTGGGCTTCCTGGGTAAGTAGAAGAGGGAGGCAGAGAGGTTAAGAGAGCAAAAGCAGGAGAGAAAAGCTATACTTTTGCCTGTGAGAATGGAGAAAGGACCATAAATTTCAATAAAGTAGGAAGCCTTCAAAAGATGGAAAAGGACAAAGAAAGGGTTTTTACCCAATCTTCAGCAAGAACACAACCCTGTATCAAACTTCTAACCTATAATACTGTAAGATAATAAGTCTGTGCTGTCCTATACCACTAAGTTTGTGTTAACCTACTACAAGCCAATAGAAAAATAGTACATTTCCTAAGTTCAAAAGAATTATCAGGTACAAATTAACAGAGAATGAACAGGAGACTGGGCTGCAAATGTAGCTCTGTGTAGATGCATGCTAGAATTAGCAGGAGGTTAGGGAAGGCAACCTATAATAAGAAATACATGAGCTCAATTTTGATAACAGGTAAAGGAGCAATTCAAGCAATTGATTATAACAAAGCAAGTTGGCAGTTTTCTTTTGATATCTTTTCTTTTGATTACCAAAAAAAGTGGGAGAAAGGTGGTTAGTAAACAAGAAAGTTAGAATCTCCTATACAACACAAGACAGTTATTATTCCAGTAAGTCACAGCCAGAAGTCTTTCTCCAATCTTCCCTTGGGGATGCGGCCCAGTGGTCAAGTTCCTATCTTGCTTTTCATGAAGAGGGCTGACAACACTTACCAAAATTATCAAATGAAAGCTGTTTCCCCCCACTAATCTCACCTCACTTAAAATTATCTTCTCCTTTCACCCATGGTCTGGAAACTATTGCCTTTATTGCCACCTCAAAGATTAGATCTGGTTACCCTCTCTTTTCTCCACCTTCCACCCTTCACTCTCCGAGTAATCATTCCAATCAGCAACCACGATCAATTATGTATTTCGTATGTGTCTTCTTTAAACAACAACTTCGCATGACTCCATCCTCATATCTTTCAGCAACTGGTACATTTGTCTGCTCTCTTCCTTCTATAGCTATAGCTGTCCACACATGCTGGGTCCAATCCCTCACATTCCTCTCATTCCTCAACTAATTCCAATAAAGATTTCCCCTTAAATGTGTTCCTCTCCACAGGCTGCCTATCCACCTAAGTGCTTGAACCAGAAAGCTTGATGATTTCAACTTCTTTACCTGCCTTTCCACATCTAATCGACCAGTATATCTGGTAGCTCCCATTTTTTTTTAATATTTATGTTTTAGTTGCAGTTGGACACAATATTTATTTATTTTTATGTGGTGCCTCACACTTGCTAGGCGAGCGCTCTACCACTGAGCTACAATCCTGGCCCTTCCATCTTAAAATCACAACCCAAACCCATCTAGCTCCTTTCTCCACTGCCATCACTCAATATCAGCCCACAGCAACTACTGGTCTGGTTTATACTCTGCCCCCAGACCTACAACCCACTCTTCAGTCAGCAGCAAAACTGAGCCTTTGAAAAAGAAAAAAACGGCTCAGGCTCCCCACCATCAGTAATCCTCCTCTACCCACAATGATCCTGAGTTACTCAACAGGTCATCTTTCCCTGCTGAGAACCTTCATGTGTGTAGCCTTCTATGGAGCCAGATCCTTCATACATTCCAGTTCTAAAATTAAAAGTGACAGTGTCAGAGAGGTATTGCCCAGCTATCTTAAGTAGAACTATTTTCCTTTGTAGAAACTCTCTGTATTAAAATCATTTAACATGATTTATAATTTATTTTTTTCTATTCCTATCCAAACACAGGTTCAGCTGAGCAGGGAACAGTGTCATTTTTCATATTTTTTCTATAGACTTTTCAAAATCTAAAGGTACTTTAATAGCAAAAACAAACAAACAAACAAACAAAACCAAAAACCCCCTAAATATGAAGTTTGTCCCTCCGAGGATGCAAGTGTTAATAGTGCTTAGTGTTGCAAAATGAGATGGAGACCCTCACTTATTTATCTAAAAGTGAATTATAAAAGAGCCCCTCCTCGATCTGTTTTCTTGTCTCACCACAGGAGCCTTCCCTCTTATACTTCTACCACTGTGATGCCATCCTCCATGGAACCTTTACCAGAACACAGATGGGCAGATGTCAGTACCACATACTCATACTTGAACCTCCAAAACTGTAACCTAAACAAACCCCTTTTCTTTATAAAGCAGAGAGCCTCAGGTATTTCACTCCAGTTACACACACACACACACAAAACCTTTCTTTTCCCATCCCATAAACACTAATTTGTGTTTGTATGTGCACCAAGGATTGAACCCAAAGGTGCTTAACCACTGAGCCACATCCCCAGCCCCTTTTAGTTTTTATTTTGAGAGGGTCTTGCTAAATTGCTTAGGACCTCACTAAATTGCTAAAGCTGGCCTTGAAATCACAATCCTCTTGCCTCAGCCTCGAGCCATAAGATTATGGGCATGTGCCATTGCTCCTGGCTACTTTTTAATATTCTTTTATTTTCCTAATCATCTATTGATGTAATTCTAGCACAAATCCACTCAAGTTGGCAAAATACTCTCCATCACCTAGTTTCCACATAGAAAAATAGATATCAATATTAAGGAAATTAAGACATATGGAAGATTATATTTTTTAACGTCATATATTTCATTTAGTTCTCAAAACAACCCAATGAGAAAGGTTTATTCTCATCGTCTTTAAAATACAAGGAAATTAAGGCTTAGAGATTATTACTAAGGTGATCAAGGTATCAATGGCTGGTAAATAATGGCACAAAGATACACACAGACTGTGAGTCCAGAATACCCTACACCCAGTCATTGTACCACACTTCTTAAAATCTTATTTCTTAATTCATCAAGTTATTAAAAAATCAAAAAGACATGTCAGTCAGCAGTCTGATACTTTTTAGATCTTAAAAGTACAGTTGTACAGGGGACCATGTTATTCTTCAAGACTATAAGCAGTCTGATACTTACAGAAAAACTGGGGAGAACAAACCAAAGACAAAGCTAGTAATAAGGTTGAAGTGGCAATAAACATCCTTACATATTTCATTAAGAATGAGTCCTAGACTTATTTCAACTAACAATAATCCCATCAAAGTTGTCTTCTAGAAAGTCTACTCTCACAGGGAGAAAGATCAAAACAAAGAAAATAATGTTAAGAGTCAGGGTAAGAAACTAAACTAAACTAAAGCAACTAAGTGGCAGTGGAAACAAATATTCTGGAGACTTGAAAAGAATCAATCAGACTCACTGGGCCAAGGCAGACAGAGGATAATGCCAACTGTGAGAGAAAGGGTAGATAATGGTGTAAACAAGTTAGAAAACAAAGGCAAAGAATTGACGAGTGGAATAAAAAGTTGAGTCAATTTGATATATAAGATATTTATGAAGGATGAAAGTTTTCTAACTGGTAATTTAAACAAATGAGTTTGGGAGTTCAGAGGGGTCTATATAATGGAGTTAAAACTTGGGGAATCCTTATGACAAGTGCATGGTATTGTCTATTTCCAAAGTGTAAACTCTGAACTATGGCCTAAAAACAGAACCATAGAAAAACTTATATATTTTAGGGGCAGGTAAAATAAAAAGAATTAACTAAAAGTTTTGCTACTGTACATCAATATCCACAAAAATTAGGGTATCAGGGAAATTCAAGCCCAGGGAGGTCAGAGGACCAACCCCAGATCCCCATAGGCACTGTTGTTAGAATCCTACTGCTGCAGGAGTCCATACTGATCCCACCTGTTCCCAGACAATAAAACAGTAATCAGCAGGAACTATACCAGAGATAGTACAAAGGAGGGGAGCTGGTTTTTGAAAAAACACGAGTGAAGGCAGAGGAAAAGACTGTATTCAATAGATACAATTAAAAGTTAGGATAGGACAGCTAGAGATATAGCTCAGTTGGTAGAGTGCTTGCCTGGCAGGCACAAGACCTTGGGTTCCATCCCCAGCACCACAAAAAAAAAAAAAAAAAAAAAACACGGCATTTACTTGCTGTAAGTCAATACAAGGGACAAGATATAAATGAGAACCTCTAGGGTCAATGGGTAGGCATGAAAACTAAATGTGAATAACGTGAAGTATGGGGGCAGATGGACGAATTTATTCCCTTTCAAAGACACTTTGTAACAAACTCACATTAGGAAATACCAATTACTTGCTATAAGGAAAGGAATATGCTTAACATTAACCATAAGAGTGAATTCTGAAAGACAACATTAAAAAATATTGTAGTCTTTGGTGATAACCCTGCTGAATAATTATTTAGATCAATTATTTTACAGCTAGACTAAAAAAACATGAAAATTAATGCATTATTGTAATCTTAAAAACTAACTTAAAATTCTTCCCTACCTCTAAGGTTACATACAAGGTAAATACTTACCAAGTGCACTTGTTGCATCTTCAAAAAGGTTTGACCGAGAAGCATCTCCTGATGTACTGTAAAGTTTTTAGAAAAAGCACATTTCACTAAGTATGTAAAATTTAATTTATATTAGTTTAGTAACTATCCCATTTGTAAAGAGATTCTTTGTCTTTAATATGAAGTTTGGCTATAGTGCTTAAACAGTCTTGTCCAGGTTAACCCCAAAAACTTTACTGTTAACATTTTAAATTTGGGAAAATTTTCAATCTCAATCCTCCTTCTATTTTGAGAACTCATCATTTAAAATGCCCGAAGTTACAAAAGTTAAAGACAGCTTATTCTATTTAAGAAATATGAAAAGATAATAATAGACAAACAAAGTAATGCATGAATCAAGTTGCAACAGAGAAATACCAAAAGCAGTACACTGTAGAATGTCCATGCAGAAAACATGAGGAAACTCCATACTGAGGTTTTATGGACAACTCCAAATGACAAAACTAAAACAACATATACTTCAAAGAACATAGCATATGAAAAAAAAAATGCAGATGTGGGATAGATTCAAGTTCTAACCTAAAGGAAACCAATGAGTCTAGTATAAAAAATAAACAAATTATAAAATACTGTGGAAAAAAAAAATGGATGAAGAAAAATAAACTGAAGGGCTGGGAATATAGCTCAGTTGGTAGAGTGCTTGCCTTGCATGCAAAAGGCCCTGGGCTCTAATCCCCAGCACCACTGAAAACAAGGAACAAAAAACACAAAAATAAAAAATGAGTTGAAGTTTACAAATGTGGCAAAGGTACTAATTAGAAGTTTAAATGAACACACACACACATATACTCTTATATCTCCATTTCAATTTTAAAAACAAAAATACATCATGCCTCAAAGTTCTGAGAAGGACTTTGTAGTACAGCAAGAACTAGGGAATCCAAGTTTGATTCATAAATTATTTAAACTTTCTAAAACCTCAGTTTCTCCATCAACACCATGAGGTCAACTATAATAGTATCAAATACTCTGAAGTATTGTAGGTATGATTACTACCAGTGAAGTACTCAGAAAAGTACCACCCAATATGATTATGATCACAACAATCTTTTGGTACAACTGAAATTTCTTCATTAACTAAACAGTAAAAATAAACTTGTTGAGTCAAGTGGAGCACAACTTCAAAGCCGGACTCAGCAATTCAGCAAGGCCCTAAGCAACTTAGCAAGACCCTGTCTCAAAATAAAAAATAAAAGGGGCTGGGATGTGGCTCAGTAGTTAAGCACCCCTGAGTTCAATCCTTGGTACCAAAACAAAAAACATGTTCAGAAGGTAACATTTCAAAAAGAATATTTAAAAACTAATTTTCCTGCCCAAGGTCCCTACCACAGAGACAATGACTAATGTCAGTTTCTATTTTAAAGAATGACTTGTCTTGCGTGTGTTTGTGGTTTTCTCACCTAATAATCATTCCACGTCAGTACAATCAGATCTATCTCAATTTTTTTTCTCCACACATGCATAATATTCAATTTAATGGACCAAATCAAGCTCTTAAAGAATGTATACTGGGTTTTCCAATTTTTATTCTTAAAGTTTTTCTCTTGTTCTTCACTAGTCCTCAGCTCCATTTTTTGAATTAAATCTTAATTGATCTAAAATTTATTTCTGAGTATACAATATGAGGGATTGAGCCATCCTTTTTACCCTGATAGTGAGGCATTTAATCCAACAGCATTTTTACCAAAATGGTTTCTAATTACATCTGTATCTTAAATTCCTGGTTGGTTCTACTTCCAGCCTATTCCACAAGTTTCTAATGTGAGTCATTCCAGTTTTAATCATTATTACACAACAGATTTTAGTATTTGCTAGAACTAATTTCCTATAGAGTAATTTGCACTAATCTCACAAATTGTTTTAAAAATTCTCTTTGAAGGATTAAAGACTGAGGTATACTTTTAAAAACCACCACTCTTCAATCTTGACTCAGCCTCACCACTTTTTCCCTCCCAGACCACAAGGGAAACCACTCATCAGTTAAGTATGCCAGAACTTTGCTACTTTTTCCTAAATAGTAACAAGCCAATGCCCAAAAATACACAACTGTAGTTTTACAGCTGTTGTTTGGTTTATGCTATTGCCTATACTGTTTTTCAATTATTTTATTCAATAAAAAGTCTCAAAATCACATTCATTTAATATGCTTACATACTGTACTTTAGCTATCAAGGTTTCTCAAGTTTTAGTAAGCATTAAGAATTCACCAGGAAGAGTTTGTGCAAATACAGAATTCTGGGATCCACTCCTAGATAATTCTAATTCAGAATCTGGGGATTAAGAATTAATTTCAAACAAATTCTCAGTGATGCTGATTGCTGTCTATTGATTACTAACTACACTTTGAGAAGCACTGTAGTATGAATAATACACAGGTCAAGTTCTTCCCTTATTGATTGATATTTAAGTTAATTTAAATTTGTCCTCTACTACACACAATACAATCTTTGTACACAAGTGCCATTATTCTAAAGCAGATATCATCTAGTAAAATGTACATTACAACAGATGGCTTTCAAAGAGCAAAAGTGACCTAAAGAAACATGTTCCTAAAAACTAAACATCAAGTTAGCAGTGAAGGACAAACTTCCTAACAACACACATACTCATTCCACATTTATCTCCTGATAATTATTCACAAAATTCTGTACTTTACAGAATTCTAGAGGTCTTACAGCACAGATGAAGGAACTAAGGCACATTAAAGCAGCTTGTTTCCGGAGTGTCCTTCATTCTTCTCATCCTGTATTATCCTCCTCTGAGATGGGTAATTTTGAGACATAAGAATAAGTAGCTAGCATACAAAAATCCAATTAGTGTCTGCTTTCCTGGACCACTGACCATCAACTCATTTATGCAACTCTCTGTAGATCTGATAAGGTAACCACAACTCTTCAGACTAGGTATACTATACCCCCAGGAAAAAAAAGAAAAATAGAAATATAAAGAAATAAAATGATGACATCAGCACATTAAAATATACTAGCCAGTTATGAATTTCTCACTATGAGATTTTAAAGGATCATAAAGCAATTAGAAAATAAGACATACTATAATGATTCCACATATTAAAGTTCACAATGTTTAAGTGGTTTGGGGAATCAGTGTGTTAAGTTTATACCTTAATTTCATATAGACTGATCAACACCCCTTTCATGTAACAGCTTAACTTGACTCTGGGTATCTCCCATCATAAGAGAGTTGATACTTTTCTAGTTCTGCAAGGGAAAGATAGCTCAAATTGGTGCAAGCCTGTAATTCCAGTAGCTCCGGGGGCTGAGACAGGATGATTTTGAGTTCAAAGCTAGCCTCAGCAAAAGCAAAAGCAAGGAACTAAACAACTCAGCTTAGAGACCCTGTCTCTAAATAAAATACAAAATAGGGCTGGGGATGTGGCTTAATGGACCAGTTCAATCCCTGGTTCCCACCCCCCACCCCCAACAAAAAAGATGGCTCAAATTAGGCAATGGTGCCACACAATGTTAATAGACAAAAATTCTAGGCAAACACAGGGAAAATATTATATTTCCTAAGCCCACAATATATTTACAGCAAGGGTCCAGGTGACCCAGACTCCTTCAAACATGGCTGACTGGGTTAGATGCAGAAAACACACTTAAAGACAGAACACCAAAATGAAGTAGTTTTGAGTTACCCACAGTGAACCATAACCTGAAAATATTAAGTGAAATTTCCAGAGATAAATTATTTATAAATTTTAAATTGTATACCGTTGTGAGTGGCATGGTGAAATCTGTGCAAAAGTTCTGTCTAGAACATGAATCAGCTATACTATATATAAGACCTACCTGTTAAGTCTATATTATACTTTATATATGCAAGACTCATGTGTTAACGTCTTGGCCCCCAATAGAGTAATGTTCAGTGATGGGGCTTTTAGAAAGTGACTGGATCATGAGGGCTCAACCTCACAAGTGGATCAATAGCTGATAGCTGAATTAACTCCTGGGGGGGTGAAAATGATAGGCAATGAGGCATAGTTGGAGGAAGCAGGTTACTGGGGGAATAACCTTTAGGAAAAGTCACTTTTTGTTCCTGACCTATGCAACTCCCCCTTCCTGGCTGCAGGAGCTGAGAAGCTTTCCTTTACCACATCCTGAAAACACAGTCACTTAGCAGTCTCAGTCATCAGAACAACTGTTGAGGTATCAAAGTGTTAAGTCACACACAGATTGCCAAGTTCTACAATACAATGAGACATTTTGAGAGAGTCTATATTCTACTGTAACTTTTATGACAGTGTATTGCTATAATTGCTTAAAATGCATTAGTTGTCATTAATACACTGGTAATGTGTGCCCATATTCCTATAGTAAACTATGAATACAGATCCAAACACATGGTTTAGTCAAATTTCAAAGTTTGGGGAGGGGGACAGTAGATAAGAAATCATTTTTTATACAAATTAATACATGCAAAAGTTCTTAATCCAGTTCTTACCTGTCAGTTGATGTTGGGCTGGTAGCCGCTGGTGTCTCCACTGGCTTTTCTGCAGCTTTCTCTTGCTGAGTTGCACTAGTAGGTGCAGGTTCAGAAGATGCTGTCGTTGTTGCTGGAGTGATGGATGCAGGTGTGGAAGTGGGGGCCAAAACAGGGGTGGGTGTTGGAGCCTGAGTCACAGCTGTTGCTGTGGAGGAACTAACTGTGGTAGTAGTGGCAGAACTTGATTGCTGAGTTGGTGCTGGTGCTGGTGTTGTCACTGCTTTGGGCTAAATATATTAAAAAGGAAAATAATTATGAAAAAATACATCATTACATGAAAATACATCATATGAACTATATTCTCATGATGCTACCAACACCAATACAAAATTACAACTTGAACATGATTTTGTAAAACAATATAATTATCAATACCAACACTTTGTTACTCTTGCATATTCAATATAATTTCCTTGAAATGCAACTATAAAAAGAAGTATGATTATTAATGAACATGCTAAATATTCTGTGGCATTTTAGGAGGGGGAAAACTAATGCAGAATGTAAATCAACAGGTACAAGTACAAAAAGGTTAACAATATTTTGAGATATATAAACAAAAAAATTATGACCAAATGAATTTATAAGCACATGCTCAGTGCTTTCTGAATTAGAAGCAAAGCCATAAGCTTCCCACAGAGCAAAAATGCAATTACGTATGTAAGAAAATCATACTGTATGGGCTCTATTCTCCTGGGGTCCATCAATATCCACTCTCTGTTTAGCTCATAACTTTCCTAAGAGCAAAAAAAAAGTTAACTGTTTTGGTGGAAGATGTGATTGCTGTAAAAATCAACAAACTGTAAAAGCTATGAGCTGCCTTGTGTTTAATTTGAGGTAACAGACAGGATGTTAGAAAAAAGTCCCTAGTGCAAGGTCAGGGGAGAAGGTTTTAAAAAATACCAGTACCCTTTTACTCCCTTTATTCCTATTCCAGGACTCCTAGAGCTAGCTCTATGATGTTCTTTTTTTCTTTTTTCTTCTTTTTTTTCAGTTGTAGATGGACACAATATCTTTATTTATTCTTATGTGGTGCTGAGGATCCAACCAGTGCTCTACCACTGAGCTACAACCCCAGCCAGCTATGATGTTCTTAATGGCCAATATAATATTCAAGATTATCAATATTCTTTTTTTTTGAGGGGTGGTGGGTGGTGGGGGAAGGACCAGGGATTGAACTCAGGGGCACTCCACCACTGAACCACATCCCCAGCCCAATTTTTGAATGTTTTTATTAGAGACATGGTCTCATTGACCATTGCTGAGGCTGGCTTCAAACTCGTGTAGCCTCCCGAACTGCTGGGATGACAGGCATGTGCCACTGCGCTTGGCCTTATCAATATTCTTTAAATACCAATGTTAGCAGAAATCCTTAGGCAATGAGTTATTCTGGATAAACTGGAGCTTCACAAGGGTAAGGATTTCTATTTTTAGCACTAAAACATATTAACTGATCTAGATTAAATGCTTTATTTAAATTATTTGTGATTGGATGATTACTGTAGTAGACCAATGTCCCTATTTCCACAAAGTAATACTTGACCCTTATTCCTGACAGTACCAAGCCCCTTGGCTTTTTGAAGTTTTTCTTCTTGCTTTTGATCTTAATTGGTTTCTCCTCTCTCCCTGTAACAAGGTCTTGCTTCCATAATGCCTAACTAATAGTTGGTTTCTGTTATAAACTTCAAAATAAAACAACAATGATTATCATCAGGATTCTGTGTAATAAATAGGGTACCAAGTAGCTATTCCTGGAAAACATGCACTTATTCTGAGATCTTTTCTGCTTAATTCTTACAGTCTGAATAGTCAAGGTTAATGCAATACCAAAGGACTATGTTAACAATAACAAAATATCCAATGTATGCCTATTATATTCCCCCTTATGTAATATGTATAAATCTAGATGAGAAAAAAATAACTTTACAAAGGAAGGAAATTATGGCATATGCTACACAAAACAGATGAACCTTGAAGACATTATGCTCCAAGTCACAAAAGGACAAATATTGTAGGATTCCTCTTAAAGAGGACAAATTCAGAGACAGAAAAGTAAAGTGTTAGCTGCTGGGGGCTGAGAGAAGAAGAATGAGAGTATTTAATGAGTAGAGTTTCAGTTTGGGAAAATAAAATTTTTGAAGATGAATGGTGGTGATATTTGTACAGCAATGTGCTATATCCCTTATGCTACTAAACTGTACACTTCGAAATAGTTAAATTGATAGGTTTTGCATTATGTATATTAAAACTAGATGATACAGGTTTTCTCACTTGATTCCTTCTCTGTATTTAAAGCTGAACTTTTAATAAGTACTTTAAGTATAGCTAAATGGCTCTTATTGGATTAAAAAAATTTCAAGTCTATCTAAACCATTTAGCTGCTTTTTGTTTCTCAGTACATATAATTATTAATAGTTTATTTCATTTTCTACTATCAATTATGTAGCGACTTTGAAAATAACCTTTATATTTATTCCATTTTTGATCTTTGATGAACTTGTTTTAATTAATTCAAACTCACACTCAATGCTATAACACTACTTGCTATTGTTTGGGTTGCCTTACTTCCTCCCAACTCAAGTAGTTTAATCCCAAAGTTTTATTTTAAGGTATCAAGAACATGAATAATCAATCTTACTATGGTGTTTAAGGAAGGGTCTTTGGAAATTGATGAGATCATTAAAATGGAATCCTTATGTCTAAATTCTGATCTAATGAACCTCTTTTTTCTTATAAAATTATCTACCTTAGGTACTTCATTATAGTAATGAGAAGCTCTTCTTTCTCAGATTAAGACAATCAACTAATGAGTTTATATTATACACCTTTTCTGCCTTGAGGAGTTTGTAACGTTTAGCATATAACTTACCAAGCCCCTTTAAAGTACCCTTAATTAAAATTCCTAGAATAACATTTACTAGGTTTCTAAGCATAATTAAATCACATGGTCATTTAACTACTCCAGCAAAAACAATTAATACATTTCATATTTCAACTGTTTTAATTTATATAAAAATTATGTTAAAACTACAAATGTATAAAACCATTAACTTTATGGTTGACTCAAGTAAATTCAAAAAATCACAGTTACGTATGTAATCCTATGGAATGTATATAAATTCTGTCCATTGTATGGACTTGAGTCATTATTTTTAAAAAGACTAACATGCATAAAGACACACAGAATGAGGATGAAACTTACTTTTGTCACCATAACCACCACAAAGTTTTTCTCATCAATTTTGTATTCTTTGAGAGCAGTATCATCATTCAGGATTTTGCCTAATATATTCATAGGAAAAAAATGTTTTTTAAGGCACAGTAATTTTTGACACATAAATGAAGTCAAAACAACTTTCTATTAGTCACCAATGTTAATTCTATCAATTCTTGTCCCAAAGAATTACCCAATTCTTTACTCAATCAGTCAAGATAAAAATGAATGGAAATACAATTAAAAAGGCATAAGCATTTGACTAAGTGATGTCAAACATATCTACTACACACAGAATGCCAAACAATTTTTAAAATTGTTATTAATTATATAAAAGACTTGCTGGGCAAGGAAATATAAAACAGATCCTGAGAAATGGGAGATCATAAAGATAAAGACAATTAAATATCGTGATTACTTTCATATTCCTTAGAAAATAACCCACATTCTCTCTCCTGATGGAAGGAAAGAACAACAAAACTTCCTTCTCCTAAAAACCAGATACTTAACAAATCAGAAATATTCCAATGTCAGAAATGTAAGATACTTGGGCTGGGGATGTGGCACAAGCGGTAACGTGCTCGCCTGGCATGCTCGGGGCGCTGGGTTCGATCCTCAGCACCACATAAAAATAAAATAAAGATGTTGTGTCCACCGAAAAACTGAAAAGTAAATATTAAAAAAATTCTCTTTAAAAAATAAAAAAGAAATGTAAGATACTAAAAGACACTTCAGAAAATGACATGGTATACAAGAGAAGATGGTACAGAACTTGGTAATGCACAAAGTAAACAAATGCAGTTATACTAAGAGTCAGAACTCCTTGAGGTTTCCGTTTCCTTAATTTAGTTTCTCATTTTTAAAAATTACTGCATCAAAAGTTGCAATTATCAAACCAGAAAGGAATAGTGTCTCTATTTTTTATAGGAATTAGACAACAGGCTGACAGGCACCAAAAATTGCAGTTCTATGCCTAAGACATCTCTTTAGGTTTCTGAATTCTGACCTATAAAAATACTGGGGTTGGATCACAAGGCTGGCATTTCTTCTAAACCATACTACGAAATTTTATCCAGGAAAGACAAAAGAATCTGCAGGCAATCAAAGACCACTGTACTGATAACTATAACAACAGTGTTCAGTACTTCCTTTGAAGAACAAAGAGAATTTTTCTCAACTAAATTTGGGTTTTGAGTCTACTTTTAACATACCTTGTCCTGGTTACCAATGAGGCTAATTAAATTTGCAATTTCCTATTCACATCTTTAGTTTTTCATTTTTAAAACTGGATCATCCTTTCCTTATTGATTTATAAGAAGTCTTAATATAAATTTAATTTTACAGGAATGATTTCGAGCACATAAACAAACACAATCAGTATAACCATTTAATACAGATTAAAAAAACCAAAATGCTGTTTGATTAAAAACACAAAAGCCAATTACATGATGCTTTAAAAAGATGAAAATACATAAAAATTACACCATTCAATGGAAAATATGTAGGGAAAATGTGAATAAAGAGAAGATTGAATATTAATGCCATATTCAAATGACTGCTTTCATCACTTTTATCTATACAATTATGTTTCTGACAGAATCAATTTGAATGTAGTATAATTTGTAAGATAACATTTCTAAAACTAAAAGAATGTCACTATAAACAAGACAGTATATTAATTTCAATATTTAATTCATACCTGCATAAATTAATTTTTGGCCTGCCACTGGAAAGGCATCTTTCCCCTTTTCAGATTCAATCTTCTCTTTCAGTGCTTTCACCTATAGGAACAATAAAGATATTTTTTAAAAAGCCTAAACAAAAAGTGACAATCCACACTCTGAATAAATAATGCAAAATTAAAATTTTAATATCTTAATTACAAATACTTCCAAAAACTATGATCATGTCTTTCTAATATTACACCCCCAAGACTTAGCATTAACTTGTACTTATAGATACAAAAGACATAATCTTCCCATTACACACAGATTTTAAGAACTTCACTAGTTGACTTGACAAATTAAAACAAAGATCTGAAAATCAAAGATTTGGTTTTGCATAAAAAGTTTATGGGTTTATTTCCCACAGAGTAGGAAAGTAAAGTATTCTAAACTGGTCTCATCCATAATAATACTTCAGTATTAAAGGTTAAATATGAATGTTAAAAGGTAAATGACTCATTTTTAAGAGTGTTGTAATATTTCATTATAATCACCCCTGGGTTTTACAAAGACCAATTAAAACAACTGAGGAGTTCACAATACAGTATTTAAAAAAAAACAAAAAAAAAACAACTTTACCGGTGGTTCAAAGTTCAACTAAGGCTGAGAACTACTGTGATAGTAACTGACAAGAAAGGATGGTACAAGAGTAAAAACATCAAGGGAACTTGGCTTTTCCATGTGCCTCAATGGAACATTATTTTTTGATAATGGGTATTGAATCAAGGAGCACTTTAGTCACTCAGCTCTGCCCCCAATCCTTTGTAAAAGTTTTTTATTTTGAGACAGGGTCTCACTAAGTTGCTGAGGTTGGCCTCAAACTTGGTGATCCTCCTGCCTTAGCTTACTGAGTCGCTGGGATTACAGAGGTGTGACACTGCACCAGGCTGGAACTACATTATTTTAAAAGCACAAGGATCAAGGGGGAGATTCCATTTACTTCAATTTTCCAGACTAGTTTTGAAAATTGTCTAAGTAAACTGTTCTGAGCCTATGTTAAAGGGATAAAGGTAGCTGCTTTGTTCAATTAAAAAAGTAGATTGGACTTTTTATTTAGCTTCAAATACATTAACATGCAAAATCCACATAATCCTTAAAATTCTGGAACCAATGAAAATACCATCCACTCCATTTCACAGATGAAGAGATAGAACCAAAATCATCTATCTCTGTGACTTAAAACTTTTTAAAGCATTTTGTAAATGCCACAGTAATCACCCTTGCTACACCAATCTTCCAGAAATGGGTCAGTAGTATCACTGCTATTGACATTCCTCAATATCCAGAGATCAACAAATTATTTTCCACTGTTCCAAACATCAAAGATAAACCTAAAACAAGAATTTTAAAAAAAGAACCCAGAAAATCAAGTCAGCAAACTTGAGAATAACAAATTACATACCATTATCTAATGTATACTTTTTTTTTCTATTAGATGATAAAACTGTGAGTAAATTCAGCTCTCAGTACAGGACACAGTGGTTGAGCCTATAGTGTGTGCTTATTTATTAAGTGCTGAATAAATAAGTGACCATAAAAGTAATATGAAGGATATAAAAAGATATATATGAAACCAAAGAAACAGCAAGAATAGCATTTTGCTGTTTGAATGAGTAAGGTAATAAAGACAAATTAATATACAGTCATCCAACAGAAATGGATGGAGTATAAAAACATGATCATCATTAAACAAATTACATCCAAGAAAGTATCTGAACTAGACTTTGGAATGGGTTCAATGAGCTGTCCAAAATTTTGGTGTCATTTCTTCATTGATATTTACTTCCAATCCATTTAAGTCATCTCACAGGACACAGGCTGAATTCTGTCATCCATAAAATTATTGTATCTTTGAAATGACAAGTTAACAATTTCTGCTGGCTCTCAACAACTCTTCATTACACTTGCTCCAGAGCCTTGAAGATACTTTGGTCCCTAGTCTCTGCCTTCACTTCAATCTTCACTACCACTCTCTTGGACAACACTGCCATTCCTCCTATCACCTTCTTTCTAATATCAGACTCCTTTATCTTTCCAGTGCTTCTGTTAGGCAAAATTCTCTACATGAACCAACATAATGTAGTCTCTAGCAGTATCCCAATCACTCTACAATGACAAACTCTTCCACCTCATTTAGCTAATCTGAACCTTTTATATATCTGACTCTATACACATTTACATCCAGTCTTGAAAATACTCCTGGAGAAAAGGAAAGATACTCATTACCTGTTATCCTGACCAGCCCTCTCCTTCAAATCTGATGCCCAACACCCCCCCACCCCGTTCTGCAAAGTCTACTTTCTACTTTATTCAAAACAGAAAATATCAGAGAAGAACTCATCCTCAACTTCCTGCCACAGGACTGACGCATCTTATCACATCCACATCTATCTAATCTCCTCTCTTCCCATTAACAAAAGTGCTATCCCTTCTTTCCACTTGCTCTGACTCCTCCAGTGAATAGTCTACTAAACTGTTTCCCACTCTTCTCATCCCAGCTTTAGAATCAACTTCTCCCTGAAAGCCAGTTCATTTCCATTCACATTCTTTTCTCTTATGACACTGTGCCTCTGAAAATAAAACACAGCCAATATAATGTTAAACATAGTTGGTACGGATTTTACTTTCTCTCCAAAGAGAGGCAATCATAATAGCTATTTGAAAGTGCAAACACAAGCTAAACTTGCCATTTAATTAGTTTCCTAATCTGAACACTACGAATGCATCTCGTTGGCACTACACTAGTTCAGGCTAACAACCACTGAAAGTACAGTCATTTGTGGCACAACATTTTTGCTAACAGTGAACCTCATAAAATGGAGCTAAAGCTAATTCCCATCACAGTGACATCACAGCCATCATAACACTGTAGTGCAACACATTACCCATGCAGTTGTGGTAATGTTGGCATACACAAACCAACTATGCTGCTTATGTATTACCTGTACTACACAGGTAGTGCCTATGTATTACCTGTAGTACATATGCAGGTGATACTATTCTTATTTTCTAATGACGACACTAACACACATGAAGAGAAAAGGTTTAAGGACACAAGCTCTGGAGGCAGACTGTTAAATGTGAATCCTCACTAGTTAGTCAGCACATCAAATACTGTTGTACTTGGAGCACTGATTCAGGCATTTTTAAAGCAGTCTGTCTGACTAAGTTTGTCAAGACAAAGTTATACGCCATCATAACACAAAAAACTGAAAACATTTGTTAAACATCAATTGAGATGAAATGGTATCATTGCACAAACATTCACGAATACTATGCAATATTAATGAATGAAATATCTACAGTTATCTTTAAAGGGAAGTCAATGGATAAGCAAAAAAAAAATTTTTTTTAAAGTGTAGTGCTTATGTATTACCTGTAGAAATATTTTTTAAAGGACTGGAAGAAAACAAAGTACACAATGGTTGTTACTTAACAGGTCAAGGTCTTATACTTTTTACTTCACTTACTACAACAAACCTAGATAATTTAACCATTTTTAGAGAAAACTGGAGTTAAAAAAGTTGCATCATATCCCCCATCAACATTTACTCACGATATACATTATGCTGCAATTTTGAGAGATTATACAGGGAGGGGTAGTTCTACTACCACATAATCTAATTAATCAAAAATAACACCAATCAAATTTTGGTGGTTACCTATCAGCAAAAGAGAAAAAGATTCCCAAAGCAAAATATGCTTACAAAAGGATTTCAGACATTTACACTATAGACAAAACTTTCCTTTTTGGTTTCCATTTGAAAAACTGGCACAGGCACCAAGAAGAAGCTTCTAAATTTCTTCTCAAAAGTAGGTTTGGGATAATTTTAAAACACAGAATTGATTATATAAAGATGACTGCTGACTTAAATAGAAATGGGAAAATTTCCCTTCTGGATCCAAGGAATAATAATAATAAAAAAATGTAAAACATGAAAGGACATTTTCTTTTCATTAAAACAATAACTGATATTATAGTATTATATGAGAAGAAGAGAGTAACAAAGATAATCCTCAAACTGGAGTTATCATCCAAAAAGCTATTTGAAATCCAGAATCTATTTTCCCAACAGAAACCATGTAAAATGGCATTCAGGACCTATACATATCAACTCAATCACATTTAAAATATGTTACTGACCGCACAATTTCAATAAGATCAAAACAGACACAACAATTGAAAACTGAGAAAGCAGAACTCTAAGATACCCACAGATTTTAAAGTTTCTAGAGAAATAAGCTGGTCTTGGTGATGCACACCTGAAATCTTAGCCACTAGGGAGACTGAAGCACAAAGATCACAAGAAGTTCAAGGTCAGCCTCAAATACTCAGTGAGACACTCTTTCAAAATAATAAAAAACTGGGGAGTGGGAAGTGAATTTGCAGTCCACTGCCCATGGCTTCCATCCCCAGTTCTAATAATAATGGCAATGATAATAAAATTTCTATGCAAGCAAAGAATGAATCTAGTGCAAAAAAAAGGAAGAAAGGAAGGAGGAAAAAAAAAAAAAAGCTGCCTAATTCAACCAGAAGTGTGAGGAGGAAAGAGGCTGAGGATTGTATCTACGACTTGTGCAGTCATTTGTACCTGATCTACTTCCTCTGCTGGAATAGGTTTACATAATTTCTAAAGAGATTATAAAGTTCATTTGGCTGTAAAACTCACTTTTTTTTTTTTTTTTAAGTCCAGAATCTATTTTCCCAACAGGAACCATGTAAACTGGCATTCAGGTTCCTAAATAACCTACCCATGCCTACTTATCATATCACACAAAGAAATTTATCTGATCTTATAGGGAATAGATGGTATATAGCAACCTTTGGCAGGATCCACTCTGCTACAGTAGATTTAAATTTAGCACATTTCTTTCAAAATGGAAATGAAAATTTTACATATCACTTATCCAAAAAATTTCTCTATTTTCAAGTCAAAACAGCAGGACTTTGTTCACTGTTCTAAACTGCTGATGTGTCAAGCTGAGAAAATGAAAATATCTCATTCACACAAACCTTTAAAAAAATGACAGTGAAAAGACTGATCAAAATAAAGAAAAACTGATAAAAGCAGAATTTGCATAAAAAATATCAATTTATTTCTAATTTCACAATTCATTATATTACTTTTTAGACTCCTTATTTCGGGAAGGAAGACAGGTCAATCATTATTATCCCATTTTACAAATGAGGAAAGAGATTTTTAAAGTATTGTGCTCAAGAACAAAATATAAATACTAAGTGGTGGCAACCCCTCTAGGAGCATTATGGTGCATTTGAAAGAGAAAGATGTGGAAAAAATGTAACCAGTTTTGTGAGGGGCAAGGAAATAGAGCAGTAGCTAAAGATATGTGGCAACAAGGGCTTTATTAAGATGGGAAAAGATGTTTATGCACTCTAGAAGTGGAAAAACAAAAGATGCAAAAGAGAAAAGAAGATATGATACAGATATTAAAGACAAGTAGAGGGATTGGCCTTAGGTAAGTATCATCCACAATTAAGAAACCAGCAGGTATATAGACTATGATAGGACCTTGTAGAGGTTCTATCCCAATTGTTTGGAATTCTTGATAAAATAAAAACTAGGACTATTAATAGTTGAAAATAAGAAGAGAAAATAAAAAAGGTCCATATGGCAGTGAAGAACGAAAGGATTAGTGAAATGTGGACTTCCGGGAGCACACTACAGGTCCAATTAATTTTTATGTTCATGAATTCAAGTGAGACAAGTCCATGTAGCTATACATTTTTCTTTGGCTGCACTGATGTAAACACAAAATCCAGCTGAATTACATTGGGGTTTCCCAAATCAGAACAATGGTGTAAGAGTGGACCATGTTGCCAAGCACTGTAACTGTCCTTAAGCATTATATACATATTATCCCAAACTCACAGAACCTTCAAAATCTTATTTATTTTCAGAGCTACTGTCTTCATTTTACAGAGGAGGAAATGGGCACTGATTGGGTAACTTGACCAAGGTCACACATCAATTGGTTCAGGGAAGACTTAAACACAGGCAGCATGGTTACAGGCATGCTATGCCAACTCCTCCAAGGAATGAGAATATTCACTGCCTCTATCTTAGCTGGACAAAAATGGAAGTGTTAACATGAGGTGTAAGGGCCAATGAAAAGGTAATGGGATAAAATGGATTATAAATCTCATTAGATTTGGAATCAGAGGAAATGTAGTGTGAAACACTAAGTTTACTGGTAATGGAGGAAGAGGTAGTATTTACTAGGAATAGTGAGGGATAGTTACATGCCCTGAGACTGAATAGTTGAAGCAGAATAAAGGGAAGATCACTAGATATTGAGATTAAAGAACACAAGGACAGAGATCTAGGCAAGACTATCTTTTGTAGAAAATGAAACAACCAAAACCATTTACTGTTGATTTTAATTTCTTTTAAAAAAAACACACTCCTATATACTTTTCACAATGTTGTATGGGTTTTTTTCTTTTAAAACAATATCTACTATATGTTATCAAGCTTAGAATTACTGTGTTCAATCTTATATTTACTTTAAGTCACAAATTAAAGCAGGGACAAGAAAAAGAACTGGGCCCTGTGGAGCAGGCCTGTAATCCCAACTGCTCGGGAGTTCAAAGCCAGCCTCAGCAACAAGGTGCTAAGCAACTCAGTGAGACCCTGTCTCTAAATAAAATAGGGCTGGCAATGTGGCTCAATGGTCAAGTTCCCCCAAGTTTAATCCCCAGTACGAGGTGGGGGTAAAGGGCAGCGAGGCAGGGGATATAATGTCAAAGATAAGTAAAACTCTAAGTCCAAGGCTACTATTTCCACTTCCTCACATACTGCTCCTTGCTCAATTCACTTCCATCTAGCTTCTGGCAATATCTCTACTAAAAGAAAACAGGTCACAAATGACCTCCAAGTTGCCAAAATCAGAGCTCTCATTTTTGTTCTCATCTTACTATTAACTGCTCAAGCATTAGATACATTTGACCCTTTTTCCTCCTACAAACTTTAAAAAAAATTCTTACTATCTCAAATGTTACTCCTTAACTGATCTCTGTTCATCTCCACATATCAGAGCAGCTCAGGATTCAACCCTAACTAAATCCATCCTCCTACCAACATTCTCACCAAGGTCCCACAATTATAAAAAGCACAAAAGTTAATTATATACAAAACTTAGGTATTAGAGATCAATTTTCTCAAGGAATAGGCACTGAAAACGACGGCTGGAGATCTCATCCAGTCCCATGGTTTCAAGTTTACCACATATGCTGGCTATTTTCATGTCTCTATCTCCAGCCCAAACTTTTCTCTAATCCACCCTCATAACAAATATCTACACATAAATATTTAATAAGCACGTTCAATTTGAGTTCCTACCCTAACTTCCAATCCTGCTACTCTCTCAGCCTTCTACATTTCAGGAAAGAACACAAGTACTCACACAATCTGTATAACCAAAATTTAGGTGTAATCTTTGATTTCTCAATTTGTATCATTCCAACCCATCAAAAAATTCAACTCTCCCTTCCCAAACATACCCCAATTCCATCCTCCACTCCCACCATAATCCAAACTGCGATTGCTTAAAAGTATTGTGCAAGCCTCCTAACAAGTCTCACTGTTTTCCTTCTTGCCCACCCTACATACACTTTCCCTACACCATCAAGGTAACTTAAAAACCCTAGCCTACAACACATCCTCTGGCCCTTTGCCTAACTCTAATCTCCCCTTTACCTCAGCAATACAGGTCTTTTTTGATTTGCAAAATACACTCTTAAACTCTTTAAAGGTCTGTGCCCTAGCAGTCCCCTACAGAAAACACTACCCTCATCTCTGAATGCTCATTATTCAGATCTCAGACTAAATGTTACCTTACCCAGAAAGACCTTCTGTGACTAGTCTATTTAAAAATCAAGCACTACACCATCACCTCACACTATTCAGTTTTCTACACAGCACTTATCATTGCCTACTTCTTTATATTTGTTTTTCAGTATCTTAGCCTTCTAGAATATACATACACATCATGAGAGTCCAGCCTGGCATCTAATAGTAAGTACTTAATAAATATTTGTTAAATAAATGAATCAACATGCAAACACAATACACTGAGGGAGCACTGACTTGACATTTCACCAAAAGAATGTATTTAGTTCATTAAAAAGATTTCATTATATGCCTACAATGTGCCAGGCTCTGAAAACACAGCTCTGGTAGAAACCACACAAGACTCCAGTTTTTTCACATATCTGTTCTACCAATATGCCAAGAACCATTCATTTCACCTTTACAATATGGTACTTTATGTACTACTACTCAATGTTTAAGGCACTGTATCTAGCATGACTATATTGAAAATACAATAAATCACAACAGAAACAATCTGTTGGTAAACAATGGCTAACAAATACTACACACAGAACTAATACTAAAGAAATACTTTATAACAATCACCATCATCACAAAAATAAACCACAAATGAGGTAACTGTAGATTCCTGTACAACACACTAAATATGCTGTTTATAGAAGTCAAAACTTCATAATTCTCTTATCAAAATCATCCAATGTACAGTTTTAATATCACTTATATAGTAATGTAACTTCATTTCAGGTCCTGCATTTAAAGTTTACTGGCTTCCCACTCCCATTATTTAAAGCACATAACCAGTGTCGGGGTTAGCATATATAGGATAATTTTATATACCACATACTCCTGTTGCAATGATTTCAAAATTTTTATTCTTGAATCTGCCTGTTCTTAATTAATGGCTGTAAGCAGCACCAACAAAAAACTAAGTGACTTTGGATCTGAGATTAAAAACTATATGCATTCCATTTTCTCCTAAATGTCCATCACATCAAACTGTTGAATTTTTATCTTTTAAGAATAGCAGTATATCAACCATCTCACAATGCTTCAGTACGTAGGTTATTTAAATATCTTCTATATTTTATAGTAAGTCAAACTATTAAAAATAGAATATCACATAATGAAAGAAAAATCTCCCCATCTCACTTGTAACACATTTCACTGTTTCTTATTGCTTGTATGTTCTTAAAGAGGAGATGCACTACTACAGTAAAAATAAAAAGAGCTTTGCAAAGGTTAACAATAAAGGCAGTGCATGATAAAGGTCATGCACTGGTACAAAATAATAAGGGAAAGACTTCCAACTTTCAAAAAATAGAGCGAATAAAAACACCTTAAAAACAAATTATCTTGCCTTTTCCATTTTCTACTACCCTTTTTAGCCAGAGCAGTTAGGTCACTAAAGCTCCCATTAGACCCAAATCATGACTTTCCTATAAGTCCCTGTAACTCCTCCAGTCCAGCCAGCATAGCTCACTAAACATTTACTTATTCAACAAATGAATCTTTAATACCCACCATCTCTCAATCTTCTCTTCCTCCTCATGCTCATCTAGAACCCAGGAAGTTTCCCTGGTTCGTTCCAGGTAAAAATTGAACCAAATTTTAAGCTACCAAAATACAGATCTGAGAAGCCCAAATCTATTAATTGTCGGTATACCTAAAGATCTCACTAGGAATTCTATCCTTTCTTAAATTTTAGATCTATTTCTAAAACCTCTGGTTACATAGTTTCACAAACTAGAAACATGACACTGAAAATGACTTTCAATGTTTCCTTTTTATAGGAATTCTAAAGCACTGTATCAAAAATAAACATTAATTACAACGCCCTATGAAGTAAAAATAAGAGCAGGGGGTATGGCACACTGGCAGAGCACTTGCCCAGTATGTCTGAGGCCCTGAATTGATTTCCACTATAAACCAAAAAAAGATGGAATTAGAACAGTTGTTTTGAAAAACTTTTTTTGAACTATTAGCTTTTACATTTAAATTAATAGCAACAATTTATATAAATAATAACAAAAAGTTGAGGAAGCCATTGTAACAATGAGCTTACTGAAAATATAGTTGGGTAATATACTAATACATTCCCTGTAAATTACTGGAAGATAAATGTAGTTGAGAATTTATACAAATGTTACAGACTCTGATTTCAGTGGAGTATGGAGTCACTGCAGAACTTCAATACACCACACATTAAAAAAAAAAAAAAAAAATCAAATCTTAGGTTTTGGTAATTCTGACATTAATTCTGAATATGATGCTGATAGTTATAGTGGCAAAAGGGCACCAACATTTATCACCACAAACAATCAAAGGCAAAGAGGTATTTTATTTTATGTATTTTGTTTAAAAATTATTCAATAGTCAACTGTATTTTAACTTTCATCCTCCAATTTACTAATACACAAGTAGTAAGGGAATAATCAAGATTAATTCTATTCTATTCGTAATATCAGTCCATTGGATGTTGACAATTAGTTCTGAGTACACTAAAGTCTCTCATATATAAATCTTCCGAAACTTTAAGAATTTATTATACACGCTACATGTTTTACAACAATGAAATATCTTGATATCAAGTCATTTTGTTCCACAACTGTAAAAAGGTTAGGAACTCTCCGTTTAAGAAAGTAAAGACATAGAAAACTTCATAAGAAATGTAACACTGCACCTTCACTCAAAGGTGTCCATTGATTAAATAATCGATTTCATTTACTGACGGAGAACAAAATACCACTTAATCCATACATCTCTACAGGTATTCCTGTTTAGAGGATAACGCTAAGTAATTTTCTCTAGCAAATGAGTTACAGGGCCACAAAAGGAACGGAGTTCTATTTAACACCAAGGCCTCATCTTAAAAAAAAAAAAAATTATATGGAGGGGGGAAGTTGTAAGTTGCTAGTTTAAACCTCGTACTGTAACCATCTTAATGGTGTACAGCAGCCCAATCCCCAGAACATACAAGCGAATTTACATTCATGACATTAAGATTCTTGGTAAAAAGTTTAATTAACTTTAACGGTGTCACTTTTTGCAGTTAGAAATACAGAAGAGAGCATCAGAATTTATCACGTGAACTTTTGAAGTATTTAAAACTTCAACAGCTGAAGCCATTTGCAGTTTTTATATATTTCTCCTCTTGAAAGCTACTATTCGGGGATCGGTCATAGAGGTTGCAGGGTTCCTTCCAGAACTTCTGAGACAGAACCCGTTAAATCTGAAGCTGAGTCTTGAGCCTGGATTCGAAGGGCTCTCAGGCAAAAAAAAAAAAAAAAAAAAATCTTCCCCAACAGGCCTCAAAGCACAATTTATGTGGGTGTGGGTTTGGGTGGCCGCACGGCGGTGGTAAAATAACCTGTGATAACACAAATCAAAGGTCTAACAATTCTCAGGAGAAGGGGCAAAGAATTCCTCTTCCCCACCTCTCACCACTCACCTCTAGCAGGCTACAGACAGAACCTGATACTTTTTCAAGGCTCTTCATCTTAGGTTACCACCTCCTAGACCTTAGTGCCTAACCAGGTCCCTGCAGGGGTGGTGACGACGCCTACATCGCCCTCCCCCACCTGTGCACCACACCAGCAGGCCAAGCTCCACAGCCCAGGCGGCCCCGTCCTCCCTCCCCTCCCCCTCCCGCCTCACACCACGCGCTCGAGCCGAGGCCTCCCGTGCCCGCGGTGTGTGCTCCACGCCATCTGCCTCCAGGCGTCCGGCCCCCGTCTCCCCTTTCTGGGGCCACAAAGCCCGCGGAGCGTCGGGAGGGTCGGCCCGCCGCCCCCCGCCGGGGCCCTGCTGCGCTCTCCGAGGTCCCGGCTGCGGGCCCGCGCGCCGCCCCCCGCCCAGGCCTGGCGGGCGCCTGGAGCTCCCGCACGCGGCCGCCCCCACTGGGCCCGCGGCCCCGCCGCACGTACCGTCTCCTCCGGGTCGATGTCGATCTTGAAGGTCTGCTGCTGGAGGGTCTTCAGGGTGACCTGCATGGTGCCGCCGCAGCTCCGCTGCCGGGCCTGCGCCGGGTGGGGGCCTCTGGGCGGGGTCTGTGGCCTGGCCGCCCCGGGGTCGCCCGCGCTCCTCGCGCTCTCAGGAGGAAGGCGGTGGGGGTGGGGGCTTGTCACATTCGCCCTGCGGAGCGGCCTCTCCCCCAGCCCGTGCCTGGGGCCGCGCCGCTGCTCCCGCGACTGCGGCCTTCCCTGCGAGCTCGAGCCGCGTGCTTCTTCACGCGCCGGCCGCTGAGTCCACAGGAGGAGCGAGGGGACCCACGAGAGCAGCTGAGAACCCGCTACCTCACCACAGGATGGTGGCCGCCATCATCGTGACTCGCCGAGACGTGCCCCCTCCCCCACCAGAAAAACCTGGGGGATGGGGCCGGGCTGTCCAAGCGCGCAGGCGTAGGGTGCGGCGAGCTTGTGCGCAGGCGCAACCAGAAACTCCGCCCCGGAACTGGGGGTGGGGCCGCTGGTGGCTCTGGAATGTTGGAGGCCGGGATCCGGTGTGCGCAGGCGTACACCACGGGCGTCGGTGGCCCTCGGGGTTTCCTTGTCGCGTCTGCTGCCGGGCGCGCAGGCTACCCGCCTCCGGTCGCCGCCCCGCCTACGTTCAGACTCCGCCCCGCTGCACGAATTGCGCAATCCGTCGCCGGGGAAGCGCTACGTGGAGGCACAGCTGAGAGTGGATGCTGAGCCAGAAGCCAAGGACCTAGAGGGCGGTAGTCGGGGCGGAGTATAAATGAAACGATCGCGGTAACCACAGTGGTGGGTCAGCACTGTGAGGCGCTGGCAGCTGTGCGAGCTTTTGTGGTGTCGATTCATTTTTAAATCCCAGAGTAGACTTCCAACTCCAGACTAAGCAGACTATTCGCTCTCTAACCTTGGTGCCTTGAACTTAAACAGAAGGATGGATTTAAAACAGAGGTCAAGTTATGTTATTCATTTGGACAGAACAGGTCTCTTGTGCCCCATCTCATCCAGAGGAAAAGTCAAAAGTTCTTAAAATTGAGTGCATCTACCTTTGCTCTACCCCTACATGGAATTGTTGGTGGACAGTAGGCGAATATGCCCCCAAGTGCTTTATTTGCACTTGCCATTCTGTCTCCTCACCTGCTAAAGCTTTGCTCAAATTTCGTTGCCTCAGTGAAGTCTACTGAGGTTACGTTACTAAAAATCACAACTTCTCTAGCTCCATTATCCTATCCATTTATTCTATAGCATTTATCATCTTCGGATTACCATATAATGTACATATTTATTAAATTTATCATTCCTTCCCCTTTGAAACCCAAGTTGAAACTGCACAAAAGCAAGGTTTTGTTTCGTTTGCTGATAGTCCCATCCAGAAACATTGCAGACACACAGTAAATATTTAGTGGAATGGAGGAATGTGCTCCCATTTCATTAGCAGTAATTTGGAGATAAGTTCAATCAGCTCATTGATTGTTGGGGCTGGGGTGTGTGGAATAATGCATGCAAAATCTTAGTACAAGGAACATGACAGTCCTTAAGTGTTTAACTGTTAGTAGTATGCCATTTACTGAAGAGATGACTAAAATACTGAGATGTTGAGTAATATGTTTAGAGTTACAAAACTGGTGAGTGGCAGATCCAGATGGTGAACTCAGGCAGATGACTTTAGAACTGGTGTTCCTGGGTACCTGCCTGACTGCCTCTTTAATAGTCCCTCCCTCCATGACATTTAACTTAAATTACTCAAGTATCAAATACAGTTACAGTCAGACCACCATTAGCTGTATGACCAATAGCAAATCACCACTCTGAGCCAGCAGCTTCATAGATATAATGTCACTGTAGTTTTTCATGAACTCTTAAAGTTTGGATATAAGTTTTTCATGAAACTTTCCTGAGCAATCTTCCTCTCCTCCTACATGATATTTCTCCTCTCACAGCACCTATTTACCTATACAGTGATTCAATATCTAATTATCTGTCCTCTGTCTTCCTCTGTGTCTTAGTCACCAGGTGATCTCATCTTGGTCCTTGTTTTGAAGTACCTCCAGCCTGAACTAAATCTGGACTCTTAGCTATAGAGTCAGTCTACCACTTAAGCAATATTTTCACTTGCAATATAACAAGCCTCAGAAATAACAGCATGGCTGAACAGAACAATTGACTTCCTTATGGACCTTTCTTGCCCCTACAAACTGTTCACAGCACCCCTGCCCCCACCATTCTCAGTTTTCCCTATATTGGTTCAGGGAATCACCATTTACCTGGGTATTCAGACCAAACCTAGTCCTCATTCCTAAGACCCTTTCTTCCCTATCTTTCCCTCCCCTACTTCCATCCAATCCATTAGGGAGTCCTGTCAATTTTATTCTCCAATCTATATCCCAACTCAGCCTTTTTTCACCATTTCTACTTCTATAATTATAGGTGATTCCATCATCCTTCACCTGCCCCCAACTGGTTTCTCCACTTTTGCTCTTCTTCTCCCAGCTGCCTCCCCAACAGCCAACATAGTCTTTTTAAATGATAGATCATGTTACATCTATGTATATCTCTTAGTCAGATTTCTGTCACTGTGACAAAATACCCAAGATAATCAACTTACAAGGAGAAAAGATTTATCTTACCTCACAATTTCAGTTCATAGTCCCTTGGACACATTGCTTTGGACCTGTGGAGCACAGTACATCATCACAAGAGAGTGTAGAGGTGCAATTGCTCACCCACTGACAGCCAGGAAGCAAAGAAAGGGGCAGAAATGGGTGGAGCCCCCATATCCCCTTCAAGGGTAAGCCCCCAATGACCTAACTTTTTTCATTTAGGCTCCAACCTCCTAAAGGTAGTGCTAATGGCTGATAACTAAGCCTTTAGCATATTGGCCTTTAAGCATATGGACATTTACTATCCAAATGTCCTTTAAAATTACCATGACAACACCTAATTACATGTTAAAGTTCAAACTCTTTTCCTGGCCTTGGAGAGCCCATACAATTGGACTACTGTCAAATTCTCCAGATTCACCTCTTTCCTTCTCTCTCCCTCTCATGCAGTCTTCCTTCTGTACTATCTTTCTTTCATTTACCTTTTTTTTCCATCTATTCCTCAGACGGCTAAATTGCATTCTGTTTTTGTACTGCTGAGGTTTTACAATGCTGGAGCATGCTAAAACACTTTACCACTGAGCTATATCCCTAGGGCTCGGCTGAGGTGATTCTGTCCTCAGGGGCTTTGCATTTGAGGTTCCTTCAGCTTAAACTCTTTCTTTCTAAGTAGTTGAATGACTCTTTTTCATTGTCAGATGGTTCTTTATGATTTGAATGTCTCCTTTCAAACTCAGGTTGAATTTTTTTTCCCCCCACAGCACAGAGGATTGAACTCAGGAGTGTTCTACTACTGAACTACATCCCCAGCCCTTGTTTTTTTCCCTTTTTTTTTTTTTTTTTTTTTTGGTACCAGGGATTGAACTCAGGGGCACTCAGCCACTGAGCCACATCCACAGCCCTATTTTCTATTTTATGAGACAGAGAACTTGCAATCCTCCTGCCTCAGCCTCCTGAACTTCTGTGATTACAGGTGGGTGCCACTGTGCCTGGCTTCCCAGCCCTTTTTTAAATTTAATTTGAGGTATGGTCTTGCTAAGTTGCTGAGGTTGGATCAAGCTTGCCATCCTCCTGCTTCAACCTCCTGCACCCAGAGTCATGTGAAATTTTACTGTCATGTTCACAGTATTAAGAGATGAAAACTTTAAGAGGTGATTAGGTTCTTCCCTGATGAATGGAGTACGTTATTAGCACAGGAGTGAGTTAGTTATCTCAGGAATGGCTCTCTGATAAAACTGAGCTTGGTTCCCTTTGTCTGGTGTGTGTTCACTTGCCTTTCCACCATGTTATGATGCAGCATTTAGTGCCTCCCTCACCAGATGCTAGTGCCTGTGCTTGGACTTCCCAGACTTCAGAATCATGAGCCAAATAAACTTTTATCATTTATAAATTATCCAATATGTAATATTCTTTTAAAGCAGCAGAAAATGGACTGCTACAGGCTCCAAGTCAAATTTTACTTCCTCAGAGAGGACCTCTCCAACAGACACAAGTAAAAACACAAGTAAGTGACCCTCATAAGTTTAGGATGAGAAATGTTTCAAATTTCAAGTGTTTCAGATTTTAGAATATTTGTATAGATTTTATTGGTTGAGGATCCCTTATCCAAAAATCTGAAATTCAAACTCTCCAAAATCCAAAGCTTTTGGAGCATTGGTAGGGTGCTCAACCTACATTAAACCTTTTGTCTTGGCAAGGCACTTGCTTCTTGGGGAGGTAAACTCACAGTCATTCGTGGCTGTTGTTCTAGCACCTACAACAGTGCCTGGAGCACAATAGGTTCTCAGTAGCATATGTTAGCTGACTCCCAGGTCAGTTATAAGCTCCATATGGCCAGGTGTTATATCAGTCTTATTCATCATGTTATCTTCAGAGTCTGGAACAATGTAGATGCTTCAATATCTATTGGTTGAAAAATGGCTAAGAAAATGTGAAAATATTTTAAAAACTAGTATATACTGTACAAAGTTATAATAGTAAATTCATCCTCTCCAAATACTACTGTCTATCTACAAAAGAAAAGGGAAGGGAGAGAGTCCATATATTAATGTATGTTAAAAATATTCTGCTCATGGTTAAAAAAAAAAAAAAGCAAAGAAAAACAGCAACATAGAAAAGGATTGATTGAAAAATCTTCCTTCCCTCTCCTTAGAAGAAGCATTATTTTGAGTGTTTTTAGAAACTTTCTAGATATATACAAGAATATATTCTGCCATTAGCTGTGGCAACAGTAGATTTTAAGTGTCAGTTAGTTAAAAGGTTCACCCATAATATTTTCTAAAGCACAGTGTTAAGATAAAATTGCTGTTTTTTTTCTTAAAACTATTTCTAGAAAAACTGCATACCAGATATAGTCATTTTGACCCAGTAAAATCAGTTGGATAGGCTATATGGGCCCTCCTGGAATGCCTAAGCCCATAGTCCCATAGTTCACATGCTAGATAAGGCCTTACCCCTGTGCCACAGTACAAAGGCTTTGTCAACAAAATCTCCAGTCTCCCTTCTGTCAGGTCGGTGGCGGTGACTTAGAACAAAGCAGCCCTTGGGGGGGGGGGGGGGAGAATCAGGCACCAATAGAAAAGGCCTTTCAATCAGTGGGATCTCCTGACTAAGGCCTGTCAATCATCAGGACCCCCTGGCCAATCTGAAGTTCAGCCAAGCTCCCCCTGACCAACTCCAGTGGGACAAGGGACTCCAAAAACACTTCCTGTCCCAAGCCCTTCCCTTCCTGCTGTAAGCCCCATAAAAGTCCAGTCCGTCGAGCTCCCATGCGGTTTCTCCTCAGACCCTTCTCCTGTCCCCTCTGTCAGTCTGATCGAGTTCTGCCCAGGAGTGATATCTCAAATAATGCCTCTTTAGGTGGCCTTTTTATATCTGCCTCCTTTGGTTGCTGCCCGCCTCGCCTGATCTTACACCTTCTACAGTGGATAAAACGATGGAAGGAGTCATTGATTCCTAAAAATTTTGCTTGTATGTTTTAGAAATCAATCAAATGGTTTCAGGGGAAAGGATGAGCAAGAGGATAGGCCACAGCTACTGATCTAGAAAATGCTGGGTGTATTAGTCCATTTTGTATTACCATAGTGAAGTGTCTGAGGCTGAGTGACTTCGTAAGGAAAAGAGATATTTTGGTTCATAACTATGGAGGTGCACAAAGGAAAGAAGTATATCTTGGCTCAAAGCTCATTCATGGCCTTGCTGGTAGAGTCCAAGGTATCACATGGCAAGAAACAGAGATGCATATGCTTCTGTGTATTTCTGAACTCTCTCTCCCTCTTCTCATAAAGCCACCAGTATTCGATCATGGGGGCTCCACCTGATGGCCTTATCTAATCTTGATCACTTCCCAAAGGCCAGAGCCCTAAATACAATGGTCAGATTAGGTTTCTATCCTCTTAAAAATATCTCACAGTGGAGCTTACATTTAACCCACAAACCCTAGGGGAACATATTCACACATTCAAATTATATGTAGACCATAATAGCTCCAGGGTGAGAATACTGCACTTCAAACAATTAATTAAACAAATAGTGTTTGAGACTGTCCATACCAGGAAGCATTCTGGGGGCGGGGAAACAGTAGTATCCATCAAACTTCACTGCCCTCATGAAATTTGTATTCTAGAAGGATAATAATTAAATAAACGTAAAGAACTAAAAATCAAAAGGTATGCACATTACACCACATGATGATAAGTGCTATTTTTCTTAGAAAGCATGAGAAAAGAATCAACAGTGCTTGGGAAAAGGAATGTTGCTACAGAGAATATTTTAAATATGTTTCATTCCTAACCCACCACCCCTATCATTTTTTCTTCCCTTTTGCCACTTAGTAGTTAGCCCCGACAGCTCTAACCTCTCTGGAATACTGCAGTGTGCTTCCTGGGTCTTGTGGGGAGGGAGGAAAATGAAGTTAGGGAATTCATTCCTTCTTGTGATTGGCAATGCACTTGATGCAAGGTTATCTGCAGGGTGACTCCTCTTCAGGTAACACTATTCCAGATTCTGGTAATTGAGCCCTACCTTGTCCCTTCAGGCCTAGAGGGTCTTATTTCTCACTCCAGAGTCCTGCATTCTCCTTATTGTTTTCCCTGTACTCTATCTGTAAGGAGTCCCTCTATTGAACCTTTCTGGAATACACCTCTATGAGTTTTCCGGGGCTGTGTTACAAAGTACCACAGACTGAATGACTTAAGACAAGTGAAATTGTATTATTTATCAATTCTGGAGGCTGGAAGTACAAAATCAAAATATTGACAAGGCTCTGCTCCTTCTGAATTGTCAGGGAGAGATCTTCTGTCTCCTCCTGGATCCTGGTAGTTTTATGGTAGTCCTCCATGTTCCTTGGTCTGAAGTTATGGCACTTCAATCTCCACCTCCATCATTATATGGCACTCTCCCTTTCTGTGTCTGTGTTCCTGTGTCTCCTCTTATAAGATGTAGGGACTCAGCCTAGCATGATTACAGCCATATGGTCATGATTGCCATTTCCCACCAAGTAAGCCTAGTGTGCATTCTGAACCCTGGGGATAAAAACTGTCATTGAGATAGTCAGTTGAGGGGCTGGAGTTGTGGCTCAGTGGTAGAGCACTTGCCTGGCGCGCATGAGGCACTGGGTTTGATCCTCAGTACCATATAAAAATGAAATAAAGATATTGTATATACCTACAATTAAAAAATATTTTTAAAAGAAGATAGTCAGTTGAGCATTTTATGTCATGCTCCTGGATTATTTCTTTACTGATGTGTAATATGTTAATGGTTTTGAGAAAGCTCAGGTACATTACGCTTGGCTGAGTCCCACCTGATATAAAAACCTTCCTACGCCTTGGGTGCAGGAAGCCTCCTGTTTTGCAGCCACTCAAGAAACACTTCTGTTCATAAATCCCTAATAAATTTAATTTTGTGCAATCCTAGTTTCATTGGCTTCTTTCTTTGGTCTCTTGATACCTTCCACCTTTGGCAGCAGATTCGCATACACCAGGCTTTTCTGAAACAAGTCAGATTAGGAGCCCACCCTTACAGTTTATCTAATAAATCGCATCTACAGTGACCCCACTTCCATATAAAGTTAGATTCTGAGGTACTATTTTGTTTTGTTTTGTTTTGTGATGAAGGAAAGGACACAATTCAATCCATAAAAATACCTAATTTGAATGGGATATCTGTTTTTCTGCTGAGGTCCAGATTGACATACAGATGAATTAAGAAAAGTCCCCTACTGGAGTGATATTAGTGCAGAGAGTAGAAAAGAAGCCAGCCCTGCAGTTACCACAGAAAACTAGAGGGAACCAAATAAGGGAAACAATAATAATAGACAGTAAAGTTCACACTCCCATTGTATTTCTTCATCATGTGCAGATAGGTGCAGGGCCATGAGGTTGAAGCATGCTTGGTGAATAGAAGGAATACTGAGGTCAGCCAAAGGGGCCAGGGAAACAAGGGAAAAGTGAGCCTATGGGTAAAATGACACGGCAAAGACTTCAGCTTTAATTCTGAGAAACACGGAGAGTCAATGGAGGGTCAAGGCAAAGAAGCGACATGTTGCAGCTTTTGTTTTGAAAGGATTGCTCTGATTTCTACATGGAGAACTTCCTAGGGAGGTAAGGATTCAAACAGACTAGTTACAAGGTTATTGCAGTAGTCCAATTGAGAGTGGTGACTTGTGTCAGTGTGGAAGCCACACAAACAGAAGTGGTTGGTTTCTGGATTTATTGAAGTTAGAGCTGGCAGGTTTTGCTGGTGGAGTTGATGTGTGTTGTAAGACTCACCAAAGCATCACTTCATGTTAGGGAACTCCCTTGGGATCCTCTAGTCCTGAGTCAAGAGTAACTATGCTCGCTGATATTGTACTGCAGGATACTCATAGTCTACCCAGCAAGTGATCTCCGAGTACCTACTCTGTACCAGCAGTGTGTTGGAAATACAGTGATGGACAAAGTCTGATTATGGATTAAAAAAAATAGCAGCATTTCATTTAAGCTTTTTCATAGGCAGAACACATACTGTCATGAATTTGTTTAATATAGTTGCTGATGTAGCATCCATTATTAAGTCTGACATTATTTGAACCCAGTTGGACCATATCACCTTTAGCCTAGTTAAAACTTCCCCCTTCCCATGTGGTTGTTTGAAATATAGCTCACTTATTCTTCATCCCAGTGACTCAAAACCCACGTGCCACAGCTGTGACCACAATAAAACCTAATGGCTAAAACTAGAGTCATTCAAATAAGTATCTGTCCCTTCCCATATGTTTTGTTTAAACTAACCACTCCTTCAACCCACGCGAATGCCCACCATGGGAAAGCCCAAGGGAAAACACCCAAAAACCTTAATAAAGGTCTAGCTCCACAGGTTCCTGCTTTCCACCTGATGGTTGAGTTTTTGATGTCCCTGGACTTTCCATAGGCCTACTGTCACCATTCCTAACCTTTTTGGGATCTGTAAGTAATAAATTTTTTGTTTCATGGTTTTGGTTCCACCTCCTCATGTGTCTCACCTGACCAACACTGAAACTACCCCCCACTGTCCCCTATCAAGGGTGTCCTAGAGAGTGTCTGTATTGGCTATTGCCACTCTCCAGAGAGATACTTAACACCAAAGTAGACAAAAAACACAACAATAAAAATCACAACCATGCTAGCTGTTGGCAATGGCTCTCTTTACCATTGTTTATAAACAGATTAGTGATTTATGACAAACATTTATGTTCATGAAACCTCTTTCCAAATTCTAGATGTTTGTAGAGTGGCGACATTTTCTTAATTACAAAAATACTCCCATAATGTAATAAAAGTGTTCCACTCATTATTAAAGGCATTTCAGAAGCAGGCCTTAATTTAAAAATACTTTTTAAACAATTTCAGTCTATAACAATCAAGCTTTAAAATTATTTTTTGTCTTCTAGCTTAAACTTCTGGCTCCTTCAACCTCCAGCTGCTCCCAAGTTTCTCAGTCTTCTGAATCTCTTATTGATCATCTCCATCACTGCCACGATGGCCATTCCATTCATGGGTCCATCGTGCTTCTACTCTTGCCTCCTTACAGTCTGTTCTAAAAACAATAACCAGATCTTATCTATAAATGAGATTGAGTCCACTATGTAAAATTAGGAAGCAGACACTGAAATAGAGTTAGAAGTATGAGTATTTTAGCGGGATGGGCAGGTGGGGCAGTTATCATCTGTGAAAAATAAAGGGGAGGAAGCAGAATTTGGTAAGGAAAAAAGCAGGAAAAGATTCAGCCTATGATGCAGAGTTGACAAAAATCTCAGTCAACCCAATGGGCTGCTCTGGAGCAAATACTAACCATTAGAGCAATCCCTATTCCAACACAATTACCTCACTCCGGTACCCAAGCCATGCTCAATAGCTCAGGGCTACCCAGGAATACCTGACAGCTAACTACACTTCTCAGGCAACATTTTCCTTAAAGAGTAATCTGAACAGTGTACTTCCCAGTGGGTCTCCTGATCAGGTACTTTGTTGGGTGAGATGCTAAGCTTATGAATCATGCACTCTGTAAATTTCTAGATAATAGTATAGGCTGAAGCTCTGTGGGCAGGAAATGGAAATCTATACCAGAAATAAACGTCCACTTCAGTAAGAACAAATTGCATGAACTTCCTACATGCAAACACCCCAGTGCAGACCACTTGCCACTGAGACATTAGTTGATCCCTCAAAAACGAGCGTCATATTGAGAAGTCAGCACTGGGCTCTGTTTTTGACAGGTATGTGGGAAGCCACCTTCACCCAGGAAGCTTCTTGAGTGGTCTTTTATTTGGTACTCAGACATTGGGGACTTAGGTCTCCCCTTGGGAACGATCCTAGCATTCCCATGTGTAGACTGCTTAACGCATGAGATATCTGCCCTCGCTGTACTAGTTGGATAGCTCTCCCTCTGGAATTGGGCATGACCCACTGGGAACTAGACAGCCCACCTTCTACCTTCTACATTCCATGGAAAACCTTTGAAGCTCCCCCATATAAATAAAGCAAACGCAGGTTCTAGTGCTCTCTCTTTCCATGTGGAAGCTTAACCCCTAAAGTCAAAGAGCTGTCCCATCCCCATTTCTAAAATTACTTCCTCTGTCCTGTGGTTTCTTCACTTTATTTCACAGCCAGCTCACTACATGCAGAGGAATTCCAAATTTCATTGCCGGCTCGGGATGTGGGTGAGGCAGGTTGGATATTCAGAGGTGATGATAACTATCAACCTGGTAAGAGTCCATGACAAGGAACCATGCATACTGGCTCCCGCAGTGCCACCATGGTCACTCAATTCATGGGCCCATCATGCTTCTACTCTTGTTCCTTTTAGTCTGTTCTAAAAACAATAGCCAGATTCTTTTACAACATAAATCAGATCAGTTCACTTTTGCTTAAAACTTACTTAGGAAAATCCTGAGTCCTTACAGTGGACAAAACCCTACATGATTTGTCTTCCTCTCACCTCCCCTTCTTTTTCTGATTTATTTGCTACACACTTCCCCAGGCTCACTCTTCTGGTCTCCTTACTGTCCCTTGAAGTGGCCAGGCCCACTGCCATCTAAGACTTTTGTTCTCTCTTCCTATAAAACTCTTTTGTAGATATCTGCCCTTTCTTTCACCTTTTCCAATCTGTGCTTAAATCTCACTTTCTCAACTATACCCCGACCCTTGATCACCCTATTTAATATGACAAAATGCCCAACCCTCCCCAGTTCAGCATTCCTTCATGCTCCTTATCCAGCTTTCCTTTTTTCCCCTTTTAAAATTACTATATTCTAAATTATAGATACTGGAATTATAATCCATTACTCCTACCTTAAGACTGGTGAAATGGGCTTGCTGGATGTATAAAACCAAAACTTGAAGACAAAACTAAGGAAGTAAAGGGCCAAGTAAAAACAGCCAATGCTTTGTCCCTTGCCTTCTGATTAGCCAGAACCCAGGGAATGATAGGACCAAAGGCCCTGCAACTCCAGTGAGTCACCTGACCTCCTGGTCAGAGGGAGCATAAGGACCCTAGAGAAGAGGAAGCCAACCAGTGCTCATGCTGCAAAGAGGAGGGATTGTTGGAGAGGGAAATGTCCCTGATGTTTCCAAGGGAAGCCACACGTGGTCAGCAAGACCTTGACTCATCCTGGCAGATGGCACAACTGGTAGAGGAAAAGCTGAAGAAGCAAAGAGACTTCTCACAAATTCCCAAGAGTCACTCCTTAAGGAATTTCAGTTGTAACAGTAGATAGGAACAAGGTCAATTTTGACCAACTGGTTTTTAAACACCTGGCAAGAGAGTATAACCAAAGCACAGTCATATATGGATGTTTGAAAGCAAAAAACGGTTCTTGTAATGTACCTTGAGATGTACACTTGAGTTAGCCCTACCAAAAATAAGTAAAGATGGAGGCTATAAAAGAAGGGTTCTTTGGAGTGCCTGATAACTATCACTTAAAACTGTCAGAGTCACAAGTTTCTTTCTGAGTCAATTTGAGACCTCCAAACTGCCTTACCTTCTACAGAGGCAGGTTTGATCTGTGTTTTACTGATGTTTATCTATCCCCAATATTTATTCCATATATTAACTATAGCTCAAGGGGACACTTGTGATATTATAAAAACTAAATGTTGTATATATGTTTCTAACAACTCTGCTAACATTTCTAAAGCTTTAAATGGCCTCCATTCACAAACCAATGCCATGTTGGTCTCCACCATAAGCTTTAAAGAGTTGATGTCTTCATGGTTTTCGGAGACTCACCAATAATACCAATTGCCTTTATGTTAATACAAAAGTGTTTACAAGGAAATGATGCTTTGCTGTCCTGTTCATTGTGGTCCTAGCATGATCCCTGCCCAATACACCTCACCCAGTCTCCTGCCAGCTCCTGCCAGAAGACTGCCGTCAGTCTCCTGGATACTGAATGTCCTCAGGTGTCCATGCCTCACCTGATAGAAAACCATTAAAAAAATCTAGGCCATCAAACTCAAGCTGGTACTATGACAAGACTACAAAGGGATCCTACAAGTGAACCCCAGCACTCTGCTGTTTCATCTTCACCAGAGAGGATGAAAGTTCTGTGAATACCAAATATGCAGGGACAACAGTCAATTGTCAACCTGAAGCATCAATAAGAAGATTAGATCTCTAGCTCCTCAACCACCCCAAAAGAATTTTGGGATCATGTCTCTTGGGGGAAAATGTTAGGTAGGAGTTCAGGGATTCCAAGATGGAAGAGGCAGGGTAGAAGAAAAATGCCAGTAGTGGACATGACTGGGCGATGAGTCATCTTGTCCTTTGTTTAAGATAAGTCCTGTTACCATGACAACTCCCACCACTGAAGACTTATCATCCAAGGTAACTCCTTGCCACAGGTTTGGTGTTCTGAAACAGCCAATGGAGGTAAAGTGGACAGTATTCTAACTAGGTTTTCTAAAGTACCAATGGAGAAAAATTGAACACCATTCTCATCAGGTATTGTAAGGTAACCAATGGGAGCAAATGGGGTAAGTTTTCAATCGTGTTCATATTAGGAAGAGAATGCCTCAGAATTCAGCATATAACACATTAATTTCCAGACATTGGGATCTTCAGCCTCTCTCTCTTTCTCAGCCCATTCTGCTCTACCTCACAGAGTGCTGCTTCCACCTTAACCTTCAATAAATCTGTATTTTGCCTGTGAAAAACATTTTTAAAATAAAATTACTATCTTCTAACATACTGCATAATTTATGTGTTATTTTACTTGTTTAGTGTTATATCCTCTGCTGGAAGACAGGGATCTTGGTCTGTTGGCTCTCTTTCTTTAAGCACTCAAAAGCATGTCTGAAGCAGAGAAAGAGCACAATAAATAATGTGGAAAAAAACAACAACGCCTGGTCAAAGAGAGAAAATTGAATCTAGGTGATAGTGTGTATGTGTGTCTGTATGAGTATATACACACATACACCTGTACTGTGATGCTGGGGATTGAGTCCAGGGCTTCAAGCATGCTGGCCAGGGCTTCAAGCATGCTGGACAAGTACTGTATCACTGAACTATACCTCCAGCTGTTCCATATTAAAATTAAACAAGACTTAATAACTTCCAACAACATAAAAAATGGATGGGAGTGTGTTTTCAAAGTTTGCTGGTGAGTTTACATTTGTCACAATCTTTTGGAAAGCCATTTAGGCATATAGGTGGTTCTTAACTTCTAGGAATTCAGTTCTTATGCACACCAAAACCTTGTCCATTCTACATGCATACCCCTAAAACCACTTTATTGGTTTAACACCTAACTGTGATTTGGAAAATTGATTTCCTAGCTTTAGTCAGCAAGCTACTGGGGCAAAGGCCTGGCAGTAACATTTTTTTGTGTGTATTTAAACAGTATCATTTACGCAACTCATCCTTTCTTTTTTTTTTTTTTCTTATTTGAACTGATTTTATCATCAGTTTTGCAAGAAAGAGTAGAAAAATTGTTAGCAACAAATTATGAAATAGATCTTTTGCTAAAGTTCAATATGCTTAAATATTTTTTTCTCCAACCCAAGATTCTTTTTTACATTACAACAAAGTTTCTCATTTCCAGTTAAAGTTGCTTTTAATACATGATTTATTTTCAAGTATACGTGACTTATCTCTTAAGCTAAAAATCATAGCTGGCATCTTGTTGAAATCACATGCATTTGTTAATTTATTATAATTTATTCTTTAGCATTTACTGGGATGTAGATATATGTCAAACCCTATATTGGATAAACCTCTGAATCTTTGCCCTGAAGAACCTAAAAGGAGAAATAAATAAGTGAAAGATCTATGTTATGTGCTGAGCTTGAGGAATGTTCCAGGAAGTCAGTGAGGGTTGATTGACCCTGTGTGATAGGGGAAGTGGATGTGGGGGGACACATTATCTTTTCAGCTCTCCCTATAACTTTCAAAGCTTGTTTTCTAATCTGTGTATACGCCAGATGTTCTGACAGTTATATTATAATATTCTGTAAAATAACTTCTGAGAAAATTTATATAACTCCATATATTTCCTAGAAGAAACTCGATTTAGAGCGTTAAATAATATTTTAGAACTTTAAGTGGAAAGTGTGTATCCCCTTTTCATGGACCCATAATTATTATTTGTATTTTTGCAATACTAGCCTGCTTGTGTTTTACAGAGCTGTTATACTATGTATTAATTAAGAAGAGCTCCAGAACTAAACATGTTTGAAGTTAAGGTAGTATTTGCTCCACTGATATATCTATTCTTGCATATCCATTGTTAAGTGAAATTTATTTTATAGTTTCTGGCTCCCATTTGTACTCTCAATTGTTTTAGTTTTTTCTTTGATGTTCCAAATTATTAGAAAGTAGATGTATCCCACATGTGGTTTAGTTAAAAATAAAACCAATAAAGTGCAGGGGGTATTGTAAGTGGAATGCACCCTTAATCACAGGGAGAATCGTATCTCTTTCTCTTCCATGTAGCTTTCATGACAAAACAGTGGGTCTGAGAAAGTTAGAAATGAGGAAACCTCTGCAGACAGAAATAAGTTGGTTGTGTAGCTGAATTATATGACATTTCTAAAAGTCTCCATATTGAACTATTTCTCAAAATAATTATAAGCCATCTCAAGATAAATTTTCACTTCATACAAAGAATTAAAAAATAGAGCAAGGAGTTTAAACAGTAGCCTCATAGAGATCTCAATATGTATCCATTTACTATATCCATTTAAACAGATGATGGTATGATGAAACATTAACATTTTTAATAGGGAAGTGTTAGTGCTAGAATAATTTGTTAAGTATTTAAAAACTGTTATAGATTGCATTGTGTCAAAAATATGTCAAGTCTTAACCTATGGTGACTACCTGTGACTCTGACTTTATTTGGTAATAGGGTCTTGGAAGATGTAATCAGGTTAAGATGAGGTCATATGAGATGAGACTGGGCCTTAATGCAGTGACTTGTATTCTTTTTTTCTACTCAGTAAAGGAAACAATCAGGAATGTGAATTTAGAACCCACAGAATGGGAGAAAATCTTTGCTATCTACTCTTCTGATAGAGGATTAGTATCTAGAATATATAAAGAACTAAAAAAAAAACTTAACATCAAACCCCCAAATATCTCAATTAATAAATGTTCAAATGAACTAAACAGATACTTCTCAAAAGAAGAAATACAAACGGTCAACAAATGAATGAAAAAATGTTTAACATCATTAGTAATTAGGAAAATCGACATCAAAACTATACTGAGATTTCATCTCATACAAGTTAGAATGGCAGCCATCAGGAATGCAAACAATAAAAAATGCTGGAGAGGATGTGGAGAAAAAAGAACACTTACACTGTGGGTGGGACTGTAAATGAGTACAACCACTATGGAAATCAGTATGGAGGCTCCTCAAAAGTCTAGGTATGGAACCATCATATGACTCAGTACTTATCCACTCCTCAGTATTTATCTTAAATAATCAAAGTCATCATACTATAATGATATATGCATACCTATGTTTATGGCAGCATAAGTCACAAGAGCAAACTGTGAAACCAGCTTAGGTGCTCATCAACAGATAAATTAATGGAGAAAATACGTTATATGTACACAGTGGAATTTTGATCAGTTATAAAGAAAAATGGAATTATGTCATTTTCAGAAAAATGGATGGAACTTGAGAACATTATGTTAAACAGATAAGCCAAACTCAGAAGGTCAAGGATCATATATTTTCTCTCTCATGTGGAAGCTGGAGAGGAAAAAGGAAAATAAAGGTCAGAGGTGAGGGAGACTCATGAACATTGAAGGGACATCTGCAGAGCAGAGGAAAGGGATCAGAGGAGAGGGACGGGAGGGAAAGGGGAAATTCTGTGGAATGATATTGGCTGAATTATATCGTTTTATTGTGTGCATGTATGAAAATATAACAATGAATTCCATCATTATACACAACTATAATACACCAATAAAATATGGAAAACTAAAAAAGCAAATATTCATAAAATTTCTAATTGGAAGCAGATATGTAAGCTTTTAAAATATCCATAGTGGAATAGGTCAACAAAATTTTATCATCTCTTTATCAAATAAGAATATAAGCAGAAAAATATGAAACAAACTGAACAATATTTCCAACATATGGCAAATATATATTTAACATGTAAATTACTCATGCAGATTGAAAATAAAAGCACTGGGAGTTAGTTAGGCAAAGCACAAAATCTTTATCCTGAAATAAATAAATATGGTGAACAGGTGTTTATATAGTGCTTATTGGGTCACACAAGATGCTTTCTATATTCACTTTTAACCCTCATGTCAACTATGAGATGACCTTGGTGAAGTTAGTTAATCTTGTACCTCAATTTCCCTTCCTGTGCACATGTTTAAGAATTTCTCCATGAGAGATACAAAGAAGAAGATTGCTGAGTTAATAAGTTCTATCAAAATTCTATCCAAATGCTGTGTCAATGTACATTCCTTAGCAACACTGTTTAAAAGCAGCAGTTTTCTTGCCTCCCTAGCTACTAACCCATAATAGGTTCCTTTTCTGCCAATCATATGAACAGGTCACTCCTGCCAATCAAGAATTCAAATCCTATACGTCCTTATCAGTACATTCGATTTCTGTCTGAAGCATATCACACACAAGAGAACCCTAGTAAATTTGTCAGTGTATTTCCCAGAAGAAACTTTACAGGCCAGGAAAGAGTGAGATGGTATATTCAAATCAATGGGGAAAAAAATTGCCAATCAAACTTATTTTACATGGCAAAAATATTCTTCAGCAGTGAGAGAGAAATAAAGATTTCCCTGGACAAACAAAGGCTGAGAGTCCCTCACCATTAGACCTGCGTTATTAAAAAAAAAAAAAATGCTAAAGGGAATTCTTCAAACTGAAATGAAAGTCCTCTGGTTAATAATATAAAAATATGAAAGGACAGTTAGTCCTCTATAGCGAGGCTTCCACATCCATGGATTCGACCAGCCATGGATTGAAAATATTTGGGTAAAAATTGCATTTGTACTAAACTTGTATGGATTCTTTTTCTAGTCATCTAGTCATTCCTCCCTCAACAATAAAGTGTAACAACTGGTATTTTATCCTCTCATTCAAAAAATATCTGTTGAGTGCTAGTGTGTTATAGTCATTAATTATAAAGCAAGATCAAAAGGCAAAATTTCCTACTTTTATGAACTTTACATTCTAAAGAAGAATGTAGAAACAAAGTTAAGTACATAGAATATTTGATAATGACATGCAAGAGACAAATAAAGCAGATAGGGGAAAAATCATTTATGTCTTTCTTGTGGCATTTATTGCTTTCTATTCTAAGTGCTCACCTTTTTGATTTGGTAAAATATAAATAATAAAATTTATCATTTGATAGTTTTTAAATGTACAGTTCAGTGGCATTCATTACAGTCTCATGGCTATGCAACCATCATGCATGTGAATCTCCAAAACTTTTATGCCTAACAGAAACTCCACACCCATTAAACACTAGTGCCTAATTTCCCTGTCTCTGCAGTCCTGGTAAACAATGCTCAACTTTCTCTCTCTCTGAATTTGACTACTTTAGCTATCTCACATAAATGGAATCATATCATATTTTTCCTTTTGTGTCTGGCTTATTTCATTGAAAATATCTTCAGATTCATCTATGATGTAGCATGAATCTTGCTTGTTCCTTTTTAAGACTGAATAATATTTCATTGTGTATACAGACAACATTTTGTTTATTCATTTGTTAATGAATATTTGGATTGTTTCTATCTTTTGGCTATTGTCTAATGCTCCTGTGAATACAAGTATACAAATATCTGTCAAATCTCCTTTTTAATACACCCAGAATGGAAATTGCTTAATCAAATACTAATTCTAATGTTTAATGTTGTGAGATACCACCATTCTTTTTTCCAAAGGGACCATACAATTGTACATGTCTAAGCTTTCAAATTTCTCCACATCCTCACCAACAATTGTTGTTTTTTGGTTTTTGTTCATTCATTTTTTGATATCCTAGTGGGTATGAGGTAGTATCTCATTGTAGTTTTGATTCACATTTCTCTAATTATTGGTAATGGTGAGCATCTTTTCATGTACTTGTTGGCCATTTGAATATCTTTTTTGTCTTTTCAAGTACTTTGTCCAATTTTTTTATTGGGTTTTTACCTTTTGTTGTTGTGTTTTATAGCCTTTACATATTCTGATGTTAATCCCTTATCAGATATGTGATTGGAATATCCCAATTCCCATTCCTTTTTTTTTTTTTGGTGGTGCTGGGGATTGAACCCAGGACCTTGTGCATGCAAGGCACTCTACCAACTGAGCTATATTCCCAGCCCCCAATCCTCATTCTTTGAGCTGCCTTTTTACCTTGGGAACAGTGTTCTTTGATGCATAAATCTGAATTTTTGATGAAATACAACTTATCTATTTTTTTCTTTTGTTGTCTTTGTTTTTTGGTTCAAATCCAAGAAATCATTGTCAAATTCAATGCCTTAAAGATTTAACCTATATTTTGTTTTGTTTTGGTTTGATTTTTTCCCCCTGTGTTCTTGTCTAAAAGTGTTTTGGTTTTGGAACCTTAAGCTTTTGATCATTATGAGTTAATTTTTGTACATGTTGTCAGATACATGTTCAACATCCTTCTTTTTTATATGGATAATATGTGTTCCATTTGATAGTTTTCATATAGCAAAGCTCCTTAAGGATAATACTGTGTCTTATAATCTTTCATATATCTTATAGTTCCATGTGTTTAGTGAGATCAATGCACTTTTAAAAATGTTTTGTGGTTATTGATCATTGAATTGAATTGAAAATACAGCAACTTGATTGTAGTACCTAGCACATAATAGGTATTTTTAAAATGTTTATTGAATTAAAGTGTTGAATGTATCTCATTCTGAGGCGTTTTATTTTCAAAGAAAACCATTTTTCTAGTAAGTGATGTTGACAGGATGAGAGAGTGAGGAGATTTTTTTTTAAAATATGGTATTACACAATACTCTGAACTAAAAAGAGAGTGATGACAAATACCAAAAATAATTTATAAGGCTATTTTCAAAATAACTATTGGACTCTCACTATAAGATGGTGAATTAAAACTAAAGTTCACCATTTCTATTAACTTTAAATCTTTTCAATTAATTAATTAAAAACAATAACCCCAAAACACAACAGCCTTGGAAAGTGAAGCAAAATGATGTAGTAGTTACACAAAAATGGTTCCAATGAACCATGCCTGTTGGTACTTGTGCCTCTGTGTAGTTCTCTCCCTTACTGAATTAGGATCTTAATCAATAGAACACACTGAGAGCAATGCTATGCCATTTTGGATCTAAGGTTTTAGAAGGCCTGGAACCTTCCTCTTTTGCACCAGTGCACACCACATGTACAAAGTTTGGTTAGGATGCTGTACAGAAAGGCTATTGCAAAGCCCGGGGAGGATGGAGGGAGGGCAGTGTGGAGAGGCCTTGGAGACACGTAGGAGAAGTCATCTTGAAGGTCTCCATGCAGCAAAGCCTCCTGAGGTCCTCAGATCTAGCCGTAAGAGAGACCTAAAGTGAGGCCAGGAGAAGAACTGCTTAGCTCAACTCACAATGCATAGCATCATGAGATAATAATAAACTGTTGCTTTAACCTGCTAAGTTTTGGGAAATTATTACTCAGCGATAATTCTGGAATCTATAAGGCCGTTGGAAATGGGCTGACAAAAAATAAATAAATAAAACCCCAAGTTGATTTTCCTGTACAATTCAAGGAAGAAAATTCTAAGCTCAGAGCTGAGGCACTGTAGTCAGGAGCCAGCCCTGGGATAATCCAAAGAATGGGAGGTGAGGTGGAGAGTGACATGGAGGACTTCAGAAATTGTTCATCTTCACTATAATGACACTTGCTAAGTGAGGGAGCTGCCACAGCCAGCTCCTAGGTTGGGTGGTAAGGAGTTGTGAGTGTAGTCCTTCGGGTTTTTATGACAAACTGATTATGCCATGGTAAATTCATCATGTCTTCTCAGTAATCTATTACAGCATCCCTGGTATCCCAAGGACAGAGGCTGGAATGTTTGGCAATGTTGAAAGTGCATGTTGGGGGAAGGACATCAAAGCAAGGAATTTGGAGAACTTCAGTTATCTTACTTGAGGAGTTTCTACTCACCCTCTTGGAAGGCAAGTAACTGAAGATATTCAAAAAGCAGAGGTTGAGTCTTACGGAGTTTGTTGTTTTCAATGAATAAAGCACACAGTGAAGACAAATTAACAAAAAACACAACAGGAGAAAAATCTTTTAGCCAGTGCAATAATAATAGCTATCACTTATATGCTATTTGCCATGCACTGAAGGTCACTGTTCCAATTCACTTGAAACTTAACAGAAAATGGTGGCAAAGAGTTTTATTGGTGTATGAATGACAGCAGTCTGATCCCAGAGTTTTCACTATTAACCACTAGACCATGTTAACACAATGTGATGAAGGTGACATTTCAAGTCAGTGGCAAAAGCAAGGATGCTTCAGTAATAATGATAAGCTTCCAACGCAGAAATTAGGCCAGGTATAGACGGGGCCTAAGCCCAGAAAACTTCATTTATGAAAAAGACAAAGAATTACAATGAAGGTAAATATAAACTCCATTATAATCACAGCTCTAGTTAATACAGCATACTTATAAATCAATAAGAAAAAATTGAGTTCTATAATAGAAAACTTGCCAAATTATTTGGACAGGCAGCAGAAAATGAAAATATAATTAGTCAATATATACATATTTTTAAAAAATGCATTGTAGGCTGAGGCTGGGGTTGTGACTCAGTGGTAGAGTGTTTGCCTAGCAAGTATGAGGCACTGGGTTAGATCCTCAGGACCACATTAAAAAATAAATAAATAAAATAAAGATATTGTCTCCATCTACAACTAAAAAATATATATATATTTTTTAAAAAAGCATTGTATGCCAGGTGCAGTGGCATGCACCTGTAATTCCAGCAACTCAGGAGACTGAGGCAGGATCGCAAGTTCGAGGCCAGCTTCAGCTCTAAGTGAGGCTCTAAGCAACTTAGTGAGACCCTGTCTCAAAATAAAAAATAAAAAGGGCTGGAGATGTGGCTCAGTAGTGAAGCACCTCTGGTTTTAATCCCAGTACAAAAAAACAAAAACAAAAACAAAAACCCTTGGGCTTCACTGGTATCCAAACTCAATATAAGTGAAGACAACTGGAATATGAGTTATTGCTTGTAGAACTTTTCAATTTTTATAATGAGGTGCCATGCCTTATTTAAATATTAAACTTAATATGAAGTTGGAAGATGTCAACCAAAGTGCTGCTAGGACTGATGTAGACCATAATAGGTTAATGGCACAGATCTGAATGCTTCATAGTAGATGCTGCCTAACTAAAAAAATATTATGTGATGAAAGTGATAACCCCAAAAAGGGAAAGAAGACTTCTCAATGAAATTTCATTAAGACCCTTCATTAACTAAAAAGAAAAAATTACTTACATCTCACACTATAGACTAGAACATATTCCAAATGAATGAAGGGATTATGGATGAGAAATGGAATCTTTAAACATATTTAATAAACACATATTTAATATTTAATAGTATATTTATCTGAAGAACAGGTAAATATATTATCTTGTATCCAGATAAGGAACAGCTTTCTGAGAACAAAAACAATGGGATAAATTACAAAGTAAGAAGCTTAACATAAAAAATCTATGTGTCTATTTAAAAATACAATAAAATAAAAAAGCAAATGACAAAAACAGAAGAAAGTGGTTTCAATAATACCCACCCCCAATTTCTTGGTATTGGAGATTGTGGTGCTTTACCATTGAGCTACACTCCCAGCATTTAATTTTTAAATGTTATTTTAAGACAGAGCTTGGCTAAGTTGCTGAGGGTCTAGGTAAGTTGTCTAGGCTGGCCTTCAAATTGTAATCCTCCTGCCTTAGCCTCACGAGTTTCTGGGATTAAGATGTGTACCAGCACAACTGACTGCAATAATCTTTTATATATAACCTATAGTAAGACAATATCCTTTATTGTTTTCTTATGAATCAGTTCAAATATCAAAATGGATACAATTAATGATTTATTTATTAACCAAATTTCTTTTTAAAAGTGTCAATACTCACCCAGGCATGATGGTACATGTCTGTAATACCAGCTACTTGGGATGTTGAAGCAGGAGGATCACAAGTTTGAGGATATCCACAACACCTAAGTGAGACCCTGTCTCAAAATAAGATTTTAAAAAAGAACTGGGAGTGGAGCTCAGTGGCAGAGCACCCCTGGATTCAATCCCCAGTACTAAAAATCAATCTGCCAATCAATCAGTCAATATGGCAATACTCAATATTAGCCAAGATACAGAGATGGAGATTTCCCCACACTGCTTATAGACATATAAATTTGTGATATTTCTAGAAAGTTTTTTTTGGCAATATGTGAAAATGTCTTTAAGCTTTTTAAAGATAATTTTTGACACAGGAACTCTAACTTCTAGGAATTAATCCTAAGGAATTATTTTAAAATATGAATTTCTTTTTAAGATTTATATGTCATCATTTATTATGACAGAATTGGAAGGCGGAAATAGCTCAACTATTCAACACAAGAAAAATGGTACAGCAAATTATATTCATTCAATAGAGCTGCTTACTCATTATAAAGCATGACTTTGAATCATATTTACTGACATAATCCAATGCCATTCATTCACTGTTCATTCAGCAAACCTGTATTGGTGATTAATACATTGCAAATGTACTGTTGTAGTTGCTGGTTTTCATAGCAAAAGCTCCATTCTCTTGGATCACACATTTGACAGAGGACAGAAAATAAATAAGAAAACAAACATATTATGTCAGGTAGTGATAGGCATTAAGAAGAAAATTAAAATCATATCAGAGGAAAGTTAATACTGCTAAAGTATGATACAATAATACCACATTAGGAGATGTTTATATAGCATAATCCCAGTTTTGTAAAGAAATAAACCACCACCACAACAATAAATAAATATGTCAAAAATGACTTGAGGAAAAAAAATCAAAAGGTGATTCATAATTACTTTGTCCATGGCAGTGGAATAACTGATGACTTTTTTAATACATTCCCATTTTTCTAAAATTTCAAATGAATATTTATTTCAAATCAGAAAAACAAAGACATATTTCAAAATTTATTGAGTTAAGTGTAAAACGAAAATACAGTATTTATATATGTTTATTTTAAGCTCAATTGCTTAAAAATCATAACAGATATTTTGATGTCCGGTATAGAATTTCTTTAGAGGTCGTGTTTTAAAAGTTTTTTGTTTTTTTTGTTTTTTTAGTTTTATGTGGACACAATATCTTTATTTTATTTTTATGTGGTGCTGAGGATTGAACCCAGTACCTCTTGCATTCCAGGCGAGGGTGCTACTACTTGAGCAACATCCCAAGCCCCTGGAAGTATTTTTTATCTCAATAAATTTGGAACAAATCATATTTCTGTCTTTCACAAGCCCAGACTTAAGGATTTTTCCATATCACAAGCTCACCCAGTATTTAGCAAACTCAACAGACACATGCAATGTCAATGACTATTATTTAAAATGTCATGTGGGCTGGAGTATGTGTGATATAAGCAAAATATTTTCTCTATGAAGTCACAAGAAAAGGCTTAATATCAGAAGGTTTCCTGAAATTAGAGCAAATAGGAGGCGGTTTTATGATTTGCCTATCTAATGAAGTGTTTCTCAAACTGTAGTTCTGTGGACCACCTACAATTAAAATCATTCATTACAATGCAGAATCCTAGACACTAACCAGAACTACTGTATCAGATCTCCAGGTATGGATTCAGAATTTTTTTAGCAAGCATCCAAGGTAATATTTATGTGCATGAAAATTTAAAACCACTAATACTTTCAGTAGAAACAGGATGGAAAATAGTGACACACCCGCTGGCAATAAGGAAGTCTTTGCCAATAGGACATTAAGACTTAACATTCCCTAAATCTACTTGGAGAACACTAATTTCAAAGTCTGAGATTCTGCTTTTCTGATTCCTTGACTATTTGCATTAACTTCATTTACTTACTATCAAGTCATAAGAAAAAAGTCATTCTTTTTCATTTTATATCATTGCTCAGATTTATATGCTTATTATGTATCTTAATAGAGGTGCAATTACATATAGGGGCAGTTTGATAAGGTTTTTTGGGGGGAGGTACTGGGGATTGAACTCAGGGACACTTGACCACTGAGCCACATCCCCAGCCCTATTTTGTTTTTTATTTAGAGACCGGGTCTCACTGAGTTGCTTAGTGCTTCGCTCTGGCTGAGGCTGCCTTTGAACTTGCGATCCTCTTGTCTCAGCCTCTGGAGTTGCTGGGATCCCAGGCATGGGCCACCGTGCCTGGCAATTTGATGAATTTTGATGAATGCATATACCCATGTCATCAGTACTCCAATTGAAAAATAGAGTATGTCACCATACTCCTGGGGAATTTCCATTCCATCATTGCCTCTATCTGCCCTGGCAACTACTACTATGCTATTATCCATAAGTATGGATACTTATATCTGTAAGTATCACTTTTGAATGCTTTGATTCTTGAAGGATTTTAACATTCCTGTTGTTCCTTGTGTCATTCTCTGCTTCTCTCAGTTATCATTTGCCTCCATTCTTTGGAATATCAGTTCTGGACACATCTTAGTTGAAAAGGCTTTGTGCATCACTGTAGTTTCTTTTAAAATCTTTCCCCTTCATTAGAATCACCCAAAGTCACGCTTCTGAGCGATTCCTGTACTGTATTATTCTTTGCAAACTTGTGGAATTCTGCCATACATTTTTAAAACATTCGAAGTCTACCTTCCTAAAGTCCTGTGAACACTTCTGATCCCACTCAGCCTTGCTGTTCTGTGACGATGACAAGTACCGTTTCCAGAAACTCACCCCTTCTACTCCACCAAATGGCCCAGTTATTTTATTCTCTATCTTCTGGGACATAAAATTATTAGAAAGGAAGTGAAAAACTCTGCTTTCATCTGAATGAAGTATCCAGAGTGCTATCCTCACTAACCATGCATGTGATGCCAGTGTTGTGGCTCTCTCCCATGCGGTTCATTTCTGTTTCCACAAAAACATCACTTCTGTTCCTCTCTTCTTTCATCTTTAGCCAAGTGTTCAGGGGCTCCTTTGAATCTATTGTTTTCCCAGCCTACAGGGCTGTTCCACCTCCTCCCAACAGGTCTTTTGTACACAGCTCACCCTCTATTACTGTTCCCATGGACCCGTTCCATCACGCCAACTCTCAGTGGTATCTATGAGGTCTTGTTTGTCGCCACTGCTATAATCCCAAGGTTACTGTGTTGTTCATGTTCTGAGCATGATATCTGGACATCTGCTGCCTACGTTTTGTTTCTGATGTCCTTCCCAATGTTTTCTCATTGAATTACTCAGAACCTCCCTCACTGTTGAAATTCTTTCCAGGCACTCCTTCATGTCATGCATAGAAACCCATCTCAGTTTCATCTAGGTGTTGTTTTTTTTTTTCTTCCCTCCTATCCCATCTGTTTTCCATTTACAACCTTTTTGGCCAGATGAGTTGGTCTCTGACTAAACACATTCTTTTCAGTCTTTGAATATGCTCTCGATTCTTAGCCAAATATCCATCATTCCTCTATTTGAAGCTATGGCCCTGAAATAAAAACCAGCACTCACAATGTATCTAGTCATTCATTTTGTGTGTGTGTGTGTATTATATTTTTTATTCTCAACATTTGTGCCCCCCAAACCTTCTATTTGATTGTCCAAATTTCACAGCATCTTGGAATGCTTCTGTACTCTATTTTGAGGGGTTTTCATTTCTCAGCAACAGAGCAGTCGATGTCTCTAAGCAGCTTCAGTAGGTTTGCCATATGCTACATTCCTACTCTGTGAAGGTAACTTCCCTTCATGCATGGCTATGTTGTGTCCATTCAGTCACTATCATATCCTTCACAGGGAGTCCCCAAGTCCCAGCATGACTTTTCCTTCATAGCTTTACATTTCATATCTTCCTCCTCAGTGGGAAAGAATATTAGAGAGGTGGTGTAGCAGAGAAGAAAGGAACCTTGCTCTGATACTTATTGCCAGTTAGCCAAGTATCAGAAATAAAGTGGACCCTGTAAACCCCAGTGTCTTTACCCTTTACATGGGGATGTAGTACTGACCTTCCAGAGTTATTGTGATGATTTTATAAGATAGTCTATGCAAAACCACTTTGTAGACCAGGAGCAATACAAACACAGATTTTAAGAATAACCACCAGATATTCAGTTTTCCACACACTTGCAGAGCCTATACAACATGCATGAGAAGTTGCCCAATATTTTCCTCAATTCTATATTGATACATTTATGAAGCTTGTCCTCCCCCCCGCCCCCGCCAGAGTCATAGTGGCCCTTGTAACAATCTGAACACTTTCTCATTCTCCTAATTTTAACACAGCTGTGCACAGTGTTTCCTGGCACCCTGGAAGTCATCCCAGTAGTGTGCAAAAATCTGTTTATTTTCTAGAATCTTGAGTACTCTGGCAAGATCCATCATAAGCTAATTTCATCTGTGAACTTGCTACAGTACCTGCTTCTCTACCCATGAGGGGCAACATGGTTTCTCTAGTTAGGACAATCATAACAGCCAACTATGATAACATTAACCACAGCTTTCATAATTGAATACCTACTATGTGATGCATACTCTGCTATAATCTTTATATAGATCACTTTGCCATAATTGTTACTCCCCTAACAATATTTTCTATACATATTTTTATTTTTGGGGGAGGGGGCAGTGGTGGTGGTGTTGGGGATCAAACCCAGGGCCACTTGCATGCTAGGCAAGAATTGTACTACTGGGTCATGTCTTGAGCCCAAGAAATATTTTTCCTAATCCCTTCATGAGATTTTAATGTCACAAATATACAGGTGGATTTTGGGGGTATTTAATGTTTATCTGGATTTACACATGAAAAAGTAGAATTTTTTAATTTTTAAATTTAATTTTGTTGTTGTTATTGGTAGAGATTGAACCCAGGGCCTCTTGCATGCTAAACATGTGCTGTGCCACTGAACTACACACTCAGCCCCTAAGAGTAAAATTATTTTACTCTCTCCCCCAAGAACCCCATTGAATATTATCCCCAATAACCAATTTTCACCCCATTAAATATTATCCCCATTGAGAATGCTATCTATGTGTTTTTTCCCTCTTTTTCCAATCATTCCCCAAGTAATTGCTCAACTATTTGCTCAGTTCCTGGCCCTGTTACACAACTATTGACCACAGAAAGGAACCTTGACTCCAGGTAAGGGCACACACTCCGTATGAGGAAAGGCTGCTCTTTTCCATGTATAGCCCAACCCCCAGGTCCAGCCAGGACAGGCCCCACTGGAAGAAGCCTGCGGCCTCTCTGTGCACAGGTTTCTTTGTGACCTCTCCCCTAGGCCTTTGAATGAGATGTTGGACATTCCTTTTGAGAAACCTGAGGAGGAGGCTAAAAAGACAGCTACAGTTTCCCTCTGCCTGCTGCCAGGTTCCTTGGGGGCCCAGCTATTGGGGTAGAATTTTGTAGATTATTTTTTAATAAATTGAAATCTTTGCGGTTTCCAATGCTTCCTTAGTTTTTCATAGTGTGAAAGGGCTAGAAAACATGGCAATGAGGGAAGGTAGGTAGAGGGATGGCTGAAAGAGAGAACAGAGGAAGGAAGATGGGGGGCGGTGACAGGAGGGACACAGGTGGGAGGGGAGAAAAGTCATGGAGAAGGGAGGAGAGTGTGATGGGGAAAGTGGAGAAGCTTGGAAGCGTGGAATCGGACAGCTGGCTTGTCACTTTGTAACCTTGAGCAAGTTCCTTAAACACTCTAGATCATGATTTCCTCCTCTGTAAAAGGGGATAATAATATTTATTTTTTCATGTTCTACATGAAGTTTGTAAAAAGAATATTCATCATATAAAAGGTACTCAATTGTGGAATAAAATAAAATAAATTGTGCAGTCAGGTTGTTTTCTTATTGTAGAGCTTTTGCAGTATGAACCAACACATGTGGGCACAGCTGCAAGGCATTCTGGGGCCTCGGAAACAAAGGCTGAGGAGAGAGGACTCTATGGAGTTTCTGAGGGGGCCAATAAAAACACAGCAGTTCCTCCATTCAGCTTTGGAAACAAGTGAGAAAAGAGACAAAGGAATCAGTAGATGGAGGTCCATATATGGCATTCCTTTTCTGATGCTGCTTTGGAGAGCACAGCTCTTATCTCTGAGCAAGAGGAGCTCCTGACAACACAAATCCAGGATTGGACCAGCTTCCCCATCAGCCCAAAGCAACACCAGAACAGGGCAGGTTTCCCCTCTGGAGAAAGATACTTCTCTTGTGGGTAGCTATATATATACCCCATTTCTCCTTCCAGATTCAACAACCAGGTCAGTCAGTTCACCTCCCTGAAGGAGGCATGGTGAGGGAGCAGAAGAAGCCCTGTGTGCTGAGCTAATGATGCCCTTCTGCATGGACAAGATAAATCAAGAGTGGGCTGAGGACTGGCCGCCCACCTGCCACAGGCTCTAAGTCAGTGTGGGAGGTGAGCAGAACTGAGTTAATGAGACTATAGAACTGACAGCAAAGTAGGAGGAAGGAAAATGGGAAATGTTTAACAACTTGCTTGATGAAAAAAATAATAATAAAGCATTTTATAAATTTTATTGATACAAAGGATGTATAACTTCATAAATAATAATAAAATACCCCATATGCCTGAAGTTCCCCATGGCCGATTGATTCTCACAGAATGCTTCATTATCTTTTGCTGCACTCTTAGTTCCGTAGCCAACCTGTGGTTGCAATTTATTCATAGTTGGGTAAGGGGAGTGATTTCTACTCTACAAATAAGTATAGTTGTAAATAACCCAAGAACAGAAATAATACTAAACTGGAGTAGGATAAATGGAGATGCTAAAAGTTTTGATTATTTATGACCTTTGTTTTAATGTAAATTATCTGTAAGTTTATGTAATTTAAACTTCAATAATAGCTGTGTTTAACAATTCAACTTGCAAAAATCCTGAAAATTTATTAGTTAACTCCTCTCTGGTACATCAAGGAGGAATACTGTATGGTTAAAACTATGTTTTTTTCTTTTTTTTTTTTTAATAGATGTAGCAATTTACAATGAAATCTCATCCCAATCAAGGAAATCTTTGGGGGCCTCTAATTGGGAACCTAGATCTCAGTTTGTAACTACCAAAGGAATAAGAAAAGGGCCATCTCCAAAGGCAGAGGCCAAGAATCAAGGCATCTCCCTGGGTGTAGACAAGGGGAGAAACCAGGAAATGAAAATAGGAGTCCTAAAGCACTCTTGGGCAGGGGCCACTAGAGAAGCCCCTGCTCCCTGTACCTTATGGTTATAGGAAAGGCTATTAAGGGCCACTCCTTGATTATCTCTCTCTGTGGGACAAAGACTCCCTCTGGACAGATAGATGATCAGCTTGGGATCAGAAGCTAAGATGGGATTTAACTACCCAACATTGGGCTCAGGTCCTATAGTAGAGAGACCCAGGAGAAGGAGACCAACATTAGCAGCAAAGCAGAATTTCCGGTCAACTCAACAATTTGGCGCCTTGGAGTATAGAAGCAGAACCACAACCATCCAGGCTCCAAACTGCTCTTTTCCTGCACACAGAATCTGTGGGTGAAGCTGGCCTAGAACTTGTGATCCTCCTACTTAGCTTCCCATGCTGCTGGGATTACAGGTGTGTACCACTCTGCCCTGCTGTGGGTAAATTTTTAAGCAGGAGCAAAGGCACAGCACAACGATCCCATTAATAGAGGTTTATACAAGAAGTACTTTATATTTAGTTTATTCCAATTTCATCATGCAAGCTTACAGTCACTTTCAGGAAGGGGCACTTCCGGCTCAAATGCTTTTTTTAGGAGTTTAAAAATGCTAAGTCTTGATCACTTACTTTTCCCTACCTAAGAGATCAGGGTAAATCCAGCCACTTCAACTGAGCAAAACTGGTACCTTTTCTTACTAATTTAGGCAAAATGGTCCTTAACATTTTTCTAAATTATCCAAATCATTTCTATGGAAAGATTTTTTTTCCTCTAAACTTATCTGTTAAGAGATGCAGATTTCCCTTTCTGTTTTGTTTATGGGGGACTAGCTTTGTAATAAACTTGAAACCCCAGAGTTTCCAATGAGTATCACTTTTCTCGACAATACCAGCTCCTGATGTAAATCACAGACTCCCAGCCACAGGATAAGAGCCACTTTATAACTGTTGAATAGGATGATACAAGACCAACAACTTTAATCTGAGACAACATATGACTTCTCATGTTGTTATCCTGAAGAGTTTATGAACTGTTAACTCAGTGGTATGTTGAAAATAATGGAAAAACAGCAAATTTTGAGGGATTAATGTCCAGCATAAATTAGTTTAGGTTGCCAAATAGTTTATTTATCACAAAAGTTTATTATGTCTCTATTAAAATCAAAAGCCATATTTCATGTGCAAGAATAAACAAAGATATCTAAAACACATTAATAAATAGGGTCACAACACATAGTATTTTATAATTTTAAAAACCTTTTTTACAGTGAATAATTTTCCATATGTATGTAAGTAGAGAGTGGTTCCTAATAAACCTGCAAACTTGGTCAATTTAATCTAATTTGTAGCCCCACATCCCTATCAGCAAAGCATTTCATCTCTAGATATAGAACGCAAAAAATAATAACATACCATTATCGCATTTCAAAGTAATTATAAAAATCTCATTCAGTAAGTTGTTAGAGTTCAGTCTTCCTCAGTGTTCTCATATATGTGCATGCTTAGATTTATAAGGGCAATATAATACTTTGCAATTGGTTAATATTTCTCCGAATTCTCTTACTCTATAGATCCTTCTGCCACCTTTTTTCACTAATTATTTAATAGGCTTTTTTTTAAAAAAAAAAAAAAACTTAATTTGATACAAATTTCTCCCCATCAGGTCTTCAAGTTTTCATAAAATTCCACTGTATGAATATTTTGTAGTTTAATTCCATAATCTCCTGTTTTTTTGGATAATTGTTTCCAATATTTTCCTACTACTCAATCTCTTGCAATAAATGTTCTAGTTCACATATCTTTGAATTCTTGCTTCTTTCGTTAAGAAAATCTGATAGGAATTATGGGTTGAAAGAATCTCTCTCGCAGTCTCTCCCTCTTCTCCAGTGCTTTTCCCAATGGCTTGTTTTACTTCTAAAGTATGAATTTACTTTTGAATTTGATTTAAATTGAAACTCTTCCAATTGAGGATGCTTTAATAAATACTGGAAACATTTCTTAACTCTACAGGATTCAGTAAACAGTGTTTCTCGTCACAGAAAGGTCAAGGAGAGATTGATAGCAAGATAATGATTACAGGTGCCATTGCACAGCAGGTTAAATGGGATAGTGCTGTCGGTCCTCAGTGGCCCACCCCTCTGGCTGATGAGTCACTTCAGTCTGAGCTGAAAACGAAACCCTTTTATATGACTGATGAAAACTCTGAGCACATGCACAGAATGGCTTGGGAAATGTGTTCATTCATTCTTCGATGGCTGTGCTACACGGAATTCATCACTAGGAGGGAGGGGGAAAGGTTGGTATTGCCACAGAAGGTTCCACGACTTTCTCTGAAAGCCTCACAGGGAATTAAAATGAGGTTTAGTGAGGGGAAAGGGAGTGAGGACAGAGATAAAATAAGATGGGTCAGGAACTGATAATTATGGAAGATAGGTGTTGGGTACGTGGTGGTTCATGCCCTTATTCTAATTTTGGATGTGATTGAAAATTCATGTCCATAATAAAAAAAATTAAAAAGGCAGAGCAATATGACCAACCCATGGCCAAGAGCCCCTAGGTGACTCTGAAGGGCTCCAAGTACAGCCCTCAGAACAGGCATGAATGAATGAGGTAGCTCAATAAATTACTGTAATGGGACATTTTAAAAGTAATAAGAAATCCTTGGAGAGACTTCAAATGATATTCCACATGATCTTGTGCCACTGCTCACTTTTATTTAATGCAATAAATGAATCACATAGGAATATTTTAGAAGGGAAACGATTGCAGCCCCTTGGCACGATGCTGGAGGATTCTGCCTTATACTCTTTGCCAAGGGACCACGTTGGCCCTGCAGTCTTAAAAACACAAAACAACAAAAACAAAACTTTTTCAAACAGAAAACTCTTTACCTTCTATATCACCTGAAGTATAAAAGGTATTGAAAACACCATGGCGGAACAATCATTATTGTCATAAGACAATACTGACACTGATTTTGTTTTAATCCACTAAGCCCCGACTTTTCAGTTCTGTGAATCTGTGTCAACAAAATGACACAGGTGCATTAAAATAGGTTGGAAATCATAGTCTACAGTTTATATATTTTTATATTAATAACATTATAATTATTGTCTTATTATTATTATTATAACATATTATATATCATACATTATATAATTATACATCATATTTAAGTGTTGTTCCACATCTAGGATAATGGAACAAAATAGGATTAAGCTTCTTTAGTGCTGAGAGCCATTGCCAAGTAGGAATGACACATGGCAATTTCTTTGTCAGCCTACCCCATGTTGCTTAGAGGAAGGACTCTCCATATTGGACCCAGGTCATTTGCAGTGACATTGCATGTAAGGTGACCTTGCTCAAGGACCAGGGCAGATCTGGGTTTAGGGCGGATCAGGGTTTAGGGCTCTCCTTGGGTTCAGGAGAGATTATATATAGTAAGCCATCATCCAGGGTGGCAAAAAAAAAAAAAATAATAATAATAATCAGGTGCCTAAAATTCGAACAGTAGAATTAATCCCTGGTGGATAAACGTTTAATGTCAAATGATGCTTGTAAGAGTTATACCGGTGTTTGCTTTCTTAGAGGCCCCTTCTGGTAGGCTCAGGACTAGGAGTTACAAATGCAGTCAAGTCACCTTGCCAGTCTCAGGCCATTTACACACAGGTAAGAGGGAAATGCCATTATGTGAGCTGGCAGTTGATGGCTGATTTTTCTGTGTGTTACACCCTAACAATGAAAGAAGAAAACTAAAACCCTTAATGGGTATAAATCAGATCTTGATTATTCAAAGCTTTGTTTCATTAAATAATAATAATGATTTTATCCCTTCAAGGGATTCCTCATTCCATGCACATGGAGACAAAGGGATGAACGAGGATTATAAACTCAAGGTTACATTGAAATCATAGCTCTTGATTCCATAAAGTGGTAAAACATAAAATTTATCCTCATGAAATTCCCTCATAAAATAAAGAGAACATTTTATATTCTCTGTGAAAAATGCACTACCTTCTGTCTGCCCTCAGCAGCTGCCTGTTTCTTACCAATACCAAAGTGTGCCGTATCATTTCATTTAGAGTTGGTCTAGGAATAAGCTCTAATACATTGGTAAACTAAGGCTAGTATCAGCTCCGGAGGACTCACCTGCATGTCTCTCCCCAGCTCCCTGTTCTCTGACGCTGGGTAGGCAGCTTGAAATCCAATGTGGTAGAAGTGTCCACACCACAGGTATTGGCAAACACTCCATCCAGGACTTTTGTTTTCTTTTGGTTCTGATGGTTGAACCCAGGGCCTCATGCCTATTAAGCACGTGTTTTACTGATGAGCTACACCCCCAGACCTGTTCCCCACTTCTTAGGCTTCATTGTGTGTCCTTTTACTTGCTAACTCTGCTCCAGATACATAGACATTCTTTCATTCCTTTGGAAACTTGTGTTCCTTCCCAACTCCTGCCTTTTCTACAGTCCTTCCATACACCATCCACCTGCTCCTGGCTAATACTCTGTGTCCTCAGCTCATGGCTCAATTTCCACTTCTTCAGAGAAGACTGACTTCTGAGTGCTTGCCAGGTACCAGAGTTAAAGGCTTTCCTACCACGAATCCTTATCAATAAGGATTTTGTAAAACTGATCATGGTTTGTAGAGATATATCCACCTGTGATGATTTGGGTCAGGGCTACCTCCTTCATTGGGCAGGGACTCCTGTGAGAGGTGGGGCTGAGTCTGCGTTTGCTCTGTGAGTTTCCCTGGTAAGTAGTAGACATTGTGCCTTTTCAATGGATGTATTTAAAAAACATTTGAAAGGTTCAGAAAAATATACAGAATAGCACAGTAAATACCCATGTACTTCCTAACCAGCTTTCTAGATCTCAACATTTGCCAGACCATTTCAAAATATTTTAAAGATCAAAAACGTTGTTATACTAACTAACATCTTTATGAATTCTTCTCAATTCCATAGCATTCCTTGGTGCAAATCCATAATTTGCATGGGAAGGTCTTTCTAAATGTATATCCAAAAAAGATATTCCTCAACTTTGGAAGCAGCATACATGGGTGGCCAAAACTCATGTTTGAGTTGTTAAAACAGAGAGCTTTTTAAAATAAAGATGTTAGAAATGAGGAAAAGACCTTTACTCATGAGAATTTAGGAATAAAGAGAATTAATGTGAGCTAATCATTTTATGCTCTTTTAAAACTCTTTTACAGTTTACTTAAAAGAGGTCTAAGTTCTAAGATTAGCTGGACTATCAGATCTTCAACTCTGTTAATGTAACATGACAAATATGGTGTATTGAATGGTGGTGCAGTATCAGTATGACCAGCCAGGGTATATATAATACTAACCATTTGCTTGTGGAAGTGTTTGTCTAATGAATAAATAATATTCACATAGGTCCTTATGAATCTTTTAGGGGCTAGGCCAAAAAGATATCTGATAAGGAAAGTCCTGATTGGAAAAAAAAATTAAAAGCTACTGTAGAAAAAAAAATATTTATAGATCACAATTTAATGTTTCTTTTTCTATGTTTTGTCAGGAGCTGGGAAGCTAAGAGAGCTTTCTGAATTAATTGGGAGGGCCAACAAGGTAATTAACTACTCTCTAATTAAGCTAGTAATAGCTGCCCTCTATTGGAAAGATCAAAAGCCAGAGAGACCATGACTGTGAGGAATTTGGAAAACAAGCTACTCTCCGTAGTGAGAGCCTGGAAACTTTTGACCCTACAAAGTAGCTCAGAGAGCATCAGCTATATCTGCTGGCATCTGAGAGAAAAAGGAGAAAGGCGCAGGTGGATGGAGAACAATGATTTGTCAGAAAAGTGCTAACTGGTCCTGGGGCACTTATAAGTGCTTTAAAATCATGCTCTGATTTGTGTCAACTAAAATAAAAGGTCCCTAGAGACTGTTCTGTAGTTTTATATAAAGACTTTCTGTCTATTGGAAAGGATTTTTGCATAGGAAAGTGCTCTGCCTTGTCTACCACCGAGGGGAAGCTAAGTCCTTGAAGCCGTTCCTAGTTTCACTCTTATCCCCAGCTAAACTGACCACTCTGTCTCTGTGTCCCCCCAAATGCCATTGCCTTCTCTCATGGCACCTGGTGCACTTGAAATTGATTCTCATTTTCTTTCTAGGCTTGGTCTTTTTTTCTTTCCGTGGTCTTATCTTTTTCATGTGATGTCTAGGAGAAATATAATACAAGCCACATTTGTGATTTTTAACTTCTGGTAGACATTTTTAAAAAGTAAAAAGAAACTGGTGAAGTTCATTCTAATAATATATTTTATCTAAATTAACATATCTGAGATTTTTCACTTCAACATGTAGTCAATATAAAAATATTAATGTTTATTTTGTTATTTATTTATTTGTGTATTTATGTATTTATTGGTACTAATTCTTTGAAATCCACTGTGCATTTTAGACCTACTGTAATTTGGATTAGTGGCATTTTGAGTGTCCAAAAGCTACAGGCAACTATTGGCTCCTGTATTTGACAGTGTTAGAGTAGAAAATGGAGAGCACATGGAGAGCATTTCCACAATGCTAAAAAAAAAAAAAAAAAAAAAAAAAAAAAAAAAAAAAAAACAAAAACAAAAACAAAAAAACACCTTTATCTTTGTATTCCCAGTGCTTTATTGAAATGCTTGTAATATAAATATTGTTCCATAAATAAATGTGGTAGGCAGAATTCTAAGGTGGCCTCTAACAATCCTTGCCTTTGTTTAATTCATATGTGCTTGAAACCTGGGAATCTGATGAACTGTCACTCTTATAATCATGACCCATTATATGGCAAAGGGGAGATTGCCTTGGGTGGGCCTGCCCTCGTCAGGTGAGGGCAGGTGGCAAAGGAAGAAATCAGAGATATCCCTGCTGGCCTAGAAGAAAACTTGCAGCTTTGTAGTGAACTGCTGATGGAGAGGAGCAGGTTCTAGGAGCTGAGCCAAATTCTTAGCCAACAGCTAGCAAGAAACAGAGACCTTAGTTTTATAACCTCAAAGAACTGAATGTAAAATAAGTGAGCTTCAGAGACTCTTGAGCTCCAGAGAACCACAGCACAGTGCCCACTTTTATGTCAGCCTTTTGGGACCTTGAGAAGAGAGTTCAGTCATATAGTGCCCAGATTTCAGATCTACAGAAGTAAGAGCTAATACACGCAAGGTTGTTTTAAGTGTGTAGTGATTTCTTACACAGCAGTGGAAAACCACCATCGTCGTAAAGGTCATAGTTCAGCAACCACCATCCAACTGGCAGCAGTTAATTAATGACTCTTGATTTCCAGCATAATTCCTAAAAGGAAATTGTGATCTCTGATTATTCAACTTGAAAGTCAAACCAGATCGCGATGGCAATGTGCTTCTATCAACCATGCCAGGGTATCGGCAGTCTAGTATTCAAGTGATTTTCTCTTCCCAGTGTCCTTTGTATAAGAGGGAAGGACTAACAGGCAAGAAAAATGACAAAGCACTTAGGAATAAGTTTGAGTTCCTCATCTTTTAAAGGAGTGTCTACTGATTGAACAGAAGTCAATATTATAAATAATAATAGTGTTAATGTTTGAAACTTGAGTGTCCCCAAAGACCTTGGGTTAAAGCCTTGGTTGCCAGTATATGGTACCACTGGAAAGTGGTGGAACCTTCAGGAGGAGGGGCCTAATGGAAGGAAGTTAGGTCATTGGGGGATGTTCTTGGAGGGGATACTGGGACCTCAGACTCTTCCTCTGTGCTCCCATCAGTCATCAGATGAGCAGCTTTGCTTCACCTACCATTTGATCTCTGCCATGATGTTCTTCCTTGCCATGGGCCCAAAGCAATGGGGCAAAGTGACCATGGATAGAAAACTCTGAAACCATCAGCCAAAATAAATCTTTACTCCTTTTAAATAGGTTTTCTTGGGCATTTTGCCATAGCTACGGAAAGCTGACTATCACAAATAGTGATGATAATCAGAGTAGCTCACATTTTTGGGGATTTGTATTCTGTGCCCAGCATTATCATCCCTTGCCTTACTCTATCTTCACCACAGCCCTGGAAGGTAGACACTTCCTCATTTTACCGATGTGGAACTTGAGTTTGAAGAGGTAGGAGGTTTAGCTATGAAACTAGGCAATAAAGGGGATCAGGAGAGAAGAGCAGGTATTTTGGGATGAAGCACTCTTCAGAGCAGACTCGCTTGATTTGGAGATGCAGCTCTTTCTCCTGGACGACAGAGAGCTCCATTCCTTCTCTGTAACAGATTCTCTTTATGCCCTGTCCTCTAACAAGACACTTTCCCCAGGTGGCCCTGACCTCTGCTTTTTAGTTTCTTTCACCTGCCACTTTGGAGAAGTCATTGAGTCCTGTGATCCCTAATAGTTCCTAAGAGTGGTCCTAGCTCTGAAAGGTACATCCTGAATCCTGGGGGATCCTGTTCTTCTGAGCTCCAGCTCTCTCCACTGATGGTTTTGTTTGGATTTCTCACTAGTCCCTCAAGTTCAGGTTATTCAAAATGGAGCTCATCAACGCGTCCTGAAGACCAGCTCGCCTCCTCCGTGCTTTAACACTGCTAGTGATTCCATAATCACTGGCCAGTCTGTCAGGCTCTGAACAGAAAATGTTTAACCATTTCTTGTCTTCCATACCTTTTGCCAAACAGCTGTTCAAAGTATTTTTCCAGACTGTATACTCAATCATTCCTTCTACACTCTCCAACCTCCTGAGTCCTTCAATCCATCCCTCGGTTCCCTCCCTTCCTCCCTCCTTCCTTCCTTCCTTCCTTCCTTCCTTCCTTCCTTCCTTCCTTCCTTCCTTCCTTCCTTCTTTCCTTCCTTCCTTCCTTCCTTCCTTCCTTCCTTCCTTTATTCCTTCTCTCTTTTCCCTCTGGTCCTGGAGATTGAACCCAGAGCCTCTCATGTGTTAGGCAAGTGCGCTACCACTGAGCTACACTTCCCAGTCCTTTTTATTTTTTATATTGAGACAAGAGTCCTAGCAAGTTGCCCAGTTTGGCCTCAAACTTGTGATCCTCCTGATGGAACCTCCTGGGATTACCATTGATCTTCTTTCCTTCTCCAGCTCTGATTCTATGGTGCATGGTTCCTTGTTACGCCGTCATTTCTATGAGCCTACCTGGAACCCAACCTCCCAGAACTTGCCTTGCTCTGGGAGGCTGAGCAGTACTGGAGACATTGAAGCGAAGGAAGACAAAGTTAAAATAGGACCGTGTCCCAATTTTCACTGAGGCTCCAAGAGCAAGAATGCCAAATAGTATTGCATCCCAGGGCAAAGTATTAGTCCACCCATCAATAACACCTAAAGATAGACAAAAGCAGGTTTTGTAATCCTTATGGTCATTACTCCTTAGCTGTGAATTCTTCCTGTCTGACTCTCTCCTGGGAGAGCTTCAAGGAGACCTTGATATCTTTTGAAGCTTAGGGAACACAGGCAGGCAGTTGGCTCATGCCAGGGGAAAGGTCTGTGTGGGAGCCTGGCTGAAACAAACGGTGTCACACAGCAGCAGGCTGCAGTTAGGATGGAACCACCCTGGGTCCATGCCAGGTCAAAGCTGCAAGGGCCAAGTATAAATCCACAGGAGGAATGCAAGTCCGGGTTGTTTTGAAAGGAATCCAGACCCAGAGGGCTTCCTATAATGGGTAAAGTGTTGTTGGCAAAATGGGGTTGGAGGTACCACTACACAGAGAAGGAGAGGGGATGCACCGCTTGAGCCAAAGGAATTCCAGCTGGGAGGGCCTAGCAGGGGAACATCGGAGGAGGCCACAGATTTGGATAAGAGAATAAATGCAGTCTGAGACCTCAGCCAGAGCCAGAGGGCAGCTATACCAGCTTATCTATGTTAGTCAAATTAGAATGTTTCATGTGGTAGCAATCATACCTCCTTTTATTTCCTGGTGGACGTGTTCTCCTGTTCTCTGCAAAGCTTTCTTGGTCCCTGAGCTTCACAATGCCCCCTTCCTCTCATTTGAACCTATCAGATAGGAGGAAACCCTCCATTGCTCCTGTGTGGCCAAATGGAACTTAGAACTAAGAGTATCGATGGCCAATTAATCATACAATGGATGGTTCCACTTTTTAAAAATAGGGTATTCTCCTGGGAAGGTGGATCACTTCCTCTAGAATTTTATTTTCAGTATTGGTTGGCTTATCATCCCATTTTCATATAATATAAAAATAAACTTTTACTTTGATTTGAATTTTGGGAACTTATTCTATTTATATGAAAAAAATCTATGAGCAGATCTGAAGTCAAATTTTAATTTATATGTATTGCATTCTATAAAATATGTCCGCAATATTATCATTTACATGGCAAGTATTTCATAATATCTGAAATGGGGGCATTTCTTGTGTTTGCCATGACCCTCTGAGAGACTTTCTAGTCTCAATTCTCTTATTCCACCTAATTACAACTTCATTTTAAAAGCAGTCGGGAGCATATATACCCTGAGCATTTAAAAATGTTACATTTAATGTATCTAATGAGTTTTTAATTTCAGTATAACTAACAAAAATAATTGAAAAACGAAATTGCTAATGGAAGCATGCCTCTCTATGAAAGTAATTTACATTATCATAAAAGAACTTTAAGTTCATTACAGAAAATGTGAAAATCACAGGCAAGTATAAAGAATAAAATAAAAATTTGACATAATCACAACAAACACCACTTCCAACCTATTCTTGAGACTTTCCAATCTTTTCTTTTTTTCTGTTTTGGTGCTGGGAGTTGAATCCAGGGGTGATTTACTACTGAGCGTCATCCCCAACCCTTTTTTATTTTTTTTATTTTGAGACGGGGTCTCACTAAGTTGCTGAGTGATGAGTTGGGCTCATCAGCCCAAATCCCAAAGCATGACCTGAGGCTGACCTCTCCAGTCTTTTCTATTTTTCAAAGTTGGTAAAAGAATGCACACACTTTATAAAATCCTGCTGTTTTCCCCACTGAAGACTGTATTGAGGCCCATACTTTTTCCTTTGCCACTAAATAATCTCTAAAAAAAAAACCCTAGTTTTCATGATTGGATTGCATTTTATCATATTATAATGTGTTATAATTTGCTACATTATAATACATAGTGCATATAATATTGTAATACATACTTGTTCTATTTGATTTACTTAGCAATTCTCAGCATGCTCATTTTTAGAAATATAAAAATCTGGTATATATTTGACTTCTGGCATAAATCCACATTATATTTTCATCCCACCATCAATAACTTTGACTTATAATTTTTATTTTTGCCAAATTGCATTTACTTCCTGGTCTGTAAGCAATTGCACTTCTATTTTCAGTTTGGCAAAAAATAAAAAGGCCACCAAACTCTGTAGGAATTTGCTGTTGTAGTCTCTATTCATGGTCTCTCATTTTCCTTTAACCCTTCTTAGAGACCCTTTTATTCTTCCCTGTGTCTTTCCTCAATATAAAGTTTGTTTTTAGGGGATTTTTTTTCTTATAAATATTCATTGCAGAAAAATCCACAGAAGGCCAGGGTGACTGTATATCAAGGGTGGAACCATCTAGGGAATATTCAAATACACCTCAGTTCATTATACTGCTGCATAAAATCAGAACGCCAGGTTTAAATTTACCCAGTGAGTAGTGAAGTTGTCATGTGGTCGGAATTCTCAGTCTACATGACTAATACTTCCTGTTACTGAAGACAGACCTTCAGGGAAAGCCAAACCATAAGCAGAAATTTGCTCAGAAGAATGAAATGAGAACAAAGGGTTTAGGATTAGAGACTTTAGAGTGCTCAGTGGACAGGTTATGCATTACAATGAGTGTCATTACAGTTAAGATTTGGTGCAAGGTTAAGGTTTGGCTGAGGGGCAGAAATCATGGCCCTGAGGAATCCATCATGGAAATGAGCGCCATCTTGAAGTTCTCCTCGTGAGACAGCCATTTGACCTTCTCCAGACATCTCCAGGATGCACCTTTCTGCTGAAAGTTCTGCACTGGTGACTTGCTTCATTCTTCATTCCTCCTTTGTGTTTGCCCATGACTCCTGCTGTCCTGGTCCTCCTGTGTCAGATTCTTCTTTCTTCATCATTCCATGCCAACTCTTGGTTCTCCCATCTCTAAAACCACATGTTTTTGCAGCTTCTGTCATTATCCTTGTCCTGTGGCTCACTGATGGCAGTACACCCCTCTTTCCAGATGAATAGCTGCATGACACCTGTTACCACCCTGGTGGTTGGATGGGACTATACAACAACTTGTGTCCTATGATTTTTGAGCAATGGAAATGTCTGTTACTTCTGGGCTAGTCTCATAATTGCCATCATAAGACTCTCCTTTTGCTATAGAGACCAGCCAAAGTTCCGGGTGCTCATCAGTCCAGATTCCCAAAGCATGATGATGCCCACAGAACTCTTGTCAACTCTTGACATACAGAATGGGTGACAGGGGGTTGGGGATATAGCTCAGTTGGTAGAGTGCTTGCCTCACATGCATGAAACCCTGGGTTCAATTCCTAACACCACATGCACACACACACACAAAGGTAACAAATAAACCTTCCATGTATTATGTCAGTGATGTGGCTCTGCCCTTCTAATGGTCTTCTATTATTCTTTTTAACTCTTTACCTTATTCCTCAATAGAGTTAGTTTTCTATTTATCCTCTAATCAAATGAATTCCAAGTCTACCAGATTGAACCTGATTGATATCTGAGCTCAGATCTTAGTTTTCTAGTCGCCTTTTGATGTCTTCACTACTCACAAGAACCCAACAAACTCTGAATGTTCTGCAGGGTCTCTCAAGTTGATCATGGCCCCAAACAAGCTTTTCCTTCTTTCTTTCAATTGCTGCTTCTTCTCTATTGCCATTCAGTAATAACACTACTTTCCCTGATTCATTCAGCATTTTAACTTTGGAGATGTACACATTTTTTCCTCATGGGGTCAGTCTTGCCAGTGGCAAGATTCACACAGCAGCAAGCCCAAATCCAAGCACAAGGTCCTCGAACCAGGGACAGGTTGGAGATATATCCATTCGAGTTACTTGGGAATCGTCTTCCTTAAATTTTGCTGGTTTGAAATAATTCACTTTTCATTTTCCTCTTTGAGACCAGGTGGATTGAATTTTCTTCTCTGTTGGCTGAAAGCAAAAGTGATCGGATTCCCTGTGAGCCACCTAAAATGATGGAAATACCCCTTTTACTCTTTTTCCTCTTCATCCTCCACTTCCTTCCCATCCATTATAAGGACGTTGGTAGCAACAGGATTGCAGTGTGTATCAAGCACACTGGCTAGTGCAGCCTCCGTGCACAGTGGTGGACTCTCACTACCTTTGGGTCTCCATTGCACAGTCATTGAAGAGCTGGCATCTGGCCCCCAAATACAGCCAAGAGAGAAAAATCAAGACCGATGTTGCAACAGTGAGGTAATATCAAATCTATGGTCCCTGAACCCAATGTTTCCACCCCGGGCTCATTATTTGTGCCTGCAGTTTTATGGTGATTGCAGATCTGGAAAGCTGCCACTCCAAATGTCACTAAGCCATTTATTTAATCATCAAACCAACTTCATGATCCAATTGCTCCTCCAATCACCAACACAAAGAGGAGAAAGTGATGAAGTCAGTCTTTGGCTGAATGGCCGGAATCAGGACTGGCTGCTACGGTTCCCATTTCAGTTATAATCCAAAGAGGACAGAGAATTGAGGACAATGCACTATCCAGAGAACACGGTGGTGGTGGGGGGGGACTAGGGTAACAACCTATGGCAATCTTGTCCCTAGTTTCTATGGCAATTCCTTAATACCATTTTAGGCTGAGGACCAAGGCCATTTCTTGGATCACCAGGGTTGAATGAATAGGCTAAACTTTAAAGAGGCCAACACCAATAATTTGTGGGAATCTCTGGATGAAATCAAAGTAACATAACCAAGCATTTGAAGGAATGCAGGGGTGGGACTGAGTGAGAGGAAGTGAGGATCAAGCTGTTAGTGTTGCAATTGAGAAGATGATACCATTTTAATTCCTAATTCTTTGTGACTCATATTTCTTTCTCCTACCTGCAGTTTTAAATTTAAATGGTAATATTTCTGAAATGGGCATAAAGGAGATGGAGTTGAGTTTATTTTGTAATTTTTTTCTTTTTTACCTAGTCTTCCAGGTAGATTGTGGAGTCTCACTGCCTCTTCAGCAGTGCCTTATGGTGCCAAGCCCAGGGTACTTCTGTGTTAATATCCCCAGGGAAGAACCCTTTGGGGGTCCACTGGGGTAGGAAGAGCTGGCTGCTGGGCCACAAAGGGCTGTGGAAGGTGTTACCGGGAAGCAGAGGTGGCCACAACAGTCCTTTCTCACCCTGGTTCTTGTGATCATGCTAGAAAGATTTCAGGCATGTCAGTCAGAGTAGCAGGCATGAGTTTATTGAAGGTGTAGGAACAGGGAAAATGGGACCATCTCAAGGGAGAGAATGAGTCCTCTCAGAGAGAAGAACCACACCCACTTCCTACCCGGCTAATCTGTCCTGTGCAGGTTTCCACAGAGTCCTACCCAGTCCACGTTTTGACCTTGGACTGACGGTACAGGAACTGCATGGGCAGCCTCAAAGAGAGGATGGTGCGGTCCTCACAGAGTTACAGATTTTAAGGAAACCGAGTTCCCTATTTTTGCCTCAGTTTCCCCTTGACCAGTCTATGACCCTTTGGAAAGCCCTGAGCAGGCTTTCTTTGCAAGGCTCTTGATGTTTAGGTTGCCAGGGTGACTGGGGGTTTCAGTAATAAGGGAGGGTCCAGGCCACCTGGTAGGGTGTGAGGTGATCTTGGAACAAGAGTTTTTCCCAAGGGCACATAATTAATTATGGCAGGGGGAGGTTGTGACATAGCAAGCCGCCACCTTCCAGGTGACTGTCTGTCAGTAGGCTCCCTGTGGTTTTCAGTCACCCTCCATTATTTTTTTCCCTGCTCACACATTTATGGCTGACCAGCTGCCTCACAAGGGGACCTGGGAGTTTCTTCACTCCTTATAGGACTTGCAGCCCATTGTCCTATTTCAACCCAGTCAGTGCTCCACTTTCAGAGGAATCTGGGACCCTCAGTTCTTGGTTTGCTTCTGGTTGGTTCTTTCTCCTGCATGTCCTCTGCCACCATGTTGGGTGTTCATTGCCAAAATCATGTGACTGTCTATTATAATCTGCTGTCATCTCCTTTTCTTTTTTCTTTGTTTTATTTATTTATTTTTAATTGTTACTGTCATTTTCGGAGGGGGGGCGTGGTGGAAAAGAAAAAGCAAGTTTGTGTGTTCAATTGTTCGTGTTTACCAATCACCCATTTGCTGATTCTTTCTGCCAAATTTTATTATGTCTCTCAGCGCACTGCCGGATGTCTTGAACATTCAGCTGTGTAGTACACAATACAAATCAAAACAAAATTACAATACTATACAGTGGCTTCCCTGACTCAAGTGGGGGGGAATGGGCAGATCTCAACATTACCCTGCAGGAAGATTCCTGAAAGCAGAAGCCGAAGCAATATTTATCTAAATTTCTTTTTCTCCATGAGTTACGTTTTGAGTAACCACACTCAGGCTTGGGTGCTGGGATGCAGATAAAAAGATCAAAAATTTCAGAGCCTCTCCTGGTGAATTTCCCTTGTGTTTCTCATCTGATGCATGGTAGTTCCTCCGGTAATGGAAGTTGACCTTTTGCTATAGGCCGAGTGACGAGGAGTGACTGTCTTTTTATAGTGAGAAAACAGCTGTGCCATCATTGCTGTTGCCAGGAGGGAGAGGAAAAATTGTCAGGGGTTCCTGTTTGTCATTGGCAAGAACAGCAAGATGCTAGGGTGACACAAATCATGCCAGAGGGGCAGACTCCTCTGTTACTTTCCGGGAATTGGCGTGGCTTGATCCACAAAGACTCCTATGGAGGGCCTGCAATTCCACTTTTGATCAGTCCAAGCGCGGCCTTTTACACAGCACATTTCTGATGCCAGCAGATAGTTTCCAGAGAGGAATTGGGAATTAAGTTGAGCTCTGGTTGCAGATGATTCTTTTTCATGCCTAGCTACCCAAACAAAGAGAGGGAGCCAGGAGCCAAATCTGCAAGTGAACACACACCACGGAATTGGTGCATGGGAATGTACAGGGCTGTGCCTGATTAAACTGCTGCCAGAGCACCAGGGGGCATTTTCTCCAAGCCTCCCTGTCTTGTATTTTGGCAGATCTCTTTTCCCCTCCCCCTCCGCATCCCCTTCCCCACATCCTCAAATTCATCTGCACTATTGTTTGGAAGGAGCCCAATTCACACAGATTGGCAATGCTGTAATTGTGTTTTCCTTACCTCTCTGCCTCTTTTCTTTCTCTGTTTGATCATTCCAATAATGACAGCTTTCCCCCCACCCCTTTACCATCAGAAAACAAAGAGAAACTCTTGAAAGACTTGCAGAGTTTCCGTTTTCTGATGTACTGCTATGGGAAACAAAATTCATATTCTAAGATGTTTTTCCACTTCTGTTTCTCTCCTCCTCCTCCTCCCTCAGCCAGACCGTCAACACGGATGGAAACATGAATGCTGAGAACTGGTTTCCCCTCCAAGGTGTTGTGACTACAGAGGCAACGTCTTCAAGAGCTGTGTGTCAAAATGTTGATGCTCTCATTTAAGACCTTCATCATTGTCGTAACGGGTGCCCCCGTTCGCTAGCCTGTGTTTGTTTATGTGCATTTCATTTCAAGTGATATTTCTTAGGATCATATTCACAAGGGTTTATGGCTCCTGGAGTGAAAAGTGTTATATAAACTGAAATGATTACCCCCCTGGCAAAAGGTAATCTCCATGTCACACACCACCTGGTCCTAACAGCTCACATGTGCACAGTGCTTTGCAGTTCAGAAAGAGTTTTTCATATATACGGTTGCATGGAATCCCCGGGTAACACCGTGAAGAACGCACAACGGGGGATTGGGCTCCAGGGATCATTGCACTTTGCCTGCCACCAGGCATGTGTGGGACACTGCCTGCCGATGGCTGACTTCACAGGGGTTACCGTGTAACTCTACAGAAACTGTCCCAAGTGGTTCAGCTTCTGAGAAGAGGCAGATTTATGGAGCACAAACAGGCACGAAATAGCTAGAGGAATTCTATTGTGTTTTTTTTTTTTTTTTTTTTTTCACATCTTCCTAAGGAGGAAAACTGGGCAGATAATTACAGAATCTCTCAGGCAGACTGGAGGAGAGGGAAATCTGTGAATGTGCAAAATTAATAAAATTGATTCCATTGCAACTATGTAAACATTGCAGTTAAGCATACATATAATTAGGGCAGGGTCTGTAATATGAATTGAGTGTATCCTGGGACTTGCCATAGATTAAGATATGGCTTATTAAACCAGTGGGAAAATGTTTTTTAAAGTTGCTTTTTTACTGGGACATATATGCCATTTTTTTTTCTTTTGTGCCCCACATTTTTAAATTGGTGCACTATAGTTGTACATAATGATGGAATTTGTTGTTATACACTCATGCATGCACACAATATAACAATAATATCATTGACCAACATCACTCTCTATCCCTTCCCCTTTCCCTCCTCACCCTCCACCCCTTGGTCCTTTTCCTCTACTGGTCTCCCCTTTGATTTTTAAGAGATCCACCCCCAACTAGATTTTCCTTTTTCTTCTCTAGCTTCCATCTATGAGAGAAAACATATGACAACTTGATCTTTTGAGTCGGACTTATTTTGCTTAACATGATAGTCCCTGCAAATGCCGTGATTTTATTTTTCTTTGTGGCTGATGAACTTCATTGTGTAGATATACCACATTTTCTTTATCCATTCATCTGTTGATGGACACCTAGACTGCTTCCACAGTGTTGCTATTATGAATTGTGCTGCTATAAGCATGGGTATGCCTGTATTGCTACAGTGTGATGACTTTAATTCTTCAGGATAAATACCAAGGAGTGGTATAGCTGGGTCATATGGTGGTTCCATGCCTAGCCTTTTAGGAACCTCCATACTAATTTCCATAGTGGTTGTATACTAAAAAGTGTTTCTTTTCTCCACATATCTCCAGCATTTATTATTGTTTGTATTCCTTTTTGTTTAAATTAATTAATTTATTTATTTTAATTAGATATGTTGTTTGTATTCTTGATAACTACCATTCTGATTGTGTGAGATAAAAATCTCAGTATAGTTTGGGTTTATGTTTCCCTGATTGCTAATGATGTTGAACATTTTTTCATGTATTTGTTGGCCATTTGTAGTTCTTCTTTTTAGTGTCTGTTTAATTGATTTTCCCACTTATTAATTGGTTTTTGTGTGTCTGTGTGTGTCTGTAAAGTTTTTTGAATTCTTTATATACTCTGGATATTCACCCTGTGTCAGAAGAGTAGCTATCAAAGATTTTTTTCCCATTCTGTAAGTTCTCTCTTCACATTCTTGATTGTTCTCTTTGCTGTGCAGAAGCTTTTTAATTTGATGCCATCCCATGTATTAATTCTTGGCATTATTTCCTAAGCTTTAGGCGGTCCTATTGAGAAAGTTGTTTCCTGTGTCTTTATGTTGAAGTGTTGACCTTGTGTTTTCTTTTAGGAGTTGCATAGTTTCTAGTCTAATTCCTAGATCTTTGATCCATTTTGGGTTGATTTTTATGGAGGGGGAGAAAAGGGTCTAGTTTTATTCGTTGATGTATGGATAACCAGTTTTTCCAGCACCATTTGTTAAAAAAGCTGTCTTTGCTCGAATGTATGTTTTTTGGCAACTTTGTCAAGGGTCAGATGACTATAGATGGGTGGATTTGTCTTTGTGTCTTCTATTCTGTACCATGGTCTATATGTCTGTTTTTATGTCAGTACCATGCCGTTTTTGTTACTGTAACTCTGTGGTATAATTTGAAGTCAGTTATTCTGATGCCCCCACCATTGCTGTTCCACTTAAAATTGCCTTGGCTATTCTGGGTCTTTTATTCTCCCAAATGAATTTTAGGACTATTTTTTTTTCTAGTTCTTGAAGAATGTCATTGATGTTTTGATGGGGATTGCATTGAATCTGTGTATTGCTTTTGGTAATATAGTTATTTTAACAATATGAATTCTGCTGTCTATGAACAAAGGAGGTCTTTCCGTCTTCTGAGATCTTCCTCAATTTCTTCAGTGTTTTCATTGTACAGGTCTTTCACTTCCTTGGTTAGATTTATTCCTAGTTTTTTTTTTTTTTTTTAGGCTATAGTAAATGGAATTATTTTCCAAACTCTTCCAGGCAACAAAAGATAGAGGAAAGAACATTATTGCTCTTTGTTGGCCTTTAGAAACATGTACTAATTCTTCATCTCATACAGTCTCCACAATAACAGGAGTATGGGACCAAAATAATGACCATGTAAGTTGAAACTGTGCAAAGTGATTTTTAATAGTCAATGGGAAATTATGGTTGTTCTGTGAATCTTAATAATGTTTGTAAAAACATTAAAAACTTTCTCACCATTATGAATATGGAAGGTAAAGAAAAATAATGAAAGTCATCTATTTAGTATTGTGAAATTTAAAACAAAAATATCTAAAATTGAAGCTTTTTTGGTAAAAAAAATCAAATATAGTTTGATGGTACTTGCTTTCTTATAAAACTTATATTTTATTTGTTCTTCTTAGGTATACATGACAGTAGAGTATATTTTGGCATATCACACATACATGGAATATAACTTCTAATAATTAGGATCCTATTCCTGTGGTTCATATAATTTATGGTACAGAGTGAGCATCTTTTCTACATCTTGATGAACTTTCATATTCTAAGTTTGGATTAGAAGCCAACATTTTATCCTTTTTGCTTTCAATGTCTTAAAATATCCCTCAGAGTTCCTTTAATTCAAAGTCCCCCCCCCCCCCAAGGTCAATTCCTCTTCAGCATCTTCAATATTTTCATCACAATCTATTTTTTTTTTTTTTTTTAGCCAGGGTCTCACTAGGTAGCCGAGGCTGGCATCAAATAAATGAACTCAAGCAATCCTCCTGCCTCAGCCTCTTAAGTACCTGGGACCACAGACCTCATCCTCATGCCTGGCTATGATCACTTTCTTTCTTTTTTAAAAAAATATTTTTATTAGTTCTTGATGGATCTTTCTTTCTTTCTTTATTTATTTATATGCGGTGCTGAGAATTGAACCCAGTGTCTCACACATGCTAGGCAAGCACTCTACCACTGAGTCACAAAGCCAGCCCTATGATCACTTTATTTTTAAAACTTAAAACTTAAAAACAAACAAATAAAAAAAAGTGGCATTTGCAGGTAAATGGATGGATTTGGAGAAGATAATGCTAAGTGAAGTTAGCCAATCCCCCCAAAAAACAGATCCTGAATGTTTTCTCTGATATAAGGAGGCTGATTCATAGTGGGGTTGGGAGGGGAAGCATGGGAGGATTAGATGAACTCTAGATAGGGCAGAGGGGGGGAGGGCAAGGGAAGGGACAAGGGGGTAAAAAAAGATGTGGAATGATATGGGTATCATTGCCCTAAGTACATGTATGAAGAAACAAATGGTGTGAATGTACTTTGTACACAACCAGAGATATGAAAAATCATACCCTATGTGTGTAATATGAACTGTAATGCATTCTGCTGTCATATATAACAAATTAGAATAAAAATAAGTTTAAAAAGTTTTAATTTTTTAAGTTATACATAACTTAATTCATTTTGACATATTTATAAAAGTATGGAATATAATTTTCTCTGATTCAGTCCCCAGTACTTCCTCTTTCCCTTCCCTCCTTGTTCTTCCTGTTCCCTTCTCTCTATTCTATTGATTTTTCTATTTTAGTTTTTTTTTTTTTTTTCTCTTACCATTATATCCACAAGACACTAATTTTTAAAAACTATGATTGTTTTCTTCTTGGCATCAGCAAATTCTGCTTCCTCATCGTCTTCAGCTTCTCTAGCTGCACACCTAGGCAGTACCCACCTTCCCACAGCCAACCATTCTTCTCTAACTGCATTTGTGTACAATTCAAATTAAAGATAGGTAGTTAGTGTAGTTAGGTAAATCGGGTCTAATGTGGAGAGGTCATTATTGAGAATGGAGTCCAGGAAACCAGAGCAGCACTTGGAGGAATTGAAATGTTAATGCCCCAAGGCCTGGAGCCCATCCCAAGGAAATGTTAATGAAGCAGCTCCCAGCAAACTCTGAGATGCTCATCCAAAAGCCCTTCCTGCCCACATTACTCTTAGGGCCCACCTGTCCCCCACCCTTTGGGCCTTCCCACCTACATTTCATCACTGCAAGATAACAGAACAAAGGACAGGAATGCTACAGGAATACAGGAAAGGTGAAAGTAGACCTTAGCTGTAAAAGAGGGAAGACCTCCCCCTTCCATGGATTCCACCTGTTGGGTCCCCTTCTTCCTCCGGGGAGAAGTCTTTTCTGTTGTTCTTTAATAAAGCCTTCCACTTTCCACCCTCCACTTGCCTCGGCCTGCTTCTCTGGTGTTATACTTCAGCATTCGGGGAAGCAAGGACTCGTCACTGGTGAACAGTGGTAACATTACCACCTTTTGTTTCTTTGCTGCATTTCCTGTTGTCCCAATCCCACTTTGATTGACAATTTTGTAAAATTCCAGTTGGGTCTGTCCCTGGGAAACAGGAGATTGCAAACCTCTTGGTTTGCTTCTATGAGTGCACTGAAGAATAATGTATCATGAGCAAGCCTGGCTGCAGTGAAAGAAGCGATGTGATTAGTAACCAATCATGATGAGCATCTGTTATTTATGTAGTGGACTGTGTACTAAGAGCAACCAGCAAAGTTTCACAATTAATGCACCATGGTAACTGAAACTTGAACTGTGTTTGTTGGAGGACTCACGTCTTTTGAACCATGGTAACTGAAATTTGTACATAAAGGAACTGTGCAAAACAAGTTCATGTTTTTCTATGATGAACTGCATATGTTTATCATTGAAAAATTTAGAAAAAATAAATATGCAAAAAAGAGGGAAGGGGGTCAATGTATCAACTTTTGATCCAAGTATTGAAGGTTCTAAGCTTGCCTAGGAGGAGAATGTCTGCATGATGACCATTTGTTTCAGATAGAAACTTAGAAACTTGGTGTTAGTTTCTATGCCTTTTCAAAGAGTTCAGGACCAACCAAAAGAAAGAAGAGTTTATTAAAGGCTTAGAAATCAGAAAGGGAGGGTGTAGAGTGAGTCCCCATCTTCCCCTTTAGTTGAAGTCAAAACAAAAGAAGAAAACCCTTGGGTCAAAAGTTTCATCAAGTCTTGAATAAACCCCTCTGAATATAGGATGATCATTTTTACCTAACCAAGGCTCTTCCTGCAGATTCTTCCAGTTGTTCAGGGAAATGGCACTGTAGTATTATTGAGCTTTGGCCAGCTGCATCCCAGAGCTTCCAATTCAGGGTCTGATTCTGCAACTTGCCCTTAGTTTTGGAATCCAACAGCTTCTGTCATTATAGGCTCCATGTTCAGCGAATGGCCTATCCTAGTGTTGTAGGGACAAACAAGGCAAGGCACCAAAGATAGCTGGAAACAGTTTTATTTGGCTGCAGCCAGGTTCAGAGGGCACAGCTTTTGCTGTAATCAATCAATCCCCCTGAACCCCGAGTTCAGGCAGTTTCAGAATTTTATACCCAGCATGTAAGGGGAAGGGCTCAGAAGTTCACAGTCTACAGAATTTCACATAAAAGCAGCTTTTTCTTTCACTGTTCTGGGCAAGTTAACTCTTCAAGGACCTGAGAAGGGGAGAACCTCTTCTCCCCTTTCTTTCCTCCCCCTGCCAGCTGTTACCAAGGAGCCCAATTGTAACTTATCTTAAAAACACAGACATCTCTGTGAATACCAGCTCAAGGCCAGAGGCCTTGTTTGCACATTTTTTTTTGAACTACTATACTGGATAAGTTTGTGAAAACTAGTAAGGGGTCCAGTACATGGAGTGCTGGTATCTTCTCGGCCAGTGGCCAAGTAAACAGGGTGACACAAAAATAGTTAAGTTTATCTACATTGGTCTCTTTCTCAGAGTCTCTTTTGCTGACAGTCCTAAAATCAGCCATGGTGAAGTGGGCTTTTCTGTGGAGAAAGGGGGTGCCACTTCACTAGGGCCTCAACCCTGTTCCAGGGCACTTCTCCCAAGTTGCTAGGGAAGGGAAGGGAAGAGAAGAGACTTTTTTTTTTTTTTTTTTTTTATCAACCCAAGTCTCCTTTTAGCTTATGAAGAGGCTGGGTTTATCTTTTAATTTTATAATTTAATGTAAAGGCAAGTTTCTACACTGTGTCCTTCAGAACGCTGCTTTATCTAATCTTTCTCAAGGGAGCTAATGGTGTTCTTCACTTTCTGTGGTTCTTTTTCAATTTGATAAACCAAATTACAATAAATACACTCATTCCAGGAACTTCTATGCTCTATCAGAGAAGTTTCCATCACTTCCTGTTGGGCTTGGGGAGGTATGTGAGAACTCTATGGATTGTTATAGTTGGTGGAAGGCCTAGTCTTTACTTGAGGGCATCAGGAGGGTAGAAGTTCAGGCCAGGTGGTTCTAATGGTAGTAATTAATTAGTAACAGATTGGGCACGATGGGTAGGTAGTAATTAGTAAATGGAAAGACTGGTGACACATCACCATATAGGACACCTTCGTACCTCACAGCACAGTTTTCTGACCCACTTTTTACTTTAGCCACAGCTGTGAAAGCTAGCTTTGTGCGGGTGTGTTTTCAGAGTGCCTCACTACAGTTGCTTCGTGTTCTATCCCTGATATGGTGAATATGGTGACCTGTTGGCTCTCCTGCATGCAGATCTGGAAGGGTTGAGGTATTGCAGCTCAGGGAGCAAATCCTGACCAAGGAGAGCCTGAGAGCCAGTGGACAAGTGTTCCCTTCTTTCCGTCCTTGAGCAGATGACATTGAGACGCAGTCCATGTTGCACCCTCATGGAAGAAAGGACCAAGCACAAGGCTCTAATGCTGTGGAAACCCATGTGGGCATGTTTCTCCAGCCAAAATCGTACCTGGAATCAATTCCACATCCTAGGAGGAATTGCAGAGGCTACTGTCATCATTCAAAACTTAAAGGATACAGGAATGAAAGTTGTGTTCAGATTCCCATGTGATTTATCTTTATGGCCTCTGCTATAGCCACAGGATCATGGCAAGTGATGGCCCCTATTATAGCTGCTGTGGTAAAATAGTCCCCACCCCATCCACAAAGTCAACATAACCTCTGTACAAAGTATGTGGATATATATATATATATATATATATATATATATATATTTATTTACTTACTGGGAATTGAACTCAGAGGCACTCAATCACTGAGCCACATCCCCAGCCCTATTTTGTATTTTATTTAGAGACAGAGTCTCACTCAGTTGCTTAGCACCTTGCTATTGCTGAGGCTGGCTTTGAACTCGCAATCCTCAGTCTCAGCCTCCAGAGCCACTAGGATTATAGGCATATGCACGAAACCAGGCAAAGTATGTGGTTATTAACCTGGCAAATGTATTCTTTCTAATACCTGTTGCTCAGAGGGCTCAAAAGTAAGTTTGCATTACTGTAAAAAGTACATTCATTACCTCGAAAAGAGATATATTATGTCTTGTTGCTACCATAATATAGTCCATAAGAAGTCAATCATTGTAACATTTCACGGAGAGTCATGCTGATCCTACTTTTAATAACATTAGGCTAATTGGATCTGGTAAGCAGGAAGGGACAAGGAGTCTGGGTGGGATAGTCTAATAAGAAACATGCATATGGCGGGGGGATAAAATCCACAAAGATTAAGGGGCTTACTATATCAATGAATTTTTCAAGAATCCCATAGTTTCAGAAATTCAGTGGTTTGGGACTTAACAGGACATCTCTACTAACAGGGAATCCCCTTCTGGCATTAAAAAGAAATCATGATGCTACTTTGGATTTGGAGGATAGCACTTGGGAATATTGTCACAATTGGGAACCAGAGCAAGAGAGAGCTTTGTAGCAGGTCCCTGCTGGGTGTGAACCAACAGGCGTCATGATGCTAGAGGAATCTGTTGTGGATAAAGATGGTATGTAGATTTTCTGGCAAACTCCAACAGGGTAGTCAGCATACACATCAGTAGGGTTCTGGGGCAAGAGGAAGCCTTTTTGCAGCAGAGCAATATGCTCCATTTGAAGGACACCTCCTGGTGTGCTCTGAGTCTTTCAAAAGAATGAATACCTGGATATCAAGTGACTATGCAACAGATGCTGCTCCTTATGTTCATCATGTATCAGATCCTCAGAACCTTAAGATCAGGGAGAAATAGCACTTGGGTATGGCTCCAAAGGACAGTGGTCCTAAGGGACAGTGGCCTAAGCAAATTGGGCAAAGCTGTGACTAGTGTAGTTGGTGGTTACTTTATGCAGAGGGTGAAATGGCCCGATGTGGAGATATACATGGCATCTTGACCAGTGGAAAATAATCTGGCTGGTTAATGAGGGCCCTTAAACGGGGCAAGTTTGGAGGAAAAAAGGACAAGGATTGTAGGTAAGAGGCAAGTGCATGGAGCCATGGGAATAGCGCAGTGTTGGCTCATAATAATGTGACTGGACAATAGCTGCTAGAGGGAGTCCTCGCCTTTGGAGTCTACAGGATGACTTTTCCTTCAGATCCTCCATCCTTGGCCACTCCAGGTGTCTGTGCAAGGGACTCACGATGGTCACGGTCATGGATAGGTGCAACAGGGTGTGTTCCTTTAAAACTGAGGAGCCCAATCTGCCAGCAGAGACTGATCTCAACCCTTTCCTACCACACTGTCACTTGAGACCAACCTGGCATCTGATGGCAGCTGCAGCATCAGGGACAATAGCTCCTTCCATGAAGTTCTCTCATGCAGTCCTTTGTAGAAGGCTGTCTAATGAATGGGGCTTCATGCAGGGCACGAGGAGATCTAAGTGGTGCAAAGGCGCACTCTGTCAGCTACTTCACGTCTTCCCATCTCCTCTGTGCACATTTTACTTCAGCTGCTGCTGTGGCGATGGGTTTTGCACAAATCCATTCTGACAGGGCTCTGCTTCATCTGCAACACGGTTTTCTGCCCTGGGAGCTCTCTGGTGCTGTGCGGCGAGATGGCTGTGGAAGCCCACTCAGGCATGGGAAGCCTGGGAGGTCAGGGGAGTTAAAACCCAACCGGGCGTCCCTTCCCTAATGGGGGATGAGAGCTGGCAGATAAATGAGGCATATCCCTGGAAGTCCTTGGTGGGGTCAAGCCCTAGCCGCACAGTAGTGACCAAGTGATCATGTACTCTTCATGGCTGGTCCCCTGCCCTCCTTTCCTGGGATCATGTTCTAAACAAACTGCTTGCACCCAAGCCCTTGTCTTGGGCTCTGTTTTTGAGAGAGAATTCAGAATCACCACAATATCAATGAGATGCCCCACTAGAATCCAAATTTCCTAAGACTTACTTGCCTAGATAGGTATGACAGAGGCTCGATCAGGGTAAGGATGCAAATTTTTGACTCTTAACACAAACTTTGTGAATCCACAAACACAGATGTCAAGTTCTCCCTCTCTGGCTTGCGCAGTTGATTTTACCATCTTTAAAGGCTGTTGGTGGTCATACTTCAGTATTGTCACTGGTGCCAGGGCCCTAGATGATGCTGCTGATGTCTATGCCAAGCTTGTACTCTCCAGGGGATGCCCAAGAAGCACATCTGACTATAGGTTCTTAAATCCTTCCATGTTGGATCCGTACAGCAATGAAAAGAAGATTCATGTCCTGCTTTGGTTTTCACTTAATCCTCCAGGTCCAGTGCTCTGTGAGCAACGTCTTCCTGTCTCCTGCTTGGAGCCCAGAGAGATCAGACTTAGTTCACAAAGCTGGGCCAGGAAAGCGTAGGAATGGAGTATCTTCCCCTCTTCACCACCCCTGACTCTCCTTCTCATTAGCTTCCTGCCAAACAGCCCCCCATACAGACAGCCCCTTCCTCAGGGGATCTTCCATTCTGGTTTCTCCCTTTGGTCCAAGAGAAAAGTCTGAATCTCGCCAGGAGTGGTGGTACGAGCCTGTAACCCCAGCAGCTCAGGAGGCTGAGGCGGGAGGATCGAGAGTTCAAAGCCAGCTTCAGCAAAAGTGAGGCGCTAAGCAACTCAGTGAGACCCTGTCTCTAAATAAAATACAAAATCGGGCTGGGGATGTGGCTCAGAGGTTGAGTGCACCTGTGTTCAGTTCCTGGTCCTCCCTCCCCCCAAAAAATAGTCTGAAACTTATCTGTGTGTATTCCTTCCACTTTTCCTTCCAAGATGTCATACTGAGAATGTTTACTTCATAACTAAAACTCCAGTTTTGGAGTAGAGCAGCCTGTCAGTGAAATCCTTCTTGTTTCATACCATGGCCTCAAATGTGACCTCTGGGTCTCAGTAGCATCTGCCTACCAAGAAAGGTATGGAAGGTAAATGACCCGAGTCCCCCGCCTGGGAAGAACCTTCCTCCGCTGAGATTTTCTCACCAATGGAATTTGGCAGTCAAGGAAGCACTCCTCTGCTCCACATCTCTGTTCTGGTGGTCATGTTTGTTGGACACTCACCCTTTAAGTGACCTGCTTCTTCAGCATCCCTCACTCTCCACCTAGATCTGCGAGTAGAAAGGGGGTCTAGGAAGTGATGTTAATTGATTTGGCAATTGCAGATGATAAGGGTTTTGTTGGTGGTGTATTTTAAGACAACACTAGCTATTGAAAGGAGCCTGAGGCAGGTGACAATCTACCAGCCTGCATAACCTTGCTACCAAATTACAATGAAAGCCAGTCTCAGGTCAGACTGCCACACACGCGCCTGCTAAACACACAATCACTAGAAAGCAAACACAACACAGCTCATACTGTCTACCTGGGAAGCTTGATGAAGTCACAGCCTCTGTCTGGCCTTTTGGATGCTCCAATGAGCACCTTGCATGAACTTCTGTTCACTGGAGACAAAAGCCAAGACCACGGAGACAGGAATCTGTCACCCTTACAGTCGACATCAGATAGCAAGGATATTCCACCTCAATGGCCACACACCAGTGGCTGCACATAAAGCTTTCTAGCAATCAAGTCTCCCAGGGTGACAGGTGACCAGGTTGTCTGATTTTAATATTCTGGTGGTTTGAGGGAGATTTTTTGTTTTTTGCAGCGTTGGGGTTGGGACTTAGATCCTTGCACATGCCAGGCAAGTGCTCTACCTTTGAACTAGATCCAAGGCCAAGAATACATTTTTCTTTTCCCCAGGGGGGAAGGGGAATTGAACCCAGGGTCTCATGCACCTCAGGTAAGAGCTCTCCCACTGAGCCACATCCCCAGCCTCCAGAACACTTTTCATTTCACCAGTAAGAGCTCAAATCCGATTTTTGCTATGCTGATTAACAGGATATCATTTTCCAAAAGTGATAACCCTTGCTTGACATTTAGCATGCAAATTAGCAAAGCTTTGATTATTGATTGGGATACAGGTGACAAAAACACTTGTAGATTAGATGGACTCCAGTAAAGTCCCCTGCCCCCCACCGCCCCCCGTGTTTTTGTTCACCCACTTTGTGGAGAAGCTGTCTGTCTGCTTTCTTGGTTTCATGCCATAGAGCAGCCAGGAACACGACTTCCTCTATTCTGCCATCTTGGGTCTCTCTAGATGGACTCCAGATGAGAAGGGCTGCTGACCACCCCTGGCTGCTACTAGAGTTGCAGCTGAAACTGGCTGAACATGCACATATCGCTGAGAAGAAAGTGGCTGGCATGAAGCTAGTATCTCAGTGTCGACGTTGAAATGTTTTATGGTAAATTACTGCAGCAGCATGACACCCTCAAGCCTCTGAGTATAAGGCCCCCACATTTCTTGGACTCCACAGATGGGAACAGATGCTCCTTCTGCTCAATTAAAGGCCTTCTCATTTCCTACTCCCCCCACATGGGATGTGATTGACCCCTGAACCCCAATAAAGCCATCAAAATAGTCTGATGGTTTCTATTAACAGGTCATAATAGCAATTCATGGGGACATAACTAACATTAAAAATAGTGAAATGAAATTCATAGACAGATCAGCAAGCATTGCACGCAGTGACAAGAAGGGTAAGAATTGCTTCGTGAGCTTGTTTATGTCACGTTTGTGGCACCTGCTTACTGGAATACTATGTAAAATATAAAATCTTTTAAAATGTCTTTTTAAACTTTTTAAAAAAATTTAACAGACATAATAATTGTACACATGTGATAATTCAGTGTGATAAGTCAATACTGCATACAATATGAAATGATCAAATCAGGGTAATTAGCATTTTCATCTTAAACATTAGTCAGTTCTTGGTGTTGGGTCTTTGACTCCTGTCTTCTGGTTATTTATAAAATAAATAATACATTGTATAAACAATACTCTCTACTCTGTGATGGTGCACTAGAACTTATTCTTGTGTCCAACTATATTTTGCACACATTATCCATCTTCTTCATCTCCTCTCCTCCCTATCCTTCATAGCCTCTCTTAATCACTATTCTGTTTTCTTCCATGAGATCTTATTGGGTTTCCACAGACAAGTGAGAATATGCAGTATTTATCTTTCTACACCCTCCTAATTTTACTAATATGATGACCACCAGTGCTATCAAATTTGCCAAAAATGGCAGAATTTCATTCTTTTTATTGATGAATAACATCTCGTTGTGTATATGCCCTACAGTTTCTTTATCCACTCACTCATTGATGAACACCTTGGTTGACTCCATATCTTGGCTACTGTGACTAGTGCTTCAATAAACACAAGAGCAGATCCATCTTTGATAAGCTAGTTTCATTTCCTTTGGATAGATAACTAGCAGTGGAAGAGCTGGATAGTATGGTATGTTTATTTTTGAGGAAGCTCCATACTGTTTTCAATAAAGCTCCATACTGCTTTTCATTTGCATTCCCATCAGCAGTATATGAGTTGCCTGTTCTCCACATCCTTGCCAGCGCTTGTTATTTTTTATCTTTTTAATAATACCCATTCTAACTGGGGGGAAGTGATACCTCTCTATTGTTTTGGTTTGAATTTCACTGATGATTAGTGATACTAAGCATTTTTCCTTAGATCTGTTGGCCTTCTATACATCTTTTGAGAAACATCTATTCAGATAATTTGTTCCAAAATGCCTTCTTAACTGTGTATCAAAAAAAATTGAAAACAATCAAATAGTTGAAATACATTTTATAAGGTTAGTGTTATTAAATCTTAAAAACTGTGTAAATACCAATGTTTCAGACAAAATATTCAGCAATCCCTCTTCAAGGGCTTGGTTCTGGCAAAAGATAACCCAGTGACCTCAATGGGCAGAACATTTGGCATCTTAATCTGCAACTTCAGCGTGCAGATTTATGGTACCATTGCTATAGCCAAGGACAATGGGTAGGTACTTGCTTTATGTACCAATCCTGGTAATATTCCCCAAATGAAAGAAATTTAGTCCAACAATTCTGAGGGCTTTTTCAACCTCCCCAAACTGAAAGTTGCCAGTGAACTTCCAATGACAATTCCAGCAAAGAAAACAGAAGTCCCATCTGAACCAGGCACCTGCATCAGGTCTCCGAAATAGTCTCTATTCTGAACACTTAGCCTAAACCAGATATTTTCTAAGATAACAGATAAATGAGAGTGGATGAAGCTGTCCTAATGATTCCTTTGTTTCCTTACAAACCTTATAAACTTCTTTGCTTGTGTAGAGTGAAAGACCAGAGGTATTCATTTGAGTTCTCTCGTTTTATCCAGATTTTTTAAGCACTCTTATCAAAAGGCAGCAGTATTCCAGGAGCAGCTTTTAATTTCCAAAGCATTTTTATTAGGCAAGTCATTGATGTTCCAAAATCCTGCATAAGAACTGACGGTAGAGTTTGCAGAGATGAAGATACCTACATGACTCTTAGGTCTTAAACTCAAATATGGTTTTTGCTTATTAATGTAAATAAAAAGTGTGGGGCACTGGGTTCAATTCTTAGCACCACAAATAAATAAATAAATAAATAAAGGTTCAGCAACAACTAAAAAATATATATATATATTTTTAAAAACGAATGAATGAAAATTCAGCTCATCTCTCAGGGGGACATTTCATAAAGGACACACAGTTGGGGTAGCTGGGAGGAAATCAGAAAGTATGAATAGAAACTGCCGCTAGAAGGAGCGAGCTCGCGCCATTAGACGTGGGTGAGGAGGGAGCCTGTGGATAGGGACATGGGGTGTCTGGGCATGGCCGTGAGTCAGGTGAAGTGGTAGCAGGGCAGGGCCAGGGAAAGGGCTGGGCCCACGGGGAAGCACATTGTGCTGAGGCCTCATTCAAAGTGTCAGCACAGCAGGAGAGGTGGCCTGTTGAAAAGACCTTGGCCTCTGTCCCAGCAGGCAAAGTCTAATTCCTTCCAAAGCCCTCACAACTGTGTGTGTGTGTGTGTGTGTGTGTGTGTGTGTGTGTGTGTGTGTTTCAGAATCAGAAAAACATGAGCATCTTCTGCTTTTCATAATTTGCTTTTTTTTTTTTTTTTTTGGTCCCAGGGATTGAATCCAGGAGCACTTAACCACTGCACCACATCCCCAGTCCTTTCTATTTTTTTATTTTGGGACAGGGACTTGCTAAGTTGCTAAGGCTGGCTTCAAATCTATGATCCTCCTCCCTCAGCCTCCCAAGCCGCTGGGAGAACAGGCCTGCACCCAGGCTCCTGGCCATGATTTGCAATCTTTTGTTGTGCTCCCTCATAACAAATGAAAGTGATGTTCCAAAATTAAGGCATTCTGGTTTCTTCCACATACAGCGTGGCCTGTGAGGCAACGGAGAGGGAGCTTGCTGAGTTTATCCTCAGCACCTGTGGTGTTGGATGAGGAGTGAGGGGAGCAGAGCAGAGGGCATTTGTCAGAGACCCTGGCTGCACGAGGCCCAGGGCAGCCTTTAGGCAGTGACATCTCAACTTCACATCTCAGCTCTGCACTTTCTCCCTGGGTCGTATTTCCATCTGCTGGAAATCTAGGGCAGGGATACCTGGAGCTTAATTATTTAAATCATCTGGACTGTGCGGGCCCCAAATCCCTGTATCATTTCTTAGATCTCTGCTAGTCTATTGTAAGCTCTGTATAAGATTCATGGAGATTAAGCTCATGGGTCTGGGCCTCAGTTCAAATCTTGACTCTGCCACTTACAAGCCATGAGTCTTGACTCTGCCACTTACAAGCCATGAGTCTTTGGGGCAGTTAAGCAACCTCTCTGTGCCTCAGTTTCCCCAATTATTGAAGTGGTAATAGTACAGTAGCTACCTCATTAATCTTTTGTGTGTGTGTGTGTGTGTGTGTGTGTGTGTGTGAGAGAGAGAGAGAGAGAGAGAGAGAGAGAGAGAGAGAGATTACTCATGGGGACATACCAAGTTCTCACTAGTTTTTATTATTATCCTGAAGAAAGGTAGTGTAGCATAGTGGTTCAAGCAGGGACTTGGTGACAGACCACACCTGAATCATGGCAGTGTGACCTTAAGCAGGGTCCTTCCATTTTCTTTCGCCTTAGTTTTCCTGTTTGTAATAGGCATAAGAAGAGTCCTTCCCATCGTAGGAACTGAGCAAGAATAAAACAAGTGAATACATCAAAGTTCTTAGAACAGAGCCCCGCATATGACATGTCATTATCATGCTTGTGCTTATTTTGCACGTTTAAAAAAGCTTTCTTAAAAAAATCTAGCTCTGGGCCCAGACTGAGTGCTTGCTCGTTAAGAGGCTGTTGAATACACAAATGGATGAATAAATGCAATTTAATTTGAGGGACTGTGGTATAGATATTGGCTATACATAGCATTTCAAATACACTTGCACTTGCCTGCATCTCACGGGGCTTCAGATGAAAGCATAGACACCTAGATGCTGGCCTCTGCTCATGTTCTCACTCTGCCTTGTGGTGCTGAGTGTTAAAGGGACAGTCCCAAGACTGCGGCCAACGCCTCCCCAGGAAGCAGCTCCTCATTTCTCCATCACTAAGGCATCAGCACAAATTCCCAAAGTTTGGAAATCCAAGAAGGGAACACAACGTATAGACTTAGCTCTAATCACTCTTCATCCCTTTCTATGTGAATACTTCTAGTAGTGGGAAATGTCACTGTCGTCTGAAAGCCTGGCAGAGTGCTGAGGCAGCGAGTAGGACCCAGGGGCAGGAAAGCTCTCCTGTTAACACAGAGATGGATCTCTCTGCTGCCTGGGTGGCAGCCGCAGTTCCGCCCCTTCATAAACATCAGGACACAAAATAATGGAATGTTTAGTCTGAGTAATACATTAAGGAAATCAATTAGGCCCACATGCAACTTTCTAAGATTTTAATTACAGTACTTAGGGTACCACACTAGAGCAGTTTGTCAGGAACATAATTTGTTAATGAATAACAACTGACACAGTGAATTAGTTGGGATTGTAATTAGCTCTTGCTAGCCATCCATTGGAACCCTGATCAAAAGCCAGTCAGAGAAAGAGGAGGAACTCAGCTGTGAATGATAACCTCGACAGCTCGGATCTGGGCTGCCTCCTGGATGCCGGTGAACCCAGAGGGGCCTGGTTAAGACCATGTGCCCGTGCTAAGTCAAGTGTGCTCAGCAGCAGAAGCCTCACCTAGGAGCTGTATTTGAAATGCAAAATCTCTGGCTCCACCCCAAACCTGCTAAATCAGAATCTGCATTTTAAGATGTCCAGGTGATTTAGAAGAAGAGCTCATTCAAGTTTAAGAAGCACGGAAAGAGGCTCAAAATCAAACAGATGGTATTGTAACTCCTCAACTACACACAGACTCAGTAGAGATGAGACTCAGTGATTTCAAGTTGCCCTGAGCCTCGGTATCTTCGTCTGAGTAGGATCTACTAATGCTTACACTGAAGGGTGTCGCTGTACTAGCAATAGCACAGGCAAGTGCCTGCACAGAGCAGGTGGAGCATACACAATGGTGTAGCAGAAACTCAGCCAGGTTTCCTGAGGGCTGAGCCTGGCTGAACAGTGCCCGGGACTCTCTGACCTGGCTGACTTATGTGATTGATGGCTTTTCTGGAAATCTCTGAGCACTTTCACCTCTTCAATCTCCCCATTTTGGAGTAGGAATAGGAGAAAAAAGATAAATAAAGCACTGCAAATCAGAAGAGTGATTAGAGAACATATTTTAAAGATAATAAAAATAGTGACATTAGCCAAAGAATATGCTAAAATTAGATTAAGTGGCCCATTCTTTAAAAAGTGACTGCATTAGTCAGCTTTCTATTGCTGAGATAAAATTGCCGAGAAGATCAACTTCAAAGAGAAAATATTTGTTCGGGCTCATGGTTTCAGAGGTTTTCGTCCTGGTCATCTGGCTCCACTGTTTCCTGGTGTGTGATGAGGCACGACATCATGGCGGACAGCGCGTGCTGGAGCAAACTTGCTGCTTTGATGGTGACCAGGAAGCAGAAAGAGAGAGAAGGGGCTTGGCCATGCCTTCAGTGATCCACTTCCTCCAATTAGGCCTCACCTCCAAAAGTTTTCCAATAATCACTTCCCAACCTCATTAAGCTATGAATTCATCAGTGGATGAATCCATCGATGAGGTCAGAGCCCTTGTGATCCAATCGCTTCCCAACGTCCCCACCTCTGAACACTGCTGGCCTTGGGGATCAAGTTTTCCCATATGAGCTTTGGGGGCACATTCCAGATCTAAATCATCACAGAGGCTAGGTGACCAAATAAAAAGACGTGACTCGATGGAGATCCAACACCTGAAGAGCACAGGGCTTAGGTCGCTCTTTGTCCTCCTGTGGGACAGAAGGTTCCAAGGGCAGCTGTGAGCTCTCCTCCCAAGACTGGGGTTCGTGCCGGAAGCTTGACTGAGATCCATGGTTGAGGATCAAGTTTCTTGTGGAAAAATCCTCATCACACTCTACACAATGGATGTTTTCTCAATGAAGCATAAACGTTCAAAAATGTGTGTCGAAGCATATTTCTTATGAGAAAATCTCCCCGTAAGCTTCCTTGCTGACTCGAAAGACTGTTGCCTGGGTCTTGCCTAAGTTGTTTAGCAGACCATGCGCTCTAAGGTGGGGATTTCTGCTGCCGTATTTTTTACGAAAGATGGTAATAATTTTACAGCACATTGCAGATTCACTGAAAAGGTCCTGGATACTTATATATGGGGAAAGGTGAAAAAAAAATGATTTTTTTTTTTTTTTTACATCACGGAATTAAAAGAAAATGAAAAGTTGATTAGCATTATATAAACCATCTAAATAAGTATTGTTCATTTTAAAAGGAGATGATCCATTTGCTTTTAGAAATATGACTTTTGAAAAATCAAGTGTGATGCTTGAAATTGCTACTCAATTCTTGATCAAAAGTTTTTAATAATGGTCGCTTTAAATGTTGGCTATGGAACATTAGTGAAAAACATCATGTGTGGAGATCATAAAAACAGTATTTAAACCATCATTTAAAATGTGGGAAAAAAAATTTAAAAACTTAAATACGAAAAAGGTTTTTAAACTGTTATTTATAACTATTCAAAATTCATATTTCCAAATTCATAATGGTTGAAAATATATTTAGATCTATAAATTGCTATAAATAAGTAAAATATAATTATAAATTATGCTTAGAAGAGCTGATCCTTCTACTGAAAACTTCATTGTTGGAATTTCTTGTCACAGTGTGAATGTTTTCCAAATCTGAATTTTTACATGTAGTACTAAAAAATAATAATGTGGCTTTAATTTGAAGAGCACCCACATGTCATTGGAGCAGTCACTGTGTAGATAGCTTGGATGTCACTAAGAGGGCACATCAATGACAAATGGGCAGAAGTCCCAAGTATATGGGAGGCTACCATCAGGAGTGCTATCTACCTACCCAGACAGGTGGCACTTTGGCTGCATACTGTGGTCCTCAAGGAACATAAACTCCTAGAGCTCTACCATTCAGTTGTCCACTATGGGCAGTTCAGGCTCCATGTTGAGCTGCAGGCTTGGCTCTCCGGGTGGAAGGACTCTGCCTTGGCTCTGTTCAGCAGGTGGAGGCTGAGCCATCAGAGCTGGTGCCTGCAAGCTCTGTGGGGTACACAGTCTCATCCCACTCATCTTGGGTGGCTCTCTAAAGAGCCCCAAACAAGGCTTCCCATAACCAGAGGTGACCAACCCAAGGCCACCACAGGTTTAGGGGCTTAAGGTCTGGTGGCACACCGGCAGCCTGTTCATAGCCAGTTGGGAAGCTTTGGATTGCTTAGTGACAGGAGCCAAGCCATCTTCTTTCTCTTACACTTCTTTAATCGAAGCAAGGTACAGTCTCCTGGCCTCTCCTCTTACTTCCTGTCCCAAGGATTGTTTAAAGGACTGGAGTCCATCTTGAATATGATGGAGGAGACTTGTCATCTCCAATCAGTTTTCTTTGCTCCCAAATGACAACTTGATTATGTCTATTGTTCTCACTGCACACTGAGATGCCAGGATTATTTAGCACTTGCTTTGAGGTCAAATGTCATCTTTTAGTGGCTCAACGTGTTCACTTCCTTGTATATTTGTGGGGTGCTGGTTCACCTGGGTCCTTCCCTGTACTTCAGTGATAACATCTCACTCTTGGGTTGGAGAACAGTGGAAGCAGAGTGGGAAACGAGGTGCTTTCCTCTGTATTCTTTATCCCTTTAAAGGGCTTTGCACTGAAGCCTCAATCACTTAGACCTCTTAATAAATTCTGAAATTTATTTCCCATTTGGTCACTGCAGATTAAATAGAATGTTGTATTTCAGGTTTTAGCTATGCAACAGCTCATATTCTAAAGGAGATTCTAGGTCATATGTAGAAATTATAGAGCACTTAAGTTGAAAACCAAAGCTTGTTAACTCCCCAGCCATTTCAAGAATACGACAGATCAAGAGAGTGGAGATTTAGGTAAAGTCTATGGGGATTTCTTTGGAGAGAGCCATGGTTATGTAGGTCCTCCTTTCACCACCAAAGGATGAGGGTTGTCAACCGGACGAAGTAGTCAGCAGTTAGGGGAGCACATGGTTGACCACCATGGCTCCTCCCACCCCCAGAATATCGGAGGGTGAGAATTGTTCCTGCTTGGAGATGGGACTTCACTCCCAGATTTTTCCTAGACAAAGACAGACTAGTTTATCTGGGAATCCTTCTTATATTCTATCTAGTCGAGTCATCATGGAGTAGAAGTGGCTTCAACAGAAGATAAACCAGACTTGTGCTCCTGAATTCCAATGGTGAGAAGAGAGATTAATGCTAAAACACGGGGCTTTTCACCTGGGTCAAGGGCATAGCCCCATGGCCCCTGACCCAGGCATGGCAGACATTTGCTGTTACCCTTACCTTTCTTTCTTATTTCCAATACCTACCTGTCTGACCCTGCCCTGCCCCAACCTTGAGGGGATCAGTTGACCACTGGGGTATGGGTAGGCAGAGGAAGTCACATACTTCCCCCTTTGTCTCTTGCTCCCACTTTCCTGGTGAGGCCTTTGCTGGAAGTGGGGTGGTGGGGGAGTCATTTCAGATGCTTCGGCATCGTCGCTCATTATTTCACAAAGCTGACTTGGTTCAGTCATTGAATTCATACTATGTTTGCAGCTTTAAGAGGCCATCAGGCTTTTGATCAAAAAGTGGTCAGAAAATCATGGAGTTGCCGGGGTTTTTATGTGTTTCGAAGTTTTCCTTCAAAACCGGTTGTTCTAATAATTTTTCTATATGTCTGTGAAGGCCCCAGGGACAAGGATTGCCTTGTTCACCGTGAAATTCACAACATCAAGCTCCGCCTGGGGAAGTAACAGGTGCCCATCAATTAGTTCCCTTCCCCATCACTGCGGGATCTGCCACCTCCACTGGGTGCACTTCCGGCGGCCCCCCTCCCTTTTTATCAGGAGAACTCTCCAGCAGATCGATGACCCTTTCTTTGCTGCAAACCTCATTCCTGAGTTTGCCTCTCCAGTTCTCAAAACATCTTGATTTTTAAAATTGTACTGAGGAGAGGAAGAAAATGACTTTCCAAGGTCGGGTGGGTCAACGGGGAAAGAAATAGATGAGTTCTGACACATCGAATGAAACTTTGTCCATAAAAACCAAACAGTCGTGTTTTTGATATTTCCACCTCATTCAATGACACTGTTTTCTTTGGAAGAAGAGAACGTTTATTATTCAGACTCTGGGTAGGAGAGTGAAATGGCCTGGATCTAGAGATAAGGAGCAATTTACTACCGGCCAGCTGCTGCCCGGGCCAGCTAAGGAACACCGCTTTAAATGAGAGCATCCTAGGCCCGTGGCTGCATCTGTTCCACAAGAGAACTATTTATTTTGAGCAGTAGTTTTTCCTTTCTTTAATGTCTTTTGTAAAAAAAAAAAAAAAAAAAAAAAATGTTGTCTAGTTTCATTCACTTTGTGCTTTCCCCTTCCTCCCGGGCCCAGCCTCTGCGGCACCTGGTTCCTTTGTCCTGGGGTTCTCTCTCCATCCTTCCCGACTGATCCTCCCCACTGCACGCTTCCTAAAGCTCAGCTCTGGAATCCATGTCGAGCACCCCCAAGGCACACTGACCAAGAGCCAAAGGTGTGAGCATGGCCTTCAAGGCTCTCCTGTCTTTGTTTTTCCCTATTGTGCTCCTTTCTCTTTGGCTAGTTTCACCAAAAACTGGTTTATGAACTTGACTTTCCTTTTTCTAGAACATTCTGTCCTTCCTTTGAAACAAGCCTTCCCTGCAGTTCCGCAAGCTCTCCTTTCCTTATCCTGAAAAGCCCAGAGTTAGCATCACGTTTTCTTTGAAGATTTCCCTCGTCTCTCCATCTGAATGTGGGATGTCACTCATCCCAGCATTGTTCAAAGCATCCACTTGAGCGGAGACGGGTGGTTTCCGGGTGGTTTCCAGGGTTGTGAGGAGGGGAAGTGGAAGTTGCTGTTCAATAGGTGTAAGGTTTCTGTTATGCCATGTGTCAGCTTTTTTGTCACTGTGACCAAAATATCTGATGAGAACTTCGAGGAGGAAAACTTTATTTTGGCTCATAGTTTCAGATGACTCAGTTCATGGTTGGCCAGCTCCACTGCTCTGGGCCTGAGATGGGCTGAATATCATGGTGTAAGGGCATGGCAGAGGAAAACGGCTCTGTTCATGGCTTCCAGGAAGGAGAGAGAGAGGAAAGGGCTAGAAAGAAGACAAAACCTTCTAGAACACACCCCTAGTGACCTACTTTCTCCAACTAGGACCCATCCCCTGTAGTCCATTCACCTTCACGGATGAGGTCAAAGCTCCCCTGATCCAATCACTGTTTAGAAACCCCACTTCTGAACCTTGCTGCACTGGGGACCATGCTTTTGAAATGAAACTCTGGGAGGCATTCCAGATCTAAGCCCCAACACACAAGAAGAACGTGTCCTAGATATGTGCTGAACGATACTGTGCCTACAGTCAACAACACTGTCACGCACGCTTAAAAATGTGTTAAGAAAGCAGATCTTATACTAAGTGTTCTTACCCCAGTAGGACCAGCGAGATGCTGCCGGCAGTGTCAGGTGAAATGCTGACCAAGCGTGTGCTAGACGCACTAGTCCTTCTCCTTCCTCTGCTTACGTGTTCTCTGCACTCTGAGAGCATGCACTCATTCTCTTCTCAAGTGGCCGTCATTCCCACTTGCCTGGTGTCGTGGTTATTTGTGTGTGCATCTTGATGGTCACACCACATTAAGAAAACAGGGCACAGATTTCAATGTCTAATACATGATTTTGAGATCCACCCTCAATATTTAATAGCTGTGGGGTCTTGAGTAACTTGCTCATTTTTTCTCCTTTTTCTTGAAAAATTCTTATGTTATTTAGAACAGTTTTAGCTTCAGAGCAAAATGGAGAGAAAGATACAGAGATTTCCCATACACCTCCTACCCTCACCTATGCACGGCTTCCGGTTCTCAACATCCACCTCTGTGGTGGGACATTTGCCACAATTGATGAACCTGAATGGACACATCATTATCTACAAATGCGTAGTCCTCATCAGGGTTCACTCTGCAATTACATTCTATGGATTGAGATAAATGTATGATGGCTTGTATCTTCTCGTAGGGTATCATGTGAGTACGGATCCTTCTTCTTTTCAATGGGGTTATATTCTGATAATAACTATCTCTGTGGCTCCAAGGCTGGATTGAATGTAACAATACATGGGGATTTTCTACAATGGTGCCAGGTAGCCGATGCCAGCTTAGTGCCCTGCTGTGAGATCAAGCCCAACTCCAAACACCAGGACGAGTGGGGATTTTAGCCGAGGAGCACGGTGAAGGAGAAGGTCGGTGGCTAGAACGACTTTTCAGGGAAGAGGAGAGAATAAGAGAGGAAGACTCTTGCTAAGTGGACTGTTGGAAAAAACAATTCATCTTTTCTCTGCTTTCGAATGACGACAATCAACAGAGACGACGTCTGTGGTTCCCAAATGTGTGGGAATTTCTCCCTGCTAGCACGCAATTAATCACTTCCGTAGTGGACACTAGCCGAGTGCCCCTGAGCTCAACTCAGTCTGACATTCTCTACCTGGAGACAGTGTCGGGTCCCACAGGTGGAAGACTCAGCTCCTAGACTGCTCCCTTGGTCATTTAGGTGCCAATTGTAAGCCCCAGGATTTTTTCCGCCTGTGTTTCTGACCACCCAGCTCTGAATTGGAGTTCCCCTAATCCCTCTCTAGGGTTTGATGGATTTGCTGGAGCAGCTCACAGAACTCAGGGAAAGAGACTTATGGTGACTTGTTTGTTACAAAAAATACAGAAGAAGGGCTGTAGAGGTTGAGGTGGGGGAGAGGGGCAGAGCGTCCCTGCCTTCTCTAGCACACCACCCTCTAGGAACCCCCACACTGATCAGCTACACGGATGCGCTCCAAACCCTGTCCTGTTAGCTTTTTCTGTGGGCTTCATTACATAGGCACAGGTGATTAGATCACTGCCCTTTTGGAGTCAACCTTCAGCCTCTCGATGCTCCGTAACTGTTGAGAGTGGGGCTGGAAGTTCTAGCCCTCCAGCCCTGCCTAGGTGCTATGGGTGACTGGCCTTCATCCTGAAGCCACCTAGGGGTTGCCAGTCGATCATTCATGAGCACAGCAAAAGAAATCACTTTGAAGGGTCCGAGGATTTTAAGAGTCATTTGCCAGGAAATGGGAACAAAGACCCAATTTATATTTCATAATATCACACCGACCTGCTGGGATGGGTACTGAGGGCAGGCTAAGGATTTATCCGTCAAAGGTGGGGGTAAGGGACGGTGTCAGATAGCACAGGAGATCAGATATCAAGTGTGGGTGAGTCTGATCCAACCAAGGTAGCAGGATTCTTGCTGAAGCCAGGTTAGTTGGCCAAAGGCAGAGGGAGGCCAAGACCAAGGCCCAGTGGAGAAGAGGGCTCACAACTAACTGAAGTTTGCTCAAGGAGACAGCCTTTGTCCCCTGTCTCTCATCTCCCAGGAAATAAAGTCTCAGAAGAGGCCAGGGGAAAGCCGACGGGCTAACCCAACTCAGGGCTGTAAGGGAAGGGGTGGTGGAGAGCGTGATGGCATACACATCTGTGACTCTTGGTTTCCATTTTTTAGCCAGATGTGAGACCCCATTTCCTCCCAGTTACCCTGGTGGGTGTATGATCATCCTGTGGCTGCTGTAATAAATCACCACCGACAGGGCGGCTTGCAATAATAGAGATGCATTCTCTTGGTCCTGTGGGCCAGCTGACCCCGGGCTGAAGTCAGGGTCGGCGGTATCTCTGCTCCCTCCACAAGCCCTGGGTGTGGGGGTGGGGGGGAACTCGTTCTCACCTCTCCCAGCTTCTGGTGGCAGGCAGTGCTCCCTGGCTGTGGCCACAGCGCTCTCATCTCAGTCCCCTCCTCACAAGGCGTTTTCCTGCCGTTTCGCATCTCCTCTGCCTCCCTCCCTTAGGGCCCACCTGGGGAATTCATGCTAACCTGCCCATCTCAATCACACCTGAGGGGACTTCATGGTGTTAATCAAATCCAGAGGTTCTATAGATTTATTTGCCATAAAGTGATCATTAAGGCCCTCTCAAAGTTTGTTCCAGGGTTTTGATTCATGGACGATTGGTGTGGGTAGTGGCTGGGAATCTTCACTTGGCCTGTTAAGTCTTTCTTTAATATCTAATTAAAGTATCCAATTTAACAGAATCATCGTCCCTCCCTGCCCATTGTCTCACTTGTCAGCAACCCCGTCCATCTAATGCCTCATGCCAAAAGCTCAGGAGTGCCCATTTGCTCCATTCCTCTCTTTCCCGATCCTCTGAATTCAGTGGTGACTTTTTCCCTTCTGTGCTGGGGATGAAATCCAGGGCCAGGCATGCATCCTAGGCAGGTGCTCGACCCCTGGGCTTCCAGCCCCAGTCGTGGTCTTCAGTGAAGACTGCAGTTTGGGATCCACCAATCAGAACAGAGTCAGGCAACAGAACATCCCAGGACCGCGGCTCTCCTGTGGCAGGCATGTTGGTATTTTCGTTTCTGCAGAAGTTTGGAGACATTCGGTTATCGGGGTGGGGACACCTCTTGAGGACTCTTGGCAGTGACTATTTTACAACTAGTATAGAAATAAATTGGATATTTTATTTTAACAGTGTGGAGCACTGTCCAGGGACATGTCGAGTTCAATTACTTCTGTTTATTTAGAATGTTTCTGCTCTAGAACCAGCCATCCCACCTGTTTCCTGGACTTGCGAAATAAATAGTCCCCTAGGGTTTCCCTGCTCCCAAGTGAGCATCTCTACATCCTATTCTTCCAGATAACAGCCAGAGGGATCTTGTAAGAATATAAACCATATCGTGCAATTCTGCTGTTTAAAATGCTGTTTGTAGCACACACCCTAAACCTTTTGCCTGACCTACCAGGGGCCACATATGTTTGGCCTTGACCTCTGCCCTGGTCTCATCCTCTCCCTGCCGGTTATTACCCGCAGTGGCTTTCTTTTCGTATCTTTCTTCCTCCCTTCACATCCTTAGCTCTTACAATTCTCTTCTGAATGCTACTTCCTCCTCAGGTTGGTACAGCTGTGTCCTCATTCAGGGGCCAAGTAAAAAGCTAAATGTCATCCTTTCCTCTCTTTATATTTTAGTACCAGAGATTGAACCCAAGACCTCATGCATATCAGGCAAGAGCTCCACCACTGAGATATATTCCCAGCCCTTTTTATTTTATTTTAAGACACGTTCTCACTAAGTTGCTGAGGTTCTCATTGAGTTGCTCAGCCTGGCTTCAAACTTGTGTCCTCCTGCCTCAGCCTCCTGAGTCATGGGATTATGGGGCCATGTCGGGTTCTGTTTGATGAGATTGGGTTTATGCAACACCTTTTTCATGACTCCATCATTTATTGACCTTTATTACTCCACACTTGGCACTCTGCTACGTACTAAGGATATGGGAATGAGTAAGACCAGGCTGCTCTGTTCGAGGGCTTCAATGAAGGAAAAGGGGCAGAAACATAATTTCAAAGACCTCAGGCTATTTATGGTACAAGGCAAAAGTGAGTTGAAATGGAAGTCTTGTGGGAGCACAGAGGAGGACGTAGCCATTAATAACTGTGCCTGGGGAAATCAAGGAAGGTTTTAGAGAGTACTGACTCTACCTGGGTAATTAGCGTGGCGAACCCTTGTTTCAGAATGAATAAACTGAACTGAATTATACTGTTCTATTTAAGACCTAAGATTTATCTGTGTTTGGTAAATATTTAAGCATGAGGTATTTCTTATTTTCATATACAATTTTAATGGATTGAGTAAATCCAAAGTAGATTTCTTTACTCTTTAACTGCTGGGAGAAGGTTTTGTTTAGCTGACTTGGCAGTGAAGATTGATTTTCCTGTGTGCCTTGAGGAGGGAAGTGATCTTTGAATTCTGGGGTGCTAGTTTTTCAGATAGGGTGAATGGGAGGTCTTGACCACACAGCTCCCCTGTTTTTAACCCCTGAAGGGGGTCAGTGGCTCCTGCTCATGGGGCAGGCAAGTACATTCCTCATTGCCTTGGCATTTCCCAGGAGAGCAGGTCTCCCCCTAATTGATCTGTGTAGAGATAGGAAGGTACAGAAAATGCCCAAATTCATAACTTTCATCCCCTAATTAATAACACCATCACAACCACAGGTTTTTATCTTCCTCTTATACTTTTCCTGCCTACCAGTCATCAAGATTTGAATTGTGTATTCATTTTTTTGGATCATTTGTGGAACGTGTGTGTCCCTGCTGTATGGAAAGTTCCACAAAGGAGAAAGTTTCTATTGGTCTACTGCTCTATCTCCATAGTGAGCACTTGGAATGTGGTTGGTGCTCAACATATATTTAGTCAGTGAATGATCCTGCGAATCTGAATAAGATTCTAAAAGAAGATAATTGGAGAATTCACATAAACTAAGTAATAATTGGCATTATAAGGATACTTCCCCCGGGGGCAAATCAACCTGTTCATAGAGACATTTCAATTGGGTGTGAATTCCTAGTCCCCAACCTGGGGCAGGAAACACTCAAAATTATAGATAATGGAAATACTTTTATTTGCTCACTTAGCAAGTATCCTTCTCAAAGAAGGAGGGAAGTTCTAGTCATTTCTACCTTCAACAGAATGCATTAAACTTAATTGGATATAGTCAAGAAGAATACTCTTTAATACGTATTTTTTCACAGTGCTGGTGATCAAACTCAGGGCCTTGCGCACGCTAAGCATCTGCTCTGTCACTGAGCTATGCTCCCAGCCCTTCTTTAAGACAGATTTTAGCAAACGTGTAAAGTTGTTATAACTTAGAAATAAGTCATTTTAAAAGTAATTCAAAAGTGGTGAATAATTCACATGAGGTAATGGCCTTCTTTTTACACTGGGTACAAAGCTCCCCTTGCCTCTGGGTGGGCAATACTTATGAATGATGGTTGGATGGGTCTGAGGCAAGTCTCCTGGCCAGTTGGCCTGGTGGATTCTCATTCAGTGTTATGAACTGATTTGATTCAGTTTAACTACGCGCAAGTGTTAGGCTCTTTTGGTAGAAATGATACCTGAAAACTGTTGGCGTCTTTCAACCAAAGCCAACAGGAACACAGTTGAACAGTTAGACCTGTGACGGGTTAGGCAGCCTCTCCTCGAGATTCCTGCCCCCTGGTGGACATGACCGGTATAACCCCCTGCCTAGAATCTATAAACTGAATCTCAAGGGGACCTGTGAAACACTGGAAAATCACTCCCATGATTAGGTTCTGAATAAGTCAAGAGGCAGGTTATTTTGTGTGGCTTGACTTAACCAAGTGAACCTTTCAGAGAGACTGCTGTCATCTTGGAAAAAACCAAACAAACAGGAAGTTGTGAATTGCCTGTGGAGGGAGCTCTGTGGCTAAGATCTGAGGGAAGTTTCTATCAGCAGAAAACAACCCCTGGCCAGCAGCCAGTAAGAAAACAGGACCTCTGTCCCACAGTTACAGGAACTGAATTTTACCAGTCACTTGCAGGCTCTTGGAAAAAGACTCCAAGTTGCAGCTGAGGACACAAGTCCCAGCCAACCCCTCAAATCCAGCCTTGTGAGCCTGAGAACAGGATCCATTGACCACGCCCAGGCTCCCAAACCACAGGAAACGTGAAACAGTAAATTTGTATTCTCTTAGACATCTAAATTTGTGGTAATTTGCTATGTAGGAACAAATAATAGAAAACAAATACAATCGGTTCTTTACAACAAAGGAGAAAAAAAAAGAAAATGAAGAAACTTGGGCATCTCGCTAAGGGATGTATAAAGGGGCTTGTTAGAGAATATTGGGCTTGTGTTAGATGGTTCTGGCGGGAGTTCAAGGGCACACAGAATGGAAGACCATTCTATGATGGAGTAGCTCTTACACATGTTTTATCTGGGAGGCGGGAGGAACAGATGGAGCTATAGCTACAGTGGAGGAAGGGGTCCTGGCCTCTGTGTTGGCTGGTAGAGGAGGATGTAGTACCATTTTGTGGTCTAGGTGGCGCTCTTGGGTTTGTGCTCAGACATGACTCTGGAATGGTCCCAGACAGGCCTTAGGTCCGTTCAAGAAGAAGACACCTTAGTTTTCAGCGCTGGCCCCAAGCTCACAGCCGTCAGGGGAGGCTCTGGTGTAGGAGTGGGTACTGTGAAATGCTGCTACGCCATCAATAACAGGTTTAGTTGAAGCAAATCTAAGAAAGATTTCTGCTAGATACATAAACATCTACTAACTAAATGTTTATTGGTGAGTTATGTCCAAAATGTCACTTACCTGGTGTGTAAACTTGAGGAAAGTCTGCTGTGAGGTGCGGGGCTTACCCTTCACATCACAGACTCATTTGAGGTGCAGACCAAGACTACTGTCATCCAGAGAGCCAACATTAGGCAACCAACACCTTGAGACTGCTGCTGAACATGAAACCCCTTAGAGACTTTGCTGAGATCAATATATCCCTAGTAAAATAGTTAGTGTCATATCCCGGATATAATATTCCTCATACAGTATTTATGCAAAGGTAAGAAGTATGTCTAAAATGTTGTTAGCCAATACGTATATATTATACAACCATAACCTCACTGGGGAGAAGTCCACTTGTCGTATTCATCCTGCTATTTGATAAAAGTCCATTTTATGTTCAATATGCTAGTTTGCTAAGCATTTGATTTTGATTGACATAGGATAATAGAAGACCATGCTGTAGCCCCTCTTGAAGGATGAGTATGTAGATTAAAACGTCATCAGACCGCTCCTCAACTTCACATTAAATAACACTGACAGTTCTTAGGCTGAAACTGGATCCAGTGGGTCTCTTCTCACCATCCACTTGGAGGAATTTTTAAGACCATTAAGGTGGATGCTGCACCTGCAAACTCAGTGTGTCAGAATCTCTGCAGGTGGGATCCAAGCATTGGTAGAATTGTTTTTTTATAGCTTTCTAGATGACTTCGGCATGTAGCCTATGTCAAGAATCACTGGCTTAATCCAAAGATGTACTATCACCACATAGTCTATGCTGAGGTATTTTAAAGTGAATTATGGATATCTTAGCACTTGACTTTTCATTAGATGTACCTGGGGAATATTTTTTAAAAAAGCAAAATAGCTAGGTGGGCCCAGACCAGAATGATTAAGTCGGAATCTATGCCTGAGCACTGATGTGCCCTTCCATCCTGAAGTTCTGTCTCGCTTCAAGCCTGTAGAAATGGAGCCCGCTGACTATGGGCTGAAACCATGAGCCAAAATAAACCTTTCATTCTCTAAGTTGATTTTCTTTTTGTCACAGCAACCAAAATCTGACAAATGTAGGCCTGAACACAATAACAAGAACAGACACAAAGACCAGTTCTTTGTTTCCTAAGTCCACTCAAGTGTGAGCTCTGTCATTGAGATTCTTGAAATTGGAAGGTTTATTTTGAGGCAAAAATGCCACAAGGCTTTGATGTGGACTTAGAAGCTCCTGCAGCATCTCTGGCATTTTGGGTGCCAGAACTGACTTGGACTCTGTAGAACACTGAGCCTTGGCCCAGGCAATGAATTTGCTAGCCATCCTCTCCACCCTTCTGGTCATTGTGATACCCCCCGCAAATGCTCCCACCATTTCCGAACCTTGATGATCCTTTGGTACATGTAGGAGTCATGGTTCAAATGGTCTTTCACCTGAAGTGTTGACCCAAAGGTGTTGGCTGCTTGGTTTTGAAACCAGATTTTCAAAATATTCTGTTAATGCAAGGCGGAACGTTCTTGGACTAGCTTGTATTTCACCACTATTTCTAATATCCAGTGTGCTAATTAACAAGCTCAATATGCAGCTTCAGATACAGATATTTAAAGCAAGCACTCATCTTGATGCTTGTAGCAAGCTTTGAAGCTGGAGTAGAGTCTCCTGATTAGGGTCTTTCAAATGCTAACCAGCTACCTCTGGAATGTGGCTTCCTGATTAGGGTGCTTCACATATTAATTAACTCCTTCTGGATCATAGATTACTTTTAATTTACACCTTGTATCTCACTAGCTATGCTGAAGTTTGTTCATGTAAATTACAGGTAAGATATTATGCCTAGGAAGGGAAATTCATACATAGAGTGGAAGTGGAAATCAGGCCAGGTTTGGTGGATGTTCCAGCCAGATGGGTAAGAAGGTACTAGAAAGCATGTTGCTTGTGACCTAGAGATAGAGGGACTCACTGTTCCAGTTTTCCAGGACTGAGGTTTTTCAATGCAAAGACAGAAATAGTCTAGGGCAAACAGACAATTGGTCACCCTAACCTTGACTGCCCCCCAGATATCTGTTTCAAGTTAGGGCCAGGAAGAGTTACTTACCAGAAGGTTCACTTAGAAACATGCAAATTTGTAAGCAATTTATAGGATTAGCAAGAGGGAATTTGTTGAATAAATTTTGGTATAACCAGCAGATGGTATATTATAGCTATGAAAAACTCACATTCACTGTATTAGTCTGATACAGTTGCCATAACAAAATACCATAGATGGAGTGGTTTAAACAACGGAAATTTATTTTATCATAGTTCTGGGAGCCAGAAGTCCTAGATCAAGATACAGCAGGTTGGTTCCTGTGCAGGTTCTTTTCCTGGGGGCAGGTGGCCACCGTCTTGCAGTGTCCTCAAATGGTAGAAGGAGAAGTGGGCTGTCTGGTGTCTCTTATAAAGATGCTAACCCCTTCCTCCAACCAAAGGCAGTCATACCAGGGGTTAGGCTTTTGAATATGAATTTAATGGGGGCAGGGGGCACATTTCAGCCTATAGACTTTCCTTATGGAAAAGGAAAGATATTTAGAATGTATTGTTAATGGAAGCCACAAAACAGTGTGTGGTACCAAGGTGCTCAAATTCAGTTGTTTTTTTTTTTTTTAAAGCAAATAAAAAATTTATGTGTTCATAGACTGGAAGATTGTAGAGTACATTAACAATGGGAATTAAGGTGATTTTAAGTTTCTTTGTACTTTCTATGTTTTTTTTTTTTTGTATTCTAAAATTCTTAAATGTTAACATATAACACTTTCTAATTAAGAACATTGTATATGAGATCTGGTTAGATTGCTGACACACCAGGGTGTGACACCTACTAGGGAGAAAAATGGAGTCTAGATTATTGGCAGGTGGAAAGAACAAAGAGGGAATCTCCATTTGTGTAGCCCTGAGCTGAAGATTTCCTCTATGATTTGGTGAGTTTCGCCTGCTTCCCATGGGTATGGGGAGGGGTTAAGTACCTAGTATCTGGAATTGACCATGGTTTTCATCTCAGCCTGCTGGGTTACCTGTCTTTGGGCACGTTTTCTGACTCTGTTGTCTCTAAGACTAGAATAACAGAAGGCCCTGCCCCACTGGCTTGCTGTGAGATTAGGTCTCTTGTTACGAGACCTCAGGACAGGGCCCACCACCAAGGTGTTCAATAACTCAGCTCCTATTGTTACCATTGGTATCTTTCTCTTAAGAGTGCTTGGATTTTTGAAGCATTGTTTTGAATAGCATTTCTTCTGTTTCCTTGGGAAGGGCTTCTTAATTATTGTAGGGATTGCTAGATTTAGCAAATAACATACAGATAGAATAAAGCTTCAGGTAAATGACCACTCACATTTTTAGTATATGTATGTACCAAATAGTACTGGGTGAAAAGTTACAGGTTTGAAAAACTTACATATTGTGTATCTGAAATTCAGATTTAACTGAGTGTCCTATAGGTTATCTGGCAATCCTAAATAGTGTAGACATGACAACAACATTGAATAGGAACCCAACAACGAAGCTTTCTTGATCAGATCTTTTGCAAGACGGGGCTAATAATATCTTCATTTTGAGAATGAAATAAAGTGAGATAACACATGTAGTAAGGCAGCATGTAAAACAGTTGGCATATACGTTAGATATTCAACAAGTGCTATCTGTTCTGAACACAGTAACACACAAACAATAAATGCATATATTAGATGGCAGGGTCTTTACTTCTTTCCCTCTCCCACAGAAAACAGAGAGACCATTACTACCTCTGCCTTTAAGAGGTTGACTGGGCTGCAGAAGGCACTGTCTACTGGACTCTCAAGGGACACCAGAGAATCAGGTCTGTGCAAGAGACCTTGGAAAGATCCAGCAGAGTAGGTGGAGAATCCTTGGGCCCAGGTCACCCATCAGAGGAGCCCACTGATGGTCATTTCCCCTAATGCAGGCTGTCCCAGTCCTGTATTCCTATGACTTTTCTTGCCTGGAAAAGTGGTAAAAACAGGAAAATAGTCTTCACTTCCTACATTCAGCATGAGTACATCTCATGGCAGAATCTAACTCGCCTGGCAGACCTGAGCTGCATGCAAGCCGGTTTCCATTTCCAGCTTCCCACGGAGCGGAAGTCACGCTGGAAGTGGAAATGGAGGCAGAGTGCATTGGATGCTGCTCAACCCAACACAATGTGAAGGTGAAGGTGGCGTCAGCAGAGCTCTCTGATGCGCTGGGGCCAGCGGTTGATCTCCGAGGGAACCAATACCACTCCCAGTGAGCTGAGCACTGAGACCAGACCTCTCCCCGGCTCCCTCTTTCACCTGGCCTAACCCTTGTCTTCCACAATAATTAGGTGAGATGTATTTTCTCTCTTTACAGTGAGTTTGGTGATCAGCAAGAGGGTATCAGGGCAACTATCCCCTCTAGTCGGTCCATTGTGCAACATGCCAGGAGCTGCACCGTGGGCCGACTAATCAGGGACGAGAATAGCCCAAGGAAATAATGATCTTTGCTCTTGAGCTCTGCAATACTGGAAAGCATCTCTGGACTAGGTGATTAGTATCAAGAAAATCTACTTTTCATCTCACTAATGACTCTAACATACAGATATCCAAGGATTGGTCTTTTTTTTTTTTTTTTAAAATCATATCTATATTCCCATGGAGGTCACAACACAGCTATTTACTCTTATTATGTGTTTGATTTCAATTGTTGGCAATTGCTTTCTAATCATTTTTATTGGCTCTTCCACATTAGGTGAGTCATTTGGCCACAAACCTTCACCTGGGCGAAGGTGCCCACCTGTTTGTCCCCACTCATGTCCTCTGTAAACCACCCCTAAATCAGCCTCTTGGCAAGAAGGCCCTTTAGCTGCCATCTTCCAGTCAGCGCATTGTAATACGGTTCTTTCTCTCCTATCGCCTTGACTCTCAACTGATTGGTTTCCAGCCTGTGACGGGTGGACTGAACCTATGGCTGGGTTTAGTTATGGTTTAGTTTTTTTATGGTTTAGATTAGGAGTCCCCAACAGCTCAGGTGTGAGACAATGCAAAAAAGTTCAGATGCAAAATGATTGGGTTATGAAGGCATTCGGGACCCAATTGGGATCAACTGGGTGGTAACTATAGGCAGGTAGTGGTGTTGTAGGAGGTGGGCTGGTGGGGTTTGTATTTTGTTCACGAGGAGAACTGTCTCTCTCTCTCTCCTTCTTGGTGTGATGTCATTCCCCTCTACCATACTCTTCTGCCACGATGTTCTGCCTCATCTTGAGCCCTGAGGAATGGACGTGACCATCTTTGGACTGAGACCTCTGAAACAGTGAGCCCTCAAATAAACATTTCCTCCTCTAATTGTTCTTGTCAGGTCTTTCAGTCACAGCAAAATAAAAGGTGACTCTCTTCTTTTGGCTTTTTCTTTTTTTTCTCTCTAGGGACAAGTCTAGATCTTGTCCCCCTTTCTAGGTTCTAAGATGCAGCGAGCGAATCAGGTCAGATTTCTTGAGACTGCCAGCCTGAATGTCTGAGTATTACTTTTCTAGATCCCTTGTCTTTATGCTCGAATAACTTTGCTCTTTGAAGGCTGCTTACCAGAATTCGCTTTTTTCTTATCACGTGGAGCTCATCTGCTCTGGACACAGCTGTTTCTGATATCCTCGGTGAACCTGGTTCAATCCTATGGTTTTTTCCATCTTGGTATGGGTAAGAATTGTGAGAGTTAAGAAGTCCTGGACCAAACTCAGGCTATGGCAAATTAAGGGCACAGAGTCTGAGCTTGCCTCCTCCTGGTACCAGAAACAATCACAGCATCTTAGCTCCAGGTCCACGCTGCCAGTCAATCAATCACTTTGCACAGTAAACTCTTAAGGACCAGCAGCCATACCATGTGTTAAGATCTCAAACCATCTCTTATGCTTCCAAAGATGGAATTGTCACCCCCACCCCCAAATAAATACTCTGCATGGTTCTGAAAAATTTTAGCAATTAGCTTGTGCCCTCACCTCTAATTAGCCCCTGGCAAACACAATTGAGATAATAAAGATTACCGCTCAGGAAGCATAAATAAGCACCAGATTCTAAATCTACTGGGGAAGTGACCCTGATGAATCATTTAATAGTCACCGTAATGTAATTGTGCAGGTTTGTTGTACACACACCGTTGAGAACATATTAAGTGGGTCTGAGCCATAAGAGAGTCTTAATGATTAATTTGCCATATGCTCCTAGAAAAATCTTTTTTTTTTTTTTTTGACAAACAGTACACATCTACTCTTTTTTCTTATAAATAAAACCATCAAGAAAATCTACTTTTCATCTCATTAATGACTCTAACTTATACAGATATCCAAGGACTGGTCTTTTTTAAAAAAAAAATTATATCTATATTCCCATGGAAGTCACAGCACAGTATTCACTCTTATTATGTATTTGATTTCAATTTTTGGCAATTGCTTTTTAATCATTTTTATTGGCTATTCCACAGTGACATAACAGAGAAGATAACTGTTATTTCTTTTTATTTATGGAGAAAATGCCACTGTGCGGTTAACTGGCATAGCCCATCTCAGCAGGGGCATCTAGATTAAAAAGCACCCAGCCTTCTGATTCCCGGGGTCAAGATCTGAAGCTAAAACCCCACCGCTGTGGTTGGCTTGGCAAAACCCACCAGGAATAGGGACCCCTGATTCTGAGCAAGAGTTTCATCTGTCTGAAACTCAGTTTTCAGATCTTAAAATGGGCTTGTCGAGAGACATTGTTCTGAGGACCCAATAAAGTGGTGGATAAGGACTTTTTAGGGCCGGGGCTGTGGCTCAGTGGTAGAGCGCTTGCTTAGCACATATGAGGCACTGGGTTTGATCCTCAGCATTACATAAAAACGAATAAAATAAAGTTATTGTGTTCCTCTGCAACTAAAAAAGTAAATAAATAAAGAAGGGCTTTCTAGGTGGTATGTACCTAAAGGACTTTGGTGTTTGCAGAAAGGTGTCTCCCTTTTCTCTGCCCCTACTTCTGCAGGGGGTCTGACTGGTTGCTGGGCAGGTCACCTGGGGGCTTAGTCTTACTCTCCCCCGAGTGGGTCATTGTTTATGGTATCCACTGCTGGATACACAGCTGGCCACAAGGAGGGTGCTCCTGCCCTTCTCCAGACTCACAGACCACAGTGCTCAGCTTCCTTCAAAGCCAAGGATGAATGGCTCTCAGTGAAAGTTCAAGCAGGTCTCCACTGAAGGAGACTCGTGAAGGTCAAGGGCTGGTGTGCTTGGGGACAAATCTTAGCCCACTACAGTAAATCCTCCTGTCACAGAAGGGATAAGGCCTGGCTGCTTTGACCCTAGCAGGTGAGCATGGATGTGCTTGCATGAGGCTCCACGGGCCTGGCAGAGCCCCTGTCCACCCCCACCCCTTTAACTTATCACCTCCTCGTACCACTGCTTCCTGTGGAAAAATCAATCCTTTTTCACTCTCTCCTGAGGCCTGGAAAATTCTGCATGGTCCTGCAAATTTTAGCAACTGGCTTGAAACATTACCTCTAACTGGCCACTGGCAGACACAGTTGGGGTGATGAATGTCAATGGCCAGGGTATCTCCTAACCTAATGGCACCTTTGTTCAAATCAGAGAAAAGACCTCCTCTGAGTAGGACCACTACTTGGGAAGAGCAAGTCACTTTTGTGGAAAGAATAAAGGTGCTCCTTTCTCACAATGGGTACAGTGCTGGGTTTCAGTATCCTATCCCAACTGACCCTTAGCCAAGGGCTATTATGCAGTACACAAACTAGACATCCATACAGGGAAGACCTATCAAGGGCTTTTCTGCTCATGCACATGCGGGGCCAGGGAAGGGTGGACTCTTTGTTAGTTTAGGGGATTCTTTTTGCCTCTTGCAACTCTTGGGACAGGAAAATGGACTCAGATTATCCATAATATGGGGTGTGATGGCTTGAACCATGACTCCCCCAAAGCCATGTTTAATGGTTATCTCAGAACCTGGGATGGTGGCCTTACTGGGGAAAAGGATCATTGCAGATGTGATTAACTGAAGGATTTGGAGCTGAGATCATCTTGGATTACAGATGTCTTTGTAAGAGTAAGGCAGAGAGGAGAGATGAGATGCAGGGAAGAGGCCAGGAAGTCCAGGCACGGCCAGCAGCCACTGGAAGCTGAGAGAGGCCAGGAACAGAATCTCTGCTGGACATACCAGAGAGTGCAGCCCTGCTCCCTGCTGCCCCCTTGACTTTGGACTTTGTCCTTCTGGAACCATGAGAGATGACATTTCTCATATTTTAAGATGCCCCCCCCCCCCAAGATTGTGATAAGTCTTTAGGATGACTCCAGGAATTGACCCAGGGGAGAGGGTGGGACCAAGGGAGATTGGGCAGGGGTCTTTGGCTCTCTCAGCAGTATCTGAAATGGAGCACATTCTATCCTGTGTACACATGTTTCCCTTTTTCCTGGCTAGTCTATCCTGGACATTACCAAGGAAATCATTTCTCCTTTTCACATGACTATCTTCAAAATTCACACACACAAAATTATACAAATAGAGATAAGAAGCATAACTCTCTGCTCTTAATTTGATACAATAAGTTAATATTTCTCCTATTAACATAAATGCACACCACTGCCTTATTTTTCCATTCTTACCCAAGTTATAACAAAACCACCTGCTTTGACTTGCCCTTGGCAGTAACAGAGAGCAAGATCAACCTGTCACTGCTTCATTTATTTATTTATTTTTGCTGTGCTGGGGGTTGAAGCCAGGGCTTGGTGCAGGCTAGTCAAGCACTCTTCCTCTGGGCTACACCCTGCCCCCCGGCACAGTTTTTAAGCACTTGTAATCCATCCTGCAGGCTGTGGGTTGCATGGGAGCCTGCCCTGTGTATTCTTGATTTCTGTACTATCTGACATACATGCTCCGGAAGCATTTGTTAACCAAGGTGACTGACTGTCCTGGTTTCTCCAGAACTGAAGGGTTTCTTGGGACATTGGGTTTTCAGGTTTAAAATGTTAGGGTCCGGCGAAGCGTCGGAGGGAGAGACCACAAGAGACCGGCTCCATGCAATTGGCAGAAGGGGTTTTGTTGATTCAGCATGCTGAGGTTCCAGGCTCACTCAGGAAGATAGAGCAGCCCCGAGCCCAGAGCAGAGGTCAGGCAGAGCTTAAGTACACTTTTTGGGGAAGGTGGGGGGGCTTTGCATATATCAGAACAAATCATCACGAGGCGCAGGAAAATTGAACAACAACTCTGAGACCTGATTAGTACTTTCATTGGCGGGAACAGATTGGACAGGGGTGATTGGTCACTTCTAAGCGGGGTGCACATTTAAACTGATTGGTTTTGGGACTTGCAATGTCTACGTGCCATTCTACACAGAGTCCCAAGTTATTAGACAACCAGAGGAGTCAGTGAGAATGTTTACTGGGCAGTTCGGGTATTGTCCTAACAGCTACCGGGATTACAGGTTTGGGGGGGTAGCAGGGGAACTTTAACAATACTTAGTCTTTTACTCTTTTACCCAAGCCTTGTAGCCTAGAAACTTTACAATGTCCGGTCTTTTACACTTTAACTCTGGCTCTGCGGCTTAGAAACAGCTTTGAAATTTTACCCTTACAAAAAGTGGAGCAGTCATGGACAAATCTGGATGGTTGGTCACCCTGGTTAACTGAATAAATGAGTGAACTTCCTGGACCCTCACTTTTCTTGTGGACACCAAGTTTTGGGTGAGTTTCAAAACACAAAGTTACTTGGTCTTGGCCCCCACTCAGATTCCTCTGTGGGTCTCCAAGGCTCTCCACATTCCTCCTTCCTGGCCAGCCTCCTCCTGGGGTCAGCACCTTCTCTCTGATGCCAGTTCTCCTGGAATTGGTGCCCAGTGGCTCTCCCCTTGCTCCCATGTGTCATTCCAGTTCTCCTCTCTCACTTGACCATTCTTTCCCTCTGAATTCTCTGCTAGTTGATTTTCCTCCCCCTACAACTTCAATGTCGAAGTTCTCCAGGCTTCTGTTCTTGATCCATTTCCAAATAGCTCAGGACGGCCTCCAGAGAAATTGACAAGAAAGACGGAATGGAACCTCTTGGATATCACCACTAACTCCCTTTTATATCAGCTTTTGATCTTTCCACAAACTCTGCTGATTCTCTGAATAAACATGAAATCACTTTCCTTGTCTCCAGCCCCTGGTCCCTGCTGTGGGTGCCAGGACTCTTATCACTCCTTGCCCTTTCCTTAGATTTCCCATTTCCATCAACCTCTCCCGTTTCTCCTTCTCACTGCTTCCTAGTGCTTGTTCCAACATTCACACGCTGACTATGTCCTTCCCTTGCTGAAAATAGGCCGTGGCTCCTGAGGTCCACAGGATGGTTTCCAGCTGCCGGAGATAGGCTCAGGAGCATCGTGACTTGCCCTTACCTACCAATCGGGCTTCCTTCCTCACCACAAGAACTTGTTCTGCTCCCTCTAGGACTAAATCCTTGAGCCTGCAGGTCACCCCTCCTCTGTCTCTGGCCTTTCTAACCCCTTCCACCTGTTGGACCCTGTGAGCTCAGGGTGAGGTGCCTCTCCTGTCCTGCACCAGCAACACATGTACTGCTCCCAGGACCTTCAGTATTCACCAACCTGCTGGTCTACCTCAGTGGAGGCCAAGCAACCCCAGTGCAGGGCAAGGCTTATTCACCTTTCTCTTCTCTCTCTGTATATACCACCTGGCATGCTGTGGATGCCCGTACAGGATTGAAGAGCATCCCACCCCATTTATGTCCACTCAGAACCTCAGAATGTGACCTTACTTGAAAATAGTTTTGCAGATGTGATTAATTCAGTTAAGGTTGTATTGGATTAGGGTGGACCTTAAGTCCAATTGACTGGAATTCTTATGAAAAGGAGAGAGACATAGGGACACAGGCATGCACAGACAGACACACACACACACACACACTCACACACACACACACAGGGAGAAGGCCAAGCAATCCCAGATACAGAGACTGGAATGACCTAGCAGCAAGCCAAGGAACACTGAGAGGTTTTGATTTCCGGCAGAAACTAGGAGGGAGGCAAGGAAGAATTTTTCCCTAGAGCCTTCAGAAGAGAGCCGTGACCCCTCTAACACCTTGATTTCAGACGTCTGGCTTCCAGAACTGAGAAAGAGTTCATTTCTGTTGTTTTTAGTCCCCCCCACCCCGGCCCCCGTTTACGGTACTTTGTTATGGTAGCCCTAGGAAATTGAAACAGTGCCCAATGTGTCGGGTGGACTCCATGAGCTATTCAAACCCTCCCTCCTTCCCCACAGCCATGGGGGAAGACCTTTGTCAACTCTGGGCCGGAATGTTCTGGTAGCCTTCTGATTGGCCTCCCTGGGTTTGTTAAATGGAACAGGGCCATGAGCTTATGACTCCAATGAATCTTGTATTTGTCTGGCTGATTATCAGAGGATTTTTTTCTCATGACCCAACGACAAGGTTAGCTGAATCCTGGTGCTAAAAAATGTCACCTTTGCCCTGAACAAAGCTTTCATGCAAGGCTCTGGTGGGGCACCTAAAAGGACAATGATTCAGGATGTCATTGAGCTCACAGAGCCAGCCGCGTGCCTGTTTCTGCACCTGCTTAGCTAATAAATGAGAGTCTGTGTAGCAGGATTCCATGTGACACCTGCTTTCATTATAGCACACAGAGATGCATGGCCCCGAGGACCTCTGGCATCTACATAGTGAATGACAAAATTGACTCAGGTCAGTTCTAACCAAGAAGGTCGTGGAAAGAACTCCAGTTTTGGAACAAGACAAATTTGGGCTAAAATCCCAGCTCTGCCACTGACTGCCTGAGTCGCCTGTGATGTTGCTTCACAGGGTGGCAACAATGATCCGCGCCGGCCTCACCAGGTTGTTGCTATAATTAAGTGAGATCAAGCATGTGAAAGGTTTCGGGTGTTGTAAAATTTCGCCGTTATTCACTAACTTGCCCACAGTTACACAGCCCAGAGGTGAGGTGCCGTCTGGGGTCTTACCCCCGGGGACAAGACCCTTTCCCCTGAAACAGAGTCAGTGGCCTCTAATGAGGGACTTGAACATTAATTAGGGATCCAGGATGGATGACTTTTATGCACTTTCACATACATTTTCTACCTTTATCCTCGTGAAAACCTTTTATTTAAAAAAAATTTTTTTTATTCCCATTTAAAAAAAAAAAAAAAACACAGCTAGTTTGGGAAATGAGGCTCAAAGGCAGGGTATTGATCCCTACAGCACTTTAGAGCGGTGGTTTCCCTGGGAGCTCTGAAAAGTCCCCAAGCTCTAGGTGCCTCCCAGACCAGTGAGCCCAGATGGTGTGATGCTGAGGCCCAGGCTGCAGTGCCTCTAAGATCTCCGGAGGTGACTCCCCAGTGGAGCCCAGTTTGAGTGTCTGTGCTCTGGAGTTTACCAATCCCTTTCCCCCCAGTGAAATAATTCTATCTTTCCACTTTTGTAAGGACAAGCAGAGTAGATTTCAGGGTCCTCGCTCTGAAGACAGAAAAGCCAAAGCTCAGAGAAAATTCTAGAATGAACTTGGGCAAGAGCTCCGTTTCTTGATTTGCACCATGGAATAAGGTCTGTGCCACATCACAGACCTTGAAGTTTCCCTTTCTGCACATCTTTGCCTGAGGGAAGCTGGCTGGGGTCCAGGGACCGTTGACTTCCACCCACCCAGGTTAGATTCTGGGGCTCCCGTCCTCAGCACCCACCGCCTCCTCTCCTGCCCCTCCCATGCAGTGCATGGGCTCCAGCAGCCAGAGCCGAGGCCAGGGGCTTTTGCACAGGGGCCTGTCAGATCCATTTATTCCCGCCTCTGTTTTTCCATCTGCTTCGTCATAGGGTGTGTGGTACAGACTTGTCTCTGCCAAATGCTTTAGAGGCTTCTGGAATGGAGAGCGCAGCGGGAGCCCAGAGTGTTTATGCCATGGGAAAGCTGGGCTTTTCCACAGATCATCCTTCTCCCGCCCCCGGGTTCTCATGCCCCACAGGATTCCCAGGGGACCACAGCAATTAAGACAAAATTCTGGAGAGCAGAAGGCTCTGACAGCCCCACAAATCAGCCTCCACACCCCCCCAATCCCTCCCAGAACAACACCATCAAGTCATCTTGAGCAATGGGACCAGAACCCCCCACCCACCCCCAACAGAATGAAAGAAAACAGAGGCCTCTCTTTCTGGTGCTGGTGCCATGTCAATAGAAAGCCCTTCTCCAGCAGGAAGGAGCCGTTCTTGTGCAGAGTCCCTAACAAAAGCTGACCTCTTCCTTGGCGGCTGCGCGTTGGGTAGGCCCAGAATCAAGCTGGGGTTATTTCCCCACCATCGCCATAGCCATAGCAACAGCTTTGATTAATGCGGTGGCCCATTAGAGGGATAATGTCAGCCCTAATCAGAAACGCCTCAAGTATCTCTCTTTGCATTTTGGTAAATGGCGTAATCACATTACGGTTCGATGTGTCTGGGAGCTGATTGCTGTGGAGCAAGTCTGCCTGATTTTCCAGGTTAAGGGGTGTCAGGGGGCCTGGGACGCAACTAATCACTGTGCATTGTTAGGAGTGTTTGGAGGGAAAACACAGGGCACGGAGCCTGGGGAGGAGGTTCCTGCCTGACCCTCTACCCATCCTTCTGGATGGACCCGAGCGCTCTGGGCTGGCCGTCTGTTAGCAAGGGGTGCTTCCCTGAAGGACTTGGGCTGAAAGTCAGAGGGAGGTGGTATTACTGGTGTGGTGGGTACACAGAGGGGAGCAGAGACATGGCTCCAAGAACAGGTGGCTGAGCTGCACCATCAAGCTTGTCCATCAAGCTTGTGATGGACATTCAGCCCCGGGTCATGCCACTGGGCTGGAAAACTGGCAGGAGAGCCCTACTCCTGGCCTGGTGATAGGAAACGGCAGGGGTGACGTGCACTGCAAAGACATGTAATGAGTGTGGACTTGACCTGTCACAATAGCACTTGGCTGTTGGCAGGTTCTGCTTTGCTGAAGAATCTGTTGAAGCGTCACACTTGAGGGCAGATTCTTGCTGCACCCCGGGGAGAGGGAGACTTCCCCTCCTCTCTCCTTTGACTGGCAGGAAAACCAAGGAAAAGAGAGGTGAGGCCTCTCATCCCTGGCCTCTCATCCTCAATTGGTGCTAGGTTCCACCTCCCAAGGGCCCCTTCCCACTTGCCACCTCTCTCTGCCTTCCAGCCTGGCTGCTTCTAAGTCTACAGGTGACATTAACAATACATCCTTACCACCCATCCTGAAAAATTAAGAAGAGGACCTGAGGAAATATGCATGGAGCCCCCAGAGGCTATTTTTAGATGCTCCTGGGAGGATTTAAAAAAGAACTCACACAGTTAACTATTTATGACTTTTCGAATGCAGAACAGAAATAGAAGAGCGGCACTTAGCTCCCCCTCCAAGGCTCGGGAAGTAAAATCCTCTCCGAGGGTTGAAACCACTTTGGGGCCATTAAATTTACTGTCTCTTGGATGACATTTAATATCTAGCCTAATGTTTTCATATTTTAGCCTCAGCCGTAGTTTTCCCATCCAGTGTTGAAAATTATCTCATGAGCAGTTTGAGGAAATCAAGGCAGTGAGAAGTGTCCATCTCAGGGTCACAGGTTGATCTGTGATCAAGCCCTGGTGGGAGCCAGTCTCTCACCAGGTGGGCCAGAGGGTTGGGCTTAAGATCTGAGGGCAATTTTGAGGTGTGGAAAGTTCCCCAGGGGAGACCCAAGAGATCCAGTCTGGCAAACAGACCCATGATGTCACCAGGATCTGACTTCCCGCTTTCTTTGCTCTAGAGTAGCTTTTGTCCCAGAGAGGTCGATATTCTTCCCAGGGAGACGTTGGATTAGACATGTGAGAGGACATCAGCTCACAGGCTTGCGTTCTACCAAGCAAGGACAGAATAAATATTCCAGACTGAGATGTGCCTCAGATCTGGGAAGAATTAGCTGGGTTTTCCCAACTGCTTTCTCCAGCATGATGCTGCCCTTCCAGGACACAGGATCTTGACCATCCCTTCCTATAAACTCAGCTGACCAAGGCCTTGGAAATTAAAGCAAATCAAGGGTGTAGGGCCCTGGCCCCACACAACCGATAGCTTCAAGCTAAACAAACCCAGAAGAGACTTACATGTGTCTGAGCAGAAAACCACAGAGAACTGAATTAACATTATGGTCAGAATTTCCATCTGGCCTCTGCTGGCACTCTCACCATAGAAGCCGCCTGTGTTGGCTGCCCTACACTCTGCTGGCTCAGGCTAATGCCAGCCTCTGGGCTAACCCTGACGGGGGTGAGATGTGTATTAAGAATCCCCCCAATCCTTAACCCTGTCTGGGGGATTTCCCAGGCCTCCTACCCAGCCCAGCCTCCGTAACTGCCTCCTCTGCCCTCCCACGTTGGCACACTAGGGGCGAGCTCTCCTTAGCCAAGTAGACCTCAAAGCCCATATCGCTCTTTTGCTGGGCGCCAGCTCCCACCTGACTCTTCAATTTGGCAACATTGCCACCTTACCCTTCCTGATTGGTTACTTTGGCACCAAAACATTTGGAATTTGGCCCTGTCAGATACTGCCCGCTCTGTAGCACTGATGACTGTAGTCGATTCTGTTTCTGTTGACAGCGACCTCCTCCTGTCCCAACTTACTTCTTCCTATTCTGCGTGTTCAGTGTCCTTGTCACTACCTGTCTTAGCCTGTCAAACCCTGAACTCCGTGAGAGCAGAGATCTCATTTCTCTTTCTCCTGGTTGTATCACCTAGCATAGCACCCAGTGGAACGCAGCCCTGTTTAACACATATCCAATGCAGGCACTCATAAATGAAATAGAATATCTCATTCCGTAGCGGGCAGAGAGTATGCACTTGATTTTGCAGATGCTCATCCATCTCTCTGTTCACTTAAATTGAGTGAGCAAGCACAGTGTAAAACTAACTCTGGAAGAATTTTGTCACTTCTGAGAAGACAATCTCTTTACAAAGTCCAATGCTCATTTCCAAAGAGGTCTTGTACAGAAATTAGTCCCTTTTTTTTGTTTTGTTGTTATATTTCATTATTCATGATTCTATCAATTAACCAAAACTTTGGTTTCCCCAAATAAAGAAATATTTAATTTTTAGAGGTAGAATGCAGAGAAAAAAAAATTGCAATTGGAGACAATGAGGTGCAGGCTGCAGTTCTGGTGGTTATACATCTAAGTGAGTCACAAAATACCTCTAAGCTATAGTTTCCTCATCTGGAAATTAAGGTGGTGGAACTCATTATTACTAAGTTTTCTTTCAGATTTATAGCTCTATTAATTCTGTTTTACTAATGCAAATCCCAAAGTGTGCCCTTTCTGTCTTGTGTTTTGGCTAAATCAGACCCTCAGGGTTAAAGCCTTAGCATGACTTTTTATACATTGCCACCAGGTGGCAGGAGCGTGCCACAGTCCTTTGGTCCGAAGCACAAAGACTATGAGTAGAGGAGGTTGTCTTAAGACAAGAGGTAGCTTGTCTGAGGCCAGATAGAGTTTTTGAGACAGACAACGCTTCTGTTCATGAGAACATTTATTTTTACGAAAAACAACAGTTTGAGGATTAACAAGGATCATTATCTAGAAATGCCCAGGGACCCAAGAAGGTGAATGAGTTGAGTCGGTTTCCCTCCTTCAGGGAGCTTCCAGTCCACAGGGGGCGGGGGGCAATCAAACATATAATTGTAAAAATCCAGTATAGCAAGTGCTTGTAGAGATGGGGTGGTCATCTGAGCCTGAGAGGAGCAAGGAGAAGAGGATTGATTTGCATCAAAACCAGCAGCCATATGTGCTCATTTAAAACTAAATTCATTAAATTACACACAGATTTAAAGAATTCAGCTCCTCTGTTGCACTAGCCACATTTCAAGTGCACAGCAGCCTCATGTGGTTAGTGGCTCCACAAGTGGACAGCACAGCACTGTCAGCAGATGTTCTACTGGAGAATGATGATGTGGAGCGGGTTCCTCGGCCTCTGCACTGTCGACATGTTTGACCAGATGATTGCTTGTTGTCAGGGGCTTTCTTGCCCGTGGCAGGATTTTAGCGGCACAACCAGATGCCGGTAGCAGTTGTTCTGCTCCCCCAGTTTTGACAAGAAAAGTGCCTCCAGCATCGCCAAATGGCCCTTGAAGGGCCCAAAGTGCACCTGGTTGAGATCCCCTGGGCTGGAGGAACTTCAGATGGAAATAAGTTCAGCAGTTAGAATTCTGAGTGGTGAGCACTTGGAGGAAGCAAACCAGGTGTTCTCAAAACACCTGGGAAGTAGGTGCTCAATTCTGACTGGGGGACACAGGGGAAGTGTCCCCAAGGATCTTACTTCTGACTTCTTGCTAGGCCACACAGTGGCAGCAGCAAGACTGGATGCCATTTGGCAGGTCCCTGGTCCCACCCTTTTCTCACTTCACCATCTACTCCTGGTCCCAGCAGGTTCTGTGCCGAACTCAGAAACAACTGTGCTATCTCGGCTTCTCTTCATGCTCCTCTTTTCTCTCTGGGTTCCTGGCCTTGGGTTGTTGTTCAAGGGTCCCTTGTTTCTTCTTTCTTGTCCTGGTTGGGGCTCTTATTGCATTAACATGAGCTAGCTCAACAAAAGAGCCATCAAGAAACTCCAAGTTCATCCAGGCCCTTTGGAGATGTGAATGTGGACACTGTTGCCCCAAAACCCTTCTCTGTCCCTTGAGCCCTTCATGACTCCACTTAAGACGCCGCTGCTGCTGCTCTCGGCCCATGACTTCCAGTCCCACCTGTCTGCCGATCCGTTTCTTCCTGTCTTCACTTGCAGATGGTCCACAGTGGCCACTGGGTTTCCCTAAGGTGGGGTAACTCTTGATAATCCTTTTGATCCTATCCCTGGCTAAAACTGGCCTATGTGAATTTTAGCTCAGCATCCTAAAAAAGGAATATCATTGGCTGCCCTCATTTGTTTTGAGCAAGGCCACACAAGTCAAGAACTGCCTCCCTGTAGAAAAGGCCCCCTTTGGGGCTGGCATCCACCCCTGTCCTGTGCCCCTCGATATGAACAGGCCGTCTACTCAGCAGAGACCTCCAATGGGCGCTAAGGGGGGGCCAGGCGCCCTGGGCAGCTGCTCCAGCTTGTCCTGCTCTGGGTTCTTTCCTAACCTCTCTTTTCCATACTTGTCATCATTAATGGTCTCCTACTTTTATAACATCTTTTTTTTTTTTCTCCTTCTAACTTCCATATATGAGGAAAAAACACACGATTCTTTTCCCTCTGAACCTGACTTATTTGGCTTAAAATTATGGTCTTCAGTTCCATCAATTTTTTTTTTTCCTGCAAACGATATAACGTCCTTCTTCTTTGTGGTTGAATGAAACTCCATTGTATAATTATGCCACATTTTTTTAATCCTTTCATCTGTTGGGGGACACCTAGGCATTCCATAAGTTGGCTATTGTGAACTGTGCTGTGATAAACATGGCTATGCCTGTCTCTCCCATGGATGCCGACTTTCATTCTTTTGGAAAAATATGAGGTGCCATTTTTAAACCGACCAGAGTGATCTTTCACGCTATTTGTCTTTCAGGTAATTGCTTTTTACTGACTTTGAACAAAAATGGCCTTTAATGTAATGATGTAATATGGATCTATCTGAGGTTCTGCCTACCATGTTGAAATAAATGAGGATGTTTGCTTTCTGTTATTTGTATTTTCACCCCTGTATTTTGATTGCTCATTTGAGGACACTTTGTAGTTGATCCATGTTCCTCATCAAGTGTGGTCTCACACATGCTAGATATTGTCTGCTTGGAGCTAAAACAAAAACAAATCAATTATTTCATGAGTTTGTATCATCAAGTTCCTGATTTACCTTTTTTTTTTTTTTTTTAGTAGCTATATCATGATATTTATTCCCATGAACTGCTTTTAGGTATGGCCACCCTAGGATGGTAATTGATTTTTGGAGTCTGAAGAGAAATTTCATTAATCCTTACTCATATCTGATGCATTTTTAACTCAGCATTCTAGAAGTTTGGAAGAACCTCTATTATATTTGCTATTCCTCTGACTATTTTGTCATTTATAATTTGATTAACATCACTTTTCTGTAATTCACTCATAACTTTGGCCAATTATGGAATAGAAACCATGGGGAAAAAAAAGAATTTCTCTAACTCCAGGAAGTCCTCACGCAATGCTATTGTGTCCTCATCTTGGACTGTTTCCAATATTATTAACCATCTCCATTTACCTATGTGCAAAGATTGAATGGGAACTTTTGGCGATTGTATATTTTTGACCATGGTTTGATGCACCAGGAGGAGTGATGAGAGTTGGAGAAGGAAGAGCACTGAAGAGTTCTTTTTTTTTTTAATCACGGTGACAAAATACCTGAGAAAGGAAAGATTTATTTTGATGCATGGTTTGAGATATTTTAGTCCATTTTGTTTTTGGTTTTGTTTTTGTTTCCAGATCTGTGGTGAAGCAGTATATATTATGGCGCAGAGGACACGGTGAGGCAGAGCTGCCCCACTCATGGTGGCCAGGAAGGAGGCAAGAAGATGAAGAAGGAAGAGGAGGGAGAGGAGGAGGGGATGAGGAGGGGGGGAAGGAGGAGGAATGGTCCCCAAATACATATTCCAAAGACCTATTCTCTTCAACTAGTTCTCACCTTCTACAGTGTCTGCCACCTCTCAATGTTCTTTTCAAATTGTGACTCCATGAATAGATTAATCCACAAATGCAGTTAGAGCCTCATGAGTCTAACATTTCCTAAAATCCCCACATATGAACATTGCTGTACTGAGCCTTCAACATGTGATCCTCTGGGAGACATTTCAGATCCACATCATGACACTTTGCAAAATGGGCAAAAAGATGTTGTTGCTATAAAACATGGAAAGAAAATTCAGTGGGCTTCCATGAACAGCAAATGAATCTAGGAAGTCTGACAAGTTGTAAGAGTCTTCTTGGTCCAGGGTAGGGACAATTTCTTGTTTGACTTTTTAAAGGTGTTGTTCATTTAGTCCTTACAGGAGCCATCGAAGGTTGGCAGGACTAATTCCCTTTAGCAAAAGGGAATTTAAAGCTTAAAGAAGCTGATGTTTTGTCCAAGGGTCCATCTTGTAGGAGGTACTCAGTCCTGGGATACAGAAGTAACAAGACCCAGGCTCATCCTGTAGGGAAACCAGCCCTTGAAGAACAGTAAGGATAATTGTGAATCAACTTAAGTTTGGAGAAGATAGTGAGAATGGAAGGTCAAATCAGAGGAGACGGATATTCCAGACAGAGAGAACAATATGAAATTATGGAGCACTCAGTAAACAGCAAAGGAATGTGTTTCTGATGGAGAGAGGGTGATTAAAGGACCCCTAGGAGAAGGACTGGAGGAGTAGGCAGGGTCCAGCAGGTGAGAGTCCTCTATGCCAATCTGTAGTTTGGACTTGATATGGTTTGCAATGGGGAAAAAGTGAAGATTTTGAACTGGAGAATTAATGCAACAGGATTGGATTTGCATAGTAGGAAGATAATTCTGGCAGTAGGTGAAGCCTTGCTCAGGAGAGAGGTGAGAGGCCCTTCAGAAATCCAGCCATAGTACTAGTCTGAGCCAGGCAAGAGCAACGGGTCAGAAGGCTGACTCAAGATGTGGAAAAGAGACTGCAGAAGACTTGGGGCAGCTTATATGTGGGGTATTGGGAGGAGGGATAGTCAAGGAGGGCACTGAGGTGGTGGCTTTGAATCACCAGCACACAGTTCTGTCATTAGTGGAGCCAAAGAAACCAAGGAGTGAACAGAGTAGGTGGAGAAAGAATGGGAAAAGATGTATGTCCAGTTTTCGCAACTCACAGTGGCCAAGAAGGAGGGGAAGAAGGAGGAGGAGGAGGAGGAGGGGAAAGAGGGGTGGAGGAGGAAGGGAGGGGGAGGGGGAGGAGGGGGAGGAGGGGGAGGGAAGGGGAGGGGGAGGGGAAGAGGAGAATAGTGCCAAATGCATACCCCAAGGACCCACTCCCTTCACCTAGGTCTCGCCTCCTACAGTGTCCACCACAGTTTGGGATGCGCTAATTATTAAGTATTCTTGTGGTAACTGAGTCTTGTTCAGTAGACTACCAAGTATTGGGGCTCACAAAAGATGAGAAGTCTGGATGAAAGAGGAAATGTCCTGGAGGGCATTGCAGTTTGGGTGGTATGATTGATTCTCTTTATCTATGGTGGTCACATTCCACAGAGCCGTGGCAGACACTGGGCTAGGGAATATTGAGCCGTAGCTCCTGGTGGAACTAGTAAAGTAGGGGTCCTGTGAATCTCTGGTCAGCTCAGTTTTGTCCCTGTGTAGTAGACAATCTTGCTGTGGGGCTGTTCTGTCTAAAGACACCTCATTTATTACTGAATAATAATGCACATTGAGCTTATGGCCAACAGCCCCAGAACTCACACCCGAGTGAAGCTTTTCTAACATGTTTTCTCTATAAGGCAAACACGGCCTTCTGGTGCTTAGAATTAGACAGAACTTCAAGGGTTACACCCAGGGACTATATTCAACAGTGAAACTGCCCCCCCAAAGGGGGAGAATATGCAAAACAAAAGTGGCTCTAAATAGATCATGAAAATGAAAAAGATACTTGTTTACAGTGTCAGAACTGAAAGAAGAAGATGGAGTGCCGCCTTGTTCAGCCTCAGCGGAGAACGTGCGTCTGGTGATTCCAACTGGGCATTTCTCTGCCCACGGACACCCTCAGAAGTACCCACAAGTACTGACTGTGGGGCTACAAGTAAAGTCCAGGGAGGAGGCACATTCTTAAATAGTGAGGATAAACGGTATTTAGTCATGGACATGTGGCTGATGTCACTTTGGGAAAGGATTATGAGAGGGAAAGAGGGATAAACTATGTCCTGGGTGGGCGGTGGGGATGTGGCCCAGTGATAGAGCACTTGCTTAGTGTGTGCAGGGCCCTGGGTTCAAGGCCCAGAGACAGAGAAAGAGAGTTTAAAGTGGCCCTGGGCCACACTAATATTTGACAAGTGTGCAACAGAGAAGCACATGGAAGGAGATCCAGAAAGAGGAGCTGGAGAGAAGGGGAGGAAGCAGAGGCAGAAGAGATGGGCACAGCAGATGGAGTAAGGTCCACTGGTGGGCACTGGCATGGGGCCAGCGTGATTGCCCAGGGAGAAGGCAGGGACGAGAGTGGCTTTGGGGTCTTTGAGCATGCCCAATTCCTCCCTTCCCAGGAGCCTTTGCATACTGAGCCTGCTGTGCCCTCTCCCCAAGATGCTCTTCGCCCACACATCCTCGTGGCTTTATCTGAGGTTCCTCATATGACTGGGCTCCTTTTTGTCATTCAGGCCTCAGCTTAAATGTCACCCCTTCATAGAGGTGGTCCCTGGGCCATGTAGCTAGAAGTAGTCCTTCTGTACCCTCATCTAAATAATCATATTTGTTCATCTGTTAAGTTGCTTCTCCCAAATGTCCACTTGACCGTGGGCTCCATGAGAACTGGGACCTTGACTATCTTGTTCACAGATGTATTCCCAGTGTCTGGCCTGTGTTTGCTGAACAAATGACCAGCATACCAAAAGCAAGGAAGGAATTTACTTGTGGGGCGGAAGGAGCCGTGTCTTATTTTTCTTTGTACTCGGATGCAGAGGATAGGCATTTTGTGTTGAATGTGATTCCACTCACAGATATATATCCAGGAGACCTAAAAAGAGGTGTTCAAGTAAAGATGTGTATTAAAATGGCCAGATCACCATTATGCAAGTAGAAAAAGAAGTGGACCCAATTCAAATGTCCATCAACCGATGAATGGATAAATAGACAAAAAAGGGGCATATTCATACGATGGCATGTTATTCAGTCATAAAAAGGAATGAGTTCTGATACATGTCACAACATTGGTGAACCTTGAAAACATCGGTTTCTGGCTCCTCCCACTCTCTCAGCTTCCTGGATACCAGGAATGGTCATGATGATCCACCTCACCTCACCTTGGGCCCCGAGTAATCCAGTTGGCTTATCATGGACTGAACCTCTGAAACTGTGAACTCAAAATTGTCCTTTTCCAAGTTGTTATTGTCAAGTATTTTGTTCACAGTGACAACAACATAACAAATACATTAAAACATATAGTTCTTTTTCTGTTCTGGAATTAGATGGTCATGAGATCTAATTAGAGGCTTGCACAAAATCATAATGCACTGGAAACCACTAAATTGTACACTTTAAATTGATTAAAATTATGAATTTTAGGTCATATAAAGTTTACTTTAGTAAAAAGCATATAAAAGATCAGCATCGAATGTGTAACTTAACTCTAATACGTTAATACCTTAATGCAACCACAGACTAATCTAAGACCCTTAAAGCAACCCTCAGGCCTGAATCTACCAAGACGATATATTTTTTGGAGTTATCAATTCATTACTCACAGGATTCTTGAAGGATTCCTTCAGATTGTGAGCTCTCAACTCTTTTGCATAAAACAACTTGATTTCTAGAGGGACCATAAATTTTTTGAAAAATTTATGGCATGAACAAAGGAAGACTTGCTTTGAGTAGTTGCAAATGCTACTCTACTGAACGTAGAAATGTCTACGTAGTGTCCAGAAGCCATCTCCTCACTTCTCTGCCTTCAGACCAAAGCTCGTGACAGCTAATGCTTCTAAGAGAGAGTCCTCCATTTCTACTTGGCACTGAGAAAGAGACCCAGAGGCAGGATTTCCTTATGTGAACCGAGTTTGGATGTCAGCCACCCTGGATCCCTTTACCAGAGAAAGGAATGTCTGTGAATGGTGATATTTGAGTAAGACTGAAATTCAAAATTCAGCGGACATAACTCCTACTTTGTTCATGGACAGTAGTTCTCAAACTTGTGCCACAAAAACTCAATGTCATACCTCTTTTCCAAGGAGACTGTTCTGATCATCTTCAGTCAGATAATCACGTGCTGCTCTGTGATCATACTTCTAATCTGACTCTTCTATGAGGTCATTCGTTCATTTGATGAGCATTTATTGGTCTATTCTCAGTTAGACACTGTGCTAGGTGTTAGGGATGATTTAAGTGTAATAATAGTAAAATGTAAAAGAAGCAGAGTGTTAGTGCTCACGGGGGGGGGACAACATATACACATATACATAGATACAAGGTAAATAAATATATCTGAAGAAAGTTGAAGTCCCGTTAGGACAGGGAGTGCAGTGAGTTGTGGGAGATTAACCTTTTTTACCCAGGGTGGTTAGGGAAGGGCTCTCTGATGACATGACATTTGAACAGGGCACTTGATGGAGTAAATCATGAAGAATATATTGGAGGCAGGATTAAGATAGAGCATATTTTCACAGGAGGTCTCTGGTTCTTAGGAGTGGGGAGGACAGAGGACAGAGGCAAAGGAGCAGAGGGGACTCAGAGAGCTCAGGCAGAGGCCTCACGGCTGGAATCCATGGCTGGAGGTGAACAGGGGGGACGTAGTGAATGTGGTCAGGAGTGGTCAGATGCCAAAAGCATTTTAAAAGTAGAGTTTACTGGATCTGCTGAAGGAAAGGAGGTGAGAAACGGAGAGCCTAGTGTGATTCCAAGTTTGGAATCCTGGAAGAACGAAGTCACCATTTTCAAAATGAGCAAACATGTGCGTCGTGGTGGTGGGGCTTAGAACGAGGAAACCAGGAGTTCTGTTAAGTCTAAAATGCCGTATAGACACCCAAGAGGAGATGTCCAGAAGGCAGGTGTAGATCAAAGCCTGGATTTTAGGGAAAGGACTGGAGTGGGGCTATTACTTGACAGTCTCAGAGCACAGGTGACATTAAAGGTGCAGAGTGGAGTGGGATCTTTCTAATCTCCAGGGAGCAAAAAGAGATACAAGAGGTGACCAGCCCAAGAACCAAGCTGCAGGCCCCAGGGAAGCCCAGGAAGGCCACGAATGAGCGCCAGGTGAGGCGGGAAGAGGCCCCCAGAGCGTGGCATCCTGGGAGCCAAGAGACGACAGTCTTCCAAGAAACAGGGAGTGAACTGAGCTGCGAGTTTGAGAAGGAGGGAAATTGAGAACTGGCTGTTGGATTTTGCAGCGTGGAGGTCACAGGAGTCCTTGAAGTACTCTTGCAGAGGAATCGCGGGACCTAAAACCTGATGATGACAGCAACTTTAAGAGCGAGAGGGGAGGAGGGAGGCTGTGAGCCTGGGTGGATACTGAAGAATTTCTCTCCATAACAAAGACCTGAAAAAAAGGACTGCTCCATGCGCGAAGTCCTTGAGTGAGAGGGAAGGGGTAGGTTCCATGGCACAGGTGGCAGAGTGGCCTTAGAAAGGAACATGGACGTGGCGATTATTATGTTTCCTCCTTTGAAAAAGGAACCTTGTAGGTCAGCGTCTTCATTTTCTAGCTCGTCTGTCTGCCTCCTGAGCTGTGGGCAGGCAGAGATGGACAGGAGAGACAATTGACATTATACCTGTCATGAATTGTACTATTTATGGAACAGCATAAAATATTGATATATGAAATTTAAAATAGCTGGGAGTATGAGACATAATTCAATACCAGATTCTAGCACCCATAAGCTCTAATGGGCACCAGAGGTATAAGAAAAAATTTAAACTTTAGGAATCCCAGCCCTTAGCACCCATGTATTTTCAGGAATTGGGAGATGCTCACCGTGCTGTTATGTTTGCCATGGATACCTGGTCCAAGCTGCAGAATGACAGGGGTCCACAGGTCCAGAGATTGCCCAGGGAACTTCCAAGAGTCAAGAGAAACGTCTTAAACACTGAAGCGATCCCTGTACCCAGATCCAGAGACTCTAAGTCACAGGTAAAAAGGGAAGCGGTCCCCAAATATTGGCCATTGGAAGCCAGTACAGCTAAGCATTGAGAACACCCAGGCTTAGGCTGGCAAGATTGGGTGATCTTATTGCAGAGCCAGGGTCAGGCCACAGGAGCATCTTACAGGGCTTTGAGGTTCTTTTCTAGGTGGCATCACAAAGGGCAGTGCTCTGGATTCTCAGCAAGCAAGGATAAAATATTCGCCCAACAGGCTCTGCTTTGAAAACCCTGGTCTCAGTTCGGAAGGCATCATGCCATTCCTGGCCACATCCCTTCCCAGTTACACATACCAGTTTATCAAATTCTGATAAAAACTACAGGCCTCAGAGAGGTTAGGTGGCTCTCTGAGATCACCCAGCCAGCTAGAGGCAGAACGAAGATTGAAACAGAAGGCTCTGCATGCCAGATTTAGTGCTCATTCCACAAAGAGACTGTTAAGAAACAGCTGAGCGTGGTGGCGCACGCCTGAAAATCCCAGCAGTTTGGGAGGCTGAGGCAAGAGGATCACAAGTTCAAAGTCAGCTTCAGTACTTTAGCGAGGCTCTAAGCAACCTAGTGAGACCCTGTCTCAAAATAAAAACTAAAAAGGGCTGGGGATGAGGCTCAGTGTTTGAGGGTTAAATCCCTCATTAAAAAAAAAAAAAAAAAAAAGTCACAAAGTCACAACTTCATTTCAGAGTTTGACTCTGAGGACATACTTTCCTAAATCATGGAGGACCTGGTTGCGTAGAGGTCCTGGTTGGGTGGGGTTAGGTCTCAGGAAAAGGTTGGGTGGAGTGATTCCCATGCCCTGCTTTTGCTTGTGAATCGGGTGTCCTCTGAATCAGCTCTGGACCTGGGAGGGACCTGACAGCATGTTGGCCATGTCTAAATGGAGCCAAGCCCTGTTGATCCACAGGGGAACATTCTAGGGAGGAAAAGCACAGTGTCACTTGTTTGAAACTTCCGTCATGTTTCCTACCTCATTCCATTAGATCATCATGGTATCCCTGTGATGTAGGAATTTCAGGTCCATTTAGTGAATGAGGGAATGGGACCCAGAACAGAAAAGTCCCTTCATTTTACACTCAAGTTCTAAGTATCTGCATAGGTGACTTTGGGGACTTTGAGTACCTCTGTCTCTAACACGGTATTATGTTTCAGAACTCTGAATTGTCCCCTCTGCTAGGCATCTTATGTTTGCATGTGTGTATACATTTGCTTATCTACTCATTCTCCTGAGGGCTTATGTGTACTTTTTCATTTAATCACCTCAACGATTCTAAAGTCACTCCCCTTTCTGCCCAGCTCACCTTCCAGCCCAGGCTCCTGATTTCACAGGACTTGTGTTTCAGAGACAAAAAGCCCTCAAAGTTTGTTATTGACACACAGAAGCCCCATTCTTCAGCCCCTGGTGCTGTGTGAATTTCTACAAAACAGGAATGTGGTGGATTTGGAACCATGCTCCTGGCCACAGTCAGTAACCCTAACTAAATGGATTCATTTCCCTTAAAATTTTGGCTTCCTGAGTTTTTCCCCAAATACAACCAAACTGATTCGTTCTCTGTGATTCCCTTGAAGTGGAAAAGTCACAAATGTTCAGGATGAACATGATGTCTTTCTACAGGTCACCAAACTCCTTCCCCCGGTAGAGGTCAGGGGTGCAAAGGTAGAGACTGGTTTCTCTCTCTTGTGTCGGCTGTCCGGCTCTGGCTGCGGGCTTACTTTCAGCAAGAAGTCACCGTAGATGTGTGGCTACTCTTTGGTGACCACTGAGTTCAGCTCTGGACTCAGGAAGAACAGGGAGGCAGGCAAGGAAGCCACACGGATGAAACACCTGCTTCCCAGACCCCTCCTCAGAAAGGAAAGCAAGATATATCTGCTGCGTAATTCTGTATAGCAAGTAGCTCCAAAACTTAACTACTTAGAGCATTTATTATCTTGCATGGCTTCTGAGAGGAGCTTCTCGGGTGGTTCTGGCTCGGCTTTTAGAGTTTTCAGTCATGTTTAAGTTGTCAGCTGGGGCTGAAGCCATCAGAAGGATTGACTGGGGTCGGAGGAGCCACGTCCAAGAGGGCTCACTCATATGGATGTTGACAAGAGGTCCCAGCTCCTTACCATCTTGTCCTCACGGTGTGGCCACTGGTTTCTCCCTGAGTGAGTGATCTAACAGAGAGAGAGAGAGAGAGAGAGAGAGAGAGAGAGAGAGGAAGATAGAGATAGATAGATAGAGAGAGAGAAATTCACAGTTTTGTTTTTTTTAATGACCTATAGTTTCTAAAGCCACATATCATCACTTCTATTTCTTTGTGTTGTGTCAGGGAAGGGACATCATGAAGTTTCATGCCAGGAGGTGAAAAGACAGACCTGGTCTCAAATTCTGTTTCTCCAACTAATCAGCTATAGGATCTGGTGAAAATACATTCATTTTTGTAATCTTCAACTTCCTCACCATTGAGATAGAGGTATATAACATCTGCTTCCAATGTTTGATTATTATGAGGTTTTAATTAGGTAACACATGCCAAATATTTGGCAGAAAAGCTCAATAAATATCATTTTTTTCTTTTCCTCTCCACTGCCGTTTTAGAATTAGAAGAAAAGGAACTATGTTGGTGTAAGGATTCAAATGAAGAAAGTGTTCCTCAAGAATGGAAGCCGTATTGGACCAAGAGCTAGGATTTCAGATGGGTTCCATGTGATCCAGTTGGAGTTCCTGAGTCTAAGTGCTTTAGTCTCTTCCTGTGTCAAATGGTGATAATGACACGCACCTCGCCCACTCGGTATCTGTTAGAACTCACTGTGTTCACACGTGGAAAGTGTATAGAACAGCACCTGGCAGAATGAACACATGATTACTCTCTGTTAAGGAAAAAGCATGGGCAGGGTCCCCTGGTAGATGCGGGGAGTCAGAAGTGACTGGGGGGTGGGCCCTGCTTACCAGGAGCTTGCAGGTTGAAGGAGGAGGCAGATGAATCACCAGTTGCAGCAGAAAGTGCTGGAGTCAGCAGGGGCCTCTCTGGCACTTAAGTCCTTGTGTGTGGACTCTTGGGATGTTTCTCCTCCTTTCTCTCTTCTCACTTCTCTCTCCTGGAGGTCTCCCAAGCTCCTAGTTCCCCCTTTTGATACATATTGCATTTCCTCGACACCCTGAGTGGCAGCCAATGCTGGGATTCTTGGAAGTTCTGCTTTCTGCCCCAGGTGGACTAATCCGGGCATTTTCCAACAGAGGCATTAAAAAAATAGAAATAAGCTTTTGGAACATGCTCATCTCTATGTTGGGGATTGCTGATGTATTTTCACAGGCCTCCGCTCTTAGCCTAGTAAAACCTTTTCACAGTTTTACTAATTAGAGACATTATGTCATTAAGAATAAATGCATATTCTTGCACATTCCTCCAAGACAGCCTTCATCATCCTATTTTAATTTTTAAATTGAATTTCATATTGAAGGAGAATGCATGTGCATAGATAATAGATTTAAATAATATTACAAGGTTGGTGTGATGGTGTGGATATGAAGTGTCCCTCAAAGACTCGTGTATTGAAGGCTTGGTCCCCGGGGCAGCAGGGATTTGGGGAAGTGATTGGCTCATAAGGGCTCGGACATCACCAGTGGACTAATCCATTGTGAGATTCATAGTTTGATGGCATTATTGGGAGTTGGTGGACACTGCAGGAGGTGGGACCTGGCTGGAAGAAGTGGGTCACTGGGCATGTGCCCTGGAAGGGCTTTTCTTACCCCCAGTCTCTTCCTTGCTCTCTCTTTTCTTCTCCCAGGCTGCCACGAAATGAACGACTCTGTTCCACCACACCCTCAGGCCCATAGTGGTGGATCCAACCAACAGGGAACTGACACCTCTGAAACCATGAGCCAAGGTAAATCTGTCCTCTTTTAAACCATTTTTTTGTTGGGTATTTTGGTCACAGCAATGAAAAGCTGATTAACACAGATTATTGCCCCCAACCTGCCAGCCTCTGCCCTATCATCTATCTCCCACAGAGAGCCAATCCAGTTCTGGTTATATCTTTTGAAATTTAATACCATCTTCCTAAATAATGTGCATGTACAGTTATGCTGCAATTCCTTGGAGTTATTCATTGACTTCCTTTTACAGGGGATGAGGATTGGATTTCTTATAAAAAGATAACCCCACTTCTCATTCCCTTCATACTCCCCAGTTATAGTTTTTTGTTAAATTGGTATTAAGAATTTATATTCCGATTATGTATCACTTACTGCTGAATTAAATAGTGTACTATGATTGTTACCTTTCCTATATACATATACTTACTTTTTAAAAAAAAAAAATCTAGAGTGAATGATTTCCTTCATCTCCCCTTTTGGTATTATTTGTTTACATGATTCTCTTCTGCTTTAGGCCATGATAGCCTATAGCAAGGACTATATAGTCTATATTCACTTTTGTGTTCCCAGACTAGCAGAATAGTTTGCAATAAAGATACTGGATACAAACATGGGTGATTTGTCAATCTCCTTGTGGTTCTCAATGTAGATGCTGCTGATATTAAACAAGACAGGTCTTTGTTGAAAGGGACTGTCTTGCACACTACAGGAAGTTAAGGATCCTTGGTCCCTGCCCACTAAAGGCCAGCAGCTGTCCCCAGTCATTGGGATGACCCAAACACTATTCTTATCACATCTCTAAGTACTTCTTGTGGCGGTACCACTCATGGTTGAGACCATCTGCATCCAATGCAGTAGGTGTCAGCACCCAGGTGTGACGTTATGCTTGGCTAATGGCAAAAGCAGAGGAGATTCAGCATAATGGGAGCTGGAGCTGTTATAGAAATGGGGCTCACATCCTCCTTGGGGAGAGGGGTTCATCTCTAGGATCGTGCAAAGATCTGATCTGGGATTTAATCCACAAAGTTGGATCAAGCAAGAAGCAGTCACCTTAGCCAGGGTACCATGCTATGCATATTAAAACTTTTGTGACATCTCCTTTTCCTATACTCCAGCTCAGAAAAACCCCACCCTTTCACCAGCATCCCTGTGAACCATGCGATATCTTCTCCACCTACATCTGATGAAACCAAATATCAGTATCTGAAATAATAAGACCATTCATTTACTGGCTACTGGACTTCTAGATTTTTTTTTTCTATTGAGTAATTGAATGAGCTGACTAAAGACTGTAGTCAGTCATTGGTGCTCGCGCTGCAAGTTTGTATAGACTGGAGATGAAGTTTGCAGCAAAGTGAAGGGAAAGTCATAGCATGTGAGTCAGAAGTTCTGGGAGACAGAGAAACCATGGTTAAGGATGGAAACCAGTCATTAAGGGAGTATGACTCAGCTATGCAGAAATAGGAGAGGTAGGGTTGTGTGGCCTCAGAGGGAGGCAGGAGTTGCCCACCTATTGCCACTGGGTTCCATGAACTCCCAACTGAATTTCAATTATGTCTCTTCTTATTTTGTACAGTTTGAGTGGTTTCTGACCCATCCAACCAAAGATATACCCAATTATAACTCCATAGTTAAAAATGCCATCACTGTCCGGTCTACTGTCCATCACTCAATCCAGAAATCAAAAACTAGAATCAGGAAGGGGAAGGAGGTCATTTGGTCGTTGTGAATTTGCCTGGACAATGTTACAGTAGATCCAGCTCTTTTCGGAAACCCAGCAGCATGTTAGATGATCGGAGACATCTGGGGGAACGTGGTCTCTCCTATTGAGGACCCGTGTGGAGCCATCACCGCTGGGAGCTTCATTCAGCCACACACATGGCATCTGATCCATTTAGCCTTGCTCAACTTGGCTGATAATTTTATCTTTCAGCCAGAAGCAGAGGAGACTTGGTGAACTTCTGTTCTGGACCTGATTCCGACCAACTAGGAAAAATTGCTTGGCAAAGTGGATGTGACAGGAATCTTGGGAGAGAGCCACAACATCATCCTAATTTTTGAAAGCAGGAAGGATTGGAGGCTGCACTGTTAGAATCTAAGCTGGTGTTCCTTTATACACTTGCACAGCAAGTCCTTGCTCAGCACGGGCTCTGTGCCAAGAGGTGTGCTTGGTGCTGGTACTCTGACATGGAACGGGGCGGTACCCCTACTCTTGGGGAGCTTCTATTTACAATAGACAAATGAACGAAATAATTTCAGATGGTTTTAAAAGGCTACGCAATCCAATAGAGTTAGAGAGTGAATGGGGATGGGTTGAGTCTCGTTCAGGCAACATGGGGATTATTCGCCAGAGTGGAGATATTTGGATCCAAACCTGAGTTTGGATCAAACTGAACCAGCCATCCATACAGCAAGTCATGGAAGGACGAGCAGATGCAAACACCTTGGTGTGATCAAGAACACAAAAGCTTTTCCTAAGAGTGATCGTGGCTCTGTGAGATTCACCAAGGTTTTCCCTTATAATTCTATTATAATTGAACTTGGGCAGTCAACTTGGTGACCTTGGGAAAAAAATTCCTGCCATAGATGAATAAATAGTTCCTAAGCATCTATACAAAAATGGGTGGTCACTAGTGCCCAGTTTGTGACCACTAACAAAAGCAAGCTCTAAAACAATGATAAAAAGCAGAGAGTGGTAAATTATCCAATAAGGAGCTTCATGTTATTTTTATGGACACTTTAGAAAAAAATGAAGTCTTGGTTATCTAGCTGAGTGACTGGGTCCAAAAAAAATCGTCTGCAGAAGAGGGTGCAAACTTGATCTACGCTTGCAGAAGCCAAAGGTGGCAAATGATGGGAGGCAAATTTTAACTCAGTGCGAGGTCGACCTTTCTAAGAACATGAGATGCTTTGGAATTAGGACACAGTTGAGCAAAATTGATGCAGCAGATGGTGAATGTTTGAGGGACTGGTCTCATCCACCATGATAATCTAGGATAATATGATTCGGGAGAAATAATTGAGCAATTGTTTTGTTTATGCATCATTTTCTCTCCATGGTTTAATAACCATCTCTATCATAAAGGCTATGCCAAACACTCAGGTGACCAGCCTCAGAATCTTCATTGACTCCTGGACCTCCAACCCCTGCATTCCATTCTTCTTCACGTCTTGGCTCCTCCTCATTCCCAATGCCTTTGCTCAGGTTCACACTCCCTTCATCTCCAGTGGGGTGGCCGCAGATTGTTCCCCACCTTCTGTATTCTCCTGCACCATTTCTTGATATGTGGCCAGAATGGCACTTTTGAAAACCAATACCACCTCCATCCCTCTAATTTTTCCTGCAGAAATATTCCACAGTCCCAGGATTGTTTCAAGGCTCCAACCTCATTTTGTGCATATCTACCCTGTGCCATACAGGCCACACAGGTGGGGCTTCCAGGGCTCTCTCAAATGCCACATCCTCTAAGAAACCTCTATTTCTCTGATTAAGAATAATTACTGGGGCTGGGATTGTGGTTCAGCGGTGGAGCACTCGCGTAGCACGGGCGGGACCCGGGTTCCATCCTCAGCACCACATAAAAATAAAGGCATTGTGTTGTGTCCATCTACACCTAAAAAATAAATATTTTTAAATAAATAAAAAGAATAATTACTCTGGGATTGGGGGAGCAGCTTAGTTGTACTTTCCTAACATGCATGAGGCCCTGGGTTCCATCCCCAGTACTACTAGTACTATTACTACTAATAATGATAGTAATAATCACTCTTCCACCTTTATTCCCACACAATAGTATCACTGGTTGAATAACTAACTCATTATTTTGTTCTGGCATGTTTTATTCTTCAAATGTTTACTAGTGATGCCTACTTACTGTGAGCTGTATGGTGGGTATTAGGTGGAATAATATGAATTCTAATTTACTATGTGGCGGATTTGGCGATATGTGTGTTTTATCTGTCATTTACACCTTCATCCAACCTTAAGATAGTTACTATCATCCTTTTATCAAAGGTAAGAAAAAAATTGAGATTTATATAAGTTCAATCAGCTCACATAGCTAAGGACATTCAATAGGCAAGGGCTGGGCTGGGATTCATACTAGACCAGGCTGACTTCAAAGTTGAGATTTCCAGTCCCTGTGCCAGACTGTCTCACTAAGGATGAAGCACATGGACAAACTTTACCCTCCAGGAGTTAAGAAATGGATGTTTCCAGCTTTTGAGCAGGTACTAGTGCTCATTTACGTCTACCCAGGACCATATTTAGCTATTTCCATATGTATCTCACCCATTGGATTATAAGCTCGTTGAGGACAGAGACGGCACCATACCATCTCATCCATTCGCCAACTCCCAGGCATAGAATTATCCTCATTACATTTGCAGATTGAGTTAATAAATCATCAAATGTGTCAGACCAACTATGCTGTAATTTTTCCAGGGGAACAGGATTTAATTATATCCAGCACTGGGCCCCACACAATGAGGACATTGACAAGCCGGTGCACATTCACCCAGAAAGTGGAGGGGGCTGTTTTGAATGCTATTTATAAACACTGCTTTCCTTAGCATTTATTTGGAACATATTAAAATAACCTGTGAATACGTTAGAAGATCTTTCTGTTCCTCGCCGTTATAAATGATTATTTCAGTCTTAAACAGAGCTGTTTATTTCTTTTTGCAGGTACCATAGTGTCTATCCTGATAACCGTATAATATAAATAATGAGAAAGCACATTACAGCTGTTAAAAACCAGTGTTAAGAAATAGGAGTTTCCAAAGTCAAGAGGGCAGCAGGCACCACGGGGTGAAGACGCACGATTGCTCACTGCCAGCATTTGTTGAGAGCTTGCTTCGTGCCTGGCCCTGATTAAGAGCTTTGCACACACAAGCTCGTTTCTATCATTGCCCCATTTTACAGTTGGGGGACTCCGAGGCACAGAGTGGCTCGACTCCAGGTATTTACAGGTGTTTTCCACATCTTATCATGGATCCGTCTGAACTTGCACTTGGAAGGCAGAGACCATGTCTGGTGCAGTTCCACACTCTTCCTAGCTCAGACAACATCACTGCTCAGGTGGGTCCCTCCTATTGCTCACCTGGGAGTGCAGTGGGCTTGCTCTCCAAGGAAGGCCAAGACATTCCTTCTGGGCTGACCCTGGGAAAAAATCTAAATTAAGCAGAATATTTCCTCGGTAGACCAAAACAAGGTAAGGTTGTTGAGTGAACAAGATGTGGAGTCTGATGGTTGGAATATTTAATGGCCTAATCCTAAAATGGTCACAGTTCCATCCATGGGACCAGAACTCTCTAGGTCTGGGGTCTGGATCTACTGGAAGAGGTGCAGGCTGTGATCCTGCTTTGTGTTATGTTTCCTCTCCCATCAAGTCTATCTCCTTGTACAGTCTCCTACTTTGGATATCTAATACTTTATTAGATGTATAATACTTTCTCCAAGCTCTTGCTCAGCCTGGATGCTCTTCTGACTAAGGAAACTCTGCCTATCTCGGTTTTGATCTGTAACATTGTTGATTTTACAGTTTTAATCCTCAGAGGTTGACCTCAATTCCTTTGTTTAAAAATTTCTTCTCCCTCATCCCCCTACTCCAAGTATGAATTCTATTATTATCCTCACTTTACTGACAGGAAGGGGCAGAGCCAGGTCACCGTCCTTCCCCTCCCTCCCCATCAGCACCACTCCATTTGACTGTAGGTTGCATGTACTGTGAATATCCTCAGGCGATGGCATTGCCACCCCCTAGGGTCTTTGCACAGGGCTGTGAGATGCTGGCGCCCAGTCCTGACTGTGACCTGGATGCTCTGTTCTGAGCTGATCCCTTTATTTCTTTGGTCTTGCCTCTTAGGATTCATCTTCGCTTGGCTCCAGGATCTTCTTTATTTGGCGACATTTTTCCTAAATATACTGACACCTTCTTCTACACTGCCCCCAAAGCACTTATAATCACCTCTCCCGCGTGGCGCTGTGGTCTCTGATTCATCGTCTTCTCTCTCTCTCCTCCGCCTCCGTCGCTTCGCTCTTGCCCAGAGCTTCTCTTTCCCTCTCAGCAGAGGCCACTGCTCCAAATAGGCCAGGTTGGCCAGGATCCCCTTCCCGCCTCTCCAAGCTGAACCTCCCTTCTCTCTGCTCATTATTTCCCTCTTTATCTGGGAGCTCATCCCATTTATTATTCAGTCTCACTTACACAGACCTCGGGCCGGCCCGCGTGTGCCTCCCTGGCTTTGAGCTGGTGGGATGCCTCTCTCTTCTCGGCCCCTCGTTGAAGCAGACATTAGTAATCAACACGGAGCTTCTCTGATAATCAAATTAGACAAGCGGGACTCTGCTTTTATTTTCTACTTAATCACTGGGCGTGACAGCAATAATGTCAGCTGGAATAATCTGGCAGCTTGAACCTCTCTCCATGTTATTATTTTTTCCCCCAGATCTACTTCAGTATCATCTCATAGACAGAGAATGCGAACTACATCCTCATCCAGAATGGGCTCAGAATCTTGATTGGGGACAATGTCAATTGCTTTGTCTTGGTGAATCATAAATGGGTGGCAGCATCTAGGGTAGAGATTTCCTTTTTTACCCTTAACCCAACTGGTAATGAGTTTGTGCCCTGCAGCTAGAATCTTGGTGGCCCTTGAAGTTTTCTCTTCCATCTGGGGACAGACTGCAGCTGCAACTCTGCCCTTTGCTCCTGGGTGGCGTAGCCTAGACCCGAGCTGAGGGAGAGCCAGCTGTCACTGCCTCCAACTCCTTAGGTGACCTTGGCCAAGTCACTTTTCTCAGTTGTAAAATAAGGGCTCTGACCTCCCTCTCTCCACTGGGATGTTGAGGGACCATGAGATAATGCTTCTGGAGTCTTTGACATCATATCCCAAAGGACACTATGTACACTGACGTGTGTACAGAATCACAGCAAGAATGGCACAGGGAAAAGAGCATGCCACACCGGGAAGATGAGGTGGGACCCTTGGGCCTTCCTGTGGTGGGCCCACAGCTCTGGCTTTCTGAAGTCATGGTAAAACCAGGGCATTTCAGGGCAGTCACAGGCCCCCAAAGATCATACCTGCACTGAAGTGGCTGGAAAAGGACAACCAGAAACAAAGAGAACATCTGCGGGTTACAGAAGGGCGCTGCGTTCCGTTCACGCTGTCACGGTGGAGTGGAGATTGTGCTGGATTTGTAGCCAAAAAAATTGAAATTAAAAAAATTGGATACTTGTGGCTTTTTGATGATGAACAAGTCATTTAATCTAAATCTCATTTTCTTCCTTAAAATAGGGATAATGAGGGTATATCACAAACTGTTTTCAGGCTCTGAGGGAGAGAAAGACAAATAATAACAGTGGTTTCTAAATTAGATTGCCAAGAGAAAGAAAGGCCCTGGTGTGTGGCATTTGCCATTTCCTATGCTGCAAAAGCTCACACCAAAGCCAAGTTCAGGCTACCCGTGGTTTAACTACCGATTGGCCAGAGTCCTGAGTGTTTAACCATTGATTGGCTCTTGGGGCCAGCACGAGCCAGCCCAGCACACATAGGTACCATTTACTGCTTTGCACATCCCAAGTTGTGCAAATATTATTTTATTTCATATCCATTCTACTGCACTAGGTCATTACAATTAACCCTAATTTACAGATGGAGAAATCGAGGCTCAGAGGTCTAAGGTGGCTTTATGTCAGGTCTTTTGGTAAGTGGTGGAGCAGGATGGGAGCCTGGGTTGATCTTTTATTTTATTTTACTTTATTGCAGTGCTGGGGATGGAACCTAGGGCCTCACACATGCCAGGCAAGTGCTCTACCCCTGAACTACAGCCCCAGCCCCAATCTAGCTTTAGAATCCCACTCACTGTTAGAGTCTGTAAACAAGTCAGGATGGCGCCTGGCATTTTGCAGAGGGAGTGGTTTGTGAAGTAACGCCAGCGAGCCATTAAGTGTGGAGATTCCTTATTGGTTGACTGCTGTATCTAGTTTATGTTAATTAAGAGAAGCTGTGTGGAATGTATATATACCCCTCCTGTCCTACAATAAACGGCTCCCACTCCTGCTGTATCAATCTACACAAGTTGTTCGTCACACACCACCCCCCCCCCCCCCCCCCCCCCCCCCCGGTTATTTTGCTGCAGCCGGACTGCAGCAACTCACCCCTCCATTCCCCCAAGGACAACGAGCAACATGGCAGCCCAGGAGCAGGTGTAGCACAAAGAGACACACTGTGAGGCTGGGGGGAGTCACGGCCTTCTCTGGGAGGCGGGGAGGCCAGGTGGAGTCTCTGCTTGCCACGTTCCCGGGGTCTGCCTTGAGCTCCTCAGAACCATAGGGAATGTGGATGCAGCCAGTTCCTTTCTCCTGGCCACCCCACCCTCCAATGAAAGGAGGGTTTCTGCTTCCACTTCTCTGTTGGCAACCCTCACATATTTTCATTAAAGAGATATAGTGTGAAAATCTTTCTGGGAGGCCGTTAAAATTAGTCCTTTGAGAAAAGTTAAGCCAGGATTTGACTAAATTCCCATGTAATGTGCACCCCCCTCTCTCCCCAAGAGAACATTCTAGGTGGGATGATGCTCATTTTTGAACACTTAGGCCTGGCCCCACTAACACGTGAAGCAGAAGGCCACAGACAACCTTGTGTTCATCTCCCTGCCATTCATTCCCCTGCCTCTCAGCCCTGCCTGCCCTGCCTTTGGATCCAACCAGCTACAGGCCTGCCCACTTCCGTGGAGTCATGAAGCCAATGTCCTCTGGGCTTGTACGACTTCTGGAAGTCTTTTTATGTGGTCTGCCTCAGAAGCTTTCCAATTCCCATTCCCATAGGGGCTGCTCCCAAATTTACCCCTCTTCCCAAGCAAAATTCACCAGGCTCCCCAGTAACTCACTTCCTGCATTGCCAAGAAAGCAGGAGACAGGCCACCCTCAGCAGTCTCTTCCATCCTCAAATACGACTTTATCAGAGTCTTCGCCTTTCTCCATGGTTCCCTCCTGATCTAGGGGAGAGGTACCCTTGTCCTGGGCCCATGGCTGACCCGTCTAGGGACCACTAAACATCTCGCCTTCTTTTCTCCCAGCCTTCACTCTCCACTTTTTCTTCTCAGTGCACAAGTTTATTCAGTTTCTTCCTATTAAAAAGAATCCTTGCTTAGCTAGGTGCAGTGGTGCACGACTGTCATCCCAGGTGCTCTGGAGCCTGAGGCAGGAGGATCATGAGTTCAGAGCCAGCCTCAGCAAAAGCGAGGCCCTAAGCAACTCAGTGAGACCCTGTCTCTAAATAAAATACAGAATAGGACTGTGCATGTGGCTCAGTGCTCAAGTGACCCTGAGTTGAATCCCCGGTACCCAAAAGAATCCTTGCTTAATCTGATATTTCATTCTAAGAACTGCTATTTCTCTCTTTGCCTTCATGGCCAGACCTTGAGCAAGAGTTGCTGATCTCTCAGGCTCTCCACCTACAGCGTTCATCTAAAATACACAAATAGCCAAACCTGGAGGATGCTCTTCCCACGTTAGATGATCTGACTTCTTCTTATGGTGGACAATGTTGACGATTCACTCCTTGAAAGTGTCCCCTCCTTTGGTTTTGGTGATACTCCTTTGTCCTGGCTATATATATATATTTTTGATCCCTTTCTTCTCAGGACTGTGGACTCTTCTTCTATCCAAGGTCTGACTGCTGATTTCCTTAGGGCTGGATCCGTGGTTTTCTCCTCTCTTTCAATATGCTTTCTTAGGGAATCCATTGACTGCTCTGTGCTGGTGACCCCCGCCCCCAAATCTCTTCTCTTCTCTTGCTGACTCAGTCATCTATCCATGATCCACATGTACATGTCCTTTTCTCTGTGGAACATTTCCACAAACTCCCCAATTTCAATACATCCAAAATGATACCCGTACTTCTTCTCGGCTGCTCCTGTGCTGGGCTTCCCACCTCACTGAAAGACACCGTCACCAGTCCAGGAATCCGAGCCAGTGGTGGTGTAATCCTGACTCCCCCGTCCAGTTGTTCTTGAGGCTTGGGTACAGCAGGCTTGGTCATTTGGGACTGCTCACCCTGAGAACCTGCTTTCTTCTGGGGGGATTCCCATCATGGATAGGAGACAGGGCTCTCTTTCCATCAGGGAAGCTGAAATAGGATGGCTGGTCTCTCCTACCTTCCTGACCACCAGAGCACAGGCGGGTGAGAAATCAATAGGGTTTTCCTGATTATTTTTGGTGGTGGTATTATTATTATTTTTTGGGGGGGATGGGGGGGTACCAGGGATTGAACTCAGGGGCACTCGATCACTGAGCCACATCCCCAGTCCTATTTTGTATTTTATTTAGAGACTGGGTCTCCCTGAGTTGCTTATTGCCTTGCTTTTGCTGAGGCTGCCTTTGAATTCACAATCCTCCTGCCTCAGTCTCTCGAGCCACATTACAGGTGTGCACCACTGTGCCTGGCTTATTATATGAGTATTTTTAAATAAACTATATCTTTAGGGAAGTTTTATATTTACAGAAAAATTGAGATGATATTACCCAGAGTTCCTATATGCCCTCCTACCTCTGTACACAATTTCCCCTAATATTAGCATTTTATATTAACGTGGCACAAGGGTTATGATTGTTGAATCAGTATCTATAATAGTATTATTATTAACTAAAATTCCATTCTTCATTCAGCTCAGATATATCCTTTGTTTTTATCTGTTTTTTCCTCTTTCTCCTGTTCCCAGATTCCACCCGGGATCCCGCATCACGTCAGTTGTCACGTTTTCTTAGGCTCCTTTTGGCTGTGAAAGTTTCTGAGACCTTTCTGGATGATTTCTGGATGATTTTTGGTGTCTTTGACAGTCCTGAGGCGCACTGGTCAGCTGTGGTCTGGGGTGCCCCTGCCTTGGAGTCTGTCTGATGTTGTCCCCATGAGTAGACCAGAGCCGTGGGTTTGGAGGCAGAGGGGTGGCAGAGAGGAAGTGCCCTTTTCACCACATCACACGGAGGGCGCACACCCTCATGGTGATTTCTGGCTGTTGGGATGGATCTCGATGGCCCAGCTGGAGCCTGTTCGTCAGGTTCCTCCACTGAACGGTTCCCTCTTCCTGCCCTCTCCAAGCTGTTCTTTTTGGAAGAAGTCTCTGGGCACAGCCCAGGCCTAAAGAGTAGGGAGTTAGTTTCCCCATTTCCTCACTTTTTCAAGTGACGCAAAGAAGCCGTGGACAAGTGAGAACTGCTTTGGCGATGATATCAACAACATCAGGTTGCAGGGGAGGTGGTCAGTGGCACAGTGACGGTGCCTGGTGTCCCTTGCTGCACACAGCATCATGTGGCATTGTGTAGCCATGCACCTGGCTCCAGGCAGCTCCTGCTCCTAGTACCTTGGCACCTCAGCCTTCCCTGGCCCCCGCCAACTTTCTGAATTAATTCCCCAGCCCTCCCAGTGATTTGCAATCATCCAATGTCCCTTTTCTTAAATACCCATTGGCTTAAGTCAGAGTTCCATTTCTCTTGCTTGCAGTTGAGAACCCAGAATGATAATCTAGTGGATTCACCTTTTTTCTTGTTTTTTTTCAATCACTATACTTTTTGGTTTGTGGTGCTGGGGATTGAACCTGGGACCTTGTGCATTGGAGACAAGCACTCTACCAACTGAGCTATATCCTTAGCCCCCAATCTCTATACTTTTAAAATTAATTTTTACTGATGCATAAAAGCATTTTAGGGGGTACCTTATCAAAACATGTGGTGTTTGGATACATATATACATTGTACAATATTTAAATTAGGTTAAACATATTTAATATCTCTTATGATTTATGGTGAAAACATTTAAAATTCTTTCTTATAGCATTTGGTAGCTACAACTTTTAATATGCCTCTTGATTCTGACATTTTTTTTTCTCTATTTAACTCTAATCCTAGTGTCCATGCCTCTCATTGGCCTTTGGATGATTCAACTTCCTGAGCTGCAGTTGAGCACACGGCCACCCAGCTAAGGATTACATTTCCTAACCTTCCTTGGAGCTAAGTACAAGCAGAACGGGGATCTCTCCTAGAGGACAAAGCTACTCGCAGTCCTGGAATCCCTCTCCCCTTGCTCAGCCCTAGGAATGGGAATAACTTTGGGGGCAGTCTTGCATTCCAAGATGGCAGCCACATATTGAGGTTGGCACAGTGTGCCCATCGCTGGATCCCAGGGTCATTTTGTGAAGCAGAGAAATCTGTCCACTTTCAGCCACCTTCAGCTTTGGCCTGAGTTCAGAGAAAGAAATACACGTGTATCTCATTGAAGCCACTGTCTTTAGGCCTCCTTCCCCAACCAACACCCACCCAACACCCCCTCAGTAGACACATATTTTATAGGGTCTCCTATTTTCTCATCACAGCTACTCAACTGCTTCCCAAATGACCTCTCAAACTCCTGTCATTCCCCACATACCAATGCATCCTTGACATTTCTTGCTGAGGAGATATAACTAAAATTCGAATCCACTTTGAAAACTCCCCATGCTCATTTAAGGTCCCAGTTTCTTGAAATAAGACATAGGATCTGTATGCTCGACCAGTCCTCCGTAGTTTCTCCCCACAAGCACCACACAGAACACCTTGAGGATCCTGGCTGTGGGCCATAGTATTCTGACTACCATTGCTTTGCTCAAATGCTTTCTCTACCCCACATGCTCATCCTCTCGCCTGCCTGGTGAACTCCAGGGTCCTTCTGGAGTGCCCTCACCCCAGGCTGTGTTTGAGTTCCCTTATTTGTGCTCTCATCAATCCTTGTTGAGCTCCTGTTTCAACTGGATGATCATTGTTCATTTGCTTGCTAGACCGAGCTATTCTCGGAGATTGGAAAACCAACTGTCATCACTGCTGACCCCACATTTCTCCCAGCAAAAGGTCATCCCCCAAGAGAGGACTCATGATTCTGCACCAGACTTTGCCCAAAAGAAGGGCAGCAGCTCAAAGTGACCACTATAGTCAGTTTTACTCCATGAAATACTTGGATCCCAGCCCACCCTTCTCTTAACCCAAAGTTCCAGCTTCTCGCCTTGCACAGCTGATCAGAGATAGAGTGACTTACCAAGATGCCCCTCCTGGGCTGAGATCCCACTGCATGGGGCACAGCAATGCCAGCAGCAGAATCTTCAGGGTGCAGGGGGTGACAAGATGGATCCTGGGCAGTGGTGACATGTGGTCACCATCAGGAAAGGCACATGCAGGTGTTGGGGCTGTTAGGAGGATGGAGGGGTGGGGTACCCAGTTTGGTCTCTGCAGCTCTTGGCCCTAGCCTGGGTGTTACAGCTGGCTGCGCAAAACAGTCAGTGGACCAGATTTGCTGGTCCCTGCTCTAGATAACCAACAAAACATTCAGGCCCCAATTTGTAGTGTTTTGCCAATTTCTATAGGACAAATACTCCCACCATGGCTAATTTCAAACTACCAACATGACATCATGGATTGAGAAGACATACTATAGCGCACCATTAAGTGGAATTTCTACCATAAAGTTACCACAGGCAGGACCCCAAGAGCACAGCTAATAGTAAAATAATTAGGAAGTGATGATTTGGGGGCTATTTATTACCTTGGGTTTTAATATGATTTATTTCCTTCTAAGTTTATATAAGTTAATATTGATAATGACTGTCAAACCTCCTTGCAGAATTTCTGAAATTTTAGCAATCATCTTGCCTCCAGCATCACCCTGCCCCTGGTACATCTACAACTTCACCAGCCATACGGACACAAGGCAAGAGAGAAAATCTATCCACAACAAAGATAAAAATTTATCCTCCCGGGCTGGGTTTGTAGCTCAGTGGTAGAGTGCTCACCTCGAATGTGGAAGGCACTGGGTTCAATCATCAGCACCACATAAAAATAAAAATAAAGGTATTGTGTCCATCTACAACTAAAAAAAGAAAGAAAGAATTTATCCTCCCTAGGGACAGAGTGAGGAGGGTGTGAGCACCCCCTAGTGGTAACAGTGTGTGGCCAACATGAAACCTATATCCTGTATGCCTTAGTGCTTCACTCCTGCTAGGTACCTACTGTGGTGTACCTACTGTGTGCCAGGTACTCAGGATAATCTTTATATCAATCCTGCAAGAAAACACTATTGTCCAAATTTTACAGATGAAGAAAACAGACTCAGCAAGTGTAAGCAACTAGCCCAAGGTCACACAGCTGGGACACATTAGGGTTAGCATTCATCTGGCTTCCTCCTAACCTTTGTGCTGGATTTTGCTGTTTTTCCTCTGACCCAGCCACCCACGGCCATCTCAGAAACAGAGCAGAGCCTGATGCGGCAGTCACTGTGGATGCTCTGGCCCTTGCTTTCTTCCTCTGGGTCTTGGTTAAGTGAGCAGTAAAATTAGACACGTACAGTGTGGCAGAGTCAGGCCACCTGACCTCCAGAGGCTGTGATTCTGCCTCCTGCTGTTATACAACCTTCTCCAGTAATTTCCCAGTCAAGGGTGCTTCCACGTAGGACGTGGGTCTACCCCCCTCTCTCTCCTGACTCATGGGTGTGCCAGGAATGTCCCTGACACCTTGGTCCCATCAGACAGGAAAGCTTTCCAGAGCAGACTCGGGGGGAATGGGTGGTGTGCTCACTTCCTCCACCAAATGACCACAGACGCTGCGACTTGAAACAGCACAGGTTATTATCTCTGGTCCTGTGAGTCGCAAGTCCCACACAGGTCTTGCTGGGCTAAAATGAAGGTCTTGGCAGGGCTGCGCTCCTTTATGGAAGTTTAAAAGAAACCTCCATTTCTCTGCCTTTTCCAGCCTCCAGAGACCACCTACATTCCCTGGCTCCTGGATCCCTTCTTCCATCTCCTCGGTGACATTGCTTCTCTCTGACCCTCTTGCATGGTCACAGCTCCCTCTCTGACTCAGCCAGGAAAGTTCTCCACTTCTAAGAACTCATATGATCATGATCAGATAAGCCAGGGTCATTTCCCCATTTCAAGGTTCACACCTTTAATCACATCAGCAAAGTCTCTTTTGCCACGGAAGGATTTGGGGATTAGGGCTGAGGCATCTTTGGAGGGCTAATTTCCTTCCTATCTTAGGGGACAAAAACAAACAGCAGAACAATAGCTGGAGAGAAGTGAAGGTCAGTACCAAGGAAGCTAGCGTTCATCCTGAAGTCAAAGAGACTAGGAATGGGAGACAGAGCCAAGAAACTTGTGCACTGGGCAGAAAAGGAGTGGAGTGGAAAGCAAGAACAGACAGGAAGGGTCTAGGATAATCAGTGAACAGGGCGGGATAGGGAACAGAGGTGTCTAGCACTCATGTTTAATGCATATAGGCTGGGAAGCCTTGTGTACCACTCAGAGTCAAGGTAGACGTCCGGGTAGACTTACGGTTTGGCTATTTCAGATCCTCACCTGCATCAGTCTAGGGTAAGATACGCTGCATTAACAAAAAATCCCCAAATCTCAGAGACTATGTGACAGATAATCTCAAGTTAGCAGAGAGTCTAGGGAGGCATTGTGGGACCGGGCTGTGCCCATCAAATCACTAGGTGACCAGGCTGATGGAGCAGGTTCATTTCAGACACTGCCCATTGCAAGGCCAGAGGGACAGACAGCTCTGGATAGTCTTTCAGTGGCAATTAAATGCACTGGCTTAGAAGTGCCTTCCAACTAGACCAGAACTCTCACTGGCTTTCAGAACTCATTGTCCAGAACTGGAATGGGTTTGCTAAGTCCGAACTAAGTACAGTGCATCCAGGAAGTGCAATCCCACCACAGACACAGGAGGGAGGACAGAACTATCTAGACTTCAGCACCAACAGCCACCACATCTTGAAAAACACATGGATCATTGTGTGCAAAGATCATGAAAGTGCCAGATTCCATTTGAGGAGAAGGGGTAACTGAGCTGGCTGTTGAAGTCAGGCAGAAAGCGAAGGTGCTCTGTGCCTTGAGGAGGATGGGTACAGAGGCAGAAAGAGAGGGAGAGGCTGGTGTGTTGGAGGTGGAGCAGGAAGTGTTGGAGGCTGGGCAGAGGGACCACTGGTGGAACAGCAGGAGATGAGTGGAGAAGACAGCAGGGGCCGGCTGGTGCCTGCTTGTGGTGTCCCTCTGTGGAATTTGCACTGGACCCTGTGGACAATGGGGGGCCGCTGGCAGGTTTTAAGCAGGGGTAAGACACGATCAAAGCTGTACTGAAGAAAGCAAGCTGATTGCAGGGTTTGGGAGGCCGACGGGAGGGGCCATCCCTGAAGGAAGCAAGACCAGTTTCAAGAGGCCCCGAGAGCCTGACCTAGGACTGGACAAGAGAATGAAGACGTGAGGCACCTCCCCGGAAGGGCCAGGCCAAGGGACGGAGGATTGCAAAAGTGACAGAGTGGACTGGGGACCCATTTTCCAGGCCCTTCCTCTCTCCCTCTCCATTTTGTCATCCTTCTAGCTTGTTCCTACTTTTTCTAGATTGTTCTTGTGTTGACTCTAACTCAAAGGAGATGGTCAGAATAGAATCAGAAGCGTTCCTGCCGCCTCTGTTTGCCCTCAACAGCATCCACCTCAGACCCTTTATTCCTGGCCCCTGCTGAACCTGGTCTGTCCAGCTGACAATCCTGTTCACTCCTGGACACTGCCCCGCTGAGGAGGGAGGCAAATGCACCCCCCACACCCTGACCCAGGACTCAGGCCGGGTCCTGCCTGCAGGTGCCCTCTGGTTCTTCTCAGATAGCTTCTGCTGCTCACAGAGGGACGACATTTGAGCACCTGTCCAAACACTCAGACTCGGTCCTCTCCCCTCGGTGTCTTATTTTCAGGTTTCTGTGCCCTTTGTACCTTCAGAGGGGTGAGGTTCAGCCACCTGTCCCTGGATTTCCCAAGGTTCACCACTTGTCCCTTACTCCAGAGCCGCTATTGTTCCCAAAGGGTGGCATGTGGATGTCTGGAGGGGGGTCACTGAGACTTTCAGGGATCCCCAAACTCAAAATCATTTTCCCAACAACACTAAGACATTGCTTCCTTTTCCATTCTCCTTCTCTCATATGGCGAAGCTTCCCAGAGGCTATTATAATGAGATGTGTCAAAATCCAGAAGAACTATGGCACTCAGCAAATCCTTATTTTTCCAAATGCCCAGGTCGTGATGCTACAAAACCCGCATGTGTGAAAAAACCATCCCAAACACCAGCTAGACCCATGGGTTCCAGTGTCATGGGGTGCCGGCCCTGGGTTCCCCAAGGCAACTGGCTCTAAGATGCTACCGCACATCGAGTTTTAGTAGAGGACCCGTGAAAAGTAACCACGACTATTTGAAAAACAAACAAAAAACCCCAAACATTAAAATATACGTGTCTGCATGAGTCTGTATTTTCTTTATATGTTTTGTGAAAAAACAACATATTACAAAGTTCAACGCACGAGCCGAAGTGAGAATTTGTCTGTCTGTTTAGCTGGATATTAAAGTGATTTTCAAAAACAAGGTCTTCCTTCTCACTAAATTTTTTTGTTTTATTTCAAAAAAAAATATATAGTTTTTTTAAACTAATAATAGGTTATTTATTATTAACACATACTGATTTTTTTCTTTTTTAAAATTTTTTTATTTGTTCTTCTTAGTTATACATGACAGTAGAATATTTTGACATATTACACATACCTGCAGGGTAACTTCCATTCTTATGGTTACAGGATGTGGAGTTTTACTGGTTGTGAATTCATATATATAACATAGGAAAGTTCTGTCTGATTCATTCTCCTGTCTTTCCTATTCCCAATCCCTCCCCTCCCTTCATCCCCCTTTGTATAATCCAATGAACTTCTAGTCTTTCCCCCCAACAGGTCCTGATTTCATTACTGTTTTTAAATATATTCACAAACATTTAAAACTTTCTCAGTTTTAATTCCCCATGCAGTGAGAATCAATAGGTATGATCCACATAAACAAAACTCTTTGGGGCACTCAGTAATTTTTACAAGGGTTAAAGCTGCCAAGAGCAATTTGAGAACCACAGCTCCCAACACCAGCTACCCGCTTGCTGGGTTCCTGGCTGCTAGGCTTGGCCAACCAATCTCTCCTTTCTGGAATTATAACCCCAGCCCTACGCCCCCATGCCTCTTGAGACACTGAAAACCCTGACTTTAATCCACAACTGAAGGTATCTATGGACAAACTACTTTTTTTCTTCTCTGAACCTCAGTTTCCCTGTTCAGAAAATGGGAGGGCAGGCCTGGCTCCATTGTCCAACCAGCTGATTGTAAGGGACTCATCATGTCTCGCTGCCAGATGGCTCTCATGTAGTCACAGAAATGACATATTTACTGCCCTTCAGACGTATTTATCCAGAGTGACTTTCTATTTTTGTGGAAAGTAAAAGCTGTGAAGGAGAAACCCAGCACCTTAATTGCTTGCTGCAGTGTTGCCATGAGCGTCAAGGCACAGTGTTGGGTAAGAGTCACCAGGGCCTTCAAGAGCCACTCCTGCTGGTGTTTAAACCGCAACGACAGCCCTCACACACTTCATCTGAGGGCAGTGTTGGGGAGAAAGGCCGTGACCGTACAGATGACCAGGGTCCCTGAAAGACAGAGGAAGGTCTTCCTGGATTGCCAACCTTCTAAGGATATAGGGTCTGGTCTTGTTCACCTTTGACCCCAGAAGAGTACTTGGCACACAGTAAGTGTTCATAAATGCACATTGAGTGAATACATATAAAACATACATTTACAGAGGAAAATAAAAAGCCAGTTTGTGGATACTGTACTCATGTTTGGGTGATAAGACCTTAATTTTCTTGTTCTATCTCTGAATTTTCCCATTTTTTTTTCCCCATAAATAATTGTTAGTTACACTGGGACAAGCGAAATAAGTTTCTAGAAAAGCTTGACTTTACATTGTGGCTTGGCCGTGTGCTGGCTATGTGGCCTTGGGTAAGCCATCTCTCGGTGGCTCAGTTTCCCCATCTATGATGATAATAATGATAATAATAATAATAATGATGATGATGATGATGATAATGCCTCATTTGGTTGTTACAAGGATGAAATAAGATAAATAGACACAGGCCACTTCTAGGGGCAAGGAAAGCACTCAGTCCATGCTGGACCCACCATGTTTTGATATTTCGGGGGATACCTCAAGGCCCGACTGGAAGGCTTCAAGGGGAGAGTCCCTCATGAGGCAGAAAAAAAAAAACCTGGATTGGAACTAGTTGACCTGCTATTCACCGGCCAAGTGACCTTATGCAGGGTCACTGTCTTCTCTGAGCCCCTGTCCTTTCTGCCTCCCAGAGAGACTCTTGTGTACATCAAAATGACGTGAGGCTGGCAGGTCCCTCCAGCTGTGAGTCATTATTTTTATTACCTAGGAAGTTTAAAAAAAAAATGTAAAAAAAGGGCTCTCCAGGCCTTTCTCCTGTCCTTAATAGGGTTATTGCTCTCCTTTGGCTTGAACAGAGAGTTCCTTGTCCCCGAAAGCCACCGGGGCCTGGTCACGGGGCAGTGCCCGCAGCCAAGGGTGGCTTTTCTGCCAGGACCCGAGAGGCTCCTGCCTCCAGATAACCCTGGTCCTCCCCTTGTCCTGCCCCAGCGCTTCCCACACAGCTGCGGCCTCATTATCCAGGGTGGCTGTGAGCAGCTGAAAGGAGCTTAAGCAGGGCTAGGCTTTCAAGTGTTCATAATACAGCTTCAAAGTTCACACCTTCATTAAGATGTGAAGAGGCAGGTCCTCCCCCCACTTCTCCTGGGGCTATTGTTCCCTCCCCATCTGGCTGCAGATTCAAAAGACAAGCGGGATTGGTTTTCTTTGTCCAGACAGCTCTCCTAACCAGAAAGGCTAGACCTGTTTGTTAAGAAAGGCTCCATCCCGCAGCCCCTTCAGTCCTGCTGTGAAGGTGTCACGGAGGCTGGGAATTGGGGCATTTCTCAGGGCTGGAAGGGGTGTCTCTGGAAGGCAGGATCTGACTTGTTCTGTGGGGTCCCTAGGGAGTGGACCTAGGTCCTGGGATTCAGAGTCCCAGGGAAGACTCTCTAACAGGCAGAGAGGAGCAAGGGGGACCTGGGTCCTGGGACAGCCATGGGCCAGCCGCATCTGAGTGTTGTGAGCCAGGCACAGGGGCTACTCTAGACAGGGAGGGTGCACACGGGCGCATCTTTCAGAACCCTTCCTGCCACACTGGGGCGCATGAGCCCCTTTCTGCATAATCAACCTCTTTCCAGTGAACTGTGGGTGTCTTCGAGAATGTCTTTGTGAACGTGTGCGGCGCACCCCTCCCTCCCCCTTTTCTGTTCGCCATTTAAGAATAAAGCTACCAAGACACTTTGGAGCCTCCTTTGTTTCTGGGACAGGGTTTGCTGGCAGGCTCCACCACAGGTTCTGAGGCCCCCTTCCCTCTTTCTCCATGCTCCAGGGCCCGCAGAACTCTCCAAAGCCCCAGTCACCAGTGGGAGCCGGCAGAGTGGTGAATGGGCCCTCGTGGGCAGGAGACAGTGTCAAAGAGCCCTCTCTTCTCCCTCCTGGGAAAGGGCAGGGAGGGAATTTTCTGAGTGGGTGCACCCCTTGGATGATCCCTTGGTTTCATAGCAATGAAGCAGGAGGGCAATTTTGATTAGCAAGTTTCACAGCCATTTTTTTTTTTTTTCCTATTGAAAAGAAGACGGAGGGTGAAATGGAAAACCCATGGTGTGCTTGAAAGATGGCTTTGTAAACATACCTGGGGTTGGGCAGTGACCCTGCCACTTATCATTGGAGGACTTGAGGCACGCCAGTCTGTCCCTGGACCTCAGTTTCTCCCAGTTCTATAGGGCAGCAATCATCTCCACCCTACAGAGAGGCTGTAAGGTTTAACCCCAGATATCCATGGGAAGGTCCAGAGGCCCGTCCTTCCCTCTCCCCTGCCATTATGTCTACTACGCATGCAGCCTTTGGGAAATTGAGTTATTGGTCTTTTGATGAAAGATTATCCCACAGCACAATTATTTGTATTTTAAATTATTCACGCATTTGACTAAGTTCTCAGATATTCTTTTGTCTTCTGGTCATCTCTTCCATAGAAATATCTACAGGTACTATAATGTGTGTGCGAGAAAGCGTGTTGTAGTGTTTGTAATAACCCAAACTGGAGCTAGCAGTCGCGTCCCACGCGACATTAAAGAAGGTTCTGCATCTGCGCTGGGCTCAGCAGGCAGGCCCTGAGAAGAGTGCAGATCTGGGCGGACTTAGGTCCAAGGTTGCGGAAGACACGTGGCTTCCTAAAAGAGTTCATTGGGGCATGTTGTACAGGGACAGTGTGTTATCGCTTCTTAGAAGAGAGATTTGTGAGTGTAGACACGTGTGTGTCTGTGCATGGAAGAGGTCTGCGAGAAAACCCATCAAACCATTGACAGTAGTGCAGGGGGTGGGGGATGTGGCATGGGATGTGTGATGAAGGGGAAGGACTGTTCTGTGACTGACCCGTAGACAGCTCTGTTGGGATGTTTTACAGTGAGAACGCATCCGCTTCTTACCAAGTGCTATTTTAAAAGGAAACTGAAGAAAATAGCACTGGTAAGAAGCGGCTGCGTTTCACCCTGTAAAACATCCCATACAGGCTGTTACGGGTCAGTCAAGCCAGTGCTCCTTCTTCCCTTCAGGCAATAGAAACTGCCGGGTTCAGGGCACTAGCGGGGACCCTCTATTTGTAGATGAAGTGGGCTAGACAAGGCTCAGGCCACTGCTGAGCTAGGCAGATGTGGGGGCCACACGGGGTCCATTCGTTCTCACATTCCTCAGGTAGGATGGGCTGTTCCCCTGCCTTGCACTCCTCTAAGTACAGAGGACAAGGTGGCAGAAAAACATCCTTGTCCTAGGGAAACTTGCATTTGACAGGGGGAGATGCAAACTCACGTGCGCCGAGCTCCGTGTTCCACAGAGGACTGGATGAAGAGATGAAGCATGTGGGAGTGGTGTCGGGTGGAACTGGATGCTGGGGTGGGGGCACTTTGAAATAGGACAGTGGGGGCACTTTCTGAAGAAGCCACTGTTTGAGCAAAGACTTGAACACAATAGAGGAGTGAGTCACACATCACAAGCAGGGTGTGGTCTTGGAGCAGGGAGGAGCCATTGAACAGTGGGAGACAGGTTGTGCAGAGCTTCGTGGGGGCAGGACGGGAATTTGTCTGTTTGGTTTTGATTTAATGTAGTCTATACATTTATTTATTTATTTATTATATTTAACTTTGTTCTAATTAGTTATGCACAACTGCAGAATGTATTTTAGTTTCTTTTGAAGGCTTTGCTGGCATGATGATGTGGTGGCTACACTCTGAGCAAGACCATTCTTGCTACTTTGGGAGAAGAGAGACTATAGGAATGGAGGACTTCAATCCAGTCCTAAGCCTCAGCTTTCGGGAGGTAATGTTGGCAGTTTGGGTGACCGTGATAGCCATGGAGGTGGTGGGAAGTTCTTGGATTCATGATGAGTGTAGAAGGTAAAGCTGGCCAGCTTCTTGAGACTTTCTGATGAGTTGTGAGAGGAGGACAAGAACTGAGGGTGATATTCCTGAAAAACTCCAGGCCAAAGTGCGTCAGAACACTACTAACAACAAACCCTCAAGCATCCTGGTCTCCCGTGAGCTTTAACATCCGTGTTCTGATCTGATTATCAGATCTGCCCCCCCATCCAGGTAAGAATTTTTGTTCTCATTTGACAGATGAAGAAACTGAGGCTCAGATAGGACTCGTGGCTTGTTGAAGGTCACAAAGCAGCAACTTAGAGGACCCGTGTTTTGGTTCTCTGAAATCTTGTGCTCAGGAGGTATCCTCTTGCTGGTCATCCCTGGGGACAGCTTTGTTAGGTTATGGGAACTAGTAGTGACCAGGAACTGCTGTGGGAGATACTTGTGAACCAGGTGAGTGAAAGAGGAAGGTGCTTTGAGATAAATGGGATCCAGCACCTGTTGTTTACTTCCTTTGAACTGGTGGCGGAAAACAGTTCAACTGGGCCACCAGAAACAGGTGAGGCAGAGAGCCACTCCCGCCACCAGGGGCTAAGAACAATGGGCTGCTTTTTTAGGGAGTTGACTCAGGTTTCCTCAAGCCATTCTCCAAAGGGCAAGCTCCTCCCCTGCCTCCTCCTCCTCATCCCCTCTAATGCTCACACTCTGTGCAGACTGGTCCCCAGCCAGGTGTCCCAGTGAAAAGACAGTTGCTGACTCCCCCCTGGCCCTACCCAGTGACCCTTGTCTTCTCTCTCCTTGCCTGTAGCATTTGAGGCCAGAGACCCCTTTCTCCTTCCTTGTGAGTTCCTTGCTCCCCTCTTCCACCTCCCCTTCCCGCCAAGGCTCACAACTTCCTCCATGGCTCACACGGAACATCTTTCTTCCCCTTCTGACCCTTCCTCTCCCCTTCTTTTCTCCTCTACCTCTGGACCCCATCAGCTCTGGGGGCTTGGATCTTACTTATGCAGAGACATTCCTGTCTTTGTCTCCACTGGCCACCTGGACCTCCATCTGTGTCCCCAGGCAGAGACCACAGTCTGGGAAGCAGCTGGGCTCCCCAGGGAATGGAGAGAAGATCCATTTGACCTGAACTGGGGCTAATTAGACTAGAAAGGGTGGGGTGAGAGCAGATTGTGAGGGTTCCTGAAATTCTTGCATCTTGAATTAAAAATCGAGATTTCTAGACCCAGAGAGATGACCTGGTTGTGCTCTGGAAGGCTCATCCAGCTGCCATGTGGTAGGTGGACAGGACTAGATCTTACTAGTCCAAGGGGGCAGGAAGATGCTTGATGAATGGCCCACTTTAGCAAACACCAGCCAGCGAATGAGCAGATTTCTGAATAGTGAGCTGCCCTGAGCAGGGGGAGGAGGAGGTGAGAGATGGGAGTTTGGCTTCAAACTTTCTTACAGCTGACTTGGCCCCTCGCTGTGCTCTCTTTCTCTCTAGGGCAGGATGTATATCTTGTTCAGTTTTTTTCCCTTCCAATGCCCAGTCCAGCATTTATTTTTATGGTTCTATGAAAGATAAAATGAGACCAAATGGGTTCATTAATGCTCCGCTCTAACCCGCTGGACAAGCGAACGGGCTCCCCCATTGCTTCGGACAGGCATTCGGATTTCATTTTGGTTTCCAGGCAGCCCATCACTGTGTCGTCTACATCACACTCAAACGCACAATTAGACCTGATGCTCACAGTCAGGCAATCAGGCAGGTGTTGCAATTGCCATTTTGCAGATGAAGTAAATGAGGGTCAGGGGGAAGTGACATGCCCACGGTTGGACAGTGATCCGTAGCAGTCAGGCCTTGAAGCCATGTTTGCTGACTCCTTGAACAACGCTTCCATCAGGCCACAGTCACTGACTGATTAGATCCATCAGGATATCTGAAACACAAAGAAACATTGCAGTGGATGTGAAATGCTTAGTATTTGCTGGCTCTGTTTAAAAATCCCTACGTTATGTGTACCTTCTGTTAGTTAAGTTAATGTTAGCTGCTGTAACAAACAAATCCTTTAAAATGAGTGTTTCAATCATGGTAGCATATCAGCAAAAGATGTTTGCTGGGCAGCTTTCCTCCAAGGTATAAAGACTTACACGTTCCTTCTACTTTGTGCTTCCTCTATCTCTTGATGGCTTCCGGAGTAGTCTGGAAGGTTTTGATTGCTTAGAGGAAATGCGAATTACTTGTTCTAGAACTCAGTCACATGGCCACACTCTATCGTCAGAAGGCTAGAAACCCTAGCTAGAATGTATATCTAGAAAGACGAAAACACAGATTTGGAAAGAGTGAGAGAGTCACTGTCCTATTACTGGTCAGCCTTTGCTCTATCTCAGTCCACCAGGCCCACTTGAAGATGGCAGCCTCCAATTTTTTTTCAATCTGTTTTTTATTTGTTCTAATTAGTTATACATAACAGCAGATACATCATACATAAGTAGAGTATAATTTCTCATTCTTCTGGTTGTACATGATGTAGAATCCCATCAGAAGTGCAGTCATATATGTACCTAGGGTAATAATGTCTGATTCATTCCACTACCCTTTCTACCCTCAGCCCCCTCCCCTCCCTTCACTGTCCTCAACCTAAAGTAACTCTATTTCTCCCTAGCCAACCCCCCCCCCATTGTGAGTTAGCATTTGTGTATCAAAGAAAACATTCGGTCTCTGATTTTCTGGAATTGGCTTATTTCCCTTAGCATGATATTCTCCAGCTTCATCCATTTACCAGCAAATACCATAATTTCTTTCTTTTTTAGGGCTGAGTATACACAATTCCATTGTGTATATATACCACATTTTCTTTATCCATTCATCTGTTGAAGGGTACCTAGGTTGGTTCCATAGTTTAGCTATTGTGAGTTGAGCTGCTATAAACATTGATGTGGCTGCATCACTGTAATATGCTGATTTTGAGTCCTTCAGCCTCCTTTTCTTCATTCCCCTCATCAAGATCCAAGAAGAGACAGGCCTAGCCCATCAGCTAATTTTATTCCATCATAGTCCATTTTCTGCTGCTATTACAAAATAGCACAGACTGAGTAATCGATAAACTAGTTTATTTGGTTGATGGTTCTAGAGGCTGGGAAGTTCAAGATGATGGCACTGACATCTAGCAAGGGTCTTTGTACTGTGTCATAACATGGCAGAAGGGCAAGCAAGCACTTGTTAGATGGAATAAGGAGAATCGCACTGAACTTGGTTCTAAACCACTCCTCCCCTAATGACATTAATCCATTCCTGGAGACAGAGTCTTCATGGCCTAATCACCTCCTAAAGGTCTCACCTCTTAATACTGTTGACAGCGGCAATTAAAATTTTGGAAGGGACTTTCAAACCATAGTGTCATCCCTGCACATGGTGATAGGTTCAGGAATCGACCCATAACCCAAGCTGATCTGATGAGGCTTAATCCCTGAACCTCTTTGGAACTTTTGGCAAAGAGAATTTTTCTTTCCACTGGGGTTACTGATCTGTAAAGAGATGAACCACAGCCAGGGAGTCATCATTTTGTCATCAAGATGGAAGAGTCTGCTTGGGACTGAGTCCAACAAATAAGAAAGCAGGACTGAGAGAAAGAGATACATTTCTATGATAGCCTTTGAGCATCTCCAATGAGGAATGTTGGGTCAATCCCACTGCAGACATTTTCAACTAAGATATACAAGAAATTCCTTAAAAAACTGCTTTTCGTGAGCTTACTTTAAATATCTCTTGTAAGGCAGAGGTTTGATAGAAGTCCATTTGCAAAACTCGAGGCACCCTCTCCCCTCTTCCTTCCACCCTCAGATCTGACATGAACACGCGTCTCTGCTAAGCACTGGAACACTCTCTGTTGGTGCATAAATGAGGCCTCTGAGAGGGGGCTGCCTTGAATCATCCCTTCTCCATATGGCTGGACTGCTCATTTTCTCACTTGCCTTTAAAAAAAAAAAAAAAAGCAAAAAGGAAATGCTTTGAATCAAATACAACATTTGTTGCCTTCTAAAGAGGTCAGAATTATTTAGAATCACATTGATATTTTTTATACCCTACAAAGATGATAGGAGAAAAAAAAAAGACATTTATAAGTGGACAACATTCAGTACAGGGTGAATGTTGGTCTCACGTTGGTTCCCCATATGAACACACCAGTCTTGAATAAGGAAAAATACTCCTAAAAATCAATCACAGCCAGGTGCGGTGGGCACACGCCTGTAGTCCCAGCAGCTCGGGAGGCTGAGGCAGGAGGATCGTGAGTTCAAAGCCAACCTCAGCAAAAGCAAGGTGCTAAGCAGCTCAATGAGACCCTGTCTCTAAATAAAATACAAACTCGGGCTGGGGATGTGGCTCAGTGGTCAAGTGCCCCTGAGTTCAATCCCCCATACGCCCCCACCCCCCCGCAAAAAATAAAACGAAAACAGAAAACATACATAAGTGGCTTAAAGGTCAGTATATGGCTTCAATTTCCAAACCTTTCATTGGCATAAAAACATGGCAGGAAATAGGTGGAGTTTAGTGGGCATGTGTCCTCTCTCTCTCTCTCTCTCTCTCTCTCTCTCTCTCACACACACACACACACACACACACACACACACACACACAGGCTTTAAGACATTGAGAAAGGCAATAACATTGTTATTAAAGAAATTCAGAGAAGATGGGTTGGTGTTTTCCAAGACGTTCTGGGCCATTGGGATTTCTGTAACAGAATGCTTGAGCTAGTGGCCTGCTCAGCTTAGGTTTCTACTGCTGGGAGAGTTGTAGCAAACCCAGAGAGAGTTTGGAGACCAGGCCCTCGCCCTACGTCACAGCTGGCTCCAGTTCTGCTGTGCCTGGTGCAGCTTCTCACACATCCACACTCTCAAATTTCCTTAAACCTGCCCAGAAAGGGTACGTCGCACACTTCACCTAGAAAAAAAATGTTATCTGAGATGCTTCAAATGTTGCCACTCCAGTGAATCTTTGACGGAAGAGTGAAGGGCCCTCTTCTCCGTGTCCCATAGTGCTTAGCATACACCTGCATTTTGGAATTTATCACCTTGCACAGTTTCATTAATGACTTCTGCTTTTTCTCCCCAGCTTAACTGTGATTTTTTTTTTTTTTAAACAGAGACTGTGGCTCAGTCATGTTTGTAGTTCCAGTGAATTTAGTCCAGATCTTGGCATGTGTGAAAAATGTCAAGCAAGTAAAAAAGAACCAAAACAAAACAAAAAAACAATCAAACACACACAAAACATAAATGTCATAAAATTGCACATCAAGATTTATGGGTGAGAGAAACAAGTTTACTTAACTCCAAGAAAAGTGATAACAGAATTAATAATTCAAGGGGATGGTGCCAAAGGTCTTTCTGGCCAAGCCAAATAAACCTCTTGTATACTTTGATCTGTGTCTCACTGAATTATTTTTTCTCAATCACATGGACAAGCACTGAGTACTCTGATATGAAATGACCTGTTTTTTTTCTCTTGCTTCATATAGACCATTATTAACTGGTTAATTCTAGGAAGGGTAGGGCTGCAGGTATATAGCTCAGTGGTAGAGCATTCACCTAGCTTTGGCAAGGTCCTGGGTTGGATCTTGAATCCCTAGACAAAAAAAAAAAAAAAAAAAAAAAAAAACCCTAGGATGGCCTGCCTGGAAGAGTTCAAGTTCACACCTGTTGCCCCTGAGAGCTATTTATAGTGCCCCAGTTAAGCTCCAAAGTGTCTCCATGTGGATGTCAATTCTTTGGTCATCCCATTAATGGAGAACTCTGCTAGTCTGAGATATCAAAGACAGAATTGGACTAAGACATATCTTCTTCTAAGTTTTCAAAGACCTTGACTTTAGCTGTTCTTCATGTCTTAATAGTCAAGGAGGAGAAATTTCACCCTTGAAGTTCTACAGCTGCTTTTTGCATGGGAAGAGGGAAATTTACTCTATACGAGTTTGTGGCCAAAAAAAAAAAAAGTTGGTATTATATATTATCATATATTATCATTTTAATCCTTAGGATAACCCTATAGTAGGTTATTCTTCATCTTTCAGATGAAGAAGCTGGTGGCTCAGATAAGTTAAATATGTTGTTTAAGAGGTCACATCAAATAAGGGTTAGTGTCAATCATTAACCTCATTTTGTCTGACTGCAAAACCATATTCTTTTCACTTTGCAACATCATTTATCATTTAGAAACTGCTTTTATATCCAAATTCGCTTACTTCAGAACTTACTTTCTCCGGTCTGAATTATTAAGTAATGATGCAATTCTCTCCTTATCAAAGATGATCCTGCTTGGCAGCTGTTTATGTAGAAGCTCATTCTGGTCCATTCAGTTTGAAGATTCACCATTGCCGCTGATATGAAATAAGGATAGTATTTGTGTGAACAAGTGTTTCTACTGTAATTAATCCCAGTAATAATCTTTGGGCTTAGGAACCATTAAAATGTAATTATATAGGTATAACTGGAAAACATTTTAATTATTTATAATAGGGATAAGCAGGAGAGTTATGAATAAAGACAGGAATTAGATAGTAGAGCTAGTAAAGTTTTACCTGGTGACAATTTTAGTTCTGAAGATCGCAGTGTTGATTAAAATACCCCCAATTGGAAACCACCTGTAGCCTAGGCTGTCTGTACACAAAGGAGTACTATGCAGCAGTGTAATAAGCAGTTATAGACACTATTGATATGAAATGATACATCCAAACCATTGGTCAGGGCTAAAGCATAGGATGCCATTCATGTGATGATTTTTTTTTTTGATGAGCAGTATTTTTTTTCTGTTTCCATATTTTTATTGGTGCATTATAATTATACCTGATAGTGGAATTCATTGTTAAGTATTCATACATGCACATGATTTAACAATATAATTTGGTAAATATCATGTGCCATTATTTTTCCTTTCCCTCCGCTTCTCCCTCCCCCTGGTCCCTCTTCTGTATTCTGTTGATCTCCCTCTGATTTTCATGAGATGCCCTCCACAACTTTTATTTTCCTTTTCCCCTTACTTCCACATATGAGAGAAAACATTCGGCCCTTGACTCTCTGAGTTTGGTTTATTAACATAATGCTCTCAAGTTCCATCTATTTACTTGCAAATAATAACTTCTTTCTTATTTGGGGTTGAATAAAACTCCATCGTGTCTATAAACCATATTTTCTTCATCCATTCATCCACTAACAGACCCCTAACTGGCTTTGTATTCTGGCCATTGCAGATTGTGCTGCTATAAACATGGGTTTGCATGTATCGGTAGAGCATGATGCCTAATTCTGGGTCATATGGTGTTTCCATGCCTACTCTTTTAAGAAACCTCCATACTGGTTGTACTAATTTACTAATTATTAAGTATATAAGAAAAAAGAAAATGCTAATTTTTCTCTCTCGTCATTATCAAAAGACTGTATTGATATTCAGCATCAAAAAAAAAAAAAGGAAATTTTGATACATGCTACCACATACATGGATCTCAAGGACATCATACTTGGTGAAATCATACTGATGGTACTATTTTACAACCCTACCAATTGTGGAAAAGTGTTCCCTTCTCTCCACATCCTCTCCCACATTTATTATTATTTGTTCCCTCCTCCTCCTCCTCTTCCTCCTCCTACCCTCCTCCTCCTCCTTTTTCTTCTTCTTCTTCTTTTGTACTGGGGATTAAACCCAGGGGTGCGTTACTGCTGCTGAGCTATTTCCCCAGCCCTCTTTATTTTTATTTTGAGACAGGATCTTGCTCAGTGGCTGGCCTCAGACCTGTGTTCTTCCTGCCTCTTCCTCCTGAGTCACTGAGATTATGGGCGTGTGCCACTGCCCCTTCCACTTGTATTCTTGATGACTGCCATTCTGACTGGTGTGAGATAAAATCTCCGTGTAGTTTTGACTTGCTTTTCCCTAATCGCTAAAGATGTTGAACGTTTTTTCATATATTTATTGATCGATTGCCTGTCTTCTTTGGGATGTGTCTGTTGAGTTCATTTGTCCATTTATTAATTGGGTTATGTGTTTCTTTAGTGGAAGATTTGAGTTCTTTATACATTCTGGATATTAATCCTCTGTCAGAGAGATATTAATCCTCTGTCAAAAGAGTAGCTAGCAAAGATTTTCTTCCCATTCTGTAGGCTCTCTCTTCACATTTTTAATTGTTTCCTTTGCTCTGCAGAAACTTTTTAATTTGATGCGATCCCATTTGTTAAATCTGGGTGTTGTTTCCTGAGTCCTATTGTAAAAGTCATCGCTCGGGGCTTTATGTTGCTGTGTTGACCCTATGTTTTCTTCTAGGAGTTGCACAATTATGATATATTTTTAAAATATCATAAACACCTAGAAAAATGTCTCAAAAGATATCTAACTATCTCTGTTTTTAAAATTAGGGTTGGATTTCTTCTTTCCCTTTTTAAAAAATTTATGTTTATCCTCTAAGTGTTCTATAGCTAACATAAGTTCTATTTACAATGTTTAAGTGAACAATTATTAAGTATCTAAGAGAAAAGAAAATGCTAATTTTTCTCTCTCATCATTATCAAAAGACTTTATGTTATTCAGCAAGAAAAAAAAAAAAAAAGGAAATTTTGATACATACTACCACATAGATGAATCTCACAGACGTCATACTCAGTGAAATCAGCCAGTCCCAGAAGGACAAATGCTGTATAATTCCACTTATATGAGAGATCTAAAATAGTTAAACACATAGAACTGAGGAGGAGAACGGTGGTTTCCAGGGGCTGGAGAGAGACGGAGAAACAGGTTAGTGTTTAATGTATATAAAATTTCACTAGAAATTCACTTACTCATGATAAGTAAGTTCTAGGGACCTGTGGTACCCCGTTGTACCTATAGTCAACATTGGCATACAGCACACTTAAATTTTTGTTAAGAGCCTAGATAACATGTTCCTACCCCAATAAGAAAAAAATATGTTAAGTCCATATGTGTACTACAGGACAATTTCCCAGAGTCCTCCTGCATTATTCCCAGGGGACTTGCCCCACCCTCCCTTCTGAGGGCATGGAGACTCTATTGCTCTGTTACTGAATACCTGTAACAAGCTAGGAACTGTGCTACAGCTTTCCCCTGGGATTTTTTTCTTCATTGACCTGTTAATTCTGTAAAAAAGAAATTTACAATTCCCATTTTTCAGGTGGGAGATTTTGAGAGCTCTGAAATTCAAAATGGCACCTCTATGCTGAATGAGTTCCTGCTCTTTTAGAAGAACAGCCTCCCACTGTCAGGTCCAGAACACTTTAGAAGAATCACAACTAGTAATGAGAATAAAGTTTAAGCTGACTCAATGTCCCATGCTTCTGAGAATGAGTTATCGTCCCACTGTACCCAAGACTGTTTATACAGTTAGCTCCTGGAAAAAAAAAGACATTTGTTGGAAAAATGATCTATTGCATCTTAAAATGGATGACCGTGTTACGATTTGGATGTGGCATGTTCCCCAGAAGCTCATGTGATGAAGACTCTGTCCTCACTGTAGCAGTGTCCAGAGGTGGAGCTTTGGGGAAGTATTTGTGTCATGAGGGCTGCAACCTCATCAGTGGATTAATCCATTCGACGGATTATTAATTCAAGTGAGGTGCTAGAAACTGTGGGCAGGTGGGACATGGCTGGAGGGAGTAGGTTACTGAGGATGTGCCCTTGGGGAGTTTATCTGTCCCTGGCCACCCCCTTCTGTCCAGTTGTCATGAGCTGAGCATCTTTCCTCTACCACACCTTCCGTCACGGTGTTCTGCCTCAGCTACGGTGGTCTAGAGCAATGGATCCCACTGATCATGGACTGAAATCTCTGAAACTGGGAACCCAAATAAATCTTTCCTCCTCCAAGTTGTTGGTGTCAAGTATTTTGATCCCAGTGCCAAAAAGCTGACCAACACAGGCCGCCTTGGGCTCTCCTGTCTATTAGCTATTATTTACCAAGTGCTTCCATTGTGTTAGACCCCACACTAAGTACTTGGAGGACACCATCTTGCTTAATCCTTACAACCACCCTATGAGGTGGGTACTTTAATTCCCAGTTTTGTTAATGAAGAGACGAGTCTTTCAGAGGTGAAGAATCTTGGTCAAGGTCACAAGCTTCTAAATGACAGAGGTCCCACAAATCCACGCTTTTAGCCAAAGTTCTACTTTGCCTCCAGGATAAAAAGGGGGAAAAATGTGGAAGTACATTCAGAGAAGCAAACAGGAAGACATGGTGACGACTTCAAATCAGCTAGAACTTTCCATCCCTCCTGATGCTTTCTCATCAATATCTCCCTGTGCCTGAGTTTTTGGGATTCTTCGGTGGGAAGATAAGAGGGTATAACTACGGTATGGCAAGACAGGAAATTTATGGGTTTGGGGCTCATTACAGACCAACTCACTCAATGCCACACACTATGTGAGCTCAGGTAAGCTACACACACTTTATAAACACCACTTTTAGCCTGGCTTATTGGGATGGCCAATGAGAAAATAGGTATGGATGTGCCTGATACAGGTTTTGGCAGAAATATTAGTCAGGCTATTCGAGGCCATACTGAGGTAACAAACCTCCAACTGTATTTTATAAGAAAAACCTATTATCACTCATACACAGTCCATGCTGGTCAGACAATGGTCTTCCACCTGGCAGCTCTGCCATCTGGAACACGGCCCCCAAGTCACCACAGTGGAGAAGAGAAAGCTGGGGGAGAAGGCATCCCAGCTCCCAGAAGGGGACCCTGTCACTACCCTTCACAATCCAGCTGGCCAGAAATAGACATGCAAACCCAAGCAACTGCAAGGAAGGCTGGAATCTGGATTCTCAGCACCGGAAGCATTCCTTGGAATGAGTATTTCCATCTCTCCTTCTTCAAAAGTTTGTTTTTTTAATTTATTTTATTTTTTTAATTGTAGATGGACACAATACCTTATTTATTTATTTTTATGTGGTGCTAAGGAGCCAACTCAGGGCCTCACACATGCTAGGGGAGTGCTCTACCACTGAGCCCCAACCCCAGCCAATTTGTGTGTGTGTCTGTGTGTTTTGTTTTTTGTCTTTTGGGTTTTTTTGGGGGGGAACTGAAATTCACATGTCTAGAGCTATTTATTATTCAATGAGCTCTTTAGTTCTAGGTAAGACCTTCACTTTCATTTTACACTGCACATGAGAGAAAATGTGAGTGAATTGTTCTGACCATTCAACACACGTTGTCACTGGAAAAAAAAAGTCAGAATTAAACAATAAGAATATCACATGTGAAAAGTTGATTAAATGGACTGAATGTCTATAGAGGGAGAAGTATTTTAATCTTTCGTGTGTATATTTATTTTATTTCTGTATTATAACACAGTAATTAGGACTAAAATTGCCTTTGTGATTATTTGCTCTTGCGTTGTTGTCTGACTTCCTCCCACAGGGTTTGGAGCAGCACCTTAAAAATCACACAGTCCTGCAGCAAACAATCCTTCCTGTTCTCGGTCTCCCAACTGCCAATCACTCTCCACCCTGCCCTGACAAAGAGGTCTTTTAAAATTCATTTCTACTTAAAAAGAATACAAAACTTTTCTACGACTTTACTGGATCCCTGAAGAATCCTCAATGTGCCTGCTCAGCCTACTGCAATCTACAGCTCCAATGTGCAATCACTGTTTTATATAGTAAGCTAGAACTATCTTCCCAGACTTTTCTTTTCTACCTAATTCTGATTAGGATTAGCCATGGATAAAGTTGCTTCAGAGGAGACTAAAGCAGAACTCGTAATATTTGAAATGTTTCTCATGAGAAGCTACGGGATGGGAGAACATGAACACATCAGATGTCTGTTACTAATGTGTACACAGTATGAACGATGGACCAGGTGCTGGTCCAAATCCCTTACACATATTAACTCATTTATTTCTGGCAAGGATGCATTAAATTAGTCCTCCTGTGATTCCTATTCCCTCTTGTTTCCCATGAAGAAACAGTTTAATCCCTTTGCCTCAGATCACCCAGTATAGAAGAGAGCAGGGTTTGAACTCAGACTTTCATACTTTGTAAAGCAAACTTGTCACCAGTACTATAATTATATGCTATAGGAGCTTTAACAGAGAGATTCTATCTCCCTAAATGAGATATAGAAAAAAAATAACCTCTTTTTGTATGGATAAGTAACTGGAATTTTTAGCCTTTTTATTAGCCTCAGGATAAAGCAGAAACTCAAAGAATACAAACCTGATAGAAACTCAAAAAATTAATTATACGCTACTGATGTTCACATGTGTGAGTGATAAACATTTGCCTGTCAACTTTCAGTTGACTAGAGCTTTCCTTTACATCAAAGTGTACCATCACTGTGCCATGGCACAGTCAGAATGGTAGAGGTTTTGTTGCAGTAACAAGTGATCCTGTCCTATATGATCATTGCTAGTTGGCCATGGCGTTGCTCCATGTAGTCTTCACTCCTGAACCCAAGAAGATCTGGAATATTGCCAGTTCCTGTAGTAGATGGAATGTGTACGTCAAAGCAATCTTCAATAGAAGAACAAAGCTAGAGACATCACACCACCTGACTTCCAAATACTCTACAAAGCTGTAATATCCAAAACAGCATGGTACTGGCATAAAACAGCATAGATCAATGAAACAGAATGGAGATCCCAGGGATAAATTCATGTATCTACAGCTAACTGATTTTTGACCAAGATGCAAAGACCAAATAAGGGGGAAAGAATGGTCTTTTCAATAAATGGTGTTGGAAAATTGGATATTCACTTCACTGAAGAATGAAACTAAACCCCTCTCACCATATGCAAATGGATTAAAGACCTGAAACTATCAAACTATTAGAAGAAAACTTAGGGAATCCTTTTAAGACATTGGACTGGGTGAGGGTGTTTTTGAATAACACCTTCAAAGCACAGGCAACAAAATTCAAAAATAGGCAAATGGGACAATATCTAGCTAAAAATTCTTTACAAAGCAAACATTTAATGGAGTGCAGGAACAACCTACAGAAAGGGAGAAAATATTGGCAAACTATGCATCTGACAAGGGGTTACTGTCCAGAATACATATGGATTCCAAACAACTCAATAGCAAAAAAAGAAAAGAAAAAGAAAAATCCAATTAAAAAATAAGGGGCTGGAATTATGGCTCAGTGGTAGAGCACTCACCTAGCACTTGCTAGAGGCTAGGTTTGATCCTCAGCACCACATAAAAATAAATAAATAAAATAAAGATATTGTGTCCAACTACAACTAAAAAAGTTTTTTAAAAATGGGCAATATATCTATGTAGAAGTCAAAGGAAGACAGACGAATGGCCAATGGGTATATGAAAAAGTGCTGAACATCACTAATCATCAGAGATATGCAAATCAGAACCACAATGAGATATCATCTCACTCCAGTTAGGAAAAAAAATATTAAAAAGATAAAAGAAAACAAGTGTTTTCAAGGATATCAAGAAAAGGTGACCCTTGTATACTGTTGGTGGGAATAGAAGTTGGTACAATCATGATGGAGGTTTCTCAAAAAGCAAAAACAGAACTATCATATGATCCCACTACTGGGTGTATATCTAAAGGAAACAGAATCATTATATCAATCATTATACCAAAAACATTTGTCTCATGTTTATTACAACACTATTCACAATAGCTGAGATATGGAATCAACCTAAGCATCCATCAATGAATGAATGGATAGAGAAATGGAGATAGGTAGATAGATAGATAGATAGATAGATAGATAGATAGATAGATGGATAGAAGTTTACACACAGGGAATACTATTCATTCATAAAAAAGAAAGAAATCCTGTCATTTGTTACAACATGGGTGAATCTAAAAGATGAAAATAAATAAATAAAAAAGAAAGAAAACATCATGTGATCTCACTTAAATGTGGAATCTGAAAAAAATCTGATTTCATAGAAACAAAGACTAGAACAGTGGTTACCAGACTCTGGGGACCAGAAACAGGATGGGGGTGAAGAGATATGGGTCAATAGGTACAAAATTACAGTTAGATAGGAGGACTAAGTTCTGGCATATGTTGCGTAGATGGGCCATGGTAAAATTCAGTAATGTATTGTGTTTTTCAAAATAGCTAGAAGAAAAGACTTTAAATATTCTAACTGTAAAGAAATGATAAATGTTTGAGGTGATGGTAGGGGTGGGGGTGGGTCAAACCTCTCTAGAGGCCCTCTGGGGTTACTGATTGGCTTTTCTGTTTACTCTCATGTACTATACAAAGATTATCTTTTACTGAACTATGAAATAAAAACAATTGGGAATCTTGACTCTGATTGTTTCAATTCTCAAGAGAATTAGGGAACAGTGACATGATTAGTTTGAGAGCAAATCTAGTTAGTAACACCAAGGCAAGACTGGAATGTGGGATTTTGGTTTCCTACCTAATTTTCTGTGGTCCTGATAAGGAATACCCCAGAATCACAGGCAGACTCTGGGACCTGAGGAGCTGGACCCCTGGCCCTTCAGTCCCGTCCCCATCTCTCCACCTCTTCTCAGGACTTGGAGAGAACTGGCCTGTTGACAGCGCTAGTAGTGGCCACACAGGCTCAGTGATAACTAAGGAGAGTGTTGAGCACATATACACTCCAGACTGTATTTTTTCTTCTTATTAAGGCTCTGGAGACAAGAACATGACAACATTTTGGCAGCTGGGGCTACAGCCATGTGTGAGGAGAAGTGATTTGCATGAGCAATGCAAAACCACCTGGTTTATTGCAACTGACTCTGAACAAGTTAAATGAATCAGATTCCCAGTTGGAGACCAGAAGCTACCCTCCTCTCTCTCTCTCTCTCTCTCTCTCTCTCTCTCTCTCTCACACACACACACACACACACACACACACACGACACCTGCCAAAAAAATTTTTTTTAAGATCCTGAAAAACAACACTCCAGTTCCATTCAGATCTTTTGCCCTCTGGTCCTCAACATCCATCCCCATCTGCCTCCCTGCCCCATTCTCGGTTTCCGGGTGAAAGTGTATCAATAATCTTACCCTGGAAGGTTTGTGGGTAGGATCCTTCTCCTCAACACCAGCCTCGAGAGGGATGTCTTCAGTGGTACAAAGAGCTGGAGAAGGGGGATTATTTGTCCTTCAACCACAACCCTCCTAACTGCAGAGTCCTGGGCTGTATCCTGAACAGATTGTCAAACTTCCTCCTGAGTCAGAACCACTGCCCTAGACTCCCAAATGTGGCTTGTGGATCCGCCAGACCCTCACATCCCCTCAGCCACCCAGGACCCCCGCTATCCCCTGAAGGTACCAAAGCAAAGGCAAGTTCTAGCAATGCCTTTCTTTTCTGGAAGGGTCATCATCACGTTTGGTACACTCTGCTACAACTGGGATAGATAGAGATGTATGTCAGGAAATGGGGGCATATGGTTGGGGAAGTATTAAAGATGGCTCTGTGGTCTAAGGGGAAAAGCCTTTGGCAAGAGACTGAAGACCTGATTTCAATATTGACTACAGCCACTAGTCTTGGTAATGCTGACTTTACTTGGGGCACCACCCTTCTCTCATTCATTAAACAAATATAAAGTGATTACCACATGCCAACAGTATATTGAGGCTGAAGGATAAGATGTAGTGGTAACCAGACTTCAAGATGGCCCACGAAGTTCTCTGCATCCTGATATTCACACTTTCATGTGATCCCCTTCCACAATGACTACTCAATAGAATGGTGCAGAAATCACAATGCTTGACTTCCAGGGCTGGGTCGCAAAAGACATGGTGGCTTCCACTTTGCTTTCTTTGGATTTCCAGGAGGAGCCAGCCTCCATGTTATGAGGGTGCTCAAGCTGTGCTTGGAGAAGCCTGGGTGGGAAGAAGCTGAGGCTTTTTGCCAACAACCAGCCCTGTTTGGAAGAGGGTAATGTCATAGCTGCAACTAAGCCTTCAGACACTACTGCCCAGCCGATGTCGATCACAATGGAGAGACTCCAATCCAGAACCACCCAGCAAAATTGCTTCTAAATTCCTGGCCCACAGAAACTGTGTGCCAATAAATGCTTATTATTTTAAGCTATTCTGTTTTTGGAATTACTTTGTTAAGCAATAATACATAACAAATTACGGTGATGACTAAGACATACAAGATCCTGACCCTACCCTATGGAGATACAGTCTCGTGGGGTACAGGGGAAGGCTAGACAAAAATAATTGAACCAAGTGAGTATATAAGTATAAATTGTGATAAGAGCTGGAAAAAAAAAAAAGCAGAGTGCTGAGATGAGACCAAGTTAGGTGACGGATGAGCTCCATCAGATAGGGCGGGCAGGGAGCGTCCCCTGAGAGTGAACACTTCAGCAGACTCTGAAAATCAAGGGCGCCCTCAGGTGCCACTTGCAGCCAGAGAGAGAAGTTCTACCTTTGGCATGATAGAGCCTCCCTGCCTGTCCTCAATCAATCACCATCTCTGACTTCTTCATTATTCAAACTTTTTTATTTACAATAAAATTTACCAGTCTTCATAGACTTAAATGTAACAGCTGTCCTCTGTGCAGTAGCGGTTACCATCCATTCCTTTAAGATGTGCTGCGCCCTCCCTACAGCAGCTCACTGCCTGCACTTTCTGCTCCAGTCTTATTATGCATCACCATGTAGAGGAAGTAGGTGAGGAACCTTTTCTCCTCCACAGGTATGTTCCTGAGGTATCAGCTGACGGTGTTTACTACCTGAGCCTTATTGCAGTCTGGTCTGATCTGTGACTTCTAATGTCATCCATAACAAGGTAGAGAGATGTACTTCTACTTGGTATTTGGGGGTCTGGACTGGGGCAGCCTAGTTGATTCTCTACCTTACAGAAGAGTGGCCGGCAACCTTGTGGGGGGGTCTTGGAGGCCAGGGTTTAGGGTTGGCTCTTCATTCTAACAGTAATAGAGGAGTCTTTGGAGGGTTTCAGGCAGCAAAGTGAAATGATCTCATTTATTCTTTTAAAAGTTCACTCTGGTTATTCTCTGGGTCTGTGCTGGGTCTCGGGTTTCTAATTTGCAAAACAGGAGTCTGAGACAAAATTTTCCACCCTGCTTATCCCCATAAAAATCTCTCCATTCCAGACTAAACATTCCAGTTCTTTGAACCACCCTTCACACAGTTTACTATCTTCACAAGCTTAGTTCTTCTCTACGGAATTTACACGTGGTCACATTCTCTGGATTGGGGGTACTTCAAACCCAGCCCAGCACTCTGATCATGGTCTGTTCAACGTGGGATAGAACAGGGCTACTGACCCCCTGGTGAGAGCCTACTTGCCGTGTTAACAGTCATAGCTTCACTGCAAATTCTCTCTGCTGCTACCCCTGGAGGTGAGTCGTATGCAGCCCTTCTTTGCTACTCTGGAACTCTTCTGCCCACCATACATTCTCTCTACAGCTGGTGACACTGGGAGAGAAAAACCAGGGGGTCTGCACAGTGTGTGTCTTCTGAGGGGAGCTTGAGACAGGAGGGGACCCAATTGGGACGCAGGTGTCATCCCAGAGAGCATGGCAAGTTCTTAAAAAAAAAAAAAAAAGTCTGGCTACAGAGACAATCTCTGTATTTAGAAACACTGAGGACTTGAATGTTAGTTCCAAAATGAATCATCTGACAATGACATTTCTGATGGGTCTGAAACCTGATGGGTAGTTCTCATACAAAGGATCAGCTCTGCCCGGAGTTCAGATAAAAGATCACACTAGCTAATTTAGATAAGGATGATAACTTTCCAACTGGGGTAACAGATAAGTGCTTCCAGAACAGCTTCTTCAGGCAACGAAGCCACAAATGGCTGCCTTCAGAGAGGAGGGAGAAATGGTAGAAGACAGAGAAGAATTTAGGTCAGCCAGATTGGGGCCCCCAAAAAGTCAAGTTCAGGAATAATTTAGCAGATAGGGATCCAAAAGAATATGTGGTTTGCCTGACAAATGACATTTACTTTGAAAGAGAAAATGAAATTGGAGAAAGCGAAATTGCTGCATAATGGGTCCGGGAGATAGAAGAGAAATGATAGGCGAGGAGAAAGGAGCAGCAAAGCCTTCCTAGTTAAGCACAGAATTGGAATGTATAAATTTGGGTCTATAAAGGGTCATGTGAAGATCACACAGATAATGGCTTAATCCCAACCAGCTCCCAAACGATGTTCATTAGCTGAGAATCTCAAGCTCTCGACGAGCCCGCCTGGCCAGGCGCACGCTGCCTTCCCTCAGAATTGCTCATTCTGGGTGGAACTCTTTAACGGAACAAGACCACTTAATTCAACAGTTCAAGCCGAGCAAAGACGGAAAAAAGACTTTTACCCTGAATGTCGAGGAGCCTTGAAAGAGCTGGGCTGAGGCGGGGGTGGTGGGGGACACCATGCATATTGAAACTGAAGAAGCACATGCCGCTGCAAGCATCTCATCCTTGCAAAATAATGATCCCTGGTCAACTAGCGAAAGGCACCTGGTCCAGGGACACCTGGGCTCCATTCCTGGCCTAATGAACATCTCTCTGTGAGAGTTGTTCCAATAGTCATTTCATCTCTGTGGGACTCATTTATCTATTCCCGGGGCAGGGATAATTATAACACTTGATTCCTTTCATTTCATAGAGATAAAGGTTTGCCTAGTGCTTTCTCCAACATTGGCTTTTTATAAAACCCTCACAATAATTCTCTAAGGTGGAGTGGTTGGCTCCATCTTACAGATGAGGAAACTGAGACCCAGAAATGTTTACTGATGAGTCCAAGGTATAGACCCAAGTGGAAGAACCAATGCTAGAAGACAAGAAACCTGAATTCAAAAACCAGACTCTTTTCATGACCCACAACCATCCATTGAATGAGAATGACAATCATGAGCATCTCTTCTTAGATCTACTATGGTAAAGAACATGGATTCTGGAATAAGCCAACTTGGGTTCAAATTTCAGTATGTCACTTTCTCATGTTGTTGCTAGGTCATAAAGCTTAGAAACCTTGCTTTTAAAATGTAGATAACGCCCTTCAGCCCACCAGGTTATTATGGGTTCAATGTCCACAGAGTGCTTGGTGCACTGTGTAGCAAGTGCTCAAAGAATGGAATCTTACTGTCATTGCCAGCTACAAGAATGTGCTGCTAGGACACTTGATGGAAATGATAAGGAGGGGGAGCTCTGAAGTCAAATGATATGAGTTTAAATTTTGGCTCAGCCATTTATTAGAGAAGTGATGTTGAGAAAATCATTTAACTTCTCTAAATCTCAGTTTTCTCATCTCTAAAATCAGACAAGTAACCTCGTATGTCTCATCACATTTTTATCAGAATTAAATGAGATATTTCAGAGAATGCCAGGAACATTTTAGGTGCACCAAAATTCTTCTCCAGTATAGTGTCGTCTCATGGTTGCTTATTTATGATCAGGAATAAAGGGCTAGCACCTTATGAAAATGAGCAGTTCTGGAAACCAGCATACTACTACTCTGTAAAGTGAGTGGAGGGCGAAACATGGGGTTGCTGGGAAATGAAGGGTGCTTTTCTCAGTTCTCCACACCAGGACCCACATTTGCATTTTAGAATCATCTTCATCTCAGCGTATTTTCCCTCTCCACCATGCTTTTTCAATGAATCCTGTCTCATTATTCTCTATGCTTAGGACTCTGGCCAATTCTCTTTGGGTTTCCATTTTCATTTCAATCCATTAATTCATTCACTCATTCCTTCCCTTTGTCAGACGTTCATTCTTACATCCATGTATCAGCTCATCCTCCTATTCTGCAGAGAGGAGTTTTTGTGTATCTCCTTGGCATTGGCCATATTTAGTGGGAGTGTCATAGTGAATCAGGGTTGGCCATGCCTCCCTCAAGCCTATAGCACTTTTGAGGGTCACGAGATATGTTTCAATCCCAAAGTACAAGGGAAGATGAGGTAAGGGCCACTATAGAGAAATGGCCCAATTGGGGAAGCACAGAGATATAGCTCACAGTCATCTGAAGGGGAAATCAGGAGGCAGAAGGATGCTCCAAGGTAGCAAGCAGCAAGGACAAGAGACTCCCAACACTTATAAGAGCTGTGATGTTCCCCCCCCCCCAAAAAAAAATGACATTTAATAAAATAACATCTTGCAGAGGGGGGTTGTGATGTCCAGCCTATGGAGTGAAAGGATGGCCACTGGGCTGCCTGGATGCTGAGATTCCTATGGGCATCCCTTTTGGGTACATGGGGAGAGAGAAGTTAGTGTGTAGGGAGTTGCAAGGACTTGAGTCCAAGACTCAGGTTGCCATAGGTCTCCATCCCAGCTCCACCTGACATGAGCTGGATGGCTTGCTCCATGGAGCCTGACTCTGAACTGGTATGGGTGAGAACAGCCTTTCTCAAAGGTGGGGTGTGGGAGCTCAAATGAAATAATATATGTGAAAAGGTCTTCCTGTAAGACACAGATCTATGGGAGATCTGTGGTAGAGATCAGTGGCTCCATGAGAAGACGGCAGCCACACTCTGATGCTGGTGGGCCCCAGAGGAAAAGACTGCTTGGTGACCAAACTTGCCCCCGAAATAGCAGATGTAACTGCCCATGTGCATCTGGACAGTGGGTGTCTTAGACGGACCAGTATAAACTGACAAGCATAGCTTGATACTGGTCAATCATTAGTCCATGATTTGGGATGTTTGGGAACATTTCATTTGCAAAATCTCTTGTAATGGGTGTTTACTCAAAAGCAAAGTGCTTTGTTCCATATACAACTCTCCTGCCACGATATCCCAGCAGGAGTAGTCATTGAAACCTGCACTCTCGTAAATGTGCATCACTGTCTGATATTTGGATCAATCAGACCATGACGAAATTCAGCCAATCACAACTCAGATGGCTGATGAGCCACATGCAGGGGCTGTTCTCAGAGTTCTCAAACTGGTCTGCCTTAGGAGTCGATGTGGCACTTAATACGCAACATTAGTCACTTGAAGAAGTGAATTACCTGTGACTAGGATGGAATGTAAAAATACTACTACTCTCATCATCATGGGAATGTCTGCAACAGGACACAGCAGACCATTGAAATCGGGTTGTTCAAGGAAACGGAAGTGGAGACTGAAAACTGGATCTTGCTAGTGTGTGACTTTTCTGTAGATCTTTTTGGTTCTGACTACGTCTGATCTGCATTTACAAATATAGAGCTCTCTTTGCTTTCCACAAATCACCATCTGGCAAGTGGGCAGGATTGGGGTGCTGGTGGTGATGGTGGAGAAGTTTACCAGAATCTCACCACATCCCAGAACTCAACATACAGGCACTCAAAATATATTATCCAAACTGGACAGAACTCCTTAGAAGAATGAACTTCATTGGTGTCCAATGACATGGTTTCCCTCTGGTTAAAGGTCAGTGATCACGTCTCAATTTATATTGCTTTCTCCTTCCAAGACCTCAGAAGTCTCTACCCTCTAGTTAATTTCTTTTTTTTTTTAATCGATCATCTCCATTATTTTTAATTAGTTACCCTAGTTAATTTCTTAACAGCCTCCTTATATCCTGATTGCAAATACCACCATTTCAGGTTAGAGCTCCTATACTTTTTGGCTAACTGTAGGAACCAATCCCAGTGCCCACCCAATCTCAGTCAGCAAAGTAAGAACACTAGATTAGATTTAGCCTCGTCACTCACATGTCTGAGCCTCAGCTGAGTGGAAATGGGCTGCTAAGTGAGATGGAGAGCTCAGGAGCAGAGGGAATGTGATTGGAAGAGACAGCGCAGGGTCTTGTGCATGCTGAGGGTCTCCATTCAGGTGGAGATTTCCATGTGTAATTGAATATGTAAGTTTGAAGTTCAAGGGGAGATCTTGGCTAGGGCTATAGATTTGGAAATTATGATATGAGCACAGATTCAGTTAGAGACCATGTGAAGAGATACCAAGTACCCCAAGATCGGGTACAGAGTGAGAAGAGAGGAGAATCAAGGACAGATCCCCTAGGAACATCAGTAAAGAGTGAACAAAAGTAAAGGATTCAGGGAAAGCTACCTGCAAGGATGAATGTAAGGGAAGAGAAAGACTCAAGGTGAGTATTGGGTGAATGTTCTGAAAGGATGTGTCTAACCTTGCCAAATGCTCCAGATAAATCAACTGTGATTAGGCACTGAAAGTTCATTGAGTTTGACAAATAAGAGGTAACTTTAGAGGTTGCATGATAGAACAAAGAGACAGAGTGCAGAAATGCATGCTTTGCAAAAAGATAATGATAGGGTCCAAGAGTAGAGAGATTATGTCTGGGGGGAAAAAAAAGCTTTCCTTCCAAAGGGACCACAAGAGAAGAAATAATAATATTTGAAGATACAGTTAATTTGGCAAGTGAACAGACAGATCAGGGGCTAGAGGGAGTTTGGGAAGAATGTGTATGTAGTGACCTTTACTTTGATAGTGGCCCAAGAGATGAAGTACAGGATTAGAGAAAAAAATGGTGGTGGTTTGGGTCAAGCCTGTGAGGCACGGGAGAGAAGAAAGAATAAAAGATTGAGGTCAGATTGATGATGTTGTGAGGTTAAGATTTTAGAGCGAGGCATTGGCGGGGGCAAACTGTGTGGCCACCCTTGTGAATTCCTGGTATCAGGGAGAAAGGAAAATAGGTAAAGCAAGATTCTGGAGGCTGGAAGAAACTTCCAACAGATCCTGAGGGCATCTGAGATGGCAGCAGGGTTTGGGGGTGGAAAGTAAGACTGTAAACCAATGCCAACACTCAGCAAATGTTGAGTATCTACTTTATGCCAAGCACTGGATGCCATGGTCCCCAGTAAACACAGGGGATGAATTTGAATAGAGTCAATGTGTAAGAGAGCTGGGGTAGGAGACATTGGTAAAACCTGGGACTGGGACTGGTGGAGACAGGAGGGACTTTAAATCACATGGGAATGGGCACTCCTATCAGGGGCAGTCGGGGTGGGTGAGGAGAGGGCTGACCCTCTGGATGGGAGGCGGTGTGTTTTGAGGGTGTGGTGACGAGGATTGTGGGCAGATGAGCTGCCTCCCCTGGAGGAGGCTGCAGAGAAGCGGGATCATTAGGGACACACCACGTGCCTGGCCATGTGTTAATCACTTGAATCACGACAGCATTTGGCCCTGCTCTGAGGGTCCCTGGAACCTTTTTGAGCACCCATCTGTGCTGCCAGACCTTGAAGGGTTTACTGTTTCTCTCTGCTCTGTTGGCTAAGCCCTGCTCACACAGGGATAATGAAGGTCTCATTTGCCTCCGACAATATGGTGCCTTTCTGCATAATTTACATGTTTTCTTCAAGGCTCAGACACTAAGTAATGAGGGAACAAATTCTGGTGCAGGGTCTTACTACTGAGACATGGAAGCCCAGACTCTGTGCCTTCATTCCTCTTCATTCCTCTTTCAGAGCAAGACTGCAGCCTGGGAAGGTCTCTCTCTCTCTCTCTCTCTCTCTCTCTCTCTCTCTCTCTCTCTCTCTCTGTCTCTCTCTCGGTCTTGGCAGGCATCTGCTAAAGAAAGGACTTGGACTTCTCAGGGTAACTGGAGGCATCTAAGTGCTAGCTTTATGTCACTGTCACCTCATGAAATTCAGCTGCAGTCAGTAGATTTATAAATACTTCTCTAAGATTGAATTTTGTTTTCAATTTGTAAGACCATTAAATATCACTTATGGAGCACTTATATGTGTCAACCATTATGCTAAGGATTTTCATGAATTATTTTTTTAGAATCTGCACAACAACAAATGAATTCGGTACTATCTTCCCTCCCCCTCTCTCTCCTTTCCCTTCTTTCCTCCCTACATCCTTCTCTCCTTCCTTCCCTTTTCTCTCTTGGTCTCTCCCTTTCTTAGGTAACTGAGGCCTAGAGCAATCCTAGTCCCTGCACACAGCTGCTGGTGGAGCTACGATTCTACTCAGACAACTGGTCTCCATACCCAGCCCTCTTAGCCACTGCTACACCACCTCCTTGGCTGTTATTTCCTCCATCATTTGGTTTATTAAATCAGTGTGTTAATAGTGATTCAGGACTTGTTCATTTATTTATTTGATAATCTTTCACTGAATACCACTTCTGTGCTAGACGCCACTGAAGGGGACTCCAAAGATTTCAGGACCACTGGAGTGTAAACTAAGGCAGAGTGGTGGTCTCTGGGGCAAGGGTGGAGATAGGAGCCAGCTCACAAAGAGCTGTGTTGGCCACATTCAGGATTTTGGACTTCCTTCTGCAAGTGACAGGGAGACATTTGAGGACTTCAAGCTGTGGAGAGAAACTTAAGCAAACAAATGTTCACCGCCATGTCCTGCATGTCAGGTATTTAGGAGGTGACAGAGTAGGGAGCAGGGTGAGATGAACATGATGTCCAGGGTGCAGAACTGCAGGACTCTTGGGCTGGTAACATCCTGCAGTTTTGTGCATTAAGTTTCTGGTTTGCTCACTGTGTCCAGGCCCTGGAGGGTGCTGTCCGGAACAAATGGTGAACACAGCTGGGATCTCTGTCCTGAAACTATGATGGATTAGGGGGACAGGAAGAGGCAGAGTTAAAGATTAAATTCTTATACCAGGGTCTGAAAGAAGAAGGGACTTTAGGAGCACTAGATATTACAGATGCTCCTACTGGAGAAGATGAGAACTTAGCTAAATCTGTGTCCTTTTTCCTTCCTTTCAATTGACCTCAATACCAGACATTCCTGACAGCATTTTGTAAGTCTACTTTAGCCGGTGCTGGGATATCTCTTAATTCTCTTCTCCCTTTGCTCTTGGCTTCTACCAGCCTCTGGTACTCCAGAACCTGGAGGCAGGTTCTGGTAACTTAAAATACATGTTCAGTGTGGTTCACCAAACCAATAGGATTCAAGGTCAAGATAAAGAAGAGCTCAACTACTTGAAATGGGAGAAAGAGAGCCTAGCAGCCTCTGTTTTCGAAGTTCTAGAATCCAAGACTGGGAATACGTCCAACCTTTGCAATCTTCTTGATTCTGACTCTGTCAGTCTGAAAACTAGTTCGTTGCTCTTTGTGAATTATAATCACCTTTGCCCTAAATAAGGAGCAGCTGTCATTGCAGGCCACTTCTGCCTGCATGTTTGCAACCTCAATAATTCCTAATGGTTTAGACTTGTGTTATTAATATGTTGTGGGGATTAAGTGGCTAAAGAGCAAAACTGCAATGAGGTATTAGGTTGCTGGAGGTGAGGGGACACTGTTGGCACAGGCAGGAAGTAACTGTAGAGTAAACTGTGAAAGACAGTCCGTGCAGACCTTGCTCTTTGAAGGGCAAGGCAGGGAGATGGAAAAAGTCCTGCTGTGGTTGGTTTTGGAGGAGTTAATTCAGCAGGGAGGCCAGGAGATCGCTCGCCCACCCTGGAATGTCAATCACAGTGGGCTTTGGATTCTCTTAGGAAAACAGATGCCTGTGTTCAGTTTTGATTATCAACTAGATGATGGAAGTCAGCCCAGTTTGGTGGAGAGACACTGGTCTGAGAGATGAGAGACTTGGTTCAAGTCCAGTTCTGCTTCTGTCCCAAGACAAGCAACTTGGCTTCTCTAGTTCCTGAGGTTTCTTCTTTTCAAAATGACCATATGATCATACTTGTTGCTTCCAGCTCAAATGCTTCCCCATGAATGCCCAGGAGAGAGGAAAACATCACCCCATCGGGCCCCCATCTTACCCAGGATGAACTGCGGGGCTGTAGGGCAGATGGCAGGCAGGTATCTGCTCCCGGATTGGTATATGAAGAAAGAGGAGGAGGCAAAGACAATGACTCTGAATGAGCCCACCTCGGGGGGCCATCCTGCCTCCCTCACCCACTGCCCACGGCATCCAAGTTTCCATGGGAGACTTCACATCTGGTACCCACCCTCCTCAATCCTACTGTCATTTCCCAGGTTTTTCCTTGGGCCTACCTGTCTGGGGTTTCTGGGGTTTAGTTTTTTTGATAATGCTTCCAACTGCTGCTCTCAGTCCTCAGTCCAGGAGGGCTTTGTTGAAGCCAACCAAACTGTAACCCTCGAAACGCAGTGTGGCCACATGGAGGACACTGAGCACTGGTAGTCCCCTCTTTGGGCGCAGCATCTGTCACTGCACTTTACCCCCGAGAGTGCAGTGCAGAGGGTCTGGGGCACTTAAGCCAGGCCCTGGGTGAAGGAGTGTCTTAGGAGCACTAGCTAGAGATGCTCCTTCCAGGGAAGATGAGAACCCAGCGCACCCAGGAGGCCCCTACCTCCAGAGCCTTTGTTTTCCTATCTGTAAACAGAAAGTGAGCACGTGTGACCAGAGATTGAACACAGAAGGGACCCAGAGCACGCGGTCCCCGCCTTTTCCCCTTTCAGTAGCCCTTGGCTGAGCTCTCGCCATCTCTTCTGCCCTAGATGATGTCAATCCTGTGAACCTTTCCTTCCGCTGTTCTTGGGGGAGGCATGGGAAGGTGACCTAAATCTGGCTAATGAGACATGAGAGGGAATCTGGGGAGGGGGGGTGCTTTTGAAAAATGCTTTCTTCTTGCTAGTAAGAGACATAAGAAAAATGGTCCCCATTTTCCCCTGGATAATGTACTTTTCAAGGTGGCCTTTGTAATTCATGTAGTTCTTTTGCTACTGGCCTGAGGATGAAGCCTATGGAGAGAGAGAGAGAGAGGGCTAAAGCCCACAAGTTATAAGAAAAGCAGAGCAAGAGTCCTCCCAGCCCTCATCTGGTGATCCTTACCTATGACTTCCTGTTCTGGGGCTTGACACATATGCTTCCTTGTTAATTGAACTAATTCCATTTAGATTTCTTGCATTCATATTGTTCAACCTGTCACCGTGGGCTTTTATTCTTTGTCAAGTTCTCATGGTCCATTCCAACTTCCTGCTGCTATTCTCCCTGATTCAGAGTCCACTTGGGGGCTCCAGGGCCAGCCGTTCCAACAGTAGGACTCTCCCTGCCAATACTGAAGCCATTGACATTCGGTCCTTTCTAGCTAAACAAGCCCTGGTGTCATTCTTTGCCCCAGATCCCAGGCCAGCAGAGTACGCTGGAGAAGTATTAAGTGATGCCCAGGAGCCATATTACAAGTCCATACTGTACTGGAGCCTTAGCAGCTGTTCCAGTCAATCTGGATTACTTGCTATTTCCTCCTCCATGCAATTACTCAGCAGCTCCTGCCAGTGGGTCTGCCCTCTGCTCTCTCTCCCCTGGAGCCATCTCTCCAGGCCAATCCCAAATGCTGTCTCCTACTGTGAAGTACAAACACCACCTCCTCTGATCTCTAACACCATAGCTCTCTTCAAATCCAGGTCCACCTCCCAATATAGAGAATATTATTATTATTATATAGATTGCTTCTTTTCTTTTATATTTCCAAGTAGACCATGATCTACTTAGATGCACATTGTTGAATATGAACAGTCACACAAACATGCATTAGAAAGAAAGCAAAGGATAAAGGCAAACTTACAGATTTTAAATTAGCCAGACTCCCGTTTGAAGAGAGATTTCATTTAATAGCTAAGAGAAATAGGGAAAATGATTAAATTTTATGCAACAATTTTTATGTGAGGATGGAACTAATAACACCTATCTAAGGCAGTTGGGAGAATCATATGAGATCATTTTATAAAAATACATGAGAAACATTAGGCTCTCAGTATTACTTTCTTCCTTTTCACCGTGGTCCGAGAATGTATTTTTCTGTTACTCAAATGTGTGTGTCTGTCTCTATAGACATCAAGCAATCTGTAATATTATAAAACTATGTTCATTTTGGTAACACCAAAGTAAAAAGAAAATCAAATTATTCTACCTACTCTGCCCATCACAAGGAAGTTGACCTAGACAAAGTGAACTCTGAGTGTACACCTTTGTCTGACCAGAGCTGACATGTGGAATGATGCATGGACAAATTGGACATGGAACTAGTCTTTTGCCTTAAGAATCCTCATTGCAATTCCTTGAACATATGGGGTTAGGGTTCACAGGTAGAAAACGCCTCTGCACAGCACGTTGGCTCACTCAGGTATTGACACCCTCCTCCCCACAGGTAAAAGCAAAGGGAGGACTAAGCAATCTTAAGAGTCCTTCTGTTATTGTGTTCAAGTAGTTCTCAGACTTTCATGGGCAAAATAATGAGTAGGGTCTTCTACCTAGGACAGTTCTGGCCTCACCCTAGAGACCCTGCTGGGTAGGCACAGATACAGCCCAGGACCTGCATCTTTAACCAGCATCCCAGGTGATCCTGATTTAAGTCAGAAACACTGAGTGCAGGGTATGCCTGGGGGCAGGGAAGCTGGTTCTTGCAGGAGTGAGTGCTGTGACATGCCACATGGGCTAACCAAGGAGATTAGAGGCCCATCTAAACAGATGGGCCTCCAAGCCCTGCTACTCACAGGGGGACCAGGGATCCCATGCCAAAGGGAGTCTTCCCAGGGCCTGGGCAAGTCCAGGAGGCAAGATAAGCAAAATCTTTGGATTTATTCTGGAGACCCGAATGATCTGGTGAGTTCTTAGAAGTGAGATGGGCAGGCGAGCTTGGCGAAGAAGAAGGTAGTGAACCACCAACATATGGAACCATCAGGACCTTGAACTGTGGAAACTGGACACATTTTCTATGTCAAATAAAATATTTATTTGTTCATTGCCTTTTGTAAAAATCTCCCTTATCATTTTGTGTATTTCTTATTAAAAACCGAATAATCCAGTTTGGCAGAACAGTCTCAGGTGAGGTCAGTTACTGGAGGGGTGGAAATTTAATGACAGATCTTTCATGTTATTGAATGCCTCAATGGGCCAGGCACTTTATACCCATTATCTCTAATTTGCACAAGTACACCACAAGGTAGGTGTTTCTAGTCTGTTTTTCAGATGAGGAGTCTAAGTTTCGGAGAGGTTAAGCAAATAGCCCACCATTACACAGCAAAGATGAAACTCACAACCGCAGACTGAGCCCTTCTGACTAGAGGCTCTCTGGGTGCCTCCCTGTGCTCACAGGTTACAGGGCTTTACCCTTCAGTGGCCAGGAAGAGACCTTCTAAGACCTACCGATCCAGCCTGATCAGGCACCTGGCAGAGAAAGTGATTTCTGAAGCAGGAGAAAACCCGGGAAGACTGCTCAGTTCCTGTGTGGCTGCTTCCCAGCTGGGGATGACAGTTAATCTTGAAAATCAATTCAGTGGCTGCTCTCGCTGCAGACACTCCCCAGGGCAGGCCACAGCTCCTCTCATGCTGTTAAATGGCACAGTAAGTGAGGAACTGAGCAGGATGAGACACGCGGCGGTTGCGGGTGTGTGGAGGTCAGGGCCAACTGTGTGCTGGGCCTGGGGTAATGCACAGAGCCCTTGCTGGGGACTTGTAGGTGGCACATGCAGCCTTGGGGGCAGACAGGGTAAGAGGGAGCAGGAAGGGATTTTGGCTGATCAGCCTGGGAATGAGCAGAATCAGCTCTTGTGGGCAACCTTTGTCTCTCCCTAGCAGCCTGGGAGTGGGTCGCTTGGCTTTGTGGCAAGCGGGTCTTCCTCTGGACAATCTCTGAACTATGGCCTTGTGCCTTCTGAGCCTCTCCCAAAGCGATAAGATTTATCCAGGATGGTAACTCAGCAAGGAGGCTGGGTCTCTGTGTGTGGCTGAAAGTCTTCAGACAGCTCACATGCATGTCCTCCCAGGACTGCAATTACCCCACCCTCTCCAAGACTAGCGGACCATGCCAGATTATGCTAGAATCTTCTCCCGGATTTGGAAAGCAGGCAGAAGCACCACTTTTAGAGAGCACTCATTCTGCTTCAGGAAAGGGTGAGATGAAAAGCCAATGGTGTTTGCAGTCCGACAAGTTGCATTGTGCCTTCCAACATCGTGACCTTCACCTTAAAGCATTTCACCTGTGAGGTCAAAGCTCTGAGAGGCAGGCGGGGCAGAAACTATTGTCCCCGTTTTACAGGAGAAGCAACTGAGGTTTGAAGACATTACAAGAATTGGAATGATAAAAGGCAAATTCAAATACAGATCTTATTATAAATATCCAGTATTAGCCGAGTGTGGCTGCTCATGCCTGTGATCTCAGTGGCCTGGGAGGCCGAGGCAGGAAGATCACAAGTTCAAAGGCAGCCTGAGCGAAAACAAGGTGTTAAACAACTCAGTGAGACCCTGTCTCTAAATAAAATGCAAAAGAGGGCTGGGGATGTGGCTCAGTGGTCAAGTGCCCCTGAGTTCAATCCCCAGCACCCTACAAATAAATAAATAAATATCCATAATGTTGCTTTTTGTACTGATTCTCTGCTTCCTGCTCTCTCTCCTTCTCTCTAGGTATGTGTCTGAGTATGTTCTCTTCGAGGCTGTCATGTGCTAAGGTGCAGGCGCTCATGGTAAGAGCACTGTGTCTGACACAGAGCTGTAAAGAGTCTCAGAGACGATAGATGCGAACGTGCCCCAGAAAGCCACCACACAGAGCTGGGCGATGGAGTGGAAATATGATCTGCATTCCTGCCACCTCATCTCCCTGCCCCTCACTGCCCCTCAGCAAGGCTCTCCTTCCTGTGTCTCGCCTACCCAGCTTTGCCACCTGAGGGAAGACAATGCCAGTGAGCTCCGGGGGGCTGCGCAGGGGGACTACTCCCGCTGTCTCACAGATGAGTAAACTGAGGCTCTGGGAATGAGCTTCCTCCGTTAATAAACCAGTGTGGGGCAGATGGAGGTTCTCTCCTCCTCTTACTGCGCCCAGAGTCACAGGACAGTAGCTTCCACTCCACTTGGCCCTCTGCATGGTGGCCTCCGGGCTCCTGGGCCCTGCCCACTGCAGAGAGCGCCCCCGGCACACCTCAGGCTATCCTCATGTCCCATCTGCACATGTCACCATCTCCCCAGTGGCTCTAAGGTAGGGAGGAAATTGTCTTGCTGTCTGAGATCCGGGAATGGGGTTGAATGAGAGCTGAAGTGCACAGCGAGGCTACCAAATGTCTTCACTGGTGGCCTGGGCCGCTGTGGGCAGCCGACAGAACCCTGGCACCATACCTCCTAAAGTCCCTGGGGAGAAGGATGCCTTCTCAAAGCCCAATTTGATCTCAGCCATCAGAGGAAAAAGCTACTCTGGCTTCCCCTTCTAAGAATCATGAATGGTGGGGAGATCTGGGCACTGGGCTCAGAGGCGGGAAATCTGGATTTTAGGGATGAGTGAAGTTTGGGGTCGGGTGGAGACACTGGGGCTGCATGAGGTTGATTTTCAGTTCTGTCATTTCTTAAATGTGTGATCTGGAACATCTCACTTGGTGTCACTGAACCTGAAAATGTCTGACTTGAAAAATGGGGTTTCTCATTAATTCAAAAGCTTTATAATAATCAGGGAGCGAATGATGTTCTAGGAATGGGGGATACAGCTGTGTGCGAGGCTGATGTCTTGGGAACTCAGAGGCCAATATGCTAATGAGCAAAGCAGACAACTAATAAATAATTACACCCCAAATTTTTTTTTAACATAGTGATCTGTACTTTAAAGAAAAAGATCAGCATAATGTGATGACTAAGTGGGCTATTTAGGAGTGGGGTAGGATCGACCTCTTTGAAAAGGTGACCTTCAAGTGGGATCTGAATGACCAGAAAGAGCCATCAATGCCAGTATCTGAAGTTGGGCAGTCAAAGAGTAGAAAGACCATTTCAGGCAGATGGGCCAGGCTGGGTAAAGCCCAGCAGGAGGAGCAAGTCTGAAGAGTTCAGGAAGCTACAGAGTTGGAAGGTGGCCAATGTGGCTGAAGAGCAGCAAGAAATGTGGAGAGAGGGGGAGGAGGTCAGAGAGGGAGGCAGGGGCCAGAGCCCACCGCGCCTCGAGGATATGGGAAGGAGTGGGCACTTCATTACAGGGTGACGGAAAGCCCTGGGAGAGCTTTCAGCCAAAGAGTGATGTGAACTGACTTGTATTTTCCAAACATCTCTTTTGGCCACTGGTGAGAATAAGTCTTGCGGGGGCTGAGAGTAGAAGCCAGGAGATGAGTCTGTGGCTGTCTGCATCGGTCCAGCCAATCAATGGCAGTGGCTTAGAGAAGAAATCAAGAGAAGAGGTCAGATATGGGTGTATTTTGTGGGGAGAGTGGACAGAATGTGATGAGGGATTAGATGAGGGGGTGTGGGAAAGAGAATCCACGTGGTTGTAGGAGTTATCGCGGAGTCATCTGATGGGGATTGACCTAGATAATGGATGAACTCAGCCTGGTGCCAGAAACTTAGTAAAGGATCAATGCTTTTTTGTCCTATTTATGATTCTTAGTCCTGGCTCCGTGAGTGATGTTCATTTGAACTTTGAATAAGTGCCTCTCTGGTCCTCAGTTTCCTCATGCATACGATACAGCAGGCCAGATATTCTGTCATCCTTTGGACAAATATTTATGAGGCATGTATAATGTGCCAGACTCTATTCTGAGCATCAGAGATCCAGAGTGAAGAAGGCCTAATGGTATCTGAGCTTGCAGAGCTCAAGGGGAGGGGTGAAGGCGCAGGGAAGCAGGAGGTGCGGGTCCTGGAGAGGGTGAGGGTGGAGCTGATCGCAGGAGGACCTGTGTCTAGGGAGGGAAGCCTTCCTGTCTGAAGGGAGTCACACAAGGAGTAGGGATTGGCAAGGTGAGGGATGGGGTGAATGTGGTGGGTTGGGGACAGAGAAATAGAGGGGTGCAAGAGGGAGGTGTCATCGATACTGTGTGCCTGAGGCGTGAAGGAGCATGCTTGGTCTTTCCAGTGCCCGAGTTTTCAAGCACAGAGCTGCCCAAACATCCCATCTCATGCCTGAAGACCATGGAAAGAGTTGGTGCCAGGACTCATCGAGTACAGGTGGGGGCGTTTTGAAATGATCTAGCGGAGCCAAGGGTTTGTTTACATTTTTATAAAAGGTTAGCAACTAACAGTAAATGCTTTGTGGTCCTTTGGGGAGGATCTGGGGCTCCGGCTGTGTGTTGTTGAACTCCTTTGCTAAAAGAGTTATCAGTGGCTCTTGAATCGGGCTGCACATCAGCATCACTAGGGAAAGCTTTAGAGAAAGGGTCCATTTGCAGGCCCCTCCCCCAGAGTTTGATTCACAGTCTCTCTGCAGCTGTTCCTGATGTGCAGCCAGAGTTGGAAACCACCTAATGGTGGGACTGTGTTCTGCTGGTAATGCAACACATTCTGAGTTCTGGTTTTGTATGCAGCTGGACCATTAAAAATGTCCTGGACCCTACTATCCTAGCTTCCTAATGGACAAAAGGTTCATAATTATGCTTCGGTCTTTATTGAGGATATGTGCAGGAAGCAATCTTATGGTGGGAGCAGTACAAGGGATCAAACCTAAGGCCTTGTGCACAGTACACATACACTCTATCACTAAGTAATACCTCCAGCCCCGAGAAACAGTCACTTAAAAATACTACTGCCTTTGCTGTAGAATATTTTTGAAGTTATTACAGTGTTTGTTGTTAATTTGTTTTGATTTTCCATTTTGAGAATTGCTAACATACTTTTTGCCTTGGCTGCCAGGAAGTTCAGCATCAAATCTGAAATCCACCTATGGTAACAATACCAAACTGCCCAGACAGCAGATTGGCATATCCTTTTTCTCTTGGTTTTAATTTCACATTTCTAGCTTAATACCATTATTAAGTATATATAAAGAACCATTTTTTTCTAAGTCTGAATAAAGGTTCTCCACAGCACCAACCTACTGACTTTCCTGAAGTCCATGGAAGAGTGGCAATCTAAGACCCCAGGCATCACTGTTGTTAATCACACAGGACAGACACTCTGAAACCTAAGACTTGAGAATAAAAGCATTTGTTGGGCTCACATGCAATTGAATCAAAAGGAAAAGCACTGTTTCATAATTCCACAAACAGGAACTGGATATTCCTAATCTGAGTCAGAATTGGTCTCATAAATGTTTCCTCAAAAAACAAATAGCAAGACGCAGACATGCACAGGTGCAAGGCTTTTCCTGCTCTGGTTATTACAGAAAGCTCCAGAATTCACTAGAATCCCTTTTTCAGAGGTGGAAACCAAGACCCAGAGAGTGTCAATGAATGATCTAGTGCTGCGGACCCAGGAGTAGACACCTGGGATGTGAGTCTATCTTTGGTTGAGAAGCCCCATGTTCTTTCTGGATGTTTCTGTCTCACTAAATGAGTCTGACTATGCAGTTCCAGGCTGTGCTAGGGGCTTGGTAAAGAGAGTAGTTTTTCTCCCTGCCCTTGGACAGTCCACCAGACCTCCTTCTGTTGGACTCTCTGTTTCTTCTCAGCCAACCAGGCCTCTCAGCTGCACTTCCATGACATACTCTACTTCCAGTCTCTGACAGTCGAATGCAAGTCTTACCATTCCAACTGTTGTTTTTACCTTCACTGCTACTGAGGAGTCCCTGAGTTCTTCTCTCTCTCTCTCTCTCTCTCTCTCTCTCTCTCTCTCTCTCTCTCTCTCTCTCTCTCTCCTTTCCCCTTTTCCTATTGTACCCCAAACATTCTGAGCTTTCTATCTAACAACTGTAGAGATGCCCATCTCCAGAAGCCATGGGATCATGCCCAGAGTGGAAGGTATAGGAGCCACTTTGCTGTTATTCTTGTTTGGGGACCAGAGTGACTCTTGGAAGTTTTGGTCTGCTGGACTCTTAGTTTAGAAAGGATTTTCTCTTTCTTCCTCGTTGCCTTTTTACTTAATATTACTATCTTAATTTATATTCTTCCATGTTCCACAGATAATTTAAGGGGACTCCAGCTTACAGACATTCTGTATGGCAGCTGATGGTGACGTTTTGTCCCCAAACCAGGAGACTGGAGATCCAGTTTAATGTAGAACATTCCCAAGGACCCTCTAACACCCAGAGTGCTCCTTCCGCCTGAACGTGCCACCCTTTCTGATCCACTTACGCTATCAGCAAATGTATCCATTTTTGAAATTACACCCCCATTATGGGCTATTTGTAAAGGATAGACCAGAGTGTCCATAATGCTTATCCATAAGGCCAGACCTTTCTTATTTCTGGCCACTCTCTGCTCTTTAAAAGTTGCCACTGTTTTCTAGAATTCCGTCAACGTGTCCCTACTTTTAATAGATGGCACTACTTCTGAGCTTTTAGATTGTTAGTCCTCACGGGGCATCAGGCTCTATTTCCCAAGTTTAGAAGGGTTCCTGTTTTTTTTATCAATTTATCTATTCTAACCTACTGGGTTACCAAGACAAGTGTGTCTGTTGTCTCTTTCACATACATATGTGTGCGCACACACACAGAGACTCTCTCTCTCTCTCTCTCTCTCTCTCGCTCTGCATTTACCCAAATTTTGTAGTCTTTGATTTGGGTCTGCTCTCCTGGGTGCTTCTTGCCTGATCAGTAAAGGGGTAGGAATGCTTTCCTTGCTCTGGCTTTAGCAGTTCTAAAGTAGCCCGTGGTTTCCTTGGTCCACCAGGACTTCCTTCTCACATCAAAGAAACTGAAATAGAACTTGAGGGGCCATCTTCCTGCTCTTCAAGTTCCACTCTCTGAACTTTTCCGTCACGTGATGCTTGCCTCCAGAGAGCGCCTGTTATTTTCCTTCATTTTTTTCTTTGTATTTAGGTGTACCTCTTGGGAACTAAGCTCCTTCCCAGTCATCTTCTCTCCTAATCACCTATAACTATGTTCTGTGGAGAGCTTTTTCAGGATACACTTCATTGTCCCTGGGGATTCTCTCCTCCCACCTCCTTCTTTGGAAGCTAAGTGTGGAGGAAGCCAGTGTGAGGATATGGTAATGGGGGCACTTGGTGGACCCAGGTCTTTCCATCCCAAGAATCTGCCAGACAAACCAAGCTCTAGAAAGAATCTCCCATTCCGCAGTAAAAACTGGCCAGTGGGTGGCCACAGAGCTGAGTTCAGTCACGACCCCTTCAGAGCTTTGATTTCTTCAACTGTGAAATTCCTGGGTTGAACTGGCAGAGTTCTTCAGCTTCCTTTTTAAGATCGAAATTTTTATTTTTATACAGTTTTGCTCAGGAGCAATTGGAAAAAACAATGCAGAAAGAGCCCATGTATCTTTTATTTAGTTTCCTTCAATGGCAAAATCCTACAAACTCTAATACTCGGGTATTGACGTTGACTGAGTCAAGGTGCATCTCACGTCCACCCCCAGGGGACCCCTCACATCACCCTTTAGTAAACATGCACACCTTCCTTCCTCATCCTGACTTTGGGCAACCACCCAACTGTTCTCTGCTCCTACACCTTTGTCATTTCAACTCTTGCATAAATGGAATCAAACAATATGTAAATTTTCAAGTTGTTTTTTTTTTCACTAAGCATCATTCTCTGGAGATCCATCCAGGTTGTAGCACATATCAATAGTTCATTCCTCTTATTTCTGAGTAGTATTCCACAATATAAAAGACCACAGTTTATTTAACCATTGAAGGACACGTAAGTTGTTCCCAATTTCTGGTTATTGTGACTTATGAACTTACGTCGCATTTCTCCTGGGCTAACTGCCCAAGAACACAATTGCTGGGTCATATGGGAGTAGCTGTTTCCATTTCCTTGAAAAACTACCAGACTTGCCCAGGGAGCTGTGCCCTTTTGTACTTCCACCGGAAGTGCCTATTTCTCCAAATCTTTGCTAGCATTTGGTGTCGACACTGTTTTTTATTGTAACCGTTCTGATACCCGTGAGTAGTGTGGTATCTCGCTGTGGTTTTAATCTACATTTCCCTAGTAGCTAATGGTGTTGAGCATCTTCCCATGCACTTCTTCTTCATCTGCATATCCAGTCTGGTGAAAAATCTTTTGATGAGTTGCCAATTTTCCAATTGGATTGTTTTTTTCTTTTACAGTTGATTGTTGAATATTCTAGATACTAGTACTTTGTCAGATATGTGATTTTCCCCTCAATATTTTCTCTCATTCTGTACCTTGAGTTTTCTTCCTGTTAGGATCTTTTAGAGCTAAAATTTTTCATTTTGATCAAGTTCAACTTATTCATTTTTTCTTTTATGGATTGTGCTTTTGCTCTCAATCTAAAATCTTGTTGCCTAATCCTCAACCACAAAGATTTTTCCTTTATTTTTTTTCCTAAAAATTTTGTAGCTTTATGTTCTACATTTATGTCTATGATCCATTTTGAGTTGAGTGTGCTATAATGTCTGAGACTTAGGCTTGTTTATTTTATTTTTGTTCCATGGATGCCCAATTGCTTCCACATTTATTAAAAAACCTGCTTTTCCTCTATTGCCTCTGCCAAAAATCAGCTGGGTAGATTTGTGTGGTTCTGCTGGAGGGTCTCTGCTCTGTTCCATTGATCTGTGTGTCATCCCGCCACCACAGCAAGCCCACCGCTGTTGAATCGTTAGCACTTATAGTAAATATTGACTAGATGGATTTGTTTCTCCCACTTTATTCTTTATTTTTTCCCCCTCAAAGTTGTTTTAGCTCTTTTGACTTTTCATATATATTTTTGAATTTTCTGTATTCACACACACACACACACAAAGCTTGCTGAGATTTTTATAAGAATTGTGGTAAATCTGCATATCAATTTGGGAAGATCTGTCATCTTAACTCTGTCAAGACTTCCAATCCATGAACCTGTTATGTCTCTTCATTTATTTAAAACTTCTTTGATATAAAATGTAGTTTCAGTATACAAGTTCTGTGCATGTTAGATTTACAACTAAGTATTTCTAAGCATTATACGTAGCATTGTATTTTTAAGTTAAGTGTCTATGTGTTCATTGTTAATAGAAATGCAGTTGATTTTGTATATGTATTTTGCATCTGGTGCCTTTCTTAACTCACTTAATTCTTGGATTGTGGGTTAATTATTTGAGATTTTCTACGTGAACAAGCATGTCATCTGAAAATCCATATAGTTTATTTCTTCCTCCTGCCTTGTATATGTATCAATTCTTTTTCTTGACTTATTGCACTGGCTAGAACTTTTAGCAATATATTGAAAAGGAGTGAGATTTCTTTATCTTGGTAGAAAAATGTTCAGTCTTTCAACATTAAATGTAACGTTAACTGTACATTTCTGTAGGCATTCTATAAATTTGAGGAAATTCCCCTTTATTCCAGGTTTGTTAAATGTCTTTATTTTTTAATCATGAATGGATGTTAGTCAGACATTGTCCAATTCTTTTCTGCTTTCTTTGATGCAGTCACATGATTTTCTTCTTTAGCCTGTTCATATGGTCGAATGCCTTTACTGATTCTTGAATATTGAGCCAGCCTTACATTCCTTGGAATAAATTCCACTTGTTTATTGTGCATAATTCTTTTTATAAATTACTATTTGTTAATATTTTATTAAGGACTTGTGCATGTATATTCATGAGGAATACTGGTCTTTAATTTTCTTTCTTGTATTATCCTTGCCTAATTTTGGTATCAGGGCAATAATTGCTTCATAAAATGAATAGGGGTGTATCTTCTCATCTGTTTTCTGGAAGAGATTGTATAAAATTGGTGCTAATTTTTTTTTTAAAGTTATGAGAATTTCCCATGAAACTATCTAGGTCAGGAAATTTCTTTATTGAGAATGTTTATAATTATTATTAATTCAATTTCCTTAAGAATTATAGGACTATCCAAACTATCTCATTTTGGGGAACTTGTACAGATTCATGTTTTCCACAAAAGTTCATTTAAATTGAAATTTTTATGTATGTATAGCTATTTATATTATTCATTTTTAATCATCTTGGTGTCTTTAGGTCTGTAATCTTTAACCTGATACTGGAAATCTGTCTTTTTTTTTTGTCTTACTATCAATCTTGTCAGAGGTTTGTGTATTGATTGTTCTTTTAACAGAATTAGCTTTGTTTTGTCAATTTTCTCCATTATTTTTCTGATTTTGGTTGCTTATTTTTTTATAATTTTTTTTAGAGAGAGAGAATTTTTTAATATTTTTTTTTAAATTTTCGATGGACACATCTTTATTTTATTTGTATGTGGTGCTGAGGATCGAACCCAGCGTCCTGCGCATGCCAGGCGAGCGCGCTACCGCTTGAGCCACATCCCCAGCCCCAAGTTCAATGTATTTTTAAAACTTACTCTCAAGACTTCTTTGATCCATGGGTTATTTAGAAATGTGTTGTTTAGTTCCAAATGTTTGGAGATTTTGTAATTATATTTCTGCTATTAATTTCTAGTTTGATTCCATTGTGGTCAGGAAACACAGCCTGTATTATTTCAATTAATATAAATTTGTTGAGGTCTACTGTATGGCCCAGGATGTGGTCTGTTTTGGAATATGTCACACGGGCATTTGAAAAGAGTATACATTCTTTTGTTTTTGGTAGATCCTTTGGGTTCATGGTGTTTTTAAGTTCTCTAACCTTTCTGATTTTCCATATAATATTTCCATTAATTATAAAGAGAATGGTTTTGAAGTTTTCAATTACACTTGTACATGTGTCTAATTCTCTTTTCAGTTTTATCCATTTTTGATTCACAAGTTGGTTTTTTTTAATATTTATTTTTTGGTTTTAGGTGGACACAATATCTTTATTTTACATTTATGTGGTGCTGAGGATTGAACCCAGGGCCTGCCACGTTCTAGGTGAGTACTTTACCTCTGAGAGAGAGAGAGAGAAAGAGAGAGAGAGAGAGAGAGAGAGAGAGAGAGAGAGAGAGAGAGAGAATTTTTTGATATTTATTTTTTAGTTTTTGGCGGACACAACATCTTTGTTTGTATGTGGTGCTGAGGATCGAACCCGGGCCGCACGCATGCCAGATGAGCGCGCTACCGCTTGAGCCACATCCCCAGCCCAAGATTCACGTGTTTTGATGCTGTTTCTTCCCCTCCTCCTTTTCCTCATTCTCTCTCTTTCTGGTATATTTGAGTTACTTTGTCTTCTTGGTGGATTGACCTTTTAATATCAAATAAAGTCCCATTCTGTCTCTGGTAATTTTCTTTGTTCTAAAGCCTACTTTACCTAATATAAATATTGCAATTCTTGCGTTCTTTTGACTAAAATTTGCATTATTTTACTTTAAACCTATGTTATATTTGAGTGAGTTTCTTATAGGTAGCATATAAGTAGATCATGTTATTTAGACAAGTCTATTAATTTTGTTCCTTTAATTTGTATATTTAGAACACTTGCATTCAATATAGCTATTGATATATCACTCTCCACAAAAATTAAATAAAAATGGATCAAGAGTTAGAAATTAGCCCAGAAACTTGACATGTGCTAGAAGAAAACATAGGGTCAACACTCCATCATATTGGTACAGGCACAAACTTCCTCAACAAGACCCTTAAGAAATAAAAACAAGAATCAATGAGTAGGATACCATCAGATTTAAAAGCTCTGGACAGCAAAGGAAATGATTAAGAATGTGAGGAAGGGCCTATAGAATGAGAGAGAAATCTTTGCTGGCTATTCTTCTGACAAGGAATTAATGTTCAGAATATATAAAGAACTCAAAAAAATTAAACATAAAAAGTCCCAAACACGCAGAGTGTTGTGGCACACATCTGTAATCCCAGCTATTTGGGAGGCTGAGGCAGGAGGATCACGAGTTCAAAGTCATCCTCAGGGAAGTGAGGTGCTGAGCAACTCAGCGAGACCCTGTCTCTAAATAAAATACAAAATAGGGCTGGGGATGTGGCTCAGTGATCAAGTGCACCCGAGTTCAATCCTTGGTACCCCCTACCCCGCAAAAAAAAAAAAAAAAAAAAAAAAAAAAAATCCCAACCAAACCAAATAAGCCAATCAATATTTGGGAAAAAGAATTAATCAGACATTTCTCAAAAGAAGAAACACAAATGGCCAACAGACATATGAAAAAATTTTAATGTCTACACAAGGCTCCCTCTAGTCAGAATGGCAATTATCCAGAATGCAAATAATAATAAAGGATGGTGAGGGTGTGGGGGAAATGGTACACTCATACAGGGGGACTACAAATTAATATAGCCACTCTGGAAACCGTATAGAGTTTCTCAAAAACACTAGGAATGTAACGACCATATGACCCAACTATCCCACTCCTCGTTATTTATCTAAAAGAACTAAAATCAACATACCTTAGCAGTACAATCACTTCAATGTTTACAGCACACAATGGCCAACTTATGGAGTCAATCCAGATGCCTATCAATGGATGAATGGATGAAAAAAATGTGAGATACACACACACACACACACACACACACATACACACTAGAGTTTTACTCAACTATAAAGAAGAATGAAATTATCATTTGCCAGTGAATGGATGGAAATGAGGAATATCATGCTGAATGAAAAAAGCCAGACAAAGAAAACCAATGGTCAAATGCTTTCTCTTATATGTGGAAGCTAGAGCAAAATGAGGGAAAGAAGGGCTGTGGGTGGGGTGGGGGGGTGGGGGGAGGATATCATAAAGATATAGATAAATCAGCAGAGTAGAAGAAGGTGATCAAGAGGGAAGGGAGAGGGTTAGTAAGAGGAGGAAATGCAGAAGGAGATAGTCAAGTTATGTGCATATATAAATATACCAGAAGGAATTTTACCTTTATGTGTATGTAGAAAGCACCAATAAAAAGAAATAAATAAAAGAGCAAAAGGAAGATCAGTGGAGTAAAGGAAGGAGAATGGGGGAGGGAGGAGGGGAGGGAGGGAAGGGAAAGGGGAGGGAGTGGGATTGAAAGGAGAGGAAGTAGAAAGAGAGTAAATCAAACTCCATGCATGTAATGATTTTGTCAAAATGAACCCAACTACTATGTCTAACTATAATGCTCTACAAAAAGAGGCGGGGGACGGGGGGAGGAAGAAGAAAAGAAAAGAATGAAACTATAGGTCCTGCTTCCTGGGGGCAAAATCTGAATCCAAAATCATCTGAAAAAAAATGGGTCACTAACTAGATAAAAACTTCCTTGGAATTGATATAGTCTTGCCTCTAGTTTAAGGAAAAAAGAAACCATTATAGGAAGTTAAGAACATATCTGACCATTTTCTTTGACTTCAAATTTAATAAGAGCCACCTAATAGTTTGACTGCCACAACTAATTTTGGGGCGGCTTTGCCATTATGTTTAAAAATGAGACTGACAGGGAAATAAATAGGTGAAGGGCCAGGAAGACAGACATGGATGATTACACACAGATCAGCAGATAAGACAGAATAAACCCTGGTGGCACTTTATGTATGTTCTTATTACTTCCTTATAATGATCATATGAGTAGTTATTTGTTCCAAAAATGGCTGTAAAAATGCCTCCCATTCCATGTGCCTGTGACACTTCTAATGAGGGCTTATATTCCTCCCTCCTTGACAATGGGTAGGCTTGTGACCATAGCAGAGTGAGCTATATGATTTGCACGACTAGGTCCTAGAAGGAAATACAGCTTCTCTATGGTTTTAGATGCCCGAGCTTGGAACTCAGCCACCATGCTGTGATGAAATTCAAGCAGCCACCCAGAGAAGTTAAATGTAAGTGTTCCAGCCAATAGTCCCAGCTGGGTCCTAGCTGAACTCACTAGACATGTAAGAGAATAAGACTTGAGATTATGCTAGTTTCTGGCTATCTACCCTCTGAGAGCCTGGGGTCAGGCACAACCCATCTTTACTGTGCTTTTTCCAAATTCCTCATTCACAGAATCCATGGACATGAAGAAATGGCTGTATTTTCGACTATGTTTGGGGTGGTTTCTTCTAAGTACTGTTAATGGAAACACTCTGTGTGGTAGATCCTACTCTCCTTATGTAAGTATCAGGACAGATTTTGGCTACAAGAAATAGGACATCTGACCAGAGTGATTTAAACAATTGACACTTATTTTTCTCATGTATCAGGCAGACAGAAAGCAAGAGGTTCGAGGGTGGCTTATGGCTTAATGATGTCAACCCTGGGCCAGCTTTTTGGCTGCCTTCTCAAGGCTTCCAGATGGTCACACAGCTCTGTGCATCCAGGATTCCCAGGAAGCCATCTACACGCAGGAAGGAGATACGGAGTTGTATCTCGTGCACTTCTCTCTTACCATCTTTGCAGCCCATTCTCCAAGCTTCTGAGATTTCAGAGGCTGTCACCAAGTGTCAGGCCTTAGTTTAGCTACAAGGGAGGTAAAAATTTTAATATTTGCCCTTCTTGAGTCTCTATCATGGGAGGACAGCTTTACCAGCCAGGAAGAAAGGGGACGGGAACGGCCGTTAAGCAGGCAGCTAATAACGTGAGCCATAATCTCCATTTTTCTAATTGGAAAAAAAATGAAACTTTTATAGATTAAGTTATATTTTTGAAGGCAGCCCGGGCAGTAAAGGGCAAATCTCAGCATTGTGGGTGGGCAGAGATTCAATTAATTCTTCCAAGATCAAGGTGTTGCTATAGGTTAACTAAATAGAGACTCAACCAGTTTTTCCTCTCACTTTTTCCCATGATTAAAAATTGAGGAAAGTAACCAGCTGTCCTTGAAAGGCTCAAACATCTTGATCTTAGGTGACTCGGATCGGTAAGTTGACATGGGCAGGAACTGATTGTTCTTTTGGGGGAAAGGGCGCTCATCTTCGTCCTTGGCACTGCTACTTCTGCTCTGGCATCCCTGACAGACATTACTAATTGAAAACAGCACTCTCCTCCACTGAGCTGGTCCCAAACCAAGAATTCTCTAGACAGCATTTCAGAGAAGGGTGGCAAATAGTTTTTAGTGGAGTCCACATAAGAGATAAAATCGATTAGCTATCTCTACTGGAGCTCTGAGAGGATCATGGGAAGCAGCCAACAGTGTATGAAAAGAGTTCTCTGGTGACAAGCTGACTTTCCAATCGGGTCAGTCCTCCCAAAGCTGGTTCACCTCACATTTCACACTGGGTCAGGCAGTCAGGAATGGATGGAAATGAAAGGCTTGTTATTTGCTGGCTTCTAATAAGAACAGGAGCTCAGTAGAGGAAATAGAACTATGTCCAGCTGCAGAGGACCCTGTGGCTTACGAAAGCTCATCCTTGTTTCAAGATCGATATTTTCCTGAAATTGTATCAGCCCTGCTCTTCTGTCATCCTGGGAATGACACAATAAGGGCCCTAGTTTTCAAATGCAAACCATGGAAGAGTCTTCAGCACAGTAACTATTAGTGAAGAAGCTGCAGATCATGGGTCTCCGTTTCTCTAGGGAATTCCCAATATCTTCTTGGCAATTTCAAAGCTGACAGGATGGAATCTGGACTCCCTGGCCTGGTGTGTAAGGCCCCTGTTGATCTTGTTGCAGAACTGCAGGTAGTTCCCGCTCAAAGGTCCGTAGCTAACCCGCAGGCTTTCTAGAATGCCCCATGCCCAAGGATTCTAGTACCAATGACGCATTCAGCTAGGAAACATCTTGTCCCCAGAAAGGCTAATGTAAGGAACCGCAGATAACTGAAAGTCCATGTTATGGTTTAGATTAGGTGTCCCTCCCAAAAAACCTCATGTTTGAGACAATGCAAGAAATTTTAGGGGATGAAATGATTGGGTTCTAAGAGGTTTAACCTAACCAGTGCATTACCCTCCTGATAGGGATTGACTGAGTGGTAACTGTAGGCAGGTAGGGCATGACTGGAGAAGGTGGGTCCCTGGGGTGTGTCTTTAGGGTTTATATTTTGCCCTGGTGAAGAGAGCTCTCTCTCTCTCTCTCTCTGCTTCCTGGTGTGAAGTCCTGAGCTGCTTTCCTGCACCACACTCTTCCACCATGATGTGCTGCCTCACCTCAGGCCCCAGGGAATGGAGCTGGCCATCTGCAAATGGAGACCTCTGAAACTGTGACTTTTCTTCCTCTAATTATTCTCGCCAGGTCTTTTGGTCGGAGCAGCAAAAAAAGCTGACTAACATAGTCCATTTTTCCATTGTTCAGGCAGCCAATCAGCCAATAGTTTTTGACATCTCCTGTGTTACTTAGGTCTCTGGGATTGCAGACGACTTCTTCCAGACACTTAAGTTCAACAAAAAGACATGTGGCAAGACTTGAAGCTCGTGGTCCACCAAGAATTATCTCTGCTTTGAAACCTATCTGTGAGCTCCTGGAGAATCCAAGGTGCAAGGGTCATGGGCCTGGCCCAGGTCGTCTCAGGGGGACCACTACTCACCGGCATCGTTGTACTCCATACCCTCCCCCACCCTGCATACCCCTTCTGCCTGGTGTATTTTTGTCTATTAATACCTTTGCTCATTCTCAGTACCCAGTACTTCTCTTCCTTGGAATTTTACAGCTGGAGTTTCTGTTGCCTATTAGGTGAATCTGTCTGTATTCTCTGGTTTTAGTTTTTGACACTCTAATTATCAAGGTTGATCGGCATGCATTGTCTGCTCTTAGGCCAAGTGCTAAAAAAAGCAGGGAATCACCCCACAAAACATGGCCACCTGGGGCTGAACCCCAGTGGGGGCCATGGGAAGGGCAGGGACCATAGGCAGAGCTCAGGATGTGACCATGGTAGGATTTACTTCTCCAGTATGCTTGCCACAGGACAAGCCCTGTGGGTAGAGAAAAACTATGACAGCCCTGGATGTTAGGGAACACAGAATCTAATGGACATAAGATGCTAGAGCAGAGTTAAGATAAGAACATTTTCGTGTGAATATTTAATTGGAAGGACATAAAAGGGCTTAGCAGAAAATTATAAAGTGATTTAAGTGAGCTGTTTATTGGAAACTACGATAGAAATTGAATTATTAGTTGAGTTAAAATTCAAATTGTGGAAAGTGGATGTCTTTGATGGAAATGGGAGGATTTACATTGAAATCAAAGAGGAGCATCAAAATGTAGTGCTGTGTCCTATCAAGAACAAAGACTTTGGCGTCAGACAGCTCTGGGTTCTAATGCTGGCTCTAAGTGAGAATGGCATTCAACAAATTAACGAGCTTTGGTTTCCTTGTGTGAAAATGAATGAATAACCTTTGTCTTTGGGGTTATTATGAGGACAGACCGTAATCATGTGTATAATATACTTAACGTGGAGCCTAGAACAAGGGGTTTGATAAAGATTTGTGATCATTTGATAAAAAAAAAAAATTGTAGAGATGCATTCACAGCTTCAGATGGCTCCGTGGTTTACCTGTCAGAGAGATCAGAAAAGGTAAGGCCTGGGGCAGCAAGAGGAAGCCCACCTGAGCTGTTGAACACTGAGGAGGGCCCTTTGGGAGCTGCACCATTGGCTAGAGAAGTGTCAGAAACTTTAGGCTTTGAAGTCACACCAGGAATCCCCCCACCCACCAGACACCGGACACCCTGGACCATGGGCATGAACAACAGCAAGAGCTCAGTTGGTGAAGACTGAGGGGGAAGGGCTGGGGTTGTGGCTCCATGGTGGAGTGCTTGCCTAGCATGTGCAAGGTCCTGGGTTCAATCCTCAGCACCACATGAAAATAAAATAAAAAGTGAGGGACATCTGAAACCTTGATGAAAGGAGGGTGCTGTGGCCCCTGTCTGTCCCTCAGACACCCCGTCTGTCAAGTAAAGAGGTGCCCTTTGAGTTGTGTGACGTCTTACAATTGTTTTTTATTTATTTCATTAACAATAAAAATTATATATGTTTATAGTGTAAAACATGTTTTAAAAATATATACACATTGTGAAGTAGCTAATTGGCTGTTATACATTTGTATTACCTCACATAATTGTGTGTGTGTGTGTGTGTGTGTGTGTGTGTGTGTGTAAAGAACACAGAAAATCTACTCTCCTAGCAATTTTTAAGCATACAATCCAGTATTATTACCTCTAGTCTCCATGAAACACAATAGTTCTCTTGAATTTTTTCTTCTTGGTTGACTAAAATTTGGTGTTTTCCAACCATTATCTTCCCAAGCCCCCGCCCCTGATATCCACCACTCTGCATTTTACTTCTATGTGTTTTTCTTGTTTAGATTCCACATGTAAGTGAGACCCCTGTGATATTTGTCTTTCTGTTTGGATTTATTTCCCTTAAACATAATGTCTTCTGGGTTTATTCCCATTGCTACCAATGGCAAGATCTCATTTTTTTTTTTATGGCTAAACAATATTCCATTCTCTATATACACATACAGGAAAGACTCTTCTAGAAGATTGGAATGGAAGGAGGGTTAAAGGAGGAGAAGGTAATGACACAAGATGCAGCTATTCCCCCTTCAAGTGTCCTGCAGGAGGAGTTATGGAATCTGCAAAGCCCTAAGATTAAGTCATTCTCCTGCACTTGTTTCTGGGGCCTCTTGTGAGTTTTTACCAATACACATTAACGTTTTCTTTTCTTTTCAGAAGTGTTCTAGATTTCAGTGAAATACACAATATTGTCCCCAGTTTTAAACATTGTCAGTCCATTCCAGAGTAAGCCATGAGCCTGGGGTGGAGTGGGCACTAAGGATATATTTGCCTTACAGACTAATGAAGTGCTTTGGAGATCTAGCACAACCTACCTATTTTACAGATTAGGAAACTTAGCTCAGAGAGGAAAATAAGTCACACAGGGTCATCAGTAATAGATATTTATTTCGTTAACAATGAAACAACATTGACTGAAGCCTAAAAATTACTATTAGTCCCCAGGATCAACAACGAGATAAATAAAAACTGTAAACACAAGAAATATTAATTTTGACTAGAAAATATTCAAAATAGTCCCTGATCAATAATCCCTGGTAGAATTTGGCCAATTTTTTTATATTAAAAATCCAGCCTGGCGCCATGGCCCACACCTGTAATCCCAGTAGCTCAGGAGGCTGAGGGAGGAAGATCACAAGTTCAAAGCCAGCCTCAGCAAAAGTGAGATGCTAAACAACTCAGGGAGACCCTGTCTCTAAATAAAATACAAAATAGTGCTGGGGATGTGGCTCAGTAGTTGAGTGCCCCTGAGTTCAATCCCCAGTACCAAAAAAAAAAAAAAAAACCAGACAAATATCTTAGCCACTATGTGCCAAATAGTATTTGCACCACTACTCAACCCTCCCATTAGGGCACCAAATCAGTCATAGGCAATATGTAAATGAATGATCATGGTTGTGTTCTAATAAAACTTTATTATTTATGAACACTGAAATCTGAATTTCATATAATTGACATGTCAGGAAATACTATTCTTCTGATTTTTTTCAACCACTTAAAAATGTAACAGTCATTCTTGCTCCCAGATTGTACAAGAGCAGATGGTGGGTTGGATTTGGCCAACCTTTGGTCAATGGCATCAAAAGGGGGAAAGAGTACAATCAACAAAATTAGAGGTATTTTGCAGAATTTTTGGCAGCAGCAGAAATCCCCTTAGCCCATTCTCTCACTTACGTTACAATTAGGAGGAGTACCATAGCTTAGAAGGACGGAGTTCCAGAGTTGATTCCATTATTATCTCTTTCTTTCTGCTTTCAAGGTCTGTAGGTTTGTACAGTTCTAAAAGAAATGACCAATGATGGGGGTTGGATAAATAAATATATATGGACCCATACAACATAATGCTAAGTAACCAAAATTTTTTGATGGTGTTGATATCTACTCACCTGGGAATACTTGTTCATAATTAAACGAAGAGTAACTCTACATCATGTACAACCAGAAAAATGAAAAATTATACTCCGCTTATGTAGGATATGTCAAAATGTGTTCTACTGCTATGCATAATTAATTAGAACAAATAAAATCAATTAATTAATTAAAAAATTATTAAATGTAGAAAGGCAAGTTATTAATTCTTGTCTCGATTGTGTTCTATTGATATAAATGTGATGCTACATAAATAAACGGTGAAAAGTGTAAGCAAATATAACATATTAAGCAATTATAATATTTTAGGCAAATATAACATTTTGTTGTAGTTTTTCCTTTCAATCGTCTCCTCTTTCTATAAATTTATAATAGAGAGCTACATAATAATTTTAAAATTCCATGCAACAGAATCTCAGAAAGAATTAAAAAAAAAATCCCTCCTGATTCTAAATGGAATCTCTGCTGCTGATTTGAAGCAAATTGTACAAGAGACCAGATTCTGCTCAAGTAAGAGGGGCTGCTTAGCTCTACTGTTTCCCACACATCGACCCTGCTCAAAGGGGACAGCTGCAGCCATCCACAACCACTATCCACTTGCTTCCGTTCCTTCCTCCCTTCCCTCTTTCTTAAGCTCAAACCTTTCCATTTCACAGAAGAGCCTCTCTGGGTGGAAGTGCCGACTGTTGACAAATTTGTTAACAAATCAGTTTCAGCATTCAAGAGAATATGGCTTGGCAGTCTTGCAAACTTCTATGCCATATTGAAGGAATTTCTGTTATCTTTTTATCTTATGTAAGTCCAACCCAAATGTTAGATGTAATTTACTCAAAAATATTTCAGTGATCTCTTTTTTTGCTTACGTATAAATTCTTAAATTGAATGTGGAGGAAAAAAGGGAAGTAGACAAGAAATGAAAATTTGTGAACTGCCTATTAGATGCTGGGCTCTTCAGTATTGTTCTTCATCTACCCCTCACATAACTCCAAAAAATATTAACAATCTCTCTTCATAAATAGGAATGCAAAGCTCAGAGAGGTGAGGTAGTTTGCTTCGTGTTGCACAATAAGGAAGGAGAGCCAAATTAACTACCATTCTACCAGGTTTCAAAGGCAGATTACACAGATGTAGTTATTCAGTTTTTAAAAGTATGAATGGGGCTGCATTCTGAAATATCTCACTTGTTTTGCTTTTAGGAAAAAGTTTAAGAAAAAGAATAGTTAATGGCCTTATGTCTCAACACAAAAGGAAACAAAAATCATATTGACTCAATTTTTAGCTACTCTATCTAAAAGATCTAAGTATATACAGAATTAGAGTATATATCCCCAGGCTGTCATAAAGCAATCTGAAACTGTTGGATAGTCAGAAATTTTTAGAGACAGGAGAGAGAGAGAGAGAGAGAGTCCTTAGTGATTATGTGTCCAACTTGTCTTATTTTACAGATGAGAAGACTGAGACTTCCGCTAAGGAAATGGTTTTCCTGAGTTGCAAGCCTTCCACAAGTCAGCTGGGGTTCCACTCAGACCTTCTGTCTCCTGTTCCCTTCTGCATGCTAGGAGGGTTCCATGTTCCTCAGAGCAGCAAGTCAGGCTATGTGAGACATTTGAGAGGTTTTGAGAGTTCAAACTGGAAAAGAAACAAAGATAAAAGAAAATTTTCCAGCCTTCAAAGGAGTCAGCTACTGCAGGAACATCTCTGGGGCAGGAATACAGCATGTTCAGTATTAGAACAGGAGTGGGTATAACCCAATAAGGAGCACGGTAGCAGGGGGTAAATGTGGTCCCCAAGTCCCCTCCCACCTAGGATGTGTGTGTGTGTGTGTGTGTGTGTGTGTGTGTGTGTGTGAGTGTATGTGTGTGTTCTATAGGTATTCATTTAAATTCTCAAATTCAGTTTAAAATAACAAAAAACAAATTTTCAGGCATCCCTACATTTAACTCCTTGAGACATAAAATTTGAATGGACGGTCACCCAGCTCCTGAGCTGTTTGTTCAGGTCCACGTGGCGGGAAGAAGCACCTGAAGTTCAGGAGGACCCTGGCCATTTACAGCAGAGGACTCTCCAAGCAAAAGTCCAGTGTTGGAACCTTGGAAAGTCCTGCAGCTGGTCAAGCTCCCAGCAAGAACTCAGTCCACCTGCTCGGGGTGCCGCCAGAAGCCTTCACTGCACAGACTTGCAGCTCTTAATAAATTTTTTCAAGGCAGAAATGTGTTGGGTGCCTCTTGGTAGCTTCCCTTTTGACAGCATCTGAAGGTCTTTACAAAAAACAAACAAATAATAAATGGTCTTTGAATGAGGAGCTGGCCTGCTGCAGCCTGCTGTGTAATCCTGATCCATTTTCCCCCTCCTCTTTCTGTGAAAGAAAAAGGAATAGGGAAACAGAAAGTGGAGGGCAATGTCAGGGGCAGCAGTAGATACCCGTCATTCCTCCCAGCAGTGCACTGGAACTGGCTCATACCGACACAGAGAGCTGATTATTAAATGCTCCGGAATTTTATGAGCCAGTTTACAACTTGTTGGTTTCTTGAAATCAGCCGTGGTGGAAATGCTTACATCACCTAAATTAATAAACGCTACAAATAGGATGGCACCTCCCCTCTGCCCCCAATCCCGGGAGCTAGTTATTAAACCTTTATCCACATACTGCTGTCCTTACGCCACCCTGTGCTGGTCTGCACTCCTGGCAGACAGTGCTAACCACTCACAGAATCTCACCCAGCCCAGCCCTGCACTCCTTTCTTGCTTCCTCTTTCAGTTTTTCTTTCCTTATTGTTTTTTTCTTTGTACCAGGAATTGAACTCAGGGGCACTCGACCACTGAGCCCCATCCCCCAGCCCTATTCTGTATTTTATTTAGAGACAGGGTCTCACTGAGTTGCTTAGCACCTCACTGTTGCTGAGGCTGGCTTTGAACTTGCGATCCTCCTGCCTCAACCTCCTGAGCCACTGGGATGACAGGCGTGTCCCACCTGCCTGGAGTGCCTCCTCGTCCATTCTTTAAGACAGCAAATAATCTTTGAGTGCCTTCTTGTGCCAGGCATCAAGGATGGAGCAATGAACACAACCTGTAAGACTCCTGTCCTCATGAAATCTACTTTTTTTAAAGATGGTCCTTACCCATCTCCAGTTAAGGAAAAAAAAAATCAAGTTCTTGGGGTAACTTTATGTCCTTCTGCAGGTGAAGATAGTGCTCCCTGTAGTAGGCAGTACTAGTTGCTAAAGTGCTCACTATGGTTCCTCCTTACCCAGTACAAATTCACTCTAAAGTTTCAAAGCCTTTGACAGAGAAGTTAGAGCTCTCCATTTTCCTCTTTGATTCACCCCTTAAGCTCAGGTGGCCCATCTTGCTTCTTCCCACTAGAAGTCCATTCCCCAGTTGACAAGCACTGTGTAGTGGACTCTTAACATGGATGTAATTTCTGAAGTCTGTCCCAAAGTCTTAGACATGGCTTCTCCCTAAGAAGTTCTTATATCACACAACAATGGGTCATGGGAGTTGGAGATCATGCTGTTAATCTTTAATAGGTCCTTACCCATCTCCAAGTTCAGGCAATCAAATTCCAAAAGCATTGAGAATCTTGCAGTCATGATCTATGTTGCTCCCATTGCCTTGTCAGTGATGGAGAGAAAAAAATGGGTGGACATTAGTGTATCGCCTTAGAGAGAGGGAGAGAGAGAGAGAGGGAGGGAGGAGAGAGAGAAGGGGGTGGGGAGAGTGCAAACATGGAATGAAGAAAAGAGTTGTAAGTGATAGAGAGTTAACTATTGGACATGCTTAAAGAAAATTCCAGAAAAACATCTATGTGGAAATGCCTAGCAGAACTGTTGGATATAGGATTTTAAGGTTGAAATAAATGAAGTTTGTTTGGTAAATATAATTTGAGTCATCGTGTTATGAGATGATCCCAGGAAACAATGGAAAGAACCATAGAAGAAGATCTCAGACAGCATTTAAGAATGGTAGAGAAGGAGGAGACTCCAGCTATTCAAGAGCTTCCTGGAAAAGCGTGTACCACTTCTTTCTGGGCAATATGCTTTCATGAAGAAGCACAGCTACTTCTTCAGCTCGGGGAAAACTGGAAGGTGATGCAGAAGCACCAGATGTGACCCTCTTGAGGAACAATAGAGAGCCAATCTCCTCTGACCCTTCCACTCCGATTGTTCTCAGCTCTCTCTGCAACATAGAGCTCTCCTGAGCTCTATAGACCTGTATTGAGTATCTCCTCAGTGCCCACAAGCATCTCATCCTTCCTTGCAAAGCCATTGAAAAATATCTAGAATGTGCAATGCCAGGAATCAGGGACTAACTAAATGGAGGAATGAAGACGAGGACGATGTTGACCAACTGCAGGTTATACCATCCTGCTGTAAAAAACTGTATAAGGATAGAAAAGCAGTGTTTTTATTTATTTATTTATTTTTAAATTCATTCTTTTTAGACTACATGACAATAGAGTGACATATTACACATACATGGAGTATGACTTATTCTAATTAGGATCTCATTCTTATGGAGTTTCCTTGGTGGTGTATTCATACAACTGTATTTTTATTTTCAAGGAATAAAGATGTATTTTCAGAGACATTTCCTGGTATTAAATCCTTACATCTAACATAGACTTGAGCTCTTGAGTGCTGGGGCTGGGCGGATTTATTTCTGCATCTCATTACTTACAGCAATGTCAGGTGCAGGTAACAGCTAGGGACGAAAGTTTGCAGCACTGATTTGAATGCACTTTTAAATGGGCCAGGAACATCTTCCCATGAGGATTCATCGCAAACCTCCCCAAGGGGGGCCCCCGTCACTTTTGCTTAGGCAACGATTTCATCAGTCAAATGAGGGAATTGGGTCACATTCTGGGGCAAGCAATATACAGCTCTTCTCAATTGCACCAGACTAGCTTATCACACTTATCCAGAGTGAAGACTTTATCACCAATCCTACTGTTTTCACTTCTAACCAACATACATGTATGTTGAAGTTTCAATTTTGCAAGATGAAGAGGTGAAGGTGGATGGTGGCGATTGCACAATAATGTGAATCTTAGTGTGAACTTAATGCCATCGAGCTGTACACTTAAAGATAGTTACACCGGTGAATCCTATGATTTATATATAAATACATATATATACTACCATAACTAAAAGTAATGATTTTTAAAAATTAAAGATTCATAAAATTATTTATTTTATTACTTTGTTCTTTGTTCTTTTATATGACAGTAAAGTGTATTTTGACCCATGTATTCTAATTGGGTTTTGAGGCATTGTGTTCTTCTGCAGGGTGGCAGGGAGGCTTCAGCTGAGACAGTCTGCAGCACCATGTAGCTAGCTCTGTGATCACTGAGGCTATGGGAAGGTTGGGTTGAGTCGAATTGTGTCCCTGCTGAAGATATGCTGAGGTCCACGTGTCTGGTTCCTACAAATGCAAACTTATTTGGAAACAGAGACTTTTGCAGAGGTACTCAAGTTAAAATGAGGTCGTACTGGGTTGAGATTGGCCTTAATCCAATACGACTGGAGTCCTTATAAAAGAGAGGACAGAGAAAGGAGTCACAGGAAGAACACCAGGGGAGGATGGGGCTGGAGGGGTGCTCTTTCCATTCAGCAGGTGCTGAGGGGGACCGGCAGCCTCAGAGGAAGCCATGTAGAAGAGAGCAGGGTGACATCTTGATTTTGAATCTTGGCCTTTTTTTCATTGTTGTGAATGACTCAGTTTGTGGTCCTTTGTTACAGCAGCTCCAAGAAACTAGTACAGATGCCAGCAAGAAGGGGATCCCTTCCATTCCTTCCTGGGCTGCAAATGCATTTGCTTGGCCAAAGAGGAAGGGCTGCCAGGTGTGTGTGTGTGTGTGTGTGTGTGTGTGTGTGTGTGTGTGTAGGGAGGGGTCTTGTCATGGTGACTCAGAGTTCTTCTTTACTGAGTGACAGGGGACACAAGGCTACCTAAGTGTCAAAGCAGTGACAGCACCAATCCCATCTGAAGGAGGCGCCCCACCATCGAGGGTTTAGCTGATTCTCCAGAGGAACAAAGCAGTTTGAAGCAGCAGGAAGAAAGTGGGTTTGGGAGTCAGATGACTAAGTCCTGCTTCCATGCTTTAGGAAGCTTATAGTCTTGGAAGGGTAATAAGATCCTAGTAATTAAATCTATTAAAAGACAGAATAAGAGATGCAAAATATCCCAGGAGTGCAGGCGATTATTGCTCTCCAGGAAACTTTCCAGAAAAGGAGGGATCTTTACTGACTCTCTGGGGACACTGGGGGCAGAGAGAAACATCCAGTTGGGAGAGACGAATAAAATGCAGAAAAGGTGGACATCAAGGTGCAGTGACGGTTAATGAGATCATTCCTCCCACGAAGGCAGGAGGAGGCATCAAAGGCCATGCCCAAGCTCTTGGGTGGGCTCTTGCAGATGTTGGGTAAACTTTGAAGATTTCTGAGCAGGAGAGTAATTTAATCAGAGCTGGGCTTTGGGTAAAGGATCATGGTGGCTGTGTTTAGTACAAATTGGGGGTGGGAAAGCATGGACACAGGGAGGACAATGAGAAATGCGTTCTTATTAAACCAGTTATATTTCCTAGGGTGACAACATGTTGATTTTCACTCTGCTTTTTTTCTTTTTAGATTTAATTATACATGAGGTTTAGAATCTATAAAGTTCACAGAGCAAGAGACCATCTTAAAAAATGGAGTTAGAACAAAAAAGGAAGTCTTTGCCAGCTGCCCCATTTCTCCTCTTCCTGTTACTCTGAATAGTAATCAACCCATGTCAGGGAAATTGCTGATTCATTTATTTTGCCATTATTTTACAGTTCACACAATGTGGGAAGCACAATTGTACCAAGGGACTTGGACAGGAGTCCCTGATTTCTAGCTATAATACAGAATTACTATAGGCTAATTGAGATTTATTATCTACAAACCACCTGAAACTCCACTGAGGAGCCACAGTCATTAATCTTCAAAAGACTTAGTAATATTCTATCCAGTAGTTGCAAATTTTTGTTTTGCATTAAATCCTAACCCCACCAAAAAATATGCAAACTTTCTATCCGTCCAAATGAAAAGAGAAATAGCTTTATTGTATCCTGTGCAGAAATAAATATACAGGCAAACAATTTGTTACTTGTTATACCATAAATAGAAAAGCACTGATTAAAAATATTTTGTATTGCCAGATGCAGTGGCACACACCCCTAATCCCAGCACCTCAGAAGGCTGAAGCAGGAGGATCACAAGTTCAAAGCCAGCCTGCTCAGCAAAAGTGAGACTCTAAGCAACTCAGTGAGACCCTGTGTCTAAATAAAATACAAAAAAGGGCTGGGGATGTGGCTCAGTGGTCAAGTACCCCTGGGCTCAGTCCAAAAAAAAAAAATTTTTTTTGTACTGCCCATTAGTTACTGAAATATTAATTTCTATGGATCTTGTAGGAATTGTGACAAAGAAGCAGCTTTCTAAATTCTAACTTCATGTTTAGATTAGATCAAAGATGATATTAAGTTTTCATAAATTAACATACAATTCTGATTATATGTTTGTTTACTTACGTGAGCCACATGCATTCAAGGGTGATCCTTGCTGGCTTAGGTAAAACCCTTTATTGTATACCTGGAAAACTGAATTCCAGTGAGATGAAGAGATTTGCTTGTGAGCCCATGCCCACTAACTTGTTGAAGTCTAACACAGATCATTAATTTGCGAACCTGAGTATTTAGAGTGCTATTATTATTTTTTTCCCTACTTTTACTCTAAAACAGACTTTTAAAATTAAATTTTATTTATTTATTTAGCATCACATAGAAAGAATTTAGAGTTCCGTACTCCCCCATTCTCTTTTAAAAGCAAGGCACCATTCACAACTCCTATTGACTTTCAAGACTATAGATTTTGGAGTCGTCATGATACTTGTACTGGTTCCATGAGACTACCAGGGACATCCATTCTTCTCTGCCCTCTCCCTGCATCCCTTTATAGAATGAACTTACACAACATCATTTGTGGACTTTGCTACAGGTTGAATAAGGACAGAGTAGAGGGTGCGCCCATCCACAGTGTTCCGCTTGGAATCCCAAGTTCAGACCTCTCCATTTTCCTAGGTCCATTTTCTTTTGCCCAACCTCCAGGGGCTCTTCTTTCTCATCTCTTGCACCCATGGACAGGTTACCATTTTCCCTTTCCCACAGTGCAGATCTGCCCCAGTGGCTAATTGCCAAATACCCACTTGTGAAAAAAAAAAAGTCCACCACCTTAGAAAGCAATGAAGTTAACAGACCCACCACCTTAGAAAGCTATGAAGACCCTCCTTTTGCACTTGAACGTGTGTTTTGAACCCTTCCTCCCACATATAAACCTTTCACCGCATTTTCCCACAACTTATAGAAATACTTGATGGAAAGGAACAGGGATGATATATGGGCAAAGAAGATGCTGCACCTCATGTGCTGTGGACAAAGCCTAATGTTAATATGCAAAGCCACTGGTGGGGCTCTTATATGTACTTCTGTGTCAAGGTGGGTTGTTCAGTTAAGACCATCTGGTTCGTTCAGTGGTAACTACACAAAGAAATATTTAAAGGACTGGTTTTCAGATATTAAATATGACTTTTGAAGCCCAAAGAGCTATTATTAAGCCTCAGATCAAAGAACAATATAATTAGCTTTAGGAAAAGAACAATGAATAGAAAAAACATTCATCAACAAGCATGGTGGCCCTTCCAGCAGATCAGCTGGCACAACATGGTTCTTTTCACAAAACAGAGTGTATTTTGGGGAAAAAATACTCTCAACACCCCTGTGGGAATCTGCCTGACATAAATAAATTTAATACGCACACATATACATTTATATATGAATAGACTTCTTTTCTAACAGTGTGTTTTATTTATCCATCTCTCTTTTTATTAATTATTTGGATGACTGTGGCTTCACTATTTTTTGATAAGATTTTTCTCAACATCAGACATTCAAATAAATGTCTTGAAGGATCCCTTGGTAAATGAATACTGTTATATTGAGATTTAAATCCTTTAATAATTCTTTGGATAATTCCTAAATTACTCTAAGAATTGTATCCTTGGAAATAAATCCTAAGAACAAAATGAACACGGTTTTGTGAGAAGGACTCGCTAAAGAAAATAGGCATCTAAAATGCGGTAGAAAAGTGGCAAAAGCTTTTAGACAACCATTAGCTATCCTCATGGAGGAATAGATTAAAATGTCTAAAAGAAATAGAAATGTTAAATGCTCTAATTTTGCATCAAGTATGTAATTTCTTTTTTGTTTTGTTTTACATTCAACCAGTTGGAACCTGCAAAATAATACAGCACAGATTTCTTTTTGTTGGTCCTATAATACTTCCCCCAGAACAATTATGCATTCGATTCGGGGACTGTCACAGCCAAACTGATGTCTTCCCTTGGGACCACAAGGAACAATTGCTCTTCCCCGTGGGGTGGCTCTAAAAGCTGAATCTAAAAGCGGTGCCATTTGATGAATGGCAGCGGGTCTCTGAGTGTGGCACCTTTGTGGATGGGCCAGGGAGCTGCACCATTGGGCCCAAATTCTCCCTCCCCAATGGTCAACTGCAAATTGTACGTGACTGCAGCAGAGCTTTATCATAAGCAAAGAGGAAAAGTCCTGTCAATCTTTTTAAATTTAAAACTCTCTAAGGGTCTTGCTTTATATTTATTTTTTAAAAACCTCCTCTCGGTTTTCATGTCATTAAACGAACAAGACATGGATGTTTTATTTGCAAACCGAGTGAAACATAATATATATTTTGTGTTCCAGTCCTCCTAGACTGTAACTTCAGATCAATACCACATATGAAAAATGAATGCTTCGTTAATTTACTTGTTCCCTAAATATTCATTTTTTTCCTCTCCCTTCTGAATTCCTCTCTCACATCCTCCTTTCCCTCCCTTTTTCATAGGTTTCAAAACTTCTGGAAAATGAACCTACTGTGTATACTGTATAGAGAAAAGTCTGGGCCTTGGAGGCAGGGATTGATCTCCCCACTTGGCTGCTAACTGTGATTTTTGGAAAAACCATGTAACCTCTCTGAATCTCCACTTAACTCAAGGGCCCTCTACCACTGAGCTACTTCACCAGCTGAGTTTCTAATTTGTTTTGACACAGGAGCTCCCTAAGTTGCTGAGAGCCCCTTTAAATTGCCGAGGCTGGCTTCAAACTAGAGATCCTCCTGTCCCAGCCTCCTGAGTCTCTAGGATTACAGGTGTGTGCAACTATGCTGGGCTCAACTTCTCATCTATAATATGGGCCAGTAAAGCTCTCAGAGTATATTGGGAGATGAAATGATAGAATGTGAAATATGGTCCCAGGAAGGGGCTAGTGGTCAGGAGCCAGCAGCCTGGGTTGGACACTCCAGGTGACCACATCCTAACCACATTACTTCTCTGTGCCTTGCTTTTCTTATATGAAAAAATAGGAGCAAAGACATGGCTATCTATCGGGAGGCCTAAATGACTTGATGTGAGCTAGAATCCTGGACAAGGCCTGCCACAGCGTTGACTCTTGATAGGTGCTTGCCACTACTGTTAAATATCAGAACCCCAAACTTCCCCTCACCTTCTCACATTCGTGGAGTGTCAAAGATGTGTCCACTCCCTCCACTAAGTTCAGGGCACATGAGTCTGTCCAGTTTTAAAGTTCAACTTCTTTCCCACATGGAGAGATCATGCAGTGTCCCTTGATAAATTTTTGAGTGGGGACGGGGTTGGTTGCTGGGAGGTCCCCTCAGGCAATGGCTAGATTTCTGTCCCGCAAGATGTAGAAATGCAGGTTGGGTGTGGACGGCACCCATCCAGGGGAAGGAAAAGCCACAAAGCTAAAGGATGCTCTATTTACAAAACTGGACCAGTCTGGCCTGGCCAGTCAGCGGAGCTGGGCTGGTGCCTTAGGCCAGCAGAGTTTGGCAATGCTCCTCATCCAGGTGGCAGCACCAGAAAATGTCTGCAAGGTGCTACTGCAGAGTTGAGGGTCCCCCAGCAAGCCCCTGACCATCCATGACTCTCCAGCTCACCTGAGAGAGGAGCCCTTGTGTGTAAAAGGTGCAGGGAGTGGGTGGCCCAGGGAAGTCATGGAGATTCATGAAATAATCATCCCAGGAAGATGGCTTGCCATTTTGCATCTGCTGAGCAGAAGACAAAAGCCAGTCACTCTGCAAGAAGAACTGGATGCATGTAGCACCTGCCTCATTGAGGGAACCAGAAGCGTCCATGCACAAGCTCCATTGGGGGTTTTACGGGACTTCTACGCTCCTGTTTGTTTGGGGCCTTCCCACAGCAGGCTACTCAGACTTTCTCTGTCATCTGGAAGAATTCCAGCAGGGAACCCACATACTAAAAATACCTCCCTCCTATCATCTGGGTGACTCTAGATGGTGGGACAAGCCTAGCATAGTGGGCAAAGCATTTAGTCACCACTCGTGTGATTCCTGGGCATGGGCTCCTTGCTTCTACTGGCCAATGGATGTGTAAGCAGATGGTTGTCAGATTGCTCTTTGATGTGTGAACCAACATGGTTCCTCCTTGAAACTGGCGCGCCCAGGGCCCAGGAACTCCCTAGACATGTTCCCCAAACTTGCCAATGATTGCTCACTTGAGGCTGGCAGTTCTGACTTGTGGATTGGGGACCTGGTCTCTCCTACCACACACCTTTGAGAGTGAGAGTTGCAGGCTTTTTTCTTCTCCCTTTTTTTCCCGATGGTGAAACCCCAGGCCCTCAAAACAGATATATCTTTGCAGATACTCCTTGACTTATGAAGGAACGATGTCTCAATAAACCCACTATAAGTTGAAGACATCCTAAATTAAAATGCGTTTTATTCATCCTACCAAATGTCATAGCTTAGCCACACAGTAGATTACCAGTTGCTCACCCTCACGATCACATGGCTGCTTCTGCCCAGCATGGAGGAAGAGGACTATACCACATGGTGCCTGAATCAAGTGCTGTGGTGTGGGAGAGGCGGAGCTGTTCCAATGGAGTCTCAGCACTGGAATGACTAATTTGGTCTCACCATGGCCAGGAGCTGACAGATTGGCTCTCACACCAGCCCTGAAGCCTATTTCCTCTTCAAGGAAGTGGAGTAAGAATGTAGAACCAGCATGACAGTGGTGAAGTACGATTACCACTCCCCGAGCCAGTCAGTAGAGTCAGGTTCAAGGTTGCTTTCCTGGAGAGAAGGGGAGAGTTGAGGTGGGCATTAAGTGGGTGTGGGCACCCAGGTATCAGTGTTAAGTGAATCGCTCACTGAGTAAAACCAGGAACCAAAAGCAGACACCCATTTATCTCATGCACAAATGCATAATAGCCAGTAGTTTTCATTATCTGATTTATCTGCTGAGACCCCCAGCCCACCCCAAAGCCTTCTGACTCTGTTGTATATTTTGTTCCCAGATATTATGATCTTAATTTGGACCAATCCTTCCAGAAGATGTGCTGCTTCCATTGTTTATGGGAGATTTTGCTGGACTGCACCCCGTCTTTGTTTTGATGTCGACAGAGAGTACTGGAACACTGGCCTGGCCAAGGTTACTTCCTCTTCAGCCTGGCTTGGCTTGGCTCCTGAGTGATTTAAGACTTGTTTTGGAATTAAGTGTGGGAGTTGGGTTGAAGTGGAAGTAAAGGTCAGATTGTCTTTGTCATGAGGAGACCCAGGCAGAAATGGATCTGCAGATCCACAGAGAATGGTCTTCATGGGTCTGTTCCACTGGTTCCAAATGACCCTTTCATTGTCCTTGGAAGGAATAAGGAAAGCTTTCCCCCAGGAATGCTCTCCGGAGTCCAAGGCCCCTGTTTCCTGTAGAAGGATGGAAGATGTTGTGGTTCCTGAGTGTTATCTCTTTCCAGAAGTTCCTCACTGTGGAAAGAGATGAAGTTAGAGTCCATCTGCGATGCTCACATGTCGGGGTCAGAAGATGGTAACTGGATGGATATAGTTTTGCCAGCTCAGATAAATAAAGTCTCTCCTCTGCAGCTAGCTATGCCCGTATAAAACACCATTAGATCATGTTACTTCCCTGCTTAAAATCCTTCAGTGGCTCACCATTTATCATGGCACCAAGCCCTAAATCATCCACCTGCCATACTAGCTTTCCATGACCAGATCAGGGCTTATCTCTGCAGACCGTGTGGACCCTATCTATTTAACCTTTGCATCAAGCCATGGGTCACATTTGGCCCTCAAGTACCTTAAGCTAAAAATGTCGTTTACATCTTTGAACAGACACAAGCTAAATGGTTATACAAGTACCAACACAATTATCTCTGATTTTGTCTCTTGGCCTAAAATCCTAAAGTATTTACTATCCAGTCTTTTATGGGAAAAGTTTGCTCTATGCTACTTAACAGTGTAGCTTAGTGGGAGAGACACACACCTGTACCAATGAGTAGAGAGTTTTGAGGTAATAGATCACTTAGGTTGAACCCAACTGTCACTGGGCACATCTACATCAGACAGATATCAGGGAAGGTTACCTGGAAGAGGTGGTGGACTGAGCTTTTAAGAAGGAGCAAGAGTTAGCAGGATTCCAAGGGGATTCAATTAAGGGCTTTGCAGACAGATGAGCAGCATCTGAATCCACAGAAGTGTCGAGACCTTTCTATCAGGAGAAAATTGGACAGGGACATGGAGGATTTTTTTAACAAAATGGGCAGAGTCATATTTGCCCAGTATAAAGATGGATTAGATTAGAAGGTAGAGCGTGAAGCAAAATTGGGGAGGGTCAGGAAGACTAAATAGGAGACGTTTTTTGCTCATCCAGTTAAGAAATCTCAACATGCAAACTGAGTCACAGGTGGGGGAAGGGAAAAGAACAAGCTCAGATTTGGAAGCACTTAATGAATCCTCAGGGATGGGTGAGTTGCTGTGGGTCAGGGGCAGGAAAGCCTTGGTTGGGTCACCTCTTACAGGTGCCTGCTCTGGCGGAGACCCTGCCTATGCTAGGGGGGCGCCTTGGAGGACCAGATGGTGGTGCACAGGGAGAATGAGGCACTGGGGCTCTTGTTCAGATGTGGACACCTTGAGGCATTATCTCCTGCAGGAAGCCCTCAGGTTGCATGGGATCCTCCTAAGCTGGGTCATTGGTCAGTCCATGAGAACATTTATCACATAGCCTTTAACTGATCTGTCCTTTCCTTAGATGGGATGAGGTCATTGAAAGTTGATGTGTGTCTAACGAGTCTTCACCGTGTCTAGTCCCAGCACAGTGTACAGATGCTCAACACATGAAACCGGAGGTGCATGTGGTTGGCCAAGCAGCAGCTTTGCTCTCCCACAGACCTGAGTGGGAATCCTGCCACTGTCCATCTTAGTGAGCTTCATCCATTCACTTCATCTTTGTATAAATATAAAGAAAATGCACCTTCGCTCCCGGTTTCCTGGGGTCATTGAAAAACTAAAGCGGTAGCAATGGGTGTAACGGGAGACGTTTAGGAGTTCTGAAGACAGTTTCAAGCCCAGGCCTATCACTGACAAGAAGACCCTCAGTAAATTATTCCTAATATCTTGGCCTTACTTTCTCTCTCTTTTTGTTTCTATTATTCTGGACCAAGAAACTTGGTCCAGAATAATAGAAATTTTTTAGTTGAGGGATTTAGGTTAGATCATGATCCTTCCCGTGTAGCATTCTGTTATGATTTATGAGACCAGGCAATAGATGTGCAAGGTGCATGCCAATGATAAATCCAGGAACAACTGATAGAGAAGAGTCACCTTTCAGCATTCAAGAAGGGCTTCAGCAGTAAATCGTATAGAGTGGCCCAAGGTGGGGGCTGAGATGTGCCACTCGGGTCCCCTTCAGAACTGAGGCACTCTCTCCCCGGATGCGTGACACGTTGACTGCTCGCTGTCCCAGGAGTGTCCCTGGATGAAGGGTGCTCCTCCCTCAGCAGGCCCTACAGCCTCCATCCTGTCACTGGTTGTTGTGGGGAGGCCAAGGCCTAGCCCTCTTGCCTCGATTTTGAACATCTCTGAAGTGTCTCCCGAGCTCAGAGCTCCCCTGGGGTCTGTTGGAAATGCAGCCCACTTCAACTTACCCTTCGACTCTACCTGATCCTGCTCCTTCACTTCCTGACATAAGCATACACACATATTTCCCAGTGAACTTGACCTCTGACTTCTTATTCCCTAACTTCTTGTCCTCTGTGGACTTGGACCAGATGCCCAACTAATAGAGTGGGCGGAGGGCCAGCATTATGGTTTAGATGTGAGGTGTCCTCCAAAAGCTCACGTGTAAGACAATGCAGGAAAGTTTAGAGATGAAGTGATTAGGTTGTGAGAACCTTGACCTCACCCGTGCAGACCCCTGATATGGATTAACTGGATGGAAACTGAAAGCAGGCAGGTGTGGCTAGAGAAGGTGGGTCTTTGGGGGTGTGCGTCTGAGGTATATATTTTGTCTCTGGAGAGGGGAGCGCTCTCTCTCTCTCTCTTTGCTTCCCAGTTCCATGTCATGAGCCGCTTTCCTCCACCACACTCTTCCACCATGATATTCTGCCTCACCTTGGGCCCTGAAGAATGGTGGGCCCTCTGTGGACTGAGAGCTCTGAAACTGTGAGCCCCCCAAATAAACTTTTCCTCCTCTAAAATTGTTCTTGTCAGGTCTTTTTGTCAGAGCAGCGTGAAAGCTGACTAAAACAGTCAGCAAAGCTTTGGCTCCTCTTTGGCTCTCCTCTATAGACATGAAATTGGGATCTTTTACATTAAAGATGGCGTCTCCCATGTGTTCCACTGCACTTCCAAGTGCAGACCAGATTTCATCTCCCAGGAGAACTGTTCTAACATCCTAAGTCAGACAAGGCAGCAACTCAGGATGGGGTTAGTGAACCCCACCTCTAAGTGATACCATAACAAACACTCTAGAAAAATAAAGCATACCAAACTTCCTCTAATCAACCCAGAAGGGAGGCACATAGGCCTTTTTTTTTTTTTTTTCCCTGTAGGTCTTGCACCAATTGTCTGAGCTTCGCAATTTGGAAATACCTCTGTCACAAGTTTTACTGCATAAGGCCTAGAATGAAGAAGCTAGAACTTTGTTCTGTTACCCAAGCTCATTGCACCACGAAGAGGCAGAGACATACAAAGGAAAGGAAAAAAAGAGATAAATGATTGGTTATAATTCTTTGAATAACTAGATAAATATTGACTAAGAGTGCCTAGGAAAAAGAAGCGTTCGGATCTGCCTGCAGAAATTAGCTTTCCTCCCTCCCTCCCTCCCCCTACTGTTGAGCAGCTCTGCTGCGAGAATCTGGCTCCGTTATTTCTCTCAGTGGGAGCTGCCATTTTAATGACTCAGCGCAGCACTTTTTCAGCGGGAGGTCCTGCCTCAGGTGGCAGATCAGGCCTGGGAGAATTGAGGTCTCATTTAAACTAAGTCAGAAATTTCCCAACTTGTTTTAAAGTGAAGTAGATTTGTAAAAATAACAATAATAATTATTTGACAGTGCTGTTATAGCTCCCAGATCGAAATTTAACCTTTAGAGTAGAATTCATCCTTTTTTTTTTTTTTTTCCTTCCCAAGGAAACTAACTTTCCACTTCTCTGTCAGGCGTTTCCAACCTGAGTTGAAACATTTCCCAGCTCAGATCCGTCTCGTGGCAGTGAGGAAAACAGCAGCAAAATCATTTGCTAACATACTCTCAGCCTTTTAAAAAAAAAAAAAAATGAGTCGAAGAACCCAAGCCTCTTCATTTGGGTTTGGAAATGGTTGATCGTTTTCCATGTAATTTACATCATTTTCCAAATTACTCTCGTGGGCTTTTATTTCATTTTTTTTTTTAAAGGGGGGGGGGGTAATTGACATTCGAGGAAAAGCACCGATCATGAGGAGGCTCACTCTTCCTCAGCCCAAGGTCTATCTTGTCTGTTCTGTCCAATTTTTTCGAGGTCTCATCCAGAACAGACCTGGCCTGCTCCTGAGCTGTTCTCTGAGAACAGGGGGCTCTGCATGGGGAGTCTGTAAAATCCCTGTTTGTCCTTAAAGTTCCCCTGGTATGTTCTCTCCGCCACCCCTGAACCAAGACCTGGTGGCATCTGATCTTACTGCGTCTTCCATGGCTGCAATGTTTGTGGCCCTCCTCCACAATTCACACGTGGAGGCCAACCGAGTCCCAGTGGGCTATTCCCTGGAGGTGGGTCCTTTGGGAAGAGACAAGGTCATGAGGGTGGAGCCCTTATGAATGGAATTTGTGCCCTTATAAGAAGAGGCCCCTGAAGTAGGGCACTCTGATCTTGGGTTTCCCAGCCGCCATACTGTGAGACATAAATTTCGGCTGCTTGTAAGCTGCCCAGTGTGTGGTAGTCTGTGAAAGCAGCAGACTAAGCCTCCTCAGAGGAAGGCTTCTCTGCCCCTCCCAACCCTCCACCTCAGGACCACACGGTGGAGCTGGGATCCTCCACCTTTCAGAATCTCATCTGCCTCTCCCTCTGCATCTCCTTAGGCAAATCCTTTTTCTAACTCTACTGATATTACTTACCAACCTCTGTGCCACTTCCCTTCCACCATAGGGGATTTTTCTGTACATTATTCACAGACTTCCTCTCCTCCCACACATCAGTCATCTTCCCCAGAGACTTAGGATCTGCCAAGGATGAGCTCTTCAACGAATTCTCTGGTTTATCCCTGAACCTGTCTCACTGGCTGGTCTTTGTGACGGTCATATGTACCCATCTTCCCATTACCCCAGGGCCTCTCAGTCCTCAGCTCTGGGTCCCACTTGCCAGCTCCAAGGTTCCTGCAAGCAGCATCTCCAGAAGTAGAGGGGATACATCTGGTCCTCCTCATCATGCCCTCCACGGGTTTCCACTGATCTGCGAGGGATTGCAGATGCTGCTGCTCCTTCCAACACACAACTCTACACCCTGGTAGCCAGATTCTCCCCTTCTGACCTTGCAGATCCATCTCATGGTGAACTCTTGCTCCTGCTTAGGCAGCAGGATGACATTTCCTGGAGGTAAGTGGAGCCACATGATCATAGTCTACTCAATGAGTGGAGGTGAAGCAAGCCGCGCTGCCACCTGACCCACAGCTATGTCCCAGCCCAAATCCTTCATGCTCTGCGCCTCCTGCTTCTGAATGAAGATGATATAGGCTGTCATCCTGAATCACGAACACCAGCCCCTCTCTCCCTGTTCCCCTGTGCGTTCCCCGTGACTGAACAGAAACCTGCATACAGACCATGAATTTAAAAACAAGCTTTTCAGACAGTAAAGCCACAGAAAGCTTAGAGTTTGTTACAGTAGTTAGTTTCATCCTAACAAATACAAATGAGGCCAGGCTTGATGGTGCACACCCATAATCCCAGCGGCTGGGGAGGCTGAGATAGGAGGATTGCAAGTTCAAAGCCAGCCTCAGCAATTTAGCGAGGCCCTAAGCAACTCAGTGAGACCTGAGGACGTGGCTCAGTGGTAAAGTGCCCCTGGGTTCGATCCCTGGTACCAAAACAAAACAAACAACAACAACAAAAAAAAAAAACAAATACAGAAGGAAAGGAATCCTAAAATGGATCATATTCAAACACAGACATCAGGGACAAAAATCTGGGCCACAGTGAAGAGAGGCAAGCTTGGATAGAGGACAAATAGAATTAAAGTCTCCTGTGTGAACAATCTTTTACTGTTTCATTCTAGAATGCTCCACCCTTAGGACTGGGACTTCTGTCTTTGGGTGTAATGCCAGATAGGAATAAAGGAACAATCCAGAATAAAGGAAGAACTGAGTATGGACAAACAAAGATCTACCTGCATATCTAGCCCAGCTCCCCTCCTGGTAGCAGACAGAGTATGTATAGTAAATATGTTCTTTTTACATATGCACCCATGAGGGGCCTGTGGCATCAGGAAACAGCTGGCCAGGAATTTGGAATTCTGTATCCCAGTCTTCTTTCCCTCTATCATAACTGTTAATCTGCATCAGGTTGGGAAGTGGGGTATATGGTGGGTTCGTGAGAAACATTCAGGAACGAGCTGTGAATGAAGCTCTGAAGCCCTGACAGTTTGTTTGAGGTGGGAGTGGTGTATGGCTCCGGTGGGCCAGGGTGGATTCTTCCTTGGTAAAGAGTGCCATGCAGGCCAGAGCATCTGGACCAAAGGCCCCTCGATGTCAAACTGGCCTTTCTTTGTGTTTGATGTGATGGATGGTCTTAGCCATGGTGCTGATGAGGGAGATGACTTAAAGGAGTCAGTCCTTCCCCCAACCCATCTCTGTTCTGTCTGGCATTCCTGCAATCTGGTATTTCTACTCAGAAACATTATCTCCCTAGATCTTGCAGAATCACCGAGAAGGAGCAAAAGCATATTGCCTCGGGGAGATCAAAGTGCTTTGTGGATATTCTCTCATTAAATTCCCCCAACTCACAATCCCTGCCCCATTCAAACCAAATGCTGAATAATAAATATTGTGATGTAATGCAAGTCATTTGGAAGGAATTGCAAATGGACCTTCAGCTTCTCTATCCTTCTGAAAGGTGCCACCTTAATGCATGTACGGGAGAAATAATGGCTCTTCAGACATCCGGTTGCCTGGAAGACCAATGATTTATGGCTTTGTGTGGGGATTCCCAAATGCCCTTTATTCCCACTGGACAGAGAAATCCCAGAATCTTAATTCTTTCTCTCAATGTTGGCAGTCACACATTTGCATTCCCAATCACGATCCCCCCAGTACTCAGGCATCTGGAAGTGTTTGCTGTTCTCTAAATGTACCAATTTTCTTCAGGCTTTGAAAGCTTTGAATAAAGTGTTTCCTCTGTCAGAATGCTCCTCTCCACCCACACCACCCTCTATTTGTGATCTTCTGTTGATCCTTAAGAACAAGTGCAAATCTCATGTCTTCCATCAAATTTTTTTTTTTACTTCTATAGGCTGGGTTAGTTGTTCTTTCCTCTAAACTTCCACAGGCTCCAATAGAAGAGCTGCTATTTGTACCAGACTCTAGCAATGGTCTAGATGCATGTCTTATTTAATTCACCTCTAAAGTTGATAATATAACCTTTCATTCAGCTTTTTTGGTCACTGTGACCAAAAGATCTGACAAGAACAATGTAGAGGAGGAAAAGTTTATTTTTACTCACCATTTCACGGGCCTCAATCCATTGAAGGTTGACTCCATGATTCTGGGCCTGAGGTGAGTGAGACAGGACATCATGGTGGAAGGGCACGGCACAGGAAAGAGGCTCAGGATAGGCACCAGGTAGCTCATCAGGGACCAAATATAAACCCCAAAGGCACACCTTCAGAGCCCTGCTTCTTATGGTTACTGCCTAGCTAATCCACATCAGTGGATTAATCCACTTATTAGGTAAAGGCTCTCGTAACCTAATCAGTTCACCTTTGAAAATTCTTTCATTGTTTCACATATGAGTTTTTTGGGGAACACTTTATATCTAAACCACAACAATAATTATAACTAATTTTATTGATAAAAAGAAAGAAGCTTGAAGAGGTTAATATCTCTCCCAGTGTTTCGTCGGTACACAAAACAGAAAGTAAGGAAGCCAGATTTCAAACTCAAATCAGACCAAAGTTCATAACCTTTTACTCCTTAAGTTTCCTCAATTTTCTTATTACTTTTTCCTCTCTCTACTAGGCTTCATCTTCTTAAAGTAAGAAATTAGGTCCTTTCCTGCATATTTCCTAGTATATGCCTGGTGTATAACAAACACTGTGTAAATGTTTACAGAGTGAATGGATTGCAGAGAGACTGAATGTATAACTTTGTAGCTTCAGAGAAATTTCTGTTGTGTTTTTAATTTGGAGCAGGAGAGCAGGTAAGTTGCCAGTTTTCCCTTCTGGTGATGATGTTGGGAAGAAGGATCCCTATGGAGAGAAGAGAATGATTTCTCCAACTCAGCAAATCCGGGAATCAGCAAAATTAGACTATACACTTGAACTCATGGTTGCTCTGGAAGAGTGCATCTTCCTTTGGGTTTCCCCACAGATTGTTTGGAATATAAATGTAATCTCTGAATTTATTCACTTATTCATTCATTCAATGAATCCTGATAAAGCATGCCCCACATGGCAGGCATTGGGGACACTAAGTCCTAGGGACATGATACTTAGGACAAACAGTCCTGGTCTTCAAAGTGGAATTTTCTTACTAGTTTAATGAGCATCTTCTCTCCTAACAGAACCACTCCTTTCTCTTGAGAAAATATCCTTCCCTCCCAGACTGTGTGTTTTGGGATGGGCTAATTTTTACCTCCTGACTTTGAGTTGGGGCACATGGTCAGGTGTGACCGGTCACTGTATGGCATTCTCTACAGCCAAGTAGCTGGCTAAGGGATGGACATGTAGCTTGAGTTGGACAGATGTGAGTCAGCCATAGGAATTTTACTGAAGCTAGTTTTTCTTTTTCTTTTTTTTTTAAGAGATGCTTTCTTTCTGCTGGTTAAATATAAATCTGGAGCTACTGGCAGAGAATGAAATCAATACAAAGGAAGGAAGAGCTGAAATCTTGAGAGAACAAGAGTAGACGGACGGCATAATTTTTGGCCTTAGAAATAGCCACAAAATAACAAGCGAACAGAAGCCCTGGATTCCCCATTCAGATGAGCCAATACATTTCCCTTTTCTCTTCTTAAGCCATTCTAAGATGGGTTTCTTTCACTTGCAATGATATAAGTCCTAAATAATAATAACGCTGGCTCCTGGAAGTGGGATTTTGTAAGTGACATCTTCAGATGAAAAATAGGGGCTGCATAGCATGAAGAATTCCTCTATTACTGGCTGGGAAATCAGAAAACCCACTCATGTCTAAGATGGCAGCTGGGTCAACTGTTACATATAATATCTTAAGGCTCAAACCATGTTCTGGAGATAGGAAATATCATTATGTTGGAGAGAATTGGTTACTTCTTATGGCCTTCGATAATGTCCTATAAGGCTGAAGCAGGCTGAGTGGGAAGAAATCCATGTCCCTCTCAAAGAAGCCCAGCCCGTAGCCGTCAGCTGTCCAGGATGGCTGAGAGGAATTAGAAAAGCCATTCTCTACCCCAGGCGACACTTGGCTGAAAACACAGAGGAAGAAAAGCTCGGAACCTGGGAGTAGCCCGATTTTCCAACACCTTGCAAACGCTCTTCTTTCTTCCATAAAAACCCATTCTCTGGGTTGCAGAGAAAGGCAAGAGGTGATTTAGTCTTGCCCCTGCCTCCAGGGTACAGTTAGCCTGACAGGACAAGAAGACCTGTTGCCAAGGCAGAGACGCCTTCAGACAGTGGTCTAGACCCAAGGACTGCATCGCTCTACCTTTGGGTTTGGCCGAATGCACAGGTTTAAGGAAGCCACATGCCTGAAAGACATGGATCCTGAAAATACCCATCTGCCACACGTGGTCAACAACTGGGTGGACCCAGGTCTGTGAACTCATCAGGACAAAGTAAGCAGCCCTGAGTCTCCCATGGTCCCTCTTAGCTCTGGCCACAGGGTCAAAATAGATAAGAGTTCCTGCCAGAGAGTAGAACCAAGGGAAGCCAAGGGCCACCCTCCGACCCAAGGCAAAGGCATCATGGTGACCCCTACCCGCCATGCTATTATCCCCAGGGTACATGTTCTACAATAGGGAGCATACTCTTGTCCCTTCTCTCTTTTTCCCAAGAGGGAACTTTTCATTGTAGTTATTTTATTTTTCTTCTTTCTCCCCATTCTGCGTCAGACGTGTTGGGGAAGGAGCAAGTGAATGCTATTTGACCATGAGTTTCTTCTCCACACCAGGCTAGAACTCTCCTCACAGAAAACCTGTCCTTGGAGATGCAGTAGAACTAGTTGAGACAGCAGAGGGATTGTGTGGTTCTGCAGTCAGATTGCTTAAGTTAGTATCAGGATTCCTCTATTGACTTAGTAATGGTGTGACTCTGGGCAGTTTATATCATTCCCCTGGGCCTCAGGTTCTTCATGGGTAAACGTGGGGGTAAAATAATAATACCTGACCCATCACATTCTTGTGAGGATTATAGAAGTAAATACATGTAAAGAAATTATAATGTTGACTGGCATGAATTAAGAGCTTAACAAATGTCAGCTGTTTTTATTATTTGTGTGACATTCCCTTCAGAATATGTATGAGTGTGCTTTTAGTTTTAGATGCGATATTTTTACTGTGTTAAGTGGGGGCATTTTGGAAATTTTATGTATGTATGCTGGGCAGTGAAATAGATGGGATGTGTACTGTGTCCTTCTGGTAACAGAATACTTATTTTCTCAGAGAATCATCTTTTGGGTCTGTGTGAGTTCAGTCGGATACCCTCACCCTCACCCTTGGCTCCTTTAACACGGGGTACTACACATCCTGCACGCAGATGAGAGCACTAATGTAATGTAAATCGGCACCAGAACAATGCTGAACACATAATAGGGGGTTAGAAGTCACAGGACTTCTCACTGACACTGCTCCTGCTATCGGACCCAGGAGTTCAACAGTGGTAAGACCAACAAAGAACTCAGGGATCTCTCTTCCCAACTCATGCACTGCGTGGTCCCTGCCTGATCTTTTACTTCCTGGGTCACAGTGATCTGATGAATGTCCTAAAGCAGATTTTTAATTCTGGCATGGGGACAGGGTAAGGGAAGAGAGTTAAGGGGTCACTTTGAGGCTAAAGCAGTCTAATTGCCCGCGCTCTGGTCTTTTCGTTGATGCTACAAGGTTCTCAGTCCTTCCTCTAGGCCTTTGTGCAGTACGTGCCCTGCCCACAATGTCCTCTCTCTTCTCCTTTCTCTATTGAGAGCTCAGTTCATTTTAAAACCTTAAACCAAACTCATTCTTTTCCTTCTCTTTTATCTCCTGCACCTTACTTTGTCATGGAAAATGCAATATTTTTTACTCTTTCAAATCTCTAGAATCAGAATTGGCAAACAATGAACCATAGGAAAAAATTCTTGCCCTCCCAACCTATTTTTGCAAATAAAGTTTTATTGAAACACATTTACGTGTTGCCTGTGGCTGTTTTCAGGTTAATGGCAGGATTGAGTGATTACAACAGAGGTTCTATGACCCATGACTCGGAAAATATTTATTACCCCGTCTTGTATAGAAAGTTGGCCAGTTTCTGCTGTAGAACCTCAAGATGACCTAGCAACTTGTTAGAAATGCAGAATCTCAGGTCTACTGGATCAGGCTCAGTAGTTTAACAGATACCAGGTGACCCATGCACATTAAAGTTTGAGAAGGGGTTCTCTGAAGTTTGCTTAGGACATGCAGAGATGGCTGTCTTCCTACTTACCGCACTTAGCCGATGCAGGATATGTGTGAAGGGCTCAGCAGATTCAGGTTGACTGAAATTGACATGGGGAAGCCCGTGACCTTGACAGAGGTTCTCAGCCTGTGGTTCCTAGCTGCTGCAGCATACTTATCACCTCAGAACTTGTTAGAAAAAATATGCAAATTCTAAGGGCTTTGCCAGATCAACTGGATTAAAAACTTAGAGGTCTCAGTCACTTGTGCTTTAATATGCCTCCCAAGGTGATTCAAACTACAGGGCCCAAATCCAAAGATTCTATTCAACCTAGAAGGAGGACCTATCATTGATACACATCCATCCATACGTACATATATATGACTTACTATTGATATATCTATATCCATTTATCATGTCTATATCTATTTATCACCTGTCAGTCTATAGATATTCCTCCATACAATTCTAATTTGTAGCCGGGTTTGACGACCTCAGATTAAGATCCTCTAACCCAGTAATTTTTTACTGAGTGCATGGTATGTGCTAAGTGCTAAGCTTGGTCCAGGGGTTGACATATATCTCTATCTACATCTACATCTTACAAGTATCTCTACATCTGCATTTTCATGAATAACACAAAGCTACTGTTTCTAAAATAATCGTCAGCCAGTTGGGGAGAAGTCATATACATCAAGAAATTCCATGCAAGCTGATGACTGCGGTGGGGCCCAAAGGAAGGCGCGGGGGTAAGCTCATTGGGGAGCTCTGATAGGATTTAAGAAGGAGGAAACATTTCAGCTAAGTCTTACAGGGAAGGAGAACTTTCTAGGGGCAGTTCAGACGGAGAGAACAACATGTGCAAAAGCCCGGGAGTAGAGAGCCGGTCACAGGAAGTTGCTCAATCAGGAAACGGTGAAAAGCTGAGTGTAATCTGAAACTGAAGAGGTGGCCCCATGAGGTCCCTATGCCTCAGGTACTGTTTTGTGCACTGAGCCTTTGAACCCAGATTGGTCAGAATCTCTGTCCACTTCAATTCCTAGTGGGGAGGGGTTGCACATGGGGAGACTCAGGTGCAAACACAATGCTCTTCCTGCAGAAGGACAGCCAGTTGCTGGCGTTCCCAGGGGGCCCCACGTGAGCACTGGCGTCTCTATTGTTTGTGAAAGGAAAGCACATTTCAATGAATTGGAGCTGTGGCCATTCAGCACACGCCCACGGACACCCCAGAGCTGAGGGGAGATGGTCGAGCTTTGCCCTCACACAAACACCCCTATCAGTCCCCACCCAAGCGCAGAGGCTCCTTGCTCAGCCTGCTGGTCCCACAGATAGGCTGGTGGCGGCCACCCCATCTTGCAGTCGGGAGCCCACATGCCAACACACAGCTGCTCATGTTGGTCCCCCCTCACGTTCAGCTTGGAACATTTTGCACTTTTCTTCTCCAGCTCTTTCAAAGCAAGTCATTTTCCTCCTCTGGAAGGACGCCCATTGTTCATTTGACATTAAAGATAGGTCTTCACTGTTTTCTCTTAAGGCAGCAATTGGTGAAGTTAAGCTGTATTATGCGGACTTGTCAGAAGGATACAACATTATACAAAGGAATGATGTGAAACAAAAATTGCTCTCTTCAACCTTCCCAATCTCTCCCGCATACAGATTTCAAGCCGTTTTCCTGCCCTTGTGCATTCCTGGTATGGCTGGGAATTGGGGGTGATGGAAGGGAGAGATGGAGTTTGTGGTTCTCTGCTCACTCCCTTTGGCTGCCAGGGAAGCCAGGAGGCGCTGGGAATTGTGGGTGGACGGTGTGAGGATAAGGGAGGGTGGGATGGGGAACAGGGAGACCAAAGAGGAAAATCTTTCTCATTTTGCTTTTCTTAGGAATTTCTCTCAGAGTTGTAGGCTGATTGGTAAAAGAGCTAAAGGTCTTCTCTTTCCCATGGTGGATTCACGGTTTGTTTCCCAGTGACTTTTACTCAGGGTGACACAATTAAATATTACTACTGAAGTGTGGTCCTGCTTAAATTCAGAACAGAGGTGTCCAGACACCGGGGATCAAAGACACAATTTCTTCTTTCATTCATTAATTTGATTGGGCTGTGGGCTCTGCTCCCCTCTGTGTTGCTCCATAAATATGTGAGTTTTGACAATTATTATTTAATATCTCCCTGCCTTGGTTTTCTCATCTATAAATGGGAATAAGTATTCATTTCCTTGTGGGGTTGCTGGATGGGATAAATGATGCAACGTTTTGTAATCAACATGGCGTGTGGCAGTCTCAATAAATACGTGCTGTTATTTTCAGTATCTAGTCTACAGACACTTATGAAGTTCCGCTGGAACCGTTCAGGGCCTGGAGAGGAAGAGGATGAGACAGGAAGTGCAGGTGGTCTAGTGGGAGAGGCAGAGTGGGCAGTGATGGCTCAGGGCTGGTGTGGATGAAATCTGGGTGAGCAGGGCCCCTGGGAGGTGTGGGTGGGACACCTACCCACACCCCACGGTCAGAGAGGACCTCGGGAGGAGGTGGCTCCTCAGGGTGACTTGGAGAATAAACATTGGAAAGGAGAAAGTGTTGCCTGCAGAAGGCAGCAAAGGTCAGAGGAAACAGCACTGCAAAAACAGCAAAACACCTGAAGGTTTCCCAGATCCGCGCATAGGTGCAAGTGCCTGGAGCCTGGGTTGGGCTACTTGACGGATAGATGCGGGGGATAGGGCTGGAAAGGAAGGTTTGGCTCCTCTGGAAGTGCTCTGAGCAACAGATCAAAGGTTTGGATTTAACCCTGTAGGCGGAAGGGAGATCCTTTCTGGTATTCCAGTCGCGTGGCATGATCTGATTGATGGGCGCCTGGGAGGAAAGTGGATTGGATGGACAAGAGTCTGGTGGGAAGACTTGGCAGGAATCCAGCAGGACCCTGAAGGGAAGAAGAAGAACAGGGATGATGGCCATAGGCATGGGGAAAGTGAGGTGCTTCTGGGAGACAGAGAAGCTAGAACTTCTTGTATTTGGTAACAACAAAACCCACGGGGAGTTGGGGATGTACCCTCCCTGTACAACACCTGGGTTCTATCTTCAATGACCCCCTGAAAGATCCTTCACAGAGACAAGGCCCCCAAGAGGAGCAGGTGAAAATGGTGGACAGGCTGCTTTGGAGGTGCCAGGTGCACATGATCAAGAGACATCTGGGCCTCCCTTCCTTGGTGGCTCAAAAAAAAAAAAAAAAAACAGACCAATGAAATCCTCGAAATAGATGAGGTCACTCATGGCAAATAAAATGGCAAAAGATACTAGCTGAACACAAAGGCCTGGGTGCAGCAAGATCAAAAGGATAACTTAGATAACTTAATTGAAGGAAGAGGCCAGAGTGATAGGAGGAAAACTAGAGGTTATGGAGAGAATCTCTTGAAAGAGTGGTCAGAGGTGCTGGTGGCCACTGAGAGGCCAATCAAGGTGAACATCTATAGGTGGCCCCTGGATTTACAAGGAAGAGACGTTGTGGGTGATGGAGGCCAGGGCAGCACCAGCTGTGGTCAGGATGGAAGTGGAGGAGAGCTGATAGAAACCCACAAGGCTGGCTGGGCTGTTGGAGACCTTGGCAATTAGGGAGGAATCAAAAAGACCTTGTGCTTCTCAAGCCTGGCTGGGCACAGGAAGTACCTGGGAAGCCCGTTACTAACACAGCCCTGCAAGCCCTTCCCAGATCTGCTGAACCAGATCCTGTAACCTGAGAATCTACACTTTGACAAAACTCGGTCGGTAATCTTGTAGTGAGGATTCTGAATATCCGGGGTTGTGCCATGAATACCGGGCGTGGCATGAGGAGCCGGAGGAGGTCTTCATCTAGCTGCAGCCTATCTGAGTGGGAGGCCACAGGAGCAGGAGGTGACCTTGACTCCAGATCCCTGATTCTCTGTGTGATGGGGGCAAATAAATCATCAACGGTTTCCACAATCTTAACTTCTCATCTGAGGCAGAGAGAGAAGTTATCCCTGAGGGTTATTGTAGGTGCTGGTGAAAAGGTGACAATTGAAAGCACCCATTGTTGCAATTAATAATGTTGTGGTTAGCTGCATGACCTTGGGCAAATTTCACAACCTGCACTCTCATTTCCTCATTCATAAAGCAAAACTGTTAGCTTCTTGCTCAGCAGCTCTGGAAGAACTAATGCCATCATGCATGGGAAGGTCCCTGGCTTGGAGGTGCTCAGTGAATATGATCTTTGGGTCTTGATGCAGGAGGCTTCCCTCAGAGGTGATCACTGCTTAGCAAGACTGTCTGCAGGGGCAGCTGGAGTCAGCCTTCTGCTCCCTCATGTAGTAGAAGAACTGGTGACCATGGAAGGTCCTGAGATTTCTGTAGCACACCCCAGTGGGGATGGTGGTTATAGTTTCACAGATTGCTGAAGCAGTGGTCAAGGGCTGAGGCCAGTAGCTAACTATCAGCCAGCCATCCCAGTCTGAGGCCCTTCAAGGCAGCTGGAACACCTTCTAGACCACAAGGTAACCTCTGGTTTCTTGGGCAATGGGTCACCCATTGGGATCTTCACACCAGCTGGAAGGAACTAGTCAATTGCTCAAGATCTGTCTCCAGCCTCTTGCACAGCAATGGACTCCAAGCTACTGTGTGAAGGGAACAGATTTGCAGCTCCCTCTACCTGGATGGAGGGAGAGAGAAGGGGACAAAGGGAATGATGCTCAACAGGGAGGTGCCAGGGCCTGCCCTCTGCCTGCTAGCTGCTCTGGTCCCTAGGCTACTGTTCCTATGCTGTATTATGCTATTCTGCTGTTCTGGTGAGGGCTGAAGTTGGAAAATTGGGCCACTTTGGGAGCTGAGCTACAGAAGACAATGACAACAAGCCAATTTCATTCTCCCCTTCAACATTTACAGAGTTGGGTCTTTTGATGCTTCTAATTGCACAGTGCAGGAGGCCTATTTTATAGATGAGGAAATGGCTTTGAGATATTTACCCAAACCTTAGGATTAGTGTAGGCCCTGGATTCAAATCCAAAGGTATCTAGCTCAGAAGCCAGTGCTCTTCACGCTGGCCTGGGAACTGATTTAAAAACAGTAGCACTGACCAGGAATGTACAGCGCACACCTGTAATCCCAGCAACTCAGGAGGCTAAGGCAGGAGGATCACAAGTTCAAAGCCAGCCTCAGCTGCTTAGCGAGGCCCTAAATAACCCAGCAGGACCCGATCTCAAAATATAAAATAAAAAGAGCTGGGGATGTGGCTCCGTGGTTGAGCATTTCTGGGTTCAATCCCTGATACCAAAAAATAAAACAAGCCCCAGACTGTGAGCCGGGAGAGTTGACTTCTCTCAAGACTTGGGCCCAACCTTGCTCTGAGGCCTGTGACAAGTGACTTAACTGCTTGGTTGGTAACATGGAGCTGGAGACGGAGAAATGAAACTGCCTTCCAGATTGAGAGAATGGGTTCAAGCTGCAGGTGCTCTGGGCCACCAGCTGTGTCCAGGTTAACTTCATCAGGGTTAACCTTGAAGAGAGTCTCTAGACATCACCCAGACTCCGGGGGAAGAGCCCTTGTTAGGGAGTCCTGTACTCCTGCCCCTAAGCCACGATGAACGGTCTGAGGGGAGGAGGGAGGAATCCACAGACATGGAGGGTTACCAGCAGGGCAGTGCCAGCCTCCTTGCCAGGTCCCTGCCTCTCTCCTCTCTGCAGCTTCCGCCAGCAACACTCCCACCCGCTTCTGGAACCTTCTCCTGTGGCATCTGCAGAAGGTTCTAGGCTGGGTGGAGCTCCCTTACCACTCTGATTTGCTTGTATCCCTAGGGTCTCTATGGAAGCAAAAGCTCAGCTCTGTTTATGGAATGAATCAGCAACAGAATTACTCATCTCTCGGTGGCCATCTGCCCACCTCAGCTCTGCTGAGGGGGGTCTTCATTTCCCAGAGAACCTGTTCTTTTCTTGCCATTGCGTTTTTCCTTAGGAGACTGACATTGGTTTCTCCAGTTTACCATCAGAGAAAACACAAAATCAATTTTTAAAATTTTTTTTTATTTTTTTTAAAATTAAAATTTTTAAATGAAACCATTCTCCTCTAGAGCTCACCTGGCCAGGCTCTTGGCCAGGCAGGAGGACAGGCTAATTCTCCGCACTTGGAAGAGTTCATCTGGCCTTCTTGGGGCCTCCGGGTTGCCCAATTCTGCCAAGCAGAGGAAGGCTAACCTTCCTTGGAGTCCAGTCCTTGGCCTAGAGCGTCTTCCTCTAGTTTCCCTTGGTTCCATTGACCTTGGCTCAATATGCAGATTAAAAAGGGGGGCTAAGGAGGAACAAAGTCTCTCCAGGGCCACATGGATTATTCTGGAATTAGGCCACTGCTGTCAATTTTATTTGGTGATCCCAGTTGGGCCTCCAGATACACCTGTAATTTGGTGCACTCCATGTATTGCGGTCTGTCAGAGAAATCCTATAATTATTTTTTAAGTGACAAAGTTTTAAGGAATAGCTAAATAAATGTAGCTAAATTTAGAGCTCGGTCTCTGTACAATGGAATGTGGCAGGAGGCAGAGAGATGATCAGTGGCTGGAGGAAGGAGAATTTTGTTACTATCCAAAAGGTGGCAGCAGAAATTACCTCAATTAACAGAACAAGAAGCCGGGGCCCCCTCTGCCAGCTCGCCCAGGAGCCCTGGCACACACCTTTTCCCTTTTCTGCCAGGATTCCAGGCCTCCCTCTCCAAGCTGTCCCCAGCTCCATCTGCTGCTCCTGTCTGAGGCTGATCCCTGGTGCCCTCCTCATTCCTGCCTCCTCCCCAAGAGGCTCTGGCTCAGCATTCCAGAAGGAGTGGGGTCAGGAGTTCACACCTCAGAGAAACCTCAGCCACAGATCCATGCTTAACAGGGAGCCCAGAGAGAAAAGGCAAGAGCCTCTTTCTGCCCTGTCCAAACTCCATGGAAAACAGGAAAGATTTTCTACAAACCCAAGACAGCAAGATCTCGGGAGAAACACGATGCACACCCCACCTAGCTATTCACCTGAACCTTCTCCTGTTGAGAATCGACTCCGCGCTAGGTGCTTTTAAATGACATAGGGGAGGGAATGGGTTAATTAATCAAATATTTATTTAGCTTTTATAAGGTGCTATGAAGTCTTCTAGATTATGGGTTTACCCTGGTAAACAAAAGAGAAGGCTTTGCCTCCGTGTCCCTAACATTCTAATGGGGATAAAACAAGAAACAGGATAAATGGAGAAAATATGTAGTTGGTTGCACGGTGATTCATGCTAAGGAGTCCCGTCCAGCAAAGAGTAGGAGTGACAGAAGAGGCTGCCCCAGCATTAGAGAGGGCAGCCAGGGCCAGCCTTGGGGAGTTTGAGTCAGGACCTGAAGGAGGTGAGGGAGGAGCTCTGAGCTGTTGGGGGAACACAGTAGGAATGAATGCAGAGCCCCTGAGGAGGAGAATGTTAAGAGGCTGTGGAAGATGCATGATGAGGCCTGAAGGTCTCTGCTTGTGAAGATCAGAAGGAACTAGAAAACAGAACCATGTTGAAAAAAACGTTCACTCCTCTCAGTTCACTCTGGTTGTTTAGGCCAGGGGTCAGCAAGCTGTGGGTTTCTATACTGCCTCTGAGCTGAGGCTGGTTTTTACATTTTTAAATGGTTGGGGAAGAAATTCCAAAGAAAATTATTTGGTGACACATGAAAACTATATGAAGTTCAAATTCCAGGGGCCATAAATAAAGCTTCATGGGGGGCAAAGGCATGCTTGTTCGTTTATATATTTTCTATGGCTCCTTTTGTGCTACAGGGATGGAGGTGAATAGTTACGATCAAGAACACATGGTCTGAAAAGACCGAAAGATTTGCAATTTGGCTCTTAACACGAAAGATTCACCAACTCCTGGTCTAGGCAATATGAGAGTGGGGGTTTAAGACCTGGAGCCCCTGATTCTAGGCTTGGGTGGGGCTGGGCAAAGAGACTCCCCACTTTGAGTCTGTTTCCTCATTTCTAGGGACAGGTAAGTACTTGTTCTCTGAGGATACTTGTGAAAGTTAACTAAAATAAAGGCCATGTTATCATGGCAGCCTGGACTGGCTAGTACAATGGAGGAGCCACAATCCTTACCTGGAGAAGTCAGAGAAGTGATCACTGGGCTGACTTCAGATAAAAAAATAGAGTTTTCCCAGGTGGGGAAAGAAGGAAAAGACAAGAGATAGCATGCACAAAAACAAGGGTGATGAGGGTGAGCACTGGGTGTTTGGGGATGGAGTGGACATTCTCGTCACCGGCAGCTGGGGGAAGAGCAGAGGGTTGGCACACAAGGGTCTGGAGAGGTGCATATCTGAAAGGCCCAGTGTCCCATCCTTAATGTAGGCTGACGGGCTAACTCTTCCCAATTAGAGATTTGAAGTGTTCCAGTCTCTGACCCTGAGGTCATTTAGAATAGGAGATGTAAAGCCAGCTGACCAAGATACCTTGACCTTGTACTGTTCTTTCATGGCCACAGGCCAGTGGACACTTCTCTGGAGCTATCAACCTGCTCACCATGGAGGTACACAGTGGCAAATATGAAAGACAGGACCCTTGATGTCAGGCTGTAAAGTGTGTTATGAGAAAGAAGGACATTTGTAAAAGAAGAAGAAGGAACAGACGGTACTAAAGGAAAAGTATGATTTAGGCCTCATAAAGTCTTAGTGACTTCTTGTTGCGGACGTTGGGAAGTTTTGGAAGGGTTTTCGGTCAGAAGTGACATTATCAAACTTGTTTTTAAAAAGTTGATTCTGGTTCCTGTGACCCGGGGGGAGTTTGGATGGAAGAAGCTGTCGCTGTGGGTCATGAAAGACAGAGTGGTAGCTTAGACCAAGAGATGGCCCTAGAGACAAGGGACTGGACCAAGAGAGGATAAAGAGGAGAAAGAGGAGTTTGTAGGGCTTGGTAACTGGGTACCCAGCATAAAGGAGAACACACAGATGGTGAGCAGAGATCTGTCTGTGCAGCTGCATGGACGGTGGTGCCATTTACTGAGACAGAGAAGGAGAGAGGATATGGGTGTGAGGAGTGAGGAGAGTAGGAATCCTGAGTTTAGAATTGTGGGTGCTGAGCTGGAGAGTCCGGTGGTATGATCCAAGAGGAAGGGCTGTCTGGTGGTAGTTGACTTCAGGGAGTCATTCATACATGGATGGTGCCTGACCCCTGGAGTCACTGAGATCACTGAGGGACAGCTCCTTTTTGCCTGCATATTGCTCCTCCCCCTGCCAGCCATGAGACTAAATGCTGCACAGTATTCTGCCTTTTGAAAACACACACACACACACACACACACACACACTCCCATCCCCGATGCCTCGAATGGCATGTGTCTGGCCCTGATCATGCAGACAGTTTTTACAGGAAGTTGCCAACACAATGAACCATCTGAAGCCTCTAATGAAGCAATTATAGGATGTGGAAGGAACAATCAATCAACTGTAAACTCAGTGGTGAGAATTTTGCAGAGATAGAGGGTAGATAACAGTCTTGCTATGGTTAAGTCAAAGAGAGTAACTTATTCCTTATGGGAGACGAAGCCCACACACTATGGGGAAGTCCCCGCCCCCTCCACCAACGCTTCTAGAACACAGTTCCTGTCACAAGACCACCACCACCTATCCGTCATCAGTGCAGCTCATGGGGAGGCCGCCTGCCTACTTAGCTCTGCCAGGTCCTGGGTTCCAACCCCAGCACCCACAACAATAAATAAATAAATAGAAAGGAAAAGAAAGCAAAAAAAGTGATGTCTTGGAATTATGAGGGAAATGTCCACATTTTGGAAAGTTGTGCTTCGTGAACAGATTTTCCCCTGTGGGACCTACCGAGAGTACAGTTCAGCGCTCCACCACCGCCATTTGGTTCTGGAATCCAAAGCTGCTGTGCCCAGGGAGATGTCCAGGCTGAGACAATGGTTCCAGTTTCATTATTTCCATCGCCTCATGGCAGTTCTGTACATTTCCTCTAATTCTCATAATAAGCCTGAAGAATAGGTGTCATTAGGCTCCATTGACAATGAGGAAAGATAGGCACAGTCTAAGCAATCCGTCAATGTCACAGAGCTCGCAGGAGCCAGAGCTGGCTCCACCCCAGTCCGTCTGACCCAGAGTGTGTCTGTCCACCTCCCCATGGCCTGCCTCCTTCCAGGATATGTCTGGACACCCTGAATGGCCTCTGCTCTGCTTAGCCTATTCATTCTGCTAATCTCTGCTGCTAGAAGATTCTTACTGATATTTCCATCCATTGTCTTCTCGCTTGAGAATCGGGTCCTTGGGAGAGAGTGACCATGCCCTCCCCCTGTTCTCTCCTCTGCAGTAGACACTTCTGCAGCCTTGTCCCACGGGACATCCTGATGGCATTCTCTCCTCCTCCACAACTTCATGCCAGAGGCTCCTCTCCCACGGAAGACGCTGAGAGGGCCAGAAACTCCCTCCCCCAGAAGTGCCCACTGAGAAGGGGATTTCGTACTAGAGAGAATTAGGGAACTGAAAAGGCAGAGAGATGAATACGGTATAAAAGAAGCTTCTGGATCCTGATCCTGACCCTATAGGCAACTTACTTTGAGCTCTCTGGGCCTCTGTGTCTTTATCTGTAAGATGGGGGTGACCATTTTATGCTGTTCTGAAAACAATTGGTAGACATATATGGTCCCCAGCACAGTACTGGACCCAGAGAAGTTATAAAATAAGTGCATGATATCGATGATTTTTTTTTATTACTGTTATTGAAGATGGGCATTGCTCATCATCCCTGACTTCCTGCAGCGTGAGGTGTGAGGGTCACACATGGAGTAAGCAAAGGTGTGTGACATCTTAATGTCAGGCTGTATGCAATGTTCCCCTCCCCCAGGCCCACCCAGGCAGTCGCATTGGTGTTGCATATCGGTTCATCGCTGACTCTTCATATGCTTGGTCAGGGACAAACCTCATCCCAGCCACAGGAACAAGTATTTGTCTCCGAAAAGAAATGCTCATATTTTAGGAAAGATAATTAGATACATTATTAGTTTAGCCATTTTATTTTCCCCCAAGAAATTTACAACCACTGAAAGTCCAAGATATAAGGCTTTATTTTCCATGGGTCAGTGTAATGGATCCCAGGTATGATGCTTTGAGAGTATCTGCTTTGATGAAGGAAGAAAGCCAGGAAGCCCTTGAGATGGGATTAGTTGGATACAGTGTGAAACAGAGGTTCTCAAACTCTTGCAGTTTAAGGATCACCTGGACTCTGTGATCATAAAGCAATAGTATCAAACATGCCTTGTTCTTGGGGCATGGAAGGTGCCACTCTCTCTGGAGCACCCAGGCCTCCTTTACATGAGTGGCCTCAGCTGAAATGCTGCTATATCTGAACATCTTATATGGCTCCTGTGTTAGTCGTCATTTATATGCTTGAATCCAAAAAGTAAGCTAGCTTAGACAGAAAGGTATTAAGAAGGAATGTCTTGAGCAAAGTCACTGGAAGTTCCAGAGATCTTTTAGCTTATAATGCCACATGGGGCCTCTTTCTGTCTCTCTCTCCATCTCTGTCTCTCTCATATACAAATATACATAAGCATCTATAGACAGTGGACATATACATGTTTACAGAGAGACACACATATGCTCCTACATACTGGTTTTGCTGTCCTCCAAATAGTTCTGATTATCCCCCTTCTGAGAACCCAGAAAACTTGTGACTCCCAACCCTCATGATGGGGTAGGGTCGTATGACTAGCTCTGGACAGAGGGTTATAAGCAGAGGTGACACGTGTCGCTTCTGAGCTAGAACGTTTAATTGGCAGTCAACTTTTTTCCTCTACCACAATGACCAGCAGCATTTGTATCAGTGTTTGCATGATGAGCTCTGGTCCCAAGTAGGGAACTTTAGAATAGGGCTTTCAGGAGACCGACCCTCAGTGGACTGGCAGAATGAACAAGGCATGCACTGCTGTTAGCAGTCACTAAGATTTGGAGAGAATGACCCCAACAAAGTCTGGCCCATCCCAGTACCGAAGGCCTTCATCAGTCCAGTATTGAGGGGTATAGTTCACAGCTTTAGTGGAGAAGCCGCCCTCCCTTTCTCAGCACCCTAATACCCAGTCTCACAAAGAGACCCTTCTTTGACCATTTTTTATTATGCCGTGTCTTTTGTACCTATCCCTGAGGTCAGAAAGACGGGGTGACACAGTTGGCCATGAGCATGTGACTTTCCTCTGGACAATGGAGAAAGACTGTGATGGGAGGAGAGGGGGTCTTGCAACTCAACGATGGGGGAGGCACAGAAAATGCGACAAACAGGGACCGCAGAACATTGGAAAAGCCAAGGGTCTCTTCTTTCCCTTTTCTGGTTCTCTCTCCTCCCTTCCCTCACAACTCTTTACATGCACCTTTATTTTACTATTCATCATATTTTATTGCATTTTGATTACAGATCTGACCCTCTCCCCCCACCTCCCACTCCAGGACAGTGAATTCCAGACTTCAGATACAATGCCATGTCTTCCTTTGTGTCCCCACTACACGGCAGAGGGACTTGGTTATGTGAAGTGAATAAGCAAGTGAAAGAGGACCTATAAGAGAACGTGGAGCCAGAACAAAGCAGCCCATTTTATTTCTTCTGACACTGGGAGATCAGACATCAAACAGTGCAGTATATTGACGTTAAAACCTTCCAGGAGAGGCCAAAAACTGTTTAATTCTCATCCTCCCTAGAATACCCTTCAACAAATGCAACCAAACACATGGGAACGAGAGACCTGCCAGGCATCATCCACTCGCTTTCAAACTGGAAACCCAAGGCAGAGTCCCTTGCCTGCAATTAGCCAGGTGGAGCACCGACGAGTTACTCTCAACAGCTCATCTTGATGCCTACACTGTCCCCAGGATTCCGACAAAGGTGTCCTTCCCTTTAATCCTCTGTGGCAGGACAGATGGCACTTACAACCAACATAGCACCTGGGAGATGTTTTTCATGCCATCAATTAAGATGCATTTCTACCACTGCTCCTGTAGGACGCCACGACTCTCACCAGGAGCGTTTTCCATCAGAACACTGCCTTGTCCATTGAGTTGTGTTGCTGCAGAGCCAAAAAAAAAAGGTTGCAAAGGAAGAAAGCAAGAGTCGCATATCCAAACTGGGAACTTTGAAAGCAAATTCTTTCAACCAGCTGACTGTTGCTGTGAACCTACCATCTACACCAGTAGACATTTGGAGGGGAAATAAACCCTCAACAAGACTCTCCCCTTGAGGAACTTCCAATCTCGTAGGAGAGACAGATTACTAAGCAACTACTTAAAGTGTACTGTGAAAATGCCCTGAGTAGGAACACTTTGAGCTACTGATGAGCACAGAAAGAGGAAGGCTCACTAATTTTGAGGAAGAGCCAAAAGGAAAACCTCAGTTATAGAAAGGCCACACGTGTTAGTCTATATCTGTATAAAAATAGTAACTCCAACTTTTATTGTGCAATATGGTTGACGTTTTCCATATATCTGTCCCATTGTATTTCCCCGTTAACTTTGCATAGAAATTCCCCTTCCCTACTTACTGCTTAACAAACTAAGGCTCAGGTAGGCTGAGATTTGCTCAAAATGACCAAACCAAACCAAACAAACAAACAAACAAAAAACACAGGATTTAAAAATTAGGTTTTTAGATTTCAGAGTTTATTTTGGACTGACTCTGAATTGAGCAAGGTTCTCAGCTGCAAGCAAAAGTGAACAGCAACAAAGAAAACCTCTCTGACTCTAGTCTTTGAGATTTGGATGCCAAGAACTCCACCACTACTCCAGACCCAGCACTGGTCTGGAAAAGGCACCAGCCCAGCCCACTCTGGCATCAGATGCCGGAGCATGCATACCTGAAGCCATCAACATGTCTTGCTCTGTTCCTGGGACTGTAGCCCCAGAAACTTCCAGAAACTCAATGGAGTTGCTCCACCCACGGTGGGGGAAGATTCTCAGTAATCTCTGCTTTTTGGTTTTTTGACTGTCAGGGGAATCTCGAGTTTGAACATGGACGGGCAGAATCTGCATCAAGTCCCTAAATGTACACGAGGCAAATGCCTGGCATTCTTGGTTGCTTTTGTGGGTGTTGGACTCAATTTCACAAGTATGGTAATTCCTAGGCATGAGAAGGAGGTTGTTATGGTTTGGATGTGAGATATCCCCCCAAGGCTCCTATGTTGATGCAGGAATAATCAGAGGTTAAATGACTGGATTAAGAAAGCTACATCCTAATCAGTCCAGCCTAGTTTGAATGGACTACCTGGGTGGTACCTGTAGGCAGGTGGCATGCCTGGAGGAGTGGATCACTGAGAGTACACCCAGGAAGGGTGCATCTCCCCCAGAGCCCCTGCCCCTTCTCTCTTTTTCTGCTTCCTGGAGCCACGAGCTGAGCAGCTTTCCCCCACTGCTGCCCTTCCGCCATGATGTTCTGCCTCATTTTGGGCCCAGAGCAATGAAATTGGCCGACCATGAACAGACCCACTGAAATTGTGAGCCAAAATAAACTTTCTCTCCTCTAAGGTATTCTTGTCAGGTATTTTGGTCACAGTGACACAAAGCTGACTAACACAGAGGTTTAGAAGCTGGGTGAAGTGGTGATGATTTCCCTGCTTAACAATTATGTTGACTCTATTTGGCTCAGTTTCTTACTCCCTGAAACCCTTTGGAACACAGCATGAACGAGCAAAGCCGTTCCAACCTCTTCCTTCGTCCTGTGGCTCAACCACGGCTTCGTAGTCACACCTTCTAGAAACAGCCCACTTAATTTTTGATCAAACCCATTCATTCAGAAGTGCGGTTAAGCTCTCTGCCCCGACGACTGGACAGCTCAGCTCTAGGGTTTAATCACAAAGACCCAGGGACTTTCATTCCTGAGTGCTGATTGGGAAAGAAAGAATAAGAATCCTCGCTCATTTGTGAAATAACAGGGCACGGGTACTGGCTCTACTTGGAAAGGGGGACTATGGGGAGTGGCTGCTGTGCCAGATCTGTAGTCTTTTCAGTGTTTCTCAAAGTGTGGCCTCCTGGACAGCAATCCACTGCAGCTGTAGCTGGGAACCTGTCAGAAATGGAAATTCTTGGTCCCCATTCCCGACCTGCTGAATCAGAAATTCTGGGGGTGGGGCGCAACCACCTGTGTTTTAAGGAGCCTTCCAAGTGACTCAGAGGCTAGTGGACGGCTGCTTTAGACGAAGGAGCTACTTCTGACAGGGGTACCAAGCTTTTGACCCTTCACAGACTCAACCACCCTGCAGTTTTCCTTAATGGACCTCAATAGGAGCATAGGAACTTTGTTTAGAATGCTAAACCGATCCCAGATCTTTCTTTAAGGTCAGTCTCCTCTTCAAAAGATCTCAAAGAAACCTATAGAGCCGGGCACTACGACAAAATAATCAATGACTAACGCTGGCGGTACTTCAGATGCATGATCTCACTCTGCCCACACGACAGCCCTGGAAGGAAATCTTTTCCACAGCGAAGAAACAGAGTGAGGAAAGTGAATTCACTTACCCCGGGCCACGTATCAAGGGGTGGCAGAGCTCTGGCACCTAAACCACACCAGGATTGTGACCATGACTGGGGATAATCCAGGGAGCACTCTCCCAACCCCCACAGGTCATCATCGTGTCACCAACACCTCAACTGATCATCTCTCTCTGCTAAAGGAAGGCATCTCTTTGGCTTGTGAAATTCTCAAGAATGATGCTTTCTTGAGAAGTTACTCTTTATAAATAGAGTTTCAGACAAATCTTGCCTGATCTCTATGGCTTTGTAATGAAAATGATCCAACAGTTGAGTGTGGCAGCTTGGAGTCCATCCCAGGGGAAGAAGAACGAGGCCACGTGAGCAGGAGCCAGTAGCCACCAACCCCAGCTCCATCAGGTTGAGGCATAAATGGGCACCTGAGCCTCTGCTAGTCTTTGTGAAATGAGAGCCTGTTCTTCAGGTGCTCCTAAGTCCTCTCTTTTACTTTTATCCCGTTGTTTCTGAATCCATAGAAATTTTTCTCCCATTAAATCTCATCCTGTTTTTGGCTACCTTCCTAACTTAGCCTGAATTCCACAGGCATCTCACTCTCTCAACCCCACCCACAGACACACACGATCTTCTCTTGCCCTGAGTAAATCCACCGTTCTTCTTCCTTTGCTCCCGCGCCTGGACTATTGATTGCTCTCAAATTAAAGTGCACAGCTCTGCTCTGGATTAGCTTTATTTCAATCGATGCCTCCGCCTGCCACAGGACCTTTGACCCTCCCTGCCAAGGCTTTCACTGTCTGGGCTGCTCCTTCTCCTGCTCCTGTTCCTCTCTGCACTATTCCAAATGTCCCTTCTCTCCTCTGGCCCCCACCATTTCCAGGTCACACTCGACCATGGGCACTTTTGTCGGGGTTTTCCCAACTCTCCTCCCCACCTTCTGAATGATCTGATGAGTGTCGCCATCTGTCCATCCTTCCCTCTTCCATCCTTCTATCCTTCTCTCTATTTCTCCTATCACACACAGACAGTCAGAGAGACAGACAGACACACACACACACACACACACACACACACACACACACGAGACATGGCTTGTCAAGAAGAATGAGATTATGGCATTTGTGGGTAAATGGATGGAACTGGAGGTTATTATGCTAAGTGAAATAAGCCAATCCCCAAACACCAAAGGCTGAATGTTCTCTCAGATATGCAGGTGCTGACTCACAATAGGTGGGGGGAGGGAGGAGTGGAGGTTCACTGGATTGGACAGGGGGAGACGGGGGGAAGGGAGGTTGGATGGGAATGGGAAAGACAGTAGAATGAATCGGACACAAACTTCCCATGTTCATATATGAATACACGACCAGTGTAACTCGACGTCATGTGCAACCACAAGAATGGGAAGTTATACTCCATGTATGTACAATGTGTCAAAATATATTCTACTGTCATGTGTAACAAAAAGAACAAGAAAAAGGAAAAAAAGAGATAGCTTTTCTTCCTGCCAAGGTTAGTCCTTCTACGTCAACTTAAGATCATTCCTCTTTCTTTCTTTTTTCCTTTCTCCCTAGCCCTTTTAATTTTTTTATCTTGCAAAAAGTCTCACTAAATGGCTCAGGTTGGCCTCAAACTTGCAATTCTCCTGCTGTAGCCTCTCAAGTAACTGGGATTACAGGTGCGCATCGATTTGACTATCTTGAATGCAAATACCAAAACCAAAGTGTGGCTAGGTGTGGTCATGCCTACCGGTAATCCCAGATACCTGGGAACGGAAACAGATCATTCTTTTTCTTTCCTTTAGCGTAGTCAAGATTTTGACTTCTCCCTCTTGTGAATTCTGGCTCCATCCAACTCCGGCTTCTGTCTCCACCTCTATCTCCTTGACATTTTCCTTCCCCTCAAACTAGAGACACGATCAAGTTCCTCACATGAAAACCTTTCTCCTTCGCTATCTCCTCATCTCTGAGGGATCATCCAGGATCTCAGGTTCCGATCCCTTTCTTCCTTTCAGTCCTCAGCACAGAGAACTCTGGGTCTTCCTTCCATCACTTCTGTCTGACTGCCGGTTTCTGTGGGTATATCCATTGGCCTGTCCCGGATTTCAAGATTCACCTCTTGACCACCTCTTAGACTCTCAAGTCCCCCCTTTTAGATCCTCTGATTTCCCTAACACTAATCTTCTCTGTCCTACTCTTAACTCTTCCAGCCATTTGCCACGATGCTGTCGCTCTTTTCTTCCTTCTAGAAATTCCACAACACACAAATGGTGCTGTGGAGCTGAGGTGCTGCTCCCACCCCACGGCTTCCTCATCTTCACACGACTACTACTGTCTGATATCTGCTTCTTGGAGCTACAGTCTCAAAATGTTGATTTTATCAACACCAAAAAGTAGCAGGATCTCTCTGAGGTGAACTTACATTAACCAAAAAAAATGTGTGACTCCACAAAATCAGTTTATTAATTTATAATAAAATCACTTGGGGCTTGTGTTTTAATTCCTCTTGGGTAATAACTGAGAGTGGAATGTCAGGAGCTCTAGGTAGGATTACATTTAACTTTATTAAAAAAAAATTACTAAACAGCTTTTTGGAGTGATCGTACGCTTTACAATTCCACCACCAATTACAGGGACCCCAGTTTCTCATCCCCAACATTTCATCTTTTCAGGCTTTTTGACTTTAGCTAAGCTAATTGATGTGAAGTGGTATGCCATTAGGATTTTAATCTGCATTTCTGTGATGACTAATGATATTGAATGCCCACTTACAAACTTACTGTTATATTTGTATATTTTCTTGATAACCGAAAACTGGAAATAACTTTAGAAATCCAATGATCAGAGAACCATACATCCATATAACGGGATACAAGTGAGCTATGAAAAGCAATGCCTATCCATTCATGCAGTGACACAAATAAATTTCATAGACATTATAACGAGTGAAAGAAGCCAGACACAAAGGATACCATTTACGGGAAGTTCAAGGATGGTCAAAATTAATCCCTAAAGAAGATAACCCCGGCAATGGTCACTCTGCAGGTACCAGGACTGATAAAAGCACAAGAGAACCTTCTGGAGTTTTGGAGGCATTTATATTTTATTAGGGGTATGAGTTACAGGGTGTACGTATTTATAGAATATATGAATATATATTCATAGAACCGTAAGATCTGGTCATTTACTCTAAGTGAAATCCTAAAGGAAAATTCTAAAGATCCTAAAGGAAAATATTATTGAAGTCTTTTACGAGGGCCTTCTTTCTCTGAAGTCAACTACATTGTGGGGAAGCGGCTGCGGGCTCAGGGAAAAGGAGAAGGTCTTAAGTGAACCCGCAATGAACACGGAGCGGGGACTGAATGTGTAATGCCATTACCCCAGGATCTCGGAGGAACCATCCCGTGATTGGCTTGTCCTGAGACCTGCAGTCTGGAAGCTCCAACCTCCTCCAGGTCATCTAAAGCTGCATAACAAACCCCCACAAAACTTAGTAACTTAGAGGAGAAAATGTTACATTCTTTCTTACAATTCTGTAAACTTGGCTGGGCTTAGCTGATGGTCTTTACTGCTCTTGGTGGTGGTTACCCGGCAGGTCAGCAGGGGCTGGGCTCTGTTGGCATGCTGGGACAGCTGGGACAGCTGGTTCTTGTAGCTTTCCATAGAATCTTAAAACCGTTCTCTCCATATGGCTTTTCTAGGAAGACTCTCCAGCAGAGCTGCCATGATCCTAACGTGGAGACCAGGTCTCCTTAGAGCCTAAAAGTAGAAGCTGCTCAGTGTAAAGGCTATGCCAAGAACTGGCACAACATCACTTTCTCTGCAGTCTATTAATTAAGGCATGCCACATGACCAGCACAGATGCTAGTGAAAGAACTAATGAAGTGTGGTTCATTGACACCACTGTAACAGAATGCCACAAACATTTTGCACATACTGATTTATACAATAGGAAAGAAGTTTCCAACAGGACCGCCCACATCTGTTTCTGAGAGTCTTGATATTGCCTTCATCGTCTGTTTCATTTGTTTTGTTTTTGTTTTGGTACCAGGGATTGAATCCAAGGTCACTTAATTGCTGAACCACATCCACACCTTTTTAATTTTTTTTTTTTTTTTATTTTGAGACAGGATCTCACTAAGTGGAAGAGGCTAGCCTCAAACTTGTGGTCCTCCTGCCTCAGCCTCCAAGTCATTGGGATCATGGGTGTGCATCTCCATGTCCAGCACCTTCATCATCTGAATGATATATTTGCTGACATTAGAGCAGAATCCTATTCTTTTGAATGCTACTCTGTCTCATTCAGATGAGTGCTGTTTTTATTGGCATCAGGTATTTGGCAGATAAGCTAGAATAAGACTGTAAACACCAGTCCCTCCCATGCTCTACACACTCACCTCCACACCATGTATCAACAGAAGCTTCTACTTATGTCCAGCAGCTGCTAGGCCATTCAAGCTCATCGCCTCAAGGAAGGAGGGCCACAGCCAAACAAAGAGAACAAAGGCATCAGTTCTCAATCTGAGCTTCAAAAGAGCCTTTTCAAAGTCCTGGCAAAGAAAACAGGTGGATAGGAAACGTTTTTTTTTTTTTTTTGAGTTTCAAAAGTGTGGCTTTTTTAATGCCAAAAGATTGGGGGACATCAAGGATGATATGTAAAAGCTAATGATCCACTTGTATAAAGTCTTCAGAGTTTCCAAGGACTGAGCTGAGGGGAGGGGTCCAAGGAGACCGAATCCTCCTGAGAAGGGAACCTGTAAGTGACACTCTGAGACCAGGTTTAGGTGCAAAATACTGATTAGCAATTAATGCCTAAGAAAGGGAGGGGGAGAAAGCAGGACCCGGCAGAGGGAGAAGTGGAATTGTGATGTGGGCCTGATGAAGCCCTGGGCGGCAGGGGGCTCTAGAGCAAAAACTGTCTGGACCCCATCCCACACCTCACCCAGGGGAAAGCTGGGCATGGTGGCTTTGTGCATCTAGAAGGAGCTGATAGCTGGAGACCATCCGCTAGCTGTCCTCAGTACCTGCAGCTGAGCATAAGGAGGGATCTGGGGAGCAGCCCACCATCCCAATTCTCTCCTCCTCGCTGAGCTTCATCTCAGGCCAGGAGATAATAGAACATTGACGTTTGGAAAACCTGAAGAAGAGACCTGTGCTGAACTTCCCGAGGGTGGCCAAGAGATGCATAGGGCCCTAGAAGTAGAAAGAAAATGGTAAGATGCATAGAGGGTCCAAAATAGGTCTTCCAGTCTTCCATGTCCCCGGTCTGAGTGAAAGTTCCCTGTAACTGAAAGAGGGTGGGACATGAAGGACCATGGACACCTGGATTTGACGGTGAGTCAGAGGACATCAATGAGCTGATAAAAGTGGGATTAACCAAAAGTCTCATAGAGCCAAGTTCTTAGGTCCTAGCTAGAATAGATGACAGTTGTAGACCAGGCCCCCTCTCCTTTTCTGCCTGAGGCTGGGTTCCATAAAACCATCCAAGTCCCACCACCTCTGTCAATATAGACAAATCTCAGGTCCTGAGCCTAAGGAAGGGGTGAAGAAACCCCAAATTGGCTGAATTTAAACTTAAAGTGACAGGGAAAAGTAACTGAGTTTATCCAGAATTAAGTAGATCTAGTTATCTGCCATTAGACAACGCAGAGGCTCTAAGTAGATACTGAGTTCAGTTACGAGGGGGGCAAAGAAGCATTTTGAAAGTTACATTTTTTATTCACTTGCACCCCTTGATTGGAAATTCATACTTCTATGTAAATATGAAATGATCAAAGGAGTACTTATGGCTTCAGTCAGTAGGAGAGATAAAAATGCAAACCTACAAAAGGATCCAAGCTTGCTCTTGGCCAAGTACATGGTACAACTGGGAATGCTATCTTAAAATCCAGACACTCAGACACTGTTGGGGCAGTCAATATTGGAAGGTGATTTCTGTAAATCAACCTGGATATATATGTACATATACAATCAAGAACCCTAGGTTGTTGACATTTTTGCAAGCCTGCTTTGGGGATCAGACTTAAGAAAATAACCAGGTATCATTCTGACTGCTGTGTAAAGAACAGAGACAGAAAAGAAATGGGGAGGGGATTGGCCATACAATATTCTGAGCAGTAAAGATTGGCCTCTTGCACTCTGGGTGATGTGAAGCTATGATGTCTTTGGGAAGTAGAGTTAAGACTCTCCCGGATTTAGGTGTATGAAGGTTAAGGGTATGGCTTCTAATTTGGGGCTCAAACTACTGGGTGGTTGATGGTGGCATTTACTGATATCAAGACGATCAGAGGAGGAAAGAGTTTCTGGAGGAAAGAGTAGAAAGCAAGAGATTTATTGATGCCATCAAATATCCACCAGGCTCTCTCTCTTTGACATCTACTCTGGAGCTTCATGGAGAGGCTAGCACAACAGATATTAATCTGAGAATCATGAGAATAAAGACAGCACTGAAGTCCCCAGGACTGGATGAGATGATTTACTGAGTTACCAAATGCAGATAGAGAGTGAATCAGGTGGGTGATAGGATTATGTCTGTAAGATTATTAGAGATTTTATTTTCTTCCTGATTGTTTTCTATATTTTCCAAGGTATTCACCATGCACATACATTACTTTTATAAACAGAAAACAAATAAAATCCTAATAAATCTGCAACCATCACTCAGAAACAAATCTTTACAACTTCTCTACAACTTCCTTTTTCCAGGAAAAAAAAAAAAAAAGCGTTTTGCCTAGGTTGAGCCTGAAAAATACTAATGTGCTCATTTAATGGGAACCTTTGAGACAGTGTTTTCATGAAAATCAACATCCCCTCCTCTTCTGCAGTGCAAACGAGACACTCACACCCTCACCTAACCTGCATCTCGCCGCTGATTGAACCTGTGCCTAATTATGTGTTGCTGCTTGAGTTCTGGAGTATGTAATAGCAATGTTTATTTGCCAAGATTGACATTGATGACTAAGTAATTTTCCTCTTCATGATTTTTTTCTCTCTCCTTTTTAAATGAAGGAGAAAGTAACTCTGCCTGGTGTGCCACTAATCCAGTGAATTGTTGGGGCTGTCTCTGGATAGTGGGAGCCATCGCAGAAGCCCAGACATGTTGGGGGTATTTTGTCAGAAACTCTAGAGAGTTTCCATAATTTATCTGGAATGACACCATGGTTTGACTATGAAAGCTCATATGTGAGACAATGCTGGAGGTGAAATAATTAGATTCTGAGAGCTGTGAACTAATCAATGGATTAATCCATTTAATGGATTCATAATTTGAAAGGGTTACTGTACTGGGTGGTAACTGTAGACAGGTGGGGGCGTGGTTGAAGGAAACAGTCTTTGGAGGTGTGTCCTTGGGGATTGTATCTTGTCCCCTAACTCCTGCCACTCTCTGCTTCCTGGCTACCATGAGCTGAGTAGTTTTCCTCCACCATGCTCTTCCACCATGATGTTCTACCTCACCTCAGACCCAGACCAATGGAGTCAGCCAACCATGGACTGAATCTTTGAAACGTGAGCCAAAAATACACTTTTCATCATCTAAGTTGTACTTTTCAGGTATTTGGGTCACAGCAATGAAAAGCTGACTAACACAGATGACTTTTAGGTAGTGGTAAAAGGGTTTCTTAGCCTGACCATTTATTCCCTTCAACTAGAAGTCACTATGTCCCTTCTATGCTTCTAGCCCTCCAGAGATAGGTACATGTGTATGCTCTCAAGCAATGCAAATTCTAGTGATCCAATCTGAGTTGTTTGTTAAGGGTCATGATGACAGAAGTACAGGACAATATAGAAGCTCAGAACCAGAGAGAGTGTGGTTCAGGGATAAGGTTACCTGGAAAGGATAATAGCTAACATCTATTGAACTGCCAGGCACAGTTCTTCATGCCTTATATAGATTAACTCATTTATTTCTTCTAGTACCTGCAAGGCAGGTACTGTTATTATTCTCATTTTATGGAAGAAGGAACCCTAAGGCACAAAGTGGTTAAATGTGAGTTATTTAAAGGCAAAGAGGAATTAGCTAGGTTAGAGGTGGAGGAAAGTGTTTCAAGCAATCACAGCCGGATACGTGGAAAGGCAAGGAAAATATATAGGACCTGAGTAATAATGGTGGTGGTCGGGGGGTTTCGCAGGTTTGTTTGACTTGGCACCTAGATTGGCAGGACCTTTGCGGGAGATGTAGATGGAAGGTCTTGAGATGTTAGGAGACAGGGAGTGATGGAGTCAGATTTTCCTCCCCTGGGCTGCCTTGTGTGGTCTGATCAGATCAGAGAAAACCAAACAGGAAGTGGTTGGGGTAGGTCTTGATCAACAATGAAGTTACAGCATAGGAGTGAGTGAAAACAGAGGCTGATGGACTTATGGACAGAGGCTGATGGACGGTCGGAACTGGGGACCTATTGGAGGTGAGGGGCTAGTGTGAGGCAGGAGTTGGGGCCAAGCAGGTTTCTCCTGGGTGACTGGGTAAATGATGGTGTTTCCCTGAGGCTGGGAGCCAGGGGAGGAGCCAGCCTGGTGCAGACAGATGGTGCATGAGGTTTGTTCTTTGATGTGCCTTGAGTCTGGGTCTCCAGGGAACAGGAGAAAACAGCCCACCAAACCCAACAGAAAGACAATGAGATGTGGGTGGAGACCTGAAGGCAGCAGCCACAGCCAAACAGCAAGCACCTGGGTCCTGCCTCTTATCTGCCGTCTGAATTTTCAGTATCTTCCTGAAAACTATGGAGAAGAGGACCTTGGTGTTCTTATAAGCATAAGGTGGTAAATAGAAATTAATGGGATCCCCCTCTCAGTGTTTACTGTCTTAATGTTAAATGTCTTCGACATTTTCTATCTCTATTTTACAAAAATAATTTTAAGTATGTAGTCACGAGACTTTTCCTATGTCTATCACATAAACATAGGAAATGTGGCCCCCATTTCACCCTCTCTTCTCTGTAAGTGCTTAATTTCTCCAAACTCATATTCTCCTTCTCCAAGGGGTATGAGGAGTTTGGGAAAACCCTTTCCTTTGAGGGAGGGAAGGCAGTGCCTTAATTATGAACATCCTACTTCACAGGAAAGGAAAGGAAGAGACACAGGGCAAGTCTTGTTCTCTTGGGCCCATTTCAAGTCAGTAGCGGAGCTGGTATTTCAGACCAGGCAGTTCCAGAAGGCCCCCCATTTCCACCTGCCCTCACCACCTCCCTGAGACGGAGCCTGGATAGATGGAGGACACAGACTTGGAAGAGACGCTGCCAATCCTCTTCTTGTTTCCAAACAGATACTTCTATTTCTTGAAAAATAATGAGTACTAATGGGGTTGGGTCCCCAACACGAGAGCAGCCGGTCTGTGAAGCACCACCTTAGAGTCAAGGAAGTGATTTGAGTCAAAGAGATACAGTGTTGTCTGCAAAGCCCAGGAGACCCTCTCACTTTGGCCAGAGAAGCTTGTCATTATTCCTTCTGAGCTAAAGGATTAATGAGAAGGCAAACTTTAGGTTGGAAATACCCTGTTCTGCCTAAATCAGTGACAGGTTCTCCCGTAGAGGATCCCAGGGGAGCATCCCACGAGCCTCAGCCCTTCCCATTGGCCGTAATTCCTCGGAGCACCCATCCAAGCTCTCAGTTTTATTATTCCTTCGCTGAACAGTTCTTCAGCACCTATGTGAAGGGTTCTCATCACCAGAGAGCGCCATCTTTCCTTCTCCTTCATTGAACCTAGATTTTTTTTTTTCCTACCCCTTTCCTATTCCAGATAGAAATCCCCATTTGTCCAGAACAATCCAATGATGGCAGTCAACTAGCAGAGGCTGTGTGGGGACCAATATAATCGACCCATCTAGATTATAAGGATGGTCCCATAGACGTTGTTGGGGAGAGAGCTTCCTCTCTCTTCCCTTCTAGGTGAGCACTACAAAGCAATACAGCGGGAGCACTGAGGGTCATGCTGTGACCATAGGGGAACCAACGTGAGGGTGCAGCTGACAGAGCAAAAGGTCAGAATCCAAACCCCCGATGACATCCTGGAGCCACTGATCCTGCTCCGCGGTAGATCTGGACTTTTTTTCTGACTTTTTGAAATCGTGCCTTCCCTCATTGTGTGAGCCAGTTTGAATCTGAGCTGGGATTTTCTATTACTGTGCTCACAGCACAAAGCCTCCTGACTACATCAATGACTCCTTTGTTCCAGGCACAGTGCCAGGCCCTGGGAACGCAGTCAATGAGACACAGTCTTTGCTCACCGTGGTGTGAGGGAGGCACGCAAGTGCGCAGAACATTTCAGTTCTGAGTAATCGGTGCATGGATCTCAGGCAGCCCGGAGGCTGCAGAAACACCTGGGAGGCAGGTTCCTTCCGACCTGGGGAGAGGAGCACTCCTAGAGGAGGGGGCATTTAGGCTGAGATATGAAGTGTAAGGAGATCTGTTGGAGGAGAGATATGTGCTTTGAGCCTGAGAGACGGGCTCAGATAGACATTTTAGAAAGATCCCTCTTGCAGACTGTGGAGTAGAGAATGTTCTATCCTCAAAGGTGCATGCATATTGGTTCCCAGAAGACACAGGGTTAGACACTCAGTGTGTGCTTGGTTAATAAATCTTAGGGAGAAAAGTCACATACATGTTCTGAGGATTGAAGAAAATAATATATAGAAAGAAAATTGAAGAAAATAATAATATAAAGCACTTAGTTTTTCCCATAGTCTCTGCTCAGTTGATAATTTTTTTTTTTTTTTTTTTTTTTTTTTTTTTACAGTACTGGGGATTGAACCCCGAGGCATTCTGCCAACCCTTTTTGTATTTTTATTTTGATAAAGAGTCTCTCTAAGTTGTCTAGGCTGGCTTTGAACTTGTGATCCTCCTGCCTCAGCTTCCCAAATAGCTGAGATTATGTGTATACACCCTGACACCCAGCACATGCTCAATTGATATTAACACTTATCATCATTATTGTTGCAGTTCTTTTTTCTTTTGGGTAACAGGAATTGAACCCAGGGGTATTAAACCACTGAGCCACATCCCCAGTCCTTTTTATTTTTTTTTATTTTGAGATGAGGTCTCATTAAGTGGCTCAGGGCCTCACTAAGTTGCTGCAGCTGGCTTTGAACTTGCGATCCTCCTGCCTCAGCCTCCTGAGTTGCTGGGATTACAGGCATATGTCACTGTGTCCAGCTATTGCTGTTGTTTTTAATTATCAAATGGCTTGGAACTTTTGTTGCCAAGGGCTCTCTAAGTCTGATAGGGAGACCAATTCAGATCTAGCCTCTTTACCAGGTTTATAAGCAAGGATCCTGCAACGTTTATTTAGACCAGGATACTGACTTTATTTCTGTCTCTAGTCGGAATGAATAACTGATTTAGGATGATTAATAGAAACAAGACATCTTCCCACTGCTGCTTTGGCCAAACTACGGCCATCCGTCCCCTGGGTCTGGGGCGGACAGTAGATATGAGATGCAGGGTAACTGGCTAGAACTTTGAAAGAACGAGAAATTTCTGCACCTGCAAGAAAGCATTCTGTAGAACAATACTTTTGTTTTTAAAAGACTTGAAGAGAATTGCATTAAGAAAAAAATATTAATGTTTGAGAGTGCTACCTGAAAAGTGAAACCATGAGGTCCCCGTGAGCCGCGACTCCTTTCAGAAATCAGTGTTGATGTTCTTCTCCCTCATTTTCTGATGAGTCAACCTGCAAACACTCACCGAGCATCCTTAGAAGAGGCCAGGTGTGCCCACGGTGTAGGAATATAACAAAGGGCCAACAAGGAACATTTGTTTCAGACTCTGTGGCCCTCCTCTGGCCTGGATACTACCTTTTCCCATGGCACTTTCATAGTAGATACTATTGGTCTCCTTTTATAGATGAAAAGGCCAGGCACAGAAAGGTTGAGTAACCCATCCAAGGTCTCAAAGCCAGTAAGAAGATGATATGACGCCCCAGCCCAGATCTGCCTGACCCTAGAGCCCGCACTAGAAGCTCTATCGATCTTGACCTTCTATACCCACTTTTCATTGAAGAAATCCAGGCCATTACATTTTTTCAAAGATCAACAAGTGAAAAAAATCTGTAAATGTGGTAGGTGATGTATTAAACCAGTGGCCACATATCAGGGGCCTTCCATTGACCATGCATCTTTGCTGCCCTAATCTATTTTTATCTTAAGCCTCCTTAAGGGTAGAAACCTGTTGTCCCTTCTCTACAGATGGGGAAGCAATGGTTTCGAGTCAATGAAGAATCAGGCACAATAATAATGAGCAGAAGGCTGATCAAATGAATCAACTGAGCATAGACTATAGGGGAATTCCTATGTTAAATGCCTTATGATTTAATCCCTATAACATACAGTTGTGCTCAGTACCTGTTGGAGATTGGTGCCAGGACTCCCTGTGGATGCCCAAATCCATGGGTGCGCAAGTCTCTTATATAAAAGGGCATAGTGGTTGATACGACCTATGCACATCCTCCTGAATGCTCTCAATCATCTCTAGACTACTTAGAATACCTCATACAAAATAAATGCCATGTAAATCCCCATTGTACTATATCACTACGGGAACAATGACAAGAAAAAAAATATCTACACGTTCAATGAGATGCAGTTTCCTTTTTTCCAAATATTTCCCATCCTTGGTTGCATGACTCTGGCTGTAGAACCCATGGATGCAGGGGGCTGACTATGCATGACTACTCTCGGGCCGGTAACTCCTATGCCAATAACACAGATGGAGAAACTGAGGGGTGAGGGGACCAAGCTAATTGCCCGGCTTCCACATGTAAGTGGACCGGTCAGGATTTAACTAAGGCCACCTGGTCCAGGCGCCTTGCTCTTTCCCAGGGTCAGATTGGGTTCTCTACAGTCTGTGGGCACGACATGGGGTAGAAACTGAGTCAGGTCGATCTGCATCCTGGAGCCCTTCCTCCTGGCCAAAGGCCTTCGACACCCTGGCACCCGGGTTGACCTCAGAAGGTGCAGCAGGGTGGAAAGCCTTTCCTGGCCCACGTCTGTAACGGCGGTGGACGATGACAGACCCGGGACCCCCAGTCCTGGGGAGGGTTTTCTCTTTTCTGCTCTTGGCCCGTTGATGAGCCCTGTCCTCCTCTGGCCTTGGTGACCCTTCCCTAAACAGTACCTCTCCTTCCAAAATGCCCAGCTGCCTCTAGGCGAATTCCCCTGTCAGGAGAGTGCAGACAGAGGCAGGACTTCCCTCCTCCAAGGGCCGCCCAGGGAGGTAGAGCCCTGGGAGTGAGTGGGATGGGCCCAGGCCTGGAGCTGCAGTCTCCCAAGCAGCTTTCTGGAACAGGCTCTTTCAGCTTCAGGGAAAAGGTCAGAATTTCAATCTCATGTTTTCACACATCTTAAATGGATTTCGGAGGCGCTGCGGCTGCCGGCTCCTCTCTTTAAACAATGTGGTTAAGCTGCTGTAGCTGCATTCCTCCTGCATTGTGATGTGGTTTTTGGAAGTCATGCATGCAGTTAGCTAAATCAAACTAAGCTGTTTCATTAATGGGAGCAAGCTCAAGAGAGAAATTGCGAATAGGAACAAGGCAAGTTTGCTTTGCAGCCCTAATGCAAAAAGCCAGATAATTAAGTAGGCGGGGAAAGGAAGTGTCCCTTCAGACTCCTAGAGGGACTCTCTGTCTCTCTTTTATTAGGTGGTGGTGGTGGTGTTTGTGGAGGGGTGTTGGGAAGGAAGTCCTAACAAAAGGTCTAAGCCCCAGCCCCTCTGAGTGAGCTTGTTCTGTTGTATGGAGAACAGAGAGGTAGCCAACTTTTTTCAGTTCTGTTTGGCTGGTAAGCTCTCTACAACTGGTCCCCCACCTCCCACCTGGGATCCCACCTCTAAGACAAGGCTCATCAGGTCCTGTACCTCCCACCTCCAAGGTGCAGGGACAGCACGTTTCCTTTCCTGTTAACACTCCATCACACCCCGACCCCATCTCCAGAGCCACTGGCCCAGTGGTTCCCTGGGACACATCATGTGTTCTCCAGTCAGGAGAATGCAGCTCCTTCCCTCCTGGGTAATCAACATGTCCAAGTCATTTCTATTTAAAAAAAAAAAAGTCCTCTGCCCTGTCTCTCCCAAGTTCCTGCTCCACTCTTGCCTCATTTCTCTCACAAGGGAGAATGTTGACACTGCCCACCCTACATGTCCACCCTACATGTCCACCCTACATGTCCA